>NC_136428.1:223192897-224492397 GCF_052849685.1 Lactuca virosa
AATCTTTCCTTATTTGGCAAATACTCGACACTACCACAAACGAAAAAATCAAACTCATATTGCTAACATAGAAACATACAAACAACAATTTTCACAAATGCCATTGTGAGGAGATATAATTAAAAATAAAACAAAATTTTATTTATTTATAAAATGTGGAAAAGACTTTTCCTTACAATGCAATTACAAATGAAAACTATGTTATTACATATTTCCTAGCAATCTATCATAACTCCTAAGCAACAGCTCAAAAATCCGATCTTCAAACCATGCGATTGAAATCCATCTTCGCGATCAGATTCAACATACTCTTCATTTAAGCTTCCTTCCCTTTGTATGATCCTACAAAACATCAAAATGCAACCTTGTCACATCATGTATTAAAAATCAACAATTAGGAACTTAATAGAGTTAGATAGTAGACTTACCTAAAGTAGAGTCAAACTTTTCGATTCTACTTTTTCTCAGATCTTTCAGGTAGTCAGGGCAGCTTCGCAACCAATGCCCCTTCTCTTGGCAATAGAAACATATAGACTATGTGGGACTGGTACACGGGACAATCTTAGACTTAGCATTTCTCTTTCCCTTGGAAAGAGAAATCTTTTCTGGACTTCCAATGTTTCCATTTTCGATGTCCATGGAAGTTTGGGGAGTAGATCTTCCAATCATATTTGCTTTTCCAGTGCGCCAAATCATTGCTGATTCAGCAGCAACAAGCAAATAGGTAAGATCAATAAGGGTCATGTCGTGGTCTGTCACATAGTAGTCCTTAATGAACTCACCATATGACTCGGGAAGTGACTGAAGAACCCAGTCAATAGCCAACTTCCTCGAGACTTCGACACCCAATACTCTCAGCCTATCAATATGTGACTTCATCTCCAAGACGTGAGTACGCACAGGCCTTCCATCTTGATGTTTCATTGCAAGTAGGGTTTGAGTGACCTTGAATTTTTCAAGTCTTTAAACTTGTGGGTTAGGGAGAATTTATTGGAGGAGGTGGAGGAAGTGAAGTATGACTTCCACGATCTAACCGCGGGACATCATCTTCAAGAGGAAAGCTTGTTCCAAAAGATTTGGGAAGACCATAGTTGTCTGAAATAGACATCTACAATGGGAGAAATTCAAGTTAGTTGATTTAAGTCCTTAATATAAAACCCAAATGAAATATTAAGGCTAGGAACCAACACAATATTTTACAATTTGGAAGAGGGATGTCGTAATCCAAACCGCAAAATATTTGAAGGTAGGTAAATGACGATTTACCAATTTCTACCACGAAAAACAAAAAAGAGTTTTAGGTTTTAAGTGAATTGAAACTCCTAGATCCTTTGAGATTCATTGAACAATTCAATGGCATGTTTAAATCTCGAGTGTGCCCTTCAAGTTTGTGACTGGGATGCCGAGGATCACAAACAAGGTGTGAATAACCATGCAAATTAGCTTGGTACACCTAATGTTACAACCACCTAATCAATGTGTCGGTTAACCACACACGCTCCACTGATCTATGATTAACATCAAGCTACCCTTTGCCACACAATGTCAGTCCAGATTACTGTGCCGGTTAACCACACATGCTCCACTAACGACTTAACAAGGTGCAAAGTGCAATTTCATGGGTTAGCACCACATTCATATTTTCCTAAAGTAACTAAGATTGGGAATTTATAAGTGTTTAGTTACTTTATATTTATCATTATACTTTTAATGAGGGGAGAATTAGAGTCCTCTCCTACCCATTTGGCTAACGACCCTCCACCAGTCAAGGAAGCGGTGGGTGAGAGTGGACGCCCATTAAACTGCCATTTTATAGGCAGTAACCTTATACCCCCCTTATAAACCGGCTTCGTGAATGAGTCGTACTAACGGTAAGACTGACTTTACTCTTATACATATATATAATTATTAAACCTATAATATTATAATAGTATAAGGGTAGAATTTTAAACTTTAAAATTCTAGGGTATGTAATTAAATGTTTCAAAAGTTAGACTTTTATATTTACAAATACCAAAACTTGAGGGCAAGTTTTGTAACTTTCAAAACTTTTTAGAATCCATAACTTATGAGTTTAATAAAGATTTTATGAAAAGACTCTTGACATTCCATAACTTGAGGACAAGTTATGGAGTTCATAAAACCATTTATGGGAAAAAGGCTTTTCAAGTTCATAACCTATGATTTTAATGATCTTTTTAAAAGAAAACTTTTCATTTTCCATAACTTGAGGACAAGTTATGGAATTCATCAAAATCCATTTAGATCAAAAATTCTAACAAGAAAAACAATCAATTTGTCTATGAACTAAATTAAACTCATAAGAACAAGACAATTCATATCAAACAAATTTCATGTAATTAGCCTAACCATATAAACTAATACAAAACATGAAACTTTGACAATTATCTTTTAAATTGGATAAGCATGATCATTACCACATCAAAAACAGGTTTATAAGTTCAAAAACAATTTAGGGTAATGATCTTAGTCCAATTCCAGCCAAAAAAACTCGAAAAACTGCATTCTGGGGCACCAACTCGTCGAGTGTATTAACCAACTCGGCGAGTTGGATGAATTTGTCCTTGGAATCGGCGAGTCCCCCAATGGACTCGGCGAGTCCACTGTCCAGAACAGCAGAAAATCGATTTTTAAAGCATTTCCAAGCAAGTAGCATCAAATATAATTGAAAACAAGCCTAGTCTCTAATACCACTGATGGGTCTTGAGCATTCTAATACTCCTAAGGTGTACATGTAACCCTAAATACCTTGGATCTATGTTTTCTCTATTATACATGCAAACTTGAACATTCCAAGGTATTACCCTAACTAGCATACAAAACTTTGATACTTGGGTAATAAAACAAGTTAGAAGACATACCTTTTGTTGTAGGTGGAAGGCTTGGACCTTTAAGAACTTAGTGCCCCAAGTGTTGCACCTCAAATGGAATCACACAACACCACCAACAATTGAAATAACTTGAGAGAAGAACACTTGCTTCACAAATCGGCTAGCCCTCACTTCTTGTCCCTTAAAAAGGTCTACACTAGTGCCAATTTCATTAGCATTAGGGTTTCTTATATAGTGTGGGAAACTAGGGTTACACCATGTAACTCATGACTTTCCACATTCCTCATGATCCATGGGTTTTAACCTCCATGGAGTATCCATGGGTCACCACATGACTTTCCACATGAAGAACTATGGATCATAAGCCCACTTTATAAGAATGAATGATTTACCAAATCAATCCCCATTTATTTAATTAGTCTCTTTTGATCACAAAATTAATTCCAAACTAATTCTTGATCAATACTAATTAAATAATATGATTTCATATTAATATATTAGAACTTATAATATATTAATAAATCATAAATATCCTCTTCTCACAAAAGTCTATGCAAATTGTACCGATGCCATGCAACCCAAATGCACGATGCTACTCTTGGGTCAACTACATACCAATAATAGTTATGGTCTTAGACACTAATCCAACAATTTCGGCCATTCGGGACTGTTTAGGGGCTCAAAATGACGTTTTTCGGTTATGGGCTGGCGCACGAACTTTTCAGATGGAATGATGCAGTCTCCGAATTGGATGAAATTCGCACATTGTATGTATATGGTAAAACTATGAATCCCTTCATGATCACCGACATTGTTATTTCGGCCATTCAGGACTGTTTAGGGGCTCAAAATGTCGTTTTTCGGTTTGGGGCTGGCGCACGAACTTTTCGGGTGGAATTATGCAGTCTCCAAATTGGATGAAATTCGCACATTGAATGTATATGGTAAAAATATAAATCACATTGTGATCACCGACGATGTTATTTCGGCAATTCGGGACTGTTTAGGGTCTTAAAATGTCGTTTTTCGGTTTTGGGCTGGCGCGTGAACTTTTCGGGTGGAATGATGCAGTCTACGAATTGGATGAAATTTGCACATTGAATATATATTGTAAAACTATAAATTAGTTTGTGATCATCGACGATGTTATTTCGGCCATTCGGGACTGTTTAGGGGCTTAAAATGTCGTTTTTCGGTTTTAGGCTGGCGCGTGAACTTTTCGGGTGGAATGATGCAGTCTCCGAATTGGATGAAATTCGCACATTGTATGTATATGGTAAAACTATAAATCACTTTGTGATCACCGACGATGTCATTTCGAGTATTCGGGACTGTTTAGGGGCTCAAAATGTTGTTTTTTGGTTATGAGCTGGCACGCGAACTTTTCAGCTGGAACGATGCAGTCTTCGAATAGGATGCAATTTACACATTGTATGTATATGGTAAAACTATAAATCACTTTGTGATCACCGACAATGTTATTTCGGCCATTCGGGACTGTTTAGGGGCTCAAAATGTCGTTTTTCGGTTTTGGGCTGGCGCACGAACTTTTCGAGTAGAATGATGCAGTCTCCGAATTAGACGAAATTCACACATTGTATGTATATGCTAAAACTATACATCATTTTGTGGTCACCGACGATGTTATTTCGGCAATTCGGGACTATTTAGGGGCTTTAAATGTCGTTTTTTAGTTTTGGGCTGGCGCATGAACTTTTCGGGTGGAATGATGCAGTCTCCGAATTGAATGAAATTCGCACATTGTATGTATATGGTAAAACGATAAATCACTTTGTGATCGCCGACGATGTTATTTCCGCCATTCGGGACTGTTTAGGGGCTTAAAATGTCGTTTTTCCGTTTGGGCTGGCGCGCGAACTTTTCGGGTGGAATGATGCACTCTCCGAATTGGATGAAGTTCGCACATTGTATGTATATGGTAAAACGATAAATCAGTTCGTGATCACCGACGATGTTATTTCGGCCATTCGGTACTGTTTTGGGGCTCAAAATGTCGTTTTTCGGTTTTGGGCTGGCGCGCGAACTTTTCGGGTGGAATGATGTAGTCCCCAAATTGGATGAAATTCGCACATCTTATGTACATGGTAAAAATATTAATCACTTTGTGATCACCGACGATGTTATTTCGGCCATTCGGGATTGTTTAGGGGCTCAAAATGTTGTTTTTCGGTTTTGGGCTGGCCCACGAACTTTTCGGGTGGAATGATGCAGTCTCCAAATTGGATGAAATTCGCACATTTTATGTATATGGTAAAACT
Source organism: Lactuca virosa (assembly GCF_052849685.1). Lineage (NCBI taxonomy): Eukaryota > Viridiplantae > Streptophyta > Magnoliopsida > Asterales > Asteraceae > Lactuca > Lactuca virosa. The sequence continues at coordinate 223,198,029 of NC_136428.1, forward strand.
ATAACTCACTTGGTGATCACCGACGATGTTATTCCGGCCATTCGGGACTGTTTAGGGGCTTAAAATGTCGTTTTTCGGTTTGGGCAGGCGCGCGAACTTTTCAGGTGGAATGATGCTGTAGGGTTTCAAAATACTCCGCGGATGATGGCAATGGGCCCCCTTGATGAAGTGTAGGTTAAAATCCCAAGACTTGTCTTTTCCCTATAAATAGTCATGTATTATTCATAATTAGGGTTAAGAGTGAGGCAAAATGTAGCCGCCACGTTGTGAGGTTTCTTATGTAGAGTTAGATTCTTTAGTCTATTCTGAATGTGTAATTTAGTCCACATGTTTTGAATAAATCGAGTGATCATTCGACATATCTTCATATTTGTGTTTGTTCTTATTTTCCGCATCTTGTTCATCAAATCACAATTAGGGTTTTAATCCCAACAAGTGGTATCAGAGCGGGTCTTTGAAGATCTACTGATTTTTGAAGTATCGGTTCTTGATTTTGTGATTTTCTGCACATATATTGAAGATTATTGGTGTTTTGGCAGTATGGAATCATTTTTTCTGTTCAAGCAACTGTTCATGAAGATTTATGATATTTTCCACTGTTCATCTGGTATTTTTGTTAATCTGATTCGTCTTACTGTTCGTATTCATGATTGGATCTGTTTGTTTATTCGCCCAATATCAACATCGATTCCATTGTTTTAATCTGGCCCAAATAATTGGTCTGTTACTATTCAAGATCCATTCCCTAAGCCCATAGTTTCGACTGGTGTTCGTATCGTTTTTGTTCCAGATACCAAAGATCGATTTCTGTTCATTGATCTATCATTCCATGAAATCGTTTATCGCTAATCGAATCATATGTCATCAAAATCGATTCTAATCCTATTAATTGATTTTGTGTTTGAACCAAATCAATTTGTTCATTCAAGTTTTTATCCAATATCGATTTTTTATCGTTCTGTGAAGTCAAGAACTGATGAAGATAGTGATGAATTTAATTAGAGAAATCGTTTGATCTTGAAATCGATCTGAGAAATGTTGAACTTGATTTTTGTCGATGATCAAGTTGAATAGTCAAATCAGGAAGTCAAAATCAGATCAAAAGGTTAAGACGAAACTGCAAAGTCAAATTTGTGAATGGATTCCTTACCTGCGAACGAGTGTTAATCGGGATGAACATTGGTCAATGCAAAAGTCAAAATTGGGGCAATCGGGCTCTCTGCCTTTATAATTGAAATTGTAATCGGGAGTGGCAAGTGAACGAAAGAAATTGGGGTGGTTGTATGCTTATTTGCTATTACCAGTCAAACAGAATAGTCAAAATCGACTGTGACTCGGATGTGAAACATGGCTCGGTATTGGCGCTGTGTTTGATCGATATGGACGAACAGGTTCGGTGTTGGATACTTAACCAATCTCAGATTTGTAACTTCTTCATTTGTTAAATGCTAACCTGTGCTCGTTGATTGGGTTGTTCCGATTTTGGAATTGATTCGGAGCGAACGATCAAGGATTCGGTATTGGATCTTGGACTCGCACTCGTTATTACTCAACAATGAACCTGAAACGAACTTGGGTTCGTTTGTTAGCACTTGGAACGAAAGTAATTGGAATGAAAGAGGGGAGGACAGAAACCGAACCTGTGATTGGATTCGGTTTGGCTAAGTTTCACTTTTGTTCGCATCGTGATGCTCGGACCGAACATGGTTTCGTTTTTGTATCATCGATCTTGGAACGAACTTGGATTCGGTTGCTTGTGCTCAGAACGAAAGTACAAATCGTGGTGGTACCGTTCCAGTCGTGTTCTTTAATTCAGTCGCATATATTGGGGATGAAGACACAATGTTACATTAATGGTCCCTGCAACTTCAGCGAATTGACACTTTTGGTCCCTATTGTTTTCACAGCTTGGCAGTTTTGGACCATTTCTAGAAATTGTTGCAAATGAAAGGGAATGTGATGCAGATTTATTATTTTAATCCCTATCTTTCAGCAGTGTGACTGTTTCAGGCCATCTTACTAAAAATTTGCAAATTTAAGGGCTGGTGAACAGTTTTGGATTTTTTATCGCACATATTTTTTTCGTGAACAGAAAAATAAAGATTCTATCAAGTCTTGGCGGTTCGGAAAGTCGTTTTTCGTGATAACGACAAATTTTCACGACTTTTTCAGATTTTATACTTCATTGTGTATATCATTTTTTCGCGGGAGAGCATAGTAATTTTTTATCCATTCAAGATCATTCTCATGACCATTTGAAAGCTTTATAATCACGTTTTTTATTATAAATCAGGGGAGAATTTGGTATGGCCATTCGAAATTGGATTTGTGACTTTTCAAATTTGAAGATTTTTGATAAAGCTTGTGGTAGAATTATGAAGGTAACCTTTACAGTAGCAGTTCTTCATCGAGCTCTTCTAAGGACTTGTTATATCTCCAACTTCTAGTATTTTCTCGATCAAGTGGCATTACAAATCTTAAAATTTAGGTTGTTACATGATAATTTTTGTTGGCTTATATCATTAGCTTATTTGAAGATCATTGTGACTTGGAGGGGGAGCTCTTCAAAGACAAGAAGTGAATTGGTTTCTTTGTTCTGAAATGGGTTTTTATGGCGGGTTTGGCTTTATTGAAGATCTTTGGGATTACATCAGAAAATGAAGTTTAAAAACATTACTTTAGTGCTTGGTTTTTATATATATCCTAGAACCCGTGGTTGAAGACTATTGAAGAATCAAGATTCGTGGATTGCTTAAGATATTCCTCGTTGCAAGATCTTTTCTTATTTGCTAGATGCTTGTTTTGGAAGTTAAAGCATTGTCATCCATTCCATACTTTGAGGGGGAGATTGTAGGGTTTCAAAATACTCCATGGATGATGGCAATGGGCGCCCTTGATGAAGTGTAGGTTAAAAACCCAAGACTTGTCTTTTCCCTATAAATAGTCATGTATTATTCATAATTAGGGTCAAGAGTGAGGCAAAATATAGCCGCCACGTTGTGAGATTTCTTATGTAGAGTTAAATTCTTTAGTCTATTCTGAAAGTGTAATTTATTCCTCATGTTTTGAATAAATCGAGTGATCATTCGACATATCTTCATATTTGTGGTTGTTTTTATTTTCCGCATCTTGTTCATCAAATCACAATTAAGGTTTTAATCCCAACAGATGCAGTCTCCGAATTAGAAGAAATTCGCACATTTTATGTATATGGCAAAACTATAAATTACTTCGTGATCACCGACGACGTTATTTCGGCCATTCGGGACTGTTTAGGGGCTTAAAATGTCGTTTTTCGGTATTGGGCCGGTGCGCGAACTTTTTCGGGTGGAATGATGCAGTCTCCGGAATTGGACGAAATTTGCACATTGTATGTATATGGTAAAACTATAAATCACTTCGTGATCATCGACGATGTTATTTCGGCCATTCGGGACTGTTTAGGGGCTCAAAATCTCGTTTTCCGGTTTTGGGCTGGTGCACGAACTTTTCGGGTGGAATGATGCAGTCTCCAAATTGGATGAAATTCGAACATTGTATGTATATGGTAAAGCTATAAATCACTTTGTGATCACCGACGATGTTATTTCGGCCATTCGCGACTGTTTAGGGGCTTAAAATGTCGTTTTTCGGTTTGTGCTGGCGCACGAACTTTTTGGGAGGAATGATGTTGTCTCCGAATTGGACGAAATTCGCACATTGTATGTATATTGTAAGACTACAAATCACTTTGTGATCACCGACGATGTTATTTCGGCCATTCGGGACTGTTTAGGGGCTTAAAATGTCGTTTTTCGGATTTGGGCTGGCGCGCGAACTTTTTCGGGTGGAATGATGTAGTCTCCGAATTGGACGAAATTTGCACATTGCATGTATATGATAAAACTATAAATCACTTCGTGATCATCGACGATGTTATATCGGCCATTCGGGACTGTTTAGGGGCTTAAAATGTTGTTTTTTGGTTTTGTGCTGGCGCGCGAACTTTTCGGGTGGAATGATGCAGTCTCCGAATGGGATGAAATTCACACATTTTATGTATATGGTAAAACTATAAATCACTTCGTGATCACCGACGATGTTATTTCGATCATTCGGGACTCTTTAGGGGCTTAAAATGTCGTTTTTCGGTTTGGGCTGACGCGCGAACTTTTCAGGTGGAACGATGCAGTCTCCGAATTTGAAGAAATTCACACATTGTATATATATGGTAAAACTGTAAATCACTTCGTGATCACCGACGATGTTATTTCGGCAATTTGGGACTGTTTAGGGGCTGAAAATGTCGTTTTTCGGTTTTGGGTTGGCGCACGAACTTTTCGGGTGGAATGATGCCGTCTTTGAATTGGATGAAATTCGCACATTGTATGTACATGGTAAAACTATAAATCACTTCGTGATCACCAACGATGTTATTTCGGCCATTCGGGAATGTTTGGGGGCTTAAAATGTCGTTTTTCGGTTTGGGCTGGCGCGCGAACTTTTTGGTTGGATTGATGCAGTCTCCGAATTGGATGAAATTCGCACATTGTATGTAGATGGTAAAACTATAAATCACTTCATGATCATCGACGATGTTATTCCAGCCATTCGAGACTGTTTATGGGCTCAAAATGTCGTTTTTCGGTTTGGGCTAGCGCGCGAACATTTCGGGTTGAATGATGAAGTCTCCGAATTGGACGAAATTTGCACATTGTGTGTACATGGTAAAACTATTAATCACTTCGTGATCATTGACGATGTTATTTCGGCCATTCGGGACTGTTTAGGGGCTCAAAATGTCGTTTTTCGCGAACTTTTCGGGTGGAATGATGCAGTCTTCGAATTGGATGAAATTCGCACATTGTATGTATATGGTAAAACTATAAATCACTTTGTGATTGCCGGCGATGTTATTTCGGCCATTCGGGACTGTTTTGGGGCTCAAAATGTCGTTTTTCGGTTTTGGGCTGGCGCACGAACTTTTCGAGTGGAATGATGTAGTCTCCAAATTGGATAAAATTCGCACATCTTATGTATATGGTAAAACTCTTAATCACTTTGTGATAACCGACGATGTTATTTCGGCCATTCGGGATTGTTTAGGGGGTCAAAATGTCGTTTTTCGGTTTTGGGCTGGCCCGCAAACTTTTTAGGTGGAATGATGCAGTCTCTTAATTGGATGAAATTCGCACATTGTATGTATATGGTAAAACTATAAATACCGACGATTTTATTTCGACAATTCGGGACTGTTTAGGGGCTTAAAATATCGTTTTTCGGTTGGGGCTGGCGCGCGAACTTTTCAGGTGGAATGATGCAGTGTCTGAATTGGATGAAATTCGCACATTGTATGTATATGGTAAAACTATAAATACCGACGAATTGGACGAAGTTCGCACATTGTATGTATATGGTAAAACGATAAATCACTTCGTGATCACCGACGATGTTATTTCGGCAATTCGGGACTGTTTAGGGGCTCAAAATGTTGTTTTTCGATTTTGGGCAGGCTCACGAACTTTTCGGGTGGAATGATGCAGTCTCCGAATTAGATGAAATTTGCACATTGTATATATATGGTAAAACAATAAATCACTTCGAGATCACCGATGATGTTATTTCGAACATTCGGGAGTGTTTAGGGGCATAAAATGTCGTTTTTCGGTTTGGGCTGGCGCGCGAACTTTTCAGGTGGAATGATGCAGTTTCCGAATTGGATGAAATTCGCACATTGTATATATATGGTAAAACTATAAATCACTTTGTGATCATCGACGATGTTATTTCGGCCATTCGGGACTGTTTAGGGGCTCAAAATGTCGTTTTTCGGTTTTGAGCTGGCACGCGAACTTTTCGGGTGGAATAATGCAGTCTCCGAATTGTATAAAATTAGTACATTGTATGTATATGGTAAAACTATATATCAATTTGTGATCACCGACGATGTTATTTCGGCCATTCGAGACTGTTTTGGGGCTCAAAATGTCGTTTTTCGGTTTTGGGCTGGCGCGCAAACTTTTCGGGTGGAATGATGCAGTCTCCAAATTGGATGAAATTTGCACATTGTATGTGTATGGTAAAGCTATAAATCACTTCGTGATCACCGACAATGTTATTTCGGCCATTCGGGACTGTTTATGGGCTCAAAATGTCGTTTTTCGATTTTGGGCTGGCGCGCCAACTTTTCGGGTGGAATGATGCAGTCTCCGAATTGGGCGAAATTTGCACATTGTATGTATATGGTGAAATTATAAATCACTTCGTGATCATCAACGATGATATTTCGGCGATTCAGGACTGTTTAGGGGCTCAAAATGTTGTTTTTTATTTTTTGGCTGGCGCGGGAACTTTTTGGGTGGAATGATGCAGTCTCCAAATTGAATGAAATTCAAACATTGTATGTATTTGGTAAAACTAGAAATCACTTCGTGATCACCGACGATGTTATTTCGGCCATTCGGGACTGTTTAGGGGCTTAAAATGTCGTTTTTTCGGTTTAGGCTGGCGCTCGAGCTTTTCCGGTGGAATGATGCAGTTTCCGAATTAGACGAAATTCGTGCATTGTATATATATATGGAAAAACTACAAACCACTTCGTGATCACCGGCGATGTTATTTCGGCCATTCGGGACTGTTTTGGGGCTCAAAATGTCGTTTTTCGGTTTTTGGCTGGTGCGCGAACTTTTCGGGTGGAATGATGCAGTCTCCAAATTGGATGAAATTCGCACATTGTATGTATATGGTAAAACTAATAATCACTTTGTGATCACCGACGATGTTATTTCGGTCATTCGGGACTGTTTATGGGCTCAAAATGTCGTTTTTCGGTTTGAGGCTGGCGCACGAACTTTTCAAGTGGAATGATTCGGTCTCCGAATTGGACGAAATTTGCACATTGTATGTATATGGTAAGACAATGAATCACTTTGTGATCATCGACAATGTTATTTCGGCCATTCGGGACTGTTTGGAGGCTCAAAATGTTGTTTTTCAGTTTTGGGCTGGCGCGCAAACTTTTCGGATGGAATGATGCAGTCTCTGAATTGTATAAAATTCGCACATTGTATGTATATGGTAAAACTATAAATCATGTCATGATCACTGACGATGCTATTTCGGCCATTCGGGACTGTTTAAGGCTGAAAAATCTCGTTTTTCAGGTTTGGGCTAGCGCGCGAACTTTTCGGGTGGAATGATGCAGTCTCCGAATTGGACGAAATTCGCACATTGTATGTATATGGTAAAACTATAACACACTTTATGATCACCGACGATGTTATTTCGGCCATTCGGGACTGTTTAGGGGCTTAAAATGTCCTTTTTCGGTTTGGGCTGGCGCACGAACTTTTTAGGTGGAATGATGCAGTCTCTGAATTGGACGAAATTCGCTCATTGTATGTATATGGTAAAACTATAAATCACTATGTGATCACCGACAATATTATTTCGGCCATTCGGGACTGTTTAGGTGCTCAAAATGTCGTTTTTCGTTATTGGGCTGGCAAGCGAAGTTTTCGGGTGGAATGATGCAGTCTCTGAATTGGATGAAATTTGCACATTGTATGGATATGGTAAAACTATAAATCACTTCGTGATCATCGACGATGTTATTTCGGTCATTCGGGACTGTTTATGGGCTCAAAATGTCGTTTTTCGGTTTGGCGCTGGCGCGCGAACTTTTCAAGTGGAATGATTCAGTCTCCGAAATTGGACGAAATTTACACATTGTATGTATATGGTAAGACAATGAATCACTTTGTGATAATCGACAATGTTATTTCGGCCATACGGGACTGTGTAGGAGCTCAAAATGTCGTTTTTCAGTTTTTGGGCTGGCGCGCAAACTTTTCGGGTGGAATGATGCAGTCTCCGAATTGGACGAAATTCGCACATTGTATGTATATGCTAAACTATAAATCACTTCGTGATCACCGAAAATATTATTTCTGCCATTCGGGACTGTTTAGGGGTTCAAAATGTCATTTTCCGGTTTGGGGCTGGCGCGCGAACTTATCGGTTGGAATGATGTAGTCTCCGAATTAGACAAAATTCGCACATTGCATTTATATGGTAAAACTATAAAGTACTTTGTGATCACCGACGATGTTATTTCGGCAATTCGGGACTGTTTAGGGGTTTAAAACATCGTTTTTCAGTTTTGGGGTGGCGCACGAACTTTTCGGTTGGAGTGATGCAATCTCTAAATTGGACGAAATTCGCACATTGTATGTGTATGGTAAAACTATAAATCACTTAGTGATCACCGACGGTGTTATTTCGGCCATTCGGGACTGTTTAGGGCTCAAAACGTCGTTATTTGGTTTTGGGCTGGCGCGCGAATTTTTCGGGTGGAATGATGCAGTCTCTGAATTGGACAAAATTCGCACATTGTATGTATATGGTAAAACTATAATTCACCTCGTCATCACCGACAATGTTATTTCGGCAATTCGGGATTGTTTAGGGGCTCAAAGCGTCGTTGTTCGGTTTTCTGCTGGCATGTGAACTTTTCAGGTGGAATGATGCAGTCTCCGAATTGGACGAAATTCGCACATTGTATGTATATGGTAAAACTATAAATCACTTCGTGATCACCGAAGATGTTATTTCGGCCATTCGGGGCTGTTTAGGGGTTCAAAATGTCGTTTTTCGGTTTTGGGCTGGAGCGTGAACTTTTCGGTTGGAATGATGTAGTCTCCGAATTGAACGAAATTCGCATATTGTATGTATATGGTAAAACTATAAATCACTTCGTGAGCACCGACGATGATATTTCGGCCATTCGGGACCGTTTAGGATTCAAAACGTCGTTTTTTGGTTTTGGGCTGGCGCGCGAATTTTTCGGGTGGAATTATGCAGTCTCCGAGTTGGACGAAATTCGCACATTGTATATATATGGTAAAACTATAAATCACTTAGTGATCACCTACGACGTTATTTCGGCCATTCGGGAATGTTTAGGGGGCTGAAAATGTCGTTTTTTGGTTATGGGCTGGCGCGCGAACTTTTCCAGTGGAATGATACAGTCTCTGAAGTGGACGAAATTCACACATCGTCTGTATATGGTAAACTATAAATCACTTTGTGATCACCGAAAATGTTATTTCGGCCATTCGGGACTGTTTAGGGGTTCAAAATGTCTTTTTCCGGTTTGGGGCTGGCGCATGAACTTATTGGGTGGAATGATGCAGTCTCCGAATTAGACGAAATTCGCACATTGGATGTATATGGTAAAACTATAAAGCACTTTGTGATCACCGACGATGTTATTTCGGCCATTCGGGACTGTTTAGGGGTTTAAAACATCGTTTTTCAGTTTTGGGGTGGCGCACGAACTTTTCGGTTGGAGTGATGCAGTCTCTAAATTGGACGAAATTCGCACATTGTATGTGTATGGTAAAACTATAAATCACTTAGTGATCACCGACGATGTTATTTCGGCCATTCGGGACTGTTTAGGGCTCAAATCGTCGTTTTTTGGTTTTGGGCTGGCGCGCGAATTTTTCGGATGGAATTATGCTGTCTCCGAGTTGGACGAAATTCACACATTGTATATATATGGTAAAACTATAAATCACTTAGTGATCACCGACGACGTTATTTCGGCCATTCGGGAATGTTTAGGGGGCTGAAAATGTCGTTTATGGGATGGCGCGCGAACTTTTCCAGTGGAATGATGCAGTCTCCGAATTGGACGAAATTCGCACATCGTATGTATATGGTAAACTATAAATCACTTCGTGATCACCGAAAATGTTATTTCGGCCATTCGGGACTGTTTAGGGGTTCAAAATGTCTTTTTCCGGTTTGGGGCTGGCGCGCGAACTTATCGGGTGGAATGATGCAGTCTCCGAATTAGACGAAATTCACACATTGGATGTATATGGTAAAACTATAAATCACTTTGTGATCACCGACGATGTTATTTCGGCCATTCATGACTGTTTAGGGGCACAAATTGTCGTTTTTCGGTTTTGGGCTGGCGCGCAAACTTTTCGCGTGGAATGATGCAGTCTCCAAATTTGATGAAGTTCGTACATTGTGTTTATATTGTAAAATTATAAATCACTCCGTGAGCACCGACGATGTTATTTCAGCCATTCGGGACTGTTTAGGGCTCAAAATGTCGTTTTTCGGTTTTGGGCTAGCATACGAACTTTTCAGGTGGAATGATGTAGTCTCCGCATTGGACGAAATTCGCACATTGTATGTATATGGTAAAACTATAAATCACTTTGTGATCACCGATGATGTTATTTCGGCCATTCAGGACTGTTTAGGGGCTCAAAACATCGTTATTCGGTTTTGGGCTGGCGCACGAACTTTTCGGTTGCAATGATGCAGTTTCTGAGTTGGACGAAATTCGCACATTGTATGTATATGGTAAAACTATAATTCACCTCGTCATCACCGACGATGTCATTTTGGCCATTCGGGACTGTTTAGGGGCTCAAAACGTCGTTGTTCGGTTATCTGCTGGCACGCGAACTTTTCAGGTAGAATGATGCACTCTCCGAATTGGATGAAATTCACATATTGTATGTATATGGTAAAACTATAAATCACTTTGTGATCACCGGAGATGTTATTTCGGCCATTTGAGACTGTTTAGGGGTTCAAAATGTCGTTTTTCGGTATTGGGCTGGCACGTGAACTTTTCGGTTGGAATGATGCAGTCTCCGAATTCGACGAACTTTGCATATTGTATGTATATGGTAAAACTATAAATCACTTCCTGAGCACCGACGATGTTATTTCGGCCATTCGGGACTGTTTAGGGCTCAAAACGTCGTTTTTTAGTTTTGGGCTGGCGCGTCAATTTTTCGGGTGGAATGATGCAGTCTCCGAGTTGGACGAAATTCGCACATTGTATATATATGGTAAAACTATAAATCACTTAGTGATCACCGACGATGTTATTTCGGCCATTCGAGACTGTTTAGGGGGCTGAAAATGTCGTTTTTCGGTTATGGGCTGGCGCGCGAACTTTTCCAGTGGAATGATGCAGTCTCCGAATTGGACGAAATTCGCACATTGTATGTATATGGTAAACTATAAATCACTTTGTGATCACCGAAAATGTTATTTCGGCCACTCGGAACTGTTTAGGGGTTCAAAATGTATTTTTTCGGTTAGGGGCTGGCGTGCAAACTTTTCGGGTAAAATGATGCAGTCTCCGAATTAGACGAAATTCGCACATTGTATGTTTATGGTAAAACTATAAATCACTTCGTGATCACCAACGATGTTATTTCTGCCATTCATGACTGTTTAGGGGCACAAAACGTCGTTTTTCGGTTTTGGGCTGGTGCGCAAACTTTTCGCGTGGAATGATGCAGTCTCCAAATTGGGTGAAGTTCGCACATTGTGTTTATATTGTAAAACTATAAAGCACTTCTTGATCACTGACGATGGTATTTCGGCCATTCGGGACTGTTTAGGGGTTCAAAATGTCGTTTTTCGGTTTTGGGCTAGCACGCAAACTTTTCAGGTGGAATGATGTAGTCTCCGAATTGGACGAAATTCGCATATTGTATGTATATGGTAAAACTATAAATCACTTCGTGATGACCGAGGATGTTATTTCTGCCATTCCGGACTGTTTAGGGGCTCAAAACATCGTGTTTCGGTTTTGGGCTGGCGCACGAACTTTTCGGTTGGAATGATGCAGTTTCTAAATTGGACGAAATTCGCACATTGTATGTGTATGGTAAAACTATAAATCACTTAGTGATCACCGACGATGTTATTTCGGCTATTCGGGACTATTTAGGGCTCAAAATGTCGTTTTTCGTTTTTGCACTGCCGCGCGAACTTTTTCCAGTGGAATGATGCAGTCTCCGAATTGGACGAAATTCGCACATTATATGTATATGGTAAAACTGTAAATCACCTCGTGATTACCGACGATAGGGATGAGTTATAAAACCGGAAAACCGGACTGGAACCGGAATCGGACCGGAACCGGAACCGGAACCGGCATAACCGGAAAATGCTTAAACGGTCTGGGTATTGGGTTTCAAAATTACTCTTATCCGGGTTCCGGGTATTTCTGGTATGGGTCCATCGAGTCCGGTTAATGCGGGTTTTTGAACCGACTTTGTTTAAAAAACTGGAACCGGGTTTAATGGACCGGGTCCGGGTTTAGTGGGCCAAGGACAATCTAGGAAAAGATCCATGGTTAACAAAGACATAAATTTTGATTTTTTACTTGTTCAAAAAACTATAAAGACAAAAGTAAGAAGTTTGAATTGGACGAAATTCGCATATTCTTTGTGAATGGTAAAACTATAAATCTCTTCGTGATCACCGATGATGTTATTTCGGCCATTCGGGACTTCTTAGGGGATCAAAATGTCGTTTTTCGGTTTTAGAATGGCGCGCGAACTTTTCGGTGGAATGATGCAGTCATAGAATTCGACGAAATTCTCACATTGTATGTATATGGTAAAGCTATAAATCACTTCGTGATCACCAACGATGTTATTTCGGCCATTCGGGACTGTTTAGCGGCTCAAAACGTCGTTTTTCGGTTTTGGGCTGGCGCGCGAACTTTTCGGGTGGAATGATGCAGTCTCCGAATTAGATGCAATTCGCAAAGTATATGTATATGGTAAAACTATAAATCACTTCGTGATGACCGACGATGTTATTTCGGCCACTCGGGACAGTGTAGGGGCTCAAAATGTCGTTTTTCGGTTTTGGGCTGGCGCAAACTTTTCGGGTGGAATGATGCTGTCTCCGAATTGGACGAAATTCGCACATTGTATGTATATCAAAAAACTATAAATTACTTTATGATCACTGACGGTGTTATTTCGGCCATTCAGGACTGTTTAGGGGGTCAGAACGTTGTTTTTAGGTTTCGGGGTGGCCCACTAACTTTTCAGGTGGAATGATGCAGTCTCCGAATTGAACGAAATTCGCACATTGTATGTATTTGGTAAACTATAAATCACTTTGTGATCACCGGCGATGTTATTTCGTCCACTCGGGATTGTTTAGGGACTCAAAATGTCGTTTTTCAGTTTTGGGCTAGCGCGCGAACTTTTCGGGTGGAATGATGCAGTCTCCGAATTGCACAAAATTTGCACATTGTATGTATATGGAAAAAAAATCACTTCGTCATCACCGACGATCTTATTTCGGCCACTTGGGACTGTTTAGGGGCTCAAAACGTTGTTTTTCGGTTTTGGGCTGGCGCGCGAACTTTTCGCGTGGAATGATGCAGTCTCCGAATTGGACGAAATTCACACATTGTATGTATATCGTAAAACTATAGAATACGTCGTGATCACCGACGATGTTATTTCGGTCATTCGGGACTGTTTAGGGCTCAAAACTTCGTTTTTTGGTTTTGGGCTGGCGCGCGAATTTTTTGGGCTGATGCAGTCTCAGAGTTGGACGAAATTCGCACATTGTGTATATTTGGTAAAACTATAAATCACTTAGTGATCACCGACGATGTTATTTTGGCCATTCGGGACTGTTTAGGGGCTCAAAACGTCGTTTTTCGGTTTTGGGCTGGCGCACGAACTTTTCGGGTGGAATGATGCAGTCTCCGAATTGAATGAAATTCACACAGTGTATGTATATGGTTAAACTATAAATCACATTGTGATCACCGACGATGTTATTTCAAACATTCGGGACTGTTTAGGGGCCCAAAATGTCATTTTTCTATTTTGCGCTGACGCACGAACTTTTCCAGTGGAATGATGCAGTCTCCGAATTTGACGAAATTCGCACATTCTCTATATATGGTAAAACAATAAATCACTTTGTGATCACCAACGATGTTATTTCGGACATTCAGGATTGTTTACGGGCTCAAAATGTCGTTTTTCGGTTTTGGGCTGGTGTGCGAACTTTTCGGGTGGAATGATGTAGTCTCCGAATTGGATCAAAATTCACACATTGTATGTATATGGTAGAACTATTAATCACTTCGTGATCATTGACGACATTATTTCGGCCATTCGGGAATGTTTAGGGGCTCAAAACGTCGTTTTTCAGTTTGAGGCTGGCGCACGAACTTTTCGGGTGGATTGATGCAGTCTCCGAATTAGACGAAATTCGCAAATTGTATGTACATGGTAAAACAATAAATCACTTCGTGATCACCGACGATGTTATTTCGGCTATTCGGGATAGTTTACGGGATCAAAATGTCGTTTTTCGGTTTTGGGCTGGTGCACAGACTTTTCGGGTGGAATGATGCTGTCTTTAAAACGGACAAAATTCGCACATTGTATGTATATCAAAAAACTATAAATCACTTCGTGATCACCGACGATGTTATTTTGGCCATTAAGAACTGTTTAGGGGCTCAAAACGTCGTTTTTCGGTTTTGGGCTGGCCAGTGAACTTTTCGGGTGGAATGATGCAGTCTCTGAATTGAACGAAATATGCATATTGTATGTATATGGTAAAACTATAAATCACGTTTTGATCACCGACGATGTTCTTTCGGTCATTCGGGATTGTTTAGGGACTCAAAATGACGTGCTTCGGTTGTGGGCTTGCGCACGAACTTTTCGGGTGGAATGATGCAGTCTTCGAATTAGACAAAATTCGCACATTGTATGTATATGGAAAAATTATAAATCACTTTGTGATCACCGACGATGTTATTTCGGCCTTTCTGGACTGTTTAGGGGCTTAAAACGTCGTTTTTTGGTTTTGGGCTGGCGCATGAACTTTTCGGGTGGAATGATGCAGACTCCGAATTGGACGAAATTCACACATTGTTTGTATATGGAAAAACTATAAATCACTTTGTGATCACCGACGATGTTATTTCGGCCACTCGGGACTCTTTACGAGTTCAAAATGTCGTTTTTCGGTTTTAGGCTGGCGCGCGAAGTTTTCTAATGGAATGATGCAGTCTCTGAATTGGACGAAATTCGCACAATGTATGTATAAGGTAAAACAATAAATCACTTCATGATCACCGAGGATGTTATTTCGGCCATTCGGGACTGTTTAGGGGCTCAAAATGTCGTTTTTCGGTTTTGGGCTGGTGTGCGAAATTTTCGGGTGGAATGATGCAGTCTCCTAATTGGACGGAAATTCTAAGTATATGGTAAAACAGTAAATCACTTTGTGATCACCAACGATGTTATTTCGGCCATTCGGAACAGTTTAGGGGCTCCAAACATCGTTTTTCTGTTTGAGCCTAGCGCACGAACTTTTCGGGAGGAATGATGCAGTTTCCAAATTGGACGAAATTCGAACATTGTACGTATACGGAGAAACTATAGATCACATCGTGATCACCGCGGATGTTATTTCGGCCATTCGGGACAGGTTAGGGGCTCAAAACGTCGTTTTCCGGTTTCGGGCTAGCCTGCAAGCTTTACGGGTGGAATGATGTAGTCTCCGAATTGAACAAAATTCGCACATTGTATGTATGTGGTAAGACTATAAATCACTTTGTGAGCAACGACGGTGTTATTTCGGCCATTCGGGACTGTTTACGAACTCAAAATGTCGTTTTTCGGTTTTGGGCTGGCGCGCGAACTTTTCGGGTGGAATGATGCAGTCTCCGAATTGGACATAATTCGCACATTGTATGTATATGGAAAAACTATAAATCACTTTGTGATCACTGACGATGTTATTTTGGCCATTCGTGATTGTTTCGGGGTTCAAAACGTCGTTTTTCGGTTTTGGGCTGGCACACGCGAACTTTTCGCGTGAAATGATGCAGTCTCCGAATTGGACGAAATTCTAACATTTTATGTATATCGTAAAACTATAATTTGCTTCATGATCACCGACGATGTTATTTCCGGCATTCAGGACTGTTTAAGGGCTCAAAATGTCGTTTTTCGGTTTTGGGCTGGCGCGTGAACTTTTCGGGTGGAATGATGCAGTTTCCGAATTGGATGAAATTCGCACATTGTATGTATATGGTAAAACTATATATTACTTCATGATCAACGACGATGCTATTTCGGCCATTCGTGACTGTTTAGGAGCTCAAAATATCGTTTTTCGGTTTTGGGTTGGCGCGCGAACTTTTCGTGTGGAATGATGCAGTCTCCTAATTGGATGAAATTCGCACATTCTATGTATATGGTAAAACTATAAATCACTTCGGGATCACCAAGAATGTTATTTCGGCCATTCGGGACTTTTAGGGGCTCAAAACGTCGTTTTTCTGTTTAAGGTTGGCGTGCGAACTTTTCGGGCGGAATGATGCAGTCTCCGAATTGGACAAAATTCGCACATTGTATGTATATGGAAAAACTATAAATCACTTTGTGGTCGCCGACGATGTTATTTCCGACATTCGGGATTGTTTAGGGGCTCAAAACGTCGTTTTTCGGTTTTGGGCTGGCCCGCAAACTTTGCGGGTGGAATGATATGTTATTTGGACCATTCGGGACTGTTTAGGGACTCAAAATGTCATTTTTCAGTTTTAAGTTGGCGCGCGAACTTTTCGGGTGGAGATGCAGTCTCCGAATTCGACAAAATTCGCACATTGTATGTATATGGAAAACCTATAAATCACTTAGTGATCACCGACGATGTTATTTCGGCCATTCAGGACTGTTTAGGGGCTCAAAACGTCATTTTTCGGTTTTAGGCTGGCGCGCGATCTTTTCGCGTGGAATGATGCAGTCTCCGAATTGGATGAAATTCACACATTGTAAGTATATCGTAAAACTAATAATTGCTTCGTGATTACCGACGATGTCATTTCGGCCATTCGGGATTGTTTAGGGGCTCAAAAATTCGTTTTTCGGTTTTGGGCTGGCGCACGAACTTTTCGTGTGGAATGAGGCAGTGTCCGAATTAGACTAAATTCGCACATTGTATGTATATGGTAAAACTATAAATCACTTCGCGATCACCGGCGGTGTTATATCGGCCATTCGGGACTGTTTAGGGGCTCAAAATCTCGTTTTTCGGTTTTGGGCTGGCACACGAACTTTTCCAGTGGAATGATGCGGTCTCCGAATTGGACGAAATTTGCACATTGTATGTATATGGTAAACTATAAATCACTTCGTGATCACCGACGATGTTATTTCGGCCATTTGGGACTGTTTAGAGGCTCAAAGTGTTGTTTTTCGGTTTTGGGCTAGCGCTCGAACTTTTCGGGTGGATTGATGCAGTCTTCGAATTGGACAAAATTCGTACATTGTATGTATATGGAAAAACTATAAATCATTTTGTGATCACCGAAAAATGTTATTTCGGCCATTCAGGACTGTTTAGGGGCTCAAAACGTCGTTTTTTGATTTTGGGCCGGCGCATGAACTTTTGGCGTGGAATGATGCAGTCTCAGAATTGGATGAAATTCGCATATTGTATGTATATCGTAAAACTATAAATCACTTCAAGATCACCGACGATGTTATTTCGGCCATTCGGGACTGTTTAGGGGCTCAAAATGTCGTTTTACGGTTTGGGGCTGGCGCGCGAACTTTTCTGGTGGAATGATGCAGTCTACAAATTGGATGAAATTCGCACATTGTATGTATATGGAAAAACTATGAATCACTTTGTGATCACCGGCGATGTTATTTCGGCCATTCGGGGCTGTTTAGGGGCTCAAAACGTCATTTTTCAGGTTTGGGCTGACGCGCGAACTTTTCGGGTGGAATGATGCAGTCTCCGAATTGGATGAAATTCGCACATTGTATGTAAATGGTAAAATTATAAATCACATTGTGATCACCGACGATGTTATTTCGGCTATTCGAGACTCTTTAGGGGTTCAAAATGTCCTTTTTCGGTTTTGGGCTGCTACGCGAACTTTTCCAATTGAATGATGCAATCTCTGAATTGGAGGAAATTTGCACATCGTATGTATATGGTAAAACTATAAATCACTTCGTGATCACCGACGATGTTATTTCGGCCATTCGAGACTGTTTAGGGGCACAAAATTTCGTTTTTCGGTTTTCGGCTGGCGCGCAAACTTTTCGGGTGGAATGATGCAGTCTCTTAATTGGACGAAATTCGCACATTCTATGTATATGGTAAAACTATAAATCACTTTGTGATCACCAACGACGATATTTCGGTCATTCGGGACTGTTTAGGGGCTCAAAACGTCATTTTTCTGTTTGAGGCTGGCGCGCGAACTTTTCGGGTGGAATGATGCAGTCTCCGAATTGGACAAAATTTGCAGATTGTATGTATATGGAGAAACTATAAATCACATCGTGATCACCGACGATGTTATTTCGGCCATTCAGGACTGTTTAGGGGCTCAAAATGTCGTTTTACGGTTTTGGGCTGGCGCGCGAACTTTTCTGGTGGAATGATGCAGTCTACAAATTGGATGAAATTCGCACATTATATGTATATGGAAAAACTATGAATCACTTTGTGATCACCGACGATGTTATTTCGGCCATTCGGGGCTGTTTAGGGGCTCAAAACATCATTTTTCAGGTTTGGGCTGGCGCGCGAACTTTTCGGGTGGAATGATGCAGTCTCCGAATTGGATGAAATTCGCACATTGTATGTAAATGGTAAAACTATAAATCACATTGTGATCACCGACGATGTTATTTCGGCTATTCGAGACTCTTTAGGGGTTCAAAATGTCCTTTTTCGGTTTTGGGCTGCTACGCGAACTTTTCCAATTGAATGATGCAATCTCTGAATTGGAGGAAATTTGCACATCGTATGTATATGGTAAAACTATAAATCACTTCGTGATCACCGACGATGTTATTTCGGCCATTCGAGACTGTTTAGGGGCACAAAATTTCGTTTTTCGGTTTTCGGCTGGCGTGCAAACTTTTCGGGTGGAATGATGCAGTCTCTTAATTGGACGAAATTCGCACATTCTATGTATATGGTAAAACTATAAATCACTTTGTGATCACCAACGACGATATTTCGGTCATTCGGGACTGTTTAGGGGCTCAAAACGTCATTTTTCTGTTTGAGGCTGGCGCGCGAACTTTTCGGGTGGAATGATGCAGTCTCCGAATTGGACGAAATTTGCAGATTGTATGTATATGGAGAAACTATAAATCACATCGTGATCACCGACGATGTTATTTCGGCAATTCGGGACTTTTTAGGGGCTCAAAATGCCGTTTTTCGGTTTCGTGCTGGCTCGCGAACATTGCGTGTGTAATGATGTAGTCTCCGAATTGAACGAAATTCGCACGTTGTATGTATATGGTAAAACTATAAATCACTTTGTGATCAACGACGATGTTATTTCGGCCATTCGGGACTGTTTAGGAACTCAAAATGTCGTTTTTCGGTTTTGGGCTGGTGCGCGAACTTTTCGGGTGGTATGATGCAGTCTCCGAATTGGAAAAAATTCGCACATTGTATGTATATGGAAAAACTATGAATCACGTTGTGATCACCGACGATGTTATTTCGGCCATTCGTGGCTGTTTAAGAGCTCAAAATGTAGTTTTTCGGTTTTGGGCTGGCGCGTGAACTTGTTGTGTGGAACGATGAAGTCTCTTAATTGGACGAAATTCGCACATTCTATGTATAGGGTAAACTATAAATCACTTCCTGATCACCAATGATGTTATTTTGGCCATTCGGGACTGTTTAGGAGCTCAAAACGTCATTTTTCTGTTTGAGGCTGGCGCACGAACTTTTCGCGTGGAATGATGCAGTCTTCGAATTGGATGAAATTCTTACATTGTATGTATATGGAAAAACTATAAATCATTTTGTGATCACCGACGATGTTATTTCGGCCATTCGGGACTGTACAGGGGCTCAAAACGTCGTTTTTCGGGTTTGGGCTGGCCCACAAACTTTTTGGGTGGAATGATGCAGTCTCCGAATTGGACGAAATTCGCACATTGTATGTATATCGTAAAACTATAAATTGCTTCATGATCACCGACGATGTTATTTCGGCCATTCGGGACTATTTAGGGGCTCAAAATGTCGTTTTTCGGTTTTGGGCAGGCGAATGAACTTTTCGGGTGGAATTATGCAGTCTCCGAATTGGATGAAGTTCTCACATTGTATGTATATGGAAAAACTATAAATCACTTCATGATCACCGACGATGTTATTTCGGCCATTCGGGACTGTTTAGGGCTCAAAATGTCGTTTTTTGGTATTGGGCTGGCGCGCGAACTTTTTGGGTGGAATGATACAGTCTGCGAATTAGACGAAATTAGCACATTATATGTATATGGTAAAACTATAAATCACTTCGCGATCGCCGACGATGTTATTTCGGCCATTCGGGGATGTTTAGGGGCTCAAAATCTTGTTTTTCGGTTTTGGGCTAGTGCGCGAACTTTTCCAATGGAATGATGCAGTCTCCGAATTGGACGAAATTCGCACATTGTATGTATATGGTAAAACTATAAATCATTTCTTGATCACTGACGATGTTATTTCGGCCATTCGGGACTGTTTGGAATCTCAAAATGTCGTTTTTCGGTTTTGGGCTAGCGCACGAACTTTTCGGGTGGAATGATGCAATCTCCGAATTGGACGAAATTTGCACATTTTATGTATATGGTAAAACTATATATTACTTCATGATCACCGACGATGTTATTTCGGCCATTTGTGACTGTTTAGGAGCTCAAAATGTCGTTTTTCGGTTTTAGGCTGGCGCGTGAACTTTTCGTGTGGAATGATGCAGTCTCCTAATTGGATGAAATTCACACATTCTATGTATATGGTAAATCTATAAATAACTTTGTGATCACCGGCGATGTTATTTCGGCCATTCGGGACTATTAAGGGGCTCATAATGTCGTTTTTTTGGTTTTGCGCTGGTGTGCGAACTTTTCCAATGGAATGATGCAGTCTCCGAATTGGACAAAATTCGCACATTTTATGTATATGGTAAAACTATAAATCACTTCGTGATCACCGACAATGTAATGTGGTTTGATCTATGATGAGTCGTGCTTTGCTACCAATTACATTTTTGGGGAATGTACACTTGAAATAATAGAGCATGTTTTGAACCTTGTAACTGACTAAGTAGGTTTGCAGACACCTCATGAAGTGTTAGCTTGGAAATTTCCCTCACATTTAGGTCTGGTGTTGTGAGGTCTTTCGTTTGATGAGGAATAAATGACTGACTTCAATCGAGATCTAAGAAGTGTTACATTGTCAGGTATTCACTAAAGACTTTTTATATTTGTTTTAAACACCCCTGAGAATGTGGTGCTTGTATCTCAAAAGGAGTGTTCCTTAAGAGAAAGAAAATATACATATTAAGAAGTTAGTGGGAGTCATGTTGACCCTGAAGAAATTCAAGATATGACCGACAATGAACATATAGTTTGCACTAGGTCTCAACTTGAGGTTGAAATACTAGTTGAGTTAAATGACATTACCTTACCTCTTCACAGATGTAGTAGAATTAGTGAACCTACAAGTTTTATGAATTTCATCTAACTGAAGAAGGTGACACGTTGGTTAGTGATAAAACAATGATCAATTTGGATAAGCTAATAGCTACTAGGAAACAATGGAGGGTCCTAGGGCTTCAAATGAGAAGGGTCTAAGGATAGAAAAATTCAGTCCATGAAAGATAACCAAGTTTGAAATTAGTTGAGCTGACGCCTAGTCTTATAAAAGTTGGTTGCAATTAGATCTTCAATATGAAGACTAACATAGATATGAATGTACACACATTCAAAGCTAGTATGGTGGAAAAGCGTTTCGCTTAGATCCAAGAAATTGATTCTGAGGAAGCATTCTCACAAGTAGCTGAGAAAAGGTTTACTTGGATATTTGCTACCATTGTTGCCTTCTTTGATTATAAGATATGGTAAAATGAATGTTAAACGTCTTTCCTTAACATGAAACTATCGAAGGATGTATGAGACATTCTGAAAGGGTTTTAACATACAACGTATCCAAACAAGGTGTGTAAGCTTTAGAAGTCTATTTATAGATTTTGACAAGGCTCGCATGGCAAGGAATCCATGCTTCCATGAGACGAGTCAAAAAGTATTGTCTTTCTATAAGTCTAGATAAATTTGGAGATACATGTCCGAGCTAGTGGGAGTGTCGTTGTCTTCCTGGTATTGTTTGTTGATGACAATACTACTCATTGGAAACAGTGTCTCTAAGTTGCAAAGTGCAAAAGCTCGAAAATTGTTACACTATGATGGAATTAGGGAAGGCGGCATTGATACTTGCACTTCGGATCTAAAAATATAGATCGAAATGTTTAATAAGATTCAGTCAAAGTACCTATATAAATAATCTGTTGAAAAGGTTTCAATAGGGAAAATTCCAAGAAAGGGAATGTTCGTATCTATCATAGCAAGGACTTAAGTGGATCTCATGACAAAAACTTCTGAAAGATGTATGACACATGTTGGGTATGTTATGTTGCGTCATGGGCTTAGTATTGTATATCCGGATTGGGCCTGTCCATCCATGATTATCATAGGGTTTAGCTATAAATAGTGCATGCATGTATGCCTTAGAAACTAACGTGATTATAGTTATTATTGCTTTGTAACCCTAAACACCTCTACAGTCGAAGTTCTTAATCGAGCTCTTCTGAGGTGTTAATGTTTAATCATTCGACATCAGTTAAACCATTCCTGTGTTCTTCATTACGTCTTTAATTGTTTATCTGCTTAGAATCTATCGATCCTACTAGAACTTTGTTCTAACAATTAGTATCAGAGCAGGAGACTGTGTGATCAATACACATTCCTTCTGTATTAAGAATTCTTTAGGGTTTCCGCTTTTATCGAATATAAAGAAGTCGTCTTCTTCCTGTCGACGGTAACTCTTGTGTTTGATAAAACCCTAATCTCAAGTTTACAGGTCAGATTCTAGCGGTTCTAAGGAAAGGCTCACCATGTCTCACGAAGATTCTCAAACTAATCCCATCAACATCTCTAACAGCATTGGATCCACTACAAGGGTACCCATTCTTTACACTCAAGACTATGAAGTATGGGCGCATCACTTTGAAGATTACGTGGTTGGATCTGAAGATAATGGCTATCTCATATGGGAAGCAATCACACTTGGGCCGTTTGTTCACTCTGGAACGAACACGACAGTGAAGACTCAAAAGGAATATAATAAGCTCGTGGCGGATGTAGATAAGATGCCACAGGATGAAAAGGACAAGTTGCTATGTAATGTGAAGGCCATGAGAATGATCAGATTTCTCTGCAATCTGACACTTTTGGGTTAGTTGGTTCATGGACGACGGCTAAAGAAATCTGGGATAGGTTGAAGGAACTTTATTCAACCGATGAAGATCTGGAACACTCTATTCAAACCTTGCTACTCTCTGAATTTGGAGTTTTCGAACAGAAACCTGAAGAGAAACTGGTACAAACCTTCGATCGCTTCAATCATCTCCTTAGCAAGATGATCAAGCATGGTATAGAAAGAAAATTGATCGAGCAAAAGGTAACCTTCATGAATGGGTTGAGACCAGAATGGATGGCAGTGGTTTCAACAGTGATAGCTCACGAACAATTCAAATCTTACTGACTAGCGAAACTTGTGGGCATACTTAAATCCCATGAGAGTGTGGTAACCAAGGAGGCGAAGGTTGTTTCGGGTGTGGGATCGTTAGCCCCAGTCTCAAAAAGCAAAAGTGTTGCAGAAGAAGAAGAGGAGTCAGATATGTCTGAATGTGACCTTACAAGCGAAGAGTATGCAATGATGGTCACCAATCCAAAAAGGTTTGCACGAAAGAAGTTCCATGTCAATAAGAACCGAAACGAAACTGGCAGGGAAGTTACAGTTCTGAGAAGGTGAAAGATGAAGCGAAAAATACTTCTCAAAAGGATGACGACAAGAAGGAGAGCAAACTTGCAGGAGACTCTGGGTTCGACTGCAATTACTGTCATGGCAAGAACCACTTTGCCAAAGATTGCATGCTGAGGAAGATGGCTGAGAAAAGAGATGGTGAAGATGATGAGGCATATTACATGCGAAAGTTGGAAGAGATCAAGAAAAAGAAGGCAACTAACAGTTCAATGAATGCCTTGATTGTGCAGGAAAATGCGGATGAAGATGAGTTCGGTGGCGTTGAAGTCTGGTCAACCGATTCTGAGGATGAAGAAGTGAGAAAACCCACACATGGAAGAGCTTATGTGGCGAAGGATACAGGTTCGGCTGGAAAATGTTTGATGGTTACAGCTGATAGACCAACCGAAAGTGCAAGTAAGGAGCCGAACCTAACTGAGGACAAGTGCTTTGCAGCCAAGCCCGTGAGTGAGAAGATCAACGACTGTGATCGACTGATCAAAAAGGTACAATCCATCCTTGAATCACTTAAAGTTCCTGTAACAAATTATGAAGAAGAATTAAATGAATTAAAATTTAAATTTTCTAACTTAAGTGTTAGTCTCATGCAAAAGTCGCTTAGCGAACTCTAACCTAACTGAACAACTCAGCACGGTGTCTTCAAAGAGTGAGGAGAGAAGGATGTGGATTGAGTTGAAGGAGACGGAGTTAAATAGGGCTAGGGATGAAATTATTTATTTGCAATGAGACAATTTAAAGTTTTTGAAACAAAGGAATGTTTTTTGCTTAATTGCTAAACGCTTATATACAAATATTGCTCAGTTGCACTTAAGTTGTGAAATAGGGCAAAAGATTCATAAGATGATCTTACCCTTCCTTGAATTTAAGAGGATGAGGTCATAGCTGAATGTGAATCCATAATGTCCTCAGAAGAGACATCAATCGCTTATAAAATCGGACTGGACAAGATAGAGACCTTCATTGACTCTAAGAAACATAAGTGTATGCTCAAAAATCTTTTAGATGAAAATGATAGGTTAAAAATTAAGTCCGAGACCATTCAATCATTTGACTCGTCTAACGCCAAATTAATTTCAGAACATAAAATGAATATAGAAAATACGTCTGAATTTGATGAGGAAAGTGAGATGAGCGAAATCTCGGTAGAAGACGTGGTTGATTGTTCTGAGTTTATGAAAAGCGAAACCGAGAATGAGAAACCCCTCATATCTGAAAAATTGGTTGAATACGCTCGCCTATCAAAGGACAAGCCACAGAAACTCAAAGAGAAAGCAATGGTTTATCAAAAGGTTCAAACTGTGCCAAATCAGGTATATGCTGTTACAGGGGTCACTGCAAAACAAACAACAGAATTGAAAATCTTGGTCGACAAAGACAATGCTGAAGGGTGCGACGATTCTTTCTGGTCAGCCCCTATTGACAACGCAGACGAAACCATCGGCTTATCAGAGCAAACCTCATGGAGGGTAAAAGGAAGATACGTTGCAGAACCCATCAACAAACCCTCAAGTTTTGACAAACCAAGCACAAGTGGAACAAAAGAGATACCTGAAGAACCAAAGAAAACACCGAATGTTCCTTCCAAGACTGCCGAAACTCAAAAGGAGAAGCCAAAATCAAGCTTCAATATTCACAAATCTCAGAAGGAGTTAGCTGAACAGAAACGCCAAAGAAATCAAAGATACATGAAAAATCTGAATGAGCGAAAACGTTATTGGCAATCTCAAAACCCCAACTACGTTCCTTCCAAGAAAGAGTCCATTGCAAAAGAAAAGGAAAAGCTAAAAGGGAAAGAAAATTTTAGTCCAAGCTCTTACTATTCCAAAGCTCACAACTAAACGTCCAGTTTCGGTTCCAACACCAGCGCTCAGAACCGAACGTCAAGTTTCGGTGACAACGCCAAGACTAACAACCGAAAGTCAAGTTTCGGTCCATCCTACCCCCAAAGAAAATCGAATTCAATGAAGGACATCAAAGGAAAGGGAAAGCTTGATTCAGATTCTGATATATATAATAAGAAAAAGTCAGCTAACCCTAGGATTAAAAAAATATCCCAAAACCATCTAACAACACACCATCTAATACACCACAATTTAAACAAGATAAAAACAAAATCAGGGTGTATACCTGTTGGATTAATGTCTAAGTCCATAACTATATTTGGTATGTACTTGACCTGACCCGGCATGGTCCATTTGGGTTGCACTTCACCGGCACAATTTATATGGATAGTCTTTTGAGAATAGTATATTTATGATTTATATTAATATATTATAAGTTCTAATATATTAATATGGAATCATATTATTTAATTAGTATTGATCAAGAATTAATTTAGAATTAATTAAGTGATCAAAAAGAACTAATTAAATATGGACTCTTATATATATGGAATGGGCCAAGTTCATTTAGGTTGGGCTAAGCTTTCATGGATGGTCCATGGAGCTTTTAACCCATGGATCCTATGTAAATGAAAGGTCATGGGTATTAGGGTTTACATGGATGTAACCCTAATCCTCCATAATATATAAAGGGGTCCTTGGCTCACAAAATTGGAACAAGTGTGTGAAAATAAGAGTGGGCCGATTTTAGTGTGCATACATATTCTCTCAAGTTCTTCCAAGGTGTTTTGGTGATTTGTGATTCCATTTGAGGCTTCCACACTATTGGGGCTAAGCTCTTAAAGCTTGAAGACATCAAGCTACATCAAAAGGTATGTCATCTAACTAGAACTTTGTAGTATAAGTGCTTCATAATATGCTAGTTAGGATGAAACCTTGGAATAGTTAATATTTGCATGTATAATAGAGAAAACATAGATCCAAGGTTTATAAGGTTGCATGTACACCATAGGAGTGTTAGAATGCTCAAAACCCATCAGTATTAATGATAAATACTAAGTAACTAAACTGCATTCATTAAAAGTATTAATGATAAATACTAAGTAACTAAACTTTTTATAAATTCCCAATCTTAGTTACTTAGGAAAATGTGAATAAGGTGCTAATCCATGAAATTACACTTTGCACTTTGTTTAAACCGTTAGTGGAGCGTGTGTGGTTAACCGACACACTAACCTGGATTTAACAAAGTAGGCAAAGGGTAACTTAATATTTATCATAGTATCGGTGGAGCTCGTGTGGTTAACCGACACATCGATTGAGGGGTAAATATTAAGGGTACCAAGTATATTTGCATGGTTACTTCACACCTTGTTTTGTGATCCTCGGCATCCCAGTCACAAAACCTGAAGGGCACACTCGAGATTGAAACATGCCATTGAAAAGTTCAATGAATCTCAAAAGATCTAGGAGTTTCAAATCCAATTAAAAACCTAATTACATTATTTCGTTTTTCATGGTGGAAATTGGTAAATCGTCATTTACCTACCTTCAACTATTTTATAACTCGGATTACGGCATCCCTCTTCCAGTTATAAATAGGTTGTTGGATCCTAGCCTTAATATTTCATATTGGGTGTTATATTAAGGACTTTAGATCAACTATCTTGAATATCTCCCAAAAGATGTCTAGTTCAGACATCTATGATCTTCCCAAATCTCTTGGAACTTTACTTCCTCCACATCCTCCAATTATTCTCCCTAACCCACAAGTTCAAAGGTCACTCAATCCCTATTGGCAAGCAAGGTCTATGTGTGATCACATCTTGGAGATGAAGTCACATATTGACAAGCCGGGAGAGTTGGGTGTCAAAGTCTTGAGAAAGTTGGATGTTCAATCACTTTCTAAGTCACATAGTGAGTTCCTTTGGGACTACTATGAAACAGACTATGACATGAACCTTAATGATCATATCTATTTGCTTGGTGCTACTGAATCAGCAATGATTTGGAAGACCAGTAAAGCAAATTTGATTAGAAGATCAACTTCCCAAACTTCTATGGACTTTGAAAATGGTAACATTGGATATCCAGAAAATCTTTCGCTTCCCAATGGAAAGGGATTGGCCATAGTCAACTCGGTTGACCAAATGGTAAAGAGAAAGGCAAGTCTGTGATAGTCCAGTACACCATTCCCAAAGAGTCCATATGTTTCTCTTTCCAAAGGAAGGGGCATTGATTGCGAAACTGCCTATTTACCTGAAAGATCATAAGGTTGATCAATTCAAGAAGTTTGACTCTTCTTCAGGTAAAAGTCCATTATCTAACTCTGTTAAGTTTCTATTATGAGATTCTCATTACATGATGTGAATGGGTCACATGTTGATGCTTTAAGAATCAAAGAAAAGTGAAGAAACTTAAAGGAAGTACATGCTGATTCTGATCACGAAGATGGATTTCGATCGCATGGTTTGGTGATCAGAATTTTTGAAGCTGTTACTTAGGAGTTATGATATATTGCTTAGGAATAGATAACAACAAGTTTTTCATATGCATTTGCATTGTAAGGATAAGTTTTTCCGGAAGTTTTAAAATAAAAAACAGATTTGATTTATTTATTTTAAGTATCCTTACAATGGCATTTGTGAAAAATTGTTGTTTACATGTTTCCATTGATAGCAATATTGGAAAATGGATTTGATTCTTTCATTTGTGGTAGTGTCTAAATTTACCAAATCAGGAAAGTTCCTCATCGCCCAAGTTTCAATTGGACCGAAACTTGGAATCATGCAAGTTGAATAGTATGATGAATGAGAACTTTCAAGCATTGGAAAATCAAGACTAATTACTTGTTCACATGGATGTGTGAGTCAAGTGAAGGACTAAAGGGATCGAGTACACATTCTTGTGCACTGGTCATGTCCACCACAAAGCTCGTTAAGACTATTTGATTTACTAAAGTTTAGTAAATATGGTTATACTTACAAGTTTAAGTATAATTCTGAAACATTGGAAAAGTCTCAGTGTATGGCAGAACGAATGGGAATAATCAAATTAGGCAGAAAGATAAAAGTTTCTCAAATCTGAAAAGATGGGAGATTACTTTAGTATCATGTTTGTGATCATCTTAATGATTTAGAAATCATATCACAATTAGTCCTCTAAAGGTCATCTTAGTGCATTCTTATGACTAAGAAGAGGAGTCATGAATTGTTGAAATGGTTAGATCAGGAAGATGAGTCATACTTCGTTCCAAAACAATTCTTAGAGTCATACTCCAAGATTGTAACTTGAGTGACATATCTTAAAGAAAGGTTTAAAACACTTGTCAAATGTAAGAGTAAAAGTGTCCTACTCTTGTACATTTGAAATTGGTAAGTTGTGATGTTTTGGATAAAACAAAGACCAACTAAGGCCAATTGTGTGAAGTGTTTGTCTTGATAAAGAATCCGCAGTATCTCTTGAATATTTGGCAAGATAGTCTTATATGTCAAGAGGATAGTGGGAGTCTTAAAGATCCTAAAAAGAATTTCAAGAACTAATCAAGAATAAAACCTGAGGTTCTTCACTAGCACACGACTTGAGCTTTATAACCTATCGTGTTGACATATTCTGTGCCCATTCCAGTTAAAGTTGGCTTTGCATAGGAGTTCTGAAAGTTCTCAATTGGTTGCATAACAACTTGGAAGCAATGGCAGGCCCTGTACTGCCAGGTGGCAAGAAGTTAAGATTGCATAAGTTCAGTCCATATGAGTTTGGATTTGTCATTATCCTTGTCTTGTGACTATGGTTTTGACGATTCACATGGATAAGAACACATACACCATAAAATCTAAGGGTCATAAGGTTTCTCTCCGATTCATGAAAATGATGGTGAGGAAACACTTCCACCAAGTAGATTTGAAGCAGATGGCAAAAGGTCTAAACAATTGAGACTATGATTACGTCATCCCTTTTCATAGTTCTGAAATTGTTTAGACACACATGCATGCTATCTAAGGAAAAGTGTATGATTTTGATAAAGTTTTATCAAAGCATCTCGTATCAGAAATCTGAACTTTGGTAAGAAAGTCAATAAAGTATTGATTTCTAGAAGTCCAGCTGATTTCTGAGTACATGTCAAAGCTAGTGGGAGCATAAGTGTTATGCTAATAATCATCATGTTAGTGGGAGCATGATAATTATTGTTAGTGTTGCAAGTTAGCAATGTTAATTATAGAAAACAAAAGTTTCAATTCGTGAGGCTGCAGGGATTGAAAAAGTTGTTTTGCTATAACTAAGGGAGAGGATATACTTCATTTCAGTTCTAAAGGCTTAGATTGAGACCTTAATCATCTTTAGTCAAGAATATATATATATATATATATATATATATATATATATATATATATATATATATATATATGAATTTCATGTTGGATTGGTTCAACTTAAGGAAATTCTATATATTGCGTTCTCAAAATTCGATTATGATTATGGCATCCCTCTTCATAGTCAAATTTTGAAAACATGAAAAATAAAAATATTGTAGCAAAAGACTGGTCTAGAATCATGTCTTTATGTGAGACATCATGAATCGTGTACCATTTGCTTTGGGTACAGGATCGATTGCATGTGCTATAATATTTGTAATTTCTAAATTTTTCCAAATGCCCACAGGCATGAAGAAGGGAAAAGGTCTAGAATTGGATATGACTAAAATGATTAAGCAATTGTCGAGGACAATCTGAGGTTTACCAAAGATTGGTTGCTCAGGGACAGTTGGAAGTATAATGCTAATTTTGGAAGGACCATATTGACATATTCTGAAAAGAGGCATCTCTTATTCAGAAGTGATAGTCAAAATGAGAATATGGAGTTGTCTCCATAGGTGGAAGTTATCTGTGTAAGATTAGAAAACTTAATGCAAGAAGCATGTCCAAAGCAATGTACTTTGAATATGAGACTTAGTTTCCATGGAGTTGATCTCCATTGGAATACCTTATAATGACTGTTGACAAGTCTTTGTGACTTTGTACATATTCATTACAGGAGGGTCAGTGCATATAAGTTTAAAATCTAAACAGATTTCGATAAATGATAGGAATTTGAAATTCTCACATTTTTCGATAAGGATTTGGGAGTGTAAAATTAGAATCATTGAAATTATGTTCAGCTGGTTTATTTCACAAAGTAAGGATCATAGACAAACATAGAGTGCATACTTGGTGTATGGCAAAGCTATTGTTTAAGAAAAACATAGTGTACATGCTTGGAGCATGGGACAACTAGTGTTTTTAATTCAAGTATAAAGTTGATAAAACCGAAACAATGAATAATGAGTAATCAGTATGGTGATAAATAAAAGTTTTTATTTATATTCATAGGGTTTGATACCATATTTGATTCATTTATTCTTGTGTTTCACTTTGCATGTTTTGACTTCCAGAATAACTAAGTCGCTCTTCCTGAATGATTAAGTTATTCAAACCATCCACAGTCGGTCATATGTTGGAAGTAGATATGAATCAAGACTGTCATGGGTTGGTTTGTAGAGGTCCAAGTTGGTGGACAAAGTGGTGCTACAACACTCATGAGTGCTCATAAGTTCTGAGTATTGGATTCAACCCGCGCTCATTTGAATCACTTCATGGATTTTATCACGAGTGATCATGAGACGATAATATCTTATATTCTTCAAACCTAGAGATATGAGCTGTTACTATGAGTTGGTTATACATTGATTGCACGAAAACGCATTTGGTAACTCGATGTTATAAAACGTGCCTTTGTGTATGA
This sequence comes from Lactuca virosa, assembly GCF_052849685.1. Lineage (NCBI taxonomy): Eukaryota > Viridiplantae > Streptophyta > Magnoliopsida > Asterales > Asteraceae > Lactuca > Lactuca virosa. The sequence goes on from NC_136428.1 coordinate 223,229,366, forward strand.
TTCAACAAGTAGTAGAACAAGCCATATGAGTCGAAGTTTATCCATTCCTTTTACCTTCGGGATAAAAGCGATATCTGTGGGCCCCTCGATGATTTAGCGATGACGCATGTGAGTGCTTGGCCAAGCCAGGACTGATTTGATTTGTTCAATCAGTCAGTCATCATAAATCGAAAATCGGGAAACAACAAATGGACAGAGAGAATGATTATAATCCATGTCTCAGTCCATATGATATCTAGAATGGAGGAATATATGATCCCTTATCTAATGGACAAGTCATTGACAAGGTCAGAGTTCGACAACGGCTTTAAGAGCTACGATTGCCAGTTAGGTTTTGAAGTCATACTCAATAATAGTTTTAGACTTATCCAAGTGGGAGACTGTTGGATTAATGTCTAAGTCCATAACTATATTTGGTATGTACTTGACCCGACCCGGCATGGTCCATTTGGGTTGCACTTCACCGACACAATTTATATGGATAGTCTTTTGAGAATAGTATATTTATGATTTATATTAATATATTATAAGTTCTAATATATTAATATAGAATCATATTATTTAATTAGTATTGATCAAGAATTAATTTAGAATTAATTAAGTGATCAAAAAGAACTAATTAAATATGGACTCTTATATATATGGAATGGGCCAAGTTCATTTAGGTTGGGCTAAGCTTTCATGGATGGTCCATGGAGCTTTTAACCCATGGATCCTATGTAAATGAAAGGTCATGGGTATTAGGGTTTACATGGATGTAACCCTAATCCTCCATAATATATAAAGGGGTCCTTGGCTCACAAAATTGGAACAAGTGTGTGAAAATAAGAGTGGGCCGATTTTAGTGTGCATACATATTCTCTCAAGTTCTTCCAAGGTGTTTTGGTGATTTGTGATTCCATTTGAGGCTTCCACACTATTGGGGCTAAGCTCTTAAAGCTTGAAGACATCAAGCTACATCAAAAGGTATGTCATCTAACTAGAACTTTGTAGTATAAGTGCTTCATAATATGCTAGTTAGGATGAAACCTTGGAATAGTTAATATTTGCATGTATAATAGAGAAAACATAGATCCAAGGTTTATAAGGTTGCATGTACACCATAGGAGTGTTAGAATGCTCAAAACCCAACAATACCATCAAAAGAAAAGACCAAACAACTCTAATAAAAAGAACTTATTTGGTTGATATTTCTACTGCTATTCCTTTTTCTATAAAAGACTCACCAAGGCCCAAGAAACTTTGGGTTCCTAAATCTGCTTGAATTTGCAGGTTATAAGTGACGAGCAGTTCGATGACGAATGGTACATAGACAGTGGCTGCTCGCGTCACATGACAGGAAGCAATGAATAGCTAAGGGAGTTTCAGTCCCTTAAGGATGGTGGATGTGTGAAGTATGGAAATAACTCTTATGGCACAATCAAAGGATATGGAATGATAACCAACGGAGACTTCTCGATTCGAAAAGTAGCTTATGTGGAAGGGTTGCAGCATAACCTCATCAGTGTATCACAATTGGTTGTGGGAACTGGTTTGAAGGTTTCATTCGATGATGAGGGATCAGAAATAATTGAGAAGCAATCTAAAAGGGTTTTGTTGAAGTCTGAACGCAAGGGAGAGATGTATCCTTTAAGTCTCAACCCAATTCGAGGAAAACCAACAATATGTCTGCTGTCAAAGGCGAGCACTGATGAAAGCTGGTTGTGGCATCGACGCCTATCGCACCTGAACTTCAAAGACATTAATAAGTTGATGCTTGGTGATCATGTTCGAGGCCTTCCTCTTCTCAAGTTTGATAAGGAACACCTATGTGCAGCGTGTGAGATGGGAAAACAAAGCAGAAAGAGCCATCCTACACGTATCAATACAAAGATTGTTGAAGCTCTTGAACTTCTGCATATTGACTTATGTGGACCTTCGGCTATCGAAAGCTTCGGTGGTAGTAAGTTCATTCTTGTCATAGTAGATGATTTTTCACGCTTCACCTGGGTTTTCTTTCTTAAACAGAAATCAGACGCAACTCCCAAGTTGAAGACGTTCATCAAGCAAGTGGAAGTGCAGCTGCGAAAGCTGGTGAGGAATATCAGAAGCGACAATGGGCTTGAATTCAAGAATAAAGATTTTGAGGACTTTCTGGCTGAAAAGGGGATATCTCACAACTTCTCGGCCCCCTATACACCACAACAGAATGGGATTGTTGAAAGGCGAAACCTTTCTTTATGTGAGGCAGCCCGAACCATGCTAAGCTTTGCTTCTTTTCCGCTATACTTCTGGGCTGATGCAGTTGCAACCGCATGCTATACTCAGAACCGATCCTTACTCAACAAACGATTCTCAATCACTCCATATGAGATTCTGAACAATCGAAAGCCCAACGTCAAGTTTTTCCACGTGTTCGGTTCAAGGTGTTTCATCTTCAATTCAAAAGAGAACCGAAACAAGTTTGACGTCAAAGCCGATGAGGGAATTTTTCTTGGTTATTCACTCACTTCCAAGGCATACAGAGTTTTGAACAAACGCTCTAAACGAATTGAAGAAACATACTATGTAACCTTTTATGACAACTACATGAAGAAAGTTCAAAGAAGCGAAAGTGCCTTGGGGGAAATATTTCCTGAGTCAGGACAAGTCTCGGTTCCAATTTCCAACATGTTTGAAGAATACATAAGGCTATTTGATGAACCAGAGAAGGCTGCACACTCAGAGGCGAAAGCAGCAGACAACGAAATTGACAATCTGAAAAAGATCATTGATGGAGCTGCAAAAGAAATGGAAAATGAACCTCCTAAACCGACTGGTGGTCAACCCTCTACTAACCCTCCAAACAACAGCTCAACGTTCAAGGGGGAGGGTTCATCTGCACCAAAGACAACCGATATGTATTTCGAGGGGGAGAATCCAATTCCATCCCCAACCAATAACAGTCCAGCCGAGGGGGAGCATCCAACTCCATCACCAACCCATAAAAGTCCAGGCGAGGGGGAGCATCCAACTCCAATCCCACCCAATGATAGTCCAATCGCAGAGGAGAATCCAATTCCCACAGAGGAGGAAAACTCTGAACCTGACAAGGGATACACTTCGCCATTTGAGGGGGAGAAAGAGAATACAACTGACGAAGGTGATCAATCAGAGCTTGAAGAAGAAGTAAACGCAGAGTTGGATCCAGCTTATGACTCTAATTACCCTCCTCTAACGAAATGGACTAAGGACCATCCAAAAGCACAAATAATTGGTGAATCATCTGAGCGAGTTCTATCACATTCTCAATTGAAAGCGAAACAAACTGCATTATTCTCTAATGTTGAATTTTGTATGTTTAATTCGTTTGTCTCCAAAGTCGAACCGAAGACGGTTAATGTTGCACTTGATCACGCTGATTGGGTACAAGCCATGCAAGATGAACTCCATAAGTTTGAACGTAATCGAGTTTGGAGGTTGATTCCCACTCCAAAGGATGCTTCGGTGGTCGGCTTAAAATGGGTCTTCAGGAATAAGTTGGACAAAGAGGGGAACGTTATACGCAATAAGGCTCGGTTGGTGGTGAAGGGATATTGCCAAGAAGAAGGGATAGATTATGAGGAGACCTTCGCTCCTGTAGCAAGGTTGGAATCAGTTAGAATCTTTCTGGCATATGCTACTCATAAAAACTTCGAAGTTTTCCAAATGGATGTAAAATGTGCTTTCTTGAATAGAGAACTAGAAGAAACGGTGTATGTTGAGCAACCACCTGGTTTCGTGAATGAGAAATACCCTGATCACTGCTATGTGTTAGATAAAGCTGTATATGGTCTGAAGCAAGCACCGAGGGCCTGGTATGAAACTTTAACTCGCTTTATTAAAATGTCAAAATTCAAGCAAGGTTCGGTTGACCCAACCTTCTTCCGAAAGAAAGAAGGCGAACATCTAATGATAGTTCAGATTTATGTCGATGACATCATCTTCGGCTCTACGAATCCTAGCTTAATGGCTGAATTCAGGAAGCTGATGGGGACTAAATTTGAAATGAGCGCAATGGGTCCGATTAATTTTTTCCTTGGTTTGAATATAAGACAGGGACCAGAAGGTATTTTTATCAACCAGGAGGCCTACACGAAGAACTTGCTGGGAAAGTTCGGTATGACGGGAGATTCAAAAGTGAAGGTTCCTATGGCGTTTGGCACAAAGTTAACACCGTCTTTGGAAAAACCTGCTGTTGACGTAACACTCTATCGTCAAATGAGAGGGTCTCTTATGTATCTAACGGCTAGTAGACCATAAATTATGTTTTTTGTTTGTTATTGTGCCAGATTTCAAGCTAATCCAAGAGAGCCTCACATGGTGGCAGTGAAAAATATTTTTCGTTATCTGATGCGAACCTCCTCTCTCGGTCTTTGGTACCCAGCTAGATCTGGATTTTTTGTTCAAGCCTTTTCTGACGCCGATCTTGGAGGATGTGGTCTGGACCGAAAGAGCACAACTGGTGGATGCCAATTCCTTGATGGTAAACCTGTAAGCTGGCAGTCCAAGAAGCAAACCTGTGTGTCTCTTTCAACAGCCGAAGCTGAGTACATAGCTGCAACATCCTGTACCTCTCAAGTGATATGGATACAAAGCCAACTAAGGGACTACAGACTAAGCATGAAGAAAATACCTCTCTATTGTGACTCAGAAAGTGCGATAAGAATATGTCACAATCCGGTGCAACACTCAAAGACAAAGCATATTGCACTAAGATACCATTTCATCAAGGACCATGTAGAAGATGGGAACGTGGAAGTACATTTCGTTCGGTCCTCAGATCAACTGGCTGACATATTCACTAAAGCCTGACCAGAAGCAAGCTTCAATAAAATTTTACAAGGTTTGGGAATGATGGAAGCAGAGTCTGTACCGAACCCTTAAATCTCTCTCTAAAAATTAGACAAGCGAAATAGAGCGAACGCTCGGTCTATTTCGGTTCCGGATTTTTCAGGAACCGAAATGAACCGAACGCTCGGTCTATTTCGGCTCCATAATTTTCGGGAACCGAAATGAACCGAACGCTCGGTCTATTTTGGCTCCGGAATTTTAAGGAACCGAAATGAACCGAACGTTCGGCTTATTTCGCTTCATTCTTTTAAGGTTTGGTTTCGGCTGTAAATTTTGTTTATTTTTTTAAGTCTATTTCTTACTCTATTTTCTCTTTCATTTATTATTATTATTATTATTTTTTTGAGTGTCTTGTGCTAATTTCTTTTGGTTTATTTTTCTGTTTTTATTATTTTTCAGAAAACTTCAAAAATCCAAAAATATTTTTTCTTTTATTTTTCTGTTTTTATTATTTTTCAGAAAATTTGAAAACTCCAAAAATATTTTTCTAAAAATTTTTTTTGTTTTGTTTTTGTTTTTGTTTTGTTTAGTTTGTTTTGTTTGTGTGGTTTGTTTGTTTGCTTGTTCTTTTTAATTAGGTCCCAAGTATTTCAGTGCAACATAATTTGGAGCTAAGGCAGGTATGATTCTTTTCATATGAACTAGTTAAGTGTCCCTAGAAGCATGCTGCTGCATGTCGACCGAAGCCTCTAAGACTAAGAGAAAGGCCTTAATGATACGATCTATACCTATCGTTTCTTCCCTATCAGGCTGTTCAAATCCACTCAAGTCAAGAGCTACCTTACTCTTGTCAAATGAGTTAAGAGTTTTCTGCTTTGTCACGTTTATATAACAGAGGTACTTTCGGTTCCTTAACCACCCTCCTTACATTCTCCATCAACTTTCGGTTCACCACTGTAACCCTTGAGACTCTCAGCTTTTACCACTGAGGTTTATGGTTGCAGAAAATCTGTGTTTATGATCTTAGATACGTACACCACGTGTTGAATGAAAACCACAATCCAACACCAACAATGAATTGATGGTGAATCTTTATATTCAAGATCTTACTTGTTACCTAAAACAATCTCATTTTATTTTTGAGTGGTCTTTTATGAAATTGTCTAACACCAAGGCATTTCTTCCCAAAAAGATCCAGTTTGGTTTTGTTTTTGAGATTTATATAACATCTTTAGTCACAACAAATTATATCCAACCTACTTGTTCAACAGACCACATCGGTCTCACAAGTACTTCATCCAACGTTTGGTCTTATGTTAAGAATCGACGTTCGGTTGAAGATAAGCCACCCTAAGCCTATCATTTAAAAGAAGCCTTTCGGTGTTTCTTTACAAGCACTCGATCGTATTGTTTCGGGAAACCACGCAAGGACTTCAAGTCTCTCTTGACTTTGAAGGAAGAGATTCTTGCCCGGAATCATCTGCTTTATGTCTTCTAACAGACATCACTCACATCCTATACACATTTCGCTTTATTTCTTAATTTTTGGCACACTCTTGCACGAAAATACTTTGTGATTTTCCAAAATTCTGGTTGTTTCTTATGGCCTGTGTGAAGTTTCTTTTAGGCGCGAAAATGGTTGTTATCATATCTGAAGTGAAGGTGAATTTGAAAAGACGATATGTGGATAAGATTTTGGGCGCGTGAATTTGAACGGTTCCTAAACCCACGCTTGATGACGTCTATCTGGGGAAACCAAGCTGTCACATCGCGCTTTTTCAGGCGACGTTTCAGTGATCGTATCATCATCACAAAGATTCTTTCTCTCTCCTAGAAACGGTATATAAAGGGTTTCTCACACTTGTTGTACCTTCTTACCTTCTTCAAATTCTCTCAATACACAAGGCGATCTGCAACTGTTCATCTTCTTCCTTACCTCAACAATGGCGGATTCTTCATCTGTTCAAGATCAAACTGCTTCGTCCTCATTGCTCGTGATCAAACCCAATCAGAACATGATCATTCAACTGAACCCGTTTCTGTATGATTCATACATGCTCCACGTTGTTGAATGCCTCAAATACTCTCCTCTGGTTATCGCACTCACACAGGTGGAATCAGTACCGATGTCTCTTCTATCCCAAGTCTATTCTACTGCAACCTATGACAAGAACAAGGAGAGGATTTACTTTCAAATTTTCTCGCACAAGGCATCAATTTCAAAAGGGCGATTCTGTTCCCTGTTAAAGCTTGCTGTCGATGCCTCTGTTATCTCTCTCCCGATGTCATAACCACAACTCAATTGTTTACAATGCTCTACGAGATGGGATACATTGATGTTCTTACCACCGTCACGAAGGTTAAGAAATCATGTTTGCCGCCCCAATGGAAGGGATTGCTTACTCTTCTCAACAAGAGTTTGGCGGAGAGGGTTGCTGGGTCAGATGGTACCAGTAAGGGTTTTCTAACCATTCTCTATGGTCTCTACAATGGGATTAATCTCGACTATGGGTCGATTATTTGGTCACAGGTGGTGCAAATCTCAACACTTCAACGAGACACTCTGAAATTTCTTGTGGTCGCTTCTGGACCATCATCACGCGAAGGGCTATTGATTCTTTGCAGATTCCAGTAATGAAGGATGCTCTGGTCTCATCTGTGGCTACTTTTCACACGAAGAAAATCATTTTCTCCGATGCCACAAAGTTTACCCACAATGGTTCCATACCTGAGACGATGTACAGGTGTGTCTCAGCCGAAAGTAAGGCGATGGTTGAATACCAAAAGCTTCCTCCCAAAGGACCGAGAGTACTGACTCCTGAACAGAAAGCTGCTTTGGATGCTGTGGAGAAGCCAGCCAACCGAGGTAAAAGGGAAAATACCAAGAAAGGGACGACCGAAAGTGCTTCGTCTAAACCTGCCAAGTCTAGGAAGCGAAAGGCTGATAAAGGTGATTCTTCGGCTCCAAAGAAGATTAAAAATATGGCAAAGAAATCCAAGAGTCCTTCTCCTCCAGGCTCAGACAATGATGAGGAGCGATCGGCAGATGAAGAAGAGGAAATTCAGCATCATGAATCACCGAGAGGTAACACACCTCCTCGTTCTCCAACTCCCACCGAACCTCTTAATGACACGGTTCCAACACCTCCTCCATCTCCACCGAAAACCACTATTCCAGTTTCGGTTGCTCCAATTCCACCACCTCCCACATCTCAAACAACAACTTCTATTCCACCACCACCACCAGTGAGTACTATACCAACTTCTACCACTCCTTTACCGCCTCCTATCATTTCCCAAGCAACTACCACCACTACAACCGAACCGACAGTTAACGTCAACGTATCTGATACGGGGGCGAATACCGAAACCGAACCTCCTATTACATCCAAACCTCTTTCACCCTCACCTTCAACCGATTCTGGTGCCACTCTTGGTGGTGATAATGTTGAGTTTGACTCGACTTATTACAGTCCCTATCGGCTTCCAACAGATGACGATGAAGAGGCTCCTGTCTCACGACAACAGTTGCAGAGCATTGATGAAAAGCTTGATCAACTGCTTGCCGCTAACAAGTCCTACAACGATGTTGTACTCAAAGCTTTTATGGACACCGCTTTTGAGCAATATACTGGAGCCATTGACAAATCGACGAATGCTGTTGAGGATTCCACTTCTTCTTGCAAGAAGGCCACTAATGAAGTTGCAGAACTTGTTCACAGCTCTCAGATTTTTCTCGAATCACTCAAAGCACATGCTGATTCAAATGCAGCCAAAGTAAACGCTTCAGTTGATTCCTTATCCAAGTCACTAAAAGAGGAGCATGCTAAATTTGAGCTTGTTCGTTCTTCCATTCAAGTTGAGAACACTTCTTTACTAAGCTCAGTGACTTCTCATCTTCAAACACTCCAAGCTGATTTAGCAAAGGAGAGTGCGTTAAAGGAAGATCTTGCACGCCAAGCCTCTACTATAGAAGTTCAGAAAGTGCAATTAGCTCAAGCTGAAAAGGAGATTTCATTGTTAAAAACAGAGCGAGCTGTTTTTCGGAGCTGTGCTGGGGATGTCAAGAATATGCTTACCAATCTTCTTCGTGCTCATGATCCAATACTTACTCTGACCATCAGGAATCATTTGACTTCAAAGCTTCTTCCTGCCCTTGCTCTCTTACATGAAATGAAAGGTGTTTCGGAGAGATTCGTACCTCCAAAAAAAGGGGGAGAAGGTGCTCAATTTGCTCAACCGAAGGTCACTGTCAAAACTGAACCGAAGGGTAATGAAGCTTCGTGTTCTGGTAATCAAGATAAGAAAAAGGGATCGGATGATGATAGTGATGAAGAAGAAGAGACAATTGCTGAAGCCCTGAAAAGAAAGAAAAGGGATAAAGAACTGGATGAAACCCTTCGGGTTGCGAAGGAAGCTGAAGAAAGGGAAAGAAAGAACAAGGAAGAGCAAGATGCTATAAACTGTAAAAAGGCGTTGTTTCCTCTCTGGACAAGAGAAACGCTCATCAAAGAGGCAATAGAGTTTCCAAGCGTATACTGGCTGGAACCTGTCGCTTCTTTTGATTGTGAAAATTCAAGGGACTCACAGTTCGATATGCCTATAACACGAAAGGCATTTACATTTCATTGCTTTGATTCGACTGCTCAAGTTCCCTTCCCTCATCCTAAAGTTGATCGAGAACTTATTTATTTTTATCTGAAGTCCGGTCAGCCTCAGTACCCGACATGGAGTGCACAGAAGATTATTACTGTCAAGGTGCTGAAACCTTCATCTGCTGGGAAGTTTATCAATGTTAGTTTCAAAATAACCCGAGGTTCAGCAAACTCGGTTTCGGTTATATCCCTGGCAGATCTTCCAAATTTGAATCCTCATGATTGGATCTTGTTGTTTAACATACTGCTCACCAATACGAAAGAATATGAGCCGATCCTGGATCATCTAAAGAGGATGTTGGCCTCCTATATCCATGAAGTAGCGGCAATGGATCAGGAGATAGCTAAAGTTATGAATAAGAAACCCACTATAAAGCCAACAGCAAAACCTGGAGATGTGAATAAAATAAAGATGGGCCAAATTGATTCTACACATCTCACGGTGATGTTCACAAGAGGCGAAGCCAATAGATTTCTTTTTGCTCTTGTTGACAAACATCTGTTCTCAACAGACTTCTTAGAGCACATAATTAGTATCATCCATCGGTGCAAGCAGAACTCTGAGGCAGACAAGAAGAACTTCACGGACATGCTTCAGTGGTATATCACGTTTCGTCATACTCTTTTGGCCATCATACCGAAGGTGTTCAAGACTATCAAAAAGTCTTCTATAGCTCAACCGAATTGAGCTTTCGGCTCCATTGACGCAAAGGGGGAGATTGTTGGGTATGTTATGTTGCGTCATGGGCTTAGTATTGTATATCCGGATTGGGCCTGTCCATCCGTGATTATCATAGGGTTTAGCTATAAATAGTGCATGCATGTATGCCTTAGAAACTAACGTGATTATAGATATTATTACTTTGTAACCCTAAACACCTCTACAGTCGAAGTTCTTAATCGAGCTCTTCTGAGGTGTTAAAGTTTAATCATTCAACATCAGTTAAACCATTCATGTGTTCTTCATTACGTCTTTAATTGTTTATCTGCTTAGAATCTATCGATCCTACTAGAACTTTGTTCTAACAACACATTCTGAAAGGATTTTAACATACAAAGTATCCAAACAAAGTGTGTAAGCTTAAGAAGTCTATTTATAGATTTAGGCAAGCATCGTATGATAAGGAATATGTGCTTCCATGAGAAGAGTCAAAAAGTATTGTTTTTCTAGAACTCCAGATAAATCTTGAGCACATGTCAGAACTAGGGGGAGTGTCATTTTCTTCCTACTATTGCATGTTGATGACCATACTACTCATAGGAAACATTGTCTCTAAGTTTCAAAGTGCAAAAGCTCGGAATTGTTACACTATGATGGAATTAGGGAAAGCGACATTGATACTTGGACTTCGGATCTAAAAATATAGATCAAAATGTTTAATAGGATTCAATCAAAGCACATATATGAATAATGTGTTGAAAAGCTTTCAACTTGGAAAATTCCAAAAAGGGATTGTTCATTATCCAATCCTTGACAATTGTCTAGTGATTTAGTCATGAAAATGATAGGATGAGTTGAGTCCCACATGCTTCGGATATAGGATCGATCATGTATGCTATGACTAGTGTTTGTTCTAATGTCTCAGATGTTTTGAGAATCATGAGATTGTATCAGAAATTTGCTCTAAATCACTAGACAAGTGTCAAGGATTGGTTGCTTGTAGACAATGGAAAACATGAGTGAAAAGAGCTAAATTCATGAATTATTATGGATGAGTCTGAGTCATAGTGTAAATGGACATTTATCTTGAATACTAGTACGGTAACATGAAAGGGTTCATGTAGGAAATGGTGGTAGACTCAACAATATGAGTCAGATTACATTAGTGCAAGTGAAGTATCCAAGGAGCATATGTAGACTAGAAACTTCCTAGTTAACCTTAGAGTTTTTTTGAGTAACAAATTTACATTAGAAATATTTTGTGAAGGTGCAATCGCGTCGACTAATGATCATTGAGATCACAGAAGGTCAATTCGTAGAAGTTGAAAATTCAACTACATCCAAGATAAAGTTGAGGATGAGATCTAGTTTTAAAATGAGTATCTTCCTAATGATTAGTTTATGATAGTAATGACCAAATGAAACCTTGATATGCATGCTAAGGGTATAGGCATGAAAAGTGAAAAAAAAATTTAGTTGTTAAGTCGAATACCCCGAAAGATTTATATAATCAATAAATGTATAATTATTATGGTGATGAAATAATGTGGATTTATTTATATTCAGGAGTATTATACCATAGAATAATTAGTTTTTTATTGTGTTTCATTTTGCATGTTTCTTCATGAGTAATTAATTTACTCTAAATTCCACAATCGTACGTACTCTTAGGAGTCCATACTGAATTAAGATTGTCATGGAGTATTAGTATATTGTGCATAGTGATTGGACTTGACATAGAGATTGTTATTATACTCATGTCGGCTTAAATGAGGATTTTAAGTAGTGGATAAACTCGCTCGCTTAGAGATTACTTCATGGATTCAATCACGAGTAATTCTAAGAGGATAATATCTTCTATTCTTCAAGCGTAGATGCATAAATTATAGTTTACAATCTGTTGTGCATTAGTATGACATTAACGCAATCATAAATAGATGTTATAAAATGTAGTTCCATATATAGCATGATGAGTAAAGGTTATGATTATGTAGCCAAAGTTTATTCGTTCCTTTTACCTTAACAGGAAAAGCGATATCTTTGGCCCCCTCGGTGATTTAATATTGACATTCATGTGCAATTCCTTGCTCAAACTAAACAGATGTGTTTAACTAGTAGTCTGAATTTAGTCATCATAAATCGGAAATCAGAAAACAAAGTATTGGACAATGAAATTGATTTTTATCCATGCCTCGTGTCCATATGATTTCTTGTAGAATGAAGGAGTAACTGATCACTTATCTATGGGCCAATATTTGATTGTATCAAAGTTTGGCAGTGGCTATGGAAAGAACGCTTTGCTGGTTATTTGAAGTCTATATTTGCAATTGTAGTTAATAACTTGTCCAAGTGGGAGACCATTGGAATAGTTTTCCAAGGTCATAACTAAATTGGTCAATTATAACTAAATTGGTATGACTTTATGGAATAAAAGTAATGTCCTTTTTGGGTTGCCCTCAATAACTAGAAATAGCTAGAAATGACTTTAGGAGAGAGATAAAAAAATAACTGATAAGGTTAAATATAATATTTAATTATTCAAATCAAGGTTTATCCTTGTGATCCCCTAGCTACAAGTACTTCCCCTTGGCATAAAATTTCATTGCTAATCATTCTTGGAATGAAAAATCGGAATTTCTCACCCTTTCTCCTCCCCCCCTTGATTTCTCGAGTTCTAGGGTATTGAGTATAAGCCAGTAGAGGTATGCCTATTTTGGGTGATTGCATTCCATGGAGCTTTTGAAGATTAAAGGAGTTAGTATATTAGATTATCCTCAAATGTATGTATTCTAATCTAGTTATTATTCGATAATGGTATATTAGATTCAAGTTTTCGTAGTAGTTTTCCATAATGGGAAAAGTCATAGATCTCTAGGTTGCATGTGCCTATAAATAGTTTATGTAAATTCCGATGTGCAAATATTTGTTTTGTAACCTAGAAAACCCATCACGGATAATCCTAGAGAGAGTATAGGAAGAGTAGTGTTATGAGTGTGGGTAATCTCACACATATTGATAGGGGATTTGGTAGTTGTGTGGGATAACTTGGGAACCTTGGTACAATCCTTTGAGAAAGTATGGATAGGCTTGGAAGGTAGTATAAGCATGTACAACCAAAAGCACATGATATATACTTAGATCAAGGAAGTGTCACAAGGATACCAAGGGGTTTGTTGGTAGGTATGCATAGTTTAGGGTAAAATTGTGTATTGGTTATAACTTGTTTTTGTTCATATCTGTAGTATGGTTACGACTAGCCAAAGAAGGGAAATTCAGGTTCAAGTTCGAGCGATATGTATCTGCATGAGTTGGTGACGACTGAGGTTTCAAGGGTCGCGCGTAAGGAGTTTTCGAGAATTTTTGGTAACGTCAAAGATGATTTATTCGCTATGATGGACGATCAGGTTGCAGTTTCTCTAGCAGCTGTTATGATCGGTCGGATGAGGGCTAGGGAAGTCACTTATTATGACTTTACAGAATTCTATCCTCCCTTTTTCAAGGGAGGGAAGGTGTAACATCTAATGCAGGTATTCAATCTTTCAACATTTGGAGTTAGTTAAATAATGAAAAACCCTAATTTGTAGCCAGTCACGACGTGGCAGAGGATGCCTCATGACGTGGCCATCGGGCTAGAACACGTGGCCATTCTTGTGGGTCACGACATGACACCTAGGTGTTCACATCGTGATGACGTTTTAACCCTAATCCCATGTTGTGCACCCTATTTAAGGGAAGTGAGAGGCTAAGGTTTGCACACCCCCAGCCTCTATCACCTCCCTCCAGCGAAAATCGATATTAGCCTCCTTTGTGATCTTGAAGAGCTCATTTGGTATTTTTGTCTCCTTGAAGAAGAAGAAGACTCTTGGGTGCATCACTTTTGGCAACAAGTCCCTTCATCACCACCTTGCATTGCTTCTGGACCTTTGTAAGTCCTAACGCTCTAGCCTTTCTCACTTATGCATGCTAGATCTAAGATTTATTCTCTAATTTTCATGGTTGGGTTGGATTGCATGCATGGGATCCATAAAGTTATCAACTTTATAGATCATTGAGGCCTTTTCTTTATTATAAGTTTAAGAAATGAGGATTGGTGTTGGTTTTAGACTCCAAACATGAGTCTTGGCCTCATTTTCTCCTTTTTGACATTGTTAGTGTTTAAGTCATGCATTGGACATGCATGAATGAAAAGCTACGACTTTTATGGCCGTTAGGGTTGGAGAAAATCCTCTGGAAAGTGTAAAGGATTAGCTTAAGGGATTAAGATCCTAATCCTCAAGGTTGTCTAGAGAAAATCTCACAACGTGACTATTGGCATGTCACGTCGTAGCGGGAGTGCGTCCGCGATTGTTTTGTCCTGGTTCTATCACGACGTGACCTATGGGTGGTCACGATGTAACCGTCGGCTGAGGTTGACCATGGTTGACTTTTACCATGGTTGACTTTTTGACAATGGTTGATTTTTGGGTTAAACTAGGATTTTAAGGATGTAGGCTGAAAGGGTATGTCTTTACTGATGTTACGTGTCTTTTTGCTCGTGTCTACCATATGTGAAAGTTGTTGTATTTCTAGTTCCTATTCCTGATGTGAGTCTTCTCACTGTATTACCTATGTAGTAGTGTATGCATACTGACCAGCTGGGCCTTACTTTTCTATTGATGTTATTTGTGAAACTGTGTTGCTGATATCTCCTGGACAAATGTGAGTCCACGGGACTACTGATAGTCCCCAGGGTTGCTGATAACACCTAAAATGCATTGATATTCCACATGGTTGCTGATAACCCATAGATATTTATTTTGTTGAGTTGTATGTAATATTTTGGGAAACTCACTAAGCTTCGTGCTTATAGTTGTGGATTAAATATGTTTCAGGTACTTCAGATGATCGCAGAAAGGCAAAGGCTTGATTGTACACTCTGGTTTTGCAGATTTCATGATTTTTCGCATTTTGATACTCTGATTAAGGATGAGTGTATTTGACTCACCCGATATTTTTACGACTTGGTTTTAAAATACTTGATGTTTTCTCTATTTAAAATATTCGTATTTCTATCGTATGTTGTATTAG
The DNA here is from genome assembly GCF_052849685.1 of Lactuca virosa. NCBI lineage: Eukaryota > Viridiplantae > Streptophyta > Magnoliopsida > Asterales > Asteraceae > Lactuca > Lactuca virosa. The sequence goes on from NC_136428.1 coordinate 223,244,540, forward strand.
AAATGATGTTATTTGAGCTGATAGAAATGCATGCTTGTTGATAGGCTAAGGATCCTTCAAGACTTGCAGAATATGGTCGCCTGATTTCATGTTGCCTTATATGATGGGTTTTAGGTGAAACAAATAAACTAGAAAAACAATTCCTAAGTTCACATGCAACCTACTTTGGATCTATGTTTTGACTATTGAACATATAACTTTGATTTGCAAAACAAGAACCCTAAGGAGAGAGGCTATTTTCTAAAATAACAAATTAGGGTTTAGAGTTACATACCTTTCAATTGTTATAGCAAACAATTGGTAATCCTTTGATCTTGATCTTCTTGGAAGCCTAGCACCACAAATGTAATGCCTCTAATGGAATCACACCCAAGAGCTATCAAGAAGGAAACTTATGTGGAGAGAGGCTAGGGTATGAAAAAATCGGCTTAGGGTTTCTTCAAAATAAGGAGTGCCAATTTTGGGAGCCAGGAGGCTCTTTATATAGCTGAGGGATCTAGGGTTTAGGGAAAACCCTAATGTTCCTTTGCTTAGGGCCTAAGCTTATCCAAAAGCCTTATCTAAGCCCCTTGGACGAAATCATTAGGGTTTCCCCTATAGATTTTGTCCACCCCCTTCCAAGGAGGTTCTGGAACCTTCCACTCAACTATTGGATAATTGCAAACTAGTCCCTGCACTTTATAATTAACACAATTAACCCCAAAATCAATTCTAATAAATTTATGGCTAACTATTAATTAAATATTATGATTTCTAATTAATATATTAATCTTTTAACATATTAATAAATCATTTATATTAATTTATTAATCTTATAGTAAATCAATATCTCTCCTTTCATAATTTCCCTATCCAGTTGCTAGGTTTGAGGGCAACCCAAAAGGACTATGTTGCTATCAATTCAAGTACATACCAATTATAGTTATGGACTTAGACACCTAATCCAACAGTCTCCCACTTGGATAAGTCTGTAACTATAATTGCTAGTATGACTTCTAAATTTGACTAGCAAATTGTAGCTTCCAAAAGCTGCTGCTGAACTCTGACCCAGTCAGTTACGTGTCCTAAGATAAGTGATCATATAATCCTTCATTCTGCAAGATATCCCTAGACATAAGACATGGAATATAATCAATCTCTTTGTCCAGAAGCTATGTTTCCCGATTTCTGATTTGTGATGATATAGGACTTTTAATTGAACACATCAATTTAGTCCTGGCTGGGCCCAACACATAAGTCAACACAAAATCATCGAGGGTGTAAGGGTCGAAGACCTGTTGTAATATGTCGAAGTCATAAGTTAATTTTACAAGGCATTTATGTAACGAAGCGTACTGTTTTAGTCCTTGTAATTTTTTGTATGCTTTCATGTTTCCTATAAATAGGTACATTACTTAGAGTTTGAGAAGAGTCTTTGTATGAACTTGTCTACATACTCTCTATAACAGTGAAAGCATAATAGAGCTGAAACCAGATCATATTTACATCGTGTGTTCAATCTATATTCATATAACTCTGATTTGATTCATACTTGATTCCACACTTCATCAATTGGTATCAGACCAGGAATCATGATCTGAGATCTAATTTTCATTCTGATTCAAAAAGTTTTTGAATCAAATTTCTGGTTCGAAAAGTTCCGCACCTTTTGAAGTGAAAAAGCGTTCTAGATCTTCAGTTTTGATTTGATTCTGCAACTGATTTGTTGAATCGAGTATTCTACTTCATATTTCTATTAATTCAGCAATTTGCTTTCAAATTCTCTTTGATTTCTCAAAAATTCTCAAAAATCTTCTTTCGTACATCAATGGCGAACTTCAATCTCAACTCGATGACTTCATACTCTCATCTGCTAGGATCTTCAACTAAGATTCCTATGCTCATTCCAGAATACTATGATCAGTGGTCTGATCGTATGCAAGATTACTTGAATGGAATCGATGAAGAGCTTTGGTCTTGTATCTCAGGGAATGTTACTCTTCCGACGAATCTTCAACCAATTGGATCATCTTCTGGAACTTCTAGTGTTGAAAATCAATATGATCGTTTGAAAAAACTGGAGAAAAGATGCATAAGAGAGTTACGTGGTGCATTGCCTCCAGTTGTGTATAACTATGTCAGAAGTTGTACAACTGCAAAGGATTTCAAGGTAGCGAGAAGACGAAAATCAATTCAGTTAAGCAATGTTTGATTGAATTGAAGGATTTCAAGCAAAAAGATGGTGAAACGATTGAAAGTTATTATGATAGGCTGAACGAGCTGATTTACAAATGCAATCATGATGGAATCACAAGGTCTGCCATGGAATTCAATCTCACCTTTGTTATGAGACTCCGTAAAGAATGGAAGAGTGTTAGCATGATGGTGAAAAATCAACAGAGTTTTGACACATCTTCTTTGAATGATTTGTATAATCAACTGAAAACTCATGAAAGTGAAGTGAACGAAATGGCAAAAATGTCGAAGCTTAGTCTGGGAGGTCCATTAGCACTTGTCTCTAAAGTGTCTGAAAAGGAAGTAGTCGAAAAAGGTGATTCTAATGATGAAGAGGGGTTTATCATGAATTCGGATGATGAGGCAATTGCTTTTTACTCAAACAACCGAGTCAAAAAGTATTTCAAGAAGCCGTTTAATCCAAAGGTAAAGCAAAGTGAGGGAAAAGGAAGTTTCGTGAACAAGGCTGTAGGAGAAGAGACGAAGAAGTATGAGAAGAATGATGCAAAGGGTGCAGAGGAGAAGAAAGAGAAGAAATTGAAAGGAGATTCTGGTATGGATTGTCATTATTGCAATGGAGCAAATCATCTAGCAAATGATTGCATGCTTCTAAAGAAGGACGAGAAAAAGAATAGAGTGAAGGATGAGGCATATTATGTGGAGAGGTTGGAAGAGGTGCGTACGAAGGCGAAAAATTTGTCTTTGGTGGCTCAAGGTGAACAGGAGAATGATGGCACATATCAAATTTGGTCTTTGGGCTCCAATGATGAGGAAATGCGTAATCCTACGTATGGGGCCATGTATGCGAAGCTGGAGGAAGATTTAGACGAGGAGGTAACGGTCCGATGCTTTGTGTCAAAGTCTGCTGATAAGTCTCCAATGACAACTAAGGTACGTAATATTCTTCATTCTTTCAATATTCCTTTGAGTGCATATGATTCTGAAATTGTTGCTTTTGATGATACTGTTGCTTATTTTGATAATTTGGTTGTTTCTGCTAGCAGTGAAGCTAAGAAATTAAGCAATCAGTTGTTAGAGACACAGAAGAAGTTAGATTCGAAAGTTTTCAAGATAGAATGTTTAGAATTGCAAATAAAAAATATTATGTGTGATCGAGATTCATTGTCTAGTGAAGTAAAACTTTTGTTAGCTCAACGAAATATCTACTGTAATTATGCTAAATGTCTATATGGCAAGTTAACTGCATTGCATCATTCGTGTGAAATTAGCAAGGAACAACATAGAAAATTATTACTTTTTCTAGCATATGAGAGAGCGAAGGTTGATAATATTTCGTATGATTGTGAGAAAAATATTGTTGAGTTTGACAAAATTCTTGATGATAGATATGCTTATGGAATTGTCAAAATTAACGAATGTCTTGATTCAAATGAATTATTTAATATTGTGAATGATACTTTGACTAAACCAGAACAAATCAAAATTTTGAAAAAGACTGAGAATTCGACATCTGATTCTCAATCTAATTTTGCCGATATTGAAGATAACTCTGACAATATTAGCGAAATTAGTGATATTGAGGATGTTGACTGTTCTCAGTTGTCTGTCATTAATGTTGGATGAAAATCTAAAGGAAAAGAACAACTTAAGGATTTGAATGTTAAGATTGACACTTACAAACCTTCTACTTCGAAAGATTGTGATTTTGTGGATATCCGAGATAGTCAAACGGATAGCAGTGATGATGAAAATGATGATGACAATTCAGACAAAAAGGTTTCATCAAACAATGATTCGAAAGAAAAAGAAATTCCACGTTTTGTTGTTGATCAAGTATTTGAGGACACTGAAAATTTTGACAAAGTGTTGTCTGAAAAAGGAGCCCATTATTTGGAAACAAATCAAGTGGTGTATCCTAATTTCAAGTGTACTGATGATGTTGTTTTTCCAAATCAAGTGTTTGTCACCACTGGAAATGTTGAGAACATTAAACCAGAATTTAACAAAATGGTCGAAGATGACAACAAGAAAACAACAAACGAAGGATTCTTCTCAAATCAAAGCACTGTCGAAAATAATCTAACAAAGAATTCATATGTTTTTCAAAGACAAAAACCACAACGCAAATGGGTTGAAAAATCGAAAATTGTGAAAGAAGTAACAAAAGAAGTTGTCGTGGAAAATGAAATAGTTGTCAAATTAAATTCTAGAAAACTTAAAGAACAAATTGACAAGTTTTCAAAAGAAAATGCAATTTCAAAAAGACAAGCTCGAAAGAAATTTTTTTGGCAAACCATGGAGCTTCGAAAACAACAAAATGATTTGACAATGAAAACAACTGAAAACAACTGAAAACACAAAGACTAAATCTGTTGAGAACAAGTCTTCTCATTCAGCAATTCATTCAGATCAAAAGATAAATCCCGTTCAAACAAATAAAGCTAAATCTGAATTTCATCCAAAAACAAATTCTTCGAAAGTTTCAAAGTCATCATTTATTAAAGATAACAAAAATACCTCAAAGAGTGTTCAAAATCAACCACCAACACAACGATTTACTTCTAATCAACAAACAAGGTTTTATCAAAAAAAAAATCTCAAAATCGATTTTCTCAAAATGTAAGTGTTGGAAACAATGATGGAAGTCGATACGCAATGGCATTTCGACCTAAATCAAATGTTGATTTCTTTCCACAAAAACCGAATTTTCCAACTCCTACAGGGAAACAAACTTTAAAAGTTTCGTACACAAAAGGATTGTCTCGTGACAAAAACATCGATCATTGGCTTGAAGGAAAAGGAAGAAAATATCAATCAAGGAAATATTCTCAACAACAAATTCACGAAGCTTATGAGAATTATGTGAATACCTCGTCAACTGAAAGCTCATCTTCAAAAGATTCGAATGTTTCGGTAAAAACATAGCAACCGGTTTCGAAAGAAAAGCATGATCATACACAATCTAAAAAGACGAAGGCATGTGTCAGTGAAAATCCCAAACTAACAAAGACTTATGTTTCTATTCCTCTACCTAGTGATGTGGACTTAATTGATAGTCTCAAAACTAAAGTTTGTGATTGGGTTAAAAGTTCTTCATTTCATTCTGTTTTCAAAACTAATTTCCAAGGACCCAAACAACCTTGGGTACCTAAATTCTTTCATTGACCGCAGGTACTATGCGACGGGCAATATGATGAGAAATGGTATATCGATAGTGGTTGCTCACGTCACATGACAGGACGAAAAGAAAATCTGAGAGATTTTCGAAGCTTGGAAAATGCAGGAGTTGTGAAATTTGGAAATAATCACAAGTGCCAGGTGAAAGGTTATGGCAAAGTCACGAATGGAAAGTTCACTGTTAATTGTGTTGCTTATGTCGAAGGTCTTCAACATAACTTGATAAGTGTTTCACAACTTGTTGTTGGCACTGGAAATCAAGTGGTGTTTAACGAAGAAGGCAGTATCATTTCGAATGTTGAAACTAACGAAGTTTTGCTCAAGTCCAAACGACATGGTGACATGTTTACTCTTGATATCAAACCAATCATTGGCAAACCCTCAGTGTGCTTACTTTCGAAAGCTTCCTCTGACATCAGCTGGCTATGGCATCGACGTTTATCGCATTTAAACTTTCGAAATTTAAATAAATTGGTTGTTGATGATCTTGTTCGAGGCTTACCTGTACTAAAGTTTGATAATGATACCTTGTGTGCAGCTTGTGAGCAAGGGAAACAACACAGGAAATGACATCCAATTGTGATAGATTCGAAAATTGTGGAACCGTTGGAACTTCTTCACATTGACCTTTGTGGACCATCAACTGTTGAAACACTCAACAAGAAACGGTATATTTTGGTTATTGTTGATGATTTTTCACGATTTAAGTGGGTATATTTTCTCAAGTTAAAATATGAGGTTGCTCAAACAATGATCGAGTTTATAAAAAAGATTGAGATGAGTCTAAAGAAAAATGTTCGAAAGATCAAAAGTGATAATGGATCTGAGTTTAAGAACAAAGTGCTGGATTCGTACTTAACGGAAAAAGGAATTTCACATAACTTCTCTTCGCCCTATACACCTCAGCAAAATGGTGTTGTTGAAAGACGAAATAGATCACTTTGCGAAGCAGCGAGAACTATGTTGACATATGCGAATCTTCCTCAATATCTATGGGCTGAAGCAGTTTCGACAACATGTTTCACTCAAAATTGATCTTTCATGCATCGTCGATTTAATATCACTCCGTATGAAATCATCAATAACTGAAAACCTAATGTAAAATTCTTTCATGTTTTTGGTAGTAGGTGTTTTGTAATGAATCTTAAAGATAACCTTTCAAAATTTCAAGCTAAGGCTAACGAAGGCATATTCTTGGGATATTCACACAATTCGGTTGCATACAGAGTGTTAAATAAGCGCACACGCAAAGTCGAAGAGACATTCAATCGTACTTTTGATGATTATTTTGTCAAAAAAGTTGAAAAGCAATTTGAACAAAAACCAATTATTAATGAATCATCTGATGAAACTGAAGAATCAAATTCATCTGACTTTGATTATGATTTAATTTTTGGTATTCCTGTCAGGGCTGTGGATGCTGAAGTACATGCGAATGATAATCGTTACTCTGAATCTTCAAAGCATAATGATGACTTGGAAATTCCTCAAACAATTGTAGATGTTAATTCAACAACAAATTCTCCAGGAGTTGGCGAAAGTATGCATAATAATCCAGTGGAAGGAGAGCACTTGGATTCGAATACTCTGGTTGAGGGGGAGCATTCTTTCAAGGGGGAGAATGGGAGAATGGATGAAGTTGTTGAGGGGAGCATCTAGTTGAGGGGGAGCATCAAAATGATAATCATAATGAGGAGGAGCATAATGAAACTAATACAATAAATATTAATCAAAATGATGATTTTCATGATCTAAATGATGATGTTTCTGTTGTAGGATCTGAAAATGAAGAGATGTACGAAGATGCACCTTTGGAATTTGATCCGGCATATCCACCGTTAGAGAAATGGACAAAGACTCATCCGATAGATCAAGTCATTGGGAATCCTCAAGATGGAGTATTAACAAGAGCTCAAATTCGTGCAAAGAATGAGGTATTAAATACTCATCAAGAATTTTGCATGTTCAATGTTTTCATCTCGAAAATTGAACCAAAAACAGTTAAGGTTGCAATGAAACACTCCGATTGGCTTGTTGCAATGCAATCTGAACTGGCTGAATTCGATAGAAACAAGGTTTGGCGATTAATTCCTAAACTTGAAAATGTTTCGATTGTCGTGTTAAAATGGATTTTCAAAAACAAAACCGACAAGGATGGAAATATTGTACGAAATAAAGCACGACTAGTTGTAAAAGGATATTCGCAACAAGAAGGGATTGATTATGAAGAAACTTTTGCTCCTGTCGCAAGACTCGAGGCTGTTCGAATATTTTTAGCTTATGCAGCTCATAAGGATTTCGATGTCTATCAAACGGATGTGAAATGTGCTTTTCTCAATGGTGAACTTGAAGAAACTGTTTACATTGAACAACCTCCATGTTTCGTAAATGAAATGCATCCTGATCATGTGTACATATTAGATAAAGCAGTTTATGGGTTAAAACAAGCACCACGAGCATGGTATGCAACTCTTACCGGTTTCTTAAAACAGTCGAAATTTAAACAAGGATTAGTTGACCCCACATTATTTTGAAAGAAAGTTGGGAATCATCTAATGCTTGTTCAAATTTATGTTGACGATATTATTTTTGGCTCTACTGACCCTTCTTTGTCTAGTGAATTCGAAAATTTGATGAAAAGCCAATTCAAAATGAGCATGATGGGTAAAATCAATAATTTTCTTGGCTTAAATATTTATCAAAGCAGAGAAGGCATTTTCATCAATAAGGAAAAGTATACAAGGAATTTGCTTGAAAAATTTGGAATGACAAATAGCACGAAGCTAAGAGTACCAATGGCTGTTGGAACAAGGCTAACCCCTTCGTTAGAAACGCTTGTGGTTGATCTTACTTTATATAGGAGCATGATAGGTTCATTGCTTTATCTTACTGCAAGTAGACCTGATATCATGTTTTATGTATGTAATTGTGCTAGGTATCAAGCAAATCCACGAGAACCACATTTAATTGCTGTGAAGAATATCTTTCGTTATCTCAAGGGAACAATTTCGTTAGGATTGTGGTATCCTTCGAAAACAGGTTTTTTCATTCAAGCATTTTCAGATGCAGATCTTGGAGGGTGTACTTTGGATCAAAAAAGCACAAGTGGTGGTTGTCAATTTTTGGATGGTAAGTTGGTCAGCTGGCAGTCGAAGAAGCAGACGTGTGTTTCGATTTCTACTACTGAAGTTGAATATGTTGTAGCTGCTGCTTGTACTTCACAAATTATTTGGATTCAGAGTCAGTTCAGAGAGTATGCCGTTAATAAGAAAAAGAATTCATTGTATTGTGATTCACAAAGTGCAATACGCATTTGTCATAATCCAGTACAACATTCGAAAACAAAACATATAGCTCTTCGTTATCACTTTATCAAAGATCATGTGGAAGATGGCAATATAGAAGTACATTTCGTGAAAACTACGGATCAGCTTGCTGATATTTTTACAAAAAGCTTTGGATGAAAAATCATTTGTTCGAATTTTGACAGGATTGGGAATGATCGAAGCAAGTTCAGTTCTAGGAACGATTTCGAATGTATAACAACGAAGTGTTATATAAATATGTCGATTCAGAGGTCATCATGATTCATTCAGAGGCTGATAGTATTAACCATTCAGAGGTTACTGTTCATAGTCAACGCTTTGACATGCTTCGACTTCGTTACATTGAGCATTTTGGTTTGGTGTAACACTCTTCGTTAGAATTCCAAAATTCTTTTGTATCTTAGTTTTATTTTCGAAAAATCAAAAACTACAAAAAGATTTTATTTCTGTTTTGTCATTTTATTTTCGAAAAATCACAAAATCCAAAAACATTTTCTTTTGTTTGTTAATTGTTTCTTTTAAGAAAAATCAAAAACAACAAAAAGATTTTTGTTATTTTGTTCTTTATCTTTTGTATATACAGATTTAACGGAGGTTATACAAGGGTCATGCTTATGTTTCTCTGGGAAGGTACAATTTCGACATCTTTGTACTAGTTAGACTGTCCCTAGAAGCATGCTGCAGCATGTCGACCCAAGCCTCTATAGACTCAATGTGTGTTTACGAAAGCCTAAATGAAATTTTTCTTACGAAAATTTCTTCCCAAGTCAGGCTTATATTCACATTAGTCAAATGAGCTACATTACTCTTCTCAAATGAGTTAATAGTTGTCTGTTTGGTCCAATCATAACAGAGGTACAAGTGTTTTCGTGAACCAATCTTTTTCATCACCAAATTTCTTACACTTTCACACACGAAGACATATGTCCAAGAGATATTTGATTCAACCCATCAAGATTTAGACATGTCAAAATTCTGTGTTAATGATCTGACATCATGAGGCTGTGATGAAAGTGAAACCCAACACTCTATCTTCGTAAGGAATTGACGGGGAACTATGTTCTAGTTTGGACGACACATTTGTTTCAGTACCACTTTTCGAAACTCCAAATCATATTCATTTCTTATGAGTGATCTTGATCAAACTATCGAAGCCCACGATGTTTGTTACCCAACAGGATTCAGTATCAATTATTTCATGAATATGATTTCAGTGTGAGTCTCATTTGCTTTCGAAGTCGCTTTCAAAATAATTCAAAGCATACTTGTCACTGACTACACCGGTCAAACAGGTAATTTCAGTTACACTTACTCACCTTATGTTTAGGTTGATATGTAACGAAATTGTAAACTACCCATGAAGCCTTATAAAAGAAGCCCTTCGATACTTTTCTATAAGTATTCGATTGAAATTCACGGGAACATACACAAGCAGTTGATTATCTCTCTTGATAATTAACGAAGTAAGCTTTGCCTGGGGTTTATCTGCTTTTGTGTCGAATTTTTTAGACATCACAGATCCAAATTTTTGTTAATTTGCTTCTTATCTTTTCTTTGGCACACTGTACTCACGAAATCCTTGAGGTTCTGAGTAATACCTACTCAGGCTGATGATTTCAAACATCTGGCACATGACTTCGCTTTTTATCCCAAAAGTGAAAGAGCGTTCCCTCCATCCGAAGATTGGTGACGGTTACAATTCAATTGAGATAAACGATCAGACTGTTTGAAAAGACGTTCTGTATTCAGTCCGGGTTTCTAGGTGATGTGACAGTTACTTTTTGATGCATGTCTACTTTATCTGCAGAATGGTGCGAGATTCAAGGTGCCACGTAGGATCTCATTTAATGTCAGTCCCGCTTCTAATTCAAGCACTAGGGTTACATATAAAAGGGGAATCAAAGGGTTATCTCAGTTTACGCCTTCAAACGTAAAATTCCCAACTTTTCTCTGAAACTTTCCGATTATTCTTCAAAGCTTCAACAAACCCTAATCATGGCCAATTCTGCTGATGTTGTTGTTCAATCCCAAAACACAGTAGATGTTACTTCCAGACCAATCATGAAGATTCAAGGCACAAACTGTAACGCCCGTGTTTCTAGGCTAGGCATTAATGTTGACATAGTAGTATAGGTTAACCTTTGTAACTGATTTTGAAGTAATAAAGAGGAATTATGTGAATATTATGTGCTTATCTGCTTAATTATTATGATTAATGAATTAAGAATAAAAATAAGCGTCGAAAATAAAAATTAGATAAAGCCTATATCTAAGGATAAAGTTGTAAAGAATCTCGTTAGAAACATTTAGGCGAAAACCACACCAAATTCCGAGTTATAACGAAGAAGTTATGACCTGTCAAAGTTTCGCGACAAAACCGGCACGGTGCCGAATGACATAAAAAGTGAGTTTTTAATAAACTACTTTTTTTGCCTTGGTGATCTAAATAAAAGTCGTAGTGTTCGTTAAACCGAGAGTATGCGTAAAAAGAACGCCCAAATCTGACTTCGTATAAGGAAGTTATGATTTTTCTAAGTTTCAGCTTAGTAGTAAACAGCTAAAAACTCGAATTTTAGATTGAGTGATTTTTAGCCGACACACTCTAAAAGAGAATCGAAGGTCTCGTGAATAGTAGTACAACGGTAAAAAGACAGACAAAAACGGACGTCGGATGAAGAAGTTATGAATTTTTAACGGATTTTCCTGTCCCGGTCTGTTAAAAATAATAATATTAAAAATAAACTCAAAATTAGCCGACGAAGTCTAAACGAAAGTTGTAGAGCATAGTTTTCCCTACGCGTGCATATATATAACGTCAAAAACGGAGCTGGTATACGAAAGTTATGGATTTTATAAAATTTGGCACAAATTCCGAGGAATCTCGCATGGATAAGCCTTATCCGGATTGGCCACGTCACCCTCGTTTAGATTTCGCCTCGTGTCCGCCCCGTGTTCCGATCTGATGAGTCATCTGAGCAGCTGGCAACGTGCGTCGCTGATCCTCGCGTCCGAAGCGCTGGTCCAACCTCGGTCCGACGCGTGTCCCTTCGCGTGTCCGAGTCTCTCACGAGACACCTGGCCCCCCCTCGCATCCGACGTCTGGCGTCCGATCCGGCTTCGCTGCTGCTTCCATCTGTCCGAACTTCGGCTCTATAAAAGGGAGGCCTGCGAGACTTTCCTGGTAAGTTTGGATTTTTGCCACTTTTTACCCCTAAACTCATATTTTCACTATTTTGACTTCCCCCGAAGCCCCGAGATCATTTCCAACACCCAAAACACGCCCCGGAGTGCCCGAAGACCCGGCAAATTTTATCTTTTCGGTTTTGAAGCCCAACCCTCGCAGAGCCCGGTTTCTCAATAAAACTCCCGGTTTTATTAGAAACAATTGTTTTAGGAAACAAAGTGCTGCCCGATTATCGTTAAATCAAGTGAGTGTATAGTCACTTTCATCTTACACATAGATATGAAGTATTTTATATAAAATACGTGCTATGTGATTATATATTGTTTATTTATTTGAGATGGATGATGAATGAATGATTTATACAGATTTTTAAATAAATTAAACCGTATATGTATTTTTATCTACAAATATGTTGGGTAAAACATGGGTAGATAGTTGATGTGTGATGAAATAAAATGATGAGAGGCCTCGATGTTATTGTGATCCAGTCATCTAGCGGAGTATGGATGACGACCACAAACTTTTCTAGACAGTCCAGTGGAACATTGGCAGGCTCGCAACCTGTAGGTGTTAATGAGCTTGGGTGTTCATTTGTTGTACTCCATCCCCCACATGGTTGCCTTATTTAACATAAATTGCTGGGAAACCCCCCCCCCCCCCCCCCCCAAAAGCAGTGTTGTCGCCCCGATGAAAATCCTTAGACTAGGTCCCTTGTGATAGTTGTTTTAGGGACGTAAAGTGAGGATAACGGAAATGGGTAATCGGGTTATTGTTGTTTGATGAAATTAATAAATTTATTTATTGTGGGTTGAAAACCCTATATGCTCACCAGGCTCCCAAGCCTGACCCACTCAGTTTTCTTTGTATTACAGGTAGTGGCGCGAGAGCATAAGTTGAACGACTTATCAAGATATTTTGATTATAGCCTTGTAGTGTACATAACTGTTGTAAGGCTTATGATGTGCCGTTTATGCTTTTGGTCTGTATCGGAACATGGCATCCCGAGTTTTGTTATATAATAAAAATACATTTCTTTAAGAAATGCCTTGGTAAATCTTATTTTATCATATTTCATTTTGAGAACAAATTCCGCAACTCTTTTAATCAAAGGATTACTCTGAGATTATTTTTAAAGCATAAATTAAATTGGTTTTTTCTGGCCGTGAATTTAGGGATGTCACAGTTGGTATCAGAGCATTAGTTTAAGCGAACTAGGAACTTGTAGGATTTCTAGACTTAAATTTAGAATGCTAAGTGATGATTGTGAGATGAGTGTCTACCATATTTTAGACACGAGCACTAGTTTATTTTAGGAAAGATGCCTAAAATGCTTTTATGTGCTAAATGCTATATGTTTGCCATATATGCCATCATTTGTTCGGATCTATGGTCTGTTGCCGACCGGATCTGGAAACCTTATGTGTGTAGGATTCTAAGCGTACGATTACGATATTAGAACTAACATGTAAACGTTTCGGAGTGATAAGGAGAATTTAAAATACCTATCGAGGATAAAGATCTAAATTCGCCTTATTCGGTGTATAGATCAAAAATGGCAAGAACACGAAGTGGAGTAGGAAACGCAAACGAAAACAGGAATCAACAGCCGCAACCCCCGGTACTTGAGCAAGTACCTGTTGCAGGAGCTGCACCTGAGCCAATGATGATGACTGGGGTACAAGCAATGATGCAGATGATGTTGGATCGCCAAATAGAGGAGACAAGGCGATTACTACAATAGAATAGGGAGGAAACTACGATGCCTGTTGAACACCCCAAAATGAATGAAGGGAAGTCGGATGAAGGAAACTTCAGTGGGGTTGTTGGTCAAGCCAACCCACCGATAGTTAGACGAAGCAACCAGGATGGAGGAGGTGATGGACGTGGATGCAAATCCAAAGATTTCATTGCATCCAAACCACCGTGTCTATCTGGAAGCCCGACACGGGTGGAAGTCATGAATTGGATCTCCGAAATGGAGACAATGTTTGAAAGTTGTGAGTGCAGCAACAAACAGAAGACCGCACTTGCAATTCCTCTGTTAAAATCTGGTGTATTGAGCTGGTGGAAGTTACTAGCTTATTCGATGCCCAAGGGAGAAGCTAGTAAGATGTCTTGGGAAGACTTTGTGGTACAACTGAAATTGCAATACTGCTCTGAGTAGGATATTCTAGAAATCAACATGAGTTCCAGAATTTGAAAAAGGGAAAGATGAGCGTTACTGAATACGCTGCTAGTTTTACGGAAAAGATGAAGCATGTTCCTTATCTAGTTCCGACTGAACTCTCCAAGGTCAACAAGTTTTCCCACGGATTACCAGCGGACTTTGGTCCGATGGTCAAGAAAGCAACCACTTTGAAAGCCGCCATCTGGGGCTGCTAAGAATGTTGAAACCCAGATCAGAGAGAAGGGTCTGGAAAGGGCAGAAGTTGGCGAAAAGAGAAAGTTTGAAGGAACTCCAGGTTCCAACAAGAAAAGCAAATTTTCAAAGTCTAAGAAGTTTGGAGGAATAGGAGTAGGCGAAGCGAAATGGTGTAAAAATTGAAAGAAAAAGCACTCTGGGAAATGTAGTGAGGAGGTGACTTGCTACAAATGTGGAAAGGCTGGGCATTATGCCAATGAGTGCCCGTCCAACAAGAGGGTATGCTTTGGATGTAACGAGGAAGGGCATGTTTTGAAAGACTGTCCGAAAAAGAAGGAGGCAGCAAAACCCAACATTCCACCAAAGCCGAAGGCGAGAGCCTTTTAGATGACACTTGATGTTGCGAAAGAAGAAGCTGATGTCGCTTCAGGTACCTTTCTCGTAAACGAATTGCCTGCCCAAATTTTGTTTGATTCTGGAGCCAATTACTCCTTTATTTCGCATGAATTTGGTATAAAACTAGCTTTGCCTGTTGATAGACTAGTTAATGCTTTAATAATCGAGGGTGCTAGTGGCAAGTTTATACCTGTTAGCCATCGTATGAAAAACATCTTCATTGACTTGAATGGGAATATGTTCCACGAGGAATTATTACCTATCGAATTAAATGGTTTCGACATAGTTTTAGGAATGGATTGGCTTAGCGCCAATCATGCCGAAATATTGTGTAGGAAGAAGATAGTAAAAGTAAACCCGCCAGGGAAGGAGTCGTTTATGGTGTATGGAGACAAATGCAGAGTAAACTCTGGAATCATTTCCCTAATGAAAGCCAGAAAGTGTTTGGCCAAGGGATGTACATCATATCTACCATTTGTGATCGATGCTAAGAAGGAAAAGAAGGAGGTGCTGAATATTCCGGTGGTATGTGACTATCCGGAAGTCTTTCCCGAAGATCTTCCTGGATTACCCCCTGATAGACAAGTGGAGTTCAGAATCGACTTGTTACCAGGAACGACGCCGATAGCAAAAGCACCGTATCGATTAGCACCAACAGAGATGAAAGAGATTATGACACAACTTCAAGAATTATTGGACAAAGGTTTTATTCGACCTAGTTCATCACCCTGGGGAGCTCCAGTTTTATTCGTAAAGAAGAAAGACGGGAGCATGAGAATGTGCATCAATTACAGAGAGCTGAATAAGGCAACAATAAAGAACAAGTACCCGTTGCCAAGGATTGATGATATGTTCGATCAGTTGCAAGGTTCGAGCTATTTCTCGAAGATCGATCTTAGGTCAGGATATCATCAGCTAAAGGTGAGAGAGCAGGATATCGAGAAGACTGCATTCAGAACACGATATGGACACTACGAGTTTTTGGTTATGTCATTTGGACTAACCAATGCTCCAGCAGCATTCATGGATTTGATGAATAGGGTTTGTAAACCATTCCTCGATATACCGTGATAGTGTTCGTAGATGACATTCTGATTTACTCGAAAAGCCAAGAGGAGCATGGCAAACATTTACGAGAAGTGTTAGAAGTCTTAAAGAAGGAGAAGCTGTATGGAAAGTTCTCAAAATGTGATTTTTGGATTCAAGAAGTCCAATTCTTGGGTCACGTGGCCAACCAAGAAGGGATAATGGTTGATCCAGTGAAAATTGAAGCTGTGATGAAGTGGGAACAACCGAAGAATCCTACGGAGATCCGAAGCTTTCTAGGATTAGCTGGATATTACCGAAGGTTTATCCAAGGTTTTTCTTCGATCGCTACTCCATTAACAGCTTTGACCCACAAAGGAGCTACTTATACTTGGAATGAGAAGCATAAGGAAGCTTTCGAGAAGTTAAAGAAGAAATTGTGTGAAGCACCGATTCTTTCTTTGCCTGAAGGAGTTGATGACTTCGTAGTTTATAGCGATGCATCTGGAGTTGGGTTAGGTTGTGTTCTGACCCAAAGGGATAAAGTGATAGCGTATGCATCGAGGCAGTTGAAAGAGCATGAGAAGAACTACCACACTCATGATCTGGATTTGGCAGTGGTAGTATTCGCCTTAAAGATATGGAGGCACTATCTTTATGGCACTAAATGCAAACTTTTCACTGATCATAAGAGTCTTCAATATCTCTTTAATCAGAAAGAATCGAACATGAGGCAACGACGTTGGCTAGAGTTACTCAAGGACTACGACTGTGAGATACTTTACCACCCTGGTAAATCAAATGTTGTTGCTGATGCTCTCAGTCGAAAGGTAAATCTTGAATAGAAAAGGCCAAGAGCGTTGAGAATTGAAGTTGTCTCGACAACTGTGGAAAGTATAAAGAAAGCTCAAGAGGAAGCTTTAGAGAAAAATGATCGAAAGAAAGAACGTTTGGGCAAAACGTTAGTGTTCGATAAAAATGGTCAAGGACTGAAGGTATTCCAAGATAGGATTTGGGTACCTAAGACAGGAGGAATAAGAGAACTTCTGATGGAAGAAGCTCACAAGACCATGTACTCGATTCATCCCGGCAGCACAAAAATGTATAGAGATCTAAAACCCTACTACTGGTGGTCGACGATGAAGATCGATGTTGCTAAGTATGTGGCCGGGTGTGTGACATGTACGAGAGTGAAGGCACAACATCAGAAACCATATGGGAGTTTAGAACCTTTACCTATACCCATGGGTAAATGGGAAGACATCACTATGGATTTTGTCACTAAACTGCCCAGAACAAAGAACAGTCATGACATGATTTGGGTGGTCATTGATCGCTTCTCTAAGAGTGCGCATTTCATAGCAGCCAACGAGAAATGGTCTATGGATAAGCTTGCAAATTCTTACGTGAAGGAAATTGTGAGGCTTCACGGTGTTCCGTTAACGATTGTATCAGATCGTGACAGCCGTTTTACCTTAAGGTTTTGGAGGAGTCTACAAGAGGAATTGGGTACCAAGTTGTGTTTGAGTACTGCTTACCATCCGCAGACAGATGGTCAGAGCGAACGAAGAATTCAAACGTTGGAGGATATGCTGAGAGCATGTACCCTAGAATTCCAAGGTAACTGGGATGAACATTTACCTCTGGTAGAATTTTCCTATAATAATAGTTTCCACTCAAGCATCAATATGGCACCTTATCAAGCTTTGTACGGAGGGAAGTGTCGTACGCCGTCTTGTTGGCTTGAGGCTGGGGAAAAGCAGTTTATGGGACCTGAAATAGTCCATCAGACTGCTGAAAAGTTGAAAGTGATTAGGGAAAGGATGTTAGCTGCTCAAGATCGTCAAAAGAGCTATGCTGACAAGAAAAGGCAACCGATATCATTCGAAGTTGGAGATTCGGTTTTACTTAAAGTCTAGCCGTGGAAGGGACTTATAAGATTTGGTAAAAGGGGAAAGTTGAGTCCAAGGTTTATTGGACCGTTTAAAGTTCTTCAGAGGATCGGGAATCAAGCTTACAAGCTAGAATTAACAGAAGAACTAGAGGGTATTCATAACACCTTTCATGTGTGTTATTTGAGGAAGTTCATGGGAGATGTGCCCAACATAATTCCAATTTCTGAATTAAGGTTGGATGAAAACAAGAGGTTAATTGAAGAACCAGAGGCAATCGTTGACCGTAAGACTTAAAAGTTGCGACGCAAGATGGTCGATTTAGTGCTTGTGCGTTGGAAACATACGAATGGGCCAAATCTCACCTGGGAAACAGAGAGTGACATGATGAGTCGCTATCCGCATTAGTTTGCTGATGTATAATTCTGGGGACGAAATCATCCTAAGGGGGAGAGAATTGTAATGCCCGTGTTTCTAGGCTAGGCATTAATATTGACATAATAGTCTAGGTTAACCTTCGTAACTCCTTTTGAAGTAATAAAGAGGAATTATGTGAATATTATGTGCTTATCTGCTTAATTATTATGATTAATGAATTAAGAATAAAAATAAGCGTCGAAAATAAATATTAGATAAAGCTGATATCTAAGGATAAAGTTGTAAAGAATCTCGTTAGAAACATTTAGGCGAAAACCTCACCGAATTCCGAGTTATAACGAAGAAGTTATGACCTGTCGAAGTTTCACGACAAAACCGGCACGGCGCCGAATGATGTAAAAAGTGAGTTTTTGATAAACTACTTTTTAGCCTTGGTGATCTAAATAAAAGTCGTAGTGTTCGTTAAACCGAGAGTATGCGTAAAAAGAACGCCCAAATCTGACTTCGTATGAGGAAGTTATGATTTTTCTAAGTTTCAGCTTAGCAGTAGACAGCTAAAAACTCGAATTTTAGATCGAGTGATTTTTAGCCGACACAATCTAAATGAGAATCGAAGGTCTCGTGAATAGTAGTACAACGGTAAAAAGACAGACGAAAACGGACGTCAGATGAAGAAGTTATGAATTTTTAACGGATTTTGCTGTCCCGGTCTGTTAAAAATAATAATATTAAAAATAAATCAAAACTAGCCGACGAAGTCTAAACGAAAGTTGTAGAGCATAACTTTCCCTACGCGTGCATATAAAGCACGTCAAAAACGGAGCTCGTATGCGAAAGTTATGGACTTTATAAGATTTTGGTACAAATTCCGAGGAATCTCGCATGGATAAGCCTTATCCGGATTGGCCACGTCACCCTCGTTCGGATCTCACCCCGTGTTCTGATCTGATGAGTCATCCGAGCAGCTGGCAACGCATGTCACTGATCCTCGCGTCCGAAGCGCTGGTCCAACCTCGGTCCGACGCGTGTCCCTTCGCATGTCCGAGTCTCGCACGAGACACCTCCCCCCCCTCGCATCCGACGTCTGGCGTCCGATCCGGCTTCGCTGCTGCTGCCATCTGTCCGAACTTCGGCTCTATAAAAGGGAGGCCTGCGAGACTTTCCTAGTAAGTTTGGATTTTTGCCACTTTTTACCCCTAAACTCATATTTTCACTATTTTGACTTCCCCCGAAGCCCCGAGATCATTTCAAACACCGGAAACACGCCCCGAAGACCCGGAAAATTTTTTCTTTTCGGTTTTGAAGCCCAACCCTCGCAGAGCCCGGTTTCTCAATAAAACTCCCGGTTTTATTAGAAACAATTATTTAGGAAACGAAGTGTTGCTCGATTATCGTTAAATCAAGTGAGTGTATAGTCACTTTCATCTTACAAATAGATATGAAGTATTTTATATAAAATACGTGCTATGTGATTATATATTGTTTATTTATTTGAGATGGATGATGAATGAATGATTTATACAGATTTTTAAATAAATTAAACCGTATATGTATTTTTTTCTACAAATATGTTGGGTAAAACATGGGTAGATAGTTGATGTGTGATGAAATAAAATGATGAGAGGCCTCGATGTTATTGTGATCCAGTCATCTAGCGGAGTATGGATGACGACCACAAACTTTTCTAGACAGTCCAGTGGAACATTGGCAGGCTCGCAACCTGTAGGTGTTAATGAGCTTGGGTGTTCATTTGTTGTACTCCATCCCCCACATGGTTGCCTTATTTAACATAAATTGCTGGGAAACCCCCCCCCCCCCCCCAAAAGCAGTGTTGTCGCCCCGATGAAAATCCTTAGACTAGGTCCCTTGTGATAGTTGTTTTAGGGACGTAAAGTGAGGATAACGGAAATGGGTAATCGGGTTATTGTTGTTTGATGAAATTAATAAATTTATTTATTGTGGGTTGAAAACCCTATATGCTCACCAGGCTCCCAAGCCTGACCCACTCAGTTTTCTTTGTATTACAGGTAGTGGCGCGAGAGCATAAGTTGAACGACTTATCAAGATATTTTGATTATAGCCTTGTAGTGTACATAACTGTTGTAAGGCTTATGATGTGCCGTTTATGCTTTTGGTCTGTATCGGAACATGGCATCCCGAGTTTTGTTATATAATAAAAATACATTTCTTTAAGAAATGCCTTGGTAAATCTTATTTTATCATATTTCATTTTGAGAACAAATTCCGCAACTCTTTTAATCAAAGGATTACTCTGAGATTATTTTTAAAGCATAAATTAAATTGGTTTTTTCTGGCCGTGAATTTAGGGATGTCACACAAACTATCAAGTTGAAGATGATGTTTCTCTTTATCCAGACGAATTGAAGATGTTGGTAGTCGCATTGAAGAGTTCTGTTCTTTCCACTGCCATGTTCAATTCTTTTGCAGTTCCACTTTCATGGCTTTCTCAAGCAGGATCTACTGCTACGTACAACAAAGCAATGGATATCATCACTTTTCAACTGGTGAATGACAAGAAGATCCGATTGTCCAAGAAGATATTTTGTCAGATTCTTGATATCCCTAATTCTCCAATCTATACTGATCTTTCTTCTGTACAAATCATTCATATATTTAATTAGATGGGTTATCAACCTCCACTCACCAAGATCAGTGATTTCAAGAAGTCTAGACTTCCAACTGTTTGGAATTTTCTCTTCGGAATCTTTCTACGCTGCTTGACTGGTCACAGTGTTGGTTTGGACAAAGGTCGAATGGAGGTGTATGCGATGGTTGCTGGGTTGTATTATGACATAACTGTGGATTATTCTACACAGCTGTGGAAGGAATTTCAGAAAAGTGTAGAAAACACGAATGTTGTTCAAGGAATTTCGTGTGCAAGGTATTGGAGTTTAATTCTTCGATATATCTATGCCAAAGAGGGAATTGTGGTGCCTACTGATGAGGAGACTGCTGAATTCATAAAGTATCAATTTCCAAAGGAGGTTGCGGATGATGCTGAAATCTTTACACACATTGCACGAATTCCAGATGCAATGTTAGAACGTGTTGATCCAACGAACTTGGTTCTTATGGAGTATTTAGAAACAATCAATCCGGATGATGGGTCTGGGAAGTTGTTGCCAAAAGAAACGACTGGTCCTTCGAAGAAGTATCGCAAACAAAGAAGAATGTAACAATTACTTCTGAGAAACCTGTTCAGGAGCCAAAGAAAAAGAAATCACCACCAAAACAGACGAAGCCAGAAGAACAAGTTTCGACTGTTGTGGTTGAGCCGGTCGAGCCTGTTGTTGATGCCCAAGAAAAAGAAACAATCCCATCAAAACCAGGTATTTTTCGAAGGGTTAAGAAAAAGTCTCGTAGATCACGAAAGCTTTCAGATGGTTCATTCAAGTCTTCTTCTATGGTTCGTAAACCATATCTGAATCACCAAGGCATTCTCATTCGCGAGGTTCCATCTCCTGTTTCTCCTTCTTCCAAGAAACGAAGAGCTAAAGATGTTGCTACCCATATTTCAAAGACGAAGCTAAAGAAAAGAAATATGGATCTTCAAGCAGATTCATCTGAAGGGGAGAAAGTTCCTAAAACACCTGAAACTTCTATTCTTCAATCAACATCTAGTCCTGAGCAGACTAAGGTCACACCACCCAAAGTTTCGTTAACTGAATCAGTTCTTGAGGAGGTTCGAACTTCAGACATCAATACACATGTATCTGATACGGATGTAAATGTCAATATAGGTGAAGGAAATTCGAATAAATAAATTGTTGTTTCTACTCAAGGTATTCCTGCATCTTCTGCTACTTTTGTTTCTTTACCTCCGTTCATTGTTCCTATCTCGAACACTACCAATTCACCCACCTTTGACACCATTCTTACCCAACCCATCACTACTTTGTTCTCATCGCAAACCACCGATCCACTTTAAACTACTGAGGATACTGATGTTGACGAAGGGGGTTTTGGAGGAACATTTGAAGAGATGGAATTTGATGAAGAAGAAGAAACTTACCCCGACAACATGTTAATGACGATGAAGCAATTTAAGATTTTGAATAAGAAGATGAATTCAATTATTCATTCTCAAGCTGACATGGGGGGAAGTCACTCTCTTTCAAGTTTGGAACTTGATGTTATGCTCAAAGCATTCGAAGCCAGGATGGTTAGTAAAGTGTCTGGCATGCTTCAAGATTCTGAATCTAAAATCTTGGAGAAGGTGGATCAAAGTGATAAGTGTAACGAATTACGTGTTAAGGCTCAATCTTCGAATTTTGTGAGTGAAGTTAAAGATTTACGAAGGGTGGCTAAAGAACGACATGTCTTATTTATTAAATATGTGAAGCAAGTTCGTGAAGATGTCAACTTAAAGCTTCAAGAACTTCTTGAAGACATGATCAAAGAGATTGCTAGTGCTCAGCAAGACTATGCATCTCTCAATCAAAAAGTGGATATCATTTGTGAGGCTGTCACAAAATATGTCAAGCTGTATGAAAACTTGAGTCCTCAAGTAACTCAAATTTCTACAGATAACAGTCGAAGCTTTGTGGAGCTTACCTCTTTGTTGAAGGAGTTGAAAGACTTGTACATCACACCCGTTCCTTCTTCGATAATAACTCTAGAATTCTTGTCTCAAAAGTTTTCTCAGTTCGAGGCTGTCTTGCACAAACAGTTGGCTCCGTTATCCAAGTTTTCAAGTCTACTACCAACAGATGCCCCACCTGTTGTCACAGGGGTGCAAAGGGGAGAAAAGAAGGTTGGTAATGCGAAAGTTGGTGAGGTTTCACATGAAGCTGTGAAAACTGTTGGGAAGATTTTTCAAACAACAATTCTAGTATCAAAGCCAATTATCTCAACTGCTGGGCCTGTTACTTCGACAGTTGTTACAACAATGCCAATTTCTACGAAGCCAATTTCAAGACCAATTTGTAAAGGAATTGTGATTGGGGAAGGTGGTAGTAGTTCGATGCCCAAATAAGTTGTTGATGGTTCTTCGATCAAAGACAAAGGGAAAACTATATTGGTCGAAAAGTCGAAAGAGCAGAAAAAAGCTGAAACTGAAGCGGAGCTAGAGAAATTGAGAGTAGTTCAAAGCATTTTAAGTCTTCGTGCAAATGACCCACCTGGAATGAACAAGGGTGATCCTGCAAAGCATTACAACTACGAAACAATTGAAGAAAAAGTTGCATATAATCATATGTATGCTTTTGAGAAGAAGCCAAAGCAAAGTTATGTTGTTGTAAATACTGATATGAGACAACTGGATTTCCCAATAAATGAAATGATGTTCATCATGGCTCAGTACAAGATTGCTGAGAAATTTGATAATGATGATGACTACACATACATGAAGCTCAAGTTTCATGTTGTGTTAGGGAAACTACCAGAGGAAATATGGTCACTCGTGAAGATAAAGAAGGTGATAAGTATTAAGAAGGATGTTCTTTTCGAAGACATGATGCAGAACCTTCGTTTTTACGTTGCAAGGGCGAATGGTCAGGAATGTAATTTCTCGATAGCTGATTTTCCGTTAATGAACTTGTATGATCTTATACAAGTTGCATTACTTTTGAAAGATAAAGATGCTTCTTATCTTCGAGAGACTGATCCAGAAGTGTTTCGTCTTGGTCATGCTCACATAAAAATATTCATAGATAACTACAATGAGTGTTTGGCCCTGACAGATGTGGAGTTAGCAACTGCGAAGGGGTTAGAAGTAAAAGTACCCATAGAACCAACGAAGACTCAACCTGAGTTAAAGAAGTATGCTAATGGGGAAATATGTTTGAAGCCTTTTGGCATGGTCTTCGCAGGGAAGGACAAAAATGGAAAAGCCAAGAGATTCTTATTCCAAGCTTGCGAAGTGGAGAGATACACAACGTTCCAGTATACGAACTTCATTGTTCGTATGAATAGCTGCAAGAAGAATAACGTAGGGGACAAGAAAGAGTTAAAGAATATAATTTCTTGGTATTCTGAAATCCGAAGAGTGATGCTGTATGCTATACAGATTCTTTTGAATTGAAGATGGTCGACATTATTAAAAAGGGGGAGAATGTAAGGGTTGAAGACCTGTTGTAATATGTTGAAGTCATAAGTTTATTTTACAAGGAATTTATGTAACGAAGCGTGCTGTTTTAGTCCTTGTAATTTTTTGTATGCTTTCATGTTTCCTATAAATAGGGACATTACTTAGAGTTTGAGAAGAGTCTTTGTATGAACTTGTCTACATACTCTCTGTAACAGTGAAAGCATAATAGAGCTGAAACCAAATCATATTTACATCGTGTGTTCTATCTATATTCATATAACTCTGATTTGATTCATACTTGATTACACACTTCATCAGAGGGGCCCATAGATATCGCTTTTCCCGTTAGGGCAAAAGGAACGAATAAACTGTGACTCATATGCTTGTATCTTTCACTCATCAAATTATACATGGCAATGCGTTTTATAACACCAAGTTACTGATGCGTTTTCGTATCACCAATGTATAACCGACTTGCAAATTACAACTCATATATCTCCATTTCAAGATTATAAGATATTATCGTCTCAATATTACTCGTGATGAATTCCATGAAGTAATACTTTGAGCGAGGGTTTATCCAATACTCAAATCTCTATTTGTAAGTACTCATGAACATTGCAGCAATTCTATTGCTATGTCTAACTCCCTTAGACAATCTGCAATCCAATTCATGACAGTCTTAATTCACTACTTACTTCCAAAAGTACGAACGACTGTGGAGTTTGAATAATTACATTATTCGGTAAGTAAAACATGCAAAATACGAAACACAAAAATAAACAATTGACAAAAGGCAGTAAACAGACCCTTTGTGAGGGGACTGGGTTATCCTCAGATGATACCCTCTTTACAACAAGATGGCCTTCTTCTACTCTATGTCTTATAAAATGGTACTTTCTATCAATATGTCTAGTTTTACCATGATCTCTGGGTTCCTTTTTCAAGGCAACCGCTCCTTCATTATCGTAGAACAGTTCCATGGGCTCCTGGATGGTCGGAACAACTCCGAGATCTCTGATGAAGTTCCTTAAACAAGTTGCTTCTTTCGACGCTTCACTCGCTGCTATGTACTCTGATTCACAAGTAGAATCAGCCACCGTATCTTGCTTGAACTTTTCCAAGTAACTGCTCCTCCATTTAGTAGAAATACCCAGCCAGATTGAGAACGAAAGTTATCTCTATCCGTTTGAAAGCTGGCATCACTGTAACCATCTACTCTCAAAGTACCATTGCCACGAAGTACAAGGACCCAATCCTTTGTCCTTCGCAAATACTTGAGTATATTCTTAACCGCTATCCAATGAGCTCTACCCGGATTTCCCTTATAGCGACTGATGCTCCAAGCAAAGGCTACATCAGGGTGAGTACATGTCATAGCGTACATGATCGATCCGACAGCGGAAGCATAAGGTACACGACTCATGTCAGCTATTTCCTCATCAATACTCGGGCATTGAGTCTTACTCAATTTGGTATTGCTTTGGATAGGTAGCTCTCCCTTCTTGGAATTTTCCATTCTAAACCTCATTAGTACCATGTCCAAGTATGTGCTCTGACTAAGTCCAATCAATCTCTTCTTTCTATCTCTCAATATTCTAATCCCAAGAATATAGGCAGCTTCTCCAAGGTCTTTCATGGCAAAACACTTTCCAAGCCAAGATTTAACATCTTTCAAGGTCGGAACGTCGTTACCAATGAGTAATATGTCATCGACATATAACACCAGAAAAGTAACTATACTCCCACTAGCCTTGATATATACACAGAACTCATCTTCACTCCTAGAGAAACCAAACTCTTTGACTTTCTCATGGAAGCAAAGATTCCATATGCGAGATGCTTGTTTCAATCCATAAATGGATTTCTCAAGCTTGCACACTCTATTGGGAAACTTTACATCAACAAAACCCTCTGGCTGATTCATGTAAACATCCTCAGCCAACTTCCCGTTAAGGAAATCATTCTTGACATCCATCTGCCAGATTTCATAGTCATGAAAAGCAGCTACGGCGAGCAATATCCTAATAGATTTAGTCTTAGCTACTGGCGAGAAGGTCTCATCATAGTCAACCCCCAGGGTTTGAGTGAAACCTTTTGCATCCAGTCGAGCCTTGAATGTGTGCACATTTCCATCCATGTCTATCTTCTTCCTGAAGATCCATTTGCACCCAACTGTCTTACGACCTGGTGCACTATCAACCAAATTCCAAACTTGGTTGTCATACTTAGATTTTATCTCGCTGTCCATTACCTCTTTCCACTTGGAAGCCTCTGGGCCTGCCATTGCTTCCTTGTAAGTAACTGGTTCATCTAAATTTACCAGTGTCCTATCACTGATGAATGTGTCACCATCTGAAGTAATATGGAAACCATACAACTCAGGTGGCACACTCACCCTAGTGGATCTTCGAAGAGGTAATAAGTTATCAACTAGTTCAACAAGAATTGTTACCTCTGGTTGAGTGCCAGTGTCATCTAAGGTTCCTTCATTGGTTAACTCTTGAATTTCTTCAAGGTCAATGGTGCTCCCACTGTCCTCTTTGAATATGAGCTCTCTTTCTAGAAAGAATCCTCTTCGTGCAACAAAGACCATGTTTTCACTAGGTCTGTAGAACAAATATCCAAAATACTGTTTTGGGTAACCAATGAAAACACGTTTCTCACTTCTAGCTGCTAGCTTGTCGTGAGTCTCTCGTCTTACGAAAGCTTCACAACCCCATAATTTAATATGTACTGATGAGGGAACTTTCCCCGTCCACATTTCGTGAGGTGTTTTGGCAACCTTATTTGTAGGGACAAGATTGAGGATGAGGGAGGCTGTCTCTAAGGCATACCCCCAAAAGTGAATAGGAAGTGAAGCACGGCTCATCATAGAACGAACCATGTCTAACAAGGTTCGATTACGCCTCTCAGCCACACCATTTAACTGTGGTGTCCTAGGAGGAGTTAATTGTGAAACTATTCCACATTCCTTTAGATAGTCGTTGAACTCGATACTAAGATACTCTCCGCCTCTATCGGATCTAAGTACCTTTATCTTCCTGCCCAATTGATTCTCGACCTCATGTTTAAACGCATTGAACTTTTCAAAGGTTTCTGACTTATGCTTGATCAAGTAGACATAGCCATATCTGCTATAATCATCAGTAAAAGTCACATAAAATCGATTAGCATCCCTTGTAGTTGATCTGAAGGGTCCACACACATCTGTATGTATGAGGTCCAACAGACCTTCACCTCTTTCACAAGAACCTGTGAACGGTGATTGTGTCATCTTTCCCAAAAGACAAGATTCACATATATCATCTGATTTTAGGTCAAATGATTCCAACACACCATCCTTTTGGAGTTGGGCTATGCGTTTCTTGTTAATGTGTCCAACACGACAATGCCACAAGCATGCCTTGTCTACACTATTAGACAAGTCAATATTAAATACACTATTACCTAAGCTATCAACACAAGTCACTGTTTCATACACACCATCACAAGGTAAAGCTTCAAACAGAAAAACACCATTCTTATAAACAGAAATTGACCATTCAAATCATTAAAAGAATACTTAAAACCTTGTCTGAACAATGCATGAAATGAAATAATGTTTCTCGTCGTCTCAGACAAATAGCAACAATTCAATAAATCTAATCTAACATCATTATTAAGCAAAAGTTGATAAAATCCGATCTTGGTTATAGGTGAAGATTTTCTATTTCCCATGATCAGGTTTATCCTCCCTCGTTCCACCTCCTCACTTTCTTTTAGCTCCTGCAAATCAGAACAGATGTGAACACCACATCCTGTGTCAAGGACACATGAAGGAGAAGATAATAAGTTATTAGAAGAAATAGTGTAAATACCTGCTAAAGATGGCTTCACTTTTCCATCTTTGATGTCCTGCAGATACTTTGGGCAACTTCTTTTCCAGTGCCCTTTGTCATTGCGATAAAAGCAATCGACATCTTTTAGGTCGGAAACATGGGGAATTACAACATTGGGCTTGGCCTTTGGGCCACTGCTTGATGACCCAACTTGGGTCTTTCCCTTCCAATTTTGATTAGGAGGACCTTTCCTCTTTTCCCCTTTCCCTGTCCAATAGCCATGATAGGGGCACTAGAAGGAGTGGAGGCTACACTTTTACCCTTCATTCATGCCTCTACTGTCTGCAACAAGTTGTGCAATTGGGCCAATGTCTGCTCGGTGTTGTTCAAATGGTAAGTTAGGATGAACTTACCATAACTATCGGGCAATGAGTTCAAGACCATGTCTATGGCCAATTCCTCATCAAATTCCACGTTGAGCTTGACCAAACGCTCTATGTAGCGTTGCATTCTTTGCACATCACTAACAACCGACTCTCCTTCCTTCATCCTGCAAGCCATGAGTGATTTGACTACCTCGAACTTTTCTTGACGAGCTCGCTTATGGTACTTTTCCATAAGGTCCTTGTTTATCTCAAAAGGCCAATAGTCCTCATAGTACCTCTGTAGTTCTGGGGACATGGTTGCGACAATGATGCATGCCACCTTAGTCGCAACGTCATACTGCTTCTTGTAGGCAACATATTCTTCGGGAGTGGCTTTGGATTCATCAATTTCTTTGAGCTCCTTTTCAAGGACATACTCTTTGTCCTCAAAACGAAGCGCCGTTTTGATGTTGCGCATCCAATCGTTATAGTTAGAGCCATCCATAACGACTTTGGAGCAAATGTTGAGCAAAGAGAAGTTATGGTTGGAGGATGATGAAGCAGAAGTGTTTCCAGGAGTAGACATATGAGAAGAAAGATAGTTTTAGTTAGATTTCAAAATACCTTAATATAATAACCCAAAAATATAATATTAAGATTAGGATCCAACTATGAGGATTCACAACATAGAAATGGGATGTCGAGATCCAAGTGTGAATTGCATAAAGGTAAGTGAATGACGATTCACTAATTCCACCAAAAGACGAAACGAATGAAGTGAAATTCCTAATTCTTTTGAGATACATTGAAACTATTCAAGGGCATGTTTTGATCTCGGATTATGCTCTTCTATTTGTGACTGGGATACCGAGGATCACAAACAAGATGTGAATAACCATGCAAATTTGCTTGGTAACCTCATTGTCTTTATCATAATCTATTGATGTGCCGGTAAACCACACACGCTCCATCAAAATTATAATCATGAGATACCCATCACGACTCTTTATTAGTCCTAATTAGTGTGCCGGTTAACCACACACGCTCCCCTAACGACTTATAAAGTCTAATGTGCAATTTCATGGGTTAGCATACTTTTCACATTTTTCCTAAAGTAACTAGAGTTGTGATTTTATAAAATAATGTTCTAGTACTTCATTAATAACATTATACTTTTAATGATATTAAGTTGTCTTATCAAATCCGTTCTGCTAACGACCCTCCACTAATCAAGGAAGCGGTGGGTGAGAGTGGACACCCATTCAACTACCATTTTATAGACAATTTCCTTATACCCCCTTATAGACTAGCTTCGTGAATGAAACATACTAGTGATTTGACTGACCAATTCTTATACATATATAATATTTAACTTTTAATTATAATATATATATATATATATATATATATATATATATATATATATATATATATATATATATATATATATATATAAGGTGTGTTTTAAACTTTTTAAAACTTTAGGGTTTATATAAAATTTTTGAAAATTAAATCATTAATTTTTAAATTTAAAATAAACAAAAAACTAGATTTAATAATTATCTATTAATTAACTTTTAATTAATTTATTAAATCTTGTGAGGATTATCTAATCAAATTAAATAATTAATTTAATCCTAATCCTTATCCCTCTAGATTTCGAAAATTAGGGTAAAGGATAATATCCTTATTTTTCTCAATTATCCAATTAGGCAATAATTATCCAATAAGGCAATAATTATCCAAAATAAGATAAAACCCTAAAATAAGTGTTGAGAATAAATCCTACATGATGAATGTGGAATATCAAGAACAATCAGAATCAATCACCACAATATGCAAGTAATCTGATAAAGGTTTTTCTTGTATTGATTATGAGATGAACGTACAGAGAAAACCATAATCTGGTCAAAAGCTTACACCAAAAGTAAACCTAATGATTATTTATAGGGAACAATAAATATCTACCATAAATATAAAATAAATGCCTAATATAAAAACCAATGCCTTAGAAGAGCTCGATTAAGAACTTCTACTGTAAAGGCATCGCAGGGAATCATAAAATGATTAACCCTAAAAAGGCTTCCCTAAATAACCAAATATGCCAAATCAGTTTCAATATCTCAAATACTCAACAATCTACCCCTAGATGTTGAAACTGATGAAGATCACGATTTCCGATCTTCTTGGCATTTCTCCCCCTAAATTGTGATACTCATCAGCACATGGGCTCTTCAAATCGAGAGAAATAGAGATAATCTTCCAAATAAGAACTCCCCCTTGAATAATCATCACTCCCCCTTGAATCTTCAACAAATACCATGGAGAGAATCCGGAAAGTTAAGAAGAATCACCAACAATCTTCAAAACCCCGTCAGATATGATGAAATAAATCCCTTTAGAATAAACTCATTTCTCAAAAATTAAAACCGGAAAAATAACAAAAATTAATTTTGTATTTTCCAATATTTAAATTTAGACAAAAGAATAGAATAAGAAACAATTATTTTAGAAGGGTTTGAAAAGAATAAGACCAAAGATGTGACAACCCGAAACTTTTATCCTGTACAATCGATCTTTATATCAACATTAAACTCGATTTCGTTACCTTTTTACGTCATTTAAGGGTCCGTTTAAGCATTCTAAGCTTGAGTACAGTTGGGAATGAGGTTAGGAATGAGTCAACATGTCGTTTAAGAGAAAAATCGGGCCATACACCCTCATGAGAGGTGTGTACGGCCGCATACACGGGTGTGCGGCCGCACACCCACCCTCCAGCCATCCACCCCCTTCACTCATTCCTTTCCTTTGGCTTTCTCTCACTACTTCCTCTCTCTAAAAACTTCATCCAAGAACACTCTAAAGGCCTAAAAAACGTGAACCACTTCATCATTCAGCTCGTTATAGTGGTAAGACACTTGAATCTAAGCTTAAAACTCATCGTGTTCTTCGTGTTGTTCATTCTTTGAAGGTGTACGGCCGCACACCTTCATAAGGTGGCCACACACACACCAAAACTCTCCAAAGTGAAGAGTTTGGCCCCCCATTTGCTAGTTGGACTTGGTATTGGCACTAGAACACCTCAAAACACCTCAAAATCGACATTTCGGGCACAAATGAGGAGTGTACGGCCGCACACTCCTGTGTACGGCCTCACACACCCTCTGTACGGCCGCACACTCCTGTGTGAGACCGCACACGCAGCCTGGCCGCACACCCACTCAAATGGTCGTACACCTCCCTTATTTGATCATATAGGGTCCTGGCATGCATTTCCAAGTCTTTAGGGTGGTTTCCCGTCATGTTTAGTCATGAAACACCCTAATTCTAACACACATATATGTTATCACATGGTAATAGGATCCACTTGTGTACAAAACATCGGTTGACACTCAACACTGGTAACCAATTGTGCTTTCGGATCCTACGATAAACTGTGAGTTCATACCCATATACTTTTCCGAGTTTTTCATGTTTTCAGCGGGGGGGGGGGGGGGGAATACAAGCAAAAGTACAAGGAAACTTGTGCTCAAATATATTATTTTGTTTAAAATAATTACATGTTCAGTATGCTTTCAAACACAGAAAACCGTTTTACCATTCGATTTAGAAATAAACTCGTAGAAACAGTTTTCAAAACTAAAGCACGGAACTTATGAATATTGTCATAAATTGTGATGTTTTGCAAAGGATTCATACCAACCATAAACAGGGTTTTCTGTATTATTACTTGTAAATTTGTTAGTCTAAGGATTGGAGACACGTCCTTTGTAACACTCCACTGGATTCGTGAGTGTAGGACTACCCTTATAACCAGAATCTCTTGGAGCGAGAGCATGACTATTGTGTATAGATCTATACGGGACTGACTATCCCGCACCTCGCTGCTAGCTACAGTGGGACCGTTAGGTCTACGGGTGACAAAGTCATAAAATGATACTGGCCACCGTACGTGCCATATCCAGTTTAATGTATGGTTATGAAACTCGCAACCTAGATAGCATAGATTTACTTTGGTAATAATGAATCTAGTGAACTAACCTCAAAGTAATACCCGATTTGATTACTAGAGGGTATTGATAATATCCTTAGGATCTAGTTCACTACCTACTTATTAGTTCTATTTTTGTAACAAGACTAATACATCTCACGGAGAATAAACAGGGTCTTTCAAGGAAACTACATCTAACGACACAAGTATGGTAGATACTTGTACTTCTCTTTCAGAATCGATAATCAAACATCTTTCATTAGAAAATATGGGATTTTCTTGGTAAACACTTTTCAAAGGATCAAAGAGACCTTTCTTTCACCAGAACTAAACGCTTATGACTCACCAGCTTTATGTTGATATTCTTTAAAACTGCTTGTATTCTCAGGGCATCAATAGACAGGTATTCCTGCCGACTTTTGAGAAGACGGAGCGTTTCGGATTCACGTCTTTTACTTTTGCTATACTGTTATGTATAAATCATGTTTTTGAGCAATGTAAATATTCATATTATAATGTAATGGTTGTGTTTACAATGCTTACTATGATACAACTATTGTGATACTACGCATGACGTCACTCCGCCCCGGAACGTTTCCGCCTTCGGTTTCGGGGCGTGACAGATTGGTATCAGAGCTTTTGTTTATAGTGAACTAAGTATATCGAACCTTACATGGTATACAACTATAAATACTAAGGGGCCTAAGTGCTCTAAACTAAAAGTATACTTTCAAAATATAAGTATTTTTACAAAAGTATACAAATATACCTACGTACCAGAAAAACAGTATCCCGAGTAGAACAAAACAAAAGTATTTTGGATGTTGAACACTGCGGTTGACCCTGGGCAGTTATGTAATCATGTCTAGGGTCAAAATAGTCTGATCAACTATATTTATTCGAGACATGACCAACATGTGCTTGGGAGTGACTTTGGTGTTGCAACAGGCCTAAAACTTACCCCGTATCCATATAACTTAAAATACTATAGGAGTATTTTAGTCAGAGCCAAATACATTGTAGAAATTCATTCCTAGTGTTGCTACCTATTCGTTTCTTGGTGATAACTTACTTGCATCAGTAATCTTTCCTTGCTTATCGCTTGGTAGAACACCTTATTATCAAGATAAGATATACGTAGGATGTACCCTTACCTTGAACGATCAATCATTTCCCATCGATCTTGTGCCGGTCTCCATAAAAAGCTTTGATGTTATCATCGGCATGGATTGGTTGAGCCCCAATCATGCTGATATCCTTTGTTACGAAAACGATATCCGCCTCAATCTTTCCCCGGATGAAACTCTTGTAATCTACGGCGATAAACTCAGTTCAAACCTTCGCATCATTTCGTGCATCAAAGCCCAGAAACTCCTGCGAAGGGAATGTTATGCATTTCTAGCCCACGTCATTAACGAAAAACAGGAAGTTAAAGACCTTGAGAGCATTCCCGAAGTCTGCAACTTTCCGGACGTCTTTCCCGAGGAGCTTCCGGGAATCCCTCCCGAACGTCAAGTCGAGTTTCGTATCGACTTAGTCCCCGGAGCTACTCTCGTAGCTAAATCTCCATATCGCCTAGCACCCGCAGAAATGCAGGAGCTATCTAGCCAGCTCAATGAGTTGCTCAGCAAAGGATTCATCAGACCGAGTTCCTCACCCTGGGGAGCCCCGATCTTATTTGTGAAAAAGAAATATGGATCCTCTCGAATGTGTATTGACTATCGAGAGCTGAACAAGCTCACAGTCAAAAACCGTTACCCTCTTCCTCGAATCGATGATCTCTTCGATTAA
This sequence comes from Lactuca virosa, assembly GCF_052849685.1. NCBI lineage: Eukaryota > Viridiplantae > Streptophyta > Magnoliopsida > Asterales > Asteraceae > Lactuca > Lactuca virosa. Next base: position 223,278,473 of record NC_136428.1, read on the forward strand.
CTTCAGGGAGCCAGCTACTTCTCGAAAATAGATTTAAGATCAGGGTACCATCAGCTGCGAGTCCATGAAGGTGATGTTCCTAAAACAGCATTTCAGACTCGATATGGTCACTACGAGTTCGTAGTTATTCCCTTCGGTATAACTAACGCAGCGGCTGTGTTCATGGACCTGATGAACCGGGTGTGCCGTCCTTTCTTGGACAAGTTCGTCATCGTGTTCATCGACGATATACTTGTCTATTCCAGAAGTGAGGAAGATCATCGACAACACTTGAGATCGGTGTTGGAAACCTTAAGGACGGAGAAGCTTTACGCAAAGTTCTCCAAGTGCGAATTCTGGATTCGAAAAGTAGCCTTCCTAGGTCACGTGGTAAGCGAAGAAGGCATACACGTGGACCCCTCCAAAATCAAAGCGATAGAGAACTGGTCAGCACCGAAGACGCCCACAGAAATCCGTCAATTCTTGGGTCTCGCTGGCTACTATCGTAGATTTATCCAAAATTTCTCCAAAATTGCCAAATCCTTAACCAATCTGACTCAGAAAGGCGTACCCTTTTGTTGGAGTGAGAAGCAAGACACTGCGTTCCAAACGTTGAAGCAGGCCCTATGCAGCGCACCTATCTTGTCTCTGCCCGAAGGAACGGAGGACTTCGTTGTCTACTGTGATGCATCCAATCAGGGCCTGGGTTGTGTGCTCATGCAACGGGGAAAAGTCATTGCTTATGCCTCAAGACAGCTGAAAGCACATGAAGTCAACTACACAACGCACAACCTGGAATTGGGAGCAGTGATCTTCGCATTGAAAATATGGAGACATTATCTTTACGGAACCAAGTGCACTATCTTCACTGACCATAAAAGTCTGCAACACATTTTCGATCAGAAGGAGCTGAACATGAGGCAACGACGATGGGTTGAGCTACTCAGCGATTACGAGTGCGAAATTCGCTACCATCCCGGCAAGGCCAATGTGGTGGCAGATGCCCTCGGCCGGAAAGAGTACTCCGGTCGCAGGGTGAAGGCACTGACCATGACTATCCATTCCCATTTATCCGCACAAATCAAGGAGGCTCAACTGGAAGCCTTAAAACCAGAGAACATGCCAGGTGAAGCCTTGAGGGGAATGGAAAAGAACCTAGAAATCAAGGGAGACGGAGTCTATTATTTCGGGGATCGGATCTGGACCCCAAAGTTCCGTGGTTACAGAGAGGTTGTAATGAACGAAGCTCACAAGACCAGATACTCCGTTCACCCAGGTTCGGACAAGATGTACCTCGATCTTAAGAAGTTATATTGGTGGCCAAACATGAAAACATAGATCGCTACATTCGTGGGCAAGTGTCTGACTTGCGCCAAAGTGAAGATCGAATATCAGAAACCCTCAGGTCTGCTCCAACAGCCAGAAATTCCCAAATGGAAGTGGGAGAAGATTACTATGGATTTCATCACCAAATTACCCAAATCTCTGAGTGGGCACGATGCCATCTGGGTGATAGTCGACCGTCTGACTAAATCCGCTCACTTCCTGCCAATCAAAGAAACCTTCAAAATAGAGAGACTAACAAGAATCTACATCCAAGAGATAGTCCGACTGCACGAGGTACCTGTGTCCATTATCTCCGATCGAGATAGCAGGTTCACTTCGAGATTCTGGCAGTCCCTGCAGAAGGCTCTTGGAACTGAGCTGGACATGAGTACAGCTTATCATCCTCAAACAGACGGGCAGAGTGAGAGAACTATCCATACCCTAGAGGACATGTTGGAGGCGTGTGTTATCGATTTCAGAAAGTCGCGGGACACCCATTTACCCTTGGTCGAGTTCTCCTACAACAACAGCTACCATACCAGCATCAAGGTTGCGCCTTTCGAAGCCCTCTATGGCCGCAAGTGCAGATCCCCTCTGTGCTGGGCTGAGGTGGGCGACACGCAGTTAGCCAAGGGACAAGTCCCAGATAGCACTCTCACTGGTCCTGAAATCATTCGCGAAACCACAGAAAAGATTTTCCGAATCCGAGAAAAATTGAAAGCCTCACGAGATAGACAAAAGAGCTACGCCGACATACGACAAAAACCCTTGGAATTCCAGGTTGGAGACCGCGTTCTGTTAAAGGTCTCGCCCTGGAAAGGCATGAGACGCTTTGGAAAGCGTGGAAAGCTAAATCCAAGATACGTAGGACCATTCGAGATCCTCGCTCGGGTCGGTCCCGTAGCCTACAAACTCCAATTACCTCAAGAGCTTAGTAACATTCATCCCGTCTTCCACGTCTCGAACCTTAAGAAGTGCTTATCCGACGAGACTCTTACTATCCCTCTCGATGAGATTGAAGTCAACGAGAATCTAAACTTTGTGGAAGAACCAATCGAAATCATGGATCGAGAGATCAAACGAACGAAACAAAGTCGCATCCCGATAGTGAAGGTTCGCTGGAATGCCAAGCGGGGACTGGAATTCACTTGGGAGCGCGAAGATCATATGAAACAGAAGTATCCGCATCTCTTTCCCTAGTTCATGATTTTTATTCTATATTCGAATTTCGGGACGAAATTCCCTCTAAGCGGGGGATGATGTGACAACCCGAAACTTTTATCCTGTACAATCGATCTTTATATCAACATTAAACTCGATTTCGTTACCTTTTTACGTCATTTAAGGGTCCGTTTAAGCATTCTAAGCTTGAGTACAGTTGGGAATGAGGTTAGGAATGAGTCAACATGTTGTTTAAAAGAAAAATCGGGCCATATTCCCTCATGAGAGGTGTGTACGGCCGCACACACGGGTGTGCGGCCGCACACCCACCCTCCAGCCATACACCCCCTCATATATAAAGGAGGAGACCCCTCCACTCATTCGTTTCCTTTGGCTTTCTCTTACTACTTCCTCTCTCTAAAAACTTCATCCAAGAACACTCTAAAGGCCTCAAAAACGTGAACCACTTCATCATTCAGCTTGTTATAGTGGTAAGACACTTGAATCTAAGCTTAAAACTCATCGTGTTCTTCGTGTTCTTCATTCTTTGAAGGTGTACGGCCGCACACCTTCATAAGGTGGCCGCACACACACCAAAACTCTCCAAAGTGAAGAGTTTGGCCCCCTATTTTCTAGTTGGACTTGGTATTGGCACTAGAACACCTCAAAACACCTCAAAATCAACATTTCAGGCACAAATGAGGAGTGTACGGCCGCACACTCCTGTGTACGGCCGCACACACCCTCTGTACCTGTGTGCGACCGCACACGCAGCCTGGCCGCACACCCTGGCCGCACACCCACTCAAATGGCCGTACACCTCCCTTATTTGATCATATAGGGTCCTGGCATGCATTTCCAAGTCTTTAGGGTGGTTTCCCGTCATGTTTAGTCATGAAACACCCTAATTCTAACACACATATATGTTATCACATGGTAATAGGATCCACGTGTGTACGAAACATCGGTTGACACTCAACACTCGTAACCAATTGTGCTTTCGGATCCTACGATAAACTGTGAGTTCATACCCCTATACTTTTCCGAGTTTTTCATGTTTTCAGGGGGAGGGGGGGAATACAAGCAAAAGTACAAGGAAACTTGTGCTCAAATATATTATTTTGTTTAAAATAATTACATGTTCAGTATGCTTTCAAACACAGAAAACCGTTTTACCATTCGATTTAGAAATAAACTCGTAGAAACAGTTTTCAAAACTAAAGCACGGAACTTATGAATCTTGTCATAAATTGTGATGTTTTGCAAAGGATTCATACCAACCATAAACAGGGTTTTCTGTATTATTACTTGTAAATTTGTTAGTCTAAGGATTGGAGACACGTCCTTGGTAACACTCCACTGGATTCGTGAGTGTAGGACTACCCTTATAACCAGAATCTCTTGGAGGGAGAGCGTGACTATTGCGTATAGATCTATACGGGACTGACTATCCCGCACCTCACTGCTAGCTACAGTGGGACCGTTAGGTCTACGGGTGACAAAGTCATAAAATGATACTGGCCACCGTACATGCCATATCCAGTTTAATGTATGGTTATGAAACTCGCAACCTAGATAATAGAGATTTACTTTGGTAATAATGAATCTAGTGAACTAACCTCAAAGTAATAACCGATTTGATTACTAGAGGGTATTGATAATACCCTTAGGATCTAGTTCACTACCTACTTATTAGTTCCATTTTTGTAATAAGACTAATACATCTCACGGAGAATAAACAGGGTCTTTCAAGGAAACTACATCTAACGACACAAGTATGGTAGATACTTGTACTTCTCTTTCAGAATCGATAATCAAACATCTTTCATTAGAAAATATGGGATTTTCTTGGTAAACACTTTTCAAAGGATCAAAGGAACCTTTCTTTCACCGGAACTAAACGCTTATGAACCCACCAGCTTTATGCTGATATTCTTTAAAACTGCTTGTATTCTCAGGGCATCAATAGACAGGTATTCCTGCCGACTTTTGAGAAGACGGAGCGTTTCGGATTCACGTCTTTTACTTTTGCTATACTGTTATGTATAAATCATGTTTTTGAACAATGTAAATATTCATATTTAATGGTTGTGTTTACTATGCTTACTATGATACAACTGTTGTGATACTACGCATGACGTCACTCCGCCCCGGAACGTTTCCGCCTTCGGTTTCGGGGTGTGACAAAAGAAAAGGATAAGAAATGAAAATATTTTGGAAAGAATGGGTAAAAGTGGTAAAATCCAAAAAATTGTAAAGAGTTTTGGATTCTAGGATAAAAACTGATAAGTTCTAAAAATATAGGGACCGGAGTTGAAACTTTAACCCTTCTTCGTTTGATCTGTAGAACACGCGTCTTTGACTTTCAAAATAAATTGAAGTTGCCAATTTGCTCAAACTTAGGGGACCGAAATTGTAAAATAGCTGAAGTTTCAGGGACCGATAGTGTAACATGAGTCATCTTCTCCAAATTGCTTCGGATTAAAAGAATACGGCGACTCAGACGAATGATTTCAAACGAATGGTCAAAAGCGAAACGACAGATACGATACCGATCATCCAATAACGTCGATCAACCCTTTCGTTTTCTTCCTTATGTTTGTGTCCGAGTCCAATAGTGCCGCTGTTCGGTCCAAGTACACCCAAAGCGAACCAATTTCAAACACGAACCCAATCACAGGTTCGCTATGAATCTCGATTGACACGTTCGCTGTGAATTAAATCCATATTCCAAATGTTCCCTTTTCGTTCTGAACACAGTGATCGTTTGTGAGATGCGAATCGAGTCAACTGGTTCGTTTAAACGCCGATGATACCAGTCCATTGACTTTTCAAAGTCAAAATTAAAGAACGATCGTATCAAATCCAAACAACAACACCAAAGAAAGTTCCGATCGACAGTATAGCATCGTTCAGATTTCAAATTTTGCTTGAAATCCGATTCCAGATTCCCAATTTTGAATTTCTAAAATCAAATGTCGTTTTCTTTTATGCCGACTATAAATTCCATCTCCGATTAAAAATCCGATTCCGATTCGTTTGATTTGGGGTGAATATTCGATTAAGAAGTTGTTCCAAGTTGTGAATCAATTTCATCATCCAAATGCTAGAACTGTGAAAGCTTGCAAGCTCCGAATGTTGTTGGGTATAATCTTGATGGGTTAAGTGGCTTTTGGTTCATGGGTGTTTGAGTCTTTTATGCATGTTTTATTTTAATAATAAAGGGCTTGGTAAAAGCTCCTTCCGAATGTTATGTATGCAGTTGGATAGAAAAGGTCTTTCATGACCTGGTCCTTAGGATAGTATTTAGTTTGTTTTCTTTATTCCTCACGTGGTGTGTAAGGCCTATATAAGGCATATGTGTGTTTTCAATAAAGGTGTGTGCAAAGTTTTAGTACTTCCTCTGTCATTGTTTATTTAATCTCTCATTCTTTTATCTTTGTTTGTGTATAGTAAACAAAAGGTTGCAGGTTTACATTCTACATTTGGTATTAGAGCACCAGGCTCATACCTGGATCACAGCAAGAAAATAAGATGAAAGCAAGCAGCAAGGTATCACGTTGGTGATATGAAGCACGACTGTTATGTAGCAAGAAACAACATGCAAGTAGTAAGAAAGCAAGAAACAACAGCAAGTAGCAAGAATCAATAAGCAAGTAAGCAAGAAAATAATTAGCAAGAAGAAAGAAGAAAGAAGAAAGAAGAAAAGAAAGAAGTTAGCAGGGCAAGAAGAAGAAGAAAAAAAAACGAGATCAAGATCCTGTTTTTAAACTCGAAATCACAGCAAGAAAATGGTGGAATGTGCAGGTACATCAACACTTCGTGAGCAAGGCAATGTCACACTCCAGTGCCCAAAATTGACTAAAAGCAATTACACTTCATGGTCAATCTTGGTTGAAACTGTTTTGAGAGCACATGGCCTTTGGAAGACTGTTCTTGGAGAAGATGAGGATGAGAAAAGGAACTATACTACAAAAGCTATAATTTATCCTACTCTCCGAGAAGATGTTCTTTTGCAGGTAGCTAAATACAAAGATGCACAAGATGTTTGGGACTCCATTAAGATTCAGTACTTAGGTACCGAACGGGTGGAAAAGGCAAGGTTGCAAACATTAAGGGGTGAGTTGGAAAGATTAAAGATGAAGGATGATGAGACAATCAATGATTTTTCAGGAAAGATAAGTGCAATAGTTGAAAAGTTTAAAAGTCTTGGTTCATCCCTTGATGAAGAAGTGATTGTAAGAAAGTTCCTTAATTCTGTTCCAAAGAAGTATTTGCCAATTGTAGCTTCTATTGAGCAATACTCTGATCTTGAAAGTATGCCACTTGAAGAAGCTGTAGGAAGGATAAAAGCTTATGAAGATAGGCTCAAAAATCATGATGAAAAGGAAGAAGAGCAAGGACAACTCTTGTTAACAAGTTCCAAGGGTAGTGAGCATGAAGATAAGCAATGGGGAAGAGGAAGAGGTAGAGGAAGAGGATTTGGTAGAGGTGAAAGAGGACGTGGAAGAGGCTCGGGTCGAGGTGATAAAAGAGGGTTTAGATGCTATGAATGTGGAGAGTATGGACATTTTGCAAGTGAGTCTACAAAATGGAAAGACAAAGAAAAAGAAGTCAACTTGATTCAAGAGGAAGAAGTAGCTTTAATTTGATAAAGAAATGGTTCAAGAACATCAAGATTAGGGGGGTGATTGTTGGGTATAATCTTGATGGGTTAAGTGGCTTTTGGTTCATGGGTGTTTGAGTCTTTTATGCATGTTTTATTTTAATAATAAAGGGCTTGGTAAAAGCTCCTTCCGAATGTTATGTATGCAGTTGGATAGAAAAGGTCTCTCATGACCTGGTCCTTAGGATAGTATTTAGTTTGTTTTCTTTATTCCTCACGTGGTGTGTAAGGCCTATATAAGGCATATGTGTGTTTTCAATAAAGGTGTGTGCACAGTTTTAGTACTTCCTCTGTCATTGTTTATTTAATCTCTCATTCTTTTATCTTTGTTTGTGTATAGTAAACAAAAGGTTGCAGGTTTACATTCTACATCTGTAACTACGAATCGATGAAGACGAATGGATGACGCGAACCTTGAATAACGGATGTTTTCTCAATACTAATATAAAACGATTACGAATCGATTGTAACAAACGAGCCAACATCAACGAATGCTTGCAAGATCCGATTCCAATTTCAGTTTCGTTTTTGTGTCTTGAGGCGAGAGACGAACTCTCTCATCTGTGACTTTCACGTATGTGATATTTCGTTCTGATTTGCAACTGTGAACCATCGAACACGAACCTGTAGATGTAGATGAGGAAGCAAACTTAATCCTCTCGCTCCAAATCAATTGTTCATGAACCGAAAGCAATCAAGGATCGAAAGCTAATTAAGGACCGAAAGCTAATCACGAACCGAAAGCTAATCAGGACCGAAAGCGAATCTCAGTTTCGTTTCAAATTCATACTCAAAGCGAAATAGACCGAACGTTCGGTCTATTTCGGTTCCAATTTTGTTGATGCTACACCCAAAGCGAACGTTCATTTTAATAAGAAACCTGCACATTTGACTTCGCTTCATTGACTTTGATGTTGAGGTTCGCTTTTGGTTGACGGAGTTCGTTGGTTGATTTTGAGTTCGTTTTTGGTTGTAAGGTTCGCATCTTGGCATTCACATTTTGTTTGTTCGTCATCTCCTTTGCACAAGCTTCATCGTCAAATGTGCGTCGTTAGCAGATGCAGATTAAGGAAATCATCACATTTACATTGTTGACCCCTAAAGAATCAGCGAAGTAACACATTCATCCCTTTACATCATCATTGTTAAGAACCGAAACCTCTATTGACAATAAATCCGAAAGCAACCCCTTCTGTTACAGTGAACTGACATTTCCAACTCACTTTATGCTGTAATGTCAGATTGCAGCCTTCTTTTTGCAGAAAAGTCACATTTTCACTCACCTTTTCAACTTTTTCAGCCTTTTATTATTTCCAATCAATTAAAAATCAATAAAATTGATTTCTTCAACACAATATCATATCTTTGACTCAAATCCACCAGATTTCCCAAGATTTGATCCCTTTTTTGATTTTTTTTTTTTTTTTGATAAAGGTCAAAACTTTTTATGGGACTTTTGGTACCTTTTAAGATTCAACATTGAAGTATGTTTCTTGCATACCCACTTATTTGAAGAAAATCTATCATCCTCTGAATATAATATACGCTTTTGAGTTGGAAAACAAAAATTTCCAAAAAATTCGTTAATTAAACCAACCAAATTCTCTTTTCTCTTCCTTCCAACTTCTAACATTTTTATCTGAAGAAAAATGAGAACTAAAGTTCCTTTGAACATTTTTGACTTCAGCTTTTTGAACATTTTCACATGCATTAGATACTTGTACCTTGGGCATCCAAACCTTCTTTGTTTTACTCTTGTTCTTCTTCCTCTTCTTTCTTCTTTTCTGATTTCTAGGCTTCATAAACGAATTTCGGATCTGAACAACTTTTTCTTCTTTCTGAATCTGAACATTTGAAGACTTTTGAACACAATCCTTAGGAGTTTGATAAATCTGAACATCTTTAATTATTGGTTTTTTGTAAGAAACCAATCCTTCAAAGACATCATCAACACACAAAAAATCATCTGTAGTTGTTCCAATAGAGCAAAACTCCTCCACTTTCACGATTTTCGAAGATTTATTTTGACATTCTTCTTCAGAACAACTAGATTCAGATTGTGAAGCTTCTAAAAGACTTGAAACACTTGACTCCCCCTCAACAAGAACATCTAGAGTCACTTTTTCTTCAGAAACTTGAAGAACATCATGAACTTTATTAAGAACACCAATAACACCTTCTTTTTCTTTTCTTTCTTTCTCCGACTTCTATTGTATATGCTTCAAAAGTAAGTATTCTTTGATAATGATAAACTGTTTTAACAAATCTTTATCTTGCTCTACACAATTACTTTTAAATCCACCACTAGAGATATGTGTGAAATCACCAATCTTCTCATCAACATAGAGATTATACATCTCAATGGCATTCTTCAACATAGATTGTTCAGGAACATCCCAAAACAAATATCCTTCTTTAAGAAGAAACTTTGGATCTGTAACTTTTAATCCTAGTCTTTTCATGTCTTTTAACACCTTATAGTCCGCCATTTAATCTTCAACAAGAAAGAAAACCTGAAGATAGAGAAAGTAGATCTGATGAGAGTTCTAGAGAGAGAAAACAAATATGAGATGGTTTCTAGAGTGATAAAGTAGATCTGAACACAAATACTTTGACAAATCATGAAATTCTTCTTCTTTTTCTTCCAAAACATGAATTAAGAACAAATAATATGGTAGAATGGGTAGAAGATAATAGATCTGAACAAGATTTGACAATAAAACGAAGTAGTAGACTTTTTCTTTTCAGAAAACTTACAAAACTTGAAGAACAAGGTGAGATTCAAGATAAAATTTCGCCATACACAAGATCGATTCTTGCAAAAATCGTTGAGATCTACAAGAACCTCTGATAACACTTGTTGAGAATAAATCTGAGATGATGAATGCGGAATATCAAGAACAATCAGAATCAATCACCACAATATGCAAGTAATCTGATAAAGGTTTTTCTTGTATTGATTATGAGATGAACGTACAGAGAAAACCCTAATCTGGTCAAAAGCTTACACCAAAAGTAAACCTAATGATTATTTATAGGGAACAATAAATATCTACCATAAATATAAAATAAATGTCTAATATAAAACCAATGCCTTAGAAGAGCTCGATTAAGAACTTCTACTGTAAAGGCATCGTAGGGAATCATAAAATGATTAACCCTAAAAAGGCTTCCCTAAATAACCAAATATGCCAAATCAGTTTCAATATCTCAAATACTCAACAATAAGAAGAAAATTTCAAAATTCAAGGGAGAAGGCTAGGGTTTTCCAAAACCCTAACCCTAATTTCGATTAGGGTTCATGGAGGCTAGGGTTTTTCGAAAAACCCTTTGAACCAAAAACCCTAAAAACGAAACCATGGACTTTTAGGGTTTAGTAGCTATAAACCCTAATTTTCAATTCAACTATTATAGCTATTCAATTTAAAACAAAATCAATCGCTCTGATACCACTGATGGGTTTTAGGTGAAACAAATAAACTAGAAAAACAATTCCTAAGTTCACATGCAACCTACTTTGGATCTATGTTTTAACTATTGAACATACAACTTTGATTTGCAAAACAAGAACCCTAAGGAGAGAGGCTATTTTCTAAAATAACAAATTAGGGTTTAGAGTTGCATACCTTTCAATTGTTATAGCAAGCAATTGGTAATCCTTTGATCTTGATCTTCTTGGAAGCCTAGCACCACAAATGTAATGACTCTAATGGAATCACACCCAAGAGCTAGCAAGAAGGAAACGTATGAGGAGAGAGGCTAGGGTATGCAAAAATCGGCCTAGGGTTTCTTTAAAAGAAGGAGTGCCAATTTTGGGAGCCAGGAGGCTCTTTATATAGCTGAGGGATCTATGGTTTAGGGAAAACCCTAATGTTCCTTTGCTTAGGGCTTAAGCTTATCCAAAAGCCTTATCTAAGCCCCTTGGACGAAATCATTAGGGTTTCCCCTATAGATTTCGTCCACCACCTTCCAAGGAGGTTCTGGAACCTTACACTCAACTATTGGATAATTGCAAACTAGTCCCTGCACTTTATAATTAACATAGTTAACCCCAAAATCAATTCTAATTAATTTATGGCTAACTATTAATTAAGTATTATGATTTCTAATTAATATATTAATATTTTAACATATTAATAAATCATTTATATTAATTTATTAATCTTATAATAAATCAATATCTCTCCTTTCATAATTTCCCTATCCAGTTGTTAGGTTTGAGGGTAACCCAAAAGGACTATGCTGCTATCAATTCAAGTACATACCAATTATAGTTATGGGCTTAGGCACCTAATCCAACATTATAGCCTAGGAGATCATTTGTGAATGCTTTGCTCGGGTTGAAACTAGGATTGCAGATTGATCAGTGTATACCCTATGGTTGTGCATGAGTAGGGTTGCATAACATTAAAATATTTGATTTAACCTTACTTCCTGTTCCTTGTATGGTTGTGGATTTGGGGTGGAGTCCTTTATTTGAATGTCTATCGAGTCCAGGTTATGTACAATTAGTATACGTGGAGCAATTGGTGAGATTTGCGGAGACTTCTTGCAGAGAGGAGTTATGGCTGAGCAGACACCTAGATGTGTACCTAGGTGTTTAGAGGTGGCTTCTAGAGCACATAGGTGTAAATGTGTTATGAGAATAATGTTTTGTAACTTGAGACCTGGAGAGGAAATCTAAGTCAACTACGGATAGGTATGGAAGTTAGTATGGACCCGTACTAATGAAAGCACAAGATCTGTGTGCGATTTAGGAAGAATCTCGAGGGGGTACCGAGGAGTTATTTGGGATATATTTGTATCTATGTGTGCTTTTAGTCTGGTTTTGTTCTTTTTCCTTATGTATTTTAGTATGATGTTTACTCGAGGTTCAAGCTTTAACGACCCAAAGAGGCAGTGTATCAGTGATGATGGGATCCGTCTGATCATTGCCACTGAGGTGGTCGCGGACGTCAGGGAGGCTATCACGGAGGTATTTAGGTCTATCAAGACCGTGATGATCGAGATGTTTGACAAGCGCTACACTGTTGTCACCGAGGCTGTTTTTGCCACAGCCGCGAGATATATACTACTAGAAAACTGGCCTTTAATGACATGCAATGATTTACGATACACATTTTTTGTGTGTCATAAAACATGTCCGTTTTAAAAAAAGAAATGAAGGACAGAGGACACCCATTTTTACGTGCTCTAAAATTAGTGTCCAATAAAAAAATTAAAAACACGGAGGGCACCTATGATGTCGCTTTATATTTTATTTAATGAAACACACTTTTCTTCTTTCGCAACTCGGGGGGAAACAAAAATCCCAAAAGTTTGAAACGCCGCCATTTTATCCTCTACCTTATTTCCATCGTTCTTCTCTCTCACTGATCAATACCAAAAAAACCCTAATATCATCACCACTCCTCTTTTCTCGCACAACAAAATCGCAACATCACCAAATATCTGGCCTCACACTACTTCTCTTTGTTAATTATGAAAAACCCCTCAATCGGTAACCCCTCCCCTTGGATTTGATTTCTAGGGCTCGAATCAACATTTCCCCCACAACTTCGTTGAAGGTATGCTAATATCATCTAAAACTTATTGGGCTCGATCGCACCCCCAAATATGAGATTCTACCTACAATAATCGAGACCACAGTCCAAAAATACCCTCCCTCCAATCCTTAGACTACAAAACCTGACTTATATGTTTTTTTAGGGATGAAGAGAAGAAGATGGGTACACTTGTGAAGGAAGATTTTTGTCGTCCGGATAAATCTAATACCATGGTAAAAAAAACACCATTAACGGTCTTTCCTTTCTTTTATAAAATCAAACTGCTATTTTAACCTCCTTTTTTGTAAGTACAGGGTATGCGACATGGTTCTTATGATAAATTGGATAGTGATGGTCTTGATCCTCCGGTGAGTACTGTCTTCTTAGGGTTCAGGTTTTTTTTTTTTTTTTCTGTACTAAAATCATATGATTATTCTAATACAGGGAACACAAGTTGGAGGTGAGGATGTGATTATCGGGAAGACAACACCAATTGCTCAAGATGATGCTGAAGGGAAATCCTCCACATACACTCGTCGGGATCTCAGTACAAGCTTACGTCACAGTGAAAATGAAATGGTTGATCAGGTACTTCCCGGTTTCCCTACCCAGCTGCCTGTGTTTTTGAATTGTATCATCATCAACATCAAAAACATTGCAAAGAAAAGAGATTTCAAGGTTAAAAATTTTAAATCCAAATATAATATATTTAATCTTGATATTTATATGAGGAAAAACAGATACTTGTAATTTAGACCACCTGTATATTGCATGTCCGGCACAAATATTGTGAAAGTGAGAGTGAGGTCAGTGAGGATACCACAGAATGGAGATAAGTTTAGCTGTAGATAGGTCAAAAGGGAACGGTTGGGATTAATTACAAACAAGAAGACATGACATGGATTGTGGAGGGAATTACTCCTAATATCATTGTGAATCCTCATGCCATTTCTTCTCGTATGTTGGAAATTTCTAAGAAAGAAGATCAACAATGATAGACATTACTCGGTTCTGTTTAGGGACTACCATTAACTTGTTGCTACTGTTTGTATTAACCACTTAGCCTTATTTCTTAAAGGGGCTTGAAAATTGTATGTTGGAAAATTTCATTACAATAAGAAAGAAGATCAACTTCACCAGGATTCTCAATCTTTTTTTCATAAAATAACCAACAGGTAATAATTAGAAATTTCAAATATCACAATAAATGTAAAAGGTGATCTTTTTAAATGTGCTTATTATAATCTAGCTTTGTAAACAAATATGTTATAAAAAATTTGATTCTCCAAAAACATTCTCTAAGATCAGAGAGAAGTTTTCTACTAAAGATGGAGCTCCATCTGTCATATTATCCAAGTTTCATGCATGATGAATTCTATGGAAAGTGATGTAGTTGAAATAAATTCTTCCAAATTTACCCCTAGATAGAGGACAAGTAGTTTACATCATTGTTAAGATGTTGGACTCGAGTAATTGGTAATCCGGTAAGCCTAATTAGACGTGATCAAGAGATTGACAATGCATCACTTACCTATTGGAATAGCATAAAGGACCCGCGTATTGTATTAAATGGAATGAAAAGGGTGATTACCTTCTTACTGGAAGCAAAGATGAATATGCAATTGCATGGGAAAAGAAAAATTATGGAAGTCAACAACTCAAATTCCATTCAGGTTTTATTTTTATTTTATTTTATTTATCTAGTGTTGAATTGCGTAATTGGCCTTGGCTGGCGTGTATATAAAGAACGTCATTTAATTTTATAAAAATGTGGACAAAAATATAAATTCAAAATTAGCCGACGGAGTCTAAACGAAAGTTGTAGATCTCGTCGATAGCTACGCGTGGACATAAAGAACGTCAAAAATAGAGTTCGTATGAACGAGTTATAATTTTTAATAACATATTTACGTATTAAAATAAAGTGTAAATCATATATACATATACATATATATACATATGTATATATCATTCGAAAGGTATCGACGATGCGGTCGTTATAAGACCAGTGTTGAGTACTTTCGACATTAATTTAGTATAAATATCATTAAATCTATTTAAAATAGTATTATAAACGGGTGTTTAGTCATTTAAATAAATATAGATGGTGGTTTTTGAAAATTCAATTAATATAAATAAGATCCTCTACACTCTCATATTTCTTACACCATTCTCTTGATTCAAGAGTCTTTCTCTTCTTATCCCCCGAGCATTTCGGTCCCTCGTGATTCGACTTCTCTTTCTGTAGTTTTAGTATAGTAAGGTGAGCGCCGAATCGCTGCAAGAATCTTTCTAAGAAACATTCAGCGACGAAGTTCTGCCCCTGCAGAGCCCGACTGCTAGCTAAAACCCTATTGTAAGTAAATTATGCTTACCCTATTTTAAATATAACTTATATTTAAAATTAGTATTTTTATTATGAACTTATAATAAATATTAGGGCTATTATTATGAATTATATAAGTGTCGTTATAATATATTTTTAACTACTCGCGGTACGGGGAATCTGGTTTAAAGGGCCGCATAGGGTTGTTGGATATCGGAAGTGCTATATGCCAAAATGGTCCTGCTCTCCGGTGTTTTATGTCTGGCCCCTGTCTGCATATAGTAATTGGAAAATATTGTTTAAATGCTTATATAATAATAATAATGCTAAGACTAATAATTAGTCACCGTAAATATTAGACTAAAATCTAGTGGTAATAATACTAGGTTTCGTCGAAGGAAATCATATTGTTAAGAAGCGAAGCGCTGTCCGAGTTTGAAATCATCACTTTAACAAGTGAGTGCATAGTTACTTTCATCTTACACATAGATATGAAGTATTTAATATAAATTACATGCTATGTGTGCATATTATCTGTGTACTTAATATTTATGCTGGATGAACGAAAATATACATGTTTTAATTGTTTTAAACTGTATATGTATTTTATACCTATAATTATGATGGGTAAAAGATGGGTAGATTAAAGATGAGATGAATGATGGGCGATGAAAGATGAGATGAATGATGAGCGATGATATATGACTGGTAAAAGATAGTAAGATGCGATAAGCCAAGCGATGACCCAAGCGATGACCCCGTCATCCAGCAGCGTATAAATGACAACCACAAACTATTCTAGACAGTCCAGTGGAATACTAATAGGCTCGCAACCTGTAGGTGTTGTAAACGATGTGTTCACCCGGTGTACTCTAAAAACCCATTGACATGTATTGCGGGTGGACTCCCTAAAATAATACTGTCAATAAATGAGATAAACTCTGGAAGATATGGACTTAACGCTTGTTAGATGAACCCTGGCAACTATGGACTTAGTGTCTGTTATATAAACCCTGGCAACGATGGACTTCGTGCCTATTCCCTAGGACAATCCTTAGGAATAAATAATGAGGAATAAATGATTCTTAGGGAAGATACTTAAGAATAAAGAAGATAATGAGGATGGGTAATTGGGTTTATTGTTTGATGATTAAACATAATAACTTCATTATTGTGGGTTGAAAACCCTATGTAGTCACCAGGTTTCCCAACCTAACCCACTCAGTTTATTTGTATCACAGGTGTCGATATGAAGCTACATTACACTGAGACATTAAAGGAGATGTAAATCACTAGTGTAAAAGAATGTAAGGTCTGTTTATGCCTATGTTTCTTTATTGACGATGACATCTCAATGTTTTAATATAAACAAATACATTTCTTCAGAAATGCTTTGATAAAACCTTTATCATGTTTTATGAGAACAAAATTCCGCAACATTGTTCTTTAAAATAGATACTCTGATTTTAAAATAAACATAAATAAAATTTTTAAAATGACCGTGAATTTCGGGATGTCATAGTTGGTATCAGAGCATTAGTTTAAGCGAACTAGGAATTTTAGGAAATTTCTAGACTTCAACTTAGAGTGCTGAGCGATGATCGTGAGGAGTGTGTCTATTATATTTTAGGTAGTACACCTGAATTGACACAAGCACTAGCTTACTTTAGGATTAGATGCCTAAATTGCTTTTATGTGCTAAATGAATTATGCTATAAGATGCCTTATATGCTTTATGATGCTGTTATTTGATCGGATCCATGGTCTATTTCCGACCGAATCTTAAAATTTAATGTGTTCAGATTTCTTAACGTTTAATTACGATATTAGAACTGGCATGTAACTTTTCAGAGTAATTAGGAGGACTACACGCCTAAACCTTCTCTATCTATATTCTCGTCTCGATATGCTGAACGCATGCTCCCGTGAACATAACATTGTGGTGAAGACTCGTAGCAAATGGAGTAAACAAAGCAAATGAGGAGGGTTATGATAGCGAATGACACTTATCGGAATATATCGTAAGAGAGGTATCTTGCCTTTAGAATGCGCCTAATAAATAATATGTCTTGTACGGGAGAAGTACACTTTCGATTAGCAAAAAGAAATAACTTTTGGTATAATCCATGAAGTTATTGTTGGATTAGTGTCTAAGTCCATAACTATTTTGGTATGTACTTGACCTGATTATGAGCATGGTCCTTTTGGGTTGCCTTCACCATAGCAATATGTAGGATAAATTAAGGAGAGAAAGGTTTAATTATGATTTATTAATATATTATGAGAATAATATATTAAAGGAGAAATCATATTGTTTAATTAATATTAGTCAAGAATTAATAAAGAATTAATTTTGTGACTAAAAGAGATTAGTTAAACTTAAGGGACTTAATGTGTAATTATAAGATAATTACATAATTGGGCTATGGATCACCTTGGAATAATAGGTTGGACGAATTCTATGGGGGAAGCCCATTAGAAATCGTCCAAGGCATGTTCCAGAAGGGGTCCATGGGCTGCTTAGAGCTTAAGCAGTCAAATTAGGGTTTCCTTGTTAGATAACCCTAATTGCCTACCTATTTAAGGGTTTCCTCCCTCTTCATCAAAGTTGCTTAGTGGTGTTTGTGACTCCATTAGAGGTGCAACACTTGAGGCACTAAGCTTTCTGAAGCCAAGGATTGATTGTTATTGCTATATAACAATCAAAGGTAAGATCTAAACCCTAATTTCAGTTATACTTTATTAGATCTAGGGTTTATGGCTTTGGATTATCAATTGCATGTTCATTAGACAAACTAGATCCAAAGCTATTAGGGTTTGCATGTACACCATATTGTCCTCAAGTTTTGGAATTTAAATTTTTTGATTAAAAGTTAATTTTTGAAATATTTAAATTCTAAACCCTAATGTTTTGAAAAGTTCAAAACTTGCCCTCAAGTTTTGGAATTTAAAAGTTGATTAAAAGATTAATTGTGAAATGTTAAATTCTAAAACCCTCGTATTTTGAAAAAGTTCAAATTACACCCTTATGGTTTATTTATTAATTAAGGTGTATAATTAAAGGAGATTTTATAAACCCATAAAGTTTTGGTTTACATTTAATTAAAGTAAAAGTATAATTTATTAAATTAGACCAGCTAGTATTTTAAAAGTGTAAAATACACCCTATACTATACATATGTAACATTAAAAGTCTAATATTATATATATGAGTACAAAGTCAGTCTTACCGTTAGTAGGCCTCATTCACAAAGCTAGTCTATAAGGGGGGTTTAAGGAAATTGCCTATAAAATGGCGATTGAATGGGTATCCACTCTTACCCACCGCACTCTTGACTGGTGGAGGGTCGTTAGCCGAACGGGTAGGATAGGACGAAACCTTCCATTATAAGTATAATGAAGTACAAAGTAACTAAATGCTTTTATAAATTCCCAAATCATAGTTACTTTAGGCAAACTGTGAAATTGTATGCTAATCCATGGAATTACATTTCACACCCTTGCCAAATGTTAGTGGAGCGTGTGTGGTTAACCGGCACACTAATTTGGGGTTGACATTGGTAGTGAAGGGTGGCTCGATGTTTATCATAGATCAATGGAGCGTGTGTGGTTAACCAACACATTGATTATGTGATAGTATCATTGAGTGCATCACGTAGATTCGTATGGTTATTCACACCTTGTTTGTGATCCTCGGCATCCCAGTCGTAAATTTGAAGGGCATAATCGAGATTAAACATGCCATTGAAAAGGTCAATGAATCTCAAAAGACCTAGGAGTTTCAATTCATTTAAAACTTAAACTTCTTTTTCGTTTTTCATGGTGGAAATTGGTAAATCGTCATTTGCCTACCTTCAAATATTCTGCAACTAGATTACGACATCCCTCTTCTAGGTTGTAGAGTATTGTGTTGGATCCTAGCCTTGATGTTTCATTTGGGTGTTACATCAAGGATTCTTTGTTGGATTAATGTCTAAGTCCATAACTATATTTGGTATGTAGTTAACCCGACCCGGCATGGTCCATTTGGGTTGCACTTCACCGGCACAATTTATATGGATAGTCTTTTGAGAATAGTATATTTATGATTTATATTAATATATTATAAGTTCTAATATATTAATATGGAATCATATTATTTAATTAGTATTGATCAAGAATTAATTTAGAATGAATTAAGTGATCAAAAAGAACTAATTAAATATGGACTCTTATATATATGGAATGGGCCAAGTTCATTTAGGTTGGGCTAAGCTTTCATGGATGGTCCATGGAGCTTTTAACCCATGGATCATATGTAAATGAAAGGTCATGGGTATTAGGGTTTACATGGATGTAACCCTAATCCTCCATAATATATAAAGGGGTCCTTGGCTCACAAAATTGGCACAAGTGTGTGAAAATAAGAGTGGGCCGATTTTAGTGTGCATACATATTCTCTCAAGTTCTTCCAAGGTGTTTTGGTGATTTGTGATTCCATTTGAGGCTTCCACACTATTGGGGCTAAGCTCTTAAAGCTTGAAGACATCAAGATACATCAAAAGGTATGTCATCTAACTAGAACTTTGTAGTATAGGTGCTTCATAATATGCTAGTTAGGATGAAACCTTGGAATAGTTAATATTTGCATGTATAATAGAGAAAACATAGATCCAAGGTTTATAGGGTTGCATGTACACCATAGGAGTGTTAGAATGCTCAAAACCCAACATTCTTATCTACTAACTTGAATTTTCTCCCGTTTTTGTAGATGTCTAAATCTTACAATGGTCTTCCCAAGTCCTTTTGAACAAGCTTTCCAAATAAAGATGACGTTCCACGATACGATCAAGGAAATGAGAATCATGCTTCACTTCCTCCACCTCCTCCAATTAATCTCCCTAACCCACAAGTTCAAAGGCTTGAAAAGTTCAACCTCACTCAAGCCCTTTTGGCAAGTAAACACGAAGATGGAAAACCTGTGTGTGCACACATCTTAGAGATGAAGTCACACATTGATAGGTTAAGGATGATGGGTGTCGATATCTCAGAAATGTTGGCTGTTGACTGGGTTTTTCAGTCACTTCCTGAATCATATAGTGAGTTCGTTAGAGAGTACTATATGATGGACCATGACGTGACCCTCATTGATTTGACCTATTTGCTTATAGCTGCTGAATCAGAAATGATTTGGCGTGCTGATCGAGCAAATTTGTCTGGCAAATCAAACTCCCAAACTTCAATGGACATTGAAAATGGTGACATTGGAAATCCAGAAAAGGTAAATTCTGAGATAGTTCCTTGTGCCATTCCAAAAGTGTCCATCTGCTTCTACTGCCAAGAGAAGGGGCATTGGAGACGAAGCTGCCCTGTTTACCTGAGAGATCTAAGAGATGGGAGAGTCAAGACGTATGGCTCTACTTCAGGTAAAATCTATTAACTAACTCTATAAGTTCCTATTCTTTGATTCTTAATACATGATGTGATAAGATTACATTTTGATGTTTTTGCAGGATCGAAGAAAAGAGAGGAAGCTTAAGGAAGAAGCGTGCTGAATCTGATCATGAAGAAATGGATTTCGATCGCATGGACTCGAGGATCAGATTTTTGAGCTGCTACTCTAGAGTTAGGATAGAATGATAAGAAATATGAAATAGCATAGTTTTTTAGTTGAATTGCATTGTAAGGACAAATTTTTCCGCAATAAAATAAATTTTGATTTTGTCTTATTTATTTATCCTTGCAATGGTGTGTATGAAAAATTGATGTTTGATTGTTTCTATTGTTAGCAATAATGGATTCTTTATTATGTAATTTGTGGAAATGTCGAGAATTTGCCAAATAAGGGAAGATTCTCATCGCCCAAGTTTCAGTTGGACAGAAACTTGGAGTTATGCAACTTGGTTGCGTGATGAATGAGAAACTTCATATTTGGAAATTAGACTAATTCTTTGACAAAGTGTCAAGAAAAGGACTAGGAGATCGAGTACACTAGGTTGTGCATTGATCAAGTCCACCACAAGAGTGATAAAGATATTCGTCATGATTTACTAAAGTTTAGTAAATATGGTTATACTTATAAGATTAAGTATAATTCTGAGTTACTTGAAAGAGTTTTAATCAATAGCAGAACGAATAAGAAGAATCAAGTAGGCAGAAAGATAAAAGTTTTTCTATTCTAAGAAGAAGGGATAGTACCTTTTATTGTGTTTTATGATAAGTCTTAATGATTAAGAACTATTTCTCAATTGGTCCTCTAAGTGAGTCTTAGTGCATTTGTATGTCTAAGAAGAGGAATCGAGAATTATGGAAATAGTTAAATCAATAAGTCAATCATACTTCGTTCCAATATCAAGTCTTAGAGTCAAGATTCTGACATGAGTGACAAGTCTTAAGTAGGTTTATAACACTCGACAAATGTGGAATTTGGAAAAGTTTTCTTATTCTTGCACATTTGAAATTGGTAAGTTGTGATGTCTTGGATAAGACAAAGACCAACCAGGACCAATTGTGTGAAGTGTTAAACTTGACAAAAGGCTACACTAACTCTTGAATATTTGTTTGTCAAGAAATGTTTCTTGACAAGAGAACCTTATATGTCAAGGAGTCTGTAGGAGTCTTAATGGTATTGAAAAGTTTCAAGAACAAATCAAGAGTAAACCTAGTTAATCATCACTAGCGCACGACTTGAGGCTTATAACCTATCGTGTTGACATTATTTTGTTTCTGTGCCATTCCAATTAAGCTAAATATGTATGTGAGTTCTATGAGTTCTCATTTGAATGCATAAAGACAAAGCACCTTGATCAATGGAAAGTACATTGATATGTAAGGGTGAGTTGCTAAACCACTTGGAAGACATGGTGGGCACTCGTGTTACCATGAGGCAAGAAATCAAGATTGAACGAGTTCAGTCTATATGGTTTTGGATTTGTCGCAAACTTTCGTTTTTGACAAATTCACATGGATAGGAACACATACATCATAAAATCTAAGTGTCATAAGGTTTCCCTCCTTCATGAAAATGATTGTGAGGAAATGCTTTCACTAAGAAAGATTTTAAGAATATAGCAATTGTGAAAATTGTATTCTCAAATTCGATTATGATTACGACATCCCTTTTCATAGTTCGAATTGTGAGATTTGACAATTGGTCTGAACATTTGGGACTTTGTAACACAAATTCTGAATTGTTTAGACACACATGTGAGCTATCTAAGGCAAAGGTGTATGAGCTTAAAAATCTTAGATAAAGGCTTATCAAAGCATTAGGTATTAGAAATGTGAACTTAAGGAATTCAATAAGCATTGTTTTCTGGAAGTTCAATTGTTTTCTGAATACATGTCAAAGCTAGTGGGAGCATAAGTGTTATGCTGGTAAGAAAATAATCATCATGTTAGTGGGAGCATGATTATTATGGTAAGTATTGCAAGTTAGCAATCTTAATTATAGAAAACAAAGATTCACTTTGCAAAGTTGCAAGGGTTGAAAAGTTGTTTTGCTATAATTAAGGGAGAGAATATTATACTTTGTTTCAAAATTCTAAAGCGTAGATCGAGAAACGTTAATAAATTTAGTCAAGGATACATAGTGCATTCTCAAAATTCGATTATGATTACGGCATCCGTCTTCATAGTTCGAATTGTGGGAACAGGGCACATAAAATATTATGACAGAAGGCTGATAAAGTATCACGTCTTTATGTGAGACATTACGCATCGTGTCCAATACGCTTTTGGTATAGGATCGATTGCATATGCTATAATATTTGACCATTCTAAAATTTTCCAAATGCCTAGGGCATTAAGAGGGAAAAAGGACTAGAAATGGTTTTGACTAAAATAATTAAACAACTATCAAAGGATGATCTGAGGTTCACTGAGGATTTGTCGCTTATGAGTAGTTGGAAGTATAGTACTGGATGGACTATATTGACATTATTATGAATAGATAAGATTCTATTAAGAATGAGTTGTCATATGGCAAATGTGGAAATGTTTCCATTAATGGGAGTTGGATATTAAAAAAATGTCTAGATTAGAAACTTTTATGCGAGAAGGATGTTCAAAGGAATGTACTTTGAATGTGAGACTTCACGTCTATGGAATTGTCTTGTAACGATTTCCGATAGAATACCTTGTAATTTCATTAGCCGGGTCTTGGTGACTTTCGTGCTGTGACATTACGAAAGAATCATTGCATAAAATGTTAGAATCTGACATATTCTAAAAGTGGTAAGAATTTGGTATTCTTATACTAATAATAAGGATTGGGGATTGTGAAATGAGTTTCATTGGAATTTTTTTTTCAATTGATCTATTTCACAAAGTATGGACCATAGGAAACCAAAGTGTGCATGCTTGGAGCATGGGACAATTGTGGTTATAATTCGAGTAATAAGTTGATTTTCTGAAACAGTAAGCAATGAATAATGAGTAATCAAAATGGTGTTTAAATAAAAGTGTTTTTATTTACGCTCAAAAGCTTTGGGGCCATATAGGATTAATATTATTATTGCGTTTCACTTTGCATGTTTTGACTTCCAGAATAACTAGGTTATTCAAACATCCACAGTCGGTCATACGTTGGAAGTAAGTATGAAGGAAGACTTGTTGGGTTATGAGCATTCTAACACTCCTAAGTGTACATGCAACCCTAAATACCTTGGATCTATGTTTTCTCTATTATACATGCAATTATGAACTTTCCAAGGTATTACCCTATCTAGCATACAATACTTGATACTTGGGTAATCAAATGGATAGAATACATACCTTTGTTTGATGTAGCTTGTCTCCATGAAGCTTGAGTGCCTAGTGCCCCAAGTGTGACACCTCAAATGGTTCACACAACACCAAATGTACATGGAATGACTTGAGAGAAATGGAACACACCTTGAAATCGTCTAGCCCTCATATTCACACATTAGTGCACGATTTCTTGAGCCATGGGATTCTTTTATATGGTGGCTATTAGGGTTACACCATGTAACTCATAACTTTACCCATTCCTTATGCTCCATGGATTTTAACCTCCATGGAGTATCCATGGGTCACCCCATGGACTTAGTCCAACATAAGAAATCTTGGATCACAAGCCCATATATATAAGAATGAATGATTTACACAATCAACCCATATATTTAATTAGTCTCATTTTGATCACTTAATTAATTCCAAATTAATTCTTGATCAATACTAATTAAATAACCTTATTAATATATTAGAACTTATAATATATTAACCAACCTTAAGTGTTGTTTCTCTCATTATAGTCTATCCAAATGCATGATGCCATGCAACCCAAATGGACCATGCCGGGTCGGGTCAAGTCTTACCAATTATAGTTATGGACTTAGACATTAATCCAACAGTCTCCCACTTGGATAAGTCTAAAACTATTATTGCGTATGACTTCAGGAACCGATCATCAATCGTAGCTCTCAAAAGCTTATGTAGAACTCTGACCTTGTCGATGAACTCTGACCTTTGTCAATGACTTGTCCATTAGATAAGGGATCATATATTCCTCCATTCTAGATATCATATGGACTGAGACATGGATTATCAATCATTCTCTCTGTCCATTTGTTGTTTCCCGATTTCCGATTCATGATGACTGACTGATTGAACAAATCAAATCAGTCCTGGCTTGGCCAAGCACTCACATGTATCATCTTTAAATCATCGAGGGGCCCACAAATATCGCTTTTATCCCGAAGGTAAAAGGAATGGATAAACTTCGACTCATATGGCTTGTTCTACTACTTGTTGAATCATACACAAAGGCACGTTTTATAACATCGAGTTACCGAATGCGTTTTCGTGCAATCAATGTACAACCAACTCATAGTAACAACTCATATCTCTAGGTTTGAAGAATATAAGATATTATCGTCTCATGATCACTCGTGATAAAATCCATGAAGTGATTCAAATGAGCGTGGGTTGAATCCAATACTCAGAACTTATGAGCACTCATGAGTGTTGTAGCACCACTTTGTCCACCAACTTGGACCTCTACAAACCAACCCATGACAGTCTTGATTCATATCTACTTCCAACATATGACCGACTGTGGATGGTTTGAATAACTTAATCATTCAGGAAGAGCGACTTAGTTATTCTGGAAGTCAAAACATGCAAAGTGAAACACAAGAATAAATGAATCAAATATGGTATCAAACCCTATGAATATAAATAAACACTTTTATTTATCACCATACTGATTACTCATTATTCATTGTTTCGGTTTTATCAACTTTATACTTGAATTAAAAACACTAGTTGTCCCATGCTCCAAGCATGTGCACTATGTTTTTCTTAAACAATTGCTTTGCCATACACCAAGTATGCACTCTATGTTTGTCTATGATCCTTACTTTGTGAAATAAACCAATTGAACATAATTTCAATGATTCTAATTTCACACTCCCAAATCCTTATCGAAAAATGTGAGAATTTCAAATTCCTATCATTTATCGAAATCTGTTTAGATTTTAAACTTATATGCATTGACCCTCCTGTAATGAATATGTACAAAGTCACAAAGACTTGTCAACAGTCATTATAAGGTATTCCAATGGAGATCAACTCCATGGAAACTAAGTCTCATATTCAAAGTACATTGGTTTGCACATGCTTCTTGCATTAAGTTTTCTAATCTTACACAGATAACTTCCACCTATGGAGACAACTCCATATTCTCATTTTGACTATCACTTCTGAATAAGAGATGCCTCTTTTCAGAATATGTCAATATGGTCCTTCCAAAATTAGCACTATACTTCCAACTGTCCCTGAGCAACCAATCTTTGGTAAACCTCAGATTGTCCTCGACAATTGCTTAATCATTTTAGTCATATCTAATTCTAGACCTTTTCCCTTTTTAATGCCTCTGGGCATTTGGAAAAATTTAGAAATGACAAATATTATAGCACATGCAATCGATCCTGTACCTAAAGCAAATGGTACACGATTCATGATGTCTCACATAAAGACATGATTCTAGACCAGTCTTTTGCTACAATATTTTTATTTGCCATGTTTTCAAAATTTGACTATGAAGAGGGATGCCGTAATCATAATCGAATTTTGAGAACGCAATATATAGAATTTCCTTAAGTTGAACCAATCCAACATGAAATTCATATATATATTATTGACTAAAGATGATTAAGGTCTCAATCTAAGCCTTTAGAACTGAAATGAAGTATATCCTCTCCCTTAATTATAGCAAAACAACTTTTTCAATCCCTGCAGCCTCACGAATTGAAACTTTTTTTTCTATAATTAACATTGCTAACTTGCAACACTAACAATAATTATCATGCTCCCACTAACATGATGATTATTAGCATAACACTTATGCTTCCACTAGCTTTGACATGTACTCAGAAATCAGCTGGACTTCTAGAAATCAATACTTTATTGACTTTCTTACCAAAGTTCAGATTTCTGATATGAGATGCTTTGATAAAACTTTATCAAAATCATACACCTTTCCTTAGATAGCATGCATGTGTGGCTAAACAATTTCAGAACTATGAAAAGGGATGCCGTAATCATAGTCTCAATTGTTTAGACCTTTTGCCATCTGCTTCAAATCTACTTGGTGGAAGTGTTTCCTCACCATCATTTTCATGAATCGGAGAGAAACCTTATGATCCTTAGATTTTATGGTGTATGTGTTCTTATCCATGTGAATCGTCAAAACCATAGTCATAAGACAAGGATAATGATAAATCCAAACTCATATGGACTGAACTTATGCAATCTTAACTTCTTGCCACCTGGCAGTACAGGGCCTGTCATTGCTTCCAATTTGTTATGCAACCAATTGAGAACTTTCAGAACTCCTATGCAAAGCCAACTTTAACTAGAATGGGCACAGAATATGTCAACATGATAGGTTATAAACCTCAAGTCGTGTGCTAGTGAAGAACCTCAGGTTTTATTCTTGATTAGTTCTTGAAACTCCTAGATTCTTTTGAGATTCATTGAACTTTTCAATGGCATGTTTCAATCTCGAGTGTGCCCTTCAGGTTTTGTGACTGGGATGCCGAGGATCACAAAACAAGGTGTGAAGTAACCATGCAAATATACTTGGTACCCTTAATATTTACCCCTCAATCGATGTGCCGGTTAACCACACACGCTCCAACGATACTATGATAAATATTAAGTTACCCTTTGCCTACTTTGTTAAATCTAGGTTAGTGTGCCGGTTAAGCACACACGCTCCACTAACGGTTTAAACAAAGTGCAAAGTGTAATTTCATGGATTAGCACCTTATTCACATTTTCCTAAGTAACTAAGATTGGGAATTTATAAAAAGTTTAGTTACTTAGTATTTATCATTAATACTTTTAATGAAGGGAGAATTATAGTCCTTGTCCTACCCGTTCGGCTAACGACCCTCCACCAGTCAAGGAAGCGGTGGGTGAGAGTGGACACCCATTAAACTGCCATTTTATAGGCAGTAACCTTATACCCCCTTATAGACCGGCTTCGTGAATGAGGCCTACTAACGGTAAGACTGACTTGCTCTTATACATATATTTATTATTAACTTATAATACTATAAAGTATAAGGGTTGAATTTTAACTTTTAAAATTCTAAGGGCTAACTTGGAATTAAAGTATTCATGGGGAAAACTTTACAAATTCCAAAACTTGAGGGCAAGTTTTGAAAATATTCAAAACTAATTAATTCCATAACTTATGTGTTTAAAGTAGTTTTAATTAAAAAAAAACTCTTCAAGTTCCATAACTTGAGGACAAGTTATGGAAGACTTTAAACTAATAAAAGAATGTAACTTTTCTTTATTTTTGTAACTTATGGAACTAATTAAGGTTACACATTTTATCATTTAATGAAGTGACTCTTGAACCTCCATAACTTGAGGACAAGTTATGGAGTCATAAAACCATTTAATGAGGACAAGACTCTTCATTTTTGTAACCATTGCCAACTTTTTATGAGTTTTATGAAACTTAAATGTGACTTTTCATATAACTTGAGGACAAGTTACAAAAACACATTTTAGAATCAACTCTTAGATTAAAATGGATTGAAAACACATAATCAATTAACTTTTCTATTAATCTAATAAACTCATATGAACAAAGATAATTCACATCAAATTTTTTCAAGTAATTAGTATAACTTTTAAACTAATACAATTCGATTTTTCAGCTAATTTTGCAAGTATAACAAGAAAACAAGCCTTGGCTCTGATACCACTGTTGGGTTATGAGAATTCTAACACTCCTAAGTCTACATGCAACCCTAAATACCTTGGATCTATGTTTTCTCTATTATACATGTAATTATGAACTTTCCAAGGTATTACCCTATCTAGCATACAATACTTGATACTTGGGTAATCAAATGGATAGAATACATACCTTTGTTTGATGTAGCTTGTCTCCATGAAGCTTGAGTGCCTAGTGCCCCAAGTGTGACACCTCAAATGGTTCACACAACACCAAATGCACATGGAATGACTTGAGAGAAATGGAACACTCCTTGAAATCGTCTAGCCCTCATATTCACACATTAGTGCACGATTTCTTGAGCCATGGGATTCTTTTATATGGTGGCTATTAGGGTTACACCATGTAACTCATAACTTTACCCATTCCTTATGCTCCATGGATTTTAACCTCCATGGAGTATCCATGGGTCACCCCATGGACTTAGTCCAACATAAGAAATCTTGGATCACAAGCCCACATATATAAGAATGAATGATTTACACAATCAACCCATATATTTAATTAGTCTCCTTTTGATTACTTAATTAATTCCAAATTAATTCTTGATCAATACTAATTAAATAACCTTATTAATATATTAGAACTTATAATATATTAACCAACCTTAAGTGTTATTTCTCTCATTATAGTCTATCCAAATGCATGATGCCATGCAACCCAAATGGACCATGCCGGGTCGGGTCAAATCTTACCAATTATAGTTATGGACTTAGACATTAATCCAACAAGACTGTCATGAATCTGTCTGTAAATTGTCTAAGTGTTTAGACATAGCACAAGGTTGCTGCAGAGTTCATGAGTGCTTTAATAAGATTAGAGTATTGGATCAAACCGACGCTCACTTGAATCACTTCATGGTTTTTTATCATGAGTAATTGTGAGACGATAACATTATATATTGTTGAAACCGAGACGTGTGAGTTGTTATTTGTTGGTCGGTTGCATATTGATAATAAGAAAACGTACCAGTAACTTGGTGTTATAAAACTTATTGTTGTGTGTGATTCGATCAGTAAATGCAAGCGAGCATTTGAGTCGAATTTTATCCATTCCTTTTACCCAAAGTGGGATAAAAGCGATATTTGTGGGCCCCTCGATGATTTAGTGATGACCCTAAGCGCTTGGCCAAGCCGAGACTAAGTTGATGTGTTCAATTGTAGTCTGTTGTCAGTCGTCATAAATTGGAATTCGGGAAACAGTATAGAGAGAATGATCGAATTTCATGTCTTGTGTCTATACGATATCTTGAGAATGGAGGAATATATGATCCCTTATCTAAAGGACACGCGTATCTGATAAGATCAGAGTTGACAGCGGTTTTTGAAAACTACGATTGCTGATCAGGTTCTGAAGTTATGCAAAATAGTTATTAGACTTATCCAAGTGGGAGACTGTTGGATTAGTGTCTAAGTCCATAACTATTTTGGTATGTACTTGACCTGATTATGAGCATGGTCCTTTTGGGTTGCCTTCACCATAACAATATGTAGGATGAATTAAGGAGAGAAAGGTTAAATTATGATATATTAATATATTATGAGAATAATATATTAAAGGAGAAATCATATTGTTTAATTAATATTAGTCAAGAATTAATAAAGAATTAATTTTGTGACTAAAAGAGATTAATTAAACTTAAGGGACTTATTGTGTAATTATAAGATAATTACATAATTGAGCTATGGATCACCTTGGAATAATAGGTTGGACGAATTCTATGGGGAAGCCCATTAGAAATCGTCCAAGGCATGTTCTAGAAGGGGTCCATGGGCTGCTTAGAGCTTAAGCAGTCAAATTAGGGTTTCCTTGTTAGATAACCCTAATTGTCTACCTATTTAAGGAGCCCCTAAGCCCCAAAAACGTGGACAACTAATCCTTTAGGGTTTCCAGCCGTTTTTGATGCCTCCACTCTCCTCCCTCTTCATCCAAGTTGCTTAGTGGTGTTTGTGACTCCATTAGAGGTGCAACCCTTGAGGCACTAAGCTTTCTGAAGCCAAGGATTGATTGCTATTGCTATATAACAATCAAAGGTAAGATCTAAACCCTAATTTCAGTTATAGTTTATTAGATCTAGGGTTTACGGCTTTGGATTATCAATTGCATGTTCATTAGACAAACTAGATCCAAAGCTATTAGGGTTTGCATGTACACCATAGGATTGATGTATTGCTCGAAACCCATCAGTTATCCCATCATCTGGCATTTCCACCACCAACCGAGTTGAAGTAGAATTGATGATTAAAGATACGCATGGAAGAAATCCTAGTAGAGTCTAGGGAAATTTTATGATTATTTGGACACATTTGTATGTGTTAAATCGTTTTGTGATTTTAGTAAATAAGAACTTAGGGACTGCGAGACAATACTTGGGACAAGTATGAGTATATTTGAAAGGTAGTAAAAGCCTATACTACCAGAAGCACAAGACTCGCACTTGGATCAGGGATGGTCACAAGGTTACCAAGGCGCTAGTAATTGATTTCGTTTTGTTCATGTCTGTCGTTGCCATCGTTTCGGTAATGACTGAGAAGATGATTATTATTCTGACCCTAGTGGTTATATCAAATCGAGTTCGGCTAAGATAAGTATTGTACGTGCTTCAGAGAACCAAGTTCGATGTAGCATATGACTTAAGCCAGAAGATTGAAGTAAAAGATAATCAAAGCGATGAATAGAAGTATCGTGATCGTCGTTAAAGTAATAAGCTTGTAGATAGAAGTGCTACATGCTAGAATGTGATAATATCACATTAGAACATGAAGGAAGGTATCTTCCGTTCTGTAATTTGACTCTAAAAGACCTGAGTCTAAGCGTTGCATCATACGACGAGATGTCATTAGAACATGTCCCATCGGTCTGTTACGGTAATCGAAGTAAAGAACTTATCTTAATTTAAGTCTGTTTAAGAAAGAGCAATAGTACCTAATAAGGATTGATTTTGTAACTCGAAGGTTACGATTGAAAGTCCAACAAAGGATAAAGAGCGGGTGCAACATTGTGCACCGCCAACAGTCAAGGAGTCCTAGAGTTAGATACTCCTTTGAAAGGACATAAGAGTTACGATTACCACCTAGGATGGAAAGGAAACGTATAGAGTCATTATACAAGCCATGTTTTGTTGATGATTCCGGGACGTAATCATCCTAAGAGGGAGATAATTGTAACACCCACAGATTCGGGCTTGTCAATTAAAATATAATAAGCATTAAAAATAATTTTTTTATATAAAATATTATCTAGGATAAATAATCTTAACCAAAGTAATAGTTAGGGTCAACAATTGTAACCTATTTTACGTAATAAAGAAGAATTATAAGAATATTATGTGTTTCATGATTATTATAATATAATAAAATAGGAAAAATCAGTCGAGTCGTCCGTAAATCGTAAAAATAAGTGCACAAAAACATATATATATATATATATATATATATATATATATATATATATATATATATATATTATATATATATTTAGAAAGTACACATCGTCCCGATCCCGAAAATATAAATTTCGTAGAAATCCGACTCTGTATGAATTAGATATGATTTTTATAAGATAAAAAAGTCAGTCGCACACAACGAATGTATGATGTAAAAAGCTACGAAGAGAATAATTGACTTTTAGCTAATGCGACCAAAAAGAAAATCTTAATGCTCCTTAAAATAGGAATTTTGAGAAAAAGAATGCCAAAAACAGAGTCCGTACGAGAGAGTTATGATTTTAGCAAAACCATTTAATTTTATAAAAATATGGGCAAAAATATAAATTCAAAATTAGCCGACGGAGTCTAAACGAAAGTTGTAGATCTCGTCGATAGCTACGCGTGGATATAAAGAACGTCAAAAATGGAGTTCGTATGAACAAGTTATAATTTTTAATAACATATTTACGTATTAAAATAAAGTGTAAATCATATATACATATACATATATATACATATGTATATATCATTCGAAAGGTATCGACGATGCGGTCGTTATAAGACCAGTGTTGAGTACTTTCGATATTAATTTAGTATAAATATCATTAAATCTATTTAAAATAGTATTATAAATGGGTGTTTAGTCATTTAAGTAAATATAGAGGGTGATTTTTGAAAATTCAATTAATATAAATAAGATCCTCTACGCTCTCATATTTCTTGCACCATTCTCTTGATTCAAGAGTCTTTCTCTTCTTATCCCCCGAGCATTTCGGTCCCTCGTGATTCGACTTCTCTTTCTGTAGTTTTAGAGTAGTAAGGTGAACGCCGAAGCGCTGCAAGAATCTTTCTTAGAAAGATTCAACGACGAAGTTCTGCCCCTGCAGAGCCCGACTCCTAGCTAAAACCCCCTTGTAAGTAAGTTATGCTTACCCTATTTTAAATATAGCTTATATTTAAAATTAGTATTGTTATTATGAACTTATAATAAATATTTGTGCTATTATTATGACTTATATAAATGTCGTTATAATATATTTTTAACTACTCGCGGTACGAGGAATCTGGTTTAAAGGGCCGCATAGGGTTGTTGGATATCAGAAGTGCTATATGCCAAAATGGTCCTACCCTCCGGTGTATTATGTCTAGCCCCTTTCTGTACATAGTGGTTGGAAAATATTGTTTAAACGCTTATATAATAATAATAATGATAAGACTAATAATTAATCATAATAAATATTAGAGTAAAATCTAGTGGTAATAATAGTAGGTTTCATCAAAGGAAATCATATTGTTAAGAAGCGAAGCACTGTCCGAGTTTGGAATCATCACTTTAACAAATGAGTGCATAGTTACTTTCATCTTACACATAGATATGAAGCAGTTAATACAAATTAAGTGCTATGTGTGCATATTATCTGTGTACTTAATATTTATGTTGGATGAACAAAAATAAACTGTTTTAATTGTTTTAAACTGTATATGTATTTTATACCTGTAATTATGATGGGTAAAAGATGGGTAGATTAAAGATGAGATGAATGATGAGCGATGAAAATTGAGATGAATGATGAGCGATGATATATGAGTGGTAAAAGATAGTGAGCAGCGATAAACCAAGCGATGGCCCCGTCATCTAGCAGAGTATATATGGCAACCACAGACTATTCTAGACAGTCAAGTGGAACACTAGCAGGCTCGCAACCTGTAGGTTTTGTGAACGATGTGTTCACCCGGTGTACTCTAAAAACCCATTGACATGTATTGCAGGTGGACTCCCTAAAATAATACTGTCAATAAATGAGATAAACTCTGGAAGCGATGGACTTAGCGCCTGTTAGATGAACCCTAGCAACTATGGACTTAGTGCTAGTTATATAAACCCTGACAACGATGGACTTGGTGCCTATTCCTTAGGACCATCCTTAGGAATAAATAATGAGGAATATATGATTCTTAGGGAAGGTACTTAAGAATAAAGAAGATAATGGGGATGGGTAATTGGGTTTATTATTTGATTAGTAAACATAATAACTTTATTATTGTGGGTTGAAAACCCTATGTACTCACCAGGTTTCCCAACCTGACCCACTCAGTTTATTTGTATAACAGGTGTCGATATGAAACTACATTACACTGAGAGATTAAAGGAGATGTAAATCACTAGTGTAAAAGAATATAAGGTGTGTTTATGCTTATGTTTCTGTATTGACGATGTCATGCCAATGTTTTAATATAAACAAATACATTTCTTCGGAAATGCTTTGATAAAACCTTTATCATTTTTTCTGGGAACAAAATTCCGCAACATTATTCTTTAAAAAGGATACTGTCACACCCCCAAACCTGAACGGCGGAAACATTCGGGGGCGGAGGACGTCATGTATAGTATCATAACAATTGAATAGTAAAGAAAGTACACACAACCATCATATACATAATTGAAAAGTTTACATGATTGTAAGTGTTACATCTTTCAAAAGTCAATTACATTATGATGTCCAAAAGATTTTATTAAGGCCTGAGCATCAATCTTCAAAAGTTGCTGAAAACCTGATTTAACGATTCTCTGAGAATACAAGTTATTTTAAAGAAAAAGTGTCAACAATTAAGTTGGTGAGTTCATAAGTAGTTATTTGAATAAATGCATGCCATTCGTAAGTTCACATTTGTTTCAAGAAAATCCGATATTTTCTAGAAAAAGAGTTATGATTTGTAGTTGTATAAAATGGATGTATTGAACCAGGAAAATCATATATTTTCCCCAAAGTTGAAAAGCAGTCTTAATGTGTGACAACCGTCAATTTTTGGCCAAGTCAAAGTCAACTAAAGTCAACAAGTCAAACCGATCAACTCATCTAACCCTTGTACATTAGGGTTTCCATTATGTTTCTTATTGAACAACTCCCAATCTTAATACAAAGTATCACTTAGAGTTTTCACGTGTTCGGAAATTCTAAACCCTAATCAGGGCAAGTGATGAAACTACTCGATAAAACATTATTCCTTAACCCTCAGGGGCATATAACAATCATAACGAGACTTAACGGGATGTACAAACCTTGCGTTGCGAAGCCAAACACTCAAAAAGGTCACAAAAGAAGTCTCTCACAATCTCTTTCACTCTAACTCCCCCAAAACTCTCTAAGTAGCAGAAATCGCTACAAGTGTGTGTAATCTCTCCCAAATCTCTCCAAGTATGTGAAATCTCTCCCAAATCTCTCTCTGTATGAGAAATCTCTCCAAGAATGTCAAATCTCTCAAAGTATGTGAAATCTCTCCCAAATCTCTCTCTGTATCAGAAATCTCTCCAAGAATGTCAAATCTCTCCTAAATCTCTCCAAGTATGTGAAATCTCTCCCAAACCTCTCTCTATATAAGAAATCTCTCCAAGAATGTCAAATCTCTCCCAAATCTCTCCAAGTATGTCAAATCTCTCCCAAATCTCTCTCTATATGAGAAATCTCTCCAGGAATGTCAAATCTCTCATAAATTTCTCTAAGTATGCCAAATCTCTCCAAGTATGACAAATCTCTCCCAAATCTCTCTCAAAATCTCTCTCAACTTTTTATAATCACCCGGGGCATCCCGACCCTCGAATTTGACGAAAACAGCTCGAAAACGGAAGTCTACGCGAAAAACAGCCTGAACGAGCCGAAACTCCTCTTAGGAACCGAAACTCCTCTTAGGAGCCGAACCTCTTAGGAGCCGAACCTCCTGAGAACCGAAACCCTCTCAACCGAAATGGACCGAGCGGTCGGTCTATTTCGGTCCACTGACTAATCAGAACCGAGACCTGACTTTCGGCTCTACCCTTCTCACCTTCGGTCCGAGGACTTGACCTTCGGTTCCGAGATGCGAGCCTGGACCGAACCTCGCAGATAGCCACCGAGACCGAGCCTCACCTTCTGTTCCTTCTCTTCGCACCTTCGGTTCCTCTTCTCCTTCTCTCGGTTCCTCTACAGCGACCGAACCCTCCTCTTGGCTCCCACCTACTTTCGGTTCTAAGCTCCTAAGGAGCCGAGCCTTCGCATTCTAGGCCTGAACTTCGGATTTTCGCCTATTCTTCCCGGTTTTTGACCATTTTCACGTATTAAGCCCGTTTTTCGAGATTTTAATGCGGGATTTTCATCCAAACTCGTATTTTAACATAATAAACCCCAAATATTCATATTTTAATTATATTTTGGGGAAAATCCTTGCCTAAGAATAAAATCTAGTAGGTAAGATTTATGGATGGAGTGTTGACTTATCCTTTGAACAAGGACACAAGCAACCCCCCCATACCTTCATAGTACAACCCCTAGTCAGTATTCACCCATACGTAGTCAATCATTGTCCTTTTCCCACTCTTTTTCAGCCATAATGTTGAACAAAAGCTGGAGATATCCTCCCCTCTCCTCCCACTTTATTCACTCTTTCTTAAAAATAACAAACACCTCTATTCCACTTTCTCTCTCTAAAAATTCGAGATTCAAAGGCTGGTCTTGGGTTTTTCCTCCACATTTGGTAAGTATCTTCCTCCAACACTTAGATATTCTACTATCTTTCATCCAAATCATAGATTGCTTACACAAATATCGTCATATTTGTGTTAGATCTTCAAATCTTCAAGCACCTCCCAAGTGTTCTTGAGTTGAGCACTTCTTTTCTTCATCATCCATCTACTGAAATCACTCAAGGTGAGTTCATACCCCTATCTTTTCATGTTTTTCTTAAGTTTTAAGGGGGGAATACAAGTTAAAACACCAAGAACTCAACTAAACTCATTTAACAGCCTTCATCAGAAAAGTTCAACTCCATTCACGGACTGGTTTGGTCAACTTAAACACTTTAGTTTTCAAAACTGTATTAGGTGCAAATGTTTCAGGTTCATACCTTTAAAATGACTACTTGCACATCACCATACGATTTTTCTAAGATTTATGGTGATTTTTACAAAACTGCCTATCATTTCAAAAACGAATTCGGACCAGTCTGTGAATATGAACATTTTAACACAAGTTAAAGACTTCCAAAAATCATAATCAAAATTATGAACAAACTAGACACATTTTATGAACTCTCAGAATTTATGGATTCAGTTTTCGACTTCGTATGATTTTTCTATGATTTTTCTAAAATAGTGCAGAACGGTTAAAAACTAGTTAACAGCTTATAACTTTCAATACA
Source organism: Lactuca virosa (assembly GCF_052849685.1). Lineage (NCBI taxonomy): Eukaryota > Viridiplantae > Streptophyta > Magnoliopsida > Asterales > Asteraceae > Lactuca > Lactuca virosa. The sequence continues at coordinate 223,315,334 of NC_136428.1, forward strand.
CTTTGTATTATGTTGAGCAAAGTGTATAACAATAAGTTCTAAATATTGAATGTATTTTCTTGTTAGTTGATCATCATAAACTGAAATTTAGTCATTGATGATAAGGTTTACTCATTCATTTCGAATACTTATAATAAACTTCAATAAGCATAGTTTATGGATTTTTACTACATGAAAAAGGTTTTACTCTCAAAACAAATGGGGTTTTCATATCTTTACGTAATAAACGATAATAGTAATAGTTTAAGGATTTTATATCACTAATTTATTCAGAAAAGGTGATTTTACTTCCTTCATGGAAGAGGTTTTAATATCAAACTGTGTGTAAACTAGTTAACTTAGGATGTGAGGCAATTCTCTCCCCGTACGTTCGAGTACGGGATCCCAATTCCTGTAAGTTATAACCAGAGTCTCTTGTAGGGAGAGCGTGATATATGTGTATAGATATATATTGGGTTTGACACCCCACACCTTGCTGCTAGCTACAGTGGGACCTGCAGGTCTACGGGTGACAAGAGTCATAGTATCTTAACGTCTGAAAAACGTTGTGCAGATTATTTCTCATCATAGTATGGTTATAGCGACTCACATAGGTAGTTAACAATCATTCAAGTTTACATGGAAAATTCTACTTTGAAAAAAGGGTTTTACTTCTAAAACTAAACGAGTTTATGTCGATTTAAACTTGCAAAAATTACTTTAAGTATGGGAAAATACTTGTTCATTTTCGAAACTGAGATTTAGGACTACCTAACTTAAAAAAGGGTTTTATGCCGATTTAGAACCACTTTTATATCTTTAAGTATAGAAAATACTTGTTTATTTCCGGTCCTGGGATTTAGGACCGACATAACTTTATAAGGAAAATATAGGATTTTCTTTGGAATCATATCTCTGTTAAAACTATATTTCATCTAGAATTGTTAGACTTCAGCTATAATTGCTAAGTGTATATGCTAGAGTTATATAAGAATCTAGTCATAATCGACTTAGAATTGATGGGCCCGCCTTACTTCCTGTTCCTTGTTTGGTTGTGGACCTAGGGCAGACCCATTATATTCGACGGTTTATTTAACTTAAATTTTATATAACTTATATACACTGGGCGATTATAGAAGGAAATCTATGGGCCTTTCTAGGGTTCATTATCGCATAACATAGAAGCATTCATTTCACTTAATAAAGAGAATATTGGATTTTTCTTGAAACATGCTTTGTCGCTTTTACAAGGAAAACGGTTTCTTTCTCAAACAAACTCTTATGAACTCACCAACTTAATTGTTGACACTTTTTCAAAACTACTTGTAAACTACTTGTAAACTAATTCTCAGGAAATCAGTGAAACAGGAAAACCAACAGCATTTTGAGGATGGGACGATAAATCGTCAAACGTTTCATTTTGTCATCATAATGTAATTGATTTTGAAACATGTAAACTTATTCCATGGTGTAACATTTTCAATTATATTTATGATGGTTGTATTTACTTTGAGCACTATTATATTCGTTGTTGTGATCCTATACATGAAGTCCTCCACCCCCGGACGTTTCCGCCATCCTTGGTTTGGGGGTGTGACATAATGTTCGAAGACTGTAACTTGTAAGTATATATGTAATACTTAAACTGATAATGTATAATTTTATTAGTGAACAAAACTATAGGAAGCTTGTATTTTTACGTAAAAATAATTGTAATATTACTTTTCCCGTAAAACATAATACCATAATAATTGTCTATCCCGTGATTTTTCATAACCGTACTAAGATGAATTTGCCTGCAGTGACGTTCTTCAGGCGTCGAAATGTTATGACACTTGTCACCCTTAATCTGCCGGTCCGGCTGTAGCTAACAGCCAGGGTGCGGGATCATCAGTCCCGTATAGATCTATACACACTTATCACGTTCTCCGGACAGAGACTCTGGTTATAAAACAGGGATTTCTTGTATACTTTGATAGGTACGATGAAGACGAATGACTCACATATTCTCAATTAAGTGACATATTTTTGAAATGAATGTGTTTATGTCCGAAATGATTACCCTTTTTACTATGTTGATAAAGGCATAACAATGATTTGTATTTTCTTATATATAAGTAATGTTATAGTTGAAATGGTTACCCTTGTCAAGATGTATTATGCAAACATATAAATAAAGCATATTTTTATTTACAACACACTTCATCCCGAGAGGGTAAAATGTTATCGTAAGATGTTTTGCATGCTAACATTTTCGTATGATAGTTATAACAACAGCAAGGAGTTTATATTAAAAGATTGATGTTTTCACACGATTTTAACCGTGTGTTTACTTGTACTTCCGTCCCTAAAAGTGTTTAAAAATCATTTAAAAGTGTAGTGATAGGGTATGAACTCACTTGGTAAAAGTGACGGTTTGATGAAGACGGTGTTTAACTCGGGCAGCACTTCGACTGGAAAGAAGCAAGTTTCTCGGGAACTGCGGGACTTCAGGCTTTCGTCAGGGCTTGGAAACGTAACCGGGGCATCGGGGTAGTCTCGGGATGCTTAACACAGAGTATAAGTAGGAGAGGGGATAGAAATGAGCAGCCAAAACCGAAGCCCTCGGTTTCTATTTATAGGGTGGATTTTCGGAGATCACGTCGTGAACTTGGAGTGGTTCACGTCGTGAACTTTGATCTTATCCCTTCTGTAGACTCGACGACTGATAGCCCGACTCTGGCACACATCAGTCACTAGCTCACGTCGTGAGCTTCTGGCTCACGTCGTGAGTATTCTGACAGTGTTGGGTTTCGTGTGTTGAACTTCAGAAATTCATATCTCTCGCATACGAGTTCCAATTTTGACGTTCTTTATATCCACGTGTAGGTGAGATTATGCTCTACAACTTTCGTTTAGACTCCGTCGGCTAATTTTGACTTCTTTTTTAATATTATATTTTTAATAGGCCGGGACTGGAAAAGTCCGTTAAAAATCCATAACTTCTTCATCTGACGTCCGTTTTCGTCTGTCTTTTTACCGTTGTACTACTATTGTCGAGATCTTTGATTCTCGTTAAGGTTGCGTCGGCTAAAAGTCGCTCGATCTCTATTTCGAGTTTTTAGTTGTCTACTGCTATATCCGAAACTTAGAAAAATCACAACTTCCTCATATGAAGTCAGATTTGGACATTCTTTTTATGTACGTTTACGGTTTAATGATATCTACGACTTTCGTTTAGATACCTAAGGCTAAAAAGTATTTTATTGAAATTTTGCGTTTTATGCTTAACAGTGTTTTACAGGTTTTGTTGCGGATCTTCGATTGGTCATAACTCCTTTGTTATAACTCGAATTTTAGTGTTCTTTATATTTTTGAAAAACTTGTTACGATATCTACCACTTAGTACATCCAAATTGAGATTTTTGAACATTTCATTTTTGACGCTATTTTTATTATCTCAAAAGTAGGTTACAATATTTAACTTTAGGTCATTACATTGACTTAAAATATCGGGTTTTTACATCATCCCCCGGTTAGAGGGAATTTCGTCCCGAAATTATTTACAAAATAGTGTTCATGGACTGGGGAAGAGATGCAGGTACTTTTTTTGCATCTGATCTTCTCGCTCCCAAGTGAATTTAGGTCCCCGCTTAGCATTCCAGCGAACCTTCACTATTGGTATGCGACTTTGCTTTGTTCGTTTAATTTCCCTATCCATGATTTCGACGGGTTCTTCCACAAAGTTAAGATTTTCGTTCAATTTGATATCCTCGAGTGGAATTACGAGTATTTCATCAGATAGACACTTTTTCAGATTAGACACGTGAAACACAGGATGTACGTTGTTAAGTTCGAGTGCTAGTTGAAGTCTATAAGCTACCAGACCAATCCTTGCAATAACTTCAAAGGGTCCAATGTACCTTGGGTTTAATTTTCCACGCTTCCTAAAGCGTATCATGCCCTTCCAGGGTGAGACCTTTAGTAGGACACGGTCAACAACCTGAAATTCCAAGGGTTTTTGTCTTTTGTCGACGTAACTCTTTTGCCTGTCTCGTGAGGGTTTCAGTCGTTCATGAATTTGAACGATCTTTTCAGTCGTCTCTCTAATGATTTCTGGGCCAGTGAGAGTGCTATCAGGGACTAGGCCTCTCGCCAACTGCTTGTCGCCCACTTCCGCCCAATACAGAGGTGATCTGCACTTTCGGGCGTAAAGGGCTTCAAATGGAGCAGTCTTGATGCTAGTGTGATAACTGTTGTTATACGAGAATTCAACTAACGATAAGTAGGTGTCCCATGCTTTATCAAAGTCTATTACACAAGCCCGTAACATGTCTTCTAGGGTTTGGATAGTTCTCTCGCTTTGTCCGTCAATTTGTGGGTGATAGGCTATACTCATATCTAGCCTAGTTCCCAAGGCTTTCTGCAGTGATTGCCAAAATCGTGATGTGAATCTGCTATGTCTGTCTGATATAATAGATATCGGCACTCCATGAAGTCGCACGATCTCCCGGATGTAAGTTCTTGTCAGTTTCTCCATCTTATCGGTCTCCTTGATTGGTATCGTGACCACCTTGCGTCTTGGGTAGTTTGGTTATGAAATCTATGGTAATCTGCTCCCACTTCCACTCAGGTATTTTGGGCTGCTGGAGTAGACCTGAGGGTTTTTGATGTTCTACCTTGATCTTGGCACAAGTTAAGCACTTGCCAACATAGGTAGCAATCTCTGCTTTCATGTTTGGCCACCAATAGAGTTGTTTGAGATCCAGATACATCTTATCTGAGCCTGGGTGTACGGAGTATCGAGTCTTGTGTGCTTCATTCATGACCATCTCTCTGAATCCACCAAATTTCGGTGTCCAGATTCGATTCATGAGATAACAAACTCCGTCACTTTTGATTTCAAGATTCTTGTCCATTCCTCTAAGTGCTTCACCTGTCATGTTTTCTGGTTTCAAGGCTTCTAGTTGGGCTTCCTTGATTTGCGTTTACAGGTGTGAATGAATTGTCATGGTTAGCGCTTTCACTCTTCGACCAGAGTACTCCTTTCGACTTAGGGCGTCCGCCACTACATTGCCTTTACCCGGATGATAACGAATTTCACATTCGTAGTCGTTGAGTAGTTCGACCCAACGTCGTTGTCTTATATTTAGCTCCTTCTGGTCGAATATGTGTTGAAGGCTCTTGTGGTCCGTGAAGATGGTGCACTTTGTTCCGTATAGGTAGTGCCTCCAAATCTTCAGGGCGAACACTAATGCTCCAAGCTCTAGGTCGTGAGTGGTGTAGTTGACCTCGTGTGTTTTAATTGTCGTGAGGCGTAAGCAATAACCTTTCCTCGTTGCATCAGCACACAACCCAGCTAATGTACTGTGATTTACCCCTTGATTGGACGCATCACAGTATACTACAAAGTCTTCTGTCCCCTCTGGAAGAGACAAAATGGGTGCGCTGCATAGGGCTTGCTTCAGAGTTTGAAATGCAACATCTTGCTTTTCTCCCCAGTTGAAAGCTACACCCTTCTGAGTCAGGGTGGTAAGGGGTTTTGTGATGCTGGAGAATTTCTATATGAATCTGTGGTAATAGCCAGCAAGGCCTAGAAATTGGTGAATTTTGGTTGGCATCTTCGGTGCTGACCAATTCTTGATTGCCTTGATTTTGGAAGGGTCCACGTGGATTCCCTCTTCGCTGACCACGTGACCTAGGAAGTCCACTTTCCTAATCCAAAACTCGCACTTCGAGAACCTTGCGTAAAGCTTCTCTGCTCGTAGTGTCTCCAAGACTTGTCTCAGGTGCTGAACATGTTCTTCTTTACTCCTTGAATAAATGAGTATGTCATCTATGAACACAATCACAAATTTCTCCAGGAACGAACGACATACCCGATTCATTAAGTCCATGAATACGACGGTGCATTGGTTAGTCCGAAAGGCATCACTACAAATTCGTAGTAACCGTATCTTGTTCGGAAAGCCGTCTTAGGAATATCACTTTCCATGACTCGTACCTGGTGATATCCCGATCTAAGATCGATCTTTGAAAAGTAATTTTCCCCTTGGAGTTGATCGAACAGATCGTCTATTCGTAGCAGGGGATACCGGTTCTTAATGGTGAGTTTGTTTAGCTCTCGGTAGTCGATGCACATTCTGAACGATCCGTCTTTCTTCTTCACGAATAGCACTGGTGCTCCCCAAGGTGAGAAGCTTGGTCTGATGAATCCTTTGCTGAGTAGTTCATTCAGTTGACTGGATAATTCTTGCATCTCTGTTAGGGCTAAACGATACGATGCTTTGGCTATAGGGGTGGCTCCAGGAATCAAGTCAATTCTGAATTCAACTTGTCTTGTAGGAGGTACTCCTCGAAGATCTTCGGGAAAATCACAGACGTCAGGAATGCTCTTGATGTCTTCTACTCCTCGCTTCACATCTACGACGTGTGCCAAGAATGCATGGGATTCCTTGCGTAAATATTTTTGAGCTTTGACGCAGGAGATGATACGAAGAGTGGTACTAGGTTTATCGCCATAAATAACGAGGGTTTCGCCATTTGGCATATTAAGGCGAACGGCCTTGTCGTAACATAAAATGTCCGCACGATGAGAACTCAGCCAGTTCATGCCTATGATAACGTCGAAACTTTTTATTGAAACCGACATGAGGTTGATTGGAAAAGAATTGTTGTTTAGTGCGAGGGTACAGTTTAAGTATATTTCTTTAGCGCCTTCTGTCTTTCCGTTAGCCATTTCTACTATGAATGTTTCGCTTAATGACTGGGGTGTTTGTTTGATTAGATTTTTAAAATTATGTCTCACGAAACTCCTCTCCGCTCCACTATCAAATAGAATGCATGCATAAAAGTTATCGAGTAGAAACGTACCCGTAACCACCGTGGGATTGGCAATGGCTTCCTCTTGGCCCATTGCGAATATTCTGCCCCTCCACCAGCATTCTTGTTGTTTGCTTTCGTACAGTCCCTTCGGAAGTGCCCCGTTACTCTATACTCGTAAAAAGTACGGTCTGCTCCGACATTTGTGGCTGGAGCGGCCGGTTGGGTCGGTTCCTTGCAGAAGCGGACAGTGTACCCCTTCCTGTTGCACCTAGTGCAATGCATTTCATGGCAGGGTCCGTGATGATAGAAGTTGCATCTATTGCACTTCGGCAGGTTGCCGATGTACGACTTTGTTGGTGCTGGGGTGGTCGGGACAGTAATAGCATGGGCTGTCACTATTTGTTGTTTCTTAGGGTTTTCCTATGAGGTTTGCCCCTTTCTCTTGTTCCAGGGTTTCCTTCGGTCCTCTATCTCATTCGGTGGTTCAGAAGCAGCGGTAATAGTACCCTCTTTAACACCATGATCAATCAATCGTCGAGCCAAGCGCTTTGCGCTGTCACATGTTATTGGGTTAGAAGCCAGGACATGCCCTTGAGTTTGGGGTGACAATCCCCAAATGTACCTTTCCACCTTCTTCGGTTCCGGGTTTACCATACCTGGACACAAGGCTGCCAAATCGCTGAACCTGGCCGTGTAAGTGGCTAGGTCCGATCCAGTCATCCTTAGGTTCCATAACTCCTGCTCTAACTTTTGGATTTCGCCCCTCGGGCAGTATTCCTCCAGCATCAAGATTTTGAGATCTTCCCAGCTCATGGCATTAGCAACTGGGAGAGATAGGGCTTTCACATGGCCCTTCCACCAGGTGAGGGCTCGATCAGAGAAAGTGCAAGCAGCGAACTTGACTTCGCTTGTTTTCGGGCATGCACAGATCTTGAAGACCGTTTCGGTCTTCTCGAACCATTGCATAAGTGCAATGACTCCTCCTACCCCGTTGAAAGTCTTTGGCTTCGCATTTGAAAATTCTTTGTATGTGCATTCCCTGGTATGACCATGGCCAGTGCCATGATTCAAGTGGTTGGTACTACTTCCAGCTCCTCCAGCGTCGTTAGTGTTTATTTGCGTAAGAGCAGCTGCTACTGCTGCAGTGATAGCAGCCTGTACCATGACGGGATCATATTGTGGAGGTGGTGGCGGTGGTGTTGCTGTTGCATTGTTGACGCGCCTGCCAGATCTGCGAGGAGGCATCTTGCTGCCAAAGAATTAACAATGAAAGACAATAAGTCTTTGATGATTGAAAGTCGAGTGTAAAAAAGTTAACTATTTTAGATTCTTCATGTATTAAGATTCGACTTAAACATTGATTTGTGTTCGATTCATAATAGTAGTTTATATAATAACAGATAAATCTATGAATTTGAGTGATATCTAAGGAATTAACACGCAAAGCAAATACTTTAATATATATATATATATATATATATATATATATATATATATCTATATATATATATATATATATATATATATATATATATATATATATATAGTGAATACATCGTACTGTTGGAAAATTTTGACCTTATCTACAGGTCTACAGTACCGAAAGTTAATAATAGTAAAACATTTAGCTGTGGTCCTAGTCTATAACAAAATTTGGAGTTGTGCAAGCACTACTTGCGACGCGTACTATGCCGAGTACTAGACTCTGCTTCCGAGTGTTTGGCTCCCATTAGCCGCCTTTCAAGGGTGGCTTGTTGCTCCCTCATTTCCCCTATTTCAGCGAGGGCTGCATCCATTTGGCCCTGGAGTGCCCCGATGTGGATTCGGATCTCATCATGTAGTTCGTCCAGGCGACATATATAGGAAGTGTTGCTTTGTGCCGTTGCATTGACTTCCCGGATTCGGGCTGTCGAAATCCTCGTCTGATCGATTTGGTTAGCTATCTTGTCCACGATGATAGGGAGTGCCCTGTCAGCTGAACCTCCATTTCTAACATTGTAGAAGTCTCGACACATCTCGTATGGAGGGGGAACTCCTTGTTGTCGGCTCCAGTGGTGAATGAGGTTTCCCCAAATGGGAGTCGGTCCTTGAAAACCTTTCCTGATTGCAGGAGGTCGGACGGCTGGTGGGGGATTGTACACTTCTGGTTCTGTATCAGTCCCCTCAGACTCTTCTTCTTCTTCTGCCATGGGTTCCTCTTCTTCTTCCTCTTCATCCACAATTTCCTCGGGATCCTCTTCTGGATCATCTTCCACCCAGCCTCTATTACCTTGGTTCGGGTAGTAAGGGTCCCCTGGTAAGTGAAATCCGGCCATTGTGTCTGTACGTTAATAGGGATATGAGAATTGTCTAAACACTAAAGCATATAAATTTGAACATTAAGGTTAAAGTATTGCATTTACAAAATGCTCCTATAGTATTCTAAATGTTATGTTTGATTCTAAAGATTATATGTTTGGTAAGTTTTAGACTTGTCGTCCACTGCAACTATTCCCTGACATATGTTAGTCGGCTCTCAGATAAATATAGTTGATCAGGCTATATTCATCCCAGTCCCGATTACATATTCCAAGGCATAACTGTAGTGCACAACTCATCTATAATACTTCTATATTGTTTTCCTTATGATACTGTTACTGTTATGTAATGTATGCATGTATATTTTTTAATAAAACTATATTTTTAAAAGTATATCTCTTAATCAGAGTGTTTTTGCCCAGTTGTGTTTATGGTTGTATATCAAAAATGGTTTTGATATACTTAGTTCACTATAAACAATGCTCTGATACTAATCTGTCACACCCTCAAACCTGAACGGCGGAAACATTCGGGGGCTGAGGACGTCGTGTACAGTATCATAACAATTGAATAGTAAAGAAAGTACACACAACCATCATATACATAATTGAAAAGTTTACATGATTGTAAGTGTTACATGTTTCAAAAGTCAATTACAATATGATGTCCAAAAGAATTTATTAACGCCTAAGCGTCGATCTTCAGAAGTTGCTGATAACCTGATTTAACGATTCCCTAAGAATACAATTTATTTTAAAGAAAAAGTGTCAACAATTAAGTTGGTGAGTTCATAAGTAGTTATTTGAATAAATGCATGCCATTCGTAAGTTCACATTTGTTTCCAGAAAATCCGATATGTTGGAATAAAAGAGTTGTAGATCGATAGATTCCAAATAGAAAAAACAATATTTAATCAACTAAAGAAGACGATAATGGATCAATGGTGTCGAATCATTAATAACTCACACCTCAGAAGAGCTCGATGAAGAAATTCGACTGTAGAGGTGTGCTAGGGTTACAATGCAAGTAATTAATGAGAACGATCAATCTAAAAGCTATACATGCATGCAATATTTATATGCTAACCATAATGTTTATCCACGGTTGGACAGGCCCAAACCGGGTTAACTAAATGGACTTATGACCGAGCCCAAAGACGCAAGACTCAAGACCCAACAATCTCCCCCTTTGAGTCAATTGAGGTGAGAGACTACTTTGGTTGAGTGACCTTGGTCTTCTTTACAACCTTGAACAGCCGAGGGATGATCGCAAGAAGCGTTTGTCGAAACTGAATATACCACCGAAGCATATCAGTGAACAACTTCTTATCAGCTTCACTGTTCTGATTACACCTATGTATGATCTCCAAAATGTGCTCCAAGCAGGAAGTGGAAAAAAAGGTGTTTGTCAATCAGAGCGAACAAGCACTTTTGACCTTCGCTCCTCATGAACATAAAAGTGTGAAATTTGGGATCAATCTTTCCCCTAACCATTGCATTCATATCACTTGCCCTCACCATCGGCTTCATAGTGGTCTTCTTATGAATGGCAGAAGTGATCTCCTGATCCATCTTCGCGACCTCATGAATATAACAAACGAGCATTCGCTTGATGTGATCGATGATGGGCTGATACTCCTGTGGATTGGTCAGCAAAATATTATTAAGGAGTATCCAGCCGTGAGGGTTCAAGTTCGGTAGGTCAGCCAGGGAAATCATATGGACCGAGCTATTAGAGCCTCTGTTCACTTTAAATTTAATGTTGATGAATTTCCCTGCCGAAGTGGGCTTCAACACCTTGACCGTTGTGATTTTCTGAGTGCTCCAGGTCAGGTATTGTGGCTGAGCAAACTCGAGATAATACTCGAGCAAATCCCGATCTACCTTCGAGTCTGGAGAAGGAATGCCAGCCGTCGACTCAAAACAGTGGAAGATGAATGCCTTTCGGGTGATTGGCATGTCAAACTGTAAGTCCTTCGAGTTCTCAAGGCCGAACGAAAAAACGGGTTCAAGCCAATGAGTGCTCGGTGCATCAATAACCTCCCGGAGAAGCGATTCCATAGTCCATTCAGGAAACATGGACTTCTTCTGCTCTAGCAGCTCGTCTCTTTCAACTCCTTCTCAAGAAGTTCCTTCTCTTTCTGAAGTCTTTCCCGAATCTCTTGATCAGTGGGCTTGACTTTCAAACTTTCCTTTTTCAAAGCATTCCCTCCTGTATCATCATCATCATCATTTTCATCCACATCATAATCTCCAATCTTCTTCTTTTTCTTCTCCTTCATACTGCCCGAAGCTTCATTAACCTTCGGCTCAGTAGTGACTTTCGTTTTTGGAGGGGGTTGAGATTGAGAAACCTTATCTCCCCCTTGTTTCGGATGGACACCAGTGGCCGGAACACCTTCAATACGACTCAACACATCCAATGCAGGTCTTAGCTTTTCAGCCAAGTGGCGTCGGATGGAGATGGTTAGAATGGAGTCGTGAGCTTCCAGTAGATGTAAGAGAATGGAATGCACATCTCCAACTAAGATTTTAATCACCTCTCGCTCAGATTTTAAATCTTCAACCTTTTTGGTGGCATTCTTAAGCTTGAGATTCTGAATCTGAAGCTATGAGGTTCGCTTGTCCAGTTCATCCATAATTTTATTTTCAACGGCAAGCTCGGCTTCAAGTTGAGTCAGCCGCTCATCAACTGAAGTGTGAAGGTCGTTGTTAGCAGCCTCAATTGCTTTACGAGCTACTTCAAAATTGTTCTTCTCTGCCTCCAGTGAACGCGTAAGATTATCAACGGAGGCGTTCACTGTTTGAGCATTTTTCTGAGCTGCTGCTTGTAGAGAATCCACAAAGAGTTGGGCTTCTGAAACTAGTTTATCGACTTTTGCGGTCGCTTCCTTGCAATCTTTAGTGGAAGCTTCAACGGAAAGAGAAGCTTTCTGGCATGTTGAGGTTGAGGCTTCAATGGCTTTGGCAGCATTGGAGATGGAGGCCTCATGATCTTTGACAACTGAGGAGAACAGAGCTTGGAGAGCAACCTCTGAATATGCACCCGTAGAAGACGAAGAAAGCAGTTAATCAAGCTTTCCCGTGACAGCCTTGAGATGCTTTTTGGTAATCGGGGCGTCATCATCTTCATCGCTTTGTACGCGATAAGGAATGTAATAAGTGGAATCGAATTCCATGTCTTCACCGCCAAGAACAGGTACAGGTGATGTAGGTGTGGTTAAAGGAGTTGAGGTAACAGGTAGAGTAACAGGTGGAGTAGAACCGACAGTGGATGCCCCCATATCAGATACGTTGACATGAACTGTGGGTTCGGGTGTAGTAGTGGTTGTGGTAGTTGTAGCTGTAGAGAACATAGGGGTTAGAATGGGGATGGATGAAGCGGTTGTAGATGTGATAGGTGGAGGACAAGGAGTGATAGTAATCTGAACCAAAACTGCAACAGAGCGTGGAGACGAGGTTCGGATGTTATTGTTAGTGGGCGAGGGAGGAGGCGAATTACCTCTAGATGGACTATCAGTTTCAGTAGCTTCATCATCAGTGGTCTGAGGATCTGGCTGGCCATCAGAAGGAACATACTCAGGATCACTTGTAGAAGGGGAAGGAGACTTCGGTCGTCGAGCTTGCTTTTTGACCTTTCGTTTCTTTGAAGCAGTAGGCACAACTTGCTCTGCCTTGCGTTTCTTAGGGGTTGAAACCTTGGAGGATTGACCCACTGTGTCTCCTTTGGTATCAGCCTTCTTCCCTCGTTTTGTTGGCTTGTCTGCAGCATCCAATGAACCCTGCATCTCAGGAGTGAGTTGGCGTGGACCTGAAGGAGTCAACTTCCTGTAATCAGCCATTCTTTTACTTTCATTGGAGACATATCGGTACATCGATTCTGGAATTGAACCGATAAATATGAACTTCGTTGGATCAGTCACAATAATTTTGACTGTGTGAAAGGTCGCAATTGAAGACCGCAGAGCACCTTCCATTACAGGAATCTGAAAAATCTGAATAGCTCTGTTAGTGATCAAAGTCCAGAAACGGCCGCAGGAGATCTCTAAATGTTTCGTTGAGGAGTTGAGACTCTGCACCAGTTGTTCCCAAAGAAGTGTTCCATAATCTAGATTGATCCCGTTATAGAGACCACAGAGAATGGTCAGGAACCCTTTGCTTGCCCCATCCGACCCTGCCACACGTTCTGCTAAACCCTTGTAGAGAAGGGTAAGCAGACCATTCCACTCAGGTGGCAAACAAGACTTCTTGAACTTCGTTACCGTCGTTAGAATGTCTGTGTAACCCACATCGTAGAGCATTTGAAATAACTGGGTCGTAGTGATAAAGTCCGGTGAGATGACAGAGGCATCAGCTACAAGCCCTAGCAGCGAACAAAATCTTGCCTTGGAAACGGATGTCTTTTGATTGAAGATATCGAAGAAGATCCGTTCCTTGCGCTTGCCGTATGAAGCTCTAAAATACACCTGGGATAGAAGAGACATCGGAACGGATTCGACCTATGTGAGTGCAATCACCAATGGAGAATACTTGAGGTACTCGACAACATGGAGCATGTAGGAATCGTACATAAAAGGATCCAGTTGAATGATGAGGTTCTGATGGGGTTTGATCGTGAGCAACGATGATGACACAGTTTGATCTTGGACAAAGGATGATTCCGCCATTGTTGCAGTGAGGAAGAAGAAGATGAACAGTGTATAATCGCCGATGAGTTCGTGAGAGAGAGAGAAGAGTTGGTATAGGAGTCCAAGAGGTTCGAGAAAATCTTTTATACCATCTCTAGGAGAGAGAAAAATCCGGTTGTGATGATGACTCGATCTCTGAAACGTCGCCTGAAAAGCGCGATGTGACAGCTTGGTATCCCTAGAAATGCGTCAGCAGGCGTGGGAATAGAAACCGTTTTAAATTCACGCGCCTTTTCGACCTTATCTCCTGTTCAAATTTCGAACCGTTTCAACTTCATGCTGACTCACCCTCATTTGATAAAAATAAATCAGCTTCACCATAAATGAGACACATCCTTTCGCGTTGTGGAAATCAACTGTCTCTTCTTGATAAATAAGGAGATCACCACATCTGGTAGAACCGAAAGCACAAATATGAAAATTGCTATTAGAAGTGCTAACTAGAATTTGGAAAATCATAAAGACCTTCGTGCAAGAGTGTGCCAATTAAAAAGAAATAAAGCAAGATATTTGTGGGATTTAAGTGATGTCTGTTTAGACATGAAACTGATGATCCCAGGCACGAATCTCTTCCTTCAAAGTCAAGAGAGACTAAGAAGTGTCTGTGGTTTCCCGTGAAATACGATCAAATGTTTGTAAAGAACATTGAAAGGCATCTTTTTAATTTTAGGCTATATAGGGTAGTTTACCTTCAACCGTACCTTGATACTTGAGATAAGACCGAAAGTAGGGTGAAGTACTTGTGAAACCGATGTGGTTTGTTGAACAAGTAGGTTTTAAAAACATATATTAAGTGACTAGAAATTAGTAAGAAATCTCCAAAAAAAAAATTGGATCTTATGGGAAGAAACGTCCTGGTGTTAGACAGTTTCATAAAGATCACGCAAAAAGAAAAAGAGATTTCGTGAGGTAACAAGTAATAGCTTGAACATTAGAGTGTTCACCGTCAATGCATTCAAGGTGTTGGATTTTGGGCTGCACTTAGCACGTGGTAAACGAAACTAAGATCATCAACACAGAGATTGTGTAACCATAAACCTCAGTGGTAATTGCTGATAGTCTCAAGGGTTACTTTTATGAAGCGAAAATTAAATGGAGAAATGTGAGGTGGTTAAGGAACCGAAAGTACCTCTGCTATATTAGAAGGACAGAGCAAAAAACTCTTTACTCACTATGAGAAGAGTTAGGTAGCTCGTGACTTGAGAGATTTAAGCAGCCTGATTTGGAAGAAACTATTGGTGTTTATCGAATCATTAAGGCTTTACTCGGAGTCATGGAGGCTTCGGTCTACATGCAGCAGCATGCTTCTAGGGACACTTAACTAGTACAAAGAGAAGAAGATTATACATGCCCCATCATCATCGTGTTTCGCATCTGTGAACTTGAATTGATGTTTAGAATATAGATATTAGACAAAAACAAAAAAAAATTAGAAATATTTTTGAAGCTTTTGGATTTTCTAAAAAATAATAAAAACAGAAAAGAAAATATTTTTGGATTTTTGGATTTTTTGAAAAATAATAAAAACAGAAAAGAAAATATTTTTGGATTTTCTGAAAAATAATAAAGACAGAAAAGAAACTGAATTTAAACACTCGAAAGAATAAAAAGGCTTTACAAAATTATACAACCGAAACCATTCCTTAGAAAAGATGAAGCGAAATAGACCGAGCGTTCGGTTCATTTCGGTTCCCAAAAATTTAAGAGCCGAAATAGACCGAGCGTTCGGTTCATTTCGGTTCCAAAAAAATTTAAGAGCCGAAATAGACCGAGCGTTCGGTTCATTTCGGTTCCCAAAAATTTAAGAGCCGAAATAGACCGAGCGTTCGGTTCATTTCGGTTCCCAAAAATTTAAGAACCGAAATAGACCGAGCGTTCGGTTCATTTCGGTTCCCGAAAATTCAGGAGCCGAAATAGACCGAGCATGCGCTCTTTTTCGCTTATTCAATTTTAGTGAGTAGAAGGAGGTTTCGGTGCTGACTCTGCTTCCATCATTCCTAAGCCTTGGAGTATTTTGTTAAAGCTTGCTTCTGGTAAGGCCTTAGTGAAGATGTCAGCCAATTGATCTGAGGACCGAACGAAGTGAATTTCAACATTTCCATCTTCAACGTGGTCCTTGATGAAGTGATATCTCAGTGCGATATGCTTTGTCTTGGAGTGTTGCACTGGATTGTGACATATTCGTATTGCACTTTCAGAGTCACAGTATAGATGGATTTTCTTCATGCTCAAGCCATAATCTCTAAGTTGGCTTTGTATCCATATGACCTGTGATGTGCAGGACGCTACAGCAATGTACTCAGCTTCGGCTGTGGAGAGGGACACACAAGTTTGTTTCTTTGACTGCCAGCTGACAAGTTTGCCATCAAGAAACTGGCACCCGCCGATTGTGCTTTTTCTGTCCAATCCACATCCACCAAGATCAGCGTCTGAGAAAGCTTGAACAAAGAAGCCTGATTTTGCAGGATACCACAGACCGAGAGACGAGGTTCGCTTGAAATACTGGAAGATATTTTTCGCTGCAATCATGTGAGGTTCTCTTGGATTATCTTGAAACCTGGCACAATAACAGACAGAAAACATTATGTCTGGCCTACTAGCCGTTAGATACATTAGTGACCCTACGATTTGACGATAAAGAGTCATATCAACCGCCGGTTTCTCTAGAGATGGAGTCAGCTTTGTGCCAAATGCCATTGGAACCTTTACTTTGGAATCACCCGGCATGCCGAACTTCGTTAATAGAGTCTTCGTGTATGCTTCTTGGTTAATGAAAATGCCCTCTGGTCCTGTCTTATATTCAATCTAAGGAAAAAGTTAATCGGACCCATTGCGCTCATTTCAGATTTAGTCTCCATCAACTTCCTAAATTCAGCTATTAAGCTAGGATTCGTGGAGTCGAAGATGATGTCATCGACATAAATCTGAACAATCATTAAGTGTTCGCCTTCTTTCTTACGAAAGAAGGTTGGGTCAACCGAACCTTGCTTGAATTTTGACATTTTGAGAAAACGAATAACAGTTTCATACCAGGCTCTCGGGGCTTGCTTCAATCCATAGACTGCTTTATCCAGAATGTAGCAGTGATCAAGATGCTTCTCGTTCACAAATCCGGGTGGTTGCTCAACGTATACCGTTTCTTCTAGTTCTCCATTTAAGAAAGCGCATTTTACGTCCATTTGGAAAACTTCGAAGTTTTTATGTGCAGCATATGCCAAAAAGATTCTTACAGATTCCAACCTTGCTACTGGAGCGAAGGTCTCTTCATAGTCTATCCCTTCTTCTTGGCAATATCCTTTCACCACCAGCCTCGCTTTGTTGTGAATAACATTTCCCTCTTTATCCAATTTATTTCTAAAAACCTATTTCAAACCGACTACAGATGCATCCTTTGGTGTGGGAATCAGTCTCCAAACCCGATTTCGTTCAAACTCATGGATTTCGTCTTGCATAGCTTGCACCCAATCATAGTGATCAAGAGCAGCATTTACCGTCTTCGGTTCTACTTTAAAGACAAACGAATTAAACATGCAGAATTCTACTTGAGAGAATAAAGCATTTTGCTTCGCTTTCATTTGTGAGCGTGTGAGAACACCCTCAGGTGATTCACCAATAATATGTGTTTTAGGATGATCCTTTGTCCATTTTATGATAGGAGGGTAATCGGGATCATAGGCACGATCCAGCTCAGCATTGACTTCTTTTTCCATTTCTGACATATCGCCTTCGTCATTTGCATTTGCATTCTCATTCTCCCCCTCAAATGGCGAACCGAATCCTATGTCAGATTCAGTGCTCTCCCCCTCAGATGGATCTTCATCGGTTGGGGCCTTTGAAGGATTCTCCCCCTGGAAAGGCATGTCGTGTGGTTTTGGAGTAGACGAACCCTCCCCCTGGATTTTTGAGCTTCCTCTTGGAGGGTCATCAGTAGCTGGATGATCACTTGCTACAATAGGTTCGCTTTGTGACTGCCTCTCGGTTGGTTGGTGAGGTTCTCTTTCCATGACTTTAGCAGCTTCATCAATGATTTTCTTCAAGTTATCGATTTTGTTATCTGCTGCTTTCGCTTCTGAGTGGATCGCCTTTTCTGCTTCATCAAAGAGCAGCATGTACTCATCAAACATGTTAGCAATAGGAACCGAGACCTGACCAGATTTTGGAAAGATTTCCTCCATTGGACTTTCGGTTGTTTGCATTTTCTTCACGTAACTGTTGTCAAAAGTATCGTAATAGGTTTGTTCAATCTTCTTTGAGCGTTTATTTAGAACCCTATATGCTTTTGAAGTAAGTGAATAACCGAGAAAAATTCCTTCGTCTGCGTTAACATCAAACTTGTTTCGGTTCTCTTTGGAGTTGAAAATGAAGCATCTTGAACCGAACATGTGGAAAAACTTCACATTTGGCTTTCGACCATTCAAGATTTCATACGGAGTGATGGCGAATCTCTTGTTCAGGAGGGATTGGTTCTGAGTATAACATGCGGCAGCAATTGCATCAACCCAAAAGTATAGTGGAAGAGAAGCGAAGCTCAACATGGTTCGGGCCGCATCATATAAAGAACGGTTTCACCTTTCAATAATCCCATTCTGTTGTGGAGTATAGGGAGCAGAGAAGTTGTGAGTTACTCCTTTTTCAGCCAGAAAATCTTCGAAATCTTTATTCTTGAACTCAAGACCATTGTCGCTTCTTATATTTCGTACCACCTTTCACAGCTGGACTTCCAGTTGTTTGATACAGCTTGGGTGTCGCCTCTGATTTCTGTTTAAGAAAGAAAACCCAGGTGAAGCAAGAAAAATCATCTACAATTACCAGTATAAACTTACTACCACCGAAGCTCTCAATAGCCGAAGGACACATAAGTCGATGTGCAGTAGTTCGAGGGGTTCAATGATCTTTGTATTGATGCGAGCAGGATGACTCTTTCGGCTTTGCTTGCGCATTTCGCATGCTGCGCACAGCTATTCCTTGTCAAATTTGAGAACAGGAAGTCCACGCACGTGATCACCAAGCACCAGTTTATTGATATCTTTGAAGTTCAGGTGCGATAGTCTTCGGTGCCACAACCAGCTTTCATCTGAGTTCGCCTTCGACAACAAACATATTGCATGCTTTCCTTTTATTGGGTTGAGATTTAGAGGAAACATCTCCCCTTTACGCTCATATTTTAACAGAATTTTCTTCGTTTGTTTTTCAATTATTTCAGAGCCCTCATCGTCAAACGAGACTTTCAAACCTGTTCCTGCCACTAGTTGAGAAACGCTGATGAGGTTATGCTGCAATCCTTCCACGTAGGCTACCCTTCGTATTGAGAATTCTCCGTTGGTTATCATGCCATATCCTTTCGTATTTCACACACCCACCATCCTTAAGGGACCGAAACTCCCTAAGCTTTTCCCTCCTTCCAGTCATGTGACGAGAGCAGCCATTGTCGATATACCATTCTTCGTCAAACTGCTCGTCACTGATTACCTGCAGAAATTAAGCAGATTTAGGAACCCAAAGTCACTTGGGCCCTTGTGAGTCTTTTACAGAATAAGGAATTGCAACCGAAAGATCAACCATATATGTTCTTTTTATTAAAGTGGTTTCATCTTTTTGTTTGATGGTGTACACTTTTATTTTATTTTTATCTTGTTTGTTTTATTGTTGGTTGGTTTCACAGTTGAGGTTTTCTTGGTAGTTCTAGGTGTAGCTGACTTTTTGGTGTTTTGAATTTCAGTATCTGAGTAGAACTTTCCTTTTCCTTTGACATCCTTCACGGAGTTGGGTTTAGGATGAGAGTGAGGCGGATGGGATTTGGGACCGAAACTTGACTTTCGGTTCTGAGCTCTTGTGTTGGGACCAAAACTGGACCTACGGTTTTTGGCGTAGTAGGAGCTGGGACTAAAACTGGTCTTTTGGTTCTCGTGACCACAAGTATTAGGGCTGAAAAGGGTCGTTCGGTTCGCCTGACGGTACGATTGATGATGATTGCTAGAATGAGACTTGGCCTATGCTTCCTTTTTGAGAGTAGAAGCTTTTTCAGAGCGAACATAAGAGGGGTTTTGTGAGTGCCAAAACTGCTTTCTCTCATTGAGATTTTTCATGTATCTTTTCAGTTCCTCTATCGTTTCTGTTCAGCAATTTGCTCTTGAGTCAAGTGAATGTTTGTCACACCCCCGAACCAGACGGCAGAAACGTCTGAGGGCTCGCGTGAGTTAAATTGAAATATCATCACAATGAATATACATGAAATATAACACATTCATCACCAAACATTACATAGTACAACTGGCATTGTTTACATCAAGTACAAGGTTTACATTACATGATTCCAAAATATAAAGTGTTTGGTGATTAGCAACTACAAAAGAAACTTTCAACACACTGGATGCTTCCTTGTCTAACGATTACCTGAGAATACAAGTTATTTTGAAAACGGTCAACATATATAATGTTGGTGAGTTCATAAGTATGTTTGATGTAAAATAGTTTATGTCGTTCGTAAAACCCAGAAAATCTGATATTTTCTGTATTAAGACTTTTCTTGAAAATGTTGTGATGATCCTGTAAGTATATGTGTGAATGATTTCAAAACATGAATAAATGAGAAGTTTTGCATTATAGTTTTTGAAAGTACAAATGAGCAAGATTGGTTTCCCCTGAAAACCCGATGTTTTCCGATACAAAGTTATGATTGTTTTACATTACTGTATCGTCACATCGGATGAATAGGATTTCCCTTGATTACTTAAATGATATCGGATTTCTACGTGAGTCGTTATAACCATGCATGATAATGACAAGTTCGTCTGTCTTGGCATTCTAATGAACACCGAAATTTGTTCTTAAGATTTTGTCACCCTAGACTGACCGAGTCTAACTGTAGCAAACAGCTTAGGTGTGGGGGAGTCACCCCCATATAGATATATACACAAACTCTCGCTCTCTCTCCAGGAGACTTTGATTACAACTATAGACTACGACCGACAGTTATTGGTGTCACCCGTTATTACTCACTTAATCCACATGAATTTGATTAACCTTGATTAATGATCTCATTTTAGTTTACTTGAAGAGAAGGTAAGCCTAACAGACGAGGAGAAGAGGACTACTAGGCCCTACTAATTTCGTATGTTATTTAAGGCTGTCGAGTGTAGGAAAGGCGCGTTGGCCCATTTCGCATAAAGTTTATTTGGACCTTACTAGTAATGCTAATGGGCTACTGAAGCCCAATAGCATGTAAAAACCATTGAGGGTCCCTTAAGCATGTAACTGGGTCGCAGGAGGCCCAATAACATGTATTATTTATGTTGGGCCCAAAAGTCATGTTAATGAGTCACGAAGGCCCATTAAGGATGATTAGAATCTCTCAAGCCCAACCATTAGAATGTTTATTTGTTTTGTATAGTATTAATGTTGCGAGTTGTTTAATCGATATGTCGTAAAAATCATGATTTTGTTTTATAACGATTCATAGATTTATAAAAATAGTTATTTTTCTATTTAAAACCCATAAGTTATAAAGTTTTGTACATTTTGACCCAATTATTTTATTATTAACATAATTGACCAAAAATATTATTTTGACCTATTCAGCCCCTTATTTTGGTGAAGTTGGCAATTTTAGTCCTTTTTATAACAAAAATGACATATTAGGTCCTTGGACTATTTTTCTTGACATTTTTGACCCAAACACTTATTTAAATAATGTTTTAAGCCCAAAAGTAAATTTTAGAAAGTTTAAACCCTTTAGTTAAAAGACTTGCATTTTAATCCACACTTTTCGCAATTTTTACATTTTTTACCCAAAATCCAAAATCTTTGCATTTTCAATCCTTTTTAGCAAATAAGGTCATTTTAACACCAAAATAAATTTATTTACTTTTCTACCCACTGTTTTGAGAAATTTCCCATTTCAGCCCCCTTAAAACCATATTTTTCGCAACTTTGGGCCTATGAAAAGCCCAAAATTTTAGCCCAATAAGCTACAAATTTCATTTTTTAGTCCTTTGAAAAACATAATGTTCATAGAAACTTCCATTTTAAATGTTTTGACATTTTGGGCCTTTTGTGCTAGAGTCCATAATATGAAGCCCAAATTGATGGTTTTCGGCCCATTGGACCCTTAGGGTAGTTTACGTCCCAAATTGCATAAAAGAATGAGTTTTATGACCCATTAGGGCTTATTGGATTTGTTATGGCCCAACAAGGCCCATTAAGGTAATTTATTTCATTTTAGACCCATTATGGCCCAAAATGTTAAATTTTATGAAAGTGGGTTGAATTAGAGCCCAATTACGAGTTCTAGGCCCAAAATAGTCACATTGGAAGTTTATTGGCCCATTAGGCCCAATAAGGAAATCCTAATCCATAACAGACTTAAACTGGAATTTCTAGGGTTTTCAACTTTACTTGATGAATCTAGGTTTCAATGTGCTTCCATAGGTTGAATTTCAAGCATAACATGAATTAGGGTTTACGAGTTTACAGTAGATAATGTTTACAAGAGTACAGAATTTACTAGCTAGAATGCTAGTTGTGACAATGTTGGCCTTAGGCTTCGCTTTCTTCTCATGAGCACTGGTTGTAGTTGATGAATCGGTAGTGGCTTTCAGTGGTTCCTCTGGTATATCTTTTATACCACTTGTGATGGGTTTATCGAAGCTTGAGGGCTTGTTGAGGGGTTTGGGTATGTATCGTCCCTTAACTCTCCATGAGGTTTGCTCTGACATACCAACTGTTTCGTCTGCATTATTGATAGGAGCCGACCAGAAGAAGTTATCACATCCTTCAGCATTATCTTTGCCAACCATTGATGTTAACTCCGTCGTTTGCTTCTTAGTTACACCAGTCACAACATACACTTGGTTTGGAGTCTTTTGAACCTTCTGATAGATAACAACTTTTTCTTTGAGCTTCTTTGATTTGTCCTTTGACACCCGAGCGTATTCAACCGAATTTTCAGATATGAGGGGTTTTGTTGGTTCGGGTTCGCTTTTAATGAATTCTGAACAATCAACAACGTCTTCTACAGAGATTTCACTCATCTCACTCTCCTCATCAAATTCAGAAGTGGTTTCTAAATTGATTTTATTTTCTAAACTCAATTTGGCATTGGATGAGTCAAATTTCTATATTGTCTCGGTCTTTATTTTTAATTTATCATTTTCGTCAAGCAAATTCTTAAGCATGCACTTATGTTCTTTAGACTCAATGAAAGATTCAATTTTGTCCAGTCCATATTTGTAAGTGACAGAGATTTCATCCGAGGACATTATAGATTCACATTCAACAATGATTTCGTCCTCCTTAAATTCAAGGAAAGGCAAAATCATTTTATGAATATGTTTTCCTATCTCACAATCTAAATGTAACTGAGTGATATTAGTATATAGACGTTTAGCAATCAAACAGAAAACCTTTCGTTGTTTCAAAAATTTCAAATTGTCTCTTTGCAAATAAATAAGTTCATCCCTAGCCCTACTTAACTCTAACTCCTTCTGCTGAATCCATATTCTTCTCTCCTCACTCTTGGAAGACTCCCTGCTGAGTTGGTAAGTTAGGTTAGAATTGGCTAAGCGTGTTTGCATAAGACTACCACTGAAATTGGAAAACTTGGATTTTAAATCATTTAAGTCTTTTTCATAGTTTGTTATTGGTACTTTATGAGATTCTAGGATAGTTTGTACCTTCTTGATCAACTGATCGCAGTCACTGATCTTTTCACTCATGGGCTTGGCAGCGAAGCATTTGTCTTCTATGACCTTCGCTTCCTCATGCTTACTTTCGGTTGTAACCATTAAGAATTTTCCATCCGACTCAGCAACTCCTTCTCTCGCCACATATGCTCTTCCATGCGAGGGTCTGCGTACCTCTTCATCCTCAGAATCTGTAGACCAAACTTCCACTCCACCGAACTCATCATCAACAACGTTTTCCTGCACAATCAAAGCATTCATGGAAACTATAGCAATTTTCTTCTTCTTTATCTCCTCCACCTTTCTCATATAGTAAGTTTCTCCATCTTCGCCATCCTTCTTCTCAGCTATCTTCATTAGCATGCAATCCTTGGCAAAGTGGTTCTTGCCATGACAGTAGTTGCAATCGTACCCAGAGTCTCCCACAAGCTTACTCTCCTTTTCATCGTCCTTTTGAGTGGCGATCTTAGGTTCTTCTTTCACTTTTTCAGAACTATAGCTTCCCTGCCAGTTTTGGTTCTTATTGACTGGGAATTTTCTGCGAGCAAACTTCTTTGGGTTTGTGACCATCATAGCATATTCTTCGTTGGATAGATCACACTAAGACAAATCAGATTCCTCCTCCTCGTTTGCTATATTTTTGCTTTTAGAAACGAGGGCCAGTTAACCAACACCCGAAACAACTTTTGCTTCCTTTGTTACTTCGCTCTCGTGAGATTTGAGAATTCCCATTAGCTTCGCCAGTGAATATGATTTAAATTGTTCATGAGCTTTCACTGTTGAAACCACTTCCATCCATTCTGGCCTTAAGCCATTCATGAATGTAACCTTTTGTTCAATCACTTTCCTATCAATACCATGCTTCATCATCTTGCTAAGCAAATGGTTGAAACGATCGAATGTTTGAATGACCTTCTCTTCAGATTTTTGTACGAAAGCATCGAATTCAGAGAGCAATAGGGTTTGGATCGAGTGCTCCAGATCCTCATCGGTTGAGTACAGTTCTTTCAAACTATCCCATATTTCTTTAGCTATTGTGCATGAACTCACCAGACGAAAAGTATCGGATTGTAATGCGAATCGAATCATCCTCATGGCTTTAACGTTGCATAACACCTTGTCTTTTTCGTCTTGAGGCATCTTATCTTCGTCCGCCAGGAGTTGGTTACACTCTTTTTGAGTCTTGACTATTCGGTTTGTTCCAGAGTGAACAAACGGACCCAATGTTATTGCTTCTCAGATCAAGTAGCCATTGTCTTCAGATCCAACTACATAATCTTCGAAGTGATGCGCCCACACTTCATAATCTTGAGTGTAGAGAATGGGAATCCTTGTAGTTGTCCTATGCTTTTGGAGATGTTGTGTGGAGTGATTTGCAAGTCATCGTGAGACATAATGAACTGTTTCTGTTAGAGTTAGACTTGTAAAGTTGAACTTAGGGTTTTATCAAACACTAGAGATACCGTCGACAGGAGGAAGACAGCGTCTTTATATTGATAAAAGCAGAAACCCTAAAGGATTCTTCAAACAGAAGAGATACGTATGTATTACACAGTCTCCTGCTCTGATACCAATTGTTGGAATAAAAGAGTTCGAGATCGATAGATTCCAAACAGAAAAAACAATATTTAATCAAGTAAAGAACACGAGAATAGATCAATGGTGTCGAATGATTAATAACTCACACCTCAGAAGAGCTCGATGAAGAACTTCGACTGAAGAGCTCAATGGTGTCGAATGATTAATAACTAACCCTAATGTTTATCCACGGTTGGACAGGCCTAAACCGGGTTAACTAAATGGACTTATGACCGAGCCCAAAGACGCAACACTCTAGACCCAAAACGATATTTTTGATAAAAAGAGTTATGATTTGTAGTTGTATAAAATGGATGTATTGAACCAGGAAAATCCTATATTTTCCCCAAAGTTGAAAAGCAGTCTTAATGTTCCAAGACTGTAACTTGTAAATATATATGTCATACTTAAATTGATAATGTATAATTTTATTAGTGAACAAAACTATAGGAAGCTTGTATATTTACGTAAAAATAACTGCAATATTACTTTTCCCGTAAAACACAAGACCATAATAATTGTCTATCATGTGAGTTTTCATAACCGTACTAAGATGAATTTGCATGCAGCGACGTTCTTCAGGCGTCAAAATGTTAAGACACTTGTCACCCTTAACCTGCCGGTCCGGCTGTAGCTAACAACCAGGGTGCGGGATCATCAGTCCCGTATACATTTATACACACTTATCACGTTCTCTGGACGGAGACTCTGGTTATAAAACATGGCTTTCTTGTATTCCTTGATAGGTACGATGAAGACGAATGACTCACATATTCTCAATTAAGTCACGTATTTTTGAAATGAATGTGTTTATGTCCGAAACGATTACCCTTTTTACTATTTTGATAAAGGAATAACAATGATTTGTATTTTCTTATATATAAGTAATGTTATAGTTGAAATGGTTACCCTTGTCAAGATGTATTATGCAAACATATAAATAAAGCATATTTTTATTTATAACATACTTTATCCCGAGAGGGTAAAATGGTATCGTAAGATGTTTTGCATGCTAACATTTTCGTATGATAGTTATAACAACAGCAAGGAGTTCATATTAAAAGATTGATGTTTTCACACGATTTTAACCGTGTGTTTACTTGTATTCCCCCCTAATAGTGTTTAAAAAGCATTTAAAAGTGTTGTGATAGGGGTATGAACTCACTTGGTAAAAGTGACGGTTTGATGAAGACGATGTTTAACTCGGGCAGTACTTCGACTGGAAAGAAGCAAGTTTCACGGGAACTTCGGGACTTTCGACTTTCGTCAGGGCTTGGACACGTAACCGGGGCGTCGGGGTAGTCTCGGGATGCTTAACACAGAGTATAAGTAGGAGAGGGGATAGAAATGAGCAGCCAAAACCGAAGCCCTCAGTTTCTATTTATAGTGTGGATTTTTGGAGTTCACGTCGTGAACTTGGAGTGGTTCACGTCGTGAACTTTGATCTTATCCCTTCCGTAGACTCGACTTCTGATATCCCGACTCTGGCACACATCAGTCACTAGCTCACGTCGTGAGTTTTCTGACAGTGATGGGTTTCGTGTCCCGAACTTCAGAAATTCATATCTCTCGCATATGAGTTCCGATTTTGACGTTCTTTATATCCACGCATAGGTAAGATTATGCTCTACAACTTTCGTTTAGACTCCGTCATCTTATTTTGATTTTATTTTTTTTAATATTATATTTTTAACAGGCCGGGACTAGAAAAGTCCGTTAAAAATCCATAATTTCTTCATCCGACGTCCGTTTTCGTCTGTCTTTTTACCGTTGTACTACTATTGTCGAGATCTCCGATTCTCGTTAAGGTTTGCGTCGGCTAAAAGTCGCTCGATCTCTATTTCGAGTTTTTAGCTGTCTACTGTTATATCCGAAACTTAGAAAAATCATAACTTCCTCATACGAAGTCAGATTTGGACATTCTTTTTACGTACGTTTATGGTTTAATGATATCTACGACTTTCATTTAGATACCTAATGCTAAAATGTATTTTATTGAAATTTCGCGTTTTATGCTTAACAGTGTTTTACAGGTTTTGTTGCGGATCTTCGATTGGTCAGAACTCCTTCGTTATAACTCGGATTTTATTGTTCTTTATATTTATGAAAAACTTGTTATGATATCTACCACTTAGTACATCCAAATTGAGATTTTTGAACATTTTCATTTTTGACGCTATTTTTATTATCTCAAAAGTAGGTTACAATATTTAACTTTAGGTCATTACATTAACTTAAAATATCAGGTTGTTACAGATACTCTGATTTTAAAATAATCATAGATAAAAATTTTAAAATGACCGTGAATTTCGGGATGTCACACTGACTTTTCACCTGCGAAGAAGGCCGCAGTGACATGGGATCGATTTGTTGAGATGTTCCATGAGGAGTATGTTCTATTGGTAGAGAGTGAGCGATTGGCTTAGGAGTACCTATTTCTGCGACAGATGACAGAGACAGTGACTGAGATCACCAGGATGTTCCACGAGAGAGCTATGTTATGCCCTGAGTACGTATCCACCCCCTAGGCGCAGATGACCCGATACTTGAGTATGCTTAAGAAGGATATCAGAGAGTGTGTAAAAAACTCCCAGTACCAGACATTGGCTGGCCTTACAGTCGAATGCTAGGAAGAGGGAGATTTAGTTGGAGCTGTAGGTGAGGGAGATCGAGGTGGATACGCGTAGAAGAGATAGAAGGCCATTCCAGTCACAGCCAGCGGCTAAGCAGATATAGCCCGCTGATTCGAGAGTAGGAGGTCATAGGAGTCGTACTTGCAACAAGTGCAACAAAGGTCATGAGGGTCGTTGTCGGCCGGGATCGATATGCTACTTATGTGGCAAGGAGGGGCACTTTGTGAAGGAGTTCCCAAAGGGTTCATGAGTTTGCTTCAGCTGCAACCAGTCCGGCCATGTAAAGGCCAATTATCTACTTCTCAAATCGAAATCAGTTCATACTCCTGCTCGTACGACCCTGCACATCACTGAAGGGCGTCAGGGGAAGGTTGAGGCCCCGAAGGCCCGGGGTCGTACTTTTCAATTTACTGTAGAGGAGGCCA
The DNA here is from genome assembly GCF_052849685.1 of Lactuca virosa. Taxonomy (NCBI): domain Eukaryota; kingdom Viridiplantae; phylum Streptophyta; class Magnoliopsida; order Asterales; family Asteraceae; genus Lactuca; species Lactuca virosa. Next base: position 223,343,418 of record NC_136428.1, read on the forward strand.
GATTTGCACCTGATGTCAGCGTTGTCATGTATCTGTTTTATATTTTTGTTAAATTATTTTGTTGTATGTGCTTAAGCTATAATTATGTTAGGTACTTTCCTTGTGAATTCTATACCTGGCTTGGTGTTGTTTGATTCGGGTGGGAGTCGGTCGTTTGTGTCTATATCTTTCTGTAGAGGTTTCATTGTTACTTGTGATGCCCTGGATCGACCTTTGAAGGTTGGTATAGATGATGATTGTATGGTTTCGGTTGTGGAAATATACCAGGATTGCGTATTGGAGATTTTTCGGTGTGGGATTTCTGATTGATATCATCCCTATAACGATGAGAGATATTTTCATGATTGTCGGCATAGATTGGTTAAGCCGGTTCGGGGCATTGATTGAATGTGAAAAGGAGTTTGTGATTATGTGTGGCCCTGGTGGGGAAGTGTTGACTATCGATGGTGAGGGTATTAGAGTTGGATCATCCTTTGGTTCTATCACCAGGGCGAGGCAGTGTCTTCAACATGGATGTATGGGATATGTTGCGTACGTGGTTGATACACACGTTAAGAGGGAGAAGTCAGTTTCCGATGTCCCTATTATCAGGGAATTTCCTAATATTTTCCTGAAGGAATTTCCTAGCATGCCTACTGAGAGGCAAGTCGATTTCAGGATCGATATAATACCTAGTGTCACCCCGATTGCGAAGGTGCCATATCGTCTTGCACCACCCGAGATGTAGGAGTTATCCTCCCAACTGCAGTTTATTCGACAGATGATGATATGGTCATGCAGCTGGGAGCGCACCATCCAAACGCTTGATGATATGCTAAGAAATTGCATCATTGATTTCGGTGGGAATTAGGACTCTTACCTTCCCTTAGCTGAGTTTTCACACAATAACGGCTACCACATCAGCATCGGTTTGCCTGCCTTCGAGCTTCTCTATTGGAGGAAGTGTCAGACTCTGATTTATTGGGGAGAGGTTGGTTAGAGAGTCATGGGGAGCACGAAGATAGCGCACAAAGATGATGGAACACTTAAAGCAAGTCAGAAAGAGGTTACAGACGGCCCAGAGCCGACAGAAGAGTTAGGCCGACCGGAGACGGTCTGAGTTGGAGTTCGGGTAGGAGATATGGTACTCCAGAAGGTGTCGCCTTGGAAAGGCATTATCTGATTCAGGAAGTAGGACAAGCTGGCCCCAGTGTTATCAGACGATTCCGGGTGGTAGCTAGGACTGGCAAGTTGGGCTATTGATTAGGATACCAGTTGAGCTTAGTAAGATTCATAACACCTTCCATGTTTCCCAGTTACGGAAGTGTGTGACTAACAAGACATTGGTGGTACCTTTGGATGATATGTAGGTTGATGACCGCTTGAATTATGTCGAGCGGACGATAGTGATTATTGATATGAAAACGAAGACCTTGTGTAATAGGGAGGTGGGCTTGGTGAAGGTACAGTGGTAGCACCGGAAGGGGTCTGAGTGGACTTGGGAACCCAAGGAGGAAATGCGTACCCATTATCCTGCCTCGTTCGAGATTGGGGACTTCTAGGGCTAAGTCTGATTCTAGTAGGGGAGAATTGTAACATCTAATGCATGTATTTGATCTTTCAACGTTTGGAGTTAATTAACGAATGAAAAACCCTAATTTATAGCTACTCAATATGTGAGAGAGGTGCCTCATGATGTGACCATTGGGCTGAAACGCATGCCCATTCTTGTGGGTCACGATGTAACACATAGGTTTTCATGTCGTGACGATGGGTTGACCCTAATCCCGTATTATGTGCCCTATTTAAGGGAAGTGAGAGGCTAGGGTTTGCACACTTTCAGCCTCCATCACCTCCCTCCTTCCCAAATCGATATTAGCCTCCTTTTTTGTAACATCCCAAAAATACAACCCAAAAAATTTTGTTTGAAAACTTTACTAAACCATAATATCAAATATTAAAAGATAAAACCATGAATCATGTGTCTCAAAATGTCATAATAAATTTATCAAATCGAAACTAGTGTCATGATCATATCAAAATCTCAGAGTCTAACTCCCAGGCTAAAACTGTGGTGTGTGCCATGCCATCATCCCGAGCCCTTCCCTTTGCTAGTTGAAGTACCTGAAACCAAAACTTGAAACTGTAAGCACGAAGCTTAGTGAGCTCCCCCAAACTACCACATACCATACAATAACATATAAAGTACATACTGGGCCTTGCCCACTGCATCAGACCGAAGTCCGGAACTAACTAGGGCCTTGCCCACTACATCAGACCGAAGTCCGGAACTGACTAGGGCTTTGCCCACTACATCAGACCGAAGTCCGGAATTGCATCAGACCGAAGTCCGGAACTGACTAGGACCTTGCCCACTGCATCGGACCGAAGTCCGAAACTGCATCGGACCGAAATGCGGAACTGACTAGGGCCTTGCCCACTGCATCGGACCGAAGTCTGGAACTGACTGAACATAGCATAACATAATCATAGCATATAATATGAACACATATACTGCATACTGCATCGGACCATAGTCCGGAACACATAACACATACCATGCCTGTATCACAAAGACACCAAGCATACTGAACTACTGCATCAGACCGTATTCCGGAACTACTGCTAACTAAACGGGCCGGCATTGTGGCCGTAGACTCGTTCCTACTGGAAGGAAACTCACCTCGTAAGGCTGGCTGCTGAAATGCTGCTCGGGAACTGTCTGACTGCTGCTCCGGTAACTCCCCAACTACAATTCCCAAAAGACACTTAATCAGACACTGATAGCTAATCTTAGGGTAAGATGACTATTTTACCCCCTGGTTAAAGTCAACAATCCGTTGACCTGATTCGCCGAGTTGGGCCGCCAACTCTTCGAGTCCCTATCTTTCCTTCTACTCCCCTTCCCGACTCTACTCGTCGATTTTAACCAAAACTCGACGAGTTCTCCTTCTTTACTGATATCCTGCCAACCTTCATCCGACTCGCCGAGTTCTATGAACAACTCGTCGAGTCTGTTCTTACGGGCAAGGAGATGGCTTGGGCTCACCGAGTCAGGGCGTAGACTCGCCGAGTCAGGGCGTAGACTCGCCGAGTCCCTCTACACTCAGATCCATGTCTTAACTCACTGTGTCTTTACTCCACTCACTAACAGACTCGCTACTACTGAATAGAGAATCTAAGACTCGCGATCGGACTCGCCGAGTCCTTTGCATGCAGTTTCTATTCAGTTGATTCTAATCAGTTTCAGTGCATCAAATTCATAGATCTGGGTTTCTGGGACAATCTAAACACGTAAAGTTGCTAACTTTAAGTATATCTATGATTCAATGAAGCAATAACACTCAAACTTGGCTATAATGGGGGTTACTTGTCTAGAACAAGGCCATGGATGCCAAAAGGTGGCCTTCTTGAGCTCCTGGAACTCAAGAGAGGCTAGATCCGACATATGGCTTGATTACAAAGCTTCATCACTAGGGATTTGGGGTTTTTGAGCTCAAAACCATCAATTTGGGGACAAACTAGATCTAGCAATACAATAACCAAGATGAAAGCTTTATTACCAGAAAGGATGGCCAAAGAGGAGTATAATCCGGATCTACTTCTTCTTCCTTGAGTTCTTCTACCTTCTCCTACTTATTCTTGCTCAACAATGCACCAAGATTCCTTCACAAGGGCAAAAATCACTCACACACACACTTCAAGGAGGCTAGTGTTTTGGGAATAAGTCTCTGAGAGGTAAAGGAGGCTGGTTTGGGGCTATAATGGTGTTTAAATAGGGTACACTCCCTAAAATTAGGGCTTCATCCAGACTGGCGGACTCGCCAAGTCCAGAATATGGACTCGTCGAGTCGCCACGCCTACTCCACGTGCTAACTCGCTGCTACTCAATGAGTTAGGGCCACTGACTCGTCGAGTAGCTTCTAAAATAAAAAGAAAAATAATGTTTTAAATGCATACCAGGAACGGGGCGTTACAACTCTCCCCCACTTATCTCAGACTTCGTCCTCGAAGTCTGCTGCTACTGAATCTGAAAATAACTCTGGATAATGCTCCCTCATCTCCTCCTCGGTCTCCCATATCCATTCCGAACCCTTCGGATGTTGTCACTGCACCTTCACTAGCTGAACCAGCTTGTTCCTCAAGGTCTTCGTATTCCGATCCAAGATCGCAACTGGTCTCTCGATGTAATTCAGGCTGCTGTCAACCTGAATATCCTCTAATGGTACAACTGCTGACTCATCCACCAAACACTTCTGTAACTAAGACACATGGAAAGTGTTGTGGATCTGGCTAAGCTCTGCTGGAAGATCTAACCGATAAGCAACCCGACCCACCAGAGCCAAAACCCTAAAGGGACCAATGAATCTGGGGCCCTTCCAGGGTGACACTTCCGGAACCTGATGACACCTTTCCAGGGTGACACTTCCGGAACCTAATGACACCCTTCCAGGGTGACCCTCTTCCGGAACCTGATGACACCCTTCCAGGGTGACACTTTCAGGAGGACCATATCGCCTACCTGGAACTCCAAATCAGAACGCCTCCTATCGGCATAACTCTTCTGCCGACTCTGAGTAGTCTAGAGCCGGCTACAAACCTGCTGAATCAACTCTGTGGTCTTAAGCACCACCTCAGTGCTCCCCATGACTCTCTGACTGACCTCGCCCTAACAGATTGGGGTCCTACACTTCCTCCTGTAGAGCATCTCAAAGGGAGGCCGGTCTATACTGGAGTGGTAACTGTTGTTATACGAAAATTCCGCTAATGGAAGGTACGTATCCCAACTGCCACCAAAATCTAGGACACATGCCCGAAGCATGTCCTCGAGAGTCTGAATCGTCCTCTCGCTCTGCCCGTCCGTCTAAGGTTGGAAAGCGGTGCTGAAAAGGAGACGAGTCCCCATCTCGTCATGGAACCGCTTCCAAAACCTGGAAGTAAACCGGACGTCTCGATCTGATACTACTGAAACAGGCACTCCATGACGTGCGACAACCTCTCGCACATAAATATCGGCTAACTTCTCGGCCGAATTGCTCTCCTGGATCGGTACGAAATGCGCGCTCTTGGTCAATCGATCCACTATGACCCAAATCGAATCAGCTCCACTTGCAGTCCTGGGAAGCTTAGTAACAAAATCCATAGTGATATCCTCCCATTTCCACACAGGGATGTCTAATGGCTGCATCTTGTCGTGGGGTCTCTGGTGCTCTGCCTTGACCTTCCTGCAGTTCAGGCATCTCTCCACATACCAAGCTACGTCCCGCTTCATGCAGGGCCACCAATAATCGGGTCGAAGATCTTTGTACATCTTCGTCGCCCCTGGGTGGATGGAGAACCGAGACTTGTGGGCCTCATCCATCAACACCTACCGTACTCCTCCCCAGTATACCACCCAAACTCTCCCATGAAGGGTCAACAATCCTCGACTGTCATAATCAAAAGAATCTACTCGACCCACGATCCTCTTGCACTTCTGTCTTTCCTCTTTTAGGCCCTCAACCTGTGCCTCTCTAATCTGCTCCAATAATGGAGTAATCACTGTCATCCTCAGACATATATCTCTGATCGGGGCATTCATCGCCTTACGGCTCAGGGCGTCGGCCACTACGTTGGCCTTGCCCGGATGATAAAGGATCTCACAATCATAGTCCTTAACCACATCTAACCACCGACGCTGCCTCATGTTTAGATTCGGCTGATCCATAAGGTACCTCAGATTCTTGTGATCCGTGTAAATGGTACAACGGACCCCATAGAGGTAATGCCTCCAAATCTTGAGGGCGAACACCACTGCCCCCAGCTCTAAATTGTGCGTCGGATAGTTAGCCTCGTGAGGCTTCAACTGTCTAGAGGAATACGCTATCACATGCCCTCGCTGCATCAACACTGCTCCCATACCTGTGATCGAAGCGTCACAGTAGACTACAAAGTCATCCACTCCCTTTGGCAGGGTAAGAATCGGTGCCTCGCACAATCTCTGCCTGAGGGTCTCAAATGTTGTCTGCTTCTCAGGCCCCCAGCGAAATGTCACCGACTTCCTGGTCAGTCGAGTGAGCGGAACTGCTATCTTGGAGAAATCCTGGATGAACTTCCTGTAGTACCCTGCCAAACCTAGGAAGCTCCGAATCTCAGATGGAGACCTCGGGACCTCCCACTGCATCACGACCTCTATCTTGGCCGGATCTACTAGTATACCCTTCTGGTTGACGAGGTGTCCAAGGAACTGCACCTCGCGCAACCAGAACTCACACTTGGAGAACTTTGCGAAAAGTTTCTCCCTCCTCAGTGTCTCTAGCACCTCCCTCAGGTGCTCCTCGTGCTGCTCCTGAGTCTTGGAATAGACTAAGATGTCGTCGATGAATACTATCACAAACAGATCTAACATCGGTCTGCATACGCGGTTGATGAGATCCATGAATGCGGCTGGTGCGTTGGTGAGCCCAAATGGCATCACCACGAACTCATAATGACCATAGCGGGTCCTAAAAGCGGTCTTCTACACGTCCTCACCTCTGACCCGCATCTGATGATAACCGGAGCGCAATCAATCTTGGAGAACCAAGATGCTCCCTGGAGCTGATCAAACAAGACATTTATCCTCGGAAGTGGGTAACGGTTCTTCACCGTCACCTTGTTCAACTCCCGGTAATCTATATACATACGATGTGACCCGTCATTCTTCTTCACAAACAGGATCGGGGCACCCCATGGTGAACTGCTCGGTCTGATAAACCCCTTGTCTAGCAGCTCCTGCAGCTGCATAGACAACTCCTGCATCTCGGGAGGAGCCAATCATTATGGTGCCTTGGCTATTGGAGCCGCACCAGGAACCAGGTCAATCCTGAACTCAACTTGTCTCTTAGGTGGTATCCCAGGCAAATCCTCTAGGAATACATCCGGGTACTCGCGTACTACCGGTACATCGTCAACTGTCGCCTTGCCCTTCTCCCGGGCATCTAAAACATAGGGGACGTACCCCGCACAACCCTGCTGAAAGTAGCGCCTCGCTCTCGCTGGTGAACACAGAATCGGTCTGCGCTATGGCCTCTCACCCTGAATCACTAACTCTCCCCCACTAGGAGTGCGAACCCTCACTAACTGCAGTTCATAATCAATCACTGCCCCATTGGGGCTTAACCAATCCATACCCACTATGACCTTATTCCCTCGTAGGGGAATAGGAACCATATCTACTGAAAACTGCTCATCAAATAACCGCAGCGAACACCCCCTATGTACCCTCGCGACCCTGACGGTCCTATCATCAGCTATCTCAACCTCAAGTGGACAGTCCAGCTCCCCCGGAGCTCTACTAAATCGCTTGCTAAGCGCAAGCGAGACAAACGATCGGGTGGCCCCCGAATCAACAATACTGTAGCTGAAATGTCGTGCACTAAGAACGACCCTATATACAAACACATAACCATGAGAAATAATCAATACCAAATACCAAGAAAAAAAATACATACCCGTCACCACATCAGGAGTCACCCTCGCCTCCACTGCTGTCATCTGGAAAGCTCTACTCTTCGCCACTGGCGCCTCAGCCCGACACTGACGACCGTCTGTAATCCTCAAAGTAGCAGGGGCAGGTGCTGTCACCTTCCCTGCTGCTGCTAAACTCGGGCACTGGGACTTTTTATGTCCCCTCTGATTGCAATGGAAGCAAATCAGATCAGCTTTTGTGGTGGTGGTGGTGGCTGTAAAATCTCTACTCATATGCCCGGTCCGACCGCACTTGTAGCAGCCGGAGATCCCTGCCTTGCACGCCCCATCATGCAATCTCTCACACTTCCCACACCTACTGTGGCTCTGCTGTCTTCTGGATATGTGATCCGATACCTTGGGCTTTTTGCCCAAACTCCCTGTGCCAGATGCCGCCTCTGGATTCCTCTTCTTCTCCATCTCCAAATCTATCTCTCTGTCACGAGCCCTCGCAATCATGTCATCCAACGTTTTACAGCTGGGCCGGCTCACAAACTGTCTGATATCACTCCTCAACATCTTATGATAACGAGCCTTCTTCATCTCCTCATCAGCCGCATACTGAGGAAGGAGAAGAGCCCTCTCCCTGAACTTGGCGGTAATCTCCGCCACAGTCTTAGTAGTCTGAGTAAGATCCTGAAACTCCCTCGCTAACTGCTGCACCTCGATAACCGGTGCAAACTCGGATCTGAACCTGGTAGTGAAATCGGTCCAGGTCATCGCATCGAGAGCTGCGTCATCTCCCATGACGTGTCTGATCTCCTCCCACCAATCTCGTGCCCTATCCTTCAGGAGACAGGATGCTAGTTTGACCTTGTCCCCCTCGGGACATCTGCTGGTGCAGAATGCATTGGCGACATCCGCCAACCACCTGGTACTCGCAATGGGATCCCGCGCCCCATGGTAGCCAGGAGCTCCACATGCTCTGAACTCCCTGAAAGTGAGGGTGTGCGACCCCATCATGGCCGCCACCTCAGCACAGAATGTGATCAACTTCTCGTCCATCAGCTCCAAAATACCCTCCTTGATCGAACCGAAGATCACAGGAATCCGCTCGAGTATGATGCGAGTAACCTCTGAGGAGAGAAACTCCCTAGTCTGCTCATCTAAATGTTCGGCCCCCGAGCCTGATCCCGATCCCTCACCGGCACTTGAACTGCCGACTACTGGTCTAGGGCGTAAAACAACCATTCTGAAAACACATAATGACAATGTCAGGAATACAGATATATCTCGAGGGATCGCTACTACTACAAGTTTCCTGGTCTCATCTCAGCCTTCCTTGATTCGAGTACGGATCCTCTGCTTTCAGTAGTACGAGCCCATAGTGTTGGATTAGGTGTCTAAGCCCATAACTATAATTGGTATGTACTTGAATTGATAGCAGCACAGTCCTTTTGGGTTGCCCTCAACCTAGCAACTGGACAAGGAAATTATGAAAGGAGAGATATTAATTTATAAGATTAATGAATTAATATAAATGATTTATTAATATGTTAAAAGATTAATATATTAATAAGAAATCATTATGTTTAATTAATTGTTAGCCAGAAATTAATCAGAATTGATTTTGGGGTTAAAAGAATTAATTATAAGGTGCAGGGACTAGTTTGCAATTATCTAATAGTTGAGTGGAAGGCTCTAGAACCCCCTTGGAAGAGGGTGGACGAAATCTTTAGGGGAAACCCTAATAATTTCGTCCATAGGGGCTTGGATAAGGCCCTTGGGTTTGCTTAGGCCCTAAGCAAAGGATAACTAGGGTTTCCCTTAAACCCTAGATCCCTCAGCTATATAAGGAGCCTCCTGGTTCATGTTTTTGTCACTGATTTCTTTGGAAGAAACCCTAAGGCCGAAATTGCATACTCTCTCCATCCTCTCTCCTCCAAGTTTCCTTCTTGCTAGTTCTTGGGTGTGATTCCATTAGAGGCATTACATTTGTGGTGCTAAGCTTCCAAGAAGATCAAGATCAAGATCAAGAGGATTATCAATTGTTTGCTATAACAATTGAAAGGTATGTAACTCCTAAACCCTAGTTTGTTAATTTCGAAATTAGCCTCTCTCCTATAGGGTTCTTGTTTTGTAATTCAAAGTTGTATGTTCAATAGTTAAAACATAGATCCAAAGTAGGTTGCATGTGAACTTAGGAATTGTTTTCTAGTTTATTTGTTGTACATAAAACCCATCAGTGGCATCAGAGCCATTGTTGTTTTAAATTGAATTGCTACAATTGTTGAATTGCAAATTAGGGTTTATAGCTATTAAACCCTAAAGGCCAATTTTTCGATTTCTAGGGTTTTGGATCAAAGGGTTTTTTCGAAAACCCTAGCCTCCAAAGAACCCTAATCGAAATTAGGGTTAGGGTTTTGAAAACCCTAGCCTCCTCCCTTATGAATTTCGAAATATGCTAAGAGGATAACTAGGGTTTCTTGTTTTTGGATAATTGTTTCCTTACCCTATTTTTCGAAATTAGAGGGATAAGGATTAGGATTAAATTAATTGATTAATTTAATTAGATAATCCTTACAAGATTTAATAATTTGATTAATAGTTAATTAATAGATAAATATTAAATCTAGTTAATTGGTTTATTTAAATTTGAATTTAATAGCTTAAATTTCGAAATTTATATAAACCCTTGAAGTTTTAAAAAGTTTTAAAACACACCTTATATGTATATTATAATTAAAGGTTTAATATTATATGTATAAGAATATGGTCAGTCAAATCGCTAGTATGCCTCATTCACGAAGCTAATCTATAAGGGGGGTATAAGGAAACTGCCTATAAAATGGTAGTTGAATGGGTGTCCACTCTCACCCACCGCTTCCTTGATTAGTGGAGGGTCGTTAGCAGAACGGATTTGATAGGACAACTACCTCTCATTAAAAGTATAATGATATTAAAAGTACTAGAACATTATTTTCAAAATCCCAACTCTAGTTACTTTAGGAAAAATGTGAAAAGTATGCTAATCCATGAAATTGCACATTATGCTTTATTGGTCGTTAGTGGAGCGTGTGTGGTTAACCAGCACACTAAAAGGCACCAATAAAGAGTAGTAATGGGTATCTCATAATTGTCATTTTGATGGAGCGTGTGTGGTTTACCAGCACATCAATAGTTAATGATAAAGACAATGAGGTTACCAAGCACATTTGCATGGTTATTCACATCTTGTTTGTGATCCTCGGCATCCCAGTCACAAATAGAAGAGCATAATCTGAGATTAAAACATGCCATTGAATAGTTCCAATGTATCTCAAAAGAATTAGGAATTTCACTTCGTTTGTTTCGTCTAATGGTGGAATTGGTGAATCGTCATTCGCCTACCTTTATGAAATTTGCACTTGGATCTCGACATCCCATTTCTAAGTTGTGAATCTTCATAGTTGGATCCTAACCTTGATATTATATCTTTGGGTTATTCTATTAAGGTATCTTGAAATCTAACTAAAACTTTCTTTCTTTTCAGATGTCTACTCCTGGAAACACTTCTGCTTCATCCTCCTCCAACCAGAACTTCTCTTTGCTCAATATCTGCTCCAAAGTCGTTATGGATGGCTCAAACTATAACGATTGGATGCGCAACATCAAGATGGCTCTTCATTTCGAGAACAAAGAATATGTTCTTGAAAAGGAGCTCAAAGAGCTTGATGAGAATGAAGCTACTCCTGAAGATCTTGCTGCCTACAAGAAACATTACGATGATGCTACCAAAGTGGCATGCATCATGGTGGCAACTATATCCCCAGAACTGCAGAGGTACTATGAGGACTACTGGCCTTTCGAGATGAACAAGGACCTTATGGAAAAGTACCATAAGCGAGCTCGTCAAGAAAAGTTCGAAGTAGTCAAGTCACTCATGGCTTACAAGATGAAAGATGGGGAGTCGGTTGTGTCACATGTGCAAAGAATGCAACGCTACATAGAGCGTTTGGTCAAGCTCAATATTCACTTTGATGAGGAATTGGCCATTGACATGGTCTTGAACTCACTTCCTGAATGTTATGGTCAGTTTATTCTAACTTACCATTTGAACAATACTGAGCAGACCTTGGCCCAATTGCACAACTTGTTGCAGACAGCTGAGGCAGGGATGAAGGGTAAAAGTATACCCTCCACACCTACGAGTGCCCCTGTTTTGGCTATTGGACAGGGAAAGGGGAAAAAGAGGAAAGGTCCTCCCAAGCAAAACTGGAAGAGCAAGGCTCAAGCTGGGTCATCTAGTAATGGCCTAAAGGCTAAGCCCAATGGTTCCACTCCCCATGTTTCTGATCCAAAAGAGGCAGTTTGCTTTTACTGCAACCAAAAGGGGCATTGGAAGTGATCTTGCCCACAATATCTGCAAGATATCAAGGATGGCAAAGTGAAGCCATCTTCGGCAGGTATTTACACTATTTCTGCTAATAACTCATTATCTTCTCGTTCATGGGTCCTTGATACAGGATGTGGTTTTCATATCTGTTCTGATTTGCAGGGTCTAAAGGAAAGTGAGGAGATAGAGCGAGGAAGGATAAACCTGATCATGGGAAACAGAAAGTCTTCACCAGTAACCAAGATCGGAGTTTATCAGCTTCTGCTTAGTAATGATGTTAGATTAGATTTAATAAATTGTTGCTATTCGTCTGAGATGACGAGAAACATTATTTCATTTCATGCATTGTTCAGACAAGGTTTTACATATTCTTTTAATGATTTGAATGGTTCAATTTCTGTTTATAAGAATGGTGTTTTTATGTTTGAAGCTTTGCCTTGTAATGGTGTGTATGAAACAGTGACTTGTGTTGATAGCCTAGGAAATAGTGTACTTAATATTGACTTGTCTAATAGTGAAGACAAGGCATGCTTGTGGCATTGTCGTCTTGGACACATTAACAAGAAACGCATAGCCCAACTCCAAAAGGATGGAGTGTTGGAATCATTTGACCTAAAGTCAGATGATATGTGTGAATCTTGTCTTTTAGGAAAGATGACAAAATCACCATTCACAGGGTCTTGTGAAAGAGGTGAAGGTCTGTTGGATCTCATACACACAGATGTGTGTGGGCCCTTCAGATCAACTACAAGAGATGCTAATCGATTCTATGTGACTTTCACTGACGATTATAGCAGATATGGATATATCTACTTGATCAAGCATAAGTCAGAAACTTTTGAAAAGTTCAAAGAGTTTAAGCATGAAGTCGAAAATCAATTGGGCAGAAAGATAAAGATACTTAGATCCGATAGAGGCGGGGAGTATCTTAGTATCGAGTTTAACGACTATCTGAAAGAATGTGGGATAGTCTCACAATTGACTCCTCCTAGGACACCACAGTTAAATGGTGTAGCTGAGAGGCGTAATCGAACCTTGTTAGACATGGTTCGTTCTATGATGAGTCGGGCTTCGCTTCCTATTCACTTCTGGGGGTATGCCTTAGAGACAGCCGCCCACATCCTCAATCTTGTCCCTACAAAGAAGGTTGCCAAAACACCTCACGAAATGTGGACAGGGAAAGTTCCCTCGTTAGCACATATTAAAGTCTGGGGTTGTGAAGCTTACGTAAGACGAGAGACTCACGACAAGCTAGCAGCTAGAAGTGAGAAATGTGTTTTCATTGGTTACCCAAAGCAGTCTTTTGGATATTTGTTCTACAGGCCTAGTGAGAACATGGTCTTTGTAGCACGAAGAGGAGTCTTTCTTGAAAGAGAGCTCATATTCAAAGAGGACAGTGGGAGCACTATTGACCTTGAAGAAATTCAAGAGTCAGCCAATGAAGGAACCTTAGATGACACTAGCACTCAACCAGAGGAAACAGTTCCTGTTGAACCAATTGATAACTCATTACCTCTTAGAAGATCCACTAGGGTGAGTGTGCCACCTGAGTTGTATGGTTTTCATATTACTTCAGATGGTGACACATTCATAAGTGACAGAACACTGGTAAACTTAGATGAACCAATCACTTATAAGGAAGCAATGGCAGGCCCAGAGGCTTCCAAGTGGAAAGAGGCAATGGACAGCGAGATTAAGTCCATGTATGACAACCAAGTTTGGAATTTGGTTGATAGTGCACCAGGTCGTAAGACAGTTGGGTGCAAATGGATCTTCAAGAAGAAGACAGACATGGATGGAAATGTGCACACATTCAAGGCTCGACTGGTTGCAAAAGGTTTCACTCAAACCCCAGGGGTTGACTATGATGAGACCTTCTCACCAGTAGCTAAGATTAAATCTATTAGGATATTGCTCGCCATAGCTGCCTTTCATGATTATGAAATCTGGCAGATGGATGTCAAAACTACTTTCCTTAATGGGAAGTTGGCTGAAGATGTTTACATGAGTCAGCCAGAGGGTTTTGTTGATGCGAAGTTCCCCAATAGAGTGTGCAAGCTTGAGAAATCCATTTATGGATTGAAACAAGCATCTCGCAGTTGGAATCTTTGCTTCCATGAGAAAGTCAAAGAGTTTGGTTTCTCTAGAAGTGAAGATGAGTTCTGTGTGTATATCAAGGCTAGTGGGAGTATAGTAACTTTTCTGGTGTTGTATGTCGATGACATATTACTCATTGGTAACGACGTTCCAACCTTGAAAGAAGTTAAGTCTTGGCTTGGAAAGTGTTTTGCCATGAAAGACCTTGGAGAAGCTGCCTATATTCTTGGGATTAGAATATTGAGAGATAGAAAGAAGAGACTAATTGGACTTAGTCAGAGCACATACTTGGATAAGGTACTAAAGAGGTTTAGTATGGAAAATTCCAAGAAGGGAGAGCTACCTATCCAGAGCAATACCAAATTGAGTAAGACTCAATGCCCGAGTACAGATGTTGAAATAGATGACATGAGTCGTGTACCTTATGCTTCCGCTGTCGGATCGATCATGTACGCTATGACATGTACTCGCCCTGATGTGGCATTTGCTTTGAGCATGGTCAGTCGCTATCAGGGAAACCCAGGTAGAGCTCATTGGATAGCAGTTAAGAATATACTCAAGTATTTGCGAAGGACAAAGGACTGGGTTCTTGTGCTTGGTGGCAGTGATACTTTGAGAGTAGATGGTTACAGTGATGCCAGCTTTCAGACGGATAGAGATAACTTCCGTTCTCAGTCGGGCTGGGTATTCTTACTGAATGGAGGAGCAGTTACTTGGAAGAGTTCCAAGCAAAATACGGTGGCTGATTCTACTTGTGAATCAGAGTACATTGCAGCAAGTGAAGCGTCGAAAGAAGCAGCTTGGTTGAGGAACTTCATCGGGGATCTCGGAGTTGTTCCAACCATCCAGGAGCCTATGGAACTGTTCTGCGAAAATGAAGGAGCGGTTGCCTTGACAAAGGAACCGAGAGATCATGGTAAGACCAGACATATCGACAGAAAGTACCATTTCATTAGACATAGAGTTGAAGAAGGCCATCTTATAGTAAAGAGGGTGTCATCTGAAGATAACCCAGCAGATCCCCTCATAAAGGGTCTGAGTAGGGCTAAGCATATTCAGCATGCTCGGAGCATAGGACTGAAAGATGATATTAGTTTTAGTAGTTAGATTAGTTTTTGAAACTTGTAACAAAGTAAATGTAATTGACTTTTGGTGATTAAATAATAAAGTATTATTTATAAGTTTGGCTACTACCTTTTGTCAATTGTTTATTATTGTGTTTCATATTTTGCATGTTTTACTTCCTGAATAATGAGATTATTCAAACTCCACAGTCGCTCGTACTCTTGGAAGTAAGTAGTGAATTAAGACTGTCATGAATTGGATTGCAGATTGTCTAAGGATAGACATGGCAATAGAATTGCTGCAACGTTCATGAGTACTCAGAAATTGAGATTTGAGTATTGGATAAACCCTCGCTCAGAGTATTACTTCATGGAATTCATCACGAGTAATACTGAGACGATAATATCTTATAATCTTGAAACGAAGATATATGAGTTGTAATTTACAAGTCGGTTGTGCATTGGTGATACGAAAACGCATCAGTAACTTGGTGTTATAAAACGTATTGTCATGCATAATTTGATGAGTAAAAGATACAAGCATATGAGTCAACGTTTATTCGTTCCTTTTGCCCTAACAGGAAAAGCGATATCTGTGGGCCCCTCGATGATTTGGTGTTGACTTATGTGCTGGGCCCAGCCAGGACTAAATTGATGTGTTCAATTAGAAGTCCTACATCATCACAAATCAGGAATCGGGAAACATAGATTCTGGACAAAGAGATTGATTACATTCCATGTCTTATGTCTAGGGATATCTAGCAGAACGAAGGATTATATGATCACTTATCTTAGGACACGTAACTGACTGGGTCAGAGTTCGGCAGCAGCTTTTGGAAGCTACAATTTGCTGGTCAAATTTAGAAGGCATACTAGCAATTATAGTTACAGACTTATCCAAGTGGGAGACTGTTGGATTAGGTGTCTAAGCCCATAACTATAATTGGTATGTACTTGAATTGATAGCAGCACAGTCCTTTTGGGTTGCCCTCAACCTAGCAACTGGACAAGGAAATTATGAAAGGAGAGATATTAATTTATAAGATTAATGAATTAATATAAATGATTTATTAATATGTTAAAAGATTAATATATTAATAAGAAATCATTATGTTTAATTAATTGTTAGCCAGAAATTAATCAGAATTGATTTTGGGGTTAAAAGAATTAATTATAAGGTGCAGGGACTAGTTTGCAATTATCTAATAGTTGAGTGGAAGGCTCTAGAACCCCCTTGGAAGAGGGTGGACGAAATCTTTAGGGGAAACCCTAATAATTTCGTCCATAGGGGCTTGGATAAGGCCCTTGGGTTTGCTTAGGCCCTAAGCAAAGGATAACTAGGGTTTCCCTTAAACCCTAGATCCCTCAGCTATATAAGGAGCCTCTTGGTTCAAGTTTTTGTCACTGATTTCTTTGAAAGAAACCCTAAGGCCGAAATTGCATACTCTCTCCATCCTCTCTCCTCCAAGTTTCCTTCTTGCTAGTTCTTGGGTGTGATTCCATTAGAGGCATTACATTTGTGGTGCTAAGCTTCCAAGAAGATCAAGATCAAGATCAAGAGGATTATCAATTGTTTGCTATAACAATTGAAAGGTATGTAACTCCTAAACCCTAGTTTGTTAATTTCGAAATTAGCCTCTCTCCTCTAGGGTTCTTGTTTTGCAATTCAAAGTTGTATGTTCAATAGTTAAAACATAGATCCAAAGTAGGTTGCATGTGAACTTAGGAATTGTTTTCTAGTTTATTTGTTGTACATAAAACCCATCACATAGTACCTTCCACATCTATCCATACTTTCCTCAAGAACTGCCTTGACTCTACCAAGTCCCTTCTACTACCACTGCTCTCTCCTACCCTCATCCTAGGCTTGCCCTAGGGTAATCACCAACCCACTCTCCGCTATCAGCTACACAAGAAGTCCCGGCTACCTCCCCCTAACTACCTCGTGAATACTATTACATATCACTAAGACTAGATAATTCTTCGAATGAGAGATCCTACCCTACAACGGTTGGACTCAGACAAGAGCTGCGCAATAGAGCTAGACCTAACCTTCTGAAATTATTTAATCCTTACAATATGTAACGTAACATATTCATTTACTCGTTAGTGAAAGATAACTAAGACTCCTAAAAGCACAAAGCAGGCAGCATTCAAGCATCGAGTACACATAATCAAGCATATACTACTCTGGCTATCATACTGACAATTATGTACTAGAATGTAGTTTTCATAGAGCTGAAACACATATAACAGGCACATAAGGCATCCTTCATAGATCCTTAGTCCTAATCTAGCATGTTGTTCTAATAAAGCTGATAATCATAACATAGCATAAACTTGTATGGATAATTTGGGAGTACTTACTTGAGCTCGGCTGATTGCATGCACCACACCCTTTTTCTCTTTTCAAAGTTCTTTTCTTTCTAAAAATTCTTTTTGCTTTTCTAAAACGCTTTTCTTTTTAAGTTTCTTTTTGCTTTTCTAAAACTCTTTTCTTTTGAAAACTTTATACCACTTCCTTAGTTTGAGTTCAGACACACTCGGGAGTGCGCCCGGATCCCTCAAACCAAGGCTCTGATACCAACTTGTAACATCCCAAAAATACAACCCAAAAATTTTTGTTTGAAAACTTTACTAAACCATAATATCAAATATTAAAAGATAAAACCATGAATCATGTGTCTCAAAATGTCATAATAAATTTATCAAATCGAAACTAGTGTCAAGATCATATCAAAATATCAGAGTCTAACCCACAGGCTAAAACTCTGGTGTGTGCCATCCCATCATCTCGAGCCCTTCCCTTTGCTAGCTGAAGTACCTGAAACCAAAACTTGAAACTTTAAGCACGAAGCTTTGTGAGATCCCCCAAACTACCACATACCATACAATAACATATAAAGCACTACTGGGCCTTGCCCACTGCATCAGACCGAAGTCCGGAACTGTATCAGACCGAAGTCCAGAACTGACTAGGGCCTTGCCCACTACATCGGACCGAAGTCCGGAACTGCATCGGAACGAAGTACGAAACTCACTAGGGCCTTGCCCACTGCGTCGGACCGAAGTCCGGAACTGCATCGGACCGAAATCCGGAACTGACTAGGGCCTTGCCCACTGCATCGGAACGAAGTCCGGAACTGACTGAACATAGCATAACATAATCATAGCATATAATATGAACACATATACTGCATACTGCATCATACCATAGTCCGAAACACATAACACATACCATGCCTGTATCACAAAGACACCAAGCATACTGAACTACTGCATCAGACTGTAGTCCGGAACTACTGCTAACTAAACGGGCCGGCATTGTGGCCGTAGACCCGTTCCTACTGGAAGGAAACTCACCTCGTAAGGCTGGCTGCTAAAATGCTGCTCGGGAACTGTCTGACTGCTGCTCCGGTAACTCCCCGACTATAATTCCCAAAAGACACTTAATCAGACACTGATAGCTAATCTTAGGGTAAGATGACTATTTTACCCCTGGTCAAAGTCAACAATCCGTTGACCTGACTCGCCGAGTTGGGCCGCCAACTCGTCGAATCCCTATCTTTTCTTCTACTCCCCTTCCCGACTCTACTCGTCGAGTTTAACCAAAACTCGACGAGTTCTCCTTCTTTACTGATATCATGCAAACCTTCATCCGACTTGCCGAGTTGTATGAACAACTCGTCGAGTCTGTTCTTACGGGCAAGGAGATTGCCTTGGACTCGCCGAGTAAGG
The DNA here is from genome assembly GCF_052849685.1 of Lactuca virosa. Taxonomy (NCBI): domain Eukaryota; kingdom Viridiplantae; phylum Streptophyta; class Magnoliopsida; order Asterales; family Asteraceae; genus Lactuca; species Lactuca virosa. The sequence goes on from NC_136428.1 coordinate 223,362,099, forward strand.
GCGTAGACTCGCCGAGTCCCTCTACACTCAGATCCATGTCTTAACTCACCGAGTCTTTACTCCACTCATTAACAGACTCGCTACTACTGAAAAGGGAATCTAAGAGTCGCGACCGGACTCGCCGAGTGCGAAGAACGACTCGCCGAGTCCTTTGCATGCAGTTTCTATTCAGTCGATTCTAATCAGTTTCAGTGCATCGAATTCATAGATCTGGGTTTCTGGGACAATCTGAACACGTAAAGTTGCTAACTTTACGTGTATCTATGATGCAATGAATAATAACCCTCAAACTTGGCTATAATGGGGGTTACTTGTCTAGAACAAGGCCATGGCTGCCAAAAGGTGGCCTTCTTGAGCTCCTGGAACTCAAGAGAGGCTAGATCCGAGATATGGCTTGATTACAAAGCTGCATCACTAGGTATTTGGGGTTTTGAGCTCAAAACCATCAATTTGGGGACAAACTAGATCCAGTAATACAATAACCAAGATGAAAGCTTTATTACCATAAAGGATGGCCAAAGAGGAGTATAATCTGGATCTACTTCTTCTTCCTTGAGTTCTTCTACCTTCTCCTTCTTCTTCTTGCTCAACAATGCACCAAGATTCCTTCACAAGGGTAAAAATCACTCACACACACTTCAAGGAGGCTAGGGTTTCGGGAATAAGTCTTTGAGAGGCGGAGGAGGCTGGTTTGGGGCTATAATGGTGTTTAAATAGGGTACACTCCCTAAAATCAGGGCTTCATCCAGACTGGCGGACTCGCCGAGTCCGGAATATGGACTCATCGAGTCGCCACGCCAACTCCATTTGCTAACTCGTTGCTACTCGACGAGTTAGGGCCACTCACTCGTTGAGTAGCTTCTAAAATAAAAAGAAAAATAATGTTTTAAATGCATACTAGGAACGGGGCGTTACATTTTTGATCTTAAAGAAATAATTCGGTGATTTTTTTCTCCTTGAAGAAGAATAAGAATCCTTGGGTGCATCACTTTTGGCAAAAATTCCCTTCCTCGCCACCTTTCTTTTCTTTTGGACCTTTGTAACTCCTAAAGCTCTTGCCCTTCTCTCTCATGCCTGCTAGATCTAAGATTTATTCTCTTCTTTTCATGGTTGGGTTAGATAGAATGCATGGGATCTGTAAAGTTATCAACTTTATAGATCATTAACGCCTTTCTTTAGTATAAGTTTCATATATGAGGTTTGGTGTTGGTTTTAGACTCCAAGCATGGGTCTTGGCCTTATATTCTTCTTTTTGACCTTGTTAGTCTATAAGTCATGCATTGGACATGCATGACTGAAGAGCTACGATTTTTATGGTCATTAGAGTTGGAGAAAACCCTCTCGAAAGTCTGAAGGATTAGCTTAAGGGATTAAGAGCTTAATGCTCAAGGTTGTCCAAAACAAATCTCACGGCATGACTATTGGCATGTCACGTCGTGACGAGAGTGCATCCATGATTGTTTTGTTGTAACACTCAGTTTCGGATTTGCTTCACTATTCGGGGCTGCAGCCCAATCATCGGTTGTCATGAGGCTTAGGGCCTTGGGGAAGAAGGAATTTGGCCTTTCCGGGTGTGGGTATTATGATTTAAGTGATCCAAGTATTTGATGGTTCCTTCGGAGGTCAAAGGTATGATTGTAATTTGATAACTCGGCCTTTTGTGGATTTCGGGTTTTGTTTGGGAAGTTTTAAGGCATGGGTATGTTGTTAGAAGCGTAGGGCTTCTCTCCACCTTTCTGTGGATATAAGGTTCGTTGGAAACAAACCTAAGATGAGGAAGTTATGGCATTTTGAAGATATTGGCAGGATTCTCCCCTAATGGAAATTGTTGGAAAATCGGTTCCATGCATGCAGGAGGGAATGCGTGTCTCTGGATGAGTACGCCCAACGTAAGTTGTAAAGTGGACGTAGGTGTTTGGAGTTGTAGGCCCAGTGTACAGATATTACACCCAGCGTAATGAGCTGGATCCCAAAACCCAAAATTTTATGGTTGGCTCACTATTTAAACACCTTAAGTCCCAGGTGTTAGACTCTCTTTCATCCTCCATTGTCATAAACCCCAATCTCAAGCTGTAGCCTCATCCAAGAGTGTTGTGAGCTTTTTATGTGCATCTTTGGTGGGTTTTGGTGAATATTCAAAAGTGAAAGCTTTGTGCAAGGTGATGAATCAAGGGGAAGGTTTGTGGATCTTGACTCTTTGCTCCATTTCCAGCTCATAAGAGGTAAAAAAGTTATAACCTTGCTCATTAGAAGTTGAGATCTAAGATTATGTGAGTTTTGGTCCCATTTTGACCTCATGGGTGAGATCTAGCGGTTGGACACCACTCCAGGAGCTTTGAGTTGCTACTCTTAGAATTCCTGAGGTTATAAGTTCATAAAGTTGCCACCGTTTAGGTTAGAAATCATCCATGCATGAGTTGTTGTCCACCCATTGGAAATAAAGTGTTGTTTCTTAAGGTTGGTTCCTTTTTGGGACATGCAAAGTCCCTAAGTTCGTGACTTCATGGTTCCAGATGTTGATTAAGAGTTGGATATGAGATTTGGACTTCTGGTCCTAAGCAATAAGGGCTTAATGGATTTCTTATCTTAATGGTGCCGTACGTGGGGCGTACATTGTTGTACGTTGAACATATGTGCGAGCCACCCTGTATCCAGCCAGTCAGCCAGGTATGCAAGGCGTACCTAGGTTACGCCAAGCGTGGAGCGACCAGTGCCATTTTGGGCTTCTTTCCACTTTTGGGCTTAAAGGATTTGTTCATGGGTTGGGCTTTTTTTATTTCTGGGCTTGTTTATGTCTGAGGATTTTATTGAGATTTGGTCTTGTTATTGGGCTTAGGATATGACCATATGGGAGTTGGGCCAAATTTGGAAAATTGGGCCATTAGTGAGCCCATGTGGATCTTTTAGTTTTGGGCCTTTTTGGTCTTGGGCTTGGGCCACACTTTTGGTTCATGTTGGGTCAGGGGAAAAATGGTCATTTTACCCCAAGTATGGACTATGGATTACAGTTGGATCCCAATTGCTAATTGGGTGTTATTTGGATTGATAGCTCAGGGTGTCATCAGGGCAGCATCTAAGGATTTGTTTCAGTGAGCTTCAGCATTCGAGGTGAGTCTCATCATTGTTCTATGGGTCGAAGGCACCAATGCTGGCTCATTTGGTCTATGTATCGTAGGAAGATCCGGGGGTAACCCTTGGCACTTTGTATGAAAGACTAGGAGGCTGCTCCTGGCAATCTGTATGCAAGACCAGAGTCTGAGCTCTGGCAATTATTAGTTCAGTAGTTGTAGATTGTATGCTAGTTGTATTTGTGATGCTTGCGTGGAAGACCAGGAGGTGGCTCCTGGAACTTGTCTGTAAGACCTAGGGTTTTGGCCCCCGGCCTGGCAAGGAAGACCACGAGGCGGCTCGTGGCATAATGGCAATACTATGGATGACACATAGCACTTTTATTCATTGTGATATATGTATGATATGTTCAGCTTGTTGATATGAATGATATATATGGCTCAATTTGTATGTGTGGTATGTGGTATTTGGGGAACTCACTAAGCTTTGTGCTTACAGTTGTGGTTTATGGTTTCAGGTACTTCTGGTTCGAAAGGGAAGGGCCTGGCCTGATCGTAGCGCACACACCCGTGTCTTTCCGCAATATGTGATTTTGGGATTTAACTCTGATAATTGTCTTATTTAGAAATGCTTTTAAATGTTTATATCAAGTTACATCTATGTTGTGATTATAATAAAAACAAAATTTTTACCCTTGACTTTTGGGATGTTACATTTGTCATGGTTTAGTCACAACGTGACCTATGGGTGGTCATGACGTGACCGTCGGCTGAGGTTGACAATGGTTGACTTTTGGGTCAAACTAGGGTTTTAAGGATGTAGGCTGAAAGGATATGTCTTTACTAATGTTAGGTGTCTTGTTACTCCTGTCTATCGTATGTGAGAGTTATTGTATTTCTAGCTGCTATTCACGAGGTGAGTCTTCTGACTATATTACTTGTGTAGTAGTGTATTCATGTCGACCAGTTGGGTCTTACTTGTCAATTGATGTTATTTGTGAAACTGTGTTGTTGATATATCCTGGATAGATGTGAGTCCACGGGACTGTTGATAGTCCTCAGGGTTGTTGGTAGCCCTTGAAATGCGCTGTCAATCCATAGGGTTTCTGATTGCCCATAATTGTTTATGTAGCTGAGTTGTAAGTAATACTTTGGGAAACTCACTAAGTGTCATGCTTACAGATGTTTCAAGTACTTTAGATGATCGCGGAAAGGTGAAGGTTTGACTGCACACTCCGGCTTGTATATTTCATGAGTTTCCGCATTTTGATACTCTGATTTGGGATGACTGTATTTGACTGCACACTCCGGCTTGTATATTTCATGAGTTTCCGCATTTTTTATCTATTTAAAAATGAAAAATATTGTGGTAAGAATTTAGATGTTATAGAAGGACCCGATAGTGAGCATGCATTGTGTAACATATATGGAGAGTGCTTTCTGCATGAGCTTTTTACTGGAAGGGGCAAAGGTAAGGTTCGTTGAGAGCCTTTTACATGATATGGCGAGGGATTATTGGCACCTGATTATTTAGACCATTTATTTAGCTGAACTCGAGGATATATCATGGGAGGATTTCACAAGAAGATTCTGGAAGGAGTATGTTCCTCCACTCGAGGTGGAGCGGATAGCTCAAGAGTCTCTGGGTCTCGATCAGACCACAAAGTCAAATAGAAGACCACCAACAAGTTCATCGACAGGGCTTTTTTATTCCCCGATATTGGTGAGTTTGTGATCATTTCCAGATGTCGAAATCTTATTGAGTCCGTAAATGCCGCCAAGAGCAGAGAGTTGGAGTTGGAGACCTGTTAGGGCCAAGATCCTCAATCATATCCAGGATCCTGGATCTCAAAGATATCTAAGGATCATTAAACCTGTGCAGGATCCCGAATCATAAAGGAGTCTCAAGATCCCGAATATATATCAATATCCTAAACATTGCCATTATTATTTCCTAACAAGTTTAACGGCTATATTTCTTGTTTATTTCTCACATGTGCAGAAATAGTCAACATAAGACTTATTCACAATGAAGAAATTCTCCAACCAGCCTTAAAACCCGGAAATACCAAGTCAAAGCACGTTAGAAATACTAGTTCAACAGGATCCCGGAAATATAGGACTTATAGTTACTTAACCTAGACTATAAATACACTTGTAAATGACATACAACGAGCATAACCTCTGTACACCTTACCCACTTAGAGCTACAGGAACACTTGTACTCATATTCTCATTATCATCTCTGTAATTATACGGTCAAATCAATAAAATCAAGCAAGGAAGGTGATCATTATCACCTCCCTAGGTTTTATGCCGGAGATCCAAGAAAGGATCAAGGGCTTTCCTTTGTAAATCACTTGTGCAATCTTGTTCTAATTTTGTTAATCACTTCACCTACAACACCACAACCTCTCATGTAATTTGGTTGATATCCATCTTGTCAATTTTTGACCAAAACAATTTGGCAGTTAGTTATAAATTCAATGCAACTAACAATGAAGCAGAGTATGAAGCACTGATCATGGAGCTACAGCTGGTCAAGGATCTTCAGGTATATGTCAATTTTTTTATTAATAAATAACCACTTAAATGGATCCTATACAATTAATTAAAGACAAAAGACTAGAACTATACCTTCAAATTCTTAAAAAATTAGCCTCGAAATTTGAAGCTTTTAGTCTGAATCAAGTTCCTAAAGAAGATAACGCCGAGGCAGACGCATCACTCAACTTAGGATCTTCCCTCAGGATCTCGCCAGAGACCAGGATCCCAATAACCTATATAATGTTCCCGACGATAAAAGATCCCTCTAGGAGACTAGACGATCCCGACGACCATGATCAGACGACCAACCTAGCAGCAATCGAATATCCTGATCCTCAACCTCCTCACCAGGATCATAATAATCAGGCTTTTGATCCTAATATTCAGGATCCTCCGAAAAGTTCAAGATCTTGGATCCACCCCATTGTGGAATATCTCCAAAATGTCACGATTCCAAAAAGAAGAGAAAAGCGATAGAGCATTCAAGATGAGGGTCTCACACTTTCTGATGATCCAAAGGAAATTATACATGAAAACCTTGGCAGATCTATATCTTATATGTTTGGAAGATCACGAAGCTACAAAAGTTCTAAAAGACATACATGAAGCGGATTGTGACAGCCACACTGGGGGAAGATCCGTATGTCCTAAAGTGTTAATAACATGATACTATTGGACAACCATAAAGAAAGATGCCTTCCTACATGATCAGAAGTGGGATGTATATCTCATTGATTCAGAAGCAGGAAAGGGGGCATAATAGTTAGCATCTTGCCAAGATCCAGGAATGCTATGAACCTCAAAGTGCACTTTATGTTAGTCGATTTAGTTAGATTTCATCACGATCAAGTCGAGGTACATACGTACTCCTTACTCTCGTTTCTTTCCTTTGTATATTTTTATTCCAAGAACACTACTGACTTAAGCATCGGAGTAGAATTAGCCAAGCTAACGCACACCCCAAGCTAATGTTTGGAACATGCAGAAACTCGAGGATCCTATCCAGTACGAATAGAGATTGATCATATCTCCTCCGATTAAGGGTACTTAATCCCCTCTAAGGTTTAAAGAGTTAATAACCTCTTTCATCCTTGTTTGGGTTTCTACACCCCGCTTGGACACACGATATCTAACTATAGGATGTGAATAAAGGGATCATTTAACGCTTTAGTGACTTGGCAACCCTATTATTCCTGAACATATGTTAAGATCCTAAGGTTTAAAGAGTTAATGACGTATTTCTTATGAGTTTAGGTTTATACACATCGCCTGGGCGCATTATATCTAACTATGGGATGTAAATAAGGAGATCATTTCATGCTTTATTGACTTGGAAACCCTCTTATTTCTGAACATATGTTAAGATCCTAAAGTAAATTTCTAAAATTTATAGCATTATCATGTTATCCTAATTTGGGATCCTCCCCACTAAATTTCTAAGGTTTATAACTGTTGGAGATAGTGTCTAAGTCCATAACTATATTTGGTATGTACTTGACCCGACCCGGCATGGTCCATTTGGGTTGCACTTCACCCGAACAATTTACAGATAATCTTTTGAGAATAGTATAAGTTATGATTTATTAATATATTATAAGTTCTAATATATTAATATAAAATCATATTATTTAATTAGTGTTGATCTATAATTAATTTAGAGATCAAAAGTATGACTAATTAAATATGGGCTCTTGTATTTATATAGTGTGGGCTAATGCTTATTTGGAATGGGCTAGGCTTGCATGGATACTCCATGGAGCTTTAACCCATGGATCTCATGGGAATAAAAAGACATGGGTATTAGGGTTTACATGGATGTAACCCTAATCCACCACACTATATAAAGGAGGCTTTGGTTCTTGAAATTACACTAGTTGATGTGTGTAAACTAAGAGGGCCGATTTCAAGAAGTTTGTGACTATTCTCTCAAGTTTCCAAGTTTGTGGTGATTTGTGACTTCCATTTGAGGCATCCACATTATTGGTGCTAGGCTCTCAAACTCCAAGCAATCAACTACTACTACAAGGTAAGTAATTCTACTAGTTTTATTTGATTCAAGTACCTCATGCCATGCTAGTTAGGATAAGAACCTTGGAAAAATAATTATTTGCATGTATCTTAGTCAAACATAGATCCAAGGTTTCTACGGTTGCATGTACACCATAGGAGTGTTAGAATGCTCAAAAACCCATCAGTGGTATCAGAGCCTGGTTTGTTTATTTGATACTTGATGCAAAAAAAAAACTTGAAAATCGAAGTTTTGTTCAAAAGCTCGTATCAAAATTTCAAGTTTTGTATATGTACTTACTATTCTTGAAATTTTTGATATGAACATTCATAAACATATGAGTTTAGAAGATCATAGAAATTATGTGCTAATAATTGATTAGATTAATTCTTGATCTTTATGTGTTTTAATGGAGTCCATAACTAGTTCTTAAGTTATGGATAACCAAAAGTCACATTTATAAATAACCATTAAAAGAACACATAGGTTACAAAAAATGAAGAGTCTTCATTTTTAATAACCATTAACTCATAAGTTATGAGAAATGAAAAGTTTTGAAAGTTTACAAAACTTGCCCTCAAGTTTGGAACATGTAAAGTCATATTAAAAACTTTAGTTCCAACCCCTAGAATTTTAAAAGTTAAAATTCAACCCTTATACTTTATAATATTATAAGTTTAATAATATTTATAAATGTATAAGTTCAAGTCGTCTTACCGCTAGTACGCCTCATTCACGAAGCCGGTCTATAAGGGGGGTATAACGTTGTTGCCTATAAAATGGCAACTTAATGGGTGTCCACTCTCACCCACCGCTTCCTTGATCGGTGGACGGTCGTTAGCCGAACGGGTAGGACAAGGACTTATAAATTCTCATTAAAAGTATAATGATAATACTAAAGTAACTAAACTTTATTGAATTCCCAATCTTAGTTATTTTAGGAAAATGTGAATAAGGTGCTAATCCATGAAATTACACTTTACACTTTGTTTAAGTCGTTAGTGGAGCGTGTGTGGTTAACCGGCACACTAACTTGAACTTAACAAGGTAGGTAAAGGGTGACTTAATGTTTATCATAGTATCGATGGAGCGTGTGTGGTTAACCGGCACATCGATTGAGGGGTAATACATTAAGGGTATCAAGTAATTTGCATGGTTACTTCACACCTTGTTTTGTGATCCTCGGCATCCCAGTCACAAAACTTGAAGGGCACACTCGAGATTGAAACATGCCATTGAAGAAAGTTCAATGAATCTCAAAGAATCTCAAAGAATCTAGGAGTTTCTAAACCAATTAAAACCTAATTAAATATTTCTTTTTTCATGGTGGAAATTGGTGAATCGTCATCCACCTACCTTCAAATATCTTATAGCTTAGATTACGACATCCCTCTTCTAAGTTATAAAATATTGTGTTGGGTCCTAGCCTTAATATTACATTTGGGTGTTTTGTTAAGGGCTATCTCTATATCTAATCTAATCTATTCCCTCTTCTTTTCAGATGTCTTCCAATAACAATGCTTCTGGCTCAAACCCTACTAGCTCCTTCTCTCTCATGAATCTTTGTGCGAGAGTCATCTTTGATGGGTCCAACTTTACAGATTGGATCAGAAACATCAGGATGGTCACTCGGTATGAGAACAAAGAATATGTTCTCGAAAAGGAGCTGAAGGTACCCGAGCCAACTGCTACTCCTGAAGAGCTTGCTAAATATGAGGTACATGAAAGAGATGCTACAAAAGTGGCATGCATCATGATGGCCACCATGACAGCCGAGCTCCAAAAGTCCTATGAGGACTATTATCCTTCTGAGATGCACCAGGACTTGATGGACCGCTACCATCAAAGTGCTCGTTAAGAGCGATATGAAATAATCTCCTCCATGATAACAACCCAAATGAAGGATGGTGAACCCATCACGGGCCACATGCAGAAAATGCAAAGGTATGTGGACCGTTTACTGAAGCTGAATGTGAACTTCCCTGAGGAGTTAGCAATAGACATCATTTTGCACTCCTTGCCATCGTGTTATGATCAATTCCGCATGACATATCACATGAACAAGGAAGAAGTCACCCTCAACAAACTTCAAGGACTCTTGAAGACCGCCGAAAGTGGTCTAAAGGGTAAGTCGGTTGTTACTACTCCTACTCCTACTCCAACTGCGGCCAATGTCTTGGCAATCGGGCATGGCAAAGGGAAGAAGAAAAAGAACCCTTCTAAGGGTACCAAGGGTAAGACCCTTGAAGGCTCCTCTTCAAGCAAAACCAAGAAAGGTTTTGTTACTGCTTCTGCTAACCCTAATGAGGCTGAATGCTTCTATTGCCATGAAAAGTCGCACTGGAAGCGAAACTGCCCAAAGTACCAGCAAGATTTGAAGGATGGGAAAGTAAAACCCAACCATGCAGGTATATACACTATATTGTCTAATAACTCACCTCATTCTAAGTCTTGGGTCCTTGATACAGGTTGTGGTATTCACATATGTTGTGATTTGCAGGGACTAAAAAGAAGTGAGAATGTGGAGCAGGGAAAGATAAACTTGATCATGGGAAACAGGAAAGCTTCACCTGTCACCAAGATAGGAGTTTATTCCTTAGTGCTAAATAGTGGGTTTACATTAGATTTGAATAAATGTTATTATCGCCAGAAATGGCAAGAAATGTTATTTCCTTTCATGCATTGTATAAACAAGGTTTTACCTTTTATTTTGATAATAATAATGGTAGTATTGATGCTTTCTTTAATAATGTTCTTTATTTTAAAGCATTACCTTGTGATGGCGTGTATGAAACTGTATCTCTTGTAGATAATCTAGGAAATAATATATTGTGTATTAACTCTTCCACTAGCTTAGATAAAATATCCTTATGGCATTGTCGTCTTGGACATGTAAGCAAGAAACGTATAGGCCAACTCCAAAAGGATGGAGTCTTGGACTCATTTGACCTAAAGTCAGATGATAGTTGTGAATCTTGTTTGCTTGGTAAAATGACAAAGTCACCTTTTACTGGCACTTGTGCTAGGGGTGAAGGTTTGTTGGACCTCATACACACGGATGTGTGTGGACCCTTCAGAACTGCCACAAGAGATGCTAATCGGTTCTATGTCACTTTTACTGGTGATTTTAGTAGATATGGATATGTCTACCTAATCAAGCATAAGTCAGAAACCTTTGAGAAATTCAAAAAGTTTAAGCGAGAAGTGGAGAATCAGTTGGGCAGGAACATTAAGATGCTTCGATCCGATCGTGGTGGTGAGTATCTTAGTACTGAGTTCCTTGACTATCTTAAGGAATGTGGGATTGTCTCACAATTGACACCTCCTAGGATACCACAGTTGAATGGTGTAGTTGAGAGGTGCAATCGGACCTTGTTGGACATGGTTCGTTCCATGATGAGTCGAGCTTCGCTACCAATCTCATTTTGGGGGTATGCCTTAGAGACTGCCGCCCATATCCTTAATCTAGTCCCTACAAAGAAGGTTGCCAAAACACCTCACGAGGTGTGGACTGGAAAAGTTCCCAATCTAGACCACATCAAGATTTGGGGTTGCGAGGTTTTCGTGAGACGCGAGACTCACGATAAGCTCAAACCCCAAAGAGAAAGGTGTATTTTCATCGGCTACCCACATAAATCCTTTGGTTAGATCTTCTACAGACCCAGTGATAATGTGGTCTTTGTAGCAAGAAGAGGATTATTTCGAGAGAGAGAATTCATGAGCCAAGGAGACAGTGGGAGGCAAATTGACCTTGAGGAAATTCAAGAGTCAAGTGGTGAAGGAACCTCAAACCCTAGCCCTCAACCTGAGGAGGAAACTCCTGTTGAGCCGACTGACAAATCTATACCTCTGAGGCGTTCCACCAGAGTTAGGAATGCACCTGAGCATTATTATGATTTTCATATTACTGCAGAAGGTGAGACACTTATCAGTGATAACACACTGGTAAGTCTGGATGAGCCTAACAGCTACACGGAAGCCATGGCAGGCCCTGAGGCTGCTAAATGGAAAGAGGCTATGGATAGCGAGATACAGTCCATGTATGACAATCAAGTTTGGAACTTGGTTGACAATGTACCTGATCGTAAGATAGTTGGGTGCAAATGGATCTTCAAGAAGAAGACCGACATGGATGGTAATGTACACACTTATAAGGCACAACTGGTTGCAAAGGGTTATTCTCAAATTCCGGGAGTTGATTATGATGAGACCTTTTCACCAGTGGCCAAGATTAAGTCTATTAGGGTTCTGTTAGCCATTGCTGCATTTCATGATTATGAAATATGGCAAATGGATGTCAAAACCGCTTTCCTTAATGGAAAGTTGGGTGAAGATGTTTACATGGTTCAGCCAGAGGGTTTTGTCAGTACAGAGTACCCCAGTAGAGTGTGTAAGCTCGAGAAATCCATTTATGGATCAAAACAGGCACCTTGCAGATGGAATCTTTTCTTTGATGAGAAAGTCAAAGAATTTGGCTTTTCAAGGAGTGAAGATGAATCTTGTGTCTATATCAAGGCTAGTGGGAGTATAGTCATCGTTTTGGTACTGTATGTGGATGACATACTACTCATAGGAAATGACATCCCAACCCTGCAGGAAGTAAAGTCCTGGCTTGGGAAGTGTTTCGCTATGAAGGACCTTGGAGAAGCTGCCTATATCCTAGGGATAAGGATTTTGAGAAACAGGAATAAAAGACTAATTGGACTTAGTCAAAGCACCTATGTGGACAAAGTGTTGAAAAGGTTCAACATGCATAACTCCAAGAAAGGAGAGTTACCCATCCAGAGTAATGCCAGATTGAGTAAGACACAAAGCCCTAGTATTGAGGCTGAGATAGCAGAAATGAGACGAATACCTTATGCTTCAGCTGTAGGATCGATCATGTATGTTATGACGTGTACTCGACCTGATGTAGCCTTTGCTTTGAGCATGGTTAGCAGGTATCAGGGGAACCCTGGCAAGGCACACTGGACTACGGTAAAGAATATCCTCAAGTACCTACGGAGGACTAAGGACTGGGTCCTTACCCTCGGTGGCAGTGAGGACTTGAGAGTTGTAGGGTACAGTGATGCTAGCTTTCAGACTGACAGGGATAATTTCCGCTCTCAGTCGGGCTGGGTCTTTACTCTAAACGGAGGGGCAATTACTTGGAAAAGTTCCAAGCAGGAGGCAGTGGCTGATTCCACTTGTGAATCAGAGTATATAGCAGCAAGCGAGGCAGCAAAGGAGGCTATATGGCTAAAGAACTTCATCGGAGACCTTGGAGTTGTACCAGCTATAAAGGAGCCAATGGAGATTTTCTGTGACAGCAATAGTGCGGTTGCCTTAGCCAAGGAACCAAGAGATCATGGGAGATCCAGACACATTGACAGAAAATATCACTTCATCAGACATCGAATAGAAGAAGGAATCCTCGTGGGAAAGAGGGTATCATCGGATGAGAACCCAGCAGATCCCCTCACGAAGGGACTGACTCTGGCTAAGCATCTCCAGCATGCTCGGAGCATAGGGCTGAAGGATGATATTAGTTTTAGTAGTTAGATAATCTTGAAATTTGTAAAATGTAATTGACATTTGATGATAAATAAAAGCTGTTATTTATGAGTAAAGTGTTGCTATCTCTTGTCAATCGTTTACTACTATTTCTTTTTGCATGTTTTGACTTCCAGAATAATTATGTTATGGTTTATATCATATTATTCAAACTCTCCACAGTCGGTCATATGTTGGAAGTAGATATGAATCAAGACTGTCATGGGTTGGCTTCTATAACACTCATGAGTGCTCATAAGTTCTGAGTATTGGATTCAACCCACGCTCACTTGTATCACTTCATGGAATTTATCTCGAGTGATCGTGAGACGGTAATATCATATAAGTCTTTAAACCTAGAGATATGATTTGTTGCCTATGAGTTGGTTATGCATTGATTGCATGAAAACGCATTGGTAACTCGAGGTTATAAACCGTGCCTTTGTGTGTAGTTCAACAAGTAGTAGAGCAAACATATGAGTCGAAGTTTATCTGTTCCTTCTAGGATTAGAAGCGATATCTGGGCCCCTCGATGATTTTGTTTTGACCTATGTACCGGGCCCGGTCAGAACTAAATTGATGTGTTCAGTTAAGTTCTATGTCAAACAAATCAGAAATCAGGAAACAAATGCTGGACAATAAGCAAGACCATGTTCCATGTATTTGTCCGGCTGATATCTAGAACAGAGGATTATATGATCACTTATCTAAAATGGCGCTTCATAGTTCAACATAGTTTTAAGAGCTACGATTGCTGATCGGTTCCTGAAGTCATACTTGCAACTATAGTTATTATACTTATCCAAGTGGGAGACTGTTGGAGATAGTGTCTAAGTCCATAACTATATTTGGTATGTACTTGACCCGACCCGACATGGTCCATTTGGGTTGCACTTCACCCGAACAATTTACGGATAATCTTTTGAGAATAGTATAAGTTATGATTTATTAATATATTATAAGTTCTAATATATTAATATAAAATCATATTATTTAATTAGTGTTGATCTATAATTAATTTCGAATTAATTTAGAGATCAAAAGTATGACTAATTAAATATGGGCTCTTGTATTTATATTGTGTGGGCTAATGCTTATTTGGAATGGGCTAGGCTTGCATGGAAAGTCCATGGATACTCCATGGAGCTTTAACCCATGGATCTCATGGAAATGAAAAGACATGGGTATTAGGGTTTACATGGATGTAACCCTAATCCACCACACTATATAAAGGAGGCTTTGGTTCTTGAAATTACACTAGTTGATGTGTGTAAACTAAGAGGGCCGATTTCAAGAAGTTTGTGACTATTCTCTCAAGTTTCCAAGTTTGTGGTGATTTGTGACTTCCACTTGAGGCATCCACATTATTGGTGCTAGGCTCTCAAACTCCAAGCAATCAACTACTACTACAAGGTAAGTAATTCTACTAGTTTTATTTGATTCAAGTACCCCATGCCATGCTAGTTAGGATAAGAACCTTGGAAAAATAATTATTTGCATGTATCTTAGTCAAACATAGATCCAAGGTTTCTAGGGTTGCATGTACACCATAGGAGTGTTAGAATGCTCAAAAACCCATCAATAACATTATCATGTTATCTTATGAAATGAGATTTTCCCCAGTTATTATCTAAAGTTGGGATTTTCCCTAGTTATTATCTGAAGTTGAGATTTTCCCCAGTTCTTATCTAAAGTTGGGATTTTCCCCAGTTATTATCCAAAGTTGGGATAATCCCCAATACTTCTTAAGTTGGTATATTCCCCAATATTTCTTAAGTTGGGATCTTCTACAAGATTTCTTAAGTTGGGATCTTCTCCAAGATTTCTTAAGTTGGGATCTTCTCCAAGATTTCTTAAGTTGAGATCTTCCCTAGTATTTCTTAAGATGGGATCTTTCCAAGTATTTATTAAGTAGGATATTCTTCACGATCTCATAATTTGGGATTCTCCCCAGTAAAACTATTAACTGGGACCTTCCCCAGTGAATTCCTATGTGGGATCTTTCCCAATATTACCTGAGTTGGGATTATTCCTAGTAAATTCTAAAGTTGGGATCATCTCCCAAGAGCATATTCGGAAGAACTATCTTCAACATGATAAGATCAAAATCCTAAATAGAAGTTCAAAGAGACAATTAAAAGTCTAAGACAAATCTAAGAAAAAAGCTCTCTCCAGGTTCTATCTATCTTTATCTTTATGCCTTCTACGCCCGAAGTTGTTCCTAAAACAATATATGTATATATATATATATATATATATATATATATATATATATATATATATATATATATATATATATATATATGTATATATATATATATATATATATATATATATATATATGCTTTTCTTTTAAAGGTGTTCCTACTTTTCAAACCAAAACCGACCTCTTCTAAAACCTCGGGATCTTGACTATTACAAAATTCTGATCAAGTAACTTTTTATCTCAGATCTTTAGGATCCAAATTTTTTTTTTTGTAAATTCTAAACTCATTAGGATCCTGATCATTTGAAAAAACATGTTTTAACCCTATTTCTACAACCAAATCAACCACGCAAGAAAAGAGATAAACCACAGCATGAGTATTAAAAGGGGTTACCCTCCTACCCAACAAAAAAGAAAATATTGTTTTACAGAACAAAAGTTAAAATTTTTTTAAAATTTTATCAAACTTAATTCAATGTTTGATTACTCCAGCTGGGATATACTCTGCCTCTTTCTTCTCTTTTTCTCTGCAGGATCCTGACCAACATTTACAAGTTTGTCAGTCAACTTAGCCAGGGTTTCACGCCAACTGGCCATATTCCATGATCCTGCATTCTCTACATCTTCCCCCATCTTGATCTTTGCCTCCCTGATGCCCTCAACAACATTACTCTTAACCTTTGCAATCACCTCCTCGATCTCCAGCGCATGCTCCTCCTCTTTCTCAACTTTCTTCTTACTCAATTTCTCCACCCTCTTCAGAGGCTCCTTGTTGATCTCTTCTTACTCCTTCAAGGCTTGGTCCACCAGGTCAAGCTTAAGCTTTAGATCTTCGGTGGATCAAGAAACATGATCATCAACCTATAAATTACCATGGTAAGAGAATTGAAATCAAACTGCAAAAAGCAAAAAGATCCTTACAACTTGCAATAAAGATATCAACTTCCTTAGCATCTCGTCCACCCCAAGGCTCTCCAATCCAAGGTCTTAGCCGACTTCCTTTTTCGGGATCTTGGAGTCTTCACGGTCAGATCTATCGAGGTTCTCTTCAGAGGAAGAGAAGATGAGGTCTTCTCCTTCTTGACCACAAGTTGGCCACCGTACATGGCAGAGTCGATATCAAAAAGGGTGAACCAAGCACTAGAGTGTGTAGCCTTGGATCCTAAACATAACAAAGGAACTTAATAAGTTCAAGATCCTCCATGAAAAAAAAGACAAACAAATGATATTTACCTGTCGACATGGGGGCAGTAGCAGATGTACTCTCTTAAAAGCTAAGTTCTTCGAAACTGAAGGATCTTTCATTCTCAGGCAAAGCAAGGAAACTCTTAATCTTCTCATCAGTATCTTCAGCAGCAGGGGCGAGATTCTCGAACTTGAAAGCTGAATCAAAACAAATAAAACAAGGAAGTGTGAATTTCAGATCCTCAACAAAATAAAATTAAATCCTATCCTTTCTAACCTAATTTCTTGGCAGGAGATCACCGTCGGCGATGGATTCACATTTCACAAAGAAATATTTCTCTTTTTGAGAACCATCGTTTTGTTTCAAATTTAAAATAAGATGTGATTTGTTTGTTTTGACTTTGAGCAGGAAACGAGAAGACCCATAAGTTTGGAGATCATAATCATGGTCCAACTCAACTAATCCTATGCATAGATCCTTAGATTGATTTAATTAATCAACCTAAAACAAGATACTCCAGATCACAGGCATAGTTTGGATGGAAGCAAACCGAAGTAGGAAATACGAAACCAGGTTTGGCCTTAGCATGAAAAGGATTGAAAATGACATCGGCAAGAAAAGCTTCGATCAATTTCAAGGACTCAGTGTCGTTATCATCAAAAGAGAAAGTCCCCTCGTAAGACAATATTTTTTGATCGAGGAAGTCCTCGTCAGGAAGAGTAAGGATGCTCGAGCGAGAACGGAGTGCCTTTTTACCCATGATCATCAAACAAAAAAATGAGAAGAAAGGACTAAGAAATTTACCTTCACGATAACAGATAACGCTTGAAAAAGAGCTAAAAAGAGTAATAGAAGATCGATAACCATCAACCCATATTTATACGGATTGCATAGGATATATAGGATATTTGACAACATACTCATATCTTTTGAACATATACAATTCGAACCGTTAGATTTTGAATTTTAAATCCTTTATTTCCAATTAATTAAATTTTACCCTTTAAATATTTGAAATTAATTCCAATATTTTGCAGGTATAATTTGGGGGCAATTTTTAGGGCCAAGATCCTCAATCCTATCCAGGATCTCGGATCTCAAAGATATCTAAGGATCATGTAACACCCGGAATCTGGAAGGCTATTTAAGGAAGAATAACCTTCATTTATGAAGACAACTCGTCGAATTCAAGGTGGAAAACTCGACGAGTAGGAATGATTAGCACGCAGGAGTTTAAGAACCAACTCGACGAGTTGGGGACGGATTTGGGAAACCCTAAATCTGGGATTTGCACCCTAGTTAAATAACTTAACTCAAGGGTTTTGGCTTCATTTCCAGCCTCCATTGCCTAAACCCTAAATCCAGAAACCCTAATGCATTTGTGAGCTTGTAAGCCATTTTTGAGTGAATTTTTGTGCGTGTTGAAGCTTGTGAAGGAAGGAGAAGCTTGGGGATCCAAGAAGAAGTTAGTAGATCCAGAAACTCCATTTCATTCTCATCATTTTCTTGTAACCAAGCCTCAAACTTGCTAAGTAACTTCTTAGATCTCCTTATTATCACTTTATTGGGTTTTTGGTTCAAGAAGCATGACCTTTGGGAAATGAACGTCCCAAGTGTGTACACCATCAAATCTGGAATCATGGAGGACTTTCATGGCACAAAGGTGCAAACTTTATGGCCATTGAAGCCCCATGCAAGCTATAGGATGTTATTTTGACCTTTTAAGCTCTAAAAGGCCATGCATGGAGAGAAAGGTGGAAGCTTTACATGTTATTGTAGTGTTTAGGGTCTAGATCTCAGTTTATGTGCCTTGGTTTAGAGTATTGATGGTGTTTGGATCAAGATCTAGGTCTTAAAGGACTAGGGTTTGAGCTTAACCCATTATGTAAGGCTATTAACGGCAAACTTGGAAACTTTACCCTTAAAAGGACATTTTCAGTGTATGTGTGAAGTATGAAGCTCAGATTTGAAGAATAGGGGCTTAATCCATTAAGATGAAGCAACATAATAAAGAACTCGGCGAGTCCATAGAGGGACTCGACGAGTTGAGTCGATTTGTCCCGATTCTATAAAGGGTAGAACCCGACGTGTCTGAGGAGGGACTCGATGAGTTGACTCATTTTATCACAACTACGAGTAGCAAGGGAACTCAGTGAGTCAGGGGGATGACTCGACCAGTTGAGTCAACACGGAGCGTTGACTTAGACTTTGATTGGGCGTTGACTTTGACATCGACTTTGACTTGGACCAAGGTTGATCCCTGAGGGCTATGAAGTATGGAAAGGGTTCAAAAGGGTTGAGTATAGTCCATATTTGGACAAGAGTATGTGAGGGGTGGAATGGTCTTCTACCCCAGTGAGGACTTATGGTTAAGTTATAAAAATCCCAGACTTATTTAATTTGTATGATGATCAGTAGCTCGGGGAGTCGAGAGATCAGCAGTTCGAGGATCTACCAGCTAGCAGCGAGAGGTTTAGTCGCAGGATTCTACAGTCAACTTGTGAGGTGAGTTTTCTCCTGTAGGAACAGGTCGAAGGCACCAATGTCGTCCCTTTTATGTATGTTAGTATGTTCCGGATCAAGGTCTGATGTTGGGCGATGCCCGATGAATGTTTGTATGCTTGATGTCTTCATGATTCTTGCATGTGCTTGTTTTATATGTTCCGGATTTCGATTATATGCTGGGCGGGGCTCGAGGAAGGTTTATACGTATGTTTCTGAACTACGGTTCGATGTCGGGTGGTACCCGATGAAGGAATGCATGTTTAGTTATACTTGTTGTCTTTGTGATACTTGTATGTGCCTGGTAGGGAGGTGAGTGTGGGCGGGGTTCAGTATCTCATCACTAGTTGAGTATGGACGGGGTTCCATATCTCACCTTTAGTAGAGTATGGGCGGGTCCCATGATGGGCGAGGCCTTAAGACTGGAAGATATAGTGTTGTGTATGATTCTTGATGTACTAGCATGATTATATGTTATTGTTTGTATGTGCATAGCGGGTGGGTCCCAGAGACAGGCACGGCCTGGTAGAAATAAATTTGTATATCGAGTGGGGCTCGATGCCAGGCGGGGCTTGATGCCAGACTCTGTCTGATGTCGGGTGGGGCCCGAGGAAGAGGCGAGGGCCCAACTTATGTGCTTATATGATTATGTGAATGGTATGTGGTAGTTTGGGGAGACTCACTAAGCTTCGTGCTTACACTTTTCAGTTTTGGTTTCAGGTACTTCCGGTAACAAGGGGAAGAGCTCGGGATGATTGAAGTGCACACATCATTTGTTTAGCCTGGGATGTTTAAACTCTGATATATTTGACATATATTTTGATATTTTTGAGATACACGACTTATGATTTTATATGATTTTGGATAATTATGGTTTTCTTAATGATTTAAAATTAAAGTTTTGGACTGTATTTTTGGGATGTTTGAAGTTGGTATCAGAGCCTTGGTTTGAGGGATTCGGGTACACTCTCGGGTGTGTCTGAACTCAAACTAAGGACTTGGTATAAAAAATTTCAAAGGAAAATCATTTTATAAAAATAAATTTTAAAAGTAAAAAGAATTTTGAAATGAGAAAAAGGGTGTGGTGCATGCAATCAGCCGAGCTCAAGTAACCACTCCCAAATTACCCATACAAGTTTATGTTATGATATATGAGAACAACATGCTAGATTAGGGCTAAGGATCTAGGAATGATGCATTGTATGCCTGTTATATGTGTATGAGAACTGCATGCTAGTTTAGGGCTATGGATCTAGGAAGGATATCTTATACGCCTGTTGTATGAGCTTATTGAACTATATGCTAGTTCTGATTAGTCAGTAATATGATGACCTGAGTAGGATATGCTTGATTATGGTTACTCAAAGCCCGAATGCTGCTTGCTTTGTGCTTTTAGGAGTTCTAGTTATCTTTAACTAACTAGTAAACGAATATGTTAAGTTACATATTATGAGGACTAAATTATTTTAGAAGGTGAGGTTTGGCTCTATTTCGCAGCCCTCGTTTGAGTCTAACCGTTGTAGGGTAGGACCTCTCATTCGAAGAATTATCTGGTCTTAATGATATGTAATAGTATTTGTGAGCTAGTTAGGAGAGATAGCAGGGACTTCTTATGCAGTTGATGGCGGAGAGTGGGTTGGTGATTACCCTAAGGAAAGCCTAGGATGAGATTAGAATGAGAAAAACAGTAGTAGTAGAAGGGACTTGGTGGAGTCAAGGCAATTCTTGAGGAATATACGGATAGATGTTGAAGGTGGTATGGGCCCATACTACTGAAAGCAAACGATCCGTACTCGGGTCAATGATGGATGAGATAAAACCAGGAAACTTGTAGTGTGTGTGTGATCCCTCTATTTATGTTGAGTATTATGATGTTTGATATGGTGTATTTTAAGAATGGTGACGTTACGCACTAGACCCGTTGGCAGCTCAGGTGCCGGTGAGGGATCAGGCTCGGGCTCTGGAGCCGGGCAGCTAGATGAGCAGATGAGAGAGTTTATATCATCTGAGATTATGCCCAGTATTATGGACCAGACTCCTGTGATCTTTGGTACTGTCAAGGAGGGCATTTTGGAGATTTTAGATGAGAGCTTGGGTACGTTCTGCACCGAGATGGAAGCCATGATGGGGGCGCGCACGTTGACATTCAGAGAGTTCAAAGCCTGTGGAGCTCCAGACTATCACGGGTCTAAGGACCCCATTGCTAGAAGTCGGTGGTTGACAGATGTTGCCAACGCCTTTCGTTGTAGCCGGTGTCCCGAGGGGAACAATGTCCCACTCGCCTCCTGTCCTCTGAAGGACAGAGCACGTGATTGGTGGGAGGAGGTTGGACATGCTATTGAGGACGATGCCGCCTTGGAAGCGATGACATGGGGTGACTTCTCGTCCAGGTTCAGGGCCTAGTTTTCACCAGTGATTGAGGTGCAGTAGTTAGCACGAGAGTTCCAGGATCTCTAGTAGACTACGGAGACGGTGGCGGAAATCACTGCCAAGTTCAGGGAGAGAGCACTTCTTGTTCTGCAGTATGTGGCGGACGAGGAGATGAAGAAGGCTCGGTATGACGAGATGCTGAGGAGCAACATTAGACAGTTTGTAAGCCAGTCCAGCTTCAAGATGATGGAGGATATGATCGCTCAAGCTAAGGAGAGAGAGATCGACTTAGAGGCAGAGAGGAAGAGGAAGCCAGACGAGTTTCAGACATCTGCATGGTCGAGCAAGAGGCCAAAGGTATCAGATTCTATATCAAGAGGTCATTAGGACCATAGCCGTTGTGGCAAGTGCGGCAGGACACACGAGGGTGCGTGTAGGAGCGGTAGTAGTGGTGATTCTGGCTGCTTCAAGTACGACTGGATCGGTCATTATCGCAGGGATTGTACTGCTACCAACACCTAAGGATCAGACCTGATCTGCTTTCATTGCAGCCAGCGGGGCCACAAGAAGGCCCAATGTCTGAGTTTGGCTGCAGTGGGACAGGTGATGGCACCTTCCCCTGCAACATTGAGGATCACCAACGACCGTCAGGGCCGAGCAGAGGCGGTTGCGGCGAGGAGAAGGGCTTTCCAGTAGACTACAGAGGAGGCACGAGCAACTTTCGATGTTACAGGTGCGCATGTTTTACTTTCCTATCATTTTTTATGTGTGATTTTAATTCTATTGTGTCGCGTCCATATGAGAATTTGTGTCTTGGGGTTATACTTCCTGCTTATGTTCTGGTTATATGCCATATGCATACCATGAGTCTTAGGGTAGTAGTGTGAGGTCGTCTCCTTATATAGTGGGTTCTCAGGATGTGGTAGCTGTAGCAAGTGTGAGTGGAACTCGGGAGGTGTTCCGTTAGTTTTCAAGAGTCATACTACTTTAGTGTTTGTTAGTTTTGAAAACACTAACAGTGGTAAGCGTTGGTCTCCAGCAGATTGATCATTGGATGGTAAGAATGATTGAGAGTCCTTCCAGTCTTGTGTGCTGTAAGATTTTAGTTGAATCAAGGTGGGGGAGAATTCTCCAGGGGTTCAGGAATAGAAGGAAGTGTGAAGTTAGGATGAGTTCACATTCTTGTGAGGAAGGAAGGCAACCTAAGTGGCTGATTGGATTGAGGGGTACGTGAGTTGGGAGTTTGGGAAACCTCCCAACATAGGGTTCGCGTCTTTTCGGTGCTCGATAGTTGGCTTTGGGGACCGGGTTGAGGAAATTCCCGTCACGACGTGAGTTCATCCACGATGTTAGGTCGTGTGCGTGATCAACGTGGAAAGTGTTGTAAGACTGCGGGATAGCCGTAGCATTCACCAGCAGCCAGACAGCGTGGAAAGTGTTGTAAGACTGCAATATAGCTGTAGCATTCAGTAGCAGCCAGACAACATGGAAAATGATGTAAGACCGCGGGATAGCCGCAACATTCATTAGTGGCCAAGTAGAGGAGTGTAGGTGGGGGCCCGTATCTCCCAGCTAGCAGAGTTTGGGCGGGGGCCTGTATCTCCTAATTAGCGGAGTGTGGGCGAGGCCCGTATCTCCTAGTTAGCGTGATCAGCATCAGGAAAGGATAGGTAGATAGGATTCGAGGTGGATTTGTACCTGCGTAGCCCTAGATAGGGGAGACCTGGGGGTAAGGCTACTGCGTAGTATGGTTTGGGTGAGACCCATGGGTGAGGCCCGTGCGATTATAGCAAGGCAGGTGGGACCTGGAAGAGATCGTGGGGTCGAAATATAGGATTGGGGATTCCAGGATTTATAAAGCCAATAGTGGCAAAGTGGATAGAGCAGTTTTGATAGCCAAAGTTTTCTTCGGAAGTCGTTGGGAGCGAATGAGAGGGTGTTCATTTGTTCAGTGACCGGGTGGAATCCGGTACTTCAGATAGTTGACAGATAAGATGGGACCAGGGTGGTCCCGATTCGTTCGGAAAGCGAACAAGAGACAACATGATGTTCAGGCAGAAGTAGTGATGTGAGGACTCTCGAGTAAGGATTAGTTGTTGATCGAAGATGCTAAGTCACTTACAGTTGAATGAAATGATCTCAGAGTAATTGATTTGACCCTGTTGCGCAGCTCTCATCTAAGTCTAACCGTTTCAGGGATGAATTTTCTACTCGAAGGATTATCTGAGCCTTCTGCCAAGTATAAGTATTCTATAGCTGGTTAAGGACAAGGATGTTGTTTGTGATGGTTGCATAGAGGTAGAAAAAGGGGTCTTGTGGTCTATGTTCAGTTGCCTTGGGAAGGCCATTGACTGCGAGAGGTAATGGTCATACCCCTTCAGATGTCAGGTATAGGTACTTGCTGGTTACAGGACATGTTATCGGCTGGTGATGAGAGCAGTATACTCAGGATTTATTGTGATTGAAGTGCTATCAAGAGTTCATCCCCAAAGAGTGACATCTTATTCAGGAAGCAGGACTGTAGGCCGAGCATAGTGGTCCTTTCAAGGATTGGACCGGGTAGGCAAGGTTATACATTGTATAGGACTGTTGTAAGAGTTTATATTAATTCATAGTGTTTTCCGTGTCTCATGAGGATCACCAGTTAGTTCGGGGCAGATAGTGGGAACCACGGGCGTGGCGCGTGAGCAATATCCAAGGTAGGTGGTTGTAGAAGAATTTGAGGACAAAGTCTAGTTTAAAAGGGGGAGAGTTGTAATACCCGAAATCTGTAAGGCTATTTAAGGAAGAATAACCTTCTATTAAGAAGACAACTCGTCGAGTTCAAGGAGAAAAAGTCGATGAGTAGGAATGATTAGCACGCGAGAGTTTAAGAACCAACTCGACGAGTTGGGGAGGACCAACTTGACGAGTTGGACTGGTTTAGGAAACCCTAAACCCGGGATTTGCACTTTATTTAAACAACATAACTCTAGGGTTATGGCTTCATTTCCAGCCTCCATTGCCCAAACCCTAAATCCAGAAACCCTAATGCATTTGTGAGCTTGTAAGCCATTTTTGAGTCAAGTTTTGTGTGTCTTGAAGGTTGTGAAGGAAGGAGAATCTTGGGGATCCAAAAAGAACTTAGTAGATGCAGAAACTCCATTTGATTCTCATCATTTTCTTGTAATCAAGCCTCAAACTTGCTAAGTAACTTCTTAGATCTCCTTATCATCACTTTATTGGGTTTTTGGTTCAAGAAGCATGACCTTTGGGAAATGAACGTCCCAAGTGTGTACACCATCAGATTTGGAATCATGGAGGACTTTCATGGCATAAAGGTGCAAACTTTATGGCCATTGAAGCCCCATGCAAGCTATAGGATGTTATTTTGGCCTTTAAAGCTTTAAAAGGCCATGCATGGAGAGAAAGGTGGAATCTTTACATGTTATTGTAGTTTTTAGGGTCCAGATCTCAGTTTATGTGCCTTTGTTTAGAGTATTGATGGTGTTTGGATCAAGATCTAGGTCTTAAAGTACTTGAGTTTGAGCTTAACCCATTATGTAAGGCTATTAACGGGCAAAGTTGGAAACTTTACCCTTAAAAGGACATTTTCAGTGTATGTGTGAAGTATGAAGCTCAGATATGAAGAATAGGGGCTTAATCTATTAAGATGAAGCAACAAAATAAAGAACTCGGCGAGTCTATAGAGGGACTCGATGAGTTGAGTCGATTTGTCCCGATTCTCTAAAGGGTAGAACCCGACGTGTCTAAGGAGGGACTCGACGAGTTGACTCGTTTTATCACGACTACGAGTAGCAAGGGAACTCGGCGAGTCAGGGGAATTACTCGATGAGTTGAGTCAACGTGGAGCGTTGACTTAGATTTTGACTGGGCGTTGACTTTGACCTTGACTTTGACTTGGACCAAGGTTGACCCCGGAGGGTTATGAAGTATGGAAAGGGTTCAAAAGGGTTGAGTATAGTCCATATTTTGACAAGAGTATGTGAGGGGTGGAATGGTCTTCTACCCCAGTGAGGACTTCTGGTTAAGTTATAAGAATCCCATACTTATTTAATTTGTATGATGATTAGTAGCTCGGAGAGTCGAGAGATCAACAGTTCGAGGATCTGCCAGCTAGCAGCGAGAGGTTTATTCGCAGGATTCTACAATCAGCTTGTGAGGTGAGTTTTCTCATGTAGGAACGGGTCGAAGGCACCAATGTCATCCTGTTTATGTATGTTAGTATGTTTCGGATCAAGGTCCGATGTCAGGCGATGCCCGAGGAATTTTTGTATGCTTGATGTCTTCGTGATTCTTGTATTTGCTTGTTTTATATGTTCCGGATTTCGGTCCGATGTCGGGCGGGGCCCGAGGAAGGTTTATATGTATGTTTCCAAAGTACGGTTCGATACTTGTTTGTGCCTGGTAGGGAGGTGAGTGTGGGCGGGGTTCTGTATCTTATCACTAGTTGAGTATGAACGGGGTTCCATATCTCACCATTAGCAAAGTAGGGGGGCCCATGGCAGGCGAGGCCTTAATACTAGAAGATACAGTGTTGTGTATGATTCTTGATGTACTAGCATGATTATATGTTATTGTTTGTATGTGCATAGCGGGAAGGGCCCAGAGACAGGCGGGGCTTGGTAGAAACAGATCTGTATACCGAGCGGGGATCAATGCCAGGAGGGGCCTGATGCCGGACTCTGTCCGATGCCGGGCGGGGCTAGAGGAAGGGGCGGGGGCCCAACTTATGAGCTTATGTGATTATGTGAATGGTATGTGGTAGCTTGGGGAGATTCACTAAGCTTCATGCTTAGAGTTTTCAGTTTTGGTTTCAGGTACTTCCGGTAATAAGGGGAAGAGCTCGGGATGATTGCAGTGCACACACCATTTGTTTGGCGTGGGATGTTTATACTCTGATATATTTGACATGTATTATGTTATTTTTGAGATACATGACTTACGATTTTATATGATGTTGGATAACTATGGTTTTTTTAAGGATTTAAAATGAAATTTTTGGACTGTATTTTTGGGATGTTTCAGATCCTTAAACCTGTCCAGGATCCCAGATCATAAAGGAGTCTCATGATCTCGAACATACATCAAGATCCTGAACATTGCCATTATTATTTCCTAACAAGTTTAACGACTATATTTCTTGTTTATTTCTCACATGTGCAGAAGTAGTCAACATAAGACTTATTCACAATGCAGAAATGCTCCAACCAGCCTTAAAACCTGGGAATACCAAGTCAAAGCACGGTGGAAATACTAGTTCAACTGGATTCCGGAAATATAGCACTTATAGTTACTTAACCTAGACTATAAATACACCTGTAAACGACACACGAATGGCACAACCTCTGTACACCTTACACACTTAGAGCTACAGAAACACTTATACTCATATTCTCATTATCATCTCTGTAATTATACGTTCAAATCAATAAAATCAAGCAAGGCAGGTGATCATTATTACCTGCCAAGCTTTTATGCCAGAGATCCTAGTAAGGATCAAGGGCTTTCCTTATAAATCACTTGTGCATTCTTGTTCTAATTTCGTTAATCACTTCACCTACAACACCACAACCTCTCATTCAATTTGGTTGATATCCATCTAGTTGATTTTTGACCAAAACAAGACCCAACAACGGAAGTGGAAGTAGTATCAAGTTCACGTGTCAGTGGCAACAACCAAGAGGTCTAAAGTTGATGATGTTCGATCAGGAGGTCAAGGGGGGACACAATTGTTGTGGCAAGTGTGGGAAGATCAATGAGATTGTATGATGTGCATCTACGTTGAGGCGATTTAGATGTGGTTAGGAGGGTCATTATAGACGAGAATGTAAGTAGGGGAGATGAGAGTGTGTTTTCTTTGCAATCATCCAGGTCATGTCAATGTTGATTGTCCCAAACGATCGGTTGGGATGGTATTAGATCCAACACTGATAGATTGGCAATTGTAGGATGGATATCAGGGGATAGTGGAGGGTCCGAGGGCTAGGGTTTGAGCTTTTCAAATTTCTACTAGAGGAGGCGAGTGCAATGTGACGACCTGGATTTTCTACACATACATCTATAGGGATATATCAATGTTTTCTACTAAAATGCTGAATTGTATAAAAATGAAAACATTTTACATCCAAGTTTAATCACGGGTTTACAATAAAATCTACTATTAATTAATCAACAAGGAAAATACAAATGAATAAAATTATTATTCTACACTAATTCCTTGTGCTCTAATCTTTTCATGTACCACAACTGCTGGCTAAACCTACAAAACATGAAACATATCTACTACCTCATACCATATTTCTGGTGAGTTATATTCTAATATGTTTTCATGTTAATCTACCCTTCTTCTAATTTTTCCATCTTGACATACTCTATCTTTCTTCTTTACTTCTTTCTCATAATCTACAATCTAATCTTTTTTTTCTAATAGCATACACTGCTATTCTTCTCATTCATCTATCTCTTCTATATTTTTCTCATATTTACATACTTTACCTTCTGTCCTATTTTCTCATACTCTACTATATTCTCAATATGTCTCATATCATATTTCTCTGTTATTTCTATAATCTACTCTTCTTCTCTACTCATTTCTTCTCTTCCTATAATCTTTATTATCTTTTTCTCAGGCTCATCTCATACTCTATACACACTCTACCTTCTCTTAATTTATCTCTCTCATGCTCTTTTTTATACATCTACTTTCTTTTACCTTACTCATATCTCATCTCTTACTACGTTTGTTCTTCTCATACTCTATGCATGTTCTTCTCATATTCTTACATTTCCCTTTACTCGTCTCTTACTCTTCTTACTATTCATCTCTCTATTCTCAATTCTAATGCCTCAACATTCTATTCTCATGTAGACCCAACAGTCTCATCTCATATCATACTCTCTTCTATCTTATTAGGGAAACCACATCCTACTAACATTACCGGGTACACTCATCCGGACTTACTTCCATCTCTTATGATCTCTCTTGGATCCTTAATCATTCTTCCTTTCTTGAATCACTCATGGATTCCTTACTCTTAACCCCCCACATATTATATCTAAGTTCTTAAAAGAACCCACTAACCTTGTTCCACTAATGGAACCTTTCTCACTCTTATCTTTTCACATCATACACAATCTAATTCCCATAGACTCATCTATGATTATCCACAAAGGGACCATACTCTAATTCATCTAGGAATCATACTCTTTATTCCCGAAGGAATCATACACTTTATTCCCGAATGAATCGTACTCTCTATTTCCAACGGAATCATCTTTCTATTCTTCTCTTACTCTTTCTCTACACATATCCCATGAAAATGATAACTCTTTATCTCTTAAGAATATATTGTGTTGGGAATAAAACCCTAATTGTGATTTGATGAACAAGATGCGGAAAATAAGAACAAACACAAATATGATGATATGTCGAATGATCACTCGATTTATTGAATTATGAGGAACAGATTACAGTTTAAGGAATAAGAATCTAACTCTACAAGAAACCTCACAACGTGGCGGCTACATTTTGCCTCACTCTTAACCCTAATTATGAATAATACATGACTATTTATAGGGAAAAGACAAGTCTTGGGCTTTTAACCTACACTTCATCAAGGGGCCCATTGCCATCATCCATGGAGTACTTTGAAACCCTACAATCTCCCCCTCAAAGTATGGAATGGATGATAATGATTTAACTTCCAAAACAAGCATTTAGCAAATAAGAAAAGATCTCGCAACGAGGAATATTTGAAGCAATCCACAAATCTTGATTCTTCAATAGTCTTCAAAAACGGGCTCTAGGATATATAAACCAAGCACTGAAGTAATGTCTTTAAACTTCATTTTCGAATGTAATACCAAAGATCTTCAATAAAGCCAAACCCGCCATAAAAACCCATTTCAGAACAAAGAAACCAAATCACTTCTTGTATTTGAAGAGCTCCCCCTCCAAGTCACAATGATCTTCAAATAAGCTAATGATATAAGCCACCAAAAATTATCATGTGACAACCCAAATTTTAAGATTCGTAACGCCACTTGATCGAGAAAATACTAGAAGTCGGAGATATAACAAGTCCTTAGAAGCGCTCGATGAAGAACTGCTAATGTAAAGGATACTTCTCTGCAAAAGCTTTAAAAGAGCTCGATGAAGAACTGCTACTATAAAAGCTACCTTCATAATTCTACCACAAGCTTTATCAAAAATCTTCAAATTTGAAAAGTCACAAATCCAATTTCGAATAGTCATACCAAATTCTCCCCCGATTTATCATAAAAAATGTGATTATAAAGCCTTCAAATGGTCATGTGTAACACTAGTCAAAATAGGTCAATACACAATCACATGTGATTATGCCAATCATGTAATGTGATTTTGTTAAACTAGTAATGTGATTAGAGTGCTATGTAGTTCATGATAAATTCTAATACAAATATGAACTTTCTTTATGATACAACTCAAAGTATATGTCCATACAATTCCAAAAATATAGAGAATGTCTGAATCTGACTTCGCATGAAGAAGTTATGATAAACCGAAAACTATAAATCTCTATAATAAGAGGAATTTAAAATAGACTTAGAATTAGCTATTAGAGTCTAAAAGAGAGTTGTAGTACTTGTAAATACCTACGCGTGCATATAAAGAACGTCAAAAAAAGAGTTTGTATGTGAAAGTTACGACCTTCCGAAGATTCAGTTGTCAGAAACCCTAATCTGACTGAGCTCACGACGTGAGCACAGAACTCACGACGTGAGGAGTCATTTATCCACATCTCGGAATCTAGAAGGTGTGTGACGAGGCTGTGAGGGGATAAGATCCAAACTCACGACGTGAGCAAGGATATCTCACGACGTGATGAGTCACATGGCCACCTTCCGAAGCTAGGGACGCAAATGGCAAGTCTACGGGGATAAGATCCAAACTTACGACGTGGGCCTTATAAAACCCACGACGTGGGGGTCCAAAATCCTTACTATAAGTAGCAGGTCCGACTTCAGCCATTCTTACACCTAAACTTCTTTCTCCTCTCTCCTTTGCTGAAGCCATCTTGCATCCCGAGCCCCGACGACCTCGTACGCTGACCGTTTCTGCTTAGATTACATAAAATCACGCTACTAGGGTGAGTTTCACGGCCCCACTTTCTAATATTTTGGGGGAAAATGCATGCCATATATTGTATATATATTACTATTATGTCTATATGATAGTATATAGTTATAATAATCGGGGTATAGTTATTCTAAATATAATATTTTGAATATATACAACTATTATCAACTTGTCAGCATGTTATTATACTAATGTAGATCTTGAGTTACACTTAGGATTCTATATATATGTTGTGTGCGATATAGTTGCGAAGTTATATTCGAAAGTTCTATATGTTAATTTATAAAGTATGTTGCTATTATTGGTTTTATGTCAAGATAAAACTTGGTATGTTATATATTGTTATTGATAGTTCT
The DNA here is from genome assembly GCF_052849685.1 of Lactuca virosa. Lineage (NCBI taxonomy): Eukaryota > Viridiplantae > Streptophyta > Magnoliopsida > Asterales > Asteraceae > Lactuca > Lactuca virosa. The sequence goes on from NC_136428.1 coordinate 223,392,995, forward strand.
ATGTCAATATAAAACTAGGAACGTTATATGTTGTTATTATTGGTTTTATGTCAAGATAAAACTAGGAACATTATATGTTGTTATTATTGGTTTTATGTCAAGATAAAACCTGGTTTTACTTCAAGTTATAGTTGTTATACTGCCTAAATGTTATGAAGTTAGGAGTACTGTTTAAAAGCATAGTCTAGTAACTTAGGGTTTTAGACATGAAGATGCTTTTGTTGTTAGAGCTATAGGAAGTCGTCGAAGTCTACATGAGTAATTGTATTCATCAACTAAGATTGGGTATCTTAGCGGAAATCCTCTGAACTGTAACCGTTAATCCCATGCGAGCGAGGAGGTCGTGTATAATTAGTATACGGGTTGACCACCCCACTTGTGACTGTTAGCTACAGTCAACCAAAAGCGAGTGATGAACTATCCTTTTACTTGTTATTGTTCCGGCGTCGATGAAGCGTACGATGTTGTTTCTCATGGTAAATCATGAGTGTGTTGTTTCTCATGGTAAATCATGAGTGTGTTTTATCAGAGGTATTATGTCATAGCAGCGGTTATAGGCTCATGGTAGCAAATTGTTAGAAACATTATACTTTGTCGTATACAAGTAGTAATGTTAAGTATAAGTTTCCCCCTGCTTATATCTTAGGTTTAAGGAATGTTTAGGTATAACACTTAATTGATAAGTAAACTATTATACCTAATATACATACTAAATGTTGGAGAGTCAAAATAATACTTTCAAAACTATACTTTTGAAGGTGGAAAATGTACTATTTTATGGAGTCAAAACCAGTGGACTCTCCAACTTTATGTTGATGTATTTTAAAATGCATGTGTTTTCATGAACTTAAAAAGCTGGTATGTAGTCGAACAGAAGAAGTTTTACTCTTATCTTTTTGTTCATTAAGAAGTATGCCATAGTCGGATATTATGTAATAGGTCGTAGAAAAAAAGTTATGTAACTTTCAGTTATCAATAAAGGTATGTATTTTCTTTAGTACTGTTCAATGTATGTTATATAACTGTGATACGAAGAATGACGTTACACCACCCGGTGTTTCCGCCGATGGCTGAGGGTGTGACATCATGAGAATGATCTTGAATGGATAAATAGTTATTGTGCTCCCCCGCGACAAAATGATATAAACGATGAAGTATAAAATCCGAAAAAGTCGTGAACATTTGTCGTTATCACGAAAAACGACTCTCCGAACCGCCAAGACTTGATGGAATCCGTAATTTTCTTTTCACGAAAAAATATGTGCGTTAAAAAATCCAAAACTATTCACCAGCCCTTAAATTTGCAAACTTTTCGAAAAAACGGGCTGAAACTCTCACACTGCTGAAAGTCAGGGACTGAAAAATGTAACGCTGCATCAATTTCCCCTTTAATTGTAACAGTTTCTGGAAATGGACCAAAACTGCCAAACTGTGAAAACAACAGGGACCAAAAGTGCCAATTCGCTAAATCAGTAGGGCCCAAAAATAAAACTTGAGTCATCTTCATCCCCATTTAACGTCTGATACACTCCTTTTCGTGTCTTGAAAAACACGAATCCAAAACAACTCCCATATATACTTTCGTTACGAGCACAAGATGCGGACCCGAGATATTCGCAGTCGATTGCAAGCCAGTCACCATTACGAATGTTTGCTGCGAAACCCAGTCAACAGGTTCGCTGCGAATCAAAGTCAAACATGAATCAAAGCATTGAGCGTTCTTGGAAGCAGAATTGCGAGCCTAGTTCCAGTCTTTAGCAGGTAAGACGTTCGCCGAGAACAAGAATGCGAGCCCAGATTTCGATTCCAAATCCGAACGTTCATAGGTAATCCGTTCGTAATTTTGACTTTATCGTTTGACTGTTGTTCTTCCCAGTTGAGTACCAATTCTGAGACCCATTACACGTGAACAATAAGAATTGTGAACCATGAAGTTGCGAACAGATGAGAATGTCACAATTTCAATTTTGATTTTCAGGTTTGACTTGACAATTGCGAACATATCCTCAACACATTCCAGTTAAGTTCGATTATATTCGTTCTGATCATCACTCAACTGACTGGGAATACAGATTCATCTGTTTTGATTATTTTAAGCCCCGATTTTGACTTTTTAGATTGACTATCCAAATCGACATACACCACTGTTAATTCGTTCATGATCACACTTCGAGATTGCAATCAATCAAACACCCAATCTATACTCCAAAGATCGGTTTCTAGATCAAACACCCATCAAATGTTCTTCGGTTTCTTCTTTCAGCTCCTCAATCCAAGATAACTTGATTTCAAGTCAGTTAAAAAAATGATATCGGAGAAATCGACTTGATAAGATGAAGAATATGAACTCGTTATTGGATTAGAACTAGAAGCAAAGTCTTGAAATCGAATGGATAATCGTGAATCAAGAATACAACGTGAAGGAGAAACACGATTCGCACATAAGATCAATCAAGAAAATATCGATTCACTGAAAATACAATCAATGAAAAAGATAGAAACAAATTGATAATCAACATCGATGCAACATACACTCAATTCCGGGAAAATCAAATTAGATCAATTTGTGATTACAAAGGATATTTCAACTGGAATTGATATCGACGACAAAGTAAACAATGGAAACAAGGATATGTCAATCTCGAGATTTTGGGTTAGAAATTGAAACAAATCAGAACCTGGGCTTTAATAATACCATGAACAGTGAACGAAAACTATGGCCCAAATCAAAAGAAATTGATTTACGAGGCAATTTACTGATTCAGTAAAAAAACAAATCCAATAGAGAATATGAACAAAATATGATTTGGATTGAAATAATACCCAGATGAACAGTAAATAATACCCAGATGAACAGTAGCATAATTCATAAATCTCCATGAACAGTATATTGAACAAAAATCTTGATTCCAAGATGCCAAAACACCAATATTCTTCAATAATTTGTGCAGAAAATCATCAAATCAAGAACCAATACTTCAAAAATCAATAGATTTTCAAAGACCCGCTCTGATACCAATTGATGAGAATAAAGTTCTCTTAGATCGATAGATTCAAACAGATATTAATAAGACAATAACAAGCAATAGGAAACAATGAACACCAAAGTGAATCAAACGAATGTCAAATGATTAAAACAGCAACACCTCAGAAGAGCTCGATGAAGAACTTCTACTTTAGAGGCGTGCTATGGTTACAGTACTTATCAAAGGAAATATTCAAGAAGCGTTATTAATATAATGCATGCATGCATTATATATACTAAACCCTAAAAACATAACACAGTTGGACAGGCCCAAACCGTGAATACATATGGACCGAACTAACTAAGCCCAATGGCGCAACCCATATACTCAACAATATCCCCCTTTGCGCCAATTGAGGCAAGAGATCACCTTAGTTGAGTGACGGTAGTTTTCTTCACAGTCTTGAAAAGCTTGGGGATGATGGCAAGAAGAGTTTGATGAAAGTTAATGTACCATCGAAGCATATCTGAAAACATCTTCTTATCGGCTTCATTGTTCTGATCGCACCCGTGTACGATATCGAGAATATGCTCCAAGCAAGCAGTGGAGAACAGGTGTTTGTCAACAAGAGCGAACATGCATTTTTGACCTTCGCCCCTGATGAACATGACTGTATGAAACTGTGGGTTGATTTTACCCTTCATCATCAAATTGATGTCGCTTGCCTTCCTATTGGCTTGATAGTGGGCTTCTTTCTTATGGCAGAGGCGATTTCCTGATCCATCTTTGCGACTTCAAGAATGTAACACACCAGCGTTCGCTTGATGTGATCTATAATAGGCTCATACTCCTTTTGATTAGTCAGCAACATATTGTTCAAGAGAATCCAGTCATGAGGATTCAAATTTGGCAAATCAGCCAGGGAGATCATATGAACCGAACTGTCTGAGCCTCGGGTCACTTTGAACTTGATATTGATAAACTTCCCTGCTGAAGTGGGTTTCAACACCTTGACAGTTGTGATCTTCTGTTTACTCCAAGTCATGTATTGAGGTTGAGCGAACTCAAGATAGTACTCAAGCAGGTCTCGATCAACCTTCGGGTCAGGAGAGGGGATGTCAACATTTGACTCAAAACAATGAAAGATGAATGCCTTTCGTGTGATTGGCATATCAAATTGAGAATCCTTGTAATTTTCAAGAGCGAATGAAAGGACCGGTTCGAGCCAATGTGTGCTTGGAGCTTCAATTACCTCCTTCTGAAGCTTTTCCATAGTCCACAAAGGGAACATAGATTTCCTCTGTTCTAATACTTCGATCGCTTTCCTCTCCCTATCAAAGACTTCCTTCACCTTTCGAACCTTTTCCTCAATCTCTCGATCATTAGGCTTGACTTTGAGATTTACGGTGTTGGAAGTTTTTTCTCTTATATCAGACACATCATCGATTCCATCCTCATCATCATCACCAATTTTCTTCTTTCGTTTGTCCTTCATACTACCCAAAGCATCATTACCCTTCGGTCTAGCTGTGACTTTCGGTTGAGTGATGAGTTTGCTTTTTGGAGGTTGTTGTGATTGACCCTGGCCCTGAGTGGCGTCGAATCGAGATGGTAAGGACCGAGTCATGTGCTTCTAAAAGATGTAAAAGAATAGAATCCACATCACCAACAGAGCTTTTGACCGCTGCTCGCTCATACTTGAGTTCTTCAATCTCTTTGGTTTCCGCCTTGAGCTTCAAGTTCTGAATTTTAAGCTGAGAAGTTCGACGATCCAGCTCATCCATTATCTTGTTTTCCACAGCTAGTTCGGCTTCAAGTTGAGTAAGACGGGCATCAACTGATGTTTGAAGCTATGTGTTGGCAGTCTGGATTGCTTTGCGTGTTTCCTCAAAGTGCTTCTTTTCAGCCTGAAGCGAACGAGTAGGATTATCAACAGAAGCATTCACCATTTGAGCATTCTTTTGAGTTGTAGCCTGAAGAGAGTCACGGAAAAGTTGATCATCAGAAACTAGTTTTTCGACGTTTGCGGTCGCTTGCTTGCAATCTTTGGTGGAGGTGTCAACTACAAGAGAAGCTTTCTGACGTGTGGAAGTGGAAGCATCGATAGCTTTGACAACATTATTAATCTAAGTATCATGCTCCTTGACAAAGTTTGCCAACAGAGCCTTGATAGCTGCGTCAGAGTATGCATTACTGGAAGAAGAGGAAGAAAGCAATTGGTCAAGCTTGTCATTTATATCCTTTAAATGCTTCTTCGTGACACGAGCGTCATCATCATCATCGCTCTGTACTCGGTATGGACTATAATAACCAGAATCAAATTCCATTTCTGCTCCTCCAAGAACAGTGTCAGATTCGTGTGGGGGAGGTGGAGATAAAGGTTTTGAGGTAATTGGTGGTTTAGATTCAGATGTAGGTGCCCCCGTATTAGATACGTTGACACGAACAGGAGGTTTGTTTGGAGTAGTAGTAGTGGTGGTAACTTCAGTGAATAAAGGGGTTGGAATTGGAATTGAGGATGTAGTGTAAGATGAGATGGGAGGAGGGAAAGCAACAATGGTAATAGGAACCGATTGTGTAGGAGAAGGAGGAGGGGAGTTTCGGTTACCTTCATTAGTTGGTGAGGGTGGAGGCGAATTACCTCGAGGCTGACTTTCGGTTTGAGAAACATCGTCGTCAGTGGACTCTGCTTCGGGCTATGGGTCGGATGGAACGTAGTTAGAGTCACTTGAAGAAAGGAGAAGGAGCCTTCGGCTTGTGTGCTTTCTTCTTGATCTTTCGTTTCTTTGGAACAGTAGGCGCTGCTTGTTCAGACTTTCGCTTCTTGGGAGTAGAAACTTTTGAGGACTGACCTTCCTTTTCCCCTTTTCTTTCAGGCTTCTTCCCTCTTTTCGCTGGTCCATCTGCTGCGTCAAGGGAGGTTTGCATTTCTGGAGTAAGCTGCCTTGGCCCTGAAGGAGGTAGCTTCTTGTACGTAGTAATTACTGTTCTTGCATCGGAAAGGCACCTGTACATGGATTCCGGAACCAAACCAATAAAGAGAAACTTCGATGGATCTGAGACAAGTATCCTCGTCGTGTGGAAAGTAGCAATAAATGACATCAGGGAGTCTGCCATTGTTGGAGCATGAAACTTCTCCATCGCCCATTGAGTAACAAGAGTCCAAAACCTAGCACAAGAGATTTCAGAGTAGCGAGAAGTAGAACTATTACTCTGAACCAATTGAGACCATAAGATAGAGCCAAAGTCCATGTTTACCCCATGGTACAGACCATAAAGAAGGGTCATGAACGCCTTGCTCGCTCCATCAGAACCAGCAACCCTCTCCGATAAACCCTTAGAAAGGAGGGTAAATAAACCATTCCACTGAGGAGGAAGACATGATTTCTTGAACTTTATGACAGTTGTGAGAATCTCAGTGTACCCCATATCATAGAACATTGTGAAGAGTTGAGTGTTGGTAATGGAATCAGGATTGACCAGGGAATCGTCGATAGCAAGCCTTAGCAACAAACAAAACCTAGCTTTTGAAATCGACGTCTTTTGATTGATGATCTCAAAGAAAATACGCTCCTTGGCTTTATCGTAGACAACAATTGAGTAGACCTGAGAAAGTAGCGACATTAGAACACACTCCACCTGGGTTAGGGCTACAACAAGTGGTGAATATTTGAGGCATTCAACCACTTGCAGCATGTAGGGATTATATTGGAAATGTGAGAGTTCAATGATGAGGTTTTGATTTGGTTTAATGATGAGAAGATAGGACTGGGCAGTTTGAGAGAAAGAATCCACAGTAATGATTCGACGATCTTCTGAATCTGTAACACTAGTCAAAATAGGTCAATAACAATCACATGTGATTATACCAATCATGTAATGTGATTTTGTCAAAACAAGTACAATAGTAAAATCACTATGTATTTCATGATAATTCTAATACAAATATGAACTTTATTTATGATACAACTCAAAGTATATGTCCATATGATTCCAAAAATATAGAGAACGTCTAAATCTGACTTCGCGTGAAGAAGTTATGATAAACCGAACACTATAAATCTCTATAATAAGATGAATTTAAAATAGACTTAGAATTAGCTATTTGAGTCTAACAGAGAGTTGTAGTACTTGAAAATACCTACGCGTGCATATAAAGAATGTCAAAAACTGAGTTCGTATGCAAAAGTTACGACCTTTCGAAGATTCAGCTGTCAGAAACCCTAATCTGACTGAGCTCATGACATGAGCACAGAAATTCACGAAGTGAGGAGTCAAACCGCCCCATTTCGGATCTATAAGGTGCGTGAAGAGGCTATGAAGTGATAAGATCCAAACTCACGATGTGAACAAGGAGTTTTTCACGACGTAAGGAGTCATATGGCCACCTTCGGAAGCTAGAAGACGGATGGCAAGTCTACGAAGTGATAAGATCCAAACTCACGACGTGAACATTGAGTTTGTCACATCGTGGGGGTCCAAAATCCTTCCTATAAATAGCAGGTCCGACCTTGACAGTTCCTTACATAATTTCCCTTTCTCCTCTCTGCTTTGCTGAAGCCATCTTACATCCTGAGCCCCAACGACCTCGTACCGCTGACCGTTTCTGCTTAGATTACATAAAATCACGCTACTAAGGTGAGTTTCACGGCCCCACTTTCTAATATTTCGGGGGAAAACGCATGCTAAATATTATATATACGTTATTATTATGTTTATATGATAGTATATTAGTATCAACGTAGATAGTTATAATAACCGGGATATAGTTATTTCGTATCTGAAAGTATACAACTATCGTAAATTTGTTAGCATGTTATTGTTATAGTAGTATACTAATGTAGATCTTGAGTTATACTTGGGATTCTATATATATGCTGTGTGCGATATAGTTCTGAAGTTATATTCGGAAGTTCTATATGTTAATTCATAAAGTATGTTGCTATTATTGGTTTTATGTCAAGATAAAACTTGGTATGTTATATGTTGTTATTAGTTTTATGTCAAGATAAAACCTGGTTTTACTTCAAGTTATAGCTGTTATATTGCCTAAATGTTATGAAGTTAGGAGTATTGTTTAAAAGCATAGTCTAGTAACTTAGGGTTTTAGACATGAAAATGCTTTTGTTGTTAGAGCTATAGGAAGACGTCGAAGTCTACATGAGCTACCTTATTCATCAACTAAGATTGGGGATCTTAGTGGAAGTCCTCTGACATGTAACCATTAATCCCATGTGAGCGAGGAATTCGTGTATGAATAAGATACGGGTTGACGACCCCACTCGTGGTTGTTAATTACAACCCAAGACAAGCGAGTGACGATCCGTTCCTTTTATTTGTTATTGTTCCGGCGTCGATGAAGTGTGCGGTATTGTTTCTCATGGTAAATCATGAGTGTATTGTTTCTCATGGTAAATCATGAGTGTGTTTTGTCAGAGGTTTTGTTGTCAAGCAGCGGTTACAGACTCATGGTAGCAACTTGTTAGAAACATTATACTTGTCGTATACAAGTATTAATGTTAAGTATAAGTTTCCCCCAACTTATACCCTAGGTACTACTTGTATATTAAGTAGATAATTATACCTAACACACATACACGTATAGAATTGAAATAGATTTACACGTAGCGGTTTTTACTCGCATAGAATTGAAATAAGATTTATACGTAGCAACTTTCATTTGTATGGAATTACAAACACTTATATTTATAGTATATGAGACTTATAGGTAAACTACTTATTTGGTAAGTAAAATTTTATACCTAGGATATATATACTAAACGTTGTTGAGTCAAAATGATACTTTCAAAACTATACTTTTGAAACTTGGAAAATGTATTATTTTTATATGGAGTCAAAACCTGTGGACTCACCAACTTTATGTTGACGTATTTTAAATTGCATGTGTTTTTAGGAAGTTGATAACTATGATACAAGAAATGACGTTACACTGCCCGGTGTTTCCGCCGCCGGCCGGGGTGTGACAAAATCGACGCCTGAAAAAGCGCGATTTGACAGCTAGGTTTCCCTAGGAAGACGTCATCAGGCGTGATGTTACGAACCGTTTCAAATTCACGCGCCCGTTTCAAATCTTATCCAATGACGTGGTTTGAAATCTTATCTTGTTACCGCCGTTTCAACTTCGAAAACTTTTCAAATTCCTTTTCGAACAGTGACAAACCCTTTTGCTTCATATAAGGCTGGCAATGTTCGCTCCTTTACACAGTATACCACCATAGTATTTACAACCGAAGCATCAAATCTGAAAAATTGCCATGAGTACCACAAACAAGAATTGGGAAAATCATAATGATCTCCGTCCAAGAGTGTGCCACTAGAAAAGAAATAAAGCAAATTATTTGTGGGATTTAAGTGATGTCTATTTAGACACGAAACTATGGATCCCGGGCACGAATCACTTCCTTCAAAGTCAAGAGAGACTGAGAAGTGTCTGTGTGGTTTCCCGTTGAATTACGATCAAGTGTTTATTAAGAAACATTGAAAGGCATCTTTTCAAATTTAAGCTATAAAGGGTGGCTTATCTTCAACCGAACTTTAGTACTTGACATAAGACCGAAAGTGGGATGAAGTACTTGTGAGACCAGTGTAGCCTATTAAACAAGTAGGTTAGATAATATATCTAGTGACTTGGTGATAATTATAGAAATCTCAAAAACAAAATTAAACTGGATCGTATGGGAAGAAATGCCTTGGGTTTAGACAGTTTCATAAATATCGCACAAAAATAAAAAAGAGAGTTCTTGGTACCTTCCACTAAAGTGGTTTCGTTAAAGCGTGGGTGAAAACTAGAACATTTGATTGTTCACCGTCAATTCGTTATTGGTGTTGGATTTTGGGTTTCACTTAGCACATGGTGAAACGAAGCTAAGATCATTACCGCAGATGTTGTGTAACCATAAACCTTAGTGGTAAATTCTTGAGAGTCTCAAGGGTTACAATAATGAACCGAAATGAGATGGAGAAGAGTGATAAGGAGGTTAAAGAACCGAAAGTACCTCTGCTATATAGAAAGGACCGAGCAGACAACTCTTAACTCAATGTGAGACGAGTAACGTAGCTCATGACATAAGTGATTTTATCAGCCTGATTGGGAAGATTTGATTTGTGTATATCAAATCAGTAAGGCTTCACTTGAAGTCTTTGAGGCTATGGTCTACATACATCAGCATGCTTCTAGGGACACTTAGCTAGTACTGAGATAAAGAAATGTATACCTGTCCCAGCTCCATCATTTGAATGATCGAAGATACCTTTCAGTGATATTTTTGGAATTTGGATTTTAATGAAAAGCAACAAAAACAACAAAAAAAATATTTTTGAATTTTATAAATTTTCTGAAAAAGAAATAAAAAAAAACAGAAAGGAAAATATTTTTGAGTTTTATGAATTTTCTGAAAAAGAATTAAAAACAGAAAAAAAAAATCTTTTTGATTTTTATGAATAGAAATGAAGTGAAAAAAAAAACATACAAAGTGTACAAACCATACAACCGAAACTTCACCTAAAAATAGCGAAGCAAAATAGACTGAGCGTTCGGTTCATTTCGGTTCCCAAAAAATCAGGAACCGAAATAGACCGAGCGTTCACTCTATTTCGCTTGATCAATTTTAATGAGGCGAAGGTAGTTTCGGTACTGATTCAGATTCCATCATTCCTAAGCCTTGTATAATTTTATTAAAACTTACTTTAGGTAAGGCTTTTGTGAAGATGTCAGCTAGTTGATCAGCAGATCTAACAAAATGGATTTCCACATTACCATCTTCAACGTGATCTTTGATGAAATGGTATCTCAGTGCTATATGTTTCGTTTTGCAGTGTTGCACTGGATTGTGACATATCCGAATAGCACTTTCTGAGTCACAATAAAGTGGAATCTTCTTCATGTTTAGGCCATAGTCTCTAAGTTGGCGTTGTATCCAAATGACTTGAGAAGTACAAGATGCTACAACAATATATTCAGCTTCGGCTGTAGAGAGTGAAACGCATGTTTGTTTCTTGGACTGCCAGCTGACGAATTTACCATCGAGGAATTGACATCTGCCTGTAGTACTCTTTCGGTCCAAACCACATCCTCCAAGATCAGCATCAAAGAATGCTTGAACGAAAAATCCTGATTTAGCAGGATACCAGAGACCGAGAGAAGAGGTTTGCTTCAAATATCTGAAGATGTTCTTAACAACCACCATATGAAGTTCACGTGGATTAGCTTGGAACCTAGCATAGTAACAAACAGAAAACATAATATCTAGTCTACTAGTTGTTAGATACATTAGAGACCCTATCATTTGCCGATAGAGGGTCATATCTATAGCCGGTTTCTCCAGAGATGGTGTTAACTTCGTTCCAAATGCCATAGGAACCTTTACTGTGGAATCTCCCATCATGCCAAACTTAGCCAGTAGGGTCTTTGTGTAAGCCCCGTGATTGATAAATATGCCTTCGGGTCCCTGTCTAATATTCAAGCCATGGAAAAAGTTAATTGGACCCATTGAGCTCATCTCAAACTTAGTCTCCATCAACTTCCTGAATTCAGCTGTGAGGCTGGGATTCGTGGAACCGAAGATGATATCATCAACGTAAAATTGGACGATCATTAAATGGTCACCCTCTTTCTTGCGAAAGAAGGTTGGGTCAACCAAACCTTGTTTAAACTTTGATATTTTTAGAAATCGAGTAAGGGTTTCATACCAGGCTCTAGAAGCTTGCTTCAAACCATAGACAGTTTTATCCAGAATATAGCAATGATTGTAACATCCCAAGTTCAGAAGCAAGAAGTTGAAGGGTGTTATGTGAAAAATTAAGGAAGGGACTCGACGAGTAGGTCTCTTGACTCGTCGAGTCGAAGCGAGTGCCAGGCACGTGATTAAGTGGCCTGACTCGCCGAGTCGGCGGTTGGACTCGACGAGTCAGTGTTGGAAGAGGAAAACCCTAATCTTAGGGTGTGTACCCTATTTAAAGGACTTAATGTCCTCCCCTCAGCCCCCTTAGCACCCTTTGAGATCCAGAAACCCTAAATTCGTGTGTGAGAGTCCTTGGGAAGCAAATTGGAGCTTGGATAAGTAATTTGTGAAGAGATCTTGAAGATCAAGGAGCTTAGATCAAGGAGATTTGTGGAGATTCGGTTTATTCTTCAGTAGGAGGTCGTTTTGGAGGTAATGAATCATTATCCTTGGCCTTCTCCTTTCTAGATCCCTTTTCATGGAGTTTAGGGTTTGTTTGGAGATAATATGATGAGATCTTGGTGCATGAGTTAGATCTGAAGTTGAAACTCCAGATCTGAGTTCTATTTTGATCAAACATATAGATAGCCCTTTTAGTTGCTATGTAAAAGCCATTCCCCATGAGTTAAGTTCCTTTCATGCTTGTTTTTTTGGAATTATGGGACATGAAGCACGTAAAGGTAGCAACTTTATGTTGCTAATGCACTCTAGGGACCCAGATATATTGTTTGGAGCAAAGGAGTAGCTCTGTATCTTTCGAATATGGGAATGCATATATGAACTCGACGAGTCTGGGAGATGACTCGGCGAATTGGGCCAAGGTTTCAGGCATTGAGTCGCGTAATGACTTGGCGAGTCGCATGGGTGACTTGGCGAGTCATATGATGATGAGCTTGGACTCGACGAGTTGGAAGAACAACTCGGTGAGTCTGATAAAGGTTGTCATGGACTCGGCGAGTCTGTTCTTGGATTTGGCGAGTCATGACGCAGAACCCCCCAAACTCTTCTGGCTAGACTCAGAGCAGTGATTTGAGTGGTGACTCGGTGAGTTGGTCAGGTTAGGACTCGGAGATTGTGGAACTCGACGAGTCATGGGGTGACTCGGCGAGTTGAGTCGTGTTATGAGAGTTTCCTGAGTTTAGGAACTCGGCGAGTCAATGGGTTGACTCGGCGAGTAGGGTCAATCAGGAAGGTGGACTTTGACGAGTTTGACCTTCAGGAGTATTATGGTAATTTTCAGATATTTATGACTTTGGATCATTGATGAGGATAGGTGTTGAAGTTGGAGGCAGTACTTCGGGTTGGTGCTTTCGTGATTCGGTTCGGCAGTTGCAAGGTGAGTTATCCTCACTATATCAACAGGGTCTAAGGCACCAAGGCCAACCCTTTATCGGATGGGAGTCCGGGTATTTGTTTGATATGTTCTTGAGTTGCTAGATCTACATCCTGGTTTTAGGATGGTGTTATGTTAGTGATCTGGTTAGGGTCGGTATCCTCGTTTGTAGGGTAATGTTATGTTAGTGACCGGTTAGGTCGGTATCCTGGTTAGGATGTTGTTATGCTGCATGATCTGATGGATTCGTTTGTTTGGCTGAGGATTGTTATGTGATTAACTGTTTTATGTGCACATGGTTGATTGACTGGGGTTGGGTTGAGGCGGGTCCTGCTTTGTGCTGTAGGCCAACATATCCAGGGCGGACCGGATAGACCGAAGGCCCAGCGAGCGGTCCGGATAGGCGGAAGGCCCCAAGAGGGCGGTCCAGACATGCCGAGGCTCGGAGAGTGGACCAGGCCGGCTGAAGGCCCGATGCGGGCGGACCAGTCATACTGTAGACTAAGAGAGTGGACCAGGTGGATTGAAGGCCCGGTGCGGGCGGGCCAATCACACTGTAGACTCGATATACATGGTTAGACTCGGAGATTGGACCAGGTAGACTGAAGGCCCGGTGCGGGCGGACCAGTCACACTGTAGACTCGATATGCATGGTTGTTCTGTATTGTTATATGATATGAGTATGGATATATGTGGTTGGTATTTTAGGGGTAACTCACTAAGCTTTCGGGATTACAGTTGTAGTGTTTTGGTTTCAGGTACTTCAGGAGATCGTGGCAAGGCGAAGGCGTGATCGTACCACTCCTCATACTTCATGATTTTGTGATCTGGTTCTGGGGATACTCTGATGTTTAAACTCTTTTGAAAACAAGTTGTAATAACTTAATGGCTTTTAAATGAATTAAAATGTTTTAAATTGGTGTAATTTTTATGTGTGTTACAAGTTGGTATCAGAGCCTTCGTTTGAGTGAATTGGAGGAACATTCGTGTGAATCCAGTCTCAAATCAAGGAGGGATTTTCAAAATGGTTTTCAAAAGCTTTTCGAAATAAGTAAAGGAGGATGGAGAGGGTACGATCAGCCAGAGCCAGTAAGTAGACCCCAAAATACCATACACGTTATTTGATTATGTGATATGTTAGAACAACATGCTAGTACTAGGGTAGGGAATTTCAGGAATTGCATGATAGAATTGCCTGATTATGTGATGCATACTAGCCTAGGGTTTTCCTTATATGAGATATTCAGCTTTCCTCTAGGAGTGAGGATTGAGCGCTCGCCGTGTGTGTGTATATGGTTAGAGTGTTGGGGTGATACTTGAGACAAATATGGGTAGGTGTGGAAGGTAGTATGGGCCCGTACTACTGAAAGCACAGGACCCATACGCGTATCAAGGAAGTCACAACTCTCTAGCGTATCGGTTATGAGATAGTTCCCCGGGCAGGTATGTGATGTGTCTAAGGGTTTTGTTGGTGTATTGCAGTATGACGATTACGAGACGTTTCGGGGAAGGATCCGGTTCGGGATCGGGATCAGGAGAGGGTGGTCAGGATGGACCAGTACCACACGAGGTCATTGGTCAGATGAGTACGGATGAGTTGGATGCCAGGATTCGTGAGATCCTGCATGATGAGGTTGCTGCCATGTTCAGGGCTGAGTTGCCAGAGATGTTTGGGTCGATCAAGACCGCCATGGTTGAGTAATTTGATGAGCGCTATGCAGCTCTTGCGGAGACGGCTGTCGCGGCAGCTACAGCGGCTGTAGCAGCGACAGGGGGAGGAACCGGTCGAGGGTTTCAGTATCGGGACTTTGATAATACGAAGCCCCCTACCTTTGATGGAGTTCAGGATCCTATCATTGCTATGAGAAGGTTGTCAGACGTGGAGGGTTGTTTCTTCACGTGTTCATGCCCTGCGGATCAGAGGGTGAGGTGTGCTTTGAACCTTTTGAGGCTCAGGGCGAAGGATTGGTGGAGGTTGACTACGGGATCTTATTCTGATACGCAGTGGGCTGCGGTTACTTGGGATCAGTTCCGGGAGATGTTCAGTACTCGTTATGTTCCGCAGGTTGAGAGAGAGAGGTTGGCTCAGGAGTTCCTGGAGCTGAAGCAGGATTCAGAGTCGGTGACGGAGATCACCAGGATGTTTACTGAGAGGGAGATGTTTTCCACGGAGTTTGCTTCGGAGCAGGCTCAGATGTCCCGATATCTGAGTATGATCAAGAGGGATATCCGGCAGTTTGTGTCCACACAGAGATGTGATACCTTGTTGGAGTTGCAGGAGGCCGCCAGGCACCACGAGTTGGAGATTGAGTTGCAGTTGCGAGAGCAGAGGCAGGCCCCGGTGCAGTCGCAGCCGGCGCCAAAACAGTCCAAAACCGTTGACTCTAGGGTTGGAGGTCAGAGAAGCCACACTTGTGAGAAGTGTGGGAAGGGTCATGTCGGAGTTTGCAGATCCGGTGGTGCGTGTCGCAAGTGCGGGAGAGAGGGCATTATATGAGGGATTGCCGTCAGTCGGCCCCGGTGCAGGATATGAGGATTTGTTATCATTGCCATCAGGTTGGACACTTGAGGGTCAATTGTCCACAACTTGTTGCAAGACCCGTGCAGGCTCCAGCACCGGCCAATTTGAGGATTACGGGCGGGGGTCAGGGTGGATCGGAGCCTCCGAGGGCTCAGGGACACGTTTTCCAGCTTATAGCAGAGGAGGCCAGGGCGGAGCCAGATGCAGCTGCGGGTATGTTTCCATCCTGTTATCTTATTATTTTTGTGGTATTGTTAACCTGTCTGCCTTTTTCCGCATGATTTGTAGTATGATTGACGATCTTAGTAGTTAGGAGTTGTAGTTGGTTAGCGTCCAGGAGGATTCATGGTCGGAAGATAAGATATATGATCTCGCTGCTAGGAATAGCAACTGCGATGTGAGAGGTATTCAGTTGAGATTCGAACTTCCTTAGAGTTCGGGATGTGCGATGACGGGAGAGTTGTTCTGTGGAGGTTGCTCACTCCAGAGGGAATCAGTTCATGGAGAAGGGATCAATACCAAGTGGGGTCGATCGAGTCATGCCAGTTTTGCCATTGGTAATTAGTAGTTGGTGCACTAAGTGGGGAGAATTGGAAAATTCTCAGGTGAATCAGCAAGCATCCAAGGTGGGTTGGCTGTTTGGTTTCAGCAGTATCATTAGTCGAGAGTGTGGTATGGTTAGAGCAGGTGATAGACATATGGGGCAGGGAACAGACCGTGGTTTCTGGAAAGGTAGTTAATCGACGGGAGGCCCGAGATTAGGTCGGGGTGAAAATTCTTAGAACAGATTTAGAGTTCAGAACCCTTAGAGGGTAGAACAGACTACATGAGAGAGATTCCTAGGAAGAATGGTTCAGGGTGATGTGCGATAATTTTGAGCGGTCCGGATAGACTGAAGGCCGGTGGGCGTACCAGTCAGGCCGAAGGCTCGAAGAACGGTCCAGACAGGCTGAAGGCCCAGAAGGGCTGTTCAGACATGCTGAAGGTTCTAAGAGTGGTCCAGATAGGCTGAAGGCCTGGTGAGGCGGTCCAGTCATGCTGAAGACTCTGTATGTGTTAGTAGACCTGTATACAGAGAATGAGTGAGTATGTCGCCGTGAAATAGCAATCCATAATGTCTGGCCCCAAGTATTGATCATGATGATGGAGTTAGCTAAAGGCCGTGTAAGGGCTTCGTTAGCTGTGTGATCGGATTCGGAGTATATGGGAGTTAGGGAGTAGCAGTTGCTCTGCATGGGTGGTGTAAAGTGGAGTTTTAGGACCGTGGCACTTGTTGATGGGGTAAAGGTCGTTGAGTAGACTTTCTTGAAGAATGGGAGGGAAAGGTATGTGGCTCTGGGAAGAAGTGTTGGTCATCTGAAGGGAAAGCAGTAGTGTAAATGGATGATCGAAAGTATTTCAGTTATTGATAGTGAGCACTGAGATTGTACCAGTTGTATGGAAGCACATTCGGGTTGGATGTTCGTTGAGGTTGTGGAATGGTTAGCGCTGATGTCGAATCAGAGGAGTTCGGAAGTGATGCAAGGGTAGATCCTTGGGATCCAAGTATGGATGTAGTCACGAGTTATGTATGCGGTGGTGTTCCATCTGAGGGATGGCTGAACCCGTCGTAGATGTACCTGGAATTCCAGCCCGACGCTGTTTGGGACAGGTATGGGTGTTTATGCGTTATAGATGGGTGTTCATGAGAGGATCTCGGAAGCTATGGAATGTATTATCATGTTAGCGCGGTAATGGACTTGATTCAGGGAGGAAACGTGATGAGTTTCCATCAGTGCATTTTGATAGAAGTAGCGCCAGTTGGGCAAGGGTTAGCAGGTTAACACTGGGTCAGGACCCGGTGGTTTATAATGGTATCCAGCTTTCGCAGGCGGTGAATGAATGCGTAAGACGGAAGTATGATAGTATCATCAGGTGGCACTTAGTTGATGAGGGTTGTCATCAGAGAAAAGAAGCCGGTGGCCGGCTTGAGGCAGTTGTCAGGACCCTGTTGAGGAAGGGATGGATTTTATAGGGATTCGATATTAGTGTTTGAAGGAATCTCGGCCGATCTGAGATCCGTAGATGCATTGTGGGGGTATCATCTTGAATGGTGTGCTGCAGCAGGCTTCGAGGACGAAGCCTAATCTAAGTGGGGGAGAATTGTAACATCCCAAATTTAGAAGCAAGAAGTTGAAGGGTGTTATGTGAAAAATTAAGGAAGGGACTCGACGAGTAGGTCTCTTGACTTGTCGAGTCGAAGCGAGTGTCGGGCACGTGATTAAGTGGCCTGACTCGCCGAGTCGGCGGCTGGACTCGACGAGTCAGTGCTGGAAGAGGAAAACCCTAATCTTAGGGTTTGCACCCTATTTAAAGGACTTAATGTCCTCCCCTCAGCCCCCTTAACACCCTTTGAGATCCAGAAACCCTAAATTTGTGTGTGAGAGTCCTTGGGAAGCAAATTGGAGCTTGGATAAGTAATTTGTGAAAAGATCTTGAAGATCAAGGAGCTTGGATCAAGGAGATTTGTGGAGATTCGGTTTATTCTTCAGTGGGAGGTTGTTTTGGAGGTAATGAATCGTTATCCTTGGCCTTCTCCTTTCTAGATCCCTTTTCATGGAGTTTAGGGTTTGTTTGGAGATAATATGATGAGATCTTGGTGCATGAGTTAGATCTGGAGTTGAAACTCCAGATCTGAGTTCTATTTGGATCAAACATGCAGAAAGCCCTTTTAGTTGCTATGAAAAAGCCATTCCCCATGAGTTAAGTTCCTTTCTAGCTTGGTTTTTGGAATTTTGGGACATGAAGCACGTAAAGGTAGCAACTTTATGTTGCTAATGCACTCTAGGGACCCAGATCTATTGTTTGGAGCAAAGGAGTAGCTATGTATCTTTCGAATATGGGAATGCACGTATGAACTCGGCGAGTCTGGGAGATGTCTCGGCGAGTTAGGCCAGGGTTTTAGGCATTGAGTCGCCTAGTGACTCGGTGAGTCGCATGGGTGACTTGGCGAGTCATATGATGATGAGCTTGGACTCGACGAGTTGGAAGAACAACTCGGCGAGTCTGATGAAGGTTGCCGTGGACTTGGCGAGTCTGTTCATGGACTTGGGGAGTCACGACGCAGAACCCCCCAACCTCTTCTAGCTAGACTTAGACCAGTGAGTTGAGTGGTGACTCAGTGAGTTGGTCAGGTTAGGACTCGGAGATTGTGGAACTCGACGAGTCATGGGGTGACTCGGCGAGTTGAGTCGTGTTATGAGAGTTTCCTGAGTTTAGGAACTCGGCGAGTCAATGGGTTAACTTGGCGAGTAGGGTCAATCAGGAAGGTGGACTTTGACCAGTTTGACCTTCAGGAGTATTATGGTAATTTTCAGATATTTATGACTTTGGATCATTGATGATGATAGGTGTTGAAGTTGGAGGCAGTGCTTCGGGTTGGTGCTTTCGTGATTTGGTTCGGCAGTTGCAAGGTGAATTATCCTCACTATATCAACAGGGTCTAAGGCACCAAGGCCAGCCCTTTATCGGATGGGAATCCGGGTATTTGTTTGATATGTTCTTGAGTTGCTAGATCTACATCCTGGTTTTAGGATGGTGTTATGTTAGTGACCTGGTTAGGGTCGGTATCCTGGTATTTAGGGTAATGTTATGTTAGTGACCGGTTAGGTCGGTATCCTGGTTAGGATGTTGTTATGCTGCATGATCTGATGGATTCGTTTGTTTGGTTGAGGATTGTTATGTGATTAACTGTTTTATGTGCACATGGTTGTTTGACTGGGGTTGGGTTGAGGCGGGTCCTGCTTTGTGCTGTAGGCCAACATACCCAGGGCGGACTGAATAGATCGAAGGCCCAGTGAGCGGTCCGGATAGGCTGAAGGCCCCAAGAGGGCGGTCCAGACGTGCCGAGGCTCGGAGAGTGGACCGGGCCGGCTGAAGACCCAGTGCGGGCGGACCAGTCATACTGTAGACTCAGAGAGTGGACCAGGTGGATTGAAGCCCGGTGCGGGTGGACCAATCACACTGTAGACTCGATATACATGGTTAGACTCGGAGAGTGGACCAGGTAGACTAAAGGCCCGGTGCGGGCGGACCAGTCACACTGTAGACTCGATATGCATGGCTGTTCTGTATTGTGATATGATATGAGTATGGATATATGTGGTTGGTGTTTTGGGGGTAACTCACTAAGCTTTCGGGCTTACAATTGTAGTGTTTTGGTTTCAGGTACTTTAGGAGATCGTGGCAAGGCGAAGGCGTGATCGTACCGCTCCTCATACTTCATGATTTTGTGATCTGGTTCTAGGGATACTCTGATGTTTAAACTCTTTTGAAAACAAGTTGTAATAACTTAATGGCTTTTGAATGAATTAAAATGTTTTAAATTGGTGCAATTTTTATGAGTGTTACAATGATCAGGGTACTTTTCGTTCAAGAAACCCGGTGGTTGCTCAACGTATACAGTCTCCTCTAGTTCTCCATTCAAGAATGCACATTTGACGTCCATTTGAAAGACTTCAAAATTTTTGTGAGCAACGTATTCCAGAAAGATCCGAACTGATTCTAGCCTTGCTACAGGAGTGAATATTTCTTCGTAATCTATACCTTCTTCCTGACAATATCCCTTGACTACCAGCCTTGCCTTGTTGCGAATTACATTTCCCTCTTTATCCATCTTGTTCCTGAATACCCATTTCAACCCAACCACAAATGCATCCTTTGGTGTGGGAATCAGTCTCCAGACTCGATTTCGCTCAAACTCGTGGAGTTCGTATTGCATTGCCTGTACCCCATCGGACTGATCGAGTGCAATATAAACCGTTTTTGGTTCTATTTTCGAGACGAACGAATTGAAAATGCAAAATTCTACTTGAGAAAACAGAGCAGTTTGCTTCGCTTTTATTTGAGACCGAGTAAGAACGACTTCAGATGTTTCACCAATTACTTGAGTCTTTGGATGACCTTTTGTCCATTTTGTGAGAAGAGGGTAGTTTGGATCATAGGCAGGATCCAGTTCAGCATTTATTTCTTCTTTGAATTCTGATTGAGAATCTTCGTCATTTGTATTGTTTTTTCCCCCTCGAATGACGAAACAACCTCAAAATCTGGTTAAGAATTCTCCCCCTCGATTGGACTTTCATGGGTCATTGATGGAGATGGGATCTCCCCCTGGAATGGTAAGTCAGGTCGCCTTGGTGTAGATGAACTCTCCCCCTGAAATGTAGAAAAGTTATGAATAGGAGCACTTAAGCTTTGGGGTTCACCTTGAACTGGAGGTTCGCTTGGACTGTGAGGTTCGCTTTGACCGTGAGGTTCGCTTTGACCATGAGGTTTGCTTTGACCTGGCTGTTCGGTTGGTCCTTGATGTTCGCTTTCCATTTCTTTTGCTGCTTCATCGATAATTTTCTTTAAGTTGTCAATCTTGTTGTCAGCTGCTTTTGCCTCAGAATGAATTGCCCTCTCTGGTTCATCAAAGAGCAACATGTATTCTTCAAATAGATTGGAAATTGGAATCGAGACTTGACCTGATTTTGGAAAGATATCCTCCGTTGGTACTTTGCTAGATTGGAATTTCTTCACATAATTATCATCAAAAATGACATAGTAGGTTTCTTCAAGTTTCTTTGAACGTTTATTCAGAACCCTATATGCCTTTGAAGTTAGTGAGTAACCAAGAAAAATCCCTTCATCAGCCTTCACATCGAACTTGTTTCAGTTCTCTTTGGAGTTGAAAATAAAGCATCTTCAATCGAACACATGGAAAAACTTGACATTTGGCTTGCGATTATTCAAGATTTCGTATGGAGTGATGGAAAATCTCTTGTTGAGGAAGGTTCGGTTCTGGGTATAGCACGCAGCAGCAATTGCATCAGCCCAGAAGTACAGAGGTAGAGAAGCGAAATTGAGCATGGTTTGGGCCGCTTCACACAATGAACGATTTCGCCTTTCAACTACGCCATTTTGCTGTGGAGTATAGGGAGCAGAGAAGTTGTGAGACACTCCCTTTTCAGCGAGAAATTCTTCAAACTCTTGGTTTTTGAATTCCAGCCCATTGTCACTTTGGACATTTCTAACCACCTTTCGCAATTGAAGTTCCACTTGCTTTATAAATGCTTTGAGCTTTGGAGTTGCCTCTTATTTCTGTTTAAGAAAGAAAACCCATGTGAAACGTGAAAAGTCATCAAAAATAACTAAAATGTACTTACTACCACCGATGCTTTCTATGGCCGAAGGACCACATAGATCGATGTGAAGCAGCTCAAGAGATTTGATGATCTTTGTGTTGACAACTGTGGGATGACTCTTTCGGCTTTGCTTTCCCATATAACATGCTGCGCACAAGTGTTACTTATCAAATTTGAGAAGTGGTAATCCTCGTACATGATCACCGATAACCAACTTGTTTATATCCTTAAAGTTGAGATGCGATCGCCTTCTGTGCCATAGCCAACTTTCGTCAGAGTGTGCTTTCGTTAATAAGCATACAGCTGGCTTTCCTCGAATTGGGTTAAGATTTAGAGGATACATCTCTCCTTTTCACTTGGATTTCAACAAAACGGCCTTCGTTTTCTTTTCAACAATCCCAGAGCCTTCATCATCAAACGAAACTTTCAAGCCAGTTCCCACAACCAGTTGAGAGTTACTGATGAGATTGTGCTGCAATCCCTCTACATATGCTACCTTTCGGATTGAGAATTCCCTGTTTGTGATCATACCGTAGCCTTTGATCGTGTCATATGAATTATTCCTGTATTTGACACATCCACCATCCTTAAGAGCCCGAAACTCCCTTAACTCTTCCCTCCTTCCTATCATGTGACGTGACCAGTCACTATCAATGTACCATTCGTCCTCCAACTGCTCGTCACTTATAACCTGCAAAAATCAAGCAGATTTACGAACCCAAAGTTGCTTGGGTCCACGTGAGCGTTTTACAGAATAGGGAATAGCAATAGCAAGATCAACCATATAAGTTCTTTTTATTAGTGTGGTTGCGTCTTTCCTTTGGATGGTAAAAACTTTGATTTTGTTTAAATCATATTGAGGATTTTTTTTTTATTCTTAACAAATTTGTTTTCATGTTTCCTAGGGTTAGTTTCCGTCTTCTTTGTTTGCGTTTTGTCTTCAGAGACAAGCTTCCCTTTTCCCTTGCTATCCTTGACATCCTTGTTAGGATTCTGCTTTGGTTGAGAATGAGGAGGATGGGATTTAAGACCAAAACTTGTCTGTCGGTTTATATCAAGGCTAGACTTGGGACCGAAACCAGTCTTTTGGTTCTTGTCGCTGCAAGAATTGGGACCAAAACTGGTCTTTCGGTTCGCTTGACTGCAGGATTGGCAGAGAGTGCATGGACCAGAATTATCCTTTGATCCAGATTTCGCATTGAGATTTGACGCCCTTTCTGTGCGCACATAATTGGAGTTTTGGGAGTTCCAAAACTGCTTCCTTTCATTGAGATTCTTTTGATATCTTTTGTTTCGCTGGCGTTTTTGTTCATCAAGATGCTTTTGAGACTTGTGTATATTTTCTCTTGGCTTCGGTATCTCTGCATGAGTTTCGCTCTTCAATGAAGAGGTTTCACATGCAGCCGTCATTGGTTCGCTTGGGATTTCTTTGGTACCACTTGTGCTTGGTACATCAAAGCTTGTAGGCTCGTTGAGTGGTTCTGCCATGTATCTGCCTTTAACCCTCCATGAGGTTCTCTTTGATAAACCGACAGTCTCATCTGCATTATCGATTGGAGCAGACCAGAAATAATTATCACAGCCACCTGCATTATCTTCGTTCACTATGGCTGTCAGTTCGGCTGTGTGTTTCTGAGTAACTCTTGACGTGGTGTATACCTGATTTGGTACAGTTTGAACCTTTTGATAGACCACTGCTTCTCGGTTTCAGAACTTTGGATTTATCTTGGGACACTCGAGTGAATTCAACCGAGTTCTCAGATATATGACCTTTGGTAGGTTCGGTTTCGCTCTTAACGAATTCTGAACAGTCAACCACATCCTCTACAGAAATTTCACTCATATCACTGTCCTCGTCGAATTCAGAAGTGTTTTCAACATTTATTTTGTTTTCTGAACTTAACTTGGCATTCAATGAGTCAAATTTTCAACATTAATTCCTTTTTATAGTTAGTTACATGTATTTTAAGTGATTCGAGAATGGATTGTACCTTCTTGATCAACTGATCGCAGTCATTGATCCTCTCGCTCACAGGTTTGGCAGCAAAACACTTTATCTTCCTTTAGATTCTCCTCCTCATACTCGCCTTCGGTTGTGTAGCCCCTTATTTGTGTCACCCCAACTATCACCATCAAGCATCTCCCAACAGACTCAATACTATTTTCTTTCACCACAAATGCCTTGCCATTTGTGGGTTTACCTACTTCTTCATCTTCAGAGTCTGTAGACCAGACCTCTATACCACCGAACTCATCATCCACAACGTTCTTCTGCACAATCAAAGCATTCATTGAAATGTTAGAGGCTTTCTTCTTCTTTATCTCCTCTAGTTTGCGCATACAGTATGCTTCATCATCTTCACCCTCCTTCTTCTCCGGCAGCTTTCTTAACATACAATCTTTGGCAAAGTGGTTTTTGCCATGGCAGTTGCAATCGTATCCGGAGTCTCCTACAAGTTCGCTCTCCTTCTTCTCTTCTTCTTTCTGAGGAGTATTTTTGATCTCCTGTTTCGCCTTTTATGAGCTATAGCTTCCCTCCCAGTTTCGGTTCTTGGCGATAGGAAACTTTTTGCGAGCAAACCGCTTTGGGTTGGAGAGCATGATTGCATACTCTTCGCTTGTCAGATCACATTATGACATCTCTGACTCTTCTTCATCCTCTGTTACATTCTTCGCCTTGGAGAAAAGGGCCAAGGATCCCATACCAGACACCACTTTCGCTTCCTTAGTCACAACACTTTCATGAGACTTGAGAATACCTACCATCTTCGCCAGTGAATAGGTTTTAAATTGCTCGTGAGCCTTCACCGTTGATACCATAGCCATCCATTCGGGTCTTAAACTATTCATAAATTTGACCTTCTATTCGATCACTGCCCTTCCAATGCCGTGCTTGATAATCTTGCTCAAAAGATGGTTGAAACAATCGAAAGTCTGAACAAGTTTTTCATCAGGCTATTGTTGGAAAGAACCAAACTCAGAGAGCAATAGAGTTTGGATAGAATGCTCTACGTCTTCATCAGTGGAATACAACTCTTTAAGTCTAACCTAGATCTCTTTTGTCGTGGTGCATGAGCTTACTGAACGAAAAGTATCAGACTGTAAAGCAAATCGAATCATTTTTCATGGCTTTAACAATACACAACAACTTACTTTTTTCGTCTTGAGGAATCTTCTCCACATCAGTTACGAGCTTGTTGTACTCCTTTTGAGTCTTAACAGTTGTATTTGTACCAGAATGAACAAAAGGACCCAATGTTATCGCTTCCCATATAAGATAACCATTGTCTTCGGAACCGACGCCGTAGTCCTCAAAGTGATGCGTCCAAACTTCATAATCTTGAGTGTATAGAATCGGGATTCTGGTTGTAGATCTAATGCTGTTGGAGATATTGATCGGATTAGTTTGTGAATCTTCGTGAGACATGATGACCTTTTTCAGATATCTTCTTAGAATCAGACTTGTGAAGATTGAATAGGGTAATATCGAGATCTATGAACAACGTCAATGAAGGAATGAGGGCTTAATAGATCCAATAAAAGCGGAAACCCTAAGAAAATTCTTCAAACAGAAGAGATGTGTATGATTTACACAGCCTCCTGCTCTGATACCACTTGTTGGGAATAAAACCCTAATTGTGATTTGATGAGCAAGATACGGAAAATAAGAACAAACACAAATATGATGATATGTCGAATGATCACTCGATTTATTTAATTATGAGAAACATATTACACTTTAAGGAATAATAATCTAACTCTACAAGAAACCTCACAACGTGGCGGCTACATTTTGCCTCACTCTTAACCCTAATTATGAATAATACATGACTATTTATAGGGAAAAGACAAGTCTTGGGCTTTTAACCTACACTTCATCAAGGGGGCCCATTGCCATCTTCCATGGAGTACTTTGAAACCCTACATATTGTACTACTCATCTAGTACTTAACTCTAGAAGTACTTAACTAATCTTCTTCTCTTAACTCTTAGGTATTCTACACAATATCATTTACATCTACACAGAGATACATACTCTTTCATATCATTATAATGCATATAATCATATTTATCTCTTTCTACCATGTCTTGGGTATTTTCCAAATACACTTATCATCTAAGCATGCATGCATACTCTAGGTATACCTATATACTCTGATATATATTTCTAAATATATACCTCATACATACTCTTATTATACGTACATGCTTAGACACATGCTTTAAAACGTATATGCATACTTCATCTTCATCTAACAACTTGAGGGCATTCACTTACTGCCTCAAGACCCAACATATATATATATATATATATATATATATATATATATATATATATATAAACATAAAATATATCCATAATCTAAAGAAAGAAAGAGTGATATAACTCACATTGTTAGTTAGTGAAGACTAAATACTCTTTGGATCCTTTCTTCGATTGATGCACCTTAATCCATCTTCTTTTCTCTTAGGCCTTAATGGAGAGAGGATGAAAATCTTTGTTAGGCTCCATCTCTTGCTCATCCAATCTCTTTCCCAGCCTCAAAATCACCTTCCATTTGCTCTCCTTGACTACAGGCCATTTTTGGTTTGAAATAAGGCTTTAAAAGGTTTAAAAATCTTTTTTGGTAGCGTCACCACGCCGTGGTGGCCTTCTTTCCTTGTCGTGGTGACAACATTTCATAGATTCTAACTTTGGGACGTTTTCTTCCAATCTTTAAATACTCATAAATTCTTCGTTTCAAACCCGTTTTCAATGATCATTATATCCGCGTGAAGGTATTTACAATATCTAAAATTCTTTCTAATTACTTTTGGCTTAATTCATATGGAACTTAATCCATTAATCCATGCAAAAAGCTTAAAATACCAATTTTGTCCCATTTTCTAATGCATCTTCAAAGATGCATATCTTCTTCATCTTATCTCCATTTTCCACAAATCTTATATCCACACAAAGGTGGGGTTGAGTTCTACAAATCAATTAAGTCACTTCTAACTGACTTATTACGAGTCATAATCTATTAAGTCACAAACTTGGCCCATAAAGCATAAAATTTCCCGTTTACCATTTTGGCCAAAATGCATCTTCTCATGCATTTCTTCTCTTGAACTTAATCATATAATTTCATATTAGTGACTTAAACCTATCTTTGACATTTTCATGAAGTCACAACTTCACAAAATTACTAAGTTCCTTTAAATGACCATTTTGCTCTTTTGGTCAAGATTTAACTACAAGTCAAATCTCCCTAAATTTCACGTTCTTACATGCATTGTATGTCGATGTTGTTGGTATGTTTTCATTTATGCTGATGATTCCTTATTGTAATCATTGATGATCTTGAGGGGTATTTTTAGTCAACTTTGGTCCTTTTTTAGTCTTGATCTTTCTTGAGCGGGTTGATCGCTCGGTTGCTTGCGGTAGAAAGGACATAGTGTGGGAACAAGATCTATCAGATGGGTAGGGACAAGGTTTGAGAACTCAAACCTTGAGTGAATGCTTAAGATCAATGTCCGCTTGGTAATAAGTGTTCTAGTCAAGTCTGGAAAGACCAATCAAGTTTAAGTTAATGAATTCAACAGATGATCAAGACATAAATGATGATTGAGAATAAATGATCAAGGTAAAGCTAATAAATGAAGAACAAGAAGAATGTTTTGAATGAACTTAGTGAAAATGCCAAAAGTGAGTGAAAATATCTGTTGTTGACTTGTATTGAACACTCCTATAAATAGGAGTGAAGGTTACATCGAATTAACTAGAGCACTTACATAGGACCGGACAATAGAAATGTTTCTGACATTCTGATTGTCTAAATACAACAAAAGACTAAGTCCTATGAAAAGTCACATCAATACAAAGACAAATACAATAAATGTACAAAAGACAAAATAGCTTCACTCCGGATCAGCAACCATTCCGGACATGAGAGTCATTCCAGAATGTCTTCAACTTCGTATCTTCTTCTCATTTGGTCCGGACAGATTTCGGACCACTCTTCATCACTGACTCCGGAACATTCACTCCAGAACAAAAGTACTTCGGAACCTGACTTAGGATTGCTAGAGGTTCACTTTTCCGGTTCCAACAATCTCCCCCTAAGTGAACTTAACAATCCATCCATTTACGTTGCATCTTCTTTGATGAATGTGAAGGCTCGGAACAACCATTCTCTGACTTCAATGTACCAAGTCAGTTGACTTACAAACTTTGCCTTGATATGTTCCGGAGCATCAGACTTGGGCGCCCGGGATATGAACTATTTCAAAGATTTGGTTGGAACTAGATGTTTGTCAACGACTCAGAAATAGTCATTCTTGTTTGTCCTTCTTGTGGTGTAGACAAACCCTAGAACCGGTTCTTCAATAGGACCATCTGCAAGAATTTCAGCTTCCGGAAGAACAAAGTCGATTTTGGCAACAAATTGTTCAGTTCCGTATAGGTGTGCAAGCTCAACATCACGTCGGCAAAATTCCGCAATATAATCTGTCAGGAAGCTCAGAGTAGCATGGTAAGCTCCCATACTGATGTCATCCTTTTGATTTTCTCTGAAGTAGGCAGCTAGAGTGAGGATGTCATTAGGATTCATGGAGGGAAAGTCAGCATCAGTAACAGTCCGGGGTGTTGGCTTGTTCCGGAGGAGATGAAAACGAAATAGTGGACAGTTGAGATCAAATTTCGTCAAAATTTTTCTTCCGAAGCCCTTGACTTTGGTAATTCTCTTCCTCGTCCACACTTCCTTGAGAGGTTGTGCATGCTTAGAGTAGAAAGATTTAAGTCTTTCTCGCTCAGTCCGGATAATCACTTCCGGATCGTCAGTGGGGTGAAGAGGAGCAAATTTGGTGTAGAATTTGTTGTAGGGAGATAGAGGAAGATCCAGCTGTTCAGAGTCATTGGTGGGAACTTCGTAGTAGAAGCACATAATGATTTCTTGAGCCTGTAGAATGCCTTCACGACAAAGAGGAGAGATGCCACGCATCGAATCAGGATTATCTTTAAGGGCTTGAATCCGGATGTTGTCCTCTAATGCCTTGTGAATTTTTCCTGAGACCATCCATGAATTTGCTTTGGAGGAGGTCCGGAATGAAAGGCTTGTTGCTCGGCAGTCATTGGTTTCTTCCCTTTGTCTCTCTGAAGAGAAGATATAACAAGCTTCATGTTCTCATCGATCGTAAATTCCGGAATGGGATTTGGAAGAGGTTCTTCCGGAATTTCATCAGGGATCCGGAGAGGAGAACCCTGGTCGATCGGAGCAATCTTTGGTTCCGGAATGGAAGGCTGCATGGAAGGCGTGGCTCGGAAAGCTTGAGCAGTTGAAAAGGATTTTTCTTTATCCATTTGAATGCCCATTCGGAGAGCATCAGGAAGAGAGAATGGCCATGAAACAGCGGACCAGATTTTCCTTTGCTCTTCTGTCATTTCCTTCGGAAGGTACGATTTAGGAGCTTAAAGACCAAGAATTCCCTTAGGAGCTTTATCCGGAATATATTCGTCTTCCTCTTCACTTCCTTCTTCTTCTTCTCCGGAGTTTCCTAGTATTCCAGAGACGACATGAACTTCATCTTCGGAAGTTAGGTCTTCATCTCGGAGTGTAAATTCCGAGGCGGGTTTCCAAGGTTGGCTTGGGCCTTCTCCCCCTCTTGCAACGGTGGATCTTGGAACTGGTGCAAGTACCAAAGTGTTCTGGAGATCGTCAAAATTTGTGAAGACTTTCTGAAGACCTGTGTTAAGCTGAAGAGTGAAGGTATCATATGCTTCGGATGTGGGAGCTTGTGCAGCAAGGTGATCGAACAGATGCCCTAGGATGGCTAACATCTCATCAAACTTCCGATTCGGAACATCCACGATGTTCCAAGTGGAGCGAAGAAGCTTGATGAGGACTTGTTGAATGATCATGTTCATTTCATCCTTCTTCTTGATCTCCTTCTCCATTCCTTGAATCTGTTTCTCATGACGAACGTGAGTCTACTTAATTAGGTCGTTGGTAGTAGCCACCAAGTCGTCATGGACTTTTAGCATGGAAGTAATGGTGTTGAGATAGTGATCAACCAGAATGTCGTATTTGTTGTCAACTTCTTCCATTGGGTGCTTGAGCCGGTGAGAGATTCATTGATCCAGTTGAGCTTTTCTTTCAGCAACAGATGGTCCAGACTGCTGGGATATAGAGTGAAGAATGACATCAAGTTTGGAGTCAAGTCCGGAGACTTTTTGATCCATTTTATTGTTGAGCTCGGTGACGGAGGTTACAATGGAGGAAACCTTCTTCATGGTATCCACCACATTGGTTTGCATCTCAAGGAGAGCAAAGGGATCGACGTAGTTTCTTGCGGAAGATACGGATTCGAAATTGGAGTGAGGAGATTGTGCTTTATGAGAAGAGGGATCAATGGATGGACCAGGCTTTGTTGCAGCATCATCTTCGTGTATCTTGAGATTGGAGTTGGAGGCACCATCCGGAGTCGTTGAGGAGGAGGATCCAAAGTCATAGGCAGACTTAGATGCGGATGCCCTTGATTGAAAGCGACCTGAAGGCATGAAGTTTGTGTCCGAAACAGTTTTGGCTTCATCATCCAGCATGACTTCTTCGGAGAGCTCTTCATCCGGATTGGTTTGAAAAATGCTTTGGTGAGTAGTAACAAGTGGCAGTTCAGAAGTGAGTTTGTTGGCTGCATCATCATCAGTGGGAGGAACATAAGGCATATTGCTTTGGATGACCCTGTTCCTCATGGAGATAAGAGTTGACTCCACTTGAGCTCTGGAGAGATCCGGACGTTTAGATGTGGCCCTGTTAATAAAGTCTTCCCATTGGGGATCATTAACAGCTGGTCGTCCTGTATGTCTTCCGGGTATCAGACCAGTTGAGGCTTCCGGAGTCGGAGAGACTGCTCTAGCTCCGGAAAGCTTAGGGTCCGGAACAGGAGTTCCGGAGTGTGTGCTAGTGATAGAAACAATAGGGATATCAAATGTGAGTCGTGGGTGTGTTCCAGGGGGCTGCAAGGAACTATTGTCAACACCAGCATCACCTTTTTGGGAAGGTGAGGGTGGATTATGAGGAGACTCCCCGTGAGTGTGTGCAGGTGATTTTGAAGCATCGAGGGGTAACTCAGATGAATGGGCAGGTGGGGTGTTCGGACGACCAAAGTCAGCCTGAATGTCATGAGTATCTTCCTTTGGAGAGGAAGAACTGACTTTGGTTCTCTTTTTAGGCTTTGTCTTGGTGGGTGAACCTTTGCGTTTTGCAGCCTTCTTAACCTTAGGTCCGGACGTGGTAGGTTTGGCCTCTTCCGAAGTGGGAATTAGAATGAGAGTTGGTCTTGATCGAGATTCCGAATCAAGAGCGGTTTCGGAAGGACCAAAGAGAGTTTCAAAATCAACTTCAAGAATTATTTGAGGGTTCGCACATCCTGGCTGAGGAGCATTGGACTCCATGATGTGAGTTGTAATGTGAGTTGGGCCAAAATTCCGAACGAAGTTCTCATCGAAAGTAACTTTAAAGCTTTCTTCCAGAACACGAGTTCTTCGGTTAAGAACTCTGTAAGCTTTCGATTTTGAGGAGTACTGAAGGAAGATAGCTTCATCAGCTTTAGGTTGGAACTTGGTAAGCTGATCACGGTTGTTCTTGATGAAGCATCTGCATCCGAAGACATGCAAAACGATATTGTTGGCTTCCGACCATTCATTGCTTCGTACGGTGCCATGTTGAGGCGTCGATTGATGATACTCCGATTTTGAGTAAAGCAAGCAGTGGATACGACTTCAGCCCAAAGATAGAGTGGTAGATTTGCGAAGTTCAACATGGATCGAGCAGCTTCAACAAGAGTTCTATTGCCTCTTTCGACTACACCGTTTTGTTGTGGAGTATAGGGAGCTGAGAAGTTGTGGTTGATTCCTTTTTTCAGTGAGGAATTTCTCAATGGTGGATTTAGTAAATTCCGATCCATTATCACTTCGGATTCTCCTAACTGGGAGTTTGATAAGAACTTCTATTCCTTTGATAAAATTTATGAGCTCTGAGGCTGTTTCAGATTTCAGCCTTAGGAAGAAGACCCAAGTGAACCTTGTAAAATCATCAATAATCATAAGAATGTATTTCTTATGATGAAGACTTTCTACAGTGGATGGTCTACAAAGATCAATGTGTAGAAGCTCCAATGGTTCCGAAATGGACTTTTCGATGATAACAGGATGAACCTTCTTCGATTGCTTACCACACTCACAAGCAGCACACAAATGATCGTTTTTAAATTTGAGAAGAGGTAAACCTCTCACCATTTTGCCGGATACAAGATCATTCATGTACTGAAAATTTAGATGAGCAAGCCTTCGGTGCCATAACCAACTGACGTCAGGAACAACTTTGTAGAGAAGGCAGAGTTGCGGTTTGCCAATAATCATGTTGATGTCGAGCGGGTACATGTTCTTGTTGTGAAGCGACTTGAGTAAACACTCTTTCCGGTCTTCAGTCATTACATAGTTGTACTTTTTGCAAAATTCCACACGTCGATTTGAATCAGTGAGCTGAACAACACTTATCAAATTATGTTTTAGATTAGCTACATAAGCCACATGTGAAATATAGAAGTTTCCATTGGTGAGAGTCCCATAACCGTGAATTGGAGAGTTGGAATTGTTGCCATACAGCACGTAACCAGCATTTGGAGAAAGCTTTAAATCTCACAGAACATCTTTCTGCCCGTCATGTGCATGGAGCAAGCACTATCAATATACCATATTGTTTCTTGCTCCGAAGCCCAAAGTGCCTGCAAAATTAGTGAGTAATGGAGTTTTTAGGCTCCGAATTGGACTTTGGGACGTAGGCACGGGCTTTGGACTTTGATTGTGACTTAGGAACAACTTTGTGTTTCTGGGTGGTGTTCTTTGAATTGTTTGGAAACAGACAGAAAGCTAATGTCTTTTCATCTATCCAGTAGTCATATTCAATGACTTGGAGTTTCAGAATGGTTTGCTTCGGACCTTTGAGTTCCGGAGTGTTGGTAATATTTGTGACCTCCGGAATTCTTGTTTCATCAATGGGAGTTTTGACTTTCCACACAAGATTTTTCTTTGAGGATTTTGAAAAAGATGTTTTCTTTGCGTTTGTGGATTTTCTTGATGACACATTGGTTTTTGAAAGATTTGGTTTAAAAATTGTGCCATCAGATTTTGCAATAAACACAGATGAAACAGTCCGAGGTTCTGGTGAAGTGTTTCGGATGGTCTTGGTAGTTACATGAGATCGAGGCTTAGTAGAGCTGATGACTTTCTTAGGTTCGACACGACTAAGAGGTTCGGAAGGTCTTTTGAGGATTTTGGTGGGAACAAAGGAGTTTTGACTATGGGTTGATGTATGAGAATTTCGAGATGAACTTGATTTGGAGTTTGCAATGAACCTGGAATTTTGTCTAGTCTTAACTTCCTTTTTATATGCATTTCGAGCTTCTACTCTGGGATCTACAATATCCTTCCTATTCTGCATTGGTTTTCTCTTAGTGTCAGACAAGGATTTTGAGGTTTGTCCTGCGGATGGATTACTAAACTCAGGAGTAATGGGAACCAACTTAGTTTTTGAGACAGCTAAGAAATCCAATTCGCAGGAATCAGAGGAGACACAACTTGATTTTTCAGCTTCATCATCTAAGGATGCCCATACAACCTCAGAGGTATCAGTTTCATTTGTCAGCGAAGGAATTTCTTCAACTAAACAGTTGTTTGTATGATTACTTCTAGGAACATAATCTATGCAATTTGGAAGTATATAATGGAATTCCGTGGTCCGATTCAGGTCCAGGTTTATTAGAGGCAGAAGAGGCGTGGAATCAGGACACTTGACAACTATTGGTTTGAACTCAGGAATTAGGGACTCAAAATGGTCTGCAGTCTCAGGAAGTGGAGACAAGGGAGAAATAGGGGTGTCCGAATGTTTGATATTTGGAACCTCTCCCATGAATGTCAAATTTTGCAATTCCTTCAAGGGACTAACAATTGGTTTCGGAAACGCGCTTCAAGACGTTTGTTATCAGCAATTAAAACATTTCGTTCAGAATAGGTGATTTCACATTTATCTTTCAAAATGATACATTCATCGTTTGACATTACAAGCTCATGCTCTAAAGACTCGATTTCAATTTCTTATCATCAAAACGTAACCTAAGACGATTAAGTTCACAGTCCTTCTTCTCACTGGCTTCTATGGCAGACTCATAGGCTTTATAAATGGTGCTCATATCTGTTTGGATTTGGGTCAGATAAGGTTCACAAAGAGATAAATCAAAATTATTCTCAAAGATCATAGATTTTACCTGCTGAACGATGCTTCAACCGAGTGGATCGTTGGTGGCCATGTAGTACTGGTGAGGTTCAGCAACATCATCTTCATCTTCTGACCCAGAAGACCAATATCCTTCATCACATAAAACCATTTGTCTTGCCATCAGACACATGTTCCTTCCAGTTACCATGTCATCATCATCTCCGGATGACCAATACCCTTCAACATCTCTCGAAACCGTTGTTACAAAGGCTTTTTTGCTTTCATCCATCTCTTGTGCTCTTCGGACGTAGTAAGCAGAATCCTTGATTTTTGGTTTCTGTGGAGCATCAGCCAGACAATCTTTTGCAAAATGGTTTGCATGTCCACACTTATGACACACAATTTTTGGTTTGTCCAATTTGAAACTTTGAGAGGGTTCCGGAGTAGAGTTTTGTTTAGTGATGTTTGGTTTGTATGCGGGAGGGTTTTTAGAAGTTGGTTTAGGTTCTGGAGCTGAGTATGGTTGAGGATTGTTATGGTGAGGAGCATTGAATTGGTTTTGGTATGGTTTGTAAGAAGGATTGAAAGGACGTTTGTACTTCATTGAGAGTAGAGCGAACTCCTGTTGGAAACGGAGTTCAGAGTCCATGGTTTCGGAATCATCAGCATGATAGATTTGTGTGGGTAAAATGGGTGCGGATGTTTAAACAGATGGAACAATGGGTTTGAAGGGACCCGAAGTAGATGAGTTTCGAATGGTTGATTCAAAAGAACT
This sequence comes from Lactuca virosa, assembly GCF_052849685.1. Taxonomy (NCBI): domain Eukaryota; kingdom Viridiplantae; phylum Streptophyta; class Magnoliopsida; order Asterales; family Asteraceae; genus Lactuca; species Lactuca virosa. Next base: position 223,427,749 of record NC_136428.1, read on the forward strand.
GACAAGAGCAAGAGGACCTCTGGAGAGTTCCCTTATGGTTTGAGCAACATTGGACTCATATCCTTGAAGTTCATCAAAAAGTTGATAAAGCTTCAACTTTTTCAAGGAGCCATTGCTTTGGAGACAAGATTTTACATTTCCCCATCCTTTGCCCAGACTTTTTATAAATTTGAGATTGTACTCCAAAGGAGTTCGGACAATCCCATGAGCAGTCATGTTGTTGACAACGATTCGGTAACGATTGGAGGCTGAGGCCACTGATTCACCGGGAGTGGTAGTGAAGGTGTCAAAGTCGTTAACAACAGAGGTGAGGCGCTTGTCTTTCATATTTTTCGAGCCTTCAATTAGGTCCTGAAGAGTGTCCCAAATCTCTTTGGCTGATTTGCACAACTTGATGTGCTAAAAGAGTGAAGGAGGAACACCAAACACCATTTCTGAGAAAGAAACTTGATCATCATGAAGCTTCTCGATATCATCTGCAGTAAGAGGAGCTGGGCGAGTTTCATCTTCTCTCATGAGCTGAGCAGCTGCATCTCTTACGATTGTTCTTACAGGAACATGAGGACCTTTTGTGACGGATCTCCAGATTTCTTCACCTCTATCTTTGGCAAGTAAAAATATTTCCATTCTAACTTTCCAGTGATCATATTCTTCCACAACTAGTAATGGGGCACGAGTAGGGCCACCCACACTATTTGCGATTTGCATTGAAATCATTTGCTGAGGATTAGAAGCAGCCATTGAACTTAAGATATCTTCAAGCTAAAGTGGTATATAGAAGAACTTTTATCCTTGACACAGAAATGGTTGAAGTACCAAGGTAAGTTCAAACCAACTATAATCTGATCTTTATGGATTCAAAGGACAACCACTCAAGCTGTGATACCAATTGTGAGAACAAGATCTATCAGATGCGCTTGGGACAAGGTTTGAGAACTCAAACCTTTAGTGAATGCTTAATATCAATGTCTGCTTGCTAATATATGTTCTAGTCAAGCCTGGAAAGACCAGTCAACTCTAAGTTAATGAATTCAACAGATGATCAAGACATAAATGATGATTGAGAATAAATGATCAAGATAAAGCTAATAAGGGAAGAACAAAAAGAATGTTTTGAATGAACTTAGTGAAAATGCCAAAAGTGAGTGAAAAGATCCGTTATTGACTTGTATTGAATACTCCTATAAATAGGAGTGAAGGTTACATCGAATTAACTAGAACACTTACATAGGACCGGACAATAGAAATGTTTTTGACATTCTGATTGTCTAGATACAAAAAAAGTTTAAGTCCTATGAAAAGTCACATCAATACAAAGACAAATACAATAAATGTACAAAAGATAAAATAGATTCACTCCGGATCAGCAACCATTCCGGGCATGAGAGTCATTCCAGAATGTCTTCAACTTCGTATCTTCTTCTCATTTGGTCCGGACAGATTCCAGACCACTCTTCATCACTGACTCCCGAAAATTCACTCCGGAACACAAGTACTTTGGAACCTGACTTAGGATTGCTAGAGGTTCACTTTTCAGGTTCCAACACATAGAGGTAGTTTAGAACTTAAGGGCCAATGGTAGGATGTTTAAAAGCTTCTTTAAGCCTTATGAGGGCTATGCACGGTTGGATCACTAGGGTCTTAGAATTCCTAACTGAACCTTACTACTTGTTATTGTTTGTTAAAGGTTCTAAGGTGGAGTTAATTATTCAAATGTCTATTTGATTCCATATTATACATGGTGGCTTAGAACCCAGGCTAGTATAGTTGTTTAGACGAGTTTTTAGCCTTAAGTGATCAAGGACGACATCAAACTCAGAGGTTGATTGTGTAGTGGGCTCGGTTATTGTCAAAGGATGCAACTCGTAGTAGGGATGATGTTCAACATACGTTTTGAGACCTGAAAATAAGGATTCAATGGATTTGCAGATTTATCACAACAAGAAAGGATTGAGATGTTAGTGTCGGAGCAGTTGTTATAGATGGTTACATAGGCTTGGGTAGAGGATTATGATGAGAATCTTTCTGCATGTTCTTGTTTGATAAAGGCTTAAGGATTTGAAGCACGATCCAGACACCTAATGGAGATTAGGGTTAACATTCTAGGAGTCTAATTCATGTTATTCTTTGAATGGTCCTTCGTAAGGAGATGATGGCAAGAATGGCATTGTACTGTCAGCCTACAGGCCCGTAGTAGGATATGGAAAAGATCGGTGTTGTGTCGTGGGTGTTCAGGCCCAGTAGGTGAAAGGTTTCACGATGAGACGTAGGAATGCATTGGTATGAATTATACAAGTGGGACCTGGATGATACAATTAGATGAGGGTACTATAGAGTATTGATGCGTGAGACTATGAGTCTGATGAACCGACGCGAGGACGTAAATTTCCAGGTTCTGACGGGACAGTATGAGACTATGTATGGAAAAACAATTTAAGATCATGAGCTATTGGATGGTATGCATGTTGGTATAAAATAGTTTTGGATGTCGGAAAGTCAAGCGAGCTCTAGAAGCCTTTGTGGGCGTGTGTTAAGAATATAGTGTTAGGATTGTTACTATCCTAACCATGCTCAACATAGAAGAATAATAAGGTTCCATTTTCTAAAACTAATTGCTAATAGAATGGATTACCCATTGGCTTATATGATAGCATATAGTTTCTCTTTTTACCGATGTGGGATTGGGTTCACACCCAACAACCCTCCCTTCAAACCCATGTTCTGCCCTTGGCCTCCCCTTCAACGAGTATTCATCTAATACCATCCCTTTTCATACTGTCGATACTCCCAGGACACACTCACCTGATGTAACACCACGTTTATTTAATAAATAAATAAACAAATTAATGAACGAATAGTAGCCCTAAAATCAATAATTGTATAGCAAGGCATGTTCTCGAGGAGCTAATGGCACGATTTTAGAAGTCGGGGTTAAAAGTGTAAGTTTCGGATTGGTTTCGTAAATATTTATGAAGGCAGGGACTACTTGGTAAATTATTGGGACTTAATTTGAAGAGAATATGGAGACTTAGGGGCTGAATGGTAACATATGGACTTCAATTGAAAATAATTTTTAGAGGAGGGGCTGTTAGGTAACTGTTGGACTTAAAATGAAAGGAATTATAGGAGCAGGGGTTTAATGGGTAAATATCGGAGCTGTTTTGAAAAGAATTTTATGGAGAGGGACCATTCCTGCCTTTATGGAATGAAGTTTGATAGGGCACGGGTATTTAACTGTTACATTTCTCTCATAACCCTAACCCGCATGTATAACCTCAGCCGCCACCTCCACCATTATTCCTCCCTCACTAGCGCCACCACCAGCCCATTTTCCGATCAGCGAAAGGTCGCCAGCAACCACAGGACTGCCGCCGGACGTAAAATGTTGCATTGCCTCCGTTTTGTGCCGTTGCCACCGTCCCTCAATGTCTTCTTCTTCTTCCTCTTCTGCCTTCTGTCACTGCAGCTCCGCCATCGAAACGCCGCCATCCTCCTTCTATCGTCGTCGTGTCGTCGGCGCTGTATCTCAACTCCGGTTGCGCCGCCGCCTGTTTTTCGTTGAAGACAAAGTCATCGCCGGTTCGTGTGTATCCTACTTATGCGTGTGTTGACTTGTTGATGGGAAGAAGATCAAGAGATGCCTTCGCCACCACCGTGAGGTGGTAGCTGTCATCGAAAAATCACCGCTATTACTGCCTTTAGACACCATTGATGCCGATGCCGCCATGTCACCCAAATCTGCCACCACTAGCCACCGTGAAAGGTGGTTGTGTGTGTGCTTTGGTGCATTTGTGTTTATTTCTGCAGTGAGAGGGTTTTATGTGTCGGTGTTTATTTGGCCGGAAATGCCACCACCACCACCGTGAGGTGGTGGCTGCCACCATGTGCCACGGCCGGCCACCACAAGGGTGGATGTGTGTGTGTGTGTTTTTATCTTAGTGTGATTTGTGTGTGTGTGTGTGTTTATTTGGATTTCGCGTTGTAACATTGTATTTTATCGGAATAATAAAAAGAAACTCATAACCACCACCGTTAGGTGGTGACTGCCGCCTCTTGCCTCCACCAACCGCCGTGTTGGGTGGCGTTGTGCTTTTTCTTGCGTTATTTGCTTTTAGGATGCTTGGACAAAAATGGACTAGAACCATGACCACCACCGTGAGCCGTCGTGAGCCGCCGTTGACCACCACTACCTGAGGTGGTAGTGGGTGGTGCCCGACTTATGAAACCCTAGTGGGCCTAATGAAACCCTAATGGATCAAAGCACGTTTTTTGGGCCTATTGAACCCTAGTTAGAGTTTAGAAAACCCTAATCTTGGATATATGGATTATGGGTTGTCGGGACCCGCATTTTGGATGACCGGATTGGGATTATCTATTAAGCCCGGCCACACTACATGATTGACCAAATAGATTGATGGACTTAATGGATTAAGTCCTTAATGGGTTAAGTAAGAAACACTTAACCCTAATCGTCACTTTATGTGAAAACCCTAATCTTACTTGGGCCTTAAGTCGGGCCTTTCTATTAGGCTTTGATGATTGGGCCAATAATGGGCCATCCAAGAACAATCATATGGTCTAGATTAATTAGAAGGGCTTTAGGGTAACGCCCATGTGAGGGTTTGGGCCCAATTTAGAAAATTGGGCCATAGGTGGGCCACAATTGGGCCTTTATGATTATGAGATATTGGGGCATTAGAAATGCCAAATGTTTGGACTGGGTAGCCTGTGACTAGATCTGCATGCTAGTACTGATCAGTCAGTGATAGGGTAGCCTGTTTAGGTTATGCCTGATTGTATGAGCCTTTGAATTGCATGTACAGATCCCTGATTAGAGGATAGAATGGTTTGATTGGAGTATGATGGTTAGATTTTCCATTGTCTGAATGTTGTTTGCTTTGTGCTTTGTGGGACTCTTAGTGATGTGAGATAGCTACTAAGTGAATATGCTAAGTCACATGGGACATAGGCTGGATAATCTCAGACTGATGGACTTGACCCGATTGTGCAACTCTTGTTTGATTCCAACCGTTCTAGGGATGGGTCTTTTACTCGAAGGATTATCTGATCTCTGTTGCAGGTGGCTATATTCATGAGGTAGTTTGTTGACACTGCTAGGAATCTTTCAGTAGCTAAGGACTGGGTGGGTTCAGGAACCTAGGAAAGACTAGGATATGTTTCAGTGGGTTAGTAGTGAGGTTTAGTGAGACTTGGGTGCATCAGTTTGAGGAAGTGACTTGGAGGATTTGGTAAGATTGTTGAGGAAGGTATGGATAGGTGTGGAAGGTAGTATTGGGCCCGTACTACTGAAAACACAGGATCCGTACTCGAATCGGTGAGAGTCTTGGAGAATCTAAGAAGCTTCGGGGAGGGGATTGTGACCCGGTTTGGAGGCAGAGTATGTTCCAGCTATTGCAGCTCAGCCATTGGCAAGTGAGCTAGTAGAGGGTACCGGGGAGAGACCCAAGACTGCTAATCATCGGGTGAAAGGTCAGCAGCGCCAGGGTCAGTGCAGCATGTGCGGGAAAGTACACAAGGGAGTTCGACATTCCAGGAGTTTAGGCTGATACAAGTGTAGCGGGGTTGGTCACGTCAGGAGAAGGAGTCAGGCCCTGCAGTGTCAGACAGGAGAAGTCAGAACTCCAGCAGGCGATGTTGCGGGTATGTAACCTTGCCTTCTTTCAGTTTTATCTGCACATTGTTCTGGGAATTGTGCTGTGATTTAGGGTACTGTAGCAAAATGAGTAAGTGTATCCTTGGTTTATTTCTTTGCTCCTGTTGGGTTAGATCATCAAATATCGTTATATGCCAATTGCATATCGTGAATTACTAGTGGTTAGTGTAAGATCGTTTCCGTTTTTGTTGGTTCCGGGTGTTTAGTGTTCTCTCGGTTCATAGTAAAGATTTGTCACGAAATAGTTAAGGGCTCATCTGAAGCCCAAAGCCTGTGAATCCTTAGAGTCCTTCAGAAGGAGGGTCCCATTCTCAGTTCCTGTCATCAAGATCGGAAGGGAGTTTTGCACCATGATCTCAGGAGGGTTGAGTATCTCTGGAGAAGGTGATCAGGTTCCCTCCAGATGTTGCGGGTATGTCATCTTCTACTGCTACTAGGTGGATGTCGGGAATCTGTATCGCTTTGGAATTGTGAGTGAGTTTGGATAAGTCAGATCTCGGGTCGGTTCTCTACTATTTTTTGGGTTATCAAGGATTGTTATATGCCATTCTACATGCCGAAACGTTCTTGATGTACCTAATGAGGGACGTATCTTGCGGAGTTGGTTCCGCGTGTACCCTTATCATTCCGGATATTTTTTGGGATCTGTGCAGTAGTATTATTTAGATGATATTCGGTCAGGGTTAGAGCGATAGTTCTCCAGTGACGTCAGAGTTCAATGGTTCTATCATTTGCTCGGGCATGGTTGACAATTTCCTAGGGAAGAACTTTCGAGTTCAAGGCACTACCGTTGCTAGGAAAGGACTGGTAATATGAAGATGGTGGTGTCAATTGCGGGTGTTAGATGTATATGTGGTTGGTCATTGGATGGTTAAGAGAATTGTAATTTCGCATGGGTTGTGTTCGGTTAGAGTTCAATCGTGCTGCGAGATTGGAAGTGGAAACAAGGATTCGTCAGGGTGAAGGTTAAGGTCTCCAGGTGTCAGCATGGGAGGTGGACTGAGGTGTCAGACTGGACCAGATTCCAAGATTACTCATCAAGATTTTAGAAGATGAGCGATCTCAGGGTTAACCGGTGATTGATCGCTAGCATTGGTAAGTGCAGGTTGTCATCGGGGGATTATTAGAAAACAAGAAGGATTGGGAATCCTTCAATTCTCACGTGCTGTGAAGACTTAGTTGAATCTAAGTAGGGGAGAATCGATCAGGTATTCAAAAGCAGAAATTGCTGTGAAACTAGGATGAGTTTCGCATCCTCGTCAGGACGAAAGGCGGTCGGGTGGCCGTCTAGGTTGAGGATTGGGTGAGTTTGGAGTTTAGAAAACGTTCCAACTTTTGGTTCGTTTTTTTCCTTGGAAACAGATAGCAGATTTTGGGAACCAGGTTAGAGCTCCAGGTAGGACTCAAGTTCATTTGAGTGCTAGGTCGAGTGCGTGTTTGACCGGTATGGGAAGCGTTTTAAGTCTGCGGGTCTAGCCGTAGCATTCACGAGGTTGGCAGATAGTGCTAGAGTGTTGTAAGTCTACGGGTGTAGCCGTAGGATTCACGAGGTTGACAGATAGTGCTAGAAGTGTTGTAAGTCTGCGGGTGTAGCCGTAGCATTCACCAGGTTGGCAGATAGTGTGAGAAGTGTTGTAAGTCTGCGGGTGCGACCGTAGTATTCACAAAGTTAGCAGATAGTGCCAGAGTGATGTAAGTCTGTGGGTGTAGTCGTAGCATTCACTAGGTTGGTAGATAGCATGAGCGTGTTGTTAGGACACGGAAGGAACAGTAGTACCCACCAGTTTCGGTGCAGCAGTGAGGATATGGAAATCCACAGATTGGATTACGGAATTACCCAAAGGGATTAGATCTGGCTGAGCTAGTGATAAGACTGTATGAACGCCACTACAGTTATGAGATCAAGGAAGCAAGGAACTGCTTAAGGTCGTTTGAGATATAAGGTTACCATTAGGTCATGTAGAAAGCACTTTTATCCTTGGATTGGTGACGTCCGGATCCGACGCATGGACCCGCACGGTTGGATCAAAAGGTCGTTAGAGCCACAGTGGCATGATAACTAGTGGCAACTAGTTACAGAGAAGGAATTCGTTCGGAAGTCGTGTGGAGTGACTGCATGTGAGTCTTTTGGCTCTACAATCGTGTTGGAACCTGGTATTTCAGATGATTGGTGAACGAATTGAGACCAGGGAGGTCTCGGTAGATTTTGGAAAGCAGCCATGTGGCAGCATACTGCTTCAGGCAGTTCAGTGTTTGGACAGTTTCAGCGTTTGGGCAGTAATAGTGTTTGTGTTTTGGGTTGCAAGTATGGAAAGAATAACAGATTACTTGGGTTATTCTAAGTCACTCACAGTGGGATTAAATAATCTCAGAGTAGTCGATTTGATCTTGTTGCATAGCTCTCGTCTGAGTCTAACCGTTGCAGGGATGGATCTTCTACTCGAAGGATTATTTGAGCCTTCTATCAAGAATAAGTGCTCTATTGTTGACTATGGTCAGTGGTTTTGTTTCTAATGGTAGCATCGGGATAATCAAGGCAGAAAGTGTGCATTGGTCGGTCACTCGAGGAAGATTAAGCTTGGTAAAGCTCAACATGGGTGGTCTGCCAGGGAGTCAGGCCATCTCGAAACTATAGATTTCAGATTGAGTAAATGTGATCATGTTTCAAGGGGTTCGTTTATTTTTGGATTTTAGAAGCCTGCAAGGGATGATTTAGATTACCTTGGAAAGGCTAGGGTGTACCCATGATTGTTGTGACAACCCGATACATTGTAGTCAACAAAAATCAATTCCCATTAAATAAAATTTCAAATTTTATTATTCCGTTAAGTCCTTGTGGGTTAGAAAATAATCTAAAATATATAATTAGAGGTTATATAAGTTTTCGGAACCAAAAACGCTCGAAAAATCAAGATTTCCCTCGAAAAATCAGCAAACTCGTTCAGCCAAACGTTTACGGCCGTAAACCCATGGGCCGTAAACCCGTTTACAGCTGTGAACCCATTTCCGGCCGTAAACCCAACCGGTATAAAGGTTTTTCCCGGAGAGATTCTTCATTTCTCATCTTTTTCACCCGAAAACTCTCTCAAGTTGCTCCCAAGAACCTCCCAAGAACATTCATATCCTCAAGAACAAACCTTCAAATCTTCATATTTTCACCAAGAACACCTAGAACAACCTTCATATCTTCAAAGGCCGCAAACCAGTTGACGACCGCAAACCAGTTCACAGCCGCAAACCTAATTCACACCCGTAAACCTAGTTCATAGCTGTAAACCTAGTTCACGGCCGCAAACCCAGTTCACGGCCGCAAACAGCCTTGCGCCGGGAACCTCGGCTGAAAACCCTCTTTTTCCACTTCAAACAACTCTCGGTAACATTCGTAACCCAAAAAAAGTGTTTTCTAACACTTTAATTAATGGATTCGCTAATTTAAATACAATTATGTGTTTAATTATCATTAGGATACCGTTAATTTCCGCGTACTCCAACTCGAGGGTCATCTTTCCGGTTTTGCTGTCGAGCACGTGCACATAATCAACTGTGAGTTCATACCCCTACACTTTTACTGTTTTTATCGTTTTCAGGGGGGATACAAGCAAAACACAAAGAAATCTTGTGTTCTTATATAAAGGATTTCAACAAGATTAAAACTTATGCAACTGATACAACCCAGAGATCACTACATTTTATAAAATATTTAGATATTTTATCCCTTTTGTAACATGTTGAGCATAAGGGAAGTTTTCAACATACCACCATAATTTCAAAGTTTTCAGTACAATACATGAACCGAATACTTAACATACATGCAAACTATAATAGGTATAGTTTGGGGTTCAACACACGATTTTATCAATTCCAGAGATTATACATTAACAAACATATAAAATATGATATATATATATATATATATATAGTTTATGGCAGACAATACTATTTTCGGAAAACAAGAGTACAATACTAAATAATTATTTAAGTATAATTTTACTCTACAAGTATACATATAGTTTCAAATACAAGAGAACACTACAACACTACACGTAAACTAGTTAATACCGGGTTGTGAGGCACTACTTCAGTTTTACCCTTCGGGGTGCGGAACTAAATCCTACTACAGTATAACCAGAGTCTCCTGGAGGGAGAGCGTGAGATTTGTGAATAGATCTATTCGGTACTGACAATCCCACACCTAAACTGATAGCTACAGATAGGCAGGCATGCCCGGGGTGACTAATGTCATAACATCTGACGCCTGAAGAACGTCGTAGAGGTCACTAGGTCATATCAAGCATGGTTATACCAAACTCACAACAGTATAAACTAACCATTTGTTTACGGGATTCCAATTATTCAAATAGTTTTATTTTCATTAATAGAACTATCATACACTACAACTGGAGGATTCTAGGGAATACAAATACATGGTTTTATTTTAAGTAATAAAACTACTATACATACTGGTGGTAGCCAGAGTTTTCATACAGAACACATTATACATTACTGGAGATAGCCAGGGTTTCATACAAAGGTTTTCATACAGAACACATTATACATTACTGGTGATAGCCAGGGTTTTCATACAAAGGTTTTCATACAGAACACAGTATACAATACAACTCGTGGTAACCAGGCATATAGACTAACATTTTCATATACTACTATAGAATACAGTAACAAACATACATTTTGGTCTTAGGGTTTAAGACTACTTTTCATTACTAAAGAAAATATTGCATTTTCTTGAGAACATGCAAACATTTTTACAGATACACAGACAGGTTTTCATTACAAAAACATACTTATGAACTCACCAGCTTAAATGTTGATACTCTTTCAAAACCACTTGTATTCTCAAGGAACCGATAGACAGGTACACTCGCAGGTTTTTTAGAAGACGGAGCTTTTAGAGTTGCTTCTTTTATACTTTTGGTTATACATTTCCTGTATACAAACTATGTATCGAACATATGTAAATACCTTATATATATTCAATGTAATGGTTGTGTTTGCTTTTATTACTATGATGCAACTATTGTGATACTATACATGACGTCCTCCACCCCCGAACGTTTCCGCCGTCTCGGTGTGGGGGTGTGACTGATTGGTATCAGAGCTATTGTTTATAATGAACTAAGTATATCAAACCTTACATGGTATACAACTATAAACACTAAGGGGCCGAAGTGCTCTGAACTAAAAGTATACTTTTAAAATCTAAGTATTTTATAAGAAATATACAAGTATACATACATACCAGAAACAATCACAAGAAGAACAAAACAAAAGTATTTAGATGTTGGACACTACGGTCAAGCCTGGGCAGTTATGTAATCTTATTTGGGATAAATATAGCCTGATCAACTGTATTTATTTGAGATACGACAAACATGTGTTCGGGAGTGATAGTGGTGTTGCGACGAGTCTAAAACTTACAAAACTTCATACAAAAGAGGTCAACAAAACAAAACACACAAGGGTGGCAGTGTGTGTGTGTTTGTTTATCTTAGTGTGATTTGTGTGTGTGTGTGTGTGTGTGTGTTTATTTGTATTTCGCATTGTAACATTGTATTTTATCAGAATAATAAAAAGAAACTCATAACCACCACCGTGAGGTGGTGGCTGCCGCCTCCTGCCGCCACCAACTGTCGTGTTGGGTGGCTGTGAGCTTTTGCTTGTGTTAGTTGCTTTTGGGATGGTTGGACAAAAATGGACTAGAACCATGACCACCACCGTGAGGTGGTGGCCGCCGCCGTGAGCCGTCATGAGCCGTCGTTGACCACCACTACCCGAGGTGGTAGTGGGTGATACCCGACTTATGAAACCCTAGTGGGCCTAATAAAACCCTAATGGATCTAAGGACTTTGTTTTGGGCCTATTGGGTTGTGATAGGGTTGGAAACCCTAATTAGGGTTTAGAAAACCCTAATTTTGGATATTTGGATTATGGGTTGTCGGGACCCGCATTTTGGATGACCGGATTGGGATTATATATTTAGCCCGGCCACACTACATGATTGACCCAATTGATTGATGGAATTAATGGATTAAGTCATTAATGGTTTAAGTAAGAAACACTTAACCCTAATCAACATTTTATGTGAAAACCCTAATCTTACTTAGGCCTTAAGTCAGGCCTTTCTATTGGGCTTTGATGATTCGGCCAATAATTGGTCATCCAAGAACAACCATATGGAATAGAGTAATTTGATGGGCTTTAGGGTAAGGCCCATGTGAGGGTTTGGGCCCAATTTGGAAAATTGTGCCATAGGTGGGCCATAATTGGGCCTTTATGATTATGAGATATTGGGCCATTAGAAATGCCAAATGTTTGGACTGGACTAATGTAACATCGCAATAATCATGACCACAAATTTCGTTTTTAATTGAGTAAATTATAAAATTGTTTACTGAAAAACATCATCGAATCAAATCATTTCATAAGACCATAGTCACATGTCTCAAACCATATCCTAAAATAGTAACAATGTCAGAGTACAATCCCATGAATTTCACAATACGGAAATCCTGTGTGTGTGTGTGTGATGCGCTGCTACCGTGCCAGCTCATTCCCCTTCGAAGAAGAGGTACCTGAAAACAAAACTGAATCTGTAAGCACAAAGCTTAGTGAGTTCCCCCATCATACCTCGTACCATATAACAAACATACTGCTAGGCAATTCTGGGGTGCCCAACTTACCATGTCAGACCATTCTGCGGTACCCGACCTACCCTGCCAGGCCATTATGGGGTTCCCGACCTACCCTCCGGTTTATCTTAACCGACTACAGGGACTATTTCGCCAACTACTACTACCATATAATATCATAGCATAAATATACTGTCGGGCAATTCTGGGGTGCCCGACCTACCCTTTGGTCCTTACGACCGTGACACGGGGACTATTCCCCTATTACTACTACTACCACATATCATTATATCATGCTAACACATAAAACATATCAGGTAGCAGCAAACCTAGATAATTATTACAAAGACAATCATCTAATAACAACTCCTACTAGTGGGACGGCATTGTGGCCGTAGACCCACTTCTACTGGAAGGGAACTCATTTCAATGTCGTGCAGTAACTGAACTGTCCTCAGTGCTGGGATCAACTCTCCTCAAATTCCTATGCATAACAACCTTCCTTAATTACCATTTCATACTCGTAACCCTTTTAAGGGTCAACTCAGGTCAAAGTCAAAGTCAAGGTCAACACCCTGGTCAAAGTTAACTTTTGGTCAAAGTCAACTTCTGGTTGACTCAACTCGCCGAGTTGGTCCACCAACTTGTCAGGTTACATAATCCACAAAATACTGGAACTTCGATACTACTGATGGGATTTCAGCATTCTAACACTCCTATGGTGTACATGCAACCCTCGAAACCTTGGATCTATGTTTGACTAAGATACATGCAAATAATTATTTTTCCAAGGTTCTTATCCTAACTAGCATGGCATGGGGTACTTGAATCAAATAAAACTAGTAGAATTACTTACCTTGTAGTAGTAGTTGATTGCTTGGAGTTTGAGAGCCTAGCACCAATAATGTGGATGCATCAAATGGAAGTCACAAATCACCACAAACTTGGAAACTTGAGAGAATAGTCACAAACTTCTTGAAATCGGCCCTCTTAGTTTACACACATCAACTCATGTGATTTCAAGAACCAAAGCCTCCTTTATATAGTGTGGTGGATTAGGGTTACATCCATGTAAACCCTAATACCCATGTCTTTTCATTTCCATGAGATCCATGGGTTAAAGCTCCATGGAGTATCCATGGACTTTCCATGCAAGCCTAGCCCATTCCAAATAAGCATTAGCCCACACTATATAAATACAAGAGCCCATATTTAATTAGTCATACTTTTGATCTCTAAATTAGTTCTAGATTAATTATAGATCAATACTAATTAAATAATATGATTTTATATTAATATATTAGGACTTATAATATATTAATAAATCATAACTTATACTATTCTCAAACGATTATCCATAAATTGTTCGGGTGAACTGCAACCCAAATGGACCATGTCGGGTCGGGTCAAGTACATACCAAATATAGTTATGGACTTAGACACTATATCCAACAACTACTCGTCGAGTCTTTCAAGAACTCGTCGAGTTCTCCTTCATACAGAATCGGGACCTTTTTGCTCTTGACTCGCCGAGTTCATCCTTGAACTCGTCGAGTTCTTTGATCTTCAAGCCCATATTCACGTTCATCTTGTTGAGTCCTCTTCTAGACTCAACCAAATCGATCAGAAACTGAAAAGGTTGGGGAACCATGACCCGACTCACCGAGTCCCCCAAAGTCTAGGTCTACCAAGTCGATTTCAGTCGGGCTTAATGCATACAAAACATAGATCTGACCTTCTTGGATCGATATAGCACGTAAAGTTACAAACTTTATGTGTATGCATGGGTTAACTAGCTCATAAGGACCCAAAATGAAGTCTACATGGTGCATGGGACTCCCATGGCCATAAGGTTAGCACCTTTATGCCTTGGGAACCCTTAAAGGTTCAAGATCTGATGTACAACCCCATGGGTACTCACAATCTCGAATATGGCTTCACTATAACTTCGAAAAGGAAGAAAATAGCCCTAAATGGAGATCTAAGAAATGAATAGTCAAGGTATCAGCATTATACCTCAACTGAGCTGGAAATGTGCCAAAACCTCTAGATCTACTTGCTTTCTCTTGATCTCTCAAGCCTCCTCTTTCTTCTCAAGTAGGAACCGGGTGTTACAAATCTCCCCCACTTATTTTAGACTTCGTCCTCGATGTCTGCTGCTGCATCTGGAAAAAGCTCGGGGTAGTGCTCCCTCATGTCGTCCTCCGGCTCCCAGTCCATTCTGAGCCCTTGCGGTGCTGCCATTGCACATTCACCAGCTCGACCCTCTTGTTCCTCATATCCTTCGACTTCCTGTCGAGGATAGCTACAGGTCGCTCAATGTGGTTCAGGCTGTCATCCACCTGAATATCCTCTAGAGGCACCTCTGCAGATTCGTCTACCAGGAACTTCCGCAGCTAGGAGACGTGTAACGTACTATGAATCTGGCTAAGCTCGACTGGCAGATCCAGCCTATACGCCACCTTGCCCACTCAGGCTGCAACCCTGAAAGGAACGATGTACCTGGGGCCTAACTTGCCCCGCTTCCTGAACCGGATGACACCTTTCCAAGGTGACACCTTCAGGATAACCATATCCCCGACCTGGAACTCCAGGTCCGAACGGCGCTTGTCGGCATAACTTTTATGCCGACTCTGAGCAGTCTGAAGCCTGCTCCTAACCTGCTGGATCTTCTTCGTCGTCTTGACTACCACCTCGGTACTCCGCATGACCCTCTGCCCAACCTCACCCCAGCAGCTTGGGGTCCTGCATTTCCTCCCGTATAAGATGTCGAAGGGATGACGGTCGATACTCGCGTGATAGCTATTATTGTAGGAAAAATCTGCCAAGGGAAGGTAGGTATCCCAGCTACCACCGAAGTCTAAAACGCATGCCCGCAGCATATCCTCCAAAGTCTGGATGGTCCGCTCGCTCTGACGATCCGCCTGCGGGTGAAAAGCGGTGCTAAAGTGCAGACGAGTATCCAACTCGTCGTGGAATTTCTTCCAGAATCTGGAAGTGAACCACACGTCACTGTCAGAAATCACGAGACTGGCACTCCGTGTCATGCTACTGATGGGTTTTGAGCATTCTAACACTTCCTAAGTGTACATGCAACCCTAATAACCTTGAATCTATGTTTTCTCTATATACATGCAAATTTCTTTTTCAAGGTTATTTCCTAACTAGCATGGCATGGGGATTACATAAAACATAAAACTAGTAGAAATACATACCTTGTTGTTGCTTGGATTCCTTCAAGACTTTGTGAGCCTAGCACCCCAAATGTTGTGCCTCAAATGCTTTACACAACACCACAAGACTTGGAATAACTTGAGAGAATACTTCTAGCACTCAAAATCGGTTATGCCCTCTCTAGTAACACTAGGTCACTATTTTGCTAGCCATAGGGTTTCTTTTATAGTGTTGTCACAATTAGGGTTTACACATGAATGCTCTTAATTGTCATGACTCTTGATTTCTCATGACCCATGGGTTTGTAACTCTCATGGACTATCCATGGAGCTCCATATGGTTATAACCAAACCCATAAATCATGGATCATTAATCCACCATAAAAGAATTGATGATTGTCATAATCAACCCTATATATTTAATTAGTCTCACTTTGATCACCAAATTAATACTAGATTAATACTTGATCAATACTAATTAAATAATACTATTATTAATATATTAGAACTTATAATATATTAATAATCATAAGTGCCTTATTCTCTCATTTAGTCTATCCAAGTATTGCAATGCCATGCAACCCAAATGGACCATGCCGGGTCGGGTCAAGTACATACCAAATAAAGTTATGGACTTAGACACTACATCCAACAGTCTCCCACTTGGATAAGTCTAATAACTATATTTGCAAATATGACTTCAAAATCCGACTAGCAATCGTAGGTCTTTCAAAGTCTCTCGGAACTAAGATGATGATGATACGCCATTTAAGATAAGTGATCATACAATCCTCTGTTCTCATGATATCAGCCGGACAAACACATGGAACATGGTCTTACTTATTGTCCAACATTTGTTTCTCGATCTCTGATTTGTTTCGACATAGAACTAAATTGAACACATCAATTAGGTTCTGACCGGGCCCGGTATATAAGTCAAAACCAAATCATCGAGGGGCCCAGATATCGCTTCTATTTCTAGAAGGAACAGATAAACTTCGACTGATATGCTTGTACTAACTACTTGTTGAATTATTCACAAAGGCACGTTTTATAACATCGAGTTACCAATGCGTTTTCGTACAATCAATGAATAACCAACTCATAGTCAACAACTCATATCTCTAGGTTTGAAGATTTATATGATATTACCGTCTCACGATCACTCGAGATAAATTCCATGAAGTGATGCAAGTGAGCGTGGGTTGAATCCAATACTCAGCCCTTATGAGTACTCATGAATGTTGTAGCAACCATTGCATTGTCTAAAGCACTTTAGACAAATCATACAAGCCAAATTCATGACAGTCTTGATTCATATCTACTTCCAACATATGACTGACTGTGGATGGTTTGAATAATATGATATATACCATAACATAATTATTCTGGAAGTCAAAACATGCAAAGTCAAACATAAGAATAATACTAATCTTATATGGCCCCAACACTTTGAGTGTAAATAAAAACACCTTTTATTTAAGCACCATATTGATTACTCATTATTTATGTTTCGATTAATCAACTTTATACTTGAATTAAAACATTAGTTGTCCCATGCTCCAAGCATGTACACTATGTTTTTCCAAACAACAATTATGCCATACTCCAAGTATGCATACTATGTTTACATATGGTCCTCTCTTTGTGAAATAGATCAATTGACAATATTCCAATGATGCTAATTTCACAATTCCAATCCTCGTTGTAAATGAAAGAATACCAAACTCTTGCCATCTACTGTAATCTGTTAGATTCTAAACTTATATGCAATGATCCCCTTGTAATGACTATGCACAGAAGTCACAAAGACTTGGCAACAAAAATTACAAAGTATTCCAATGGAAAACAATTCCATGGAAATGAAGTCTCAAATTCAAAGTACATTCCTTTGAACATCCTTCTTAGCATTAAGTTCTTTAATCTTACACAGATTCAAAGAATAACTTCCACCTATGGAGACAATTCCATATTACCATTTTGACCATCACTTCTGAACAAGAGTTGCCTCTTTTCAAAATATGTCAATATGGTCCTTACTCTATACTTCTAATTGTCCATGAGCAACCAATCTTTGGTAAACCTCAGATTGTCCTCGACAACTTTGCTTAATCATTTTAGTCATTTCCAGTTCTATTCCTTTTTCCATCTTAATGCCCTAGGCATTTGGAAAATTTAGAATGGATGAATATTATAGCACATGTAATCAAACCTATACCCAAAGCATATGGGACATGATTTATGCTATAAATTTTTTTATTTGCCATGTTTTCATAATTCGAACTATGAAGAGGGATGCCGTAATCATAATCGAATTTTGAGAACGCAACATATATAGAATTTCCTTATGTTAAACCATTTCAACATAACATTCATATATATTCTTGACTAAAGTAGATTAAATTCTTAATCTAAGCTTGTAGAATTGGAGTGAAGTATAAAATCATCTCCCTTAATTATAGCAAAACAACTTTTTCAAGGCGAATTGAAACTTTTGTTTTCTATAATTAACATTGCTAACCTGCAATATTTAACATAATCGTCATGCTCCCACTAGCATAATGATTACCAGCATAACACTTTATGCTCCCACTAGCTTTGAAATGTATTCAGAAATCTACTGGACTTCTAGAAATCAATACTTTATTGACTTTCTTACCAAAGTTCATATTTCTGATACTAGATTGCTTTGATAAGACTTTATCAAAAACATACACCTTTCCTTAGATAGCTCACATGTTTGTCTAGACCTTTTGCAATTCTCACTAGTTAGTGTGTTGGTTAACCACACACGCTCCACTAACTATATGAGAATGCAAATATCACAACCGCTATCTACTTAAAATCTTCTTAGTGGAAGCGTTTCCTCACCATCATTTTCATGAATCGAAGAGAAACCTTATGACACTTAGATTTTATGGTGTATGTGTTCCTATCCATGTGAATTTGTCATAACCATAATCACAGGACTAGGTTACTTCCAAATTCATATGGACTGAACTTGTGCAATCTTAATTTCTTGCCACCTGGTAGCACAATGCCCACCATTGCTTCTGGCTTGTTATGCAAACAATTGAGAACTCATAGAACTCACAAGCATAATCAACTTTCAACTGGAATAGACACAGAAACAAGAATATGTCAACACGATAGGTTACAAACCTCAAGTCCTGGGCTAGTGATTAACAAAACTCTTGATTTAGTTCTTGAAACTATTTCAGAATCATTTAGACTCCCACTATCCTCTTGACATATAAGACTTCTCTTTGTCAAGAACCATTCCTTGACAATACAAATATTCAAGAGCTAGTGCGGATTCTTATCAAGTTAAACACTTCTCACTATTGGTCTTAGCTGGTCTTTGTTTTATCCAAAACATCACAACTTACCAATCTCAAATGTACAAGAATAGGAAACATCTTACTCTACATTTGACAAGTGTTGTGAACTTTCTAAAGACTATGTCACTCAAGTTATAATCTTGGAGTATAACTCCAGGATTTGTTTTTGGCACGAAGTGTGAATTATCTTTTGATTTAACCATTTCAACAATTCACGATTCCTCTCCTCAGGTAACAAACACACTAAGGTGTCCTTAGAGGATCAATTGTGATATGGTTCCATAATCACTAAGATAATCATAAAACAAAATACACAAGTACTCTCCCATCTCTTCAGATTGGAGAAACTTTTATCTTTCTGCCTTACTTGATTCTTCTTATTCATTCTGCCATACATTGAAACTTTTCCAATGTTTCAGAATTACACTTAAACTCGTAAGCATAACCATATTTACTAAACTTTAGTAAATCATAACGAATAATCTTATCTACCTTTGTGGTGGACCTGACCAGCACACAACCAAGTGTACCCAATCTTTTAGTCCTTCACTTGACTCACATGTACATGTGAACAAGGAATTAGTCTTAATTTCCCAAAGACGAAAACTTCTCATTCATCATACAATACAAGTTGCATGATTCCAAGTTTCTATCTAACTGAAACTTGGGCGATGAGAATCTTTCCTTATTTGGTAAATTATGATACTACCACAAATGAAAGAATCAAATCCATTTTCAAATATTGCTATTAATGGAAACATATAATCAACAATTTTTCACAAATGCCATTGTAAGGATACTTAAAATAAATAAAATCAAAACTTTTCTTTATTTTAAAACTTTGCGGAAAACTTATCCTTACAACCCATATGAAAACCGTGTTGTTATCTATTCATAAGCAATATGTCTCAACTCTTAAGTAATAGCTCAAAATTCTGATCACTGAACCATGCGATCAAAATCCCTCTTCGCGATCAGAATCAGCATGTACTTCCTTTAAGTTTCTTCACTTTTCTTTGATTCTTAAAACATCAACATGTGACCCAGTCACATCATGCAATAAGAATCTCAGAATAGAAACTTAATAGAGTTAGACAATGGACTTTACCTGAAGTAGAGTCAAACATTTGACTTTACTATCCTTATGGACTTTTAGGTAAATTTGGCAGCTTCGCAACCAATGCCCTTCCTTTGGCAACAGAAACATATGGACTCTTTGGAAACGGTACACGGGACTATCACAGACTTAGCCTTTCTCTTTACCATTTGGTCAACCGAGTTGACTATGGCCAATCCCTTTCAATTGGGAAGAGAAAGTTTTTCTGGACTTCCAATGTTACCATTGTTAATGTCCATGGATGTGTGGGAAGTTGATCTTCCAATCAAATTTTGCTTTACCAATGCTCCAAATCATTGCTGATTCAGCATCATCAAGCAAATAGGTAAGATCATTAAGGGTCATGTCGTGATATGTTATCAGGGAGTGACCAAGTCAACAGCCAGCTACCTTGAGACTTCGACACCCGACTCTCCCAGCTTGTCAATATGTGACTTAATCTCCAAGACCTAAGCACATATAGACTTTGTTTGCCAATATGGATTGAGTGACTTAGAACTTATCATGTCTTGAAACTTGTGGGATAAGAAGATTTATTGGAGGAGGTGGAGGAAGTGAAGTATGATTTCCAGTCCCACTAATGCATAACAAAGGGATTGATCTTTCACCTTGATTGCCATTCGGGATATCATCTTCATTAGAAAGCTTCTTCCTAAAGATTTGGGAAGACCATAGCTGTCTAAACTAGACATCTATAATGGGAGAAATTCAAGTTAGTTGATTTAAAGTCCTTAATATAACACCCAATATGAAATATTAAGGCTAGGACCCAACAACCTATTTATAACTGGAAGAGGGATGCCGTAATCCAAATTATAAAATAGTTGAAGGTAGGTAAATGACGATTTACCAATTTCCTACCATAAAAACGAAATATAATTAAGTTTTTAATTGGATTTGAAACTCCTAGATCTTTTGAGATACATTGAACTTTCAATGGCATGTTTGAATCTCGATTGTGCCCTCTCAAGTTTGTGACTGGGATGCCGAGGATCACAAACAAGGTGTGAATAACCATACAAATTGACTTGGTACCCTCAACAATATTACCTAATCGATGTGCCGGTTAACCACACACGCTCCACCGATCTATAATAAAGTCAAGTTACCCTTTGCCACTCTTACTAGTCCATGTTAGTGTGCCGGTTAACCACACACGCTCCACTAACGACTTGGTAAGGTACAAAGTGTAATTTTATGGGCTAGCACCAATTTCACATTTTCCTAAAGTAACTAAGATTGGGAATTTATAATGTATAGTTACTTTATAATTCATTATACTTTTAACGAGTATTTAAAGTCGTATCCTACCCGTTCGGCTAACGACCCTCCACCGATCAAGGAAGCGGTGGGTGAGAGTGGACACCCATTAAGTCACCATTTTATAGGCAACAACCTTATACCCCCCTTATAGACCGGCTTCGTGAATGAGGCCTACTAACGGTAAGAATGACATATTCTTATACATATCTATATAATTAAAATTATAATAATAGTATAAGGGTGTATTTTAAACATTTAAAATACTTGGTGGTTTAATCTATTAATTAAACTATACTTAATTTAATTAAACTTAAACCATGTCTTTATGGAATTATTAACTCTTTTAATTAAACACTTTAATTAATTTAATGAAGTCCATAAAGCTTGAATTTTACCTTTAAAAATTCTAAGAGTTCAATTTGGAATTAAAGTGTAAGGCTTTTCAAATTCCAAAACTTGAGGGCAAGAATTGAAACTATTCCAAGTCTCTTCAATTTGTAACTTATGAGTTTTAATGGTTCATAAAATGAAGACTCTTCATTTTATGAAACCTCTTTAGTTCTTTAATTACAATTTAAAGAAGTGACTTTTGGTTATCCATAACTTGAGGACAAGTTATGGACACCATCATTGCCATTAAGATCATGAATTAAACACACATGGAGGTTACACATAATTTCTATGATCTTCTAAAAACTCATAAGAACAAATATTAATATCAAACAATTTCAAGAAAATCATATAAACATATACAATACTTGAAAATTGATATAAGTCATGTAAAATGGGTTAACATAATCATTATCATTTTGAAAAACAGATTTTACAAGTCCAAAACAGATTGGGATAATGATCTTAATCCATTTCCAGCAACAAAACTCGAAAAAACTGCCCAGCACGCTCCTACTCGCTGAGTGCATTATTCTACTCGTCGAGTAGGATGAATTTGTTCATGGACTCGGCGAGTCCTCCCCATGATCTCTCAAGCCTCCTCTTTCTTCTCAAGTAGGAACCGGGTGTTACAAATCTCCCCCACTTATTTTAGACTTCGTCCTCGATGTCTGCTGCTGCATCTGGAAAAAGCTCGGGGTAGTGCTCCCTCATGTCGTCCTCCGGCTCCCAGTCCATTCTGAGCCCTTGCGGTGCTGCCATTGCACATTCACCAGCTCGACCCTCTTGTTCCTTAGATCCTTCGACTTCCTGTCGAGGATAGCTACAGGTCGCTCAATGTGGTTCAGGCTGTCATCCACCTGAATATCCTCTAGAGGCACCTCTGCAGATTCGTCTACCAGGAACTTCCGCAGCTAGGAGACGTGTAACGTACTATGAATCTGGCTAAGCTCGACTGGCAGATCCAGCCTATACGCCACCTTGCCCACTCAGGCTGCAACCCTGAAAGGAACGATGTACCTGGGGCCTAACTTGCCCCGCTTCCTGAACCGGATGACACCTTTCCAAGGTGACACCTTCAGGATAACCATATCCCCGACCTGGAACTCCAGGTCCGAACGGCGCTTGTCGGCATAACTTTTATGCCGACTCTGAGCAGTCTGAAGCCTGCTCCTAACCTGCTGGATCTTCTTCGTCGTCTTGACTACCACCTCGGTACTCCGCATGACCCTCTGCCCAACCTCACCCCAGCAGCTTGGGGTCCTGCATTTCCTCCCGTATAAGATGTCGAAGGGATGACGGTCGATACTCGCGTGATAGCTATTATTGTAGGAAAAATCTGCCAAGGGAAGGTAGGTATCCCAGCTACCACCGAAGTCTAAAACGCATGCCCGCAGCATATCCTCCAAAGTCTGGATGGTCTGCTCGCTCTGACGATCCGCCTGCGGGTGAAAAGCGGTGCTAAAGTGCAGACGAGTATCCAACTCGTCGTGGAATTTCTTCCAGAATCTGGAAGTGAACCACACGTCACTGTCAGAAATCACGAGACTGGCACTCCGTGTCATGCTACTGATGGGTTTTGAGCATTCTAACACTTCCTAAGTGTACATGCAACCCTAATAACCTTGAATCTATGTTTTCTCTATATACATGCAAATTTCTTTTTCAAGGTTATTTCCTAACTAGCATGGCATGGGGATTACATAAAACATAAAACTAGTAGAAATACATACCTTGTTGTTGCTTGGATTCCTTCAAGACTTTGTGAGCCTAGCACCCCAAATGTTGTGCCTCAAATGCTTTACACAACACCACAAGACTTGGAATAACTTGAGAGAATACTTCTAGCACTCAAAATCGGTTATGCCCTCTCTAGTAACACTAGGTCACTATTTTGCTAGCCATAGGGTTTCTTTTATAGTGTTGTCACAATTAGGGTTTACACATGAATGCTCTTAATTGTCATGACTCTTGATTTCTCATGACCCATGGGTTTGTAACTCTCATGGACTATCCATGGAGCTCCATATGGTTATAACCAAACCCATAAATCATGGATCATTAATCCACCATAAAAGAATTGATGATTGTCATAATCAACCCTATATATTTAATTAGTCTCACTTTGATCACCAAATTAATACTAGATTAATACTTGATCAATACTAATTAAATAATACTATTATTAATATATTAGAACTTATAATATATTAATAATCATAAGTGCCTTATTCTCTCATTTAGTCTATCCAAGTATTGCAATGCCATGCAACCCAAATGGATCATGCCGGGTCGGGTCAAGTACATACCAAATAAAGTTATGGACTTAGACACTATATCCAACAGCTACTACCTCCCTAATGTAGATGCCGGCCAGCTTCTCGGCCGAAATGCTCTCCTGGATCGGATTGAAATGGGCGTTCTTGGTCAATCGATCCACGATGACCCAAATCGAATCCATTCCCCGTGCGGTCCTGGGAAGCTTCATGATGAAATCCATAGTAATATTCTCCCATTTCCACATAGGGATATCCAACGGTTGTGTCTTGCTGTGAGGCCTCTGGTGCTCTGCCTGGAATTTCCTGCAGGTCAGGCATCTCTCAACGTACCAGGCTACATCCCGCTTCATGCAGGGCCACTGGTAATTAGGACGAAGATCTCTGTACATCTTCGTCGCCCCGGGATGAATCGAGAATCTGGATTTGTGTGCCTCCTCCATCAAAACCTGGTGCACCCCTCCATGATATGGAACCCACACTCTATAGTGTAGTGTCAACAACCCACAGCTATCATAGTCGAAGGAGGAAACCTGAACCAAAATACGCTCGCTTTTCCGATGTTCCTCCTTCATAGCCTCCTACTTGGCCTCTTGGATCTGCTCCAACAGTGGAGTCACTACTGTCATCTGCAAGCAAATTTCTATGCGCAGGGCTGCCTTGCGGCTAAGAGCACCGGCCACAACATTATCCTTCCCCGGGTGGTATAGGATCTCACAGTCGTAATCCTTCACCACATCTAGCCACCGACGTTGCCTCATGTTCAGATTCGGCAGATCCATGAGGTACCTCAGACACTTGTGATTCGTGTAAATGGTACAACGAACCCCATAGAGTTAATTTCGCCAAATCTTGAGGGCGAAGACGACCGCCTCCAACTCCAAATCATGCGTCGGGTAGTTTGCCTCGTGAGGCTTCAACTGCCTCGAGGCGTAGGCGATGACATGCCCTCTCTGCATCAGTACTTCACCCAAAGAAGATATGGACACATCGCAGTACACCACAAAATCCTCCACGCCCTCTGGCAGGGCTAAGAGCGGCGCCTCACATAGCCTCTGTCTCAATGTCTCAAACGCTGCCTGCTGCTTAGGCCCCCTGTGAAAGACCACGACCTTCTTCGTCAACCGGGTCAAGGGTACGGCTATCTTGGAGAAGTCCTGAATGAATCTCCGGTAATAACCTGCCAATCCCAGGAAACTCGAAATCTCATATGGAAACTTCGGAACCTCCCATCTAATCACGGCCTCCACTTTGGCCGGGTTAACCAAAATACCGTTTTGGTTGACAAGGTGCCCAAGAAACTTCACCTCGCACAACCAAAACTCACAGTTGGAGAACTCGGCGTACAAGCTCTCCCTCTTCAAGGTATCCAACACCTCTCGCAAGTGTTCTTCGTGCTGCTCCTGCGTCTTGGAATAAACCAAGATGTCATCAATGAACACTATCACAGACCGATCCAGCATCGGTCTGCATATGTGGTTCATGAGATCCATGAACGCGACAGGAGCATTGGTAAGCCCGAAGGGCATCACCACGAATTCGTAGTGGCCATAGCGAGTTCGGAATGCAGTCTTATGTACATCCTCGTCTCTGACCCTCGTCTGATGGTAGCCTGAATGTAAATCTTGATGGTTTTTGAGCATTCTAACACTTCCTAAGTGTACATGCAACCCTAATAACCTTGCATCTATGTTTGTCTAATAATCATGCAAAGTTGAATTCCAAGTTTATATTCCTATCTAGCATACATGGGGAACATTTTTAACTTGAATGAAAGATAGAATAACTTACCTTGTTGTTGATTATGATCCTTGAAACCTTGTGAGCCTAGCACTCCAAGTGTGATGCCTCAAATGCTTCACACAACACCAAATGCAAAGGAGTAAACTTTGAGAGAATCTTACACTTGCAAAATCGGCTCTAGCCCTCTTGTTTCTTAGTGTAGCCAATTTTGGTGGAGAATGGGTTTCTTATATAGTGTTGACACATCTAGGGTTACACCATGTAAACCCTAATGTGTCATGACTCTTCATTTCCATGACCCATGGGTTTGTAACTCCCATGGAGCATCCATGGAGCATCCTATGGGTGGAACCCAACTTGATAATCCATGGAGCCTCTTAGCCCACTATATAAGATATGGAAGATTTACATAATCTACCCATATATTTAATTAGTTATCTTTTGATCACTTAATTAATTCTAAATTAATTCTTGATCAAACTAATTAAATAATATTATTAATATATTAGAACTTATAATATATTAATAAACCATAAGTGTTATTTCTCTCATTTTAGTTTATCCAATTGCATGGTGCCATGCAACCCAAATGGACCATGTCGGGTCGGGTCAAGTACATACCAGAAATAGTTATGGACTTAGACACCTTATCCAACAGTCTCCCACTTGGATAAGTCTAATAACTATAACTGCAATACTTCAGGAACCGATCGGCAATCGTAGCTCTTTCAAGGTCTCTCGGAACTGAGAAGATGACGATACGCCATTTAAGATAAGTGATCATATAATCCTCTGTTCTAGATATCAGCCGGACAAATACATGGAACAATGTCTTACTTATTGTCCAGCAGTTTGTTTCCCGATTTCTGATTTGTTTGACAAAGAACTTAATTGAACACATCAACTTAGTTCTGACCGGGCCCGGTACATAGGTCAAAACAAAATCATCGAGGGGCCCAGATATCAGCTTCTAATCCAAGAAGGAACAGATAAACTTCGACTCATATGTTTGTTCTACCACTCATTGAATTATACACAAAAGCACGTTTTATAACATCGAGTTACCAATGCGTTAACGTACAATCAATGCATAACCAACTCATAAGTAACAAATCATATCTCTAGGTTTGAAGACTTATATGATATTACCGTCTCACGATCACTCGAGATAAATTCCATGAAGTGATTCTAGTGAGCGTGGGTTGAGTCCAATGCTCAGAACTTATGAGCACTCATGAGTGTTGTAGCCATGTCCAACAACTTAGACCTCTGCAACCAATCATGACAGTCTTGATTCACACCTACTTCCGACATATGACCGACTGTGGAGGTTCGAATAATATGATATACCAAACATAATTATTCTGGAAGTCAAAACATGCAAAAGAAATATAGTAAACGATCGACAAGAGATAGCAACACTTTACTCATAAATAAAACACCTTTTATTCATCATCTAATGTCAATTACACTTTACAAATTTCAAGGTTATCTAACTACTAAATCTAATATCATCCTTCATCCCTATGCTCCGAGCATGCTGGAGATGCTTAACCCGAGTCAGTCCCTTCCTGAGGGGATCTGCTGGATTCTCATCCGATGATACCCTCTTTGCCACGAGGAGTCCTTCTTCTATTCGATGTCTGATGAAATGGTATTTTCTGTCGATGTGTCTGGATCTCCCGTGATCCCTTGGTTCCTTGGCTAAGGCAACTGCACTTTCACTATCACAGAAAATTTCCATTGGCTCTTTAATAGCTGGTACAACTCGAAGGTCTCCAATGAAGTTCTTCAGCCATATCGCCTCCTTTGCTGCCTCGCTAGCTGCTATATACTATGATTCGCAAGTTGAATCAGCCACTGTCTCTTGCTTGGAACTCTTCCAAGAAATTGCTCCTCCATTTAAGGTAAAGACCCAGCCTGACTGAGAGCGGAAATTATCCCTATCAGTCTGAAAGCTAGCATCACTATACCCTACAACTCTCAAGTCTTCACTCCCACCGAGGGTAAGGACCCAGTCCTTAGTCCTCCGTAGGTACTTGAGGATATTCTTTACCACAGTCCAGTGTGC
Organism: Lactuca virosa; assembly: GCF_052849685.1. NCBI lineage: Eukaryota > Viridiplantae > Streptophyta > Magnoliopsida > Asterales > Asteraceae > Lactuca > Lactuca virosa. The sequence goes on from NC_136428.1 coordinate 223,455,444, forward strand.
CTTGCCAGGGTTCCCCTGATACCTGCTAACCATGCTCAAAGCAAAGGCTACATCAGGTCAAGTACACGTCATAGCATAAATGATCGATCCTATAGCCGAAGCATAAGGTATTCGACTCATTTCTGCTATCTCAGCCTCAGTACTAGGGCTTTGTGTCTTACTCAATCTGGCGTTACTCTGGATGGGTAACTCTCCTTTCTTGGAGTCCTGCATGCCGAATCTCTTCAGCACCTTATCCAAGTAGGTACTCTGACTAAGTCCAATTATTCTTTTACTCCGGTCTCACAAGATCCTTATCCCTAGAATATAGGCAGCTTCTCCTAGGTCCTTCATAGAGAAACACTTCCCAAGCCAGGACTTAACTTCCTGCAGAGTTAGGATGTCATTTCCTATGAGTAGTATGTCATCCACATACAATACCAAAAAGCTAACTATACTCCCACTAGCCTTGACATATACACAAGATTCATCTTCACTCCTAGAAAAGCCAAATTCTTTGACTTTCTCATCAAAGCAAAGATTCCATCTGCGAGGTGCTTGCTTTAACCCATAAATGGATTTCTCAAGCTTACACACTTTATTAGGGTACTCTGTATTGACAAAACCCTCTGGCTGACTCATGTAAACATCCTCAGCCAACTTTCCATTAAGGAAAGCAGTTTTGACATCCATTTGCCATATTTCATAGTCATGAAATGCAGCTATGGCTAACAGAACCCTAATAGACTTAATCTTGGCCACTAGAGAAAAGGTCTCATCATAATCAACTCCCGGAGTTTGTGAGAAACCCTTTGCAACCAGTCGTGCCTTATAAGTGTGTACATTACCATCCATGTCGGTCTTCTTCTTGAAGATCCATTTGCACCCTATAGTCTTACGACCTGGTACATTCTCAACCAAGTTCCAAACTTGATTGTCATACATGGACTGTATCTCGCTGTCCATTGCCTCTTTCCACTTGGCTGACTCAGGGCCTGCCATGGCTTCTGCGTAACTGTTAGGTTCATCCAAACCTATCAGTGTCTCATCACTGATAAGTGTATCACCTTCCGCAGTAATATGGAATCCATAGTAATGCTCAGGTGCATTCCTAACCCTTGTGGAACGCCTCAGAGGTACAGACTTGTCAATTGGCTCAACAAGAGTTTCCTCCTCAAGTTGAGTGCTAGGGTTTGAAGTTCCTTCACCACTTGACTCTTGAATTTCTTCAAGGTCAACTTGCCTCCCACTGTCTCCTTGGCTTATGAACTCTCTCTCTCGAAAGAAAGCCCTCCTAGCTACAAAGACCACATTCTCACTAGGTCTGTAGAAGAGGTAACCAAAGGATTTCTGTGGGTAGCCGATGAAAATACACCTCTCACTTCGAGGTTCGAGCTTATCATGAGTCTCGCGTCTCACGAAAGCCTCGCAACCCCAAATCTTAATGTGGTCTAGTTTGGGTACTTTACCAGTCCACATCTCATGAGGAGTTTTGGCAACTTTCTTTGTGGGAACTAGATTAAGGATATTGGCGGCAGTCTCTAAGGCATACCCCCAAAATGAGATTGGTAGCGAAGCTCGACTCATCATGGAACGAACCATATCCAGCAAGGTTCGATTACGCCTCTCAGCTACACCATTCAACTGCGGTGTCCTGGGAGGTGTCAATTGTGAGACAATCCCACATTCCCTAACATAGTCGAGGAACTCTTAACTAATATACTCACCACCTCGATCGGATCGAAGCATCTTAATGTTCCTGCCCAATTGATTCTCGACTTCCTGTTTAAACTCTTTAAACCTCTCAAAAGTCTCTGACTTATGCTTAATTAAGTAGACATATCCATATCTACTGTAATCATCAGTAAAAGTCAAATAATAACGATTAGCATCCCTTGTGGCATGTTTGAAGGGCCCACACACATCCGTGTGTATAAGATCCAACAAACCTTCACCCCTCTCACAAGAGCATGTGAAGGGTGACTTTGTCATTTTTCCAAGTAAGCATGATTCGCAACTATCATCTGACTTTAGGTCAAATGACTCCAAGACTCCATCCTTATGGAGTTGGCCTATGCGTTTCTTGCTTATATGTCCAAGACGACAATGCCATAATGATGCTTTATCCAAGTTATTATCATTAACAAAATCAATACACAATACATTATTTCCTAAGTTATCAACCACAGATACAGTTTCATACACACCATCACAAGGTAATGCTTTAAAATAAAGAACATTATTAAAGAAAGCATTAATCGAACCAACTTCATTATCAAATGAAAAGGTGAAACCTCGTTTATACAATGCATGAAAGGAAATAATATTTCTTGCCATTTCTGGCGAATAACAACATTTATTCAAATCTAAACTAAACCCACTACTTAGCGATAAAGTATAAACTCCAATCTTGGTGACAGGTAAAGCTTTCCTATTCCGCATGATTAAGTTTATTCTTCCATGCTCCACATTCTCACTTCTTCTTAGTCCCTGCAAATCAGAACAGATATGAATACCACAACCGGTATCAAGGACCCAAGAGTTTGAATGGGGTGAGTTATTAGATAAGATAGTGTAAATACCTGCATGGTTGGGTTTAACTTTCCCATCCTTCACATCTTGCTGGTACTTTGGGCAGTTCCGCTTCCAATGTGACTTTTCATGGCAATAGAAGCATTCAGCCTCTTTAGGGTCAGAAGAAGGAGTGAAAAAACCTTTCTTGGTTCCACTTGAAGAAGAGCCATCAAGGGTCCTAGCCTTGGTACCCTTCGAAGAGCTCTTCCTCTTCTTCCCTCTACCTTTCCTGATTTCCAAAACCGGGGCGGAGTTTGGAGTAGGAGTGTTAACAACCGACTTACCCTTAAGACCTGTTTCTGCGGTCTTGAGGAGTCCCTGAAGTTTGCTGAGTGTGACCTCTTCCTTATTCATGTGATATGTCATGCGGAATTGATCATAGCACGATGGTAAGGAGTGCAAAATGATATCTATTGCAAGCTCCTCAGGGAAGTTCACATTAAGCTTCAGCAACCGATCCACATACCTTTGCATTTTCTGCATGTGGCTCGTGACGGATTCCCCGTCCTTCATCATGGTTGTTATGATAGAGCATATGATTTCATACCTCTCCTGTCGTGCACTTTGATGGTATCTTTCCATCAGATCTTGGTGCATTTCAAAAGGGTAGAAGTCCTCATAGGACTTTTGGAGTTCCGCTGTCATGGTGGCCAACATGATGCATGCCACTTTTGTAGCATCCCTTTCATGTGCCCGGAAGTCAGCGATCTCCTGGGGAGTTGCAGTGGTCTCATCAATCTCCTTAAGCTCCTTGTCAAGGACATATTCTTTGTCCTCGTAGCGGGTAATCATCCTGATGTTTCTGATCCATTCATTGAAGTTGGATCCATCAAAAGTGACTTTCCCACACAAGTTCATAAGGGTAAAGGAGCCATTAGGATTAGAGCCAGAAGCAGCATTGTTTGAAGACATCTGAAAGAAGAGAACAAGATTAGTTTAGATATTAAGAGAGTCCTTAATAAAACACCCAAATGTAATATTAAGGCTAGGATCCAATCACAATATATTATAACTTAGAAGAGGTATGACGTAATCCAAGCTATAACATATTTGAAAGGTAGGTGAATGACGATTCACCAATTTCCACCATGAAAAACGAAATATAAATATTAGGTTTTTAATTGGTTCTTAGAAATTCCTAGATTCTTTTGAGATTCAATGAACTTTTCAAAGGCATGTTTCAATCTCGAGTGTGCGCTCCAAGTTTTGTGACTGGGATACCGAGGATCACAAAACGAGGTGTGAAGTAACCATGCAAACCACTTGGTACCCTCAAGGTTTATCACTCAATCGATGTGTCGGTAAACCACACACGCTCCACCGATGCTATGGTAAACCTTAAGTCACCCTTTACCTACCTTGTTAAGTCCAAGTTAGTGTGTCGGTTAACCACACACGCTCCACCAGCGACTTAAACAAAGTGTAAAGTGTAATTTCATGGATTAGCACCTTATTCACATTTTCCTAAAGTAACTAAGATTGGGAATTTAATAAAAGCATTTAGTTACTTTATAATATTCATCATACTTTTAATGAGAATTTATAAGTCCTTGTCTTACCTGTTCGGCTAACGACCCTCCACCGATCAAGGAAGCGGTGGGTGAGAGTGGACACCCATTAAGTTGCCATTTTATAGGCAACAACCTTATACCCCCTTATAGACCGGCTTCGTGAATGAGGCGTACTAGCGGTAAGACGACTTGACGTTATACATATATATATTAGTAACTTATAATATTATAAAGTATAAGGGTTGAATTTTAACTTTTAAAATTCTAAGGGTTGGAACTAAAGTTTTAATCAAGACTTTACATGTTCCAAAACTTGAGGGCAAGTTTTGTAAACTTGCAAAACTTTTCATTTCTTATAACTTATGAATTAATTGAGTAATAAAAATGAAGACTCTTCATTTTTATAACTCTTGTGTTCTTTTAATGGCTTTAATAAAAGTGAGACTTTTGGTTTTCCATAACTTGAGGACAAGTTATGGACTCCATTAAAACACATTATGATCATGAATTAAACTACCATGAAGGTTACAAACAATTCCTATGATCATCTAATCTTCATAATTTCAAGAACATGAATATGAACACTTTCAAGAATCAAAAATTACACTTAAAAAAAAACTTGTAATTTTAATAATTGCCATTGTAAATGGATTAGCATAAACATTACACCATCTAAAACAAACTTTAAAACATCAAAATAGTTTAGGGTAATGTTTCTAGTCCATTTCCAGCAACAAATGTGCAAACTTTCATACGAGCAGAAAACAGAAAAACGATTTTTTTTTTCAAGCTGTTTGCACACAAAAAAAAAAAAACAAAGAAACAACAAACGAACCTGGCTCTGATACCACTGATGGGTTTTAAGCATTCTAACACTTCCTAAGTGTACATGCAACCCTAATAACCTTGGATCTATGTTTGTCTAATAATCATGCAAAGTTGAATTCCAAGGTTATATTCCTATCTAGCATACATGGGGAACATTTTTAACTTGAATGAAAGATAGAATAACTTACCTTGTTGTTGATTATGATCCTTGAAACCTTGTGAGCCTAGCACCCCAAGTGTGATGCCTCAAATGCTCACACAACACCAAATGCAAAGGAGTAAACTTTGAGAGAATCTTACACTTGCAAAATCGGCTCTAGCCCTCTTGTTTCTTAGTGTAGCCAATTTTGGTGGAGAATGGGTTTCTTATATAGTGTTGACACATCTAGGGTTACACCATGTAAACCCTAATGTGTCATGACTCTTCATTTCCATGACCCATGGGTTTGTAACTCCCATGGAGCATCCATGGAGCATCCTATGGGTGGAACCCAACTTGATAATCCATGGAGCCTCTTAGCCCACTATATAAGATATGGAAGATTTACATAATCTACCCATATATTTAATTAGTTATCTTTTGATCACTTAATTAATTCTAAATTAATTCTTGATCAAACTAATTAAATAATATTATTAATATATTAGAACTTATAATATATTAATAAACCATAAGTGTTATTTCTCTCATTTTAGTTTATCCAATTGCATGGTGCCATGCAACCCAAATGGACCATGCCGGGTCGGGTCAAGTACATACCAGAAATAGTTATGGACTTAGACACCTTATCCAACAAATCTATCTTGGAAAACCAAGATGCCCCCTATAGCTGGTCAAAGAGATCATGAATCCTCGGGAGTGGGTAACGGTTCTTCACCGTTACATTGTTCAGCTCCTGGTAATCTATACACATCCGATGCGAACCGTCCTTCTTCTTCACAAACAGGATCGGGGCTCCCCAAGGAGAAATACTCGGCTTGATAAATCCCTTGTCTAAAAGCTCCTGCAGCTGTGTAGGGAACTCCTGCATCTCAGGAGGAGCCAACCGATATGGTGTCTTGGCTATCGGAGCCCCACCGGGAACTAGATCGATCCGGAACTCCACCTGGCTCTCTGGAGGTATCCCTATCTGCTCCTCTGGAAATACGTCTGGGTACTCTCGCACCACTGGCACATCACTCACGGTTGCCTTACCCTCTTCCCAGGTATCCATAACGTAGGCGACGTACCCTGCACAACCCTGCTGAAGGTAGCGCCTGCTGAGCACAAAGCTGGTCCTCGCTGTGGCCTCTCGCCCTGAATCACCAGCTCTCCCCCACCTGGGGTCCTGATATGCACCATCTGCTACGCACAGTCGATCACCGCCCCATTAGGGCTCAACCAAACCATGCCTATGATAACCTTGTTCCCACGCAACGGAATGGGAACCAAGTCTACGAGGTAACGCTCGTCATATAACTTCAACACACAGTCTCTGAAAATCTCTGATGCCCGGACAGATCGGTCGTCAGCAATCTCAACCTCTAAAGGATAGTCTAACCTGCCTGAAGACTCAGAAAACCTCTTGCTAAGCGCAAGAGAGACAAACGATCGGGTAGCCCCCTAATGGAATAACACCTGAAGTGGGATGCCGTTCACATGGAACGATCCTAAACATAACACATAAATATCATAATCGACATGAAATAAGAGTTAGAGAGAAGAAAACATACCCGACACCACATCAGGTGCGGCACACGCCTCCTCGGAGGTCAGCTGGAAGGCTCGGCTCCTCACCACCGGAGTGTGTGTCTTGCCCTGTCGGCCATCTGTAATCCGCAGGGTCGCTGGAGCTGGCACCTCCACTGGCGCTGCTGCCGTCAATCTAGCGTAGCTAGCCTTTTTATGGCCCTTCTGATTGCAATGAAAACAAATCAGGTCTGATATTTAAAAAGTAGGAGTAAGGACAGTACAATCCCTTCCCAAGTGCCCAGTCTTGCCGCACTTGTGGCAGCCCGATGATACCAGTCTACAAACTCCCTCATGCGGCCTGCCACATTTGCTGCAGCGACTCTGGCCCGTCTGGCCCTTCGACCTAGTGTCGGACCACTTGGGTTTCTTCCCCGAGTAGATGACATGTTTCCGAACGTCAGCTCTCAACATGTTGTGGTAGCGGGTCTTCCACATCTCCTCATCCCCTGCATACTGAGGCACCAGTAAGGCCCTCTCCTTGAACTTGGCGGTAATCTCCGCCACCGACTCCGTCGTCTGCCTCATATCTAAAAACTCCCTGGCCAGCTGCTGAAGCTCCACAGCCGGCACAAACTCAGCCCTAAACCTGGTCACAAAGTCAGACCAGGTCATAGCCTCAATGGCTAGGGCTCCCAAAGAATCACTGACCGCCTCCCACCAATCTCGATCTCGGTCCCTCAAACATCCTGCAACATACCGGACCTTCGACCCCTCAGCGCAGAAGCTCGTCAACTGAGCAGACTCCATGTTCATGATCCACCGCCTGGAAACAATGGGGTCCTTCACCCAGTGGAAGTGTGGCGCACCACATCCCCTGAAGTCCTTGAAGGAGAGTGTGTGTGTCCCTGACTGAATGGCATCCATGTCGCTCTGTAATGCCCTGAGGTGATCCTTCATCAGCTCGATAATCCCTTCCTTGATCATCCCGAAAATCATCGGGGTCGACTCAAGGATGCCTCTGGTCATCTCGGAAGCAATGAACTCTCGTATTCCCTCGTTAAATGGCTCGGCACCCGATCCCGAGCCTGATCTTGAACCTGATCCTGACCCTGAACCTCCCCCTCTGTGTCGCGTAATCATCACCACTCTGAAACAAAACACATGATCGTCAGGGTCATACATAACCTCGAGGGGTCTCACATACTAAAAGTTCCTTGGTTCTATCTCGTCCCTCCTTGACTCGAGTACGGATCCTCTGCTTTCAGTAGTATGGGCCCATACTACCTTCCACATCTATCCGCACTTTCCTCAAGGATTGGCTTGACTTTACCAAGTCCTTATTACTGCTACTGTTTACTTCACTAATCTCATCCTAGGCTCACCCTAGGGTAGCTCTCCGACCTACTCTCCGCCATCAGCTACATATGGAATCCCTGCTACCTTTACCTAACTATCTTGCGAATACCATTACATATCACTAAGACTAGATAATTCGTCGAATGAGAGGTCCTACCCTACAATGGTTGGACTCAAACAAGAGTTGCTCAATAGGGCTTGACCTAACCTTCTAAAATTATTTAGTACTCGTAGTATGTAACTTAACGTATTCGCTTACTAGTTAGCTAAAGATAACTAGAACCCCTAAAAGCACAAAGCAAGCAACATTCGAGCATTGAGTAACAATACCAAACATATCCTATTCAAGCCATCATATTACTGACTAATCAATTCTAGCATGTAACTCAATAAGCACATATAGCAGGCACACAAGGCATCTCCCTAGATCCATAGCCCTAATCTAGTATGCAGTTCTTTTACAAAGACAATAGGCATATGAGGCATCATTCCTAGATCCTTGGCCCTAATCTAGCATGTTGTTCTCATAATCATATGACAACATAACATGTATGGGTATATTGGGAAAACCTTACTTGAGCTCGGCCGGTTGCACGCATCACACACCTTGTTCTTTCTCAAAAGTCCTTCTTTTAAATTTTAGAAAAACTATTTTCTTGTAAAGGAAAACTTTCAAACCCTCGATTTGAGTCCAGACACCCCCGAAGGTGTGTCCGAATCCCTCAAACCAAGGCTCTGATACCAACTTGTAACATCCCAAAAATCATGACCAAAATATTTCTTTTTAATTGAGTAACTTATAAAATTGTTTACTGAAAAACATCACCGAATCATATCATTTCATAAGACCATAGTCACATGTCTCAAACCATATCATAAAATAGTAACAATGTCAGAGTACAATCCCATGAATCTGATAATGCGGAAATCCTGTGTGTGTGTGTCATGCGTTGTTACCGTGCCGGATCCTTCCCCTTTGAAGAAGAGGTACCTGAAAACAAAACTGAAACTGTAAGCACAAAGCTTAGTGAGTTCCCCCATCATACCTCATACCATATAACAAACATACTGTCGGGCAATTCTGGGGTGCCCGACTTACCATGCCAGGCCATTATGCGCTGCCCGACCTACCCTGCCAGGCCATTATGGGGTGCCCGACCTACCCTCCGGTTTATCTCAACCGGATACGGGGACTATTTCACCCCCTAATACTACCATATAATATCATAGCATAAATATACTGACGGGCAATTCTGGTGTGCCCGACCTACCCTTTGGTCCTTACGACCGTGACACGGGGACTATTCCCCTATTACTACTACTACCACATATCATTATATCATGCTAAGACATAAAACATATCAGGTAGCAGCAAACCTAGATAATTATTACAAAGACAATCATCTAACAACAACTCCTACTAGTGGGACGACATTGTGGCCGTAGACCCACTTCTACTGGAAGGGAACTCATTTCAATGTCGTGCAGTAACTGAACTGTCCTCAGTGCTGGGATCAACTCTCCTCAAATTCCTACACATAACAACCTTCCTTATTTACCATTTCATACTCGTAACCCTTTTAAGGGTCAACTCTGGTCAAAGTCAACTTTTGGTCAAAGTCAACATCTGGTTGACTCAACTCGCCGAGTTGGTCCACCAACTCGTCTAGTTCCATAATCTACAAAATATTGGAACTTGAAGAACTCGTCGAGTTCTCCTTCATACAGAATCGGGACCTTTTTGCTCTTGACTCGTCGAGCTCGTGCATGAACTCGTTGAGTTCTTCTTCATATAAGTTGAAGTGTTTAGTCCTTGACTCACCGAGTTCTTCCTTGAACTCGTCGAGTTCTTTTTCATAAAAGTTGGGACATTGCCTTGAACTCGCCGAGTTCATCCTTGAACTCGTCGAGTTCTTTGATCTTCAAGCCCATATTCACGTCCATCTTGTTGAGTCCTCTTCTAGACTCAACCAGATCAATCAGAAACAGAAAAGGTTAGGGAACCATGACCCGACTCGCCGAGTCCTATGAGCAACTCGCCGAGTCCCCCAAAGGCCTTGTCTACCAAGTCGATTTCAGTCGGGCTTAATGCATCCAGAACATAGATCTGACCTTCTAGGATCGATATAGCACGTAAAGTTACAAACATTACGTGCATGCATATGTTAACTAGCACATAAGGACCCAAAATGAAGTCTACATGGTGCATGGGACTCCCATATCCATAAAGTTGGCACCTTTATGCCATCGAAACCCTTAAAGGTTCAAGATCTGAAGTACAACCCCATGGATACTCACAATCCTGAATACGGCTTCACTAAGACTTAGAAAAGGTAGAAAATAGCCCTAAATGGAGATTTAAGAAATGAATAGTCAAGGTATCAGCTTTATACCTCAACTGAACTGGAAATGTGCGAAAACCTTTGGATTTACTTGCTTTCTCTTGATCTCTCAAGCCTCCTCGTTCTTCTTAAGCAGGAACCGGGCATTACAACTAAATGGTTGGGCCTTAGGGTAAGACCATGTAAAGGTTTGGGCCCAATTTCGAAAAATTGGGCCATATGTTGGGCTTTGACTCATAGTTGACTTTTGGGCCATTGGATTGGGCCTTGGGCTTGAATCAAGCTAAGATAGGGGTAAAGCAATATTTTACCCTAAGCATGGACTAATGGATATGTTTTGGAACCTAATTATTAATTGGGTGTTATTTTGATGTTGACAGTTCGGGAATCTGTCATCCAGCAGCTACGGTTATGCGGGACTTCAGCAGTGCGAGGTGAGTTACCTTCCAGTAGAAGTGGGTCTAAGGCTACAATGTCGGCCCACTAGTAGGAGTTGTTTGTTAGATGATTGTCTTTGTGATAATTATCTGGTATACCACTATTTTTATGCTTTATGTGCTAGTATGTTATGTTATTATGTGGTAGTGGTAGGGGTGAACTAGTCCCCGAATATCGGTTGAAAGACACCGAATGGGGTAGGTCGGGCACCCAGATATGCCTAACAGTATATTTATGTATGTTATGCTATGTTATTATGTGGTAGTGGTAGGGGTGAAATATTCCCGGGTTACCGGTTGAAAGATACTGAAGGGGTAGGCCATCACCCAAATATGCTTGGCAGTTATCCGGTTGAAATAGACTGCAGGGGAGGCCAACACCCAGATATGTTAGGCAGTTATCCGGTTGAAATAGACCGAAGGGGAGGCCAGCACCCAGATATGCTAGGCAGTTATCCGGTTGAAATAGACCGAAGGGGAGGCCAACACCCAGATATCCTTGGCAGTATCTGGTTGAAATAGACTGAAGGGGAGGCCAGCACCCAGATATGATTGGCAATATATATGTTGTATGGTATGTGGTATAATGGGGGGACTCACTAAGCTTTATGCTTATGGTTTTCAGTTTTGGTTTCAGGTACTTCGTTTTCAAAGGAAAGGAGTCGGCTCGATCGGAGCGCATCCCACTTTGATTTTCAGCATATGAGATCTTTGGGATTACACTCTGATATTATTTTATGATGATATGTTTAATTATTGACACTTTCGTTTTGACATGGAATGTTATTATGGATGTTTATATAATAATTGGTTTATAATAACTTAATTAAAAATGAATTTTTTGGTCTCGAATTTTCGGGTGTCACACCTGACCTGGGCTATCAGGAATACTTTCAATATAAGGCTTTAGGATCAACTTCGTTGGACTGGGAATTACTAGGGAATATGCTACCTTCACTGACAATATTTTCCAAGTTACAACCGTAGCTCTTATACCATTTTTTAGGATTGCTACTAGCCTAACCATGCTTAACATAGAAGAACAATAGGGTTCCATCTAAAACCAGTTGGTGATAGAAGGTATATGGTTTCTCTTTTTATTGATGTGGGATTAGGTTTACACCCCAACATATAGTTTTCTTTGTGGTATTGTAGTTAGATTGACCAAGGTACTTGCTTCATAATGGTTTAATAGTGTTGTTATTGTAGGAACTGGTCGAAATTTATGTGAGGAATATGATCGTCGACCTTAGAGTGTCTGTTTCAAAGGTTTCAGACCGATGGATTTATGGTCTTGGGAAGTTCTCCTTATGATGTGAGTTATGATTGATTTGCTTAGAGTCCTTGTAGGTTGGAGTTATTAGGTGAAGGTAAATGGAAAAGAGGGATGTAGTGGCCACTCAGGTGGAATGGTGAGTGCATTTCGAGAACCCATAGAGGAATTGTGTAAGGAGTGTATGGAGTGTTGCCAAGTCAGATTTCGAGGACGCAATCTAGTTCAAATGGGGGAGAGATGTAACACCCTAGTTTTTATCATATTTTCATTTCCATGATAGTTGTTTTATAGACCAATGAATGATGAATGTGAGCAGGGAAATTAGAATCAAGGAGGAATTAAATTAAGAAGAAATTCACATAGGCGCGATATGCCTTAGAGGAGATATGGCGTACCCTAGCTGGCAGACACAAACCTTAATTTTCAGGCTTTAAGCCCTATTTAAAGGCATTAACTTCTAGGGTTAGTGATTTCACTTAGCCTCCATCCTCAAAAACCCTAGCCTCCTTTCCCCCTTTGCTAATGTTTATATGCTTTTGGTGACACCATGAATAAAGGAACAAGGAGTGTGGTGTACCAAAATCTAGATCTTCATAGTAGAAGATTTATTATCATCCCCTTGTGCTCTGTAAGTATTCAAGATCCAAACTTTATGTATCTTTCTTAGTACATTTGATTGTTATTTAGGTGGTTTGTGTTTGATTTTTCGTCTGCAGAGGATGCTACTGAAATTTTGCTAGTTCAGCTCATGTGAGTTTTCTCACTATACTGTGTGTGACATTGTATCTCCTTTGTACGATATGATATATGTACTGTTTGGGTATAAATACGCTAGTAAACTAGGATAATCTTTATTATGTATGTCTTTGGTTGATTGTATGATACTATTATATGTCATGTATGGATGGGTATTGGTAGTATTTGTTGCACCCCCAAACCAGAATGGCGGGAACATTCGGGCAGCGTTTCGTTTCCCGTAAAGAGTTTATTTAACGAGAAACCGGCTCAAACCGGGCAGAGTTTCGACAGGAGAGAGGATGAATTCTCGAGAATTTCGGGGCTCTGGGGCTTGCTTCGGGCTTTAGACGTGGTATCGGGGCCTTCGGGGGTCGTGAGAAAGTTTACGGGGCTAAAATGTGAATTTTGGGAAATTTTGGGGTGAAATAAGGGTGGAATCCGAGAGGTCACGCATGGCTTTTATAGGCCGAGGCCTCGGTCCGAAGCAGCTTAGTCATCAGCACACGCGTCGGACAAAAGGGTGGTACACGAGGCGAGGGTTCCGACAGCAGGCTCGCCGTGGCAGTCTCAGATTGGACCAAACCTCGGTCCAGTAGAAAGGACACACGTGCGAAGGGAGCATCAGTGGAGCGTGCGAGGTGATGTCCGGTGTGTCTCATGCGAGGTTGTCCGAGTGGGATTGGACCGTGGAGTTGGTCGAATCAAGAGGTGCCACGCATGGCTTCGGTCCACTCAGCAACTGCCATGTGCGAGGGTGACGTGGCATGCGAAATTGCCCGGTTTTTCTTATTTTTCTTTATTTTTGTGCCAAAACTTGCAAAAATCATAACTTTCGCATACGGGCTCTGTTTTTGGCGTTCTTTACATACACACGTAGGTAAAATCATACTCTACGACTTTCGTTTAGACTTCGTCGGCTAATTTTCATTTTATTTTTAATATTATTATTTTAAACAGACCGGGACGGGAATCCGTTAAAAATTCATAACTTCTTCATCTGACGTCCGTTTTCATCTGTCTTTTTACCGTTGTGCTACTTTTGACGATACCTTCGATTCTCGTTTAAGTTGTGTCGGCTAAATATCGATCGATTTATATTTTGAATTTTTAGTTGTCTACTGCTAAACGCAAACTTCGAAAAATCATAACTTCCTCATACGAAGTCGGATTTTCACGTTCTTTTTATGAACGTTATCGGTTTAACGTATTCTACAACTTTTTTATTTAGATTGTTAAGGCTAAAAAGCCTTTTATCGAAAATTCACTTTTTACACTGAACAGTGTTTTGCCGGTTTTATCGCGGATTTTCGATTGGTCATAACTTCTTCGTTATAACTCGGATTTCAGTGTTCTTTATGTTTTTGGAAACCTTGTTACAAACTCTACCACTTGGTTCATCCCAATTATGATTATTGATCAATTTATTTTTGACCAAAATTTGACTGGTGTCACATTATCCCCCCGTTAGAGGGAATTTCGTTCCGAAATTAAGTCTAAAGTGATACTCATGGACTAGGTCTAATCCTTCCTTTCCCAAGTGAATTCAGGTCCCTGGCTTGAAATCCAACAAACCTTCACTACCGGGATGAGACTTAGCGTGGTTCTTTTGATTTCCCTATCCATGGTTTTCATTGGTTCTACTACAGAGTGTAGACTTTTATTTAACTTGATTTCATTGAGCGAAATAACAAGTGTTTTATCGGATAGACACCTCTTTAAATTAGATATGTGACAGATGGGATGAATGTTATTAAGTTTTTGGTGGTAGTTTAAGTTTAAAAGTACAAGACTGATTCTGGTAAGAACCTCAAATGGTCCTATGTACTTTGAGTTTTGTATTTCACGCTTTCTCAAGCGCATCTTGTCCTTCCTGAGTGAGACCTTCATATGACATGGTCATCAATCCTGGAATTCCAAGGGTTTTCTTTTATCGAAGCCGTAGCTTCTCTGGTTAACTTTGGAAGCTTTATGGCGCTTCCTGATTCGTATTTTGTTTTTGGTAGTTTCTCGGATGAATTCTAGATCAGCGAGGGTGCTGTGTGGAAATTAGAGCTCTAGCTAGTTGCGTATTGCTTACTTTAGTCCAGTACAGATAGAATCTGCACTTTTGACTGCAGAAGGTTCTGAATGGAGCCACTTGAATGCTAGTGTGATAAAGGACTCGACTAATTGGTAAATGGGTATCCCATTCTTTACCATAGTTGATCCCATATAATCATGACTACTCTGGTTCCTATAGATTTTTTAGTGACGGCCTGAACTGGGAGGTGATTCTATTATCTCAGTGGAGATAACAGATATTGACATACCGTGCACTCACACGTTCTAGTTATCTTCTCTACTTGCCACATTTTCTGGTTTTAAGGCTTCCTGTTGAGCCTCCTTACTTTGTGTGGAGAGATTTGAAAGGGTTATCATAGTCCGTGATTGGCACTATGACCTCGATACTCTTTCCGACTTAGGGTGTCAGCTACTATATTGGCTTTGTCGAGATGATAACGAATTTCAAATTCGTAGTCATTTAGTAGCTCGACCAACTGTCGTGGTCTCATGTTGAGTTCTACCTGGTAGAATACATGATGTTGGCTTTTGCTCCGAAGTTCATGATCAGACTCATACTTGGCTCATCCATCATCACCTCGTGTATACAAGTCGTATATAATTTAGATTTCACAAAACGTTCGGATGGGTGACTATGCCCCAGGTCCACAACCAAACAAGGAACAGGAGATAGGGCGGAATCACACATCCTTAATCTTGTTAAGTCTAACTTATATACCACTCTCGTGTATACACTTAGCAGCGATAGATTAACTTAATGAGTTCTTAGTCTCTATTTTTGAACTTGACCTGCGGTTCAATGATTTTCCTATGAGATCTATTGAGGTACTTCGGTAGTTACTGAACTCTATGACTACTTCGGTACTTTTCGTTTGAAGTTTCCTGTCTACTGAGTAGGCTAGAATGGCGTGGTATTGTTCGCATGGGTATTTCTGAAGTTTTGAAATGAGTGACAACCTAAGGGTTTGTGTTATGAATTGGAAGAATTTCATCTTACAGCTGATTAAGGAAAAAGTTCTCTTATACAACATAAGAATTTTCACATGGTAAGGGCCAGGCCAAACCATGTCGAAGGAGGATGTCGGAATTTTCTCGATGAAATAGATATTAAGTCGTTCTGGGAGGAATGATTACTAGGATGATATCTTATGAACCTAAGTTTTCAACGTTTCTGGTTTTATTCTGTTATTATCACTACGAACCCCTTTTGATTCGAAATTGGCAGGTACTACCAATACAAGGGTTCTGATAATTTGAAATTATGAACTTTCATGAAACGATCCTTACTAGGTCTCTCTATAATTGCTTGGTGTATACAAGTCATGTATAATTAAGATTGGTAAGACCTTTGGCTGAGCAACCCCGCCCTAAATCCACAACCAAACAAGGAACAGGAAATGAGGCGGGATTACTCACTCTAAGTCTATAAATCTTAATTATAAATGACCCCTATGTATATACTAAGTCATCATAGTTTACCTGTTAGGGTTTCAAATTTTATATAATGGTTGTGATTTAATTTGAACGGAAGAGTAATCATAAGTATAGATAATTATCGGGGGTTTGGAAGCGTACCAAAATATAGCAGGGTTCTTTGATGCTTTCCCATGTACTGGGATCAAAATCCACCTGCTCCCCCGTCGTTCTTCTCTGTTGTGCAATCCCTCTTGTAATGTCCTATTTCACCACAAAGGTGACATATAGAAATGGTTCCAACATCGGTAGTTGAAGTGATGAACTCGACCGGAGTTCTACAGATGCGGGCGGTATGCCCCTTTATGTTGCATCTATTGCAATGCAGCTCTCGGCAAACTCCATGATGATGGTAGTTGCACTTGCTGTAGCGTGGGAGGTTTCCTAACTTGGTTGGTACTAGAATAACAGGGCTGACGGGGGTATTGACTGCCCCAGTTCGTTGCCCTCTGTTAGGTTCTTGAGTTGAACAACTCCCTTTCGTGTTCTCAAAATTTCGTTTAAGGATATTAGGCTTAAGGTTCGAGGTGTTCTTACAGGTAGGTTCTTGTGGCTGTACTTGGCCATCACCACGATCGGGGTTACCGATAGCATTACTACTAACATTTGCATTGTTAGCATTAAGGTGTGCCATGACAGCTGCTACAGTTGATGTGACCGCAGCTTGAAACGTAGCCGCATCTATATGAAGGATTGGTGTTTTGCTGGTGGGTTGGTTACACTTCTTTGGAGGCATGATTCTGTTACATGATAAGAAAATGAGTTCGTGAGCGACTATCGTGTCTTTAGATGTATTCTTACCATTTGTATCTATGTATTAATCTTTTGTTTTATTATATTGTTCTCAATGATTCGACCTGCATCCCTATGATGCAGTCCTGGTAAGGAACATAGTTAAGTTTCTAGAATGGTTAGGAACCGAGTATCATCCAAACTAAGTTACCTTCGTTTAGTGGATATCGTTTCCTAATTTTCGAAAATATTCGAAAATAACTCATAACAGTGTCTACATAAAACAGAATTATGAATTTGAGAAGTAATCACTATCAATTAAGATTTCGTGATCTGATTTATTATTATTAGCCGTGACAGGAAAAGAGGATAAGCTCCAAACCTAATGTGAGTAATGAAATGTCACACCCCAAAACCGGAACGGCGGAAACGTTCTGGGGTGGAGGACGTCATGTCAAGTATCACAACATATGTAGTATTGTAATCAAAGTACAACAACCATTGCATTAATAGTAATAATTTTTACATAGGTTACATTTAGCAACAACATCAAAAGTAAATACAAAGAATAATATAAAATGCAGCTAGGTACAAGGATGTCTTCACAAAAGCTTCCGGAGTGTAACTGTCTACTGACGACCTGAGAATACAAGTTATTTTGAAAGAGAGTATCAGCATTTTAATGCTGGTGAGTTCATAAGTATTTTAATGACATTGATATAAATACATGTTATTCATCAAAATGATCTCACAAATAATGGCAATTAGAATTTACAAAGTATTAGAATTTCTCCCAGAAAATCCTGTATTTTCTAATAAAAGTAGTCTTCTACCAAGACCCGATTGTTTTATGTTTAAACGAATGAGTTTCCCTACTAAAAGCAGTCTTCTACCAAGACCTTACTGTTTTATTGTTTAAGGAGTATTTTCCCCCAAAAGTTACTATCATTATCAAAATATAGTTTATACTTTAATGAATATGTGAAAGATCACAAGTAAAAGTAATAGGGAAAATAATGCTTTACTTCAACAATGACGTTGTTGTTTATAAGTAATAAAATACAACCCCAGGTAGTATTAAGTGGACAATACACCTCGGGGAGTCTAAAGGAGTAAAATACAGACTCCAGGTGGTATTAAATGAACAATACACCTCCGGGAGTCTAAAGGAGTAAAATACAGACTCCAGGTGGTATTAAATGAACAATACACCCCGGGGAGTCTAAAGGAGTAAAATACAGACTCCAGGTGGTATTAAATGAACAATACACCTCGGGGAGTCTAAAGGAGTAAAATACAGACTCCAGGTGGTATTAAATGAACAATACACCCCGCAGAGTCTAAAGGAGTAAAATACAGACTCCATGTGGTATTAAATGAACAATACACCTTGGGGAGTCTAAAGTAAATGAAATACAGACTCCAGGTGGTATTAAATGAACAATATTCCTTGGGGAGTCTAAAGTAACCTTTAATCCTAAGTAGGTTAGTTTAAAGGTTTAAAATGTGGCCTAGTGTATAACTAGGAAAATATACTATGATGGTTTCATATGTAGAAAAATACCATGATAATACTTATTACCTTAAAGCCATGAATTATAAGGTAATTGTAAAGATACTCGTAACCATACTGATTGACGGATGTAAACACGACGACCTGCTGGCGTCGAAATGAATGTGACATTTGTCACCCCTTGGCTTGGTCGGTCGGGACTGTAGCTAGCAGTCAGGATGTGGGATGGTCTGTCCCGTATAGATCTATAAACATAATGCCCGCTCTCCCTCCAGGAGACTCTGGTTACCACTCGACAACGGTGAAATCCGTGTCATGAGGATGTATCTCGTGTTTTGATTTCTATATACCTTTCTTTTTACTATAAGTACAAGTTCTTAGAATATAGATATAACTAAGTTCTCCTTCATGAAAGTTATGGTTGGTTTCTAAACTATACCTATTATAATTTACTCGAGAGGTTATCTAGATGCCTTTGCTACCCAAAGGTGTTGAACTGGAATAAGAGTATTAACATCTAACCAGATATACATAATATATAACTAGGACTTCAATGACACTCGGACAAATAACTGGATGCTCTAAGTCCACAACCAAACAAGGAACAGGAAATACAGCGGGTTATCAGTCCTAAGTCCTTCAAACCCTACTTATATAATTATATCTATATATGTAGAGACCCATTTTTATAACGAACGGTGAGTGCGGAAGAAGGTTATCTCGAGATTAATCGTGTTTTTGGAAGTATGAACACGAAGAACATATTATGAGTTCATAAGAAAAGACTAAGAACAAAGAGACAATAATATATTTCATGAAGAACATGGTGGGAGAGAAACTCTCCCTGGGTGGGAGAACCCACCAACTTTCTCTCTCTCTAGAGATTACATTGTGAGAAGTGTATTCTCTAATCTAATAAAAGAAATGAGCTAGCTGAAGTAATAAATGACCAACTCTCCCTTTATATAGGAGGGAGAGTATTTACACCTAAAATACAATAAAGGGAAAATACAACCTAATAAACACTCATTATTTGTGGAGCATTTCCATGCACCAACATTCTCTCCCTAAATGCTTACAAATGATGAGTGATCCAATAAGTGATACAAGGCTATAATACAGTAATCCGACTAACAAGTGTGGTAATAAAATGAAATCAAGTGCTGAAATGTCTCTGAAACTCTGAAGTGTCTGTGAAGTCTGAAACTGGTCATGAATCTCTGAAATGAAGGTCTTCGGCTTCAAAGCACAACCAATGAAGCAGAAAAAATAAGATCCAAATCTTCAAACCAGTCATAATCACCCGAAGAAGGAGGTCACCATGAGCAAGTAGAAGATCCAATAAAAGAAACACTTCGTCTTCAAAAATCTGAAAAACATCTCGAATTCTCGAATCATAATACACCGAAATTCTTCAAAGAATAACCTGCTAAAAATGTGAAGCATCCATAAAATGAAGTCCGGATAAAAATAATGTGAGTCCAAAAACATGGTCTAGCAATGCCGAAAATTTGATCCAAGGACCAAAAATAAGTGCCACGTCACATTGCCAAAATAATCTTCGTCTTCAACATATCACAAATCCAAACTCGTGAAACCATAAGATCTGAACCGGATGCGAACACAAAATCATCTTGTGGTAGAGTCCGAATAATAAATAATCTGAATCGGAAAACATCGAGTAATGCCAATAATTTGATCCGTAAAGACCAAAAAGAAGTGTCACATCGCATCACTAAATAAATAATCGTCTTCAGAAGTCTTCAAAATCCAAACTCAAACAATCATAATAACCAAATCCGGATGATATTTTCTCCCTATTTTTGATAACCAATGACCGGATATCAAAAATCAACAAATCATCGGATGGAGAGTGTCGGATACCAAGAGCTAATAGAGAAGCTCTCCCTAGATGTATGAAGGGTCTCAATAAGAAACGAGACAGAGTAAAAGAGATACTCTTGCGGTCATGAGGAGGCGGGTGACATAGTTGCTGAAGCTGTGCTGAGAATAACCTGTTGTGCCAAAAATATATCCAAATATCCAAACTGCGGTGCCGGAACACTTGAAGTGGTCTTCAATAGAGAATAAAGTCCACATGCTCAAGATACATTATTCGTCAACCAAAAATCAAGAGCGACAAGTCATAATATCCCATAAAGTGAAGAATGCGAAACAACTTTGTTGATCAATCGTCGTTGCGGTGCAAGCATCACAAAAATAATATGAAGTCCGACTGCGGTAGGAGTATTCTTCCAATAATAACCGGCATGAAATGAACCTATGTGACAATCCAAGGGTGCGGTTGTGGCAAAAATTGGTGTTAAATAAAATAATTGGTGTAAAAAAAATAATTGGTTTTAATAAAAAAAATTGCTAAATAAAAATAATTGGCTAAAATAAAAAAAAATTGGTGTTAAAAAAAATAATTGGCTAAATAAAAAAATTGGTGTTAAAAAAAATAATTGGCTAAATAAAAAAAATTGGTGTTAAAAAAAATAATTGGCTAAATAAAAAAATTGGTGTAAAAAAACTTTAATTAAAAAAAATAATGCAGAAAAAAAATCTGAATAATAAAAAAATAATTCTAGAAAAAAAGGGGTTTAAAAAAAAGGAAGGGGAAAAAAAGGGGGGGAGGGGAGGAAAAAAAGGAGGAAAGGAGGGGAGGAGGAGGAGGAAGAAGGAAGAAGAGGGGAGGAGGGGAGGGGCTGAAGGAGGGTGGAGAAGGGAGGAGGGAAGGTCTGGTCGAAGGAAGGAGGAGGGTGCTAATGGAGGGTGGTTGCGGGTCTAGTACCTTGCGGATGAGAGGAGGTGGTTTGGGTGAGAGGTGATTGCGGTAGGAGGTGACTGCGGGTGAGAGAGGTGATTAGGGTGGGAGGTGGTTGCGGTAGGAGGTGACTGCGGGTGAGAGAGGTGATTTGGGTGGGAGGTGGTTGCGGTAGGAGGTGACTGCGGGTGAGAGAGTTGATTTGGGTGGGAGGTGGTTGCGGTAGGAGGTGACTGCGGGTGAGAGAGGTGATTTGGGTGGGAGGTGGTTGCGGTAGGAGTCTTGGGTGAGAGAGGTGATTTGGGTGGGAGGTGGTTGCGGTAGGACTGACTTGGGTGCGGACGCATGGAAGGCGTAACTGCAGTAGCTGGGATGCGGTGCTAAGGAAGAAAGCTAGCCGCGGTTCGAACTGCAGTGGAGCGCCTACGGTCCGGTGCTGCGGTCCGAGGCTGCGGATGAAGCGAAGTCTATTGCGGTCCGAACCGGAGAAGGAGCACTGCGGTCCGAGGGGAGTCCGCATGAGGAAAATTCGGTCAGCAGGTTGCGGTCAGCAGGGAAGGGAAAGGAAGGTTGTGGTCCAAGGCCTGAGAGGGGTTGCGGACCAATGGCTAAGAAGGGTTGCGGGTAGGCTTCTAAGGGGACTCTGGTAGGCAGTTTTTGGCTGCGGTCCGGGGGACTGAGAAGGGCTGAACAGGTGACGAAAAATGCTATTTTTTCATATAAAATGGTACCGCAAAGGCCATTTATTCATATTTTAATGAGGGAATCTTTTTATAAAGCATTTTAAGTCAACATGTGGTCTTGGGAAGGCAAAAAGGAAAAGTGTGCAGGGGATTTTAGGGGACAAAAGGTGATGGGATTTGTCATAGTCACATGGTTTTTGCTTGGGAAGGCAAATAAGAGTGAATTACTCTTTACCCAAAAGAGCAAAAAGGACAAAGTGCTTTATGCAAACACATATTACGTCCATTTTTTCTTCAATTTAAGATTCACAGCAAGAAAATGAGGAATAAAGAACTTCATACCTCAAGAAGATTTCCAAGCTGCTGGGTAAAAAAAAGAGCACCACTTCAAAGAAAATAAGCCCATTAATTGTGTCTTCTCATCCAAAAATAAGAGAACTCCCTGGAACAAATTTTTCAACAATTTGGAGACCACCAAAATTAATTTCTTCTCCTATTTTTCTTCATTTCTTCAACAGCAAAAATAATAATCTTGTAAGAACATCTTTTTCCAGCAATAAAGAGAACGATCAGTAGCAGCAACTTTTATTTTTGCTAAGATAGAATCACCCGGAAGATAGAAATAAGAAAGAACACCATAAAAAAATTCCTGTTTGCAGCCTGAAATTTTTTTTTTTTTTGCAGAAACACGGAAAAATCATAAGATAATCACCGAACGGGAGTCGTTCCCTTGAAATAATCGTGAGATCTTCAAGGTACGGCTCTGATACAAATTGTAGAGACCCATTTTTATAACGAACGGTGAGTGCGGAAGAAGGATATCTCGAGATTAATCGTGTTTTTGGAAGTATGAACACGAAGAACATATTATGAGTTCATAAGAAAAGACTAAGAACAAAGAGAGAATAATATATTTCATGAAGAACATGGTGGGAGAGAAACTCTCCCTGGGTGGGAGAACCCACCAACTTTCTCTCTCTCTAGAGATTACATTGTGAGAAGTGTATTCTCTAATCTAAGAAAAGAAATGAGCTAGCTGAAGTAATAAATGACCAACTCTCCCTTTATATAGGAGGGAGAGTATTTACACCTAAAATACAATAAAGGGAAAATACAACCTAATAAACACTCATTATTTGAGGAGCATTTCCATGCACCAACAATATAGACATGAATCTATCAAGAATATAAGTTTAAAAGACTTTGATAAAAGCTTGGTAATTTAAAAGAGACTTTGGTACTTTAAAAGAGATTTGAAAACAAAATATGAAAACATTTAGCTGGATAAAACAGTTTAACATGGATAAATCTTTTTGCTATACAGTTATTAATCACATGTGGTTGATATAATAACTTTATAGTTCAACTTGTATTCCCCCCCCCCCCCCATAAAAGCATTTAAAATCATTTAAAAATGTTGATTAAGGGGTATGAACTCACCTGAAGTGGGTGATTCGGATGAACGGGTGGTATAGGATGCTAAGTGTCAAGTGAGGACTTGAACACACACGCGGATCCTATTGAGCATGCAATGATACATTTATGTATCTAATTAGCCATTTAATAACTAATTAAGCAAGTAAAGACACTCAAATACATGAAAACACTTTGTTTCAAGTGCTAGGAGTGCTAAGGGTTGCATCTTAAGAGAGTATGGCCTCACGTTGGAGTTTACTCCCCATATGGTAGCACCATATGGGTTTACGGTTCTGGGACCATTTCCCCCATGAGTTTACGGCCGTAAACTCATGGCAATGGTGCCATTGGGTGTTTTAAGGTCCTACACCACACAAGGAAGTAAGCTAGACTCGAATCCAAGGCTTAGGAAGTGACTAGGGCTCGAAATGGCCCTTCTTTGGAGTTTACGGTCCTTGGACCACTCCTTGGAAGTTTATGGTCGTAAACCCATGAGTTTATAGCCGTAAACTCTTGGTCACCTCTACATTTTCGTGTTTTGGGGTTTCTAGTTCATGCATGCAAGGTTCTACTCCTTTACACAAGCCATAGAAGGTATTAGGGGCACCTAAACCTCACTTGAAGGTGTTTACGGTCCAAGAAGATCTCCTTGAACCGTAAACACATATGTTTTTGGGGATTTTGATGTTCTTCAAGGGTTTAACATGTATTCTAAGCAAACAACTAGTTAGGAGGAGTGTACTTACTTATGGGAAGCTTGTAGGAGTGTTTAAGGGCCAAGAACACTAGTGTGTGTTCTTGGTGTTCTTAGTGTTTTGAAGAACACTTGGAAATCTAAGAAGAGAGGAGATTTCCATGGATGAAATCGAGTATAAACACTAGATAAAGTGTTATATGAACAAATCAAGGAAGGAAACACTTACATTTTTGAAGGATTTGGAAGATGATCCTATGATAGTTGAGAGAAAACTTGGGTGTTCTTGAACTAGGAAGTAGGAAATGAAAGAATGAAGGGTAAACTGATGCTATATGCATGAGTTCATGGTCAAAGCGAGTTTACGGCCCAAACCCCCTTGTTTGGCCGTAAACACCTAGTCAAGGTGTTAAATGTTTACTTGTTCCACAACACTCCTAACGGGTACTTCCATTTATTTGTTCGTTTGACGGAAAAATTAATATAAAACACCCAAACGAACTTAAAACCGGCCAAAAATGTACTGAGATGAATTTGACCATTATTTGATGTGCTTGACTGCGGAGTTTATACAAATGGAAATTTCAGGTTGTCACATCATCCCCCCGTTAGAGGGAATTTCGTCCCGAAATTATAGTTCAAGCAACTAAGTTATTACAAAATAACTAAGCAAAAGAGATGGGGATGTTTAAGTTTCATTTGATCCTCGCACTCCCAAGTGAATTTAGGTCTTCGCTCGGCGTTCCAGCGAACCTTGACTATCGTGATACGGCTTTGCTTTGTTCGCTTGACCTCTCAGTCCATGATCTCTTCAGGTTCTCATACGAAGTTGGGGCTCTCAATGATTTCGATCTCGACGAGTGGGATTACAAAAGTCACGTCGGACAAGCACTTTTTCAAGTTGAGACGTGGGATAGATTCGGATGGAAATTATGGAATCCCTAAAGTAGTCGAGGTCTGACGGAGGTTGGACCAATTCTTATCAAGAATCCCTGATGGTCCTAAGTTCTTGGGAAGATAGAATGTTTCAGTACTTGCAACATAATGTACTTCCATGGTTAGATCATTACTTGGCGTGATCGCCATTCTGAAGTTCCACAAGTTCTCTCTTACTGGAGTGCAGTCTTTCGGGTTGGTTCTTAGAAGGCTCAGGTCGTCTTCGGATTCGTATTTCCTACTGATTGGTTTTCGGAGGTTTACTGGATCATTGGAGGTATTGGCTATATACTAGCATCTATTGGTTACGTGGCATCTATCTCGACCCTGTGCAAAATGGACCTTCACTTCTGACTCTCGAGGTGTTTCTAACAGAAACTCTTAAAGTCAGTGAGATAGAGGGTTTTATCAGACGATGTTTAGAAAATTTCAACTTTTGTCACCGTCTAATAGATGCTTTCACAGTATGATTCCTAATTGGAAAGAATCATTCTCTTACTCGCTTTGCTGTTTCATGGATAGCAGCCTCTGATCAAGGCTAACTTCGTCCTAAGAGATTTTCCGAAGCTCTTGACTAATTCAGGAGGTGGTTCTACTATCTCTTTCGGGATAGTATTCTTTGGAACACCTAGTAGTCTAACAAATCTCTAAGACTTGCACCATTCTCCATCGCGTCTGCTCCCTCCAGTTTGTAGGAAGCGCGTGTTCTTGTATAACCCACCGACTAACACCTGGACTGGTGTCGAGTTTATAATCTCTTTATTATCTGGGTTATAAAGCTTAACGCAACTTACCATCTACTTTATTCAAGTACTCTTGGTTGCGGAGGTAGTCATGTGGTTCTTAGCATCTTAGTATTAACTTTCGAGAATGCAGTCTATCGTCTATAGGGTGACAGTGACTTTTCTCGCATGAGGAGGCATTGGGTTCTAGGCACTACTCGTCTGTATCCGGATGGACGAAGTGCCTGAGTAATGCGAGTATCCCTTGCAACTACTCTTTCGGTGTTACTGTGTTTCTCTACCTAGATTAAATCTAGATAGAATAAGATTCTGCTACTCAGAACCTCTAATTTCCTCATCCATTCATCTCTGCCACAGCTTTCCAGGTTTCATAGCCCACTACTGAGATGCTTAATTTGTGGGATTAGGCGCGAATGGATGGTCGTAGTCAATATTTTTGACTCTTACGACTTGAGTTACTTTTCCTAACTGAGGGTGTTAGCTACTATGTTGGCTTAACCGGAATGACAACAAATTTCGAATTCGTGGTCATTTTAGTAGCTCAACCCACAGTGGTTCTCTTGACTCCAGCTCCTTTTTCTATGGGATAGGATGAAGGGTCTTATTATAAGGTTCGTGGTAGACCTCATACTCGGCTCAATCACTAATACTCGGTGTATGCAAGTCGTATATAATTGAGATTTACAGGATGTTCAGATGTGTGGCCCCACCCCAAACCCACAACCATACAAGGAACAGGGAGTAGGGAGGAAGCACCCATCTTAAATCTTATCGATCTAAATCATATACCACTCTAATGCATATACTCAGTAGTAGTAAGTTAATCCCATGAGTTCTTTCTCTTGGTTCACGAACCTGGTTGTGCGGTGCAAATGGTCTTTCTGGGGGCTCCACTGAGTAGGCCTCGGGCGGTTATTGTCTTCCTGAATATCTGCAGTGCCTTTCGTTTCTGGTTTTAAAGTCTAACAGGGTTGGTTAACAGCACGCGGTACCCCTCTCCTGGGTACTTCTGAAGGTTAGATGAGAGATACGATTGACGGTTCGCATTAGGTTTTCCTTATTAGGTTAGAACCTTTATTCGATGCACAGGATACGGTGAAAGTTCTTTTTACACAACACTAGGAATTCTTGCATGGTTGAACCAAGTCAAGCCATGGCTGACGGTAGTGTCGAAATTTACAACCACCGACATGATATGGAATGAAGATCGATAGGACCGTGTGCTGAACAGGGCACACAAGTTCTTAGCGTCTCGGGTTTCGTCCAGGGTATCACTATCGTGGATACTTGGACCGACATGGTTGAAGCTGAACTCTAAGGGTCCTGATGTTTCAGAATAATGTACTTTTCATGAATGGGTTTCTCACAAGGCCTCTCTATAACCGCCTACTATACACTAGTAATGTATAATTAAGATTAAAAAAAAGACTGTTGACTGAGCGACCCCGCCCTAAATCCACAACCAAACAAGGAACAGGAGATAAGGCAGCATCACTCACTCGAGGTCTATCAATCTTAATTATAAATGGCCTTAACGTATATACTAAGCCATCATAGCTTTACCTGATGGGTTTTTATGTTTTACAACAGTGCTGCGACTTTCGCCTTAACGAGAGAGTAATTACAATTAGAATTGATCATTTTAAGTCTTCGATTAGCTACTTAAGGTTGAGAAACGTACCAAAATTCTACTTGGTTCTTAATGTTTCCCCTAGGCACTAGGGTTAAACTCCTCCTGCGCCTTTGTCATATCTTTCAGTTGGGCAGTCCCTCTTGAAGTGTCCAATTTCACCACATAGGTGGCATACTGGACTGGTCCCAACATTGGTGGTTGATGTAATGAACTCAACTGGGGTCCTGCAGTTGCGAGCGTTATGCCCCTTCATGATGCACCTAACACAAAAGAGTTCTCGACAGGTACCATGATGATGGTAGTTATATTTGCTGCAGCGGGGGAGGTTTCCTAGGTATGGTCTTCCAGGTGTCGAGGCAGAAGGGTTGACAGAGGCATTGACCACTTCAGCTCGTTGCCCTTCGGAAGGTCCTTGAGTCGAGGTACCTCCCTCCTCGTTCTCAAACTTTCTTTTCAGTGGATTAGGTTGGAGTTCTGGTGTGTTTTTACACACCGGCGCTGGTTGCTGCTGTCCATTGCTATGATCGGGATTCCCGATAGGGCTCCTGCTAACATTGGCGTTGTTAGCGTTCAGGTGAGCCATGATAGCTGCTACGGCTGCTGAAACTACAGCTTGAAACGTAGCTTCATCAATTTGAAGAATCGGTGTCTTAACAGCGGGTTGGTTCCGTTTCTTTGGAGGCATGGTTTTTCCTACACGAAAAGGAACACAAGCTGATGAGAAACGATGGTTAACCCTAGACGTATCTTCCTTAACTATTATAGGCATAAATTTTCCCGCGCCTTGATTTATGGTTATCTGAGCGTCGACCTACATCCCTATGATGCAGTACGGGTAACAGGGTAGGAGTAAGTGTATCGGAAAGCCATAAATCGGGTGTCGTTCCTTTAAGTTATCTTTAAATTGGAGAGCCACACTCTCCGGCTTTGAAAAGATTTGAAAGAGCTTCGGAACGATGATTACACAAGAAAAAGACATGAAAGTTTATGGCTAAACACTCTCAATCGAGGTTTTGGGTTCCGATCTAATTATATTAATCGCGACGGGAAAGACGAATTTGCCTAACACATAGTGTGAGCAGTGTAATCACTAGCTCACTAAATTGTATTATTTTATGGGTTATTAGCATGACATTAAGGAGGTAGAAACACTTCTCGGGCTCCATGCATTGGCTCCCTCTGTCCACCTCTTATTCCTGACTGGAACAAGCGTTGGTTTCCTTCGGGTATCTATATAGGGTTCTCTACTCTCGTAGACATATTGAATTTATGCTCCGCCTTACTGCCGATTCTGACTCTGAGTGTCATCTCTTCATAATGGATGACTGGAATCTCGAAAGTTCAGGCGAATTTCCACCGATGTCCCTAAAAGGTATAGGCACATGGTGATTTCAATAGCCTCGTCCCTGTTCATTTATTTCCTAATTGGAAATCTTCTCAATGAACCTCTTCTGGGTCTGTATCGACTCTTCTGCCGATTACTGGAATGGATAAGGCTTCCTTAAAGGGGTTTGCGCGAGAATGGAAATGTCTAAAGAATCTTAAGAGATTATTAAAATATTTCACTGGGTGACCTATATCGAGTCCTGCTGCAATTACATAGTGTACACAAATCATATATAACTTAGATCTGATAGGCCTTCGAATATGTTATACTACCCTATATCCAGATCCAAACAAGGAAAAGGAAGTAGAGCGAAACCACACATTCTTAGCCTATGAGATCCTCACTATATATAACCTTGGGAGTATACACTCTGTAATCATAGGTCTATCAATAAAGATCTCTTTTAGTTTCCATGCAAGGTTATTTATGGTTCCCAAAATACCCCTATAGTATTTTAATTACATGTTTGATTCTTAACTTCTGAACATGCTTTTGGGTTTATTGCGAGTCTTTTAGTATCCTAAAATACTCCTATAGTATTTTAAATTTATGTTTGGCTCTAGCATTCCTATTTGGTAAGTTTCAGATTCATCGCAACACTATCATCACTCCCAAGCACACGTTAGTCGCATCGCGAATAAATGTAGTTGATCAGGTTACATTTATTCCAGCTTACGATTACATAACTGCCCAGGTTTGACGGAAATGCTCAACATCCAAAGACTTTTATTCTTGTTCTTCTTGTGATACTTGTTCGGGTTTTTATATTCTGGATGTTCTTATACTTTTGTAAAATATGGTTATATTTTAAAGTATAATTCTTGGTCAGAGTATTTTATCCCATTGTATTTATAGGTTGTATATCTTTTATGATTTGATATAATGAGCTAACTAAAAACAATGCTTTGATACCAATCTGTCACACCCCCAAACTGGAACGGCGGAAACGTTCTGGGGTGGAGGACGTCATGTCAAGTATCACAACATATGCAGTATAGTAATCAAAGTACAACAACCATTGCATTAATAGTAATAATTTTTACATAGGTTACATTTAGCAACAACATCAAAAGTAAATACAGAGAATAATATAAAATGCAGCTAGGTACAAGGTTGTCTTCAAAAAAGCTTCCGGAGTGTACCTGTCTACTGACGACCTGAGAATACAAGTTATTTTGAAAGAGAGTATCAGCATTTTAATGCTGGTGAGTTCATAAGTATTTTAATGACATTGATATAAATACATGTTATTCATCAAAATGATCTCACAAATGATGGCAATTAGAATTTACAGAGTATTAGAATTTCTCCCAGAAAATCTTATATTTTCTAATAAAAGTAGTCTTCTACCAAGACCCGATTGTTTTATGTTTAAACGAATGAGTTTCCCTACTAAAAGCAGTATTCTACCAAGACCTTACTGTTTTATTGTTTAAGGAGTATTTTCCCCCAAAAGTTACTATCATTATCAAAATATAGTTTATACTTTAGTGAATATGTGAAAGATCACAAGTAAAAGTAATAGGGAAAATAATGCTTTACTTCAACAATGACGTTGCTGTTTATAAGTAATAAAATACAACTCCAGGTAGTATTAAGTGGACAATACACCTCAGGTTGTCTAAAGGAGTAAAATACAGACTCCAGGTGGTATTAAATGAACAATACACCTCCGGGAGTCTAAAGGAGTAAAATACATACTCTAGGTGGTATTAAATGAACAATACACCTCGGGGAGTCTAAAGGAGTAAAATACAGACTCCAGGTGGTATTAAATGAACAATACACCTCGGGGAGTCTAAAGGAGTAAAATACAGACTCCAGGTGGTATTAAATGAGCAATACACCTCAGGGAGTCTAAAGGAGTAAAATACAGACTCCAGGTGGTATTAAATGAACAATACACCTTGGGGAGTCTAAAGTAAATGAAATACAGACTCCAGGTGGTATTAAATGAAGAATACACCTTGGGGAGTCTAAAGTAACCTTTAATCCTAAGTAGGTTAGTTTAAAGGTTTAAAATCTGGCCTAGTGTATAACTAGGAAAATATACTATGATGGTTTCATATGTAGAAAAATACCATGATAATACTTATTACCTTAAAGCCATGAATTATAAGGTATTTGTAAAGATACTCGTAACCATACTGATTGACGGATGTAAACACGACGACCTACTGGCGTCGAAATGAATGTGACATTTGTCAACCCTTGGCTTGGTCGGCCGGGACTGTAGCTAGCAGTCAGGATGTGGGATGGTCTATCACGTATAGATCTGTACACACAATGCCCGCTCTCCCTCCAGGAGACTCTGGTTACCACTCGACAACGGTGAAATCCGCGTCATGAGGATGTATCTCGTGTTTTGATTTCTATATACCTTTCTTTTTACTATAAGTACAAGTTCTTAGAATATAGATATAACTAAGTTCTCCTTCATGAATGTTATGGTTGGTTTCTAAACTATACCTATTATAGTTTACTCGAGAGGTTATCTAGATGCCTTTGCTACCCAAAGGTGTTGAACTGGAATAAGAGTATTAACATCTAACTAGATATACATATTATATAACTACGACTTCAACGACACTCGGACAAATAACCGAATGCTCTAAGTCCACAACCAAACAAGGAACAGGAAATACAGCGGGTTATTAGTAGTAAGTCCTTCAAACCCTACTTATATAACTATATCTATATAGACATGAATCTATCAAGAATATAAGTTTAAAAGACTTTGATAAAATCTTGGTAATTTAAAAGAGACTTTGGTACTTTAAAAGAGATTTGAAAACAAAATATGAAAACATTTAGCTGGATATAACAGTTTAACATGCATAAATCTTTTTGCTATACAGTTATTAATCACATGTGGTTGATATGATAACTTTATAGTTCAACTTGTATTCCCCCCCCCCCCATAAAAGCATTTAAAATCATTTAAAAAGGTTGATTAAGGGGTATGAACTCACCTGAAGTGGGTGATTCGGATGAACGGGTGGTATAGGATGCTAAGTGTCAAGTGAGGACTTGAACACACACGCGGATCCTATTGAGCATGCAATGATACATTTATGTATCTAATTAGCCATTTAATAACTAATTAAGCAAGTAAAGACACTCAAATACATGAAAACACTTTGTTTCAAGTGCTAGGAGTGCTAAGGGTTGCATCTTAAGAGAGTATGGCCTCACATTGGAGTTTACTCCCCATATGGTAGCACCATATGGGTTTACGGTTCTGGGACCATTTCCCCCATGAGTTTACGGCCGTAAACTCATGGCAATGGTGTCATTGGGTGTTTTAAGGTCCTACACCACACAAGGAAGTAAGCTAGACTCGAATCCAAGGCTTAGGAAGTGACTAGGGCTCGAAATCGCCCTTCTTTGGAGTTTACGGTCCTTGGACCACTCCTTGGGAGTTTACGGTCGTAAACCCATGAGTTTACGGCCGTAAACTCTTGGTCACCTCTACATTTTCGTGTTTTCGGGTTTCTAGTTCATGCATGCAAGGTTCTAGTCCTTTACACAGGCCATAGAAGGTATTAGGGGCACCTAAACCTCACTTGAAGGTGTTTACGGTCCAAGAAGATCTCCTTGAACCGTAAACACATATGTTTTCGGGGATTTTGATGTTCTTCAAGGGTTTAACATGTATTCTAAGCAAACAACTAGTTAGGAGGAGTGTACTTACTTATGGGAAGCTTGTAGGAGTGTTTAAGGGCCAAGAACACTAGTGTGTGTTCTTAGTGTTCTTGGTGTTTTGAAGAACACTTGGAAATCTAAGAAAATAGGAGATTTCCATGGATGAAATCGAGTATAAACACTAGATAAAGTGTTATATGAACAAATCAAGGAAGGAAACACTTACATTTTTGAAGGATTTGGAAGATGATCCTATGATAGTTGAGAGAAAACTTGGGTGTTCTTGAACTAGGAAGTGTGAAATGAAAGAATGAAGGGTAAACTCATGCTATATGCATGAGTTCATGTTCAAAGGGAGTTTACGGCCCAAACCCCCTTGTTTGGCTGTAAACACCT
The DNA here is from genome assembly GCF_052849685.1 of Lactuca virosa. Classification (NCBI taxonomy): domain Eukaryota; kingdom Viridiplantae; phylum Streptophyta; class Magnoliopsida; order Asterales; family Asteraceae; genus Lactuca; species Lactuca virosa. The sequence goes on from NC_136428.1 coordinate 223,488,236, forward strand.
AGTCAAGGTGTTAAATGTTTACTTGTTCCACAACACTCCTAATGGATACTTCCATTTATTTGTTCGTTTGACGGAAAAATTAATATAAAACACCCAAACGAACTTAAAACCGGCCAAAAATGTACTGAGATGAATTTGACCATTATTTGATGTGCTTGACTGCGGAGTTTATACAAATGGAAATTTCAAGTTGTCACATGAAATCACTAACTCACTAGGTTGAACGGATTTACTAGTTATTACTTAGATGAAAAGGTGCTCGAACACTTCACATGAATCATGCGTGGTTTTCCTTTGTTCTATTCTGGGTGGTAATGATTTGTTCTCTCCTGGTATCTATAGGGTGTCCTTCTCCTCTGTAGGTATATTGAATTCCCGGGCTATCTTACTTCCGATTCTGATACTGATCCCCATTACTTCGTAATGAAGATTTTGAATCTTGGAAGTTCATGCGAATCTCTCATTGGTATCCTTAATAGGGTAAGGGCACTAAATGATTTCTATAGTTTATGTACTTCTCATATGTTTCTTTCTTGGGATTCTCCTAATGAAATTATGTTGGATTCTCCTTGACTCTTCTATTGATTGCTGGAGTAACTATGTTTATCTAACGGGTTTATACGAGAATGGGAATGTCTAAAGAATCTATGAGAAAATTTGAATTTTTACGAAGGTGATCTTTCCTGGTCCTCTCATAATCACATGGTGTCTACCGATTATATATAATCCAGATTAAATAGACCTTTGAATAAGTAATCCTACTCTAAAACCACATCCAAACAAGGAAAAGGAGGTAGAGTGAAAATCACATATTCTAAGTCTATAAAATCTCGGCTATATATAACCTTAACGTATCCACTTAGTAATTATAGACTTATCAGCAAAGATCTTTTTAACATTTCCCCAGAGGTATGAAACATACCTCCATGTTATTTTAGTTATGAGTTTGATTCTTGGACTTCTAGATATAAGAATTTGACAAGTGTTCAGTTTTCTTGTTATAGCATCCTAAAATACTCCCATAGTATTTTAGTCTTTGGTTCTAGAATTCTTCTGGTGCTTAGGTAAGTTTCAGACCAGTTGCAACATTACAATCACTCCCCTAAACACATGTTAGTCATATCTCGGATGCATATAGTTGATCAGGTTATATTGATCCCATATATGATTACGTCACTGTCTAGGTTTAACTGCAGTGTCCAACATCCAAATACTTTTGTTTTGTTCTTCTTGTGATACTCATTCTGGTATAAATACTATGTATGTACTTATACTTTTACAAAAATGTTGATATATTTTTAAAGTATAACTCTTGGTCAGAGTGTTTTTATCCCAATGGGTTTATAGTTGTATATCTTTTATGACTGATATACTGAGTTCACTATAAACACTGCTCTGATACCAATCTGTCGCACCCCCAAACCAGAATGACGGAAACATTCGGGCAGCGTTTCGTTTCCCGTAAAGAGTTTATTTAACGAGAAACCGGCTCAAACCGGGCAGAGTTTCGACAGGAGAGAGGATGAATTCTCGAGAATTTCGGAGCTCTGGGGCTTGCTTCGGGCTGTAGACGTGGTACCGGGGCCTTCGGGGGTCGTGAGAAAGTTTACGGGGCCAAAATGTGAATTTTGGGAAGTTTTGGGGTGAAATAAGGGTGGAATCCGAGAGGTCTCGCATGGCTTTCATAGGCCGAGGCCTCGGTCCGAAGCAGCTTAGTCATCAGCACACACGTCGGACAGAAGGGTGGTACACGAGGTGAGGGTTCGGACAGCAGGCTCACAGTGGCAGTCTCGGATTGGACCAAACCTCGGTCTAGTAGAAAGGAGACACGTGCGAAGGGAGCATCAGAGGAGCGTGCGAGGTGATGTCTGATGTGTCTCATGCGAAGCTGTCTGAGTGGGATTGGACCGCGGAGTTAGTCGAATCAGGAGGCGCCACGCATGGCTTCGGTCCACTCAGCAGCTGCCACGTGCGAGGGTGACGTGGCATGCGAAATTGCCCGGTTTTTCTTATTTTTCTTTATTTTTGTGCCAAAACTTGCGAAAATCATAACTTTCGCATACGAGCTCTGTTTTTGGCATTCTTTATATGCACACGTAGGTAAAATCATACTCTACGGCTTTTGTTTAGACTTCGTCGGCTAATTTTCTATTTATTTTTAATATTATTATTTTAAACAGACCTGGACGGGAATCCGTTAAAAATTCATAACTTCTTCATCTGACGTCCGTTTTTGTCTGTCTTTTTACCGTTGTGCTACTTTTGACGAGACCTTCGATTCCCGTTTAAGTTGCGTCGGCTAAATATCGATCGATTTATATTTCGAATTTTTAGCTGTCTACTGCTAAACCGAAACTTCGAAAAATCATAACTTCCTCATACGAAGTCGGATTTTCACGTTCTTTTTATGAACGTTATCGGTTTAATGTATTCTACAACTTTTATTTAGATTGTTAAGGCTAAAAAGCCTTTTATCGAAAATTCACTTTTTACACTGAACAGTGTTTTGCCGGTTTTATCGCGGATTTTCGATTGGTCATAACTTCTTCGTTATAACTCGGATTTCAGTGTTCTTTATGTTTTTGGAAACCTTGTTACAAACTCTACCACTTGGTTCATCCCAATTATGATTATTGATCAATTTATTTTTGACCAAAATTTGACTGGTGTCACATTATCCCCCTGTTAGAGGGAATTTCGTCCCGAAATTAAGTCTAAAGTGATACTCATGGACTAGGTCTAATCCTTCCTTTCCCAAGTGAATTCAGGTCCCTGGCTTGAAATCCAGCAAACCTTCACTAACGGGATGAGACTTAGCGTGGTTCTTTTGATTTCCCTATCCATGGTTTTCATTGGTTCTACTACAGAGTGTAGACTTTTATTTAACTTGATTTCATTGAGCGAAATAACAAGTGTTTTATCGGATAGACACCTCTTTAAATTAGATATGTGAAAGATGGGATGAATGTTATTAAGTTTTTGGTGGTAGTTTAAGTTTAAAAGTATAAGACCAATTCTAGTAAGAACCTCAAATGGTCCTATGTACTTTGAGTTTTGTATTTCACGCTTTCTCAAGCGCATCTTGTCCTTCCTGAGTGAGACCTTCATATGACAAGGTCATTAATCCTGGAATTCCAAGGGTTTTCTTTTATCGAAGCCGTAGCTTTTCTAGTTAACTTTGGAAGCTTTATAGCGCTTCCTGATTCGTATTTTGTTTTTGGTAGTTTCTCGGATGAATTCCAGATCAGCGAGGGTGCTGTGTGGAAATTGGATCTCTAGCTAGTTGCGTATTACCTATTTTAGTCCAGTGCAGATAGAATCTGCACTCTTGACTGCAGAAGGTTCTGAATGGAGCAACTTGAATGCTAGTGTGATAAAGGACTCGACTAATTGGTAAATGGGTATCCCATTCTTTACCATAGTTGATCCCATAGAATCATGACTACTCTGGTTCCTATAGATTTTTGAGTGACGGCCTGAACTGGGAGGTGATTCTATTATCTCAGTGGAGATAACAGATATTGACAAACCGTGCACTCACACGTTCTAGTTATCTTCTCTACTTGCCACATTTTCAGGTTTCAAGGCTTCCTGTTGAGCCTCCTTACTTTGTGTGGAGAGATTTGAAAGGGTTATCATAGTCCGTGATTGGCACTATGACCTGGGTACTCTTTCCGACTTAGGGTGTCAGCTACTATATTGGCTTTGTCGAGATGATAACGAATTTCAAATTCGTAGTCATTTAGTAGCTCGACCCACTGTCGTGGTCTCATGTTGAGTTCTACTTGGTAGAATACATGATGTTGGCTTTTGCTCCGAAGTTCATGATCAGACTCATACTTGGCTCATCCATCATCACCTCGTGTATACAAGTCGTATATAATTTAGATTTCACAAAACGTTCGGATGGGTGACTCTGCCCCAGGGCCACAACCAAACAAGGAACATGAGATAGGGCGGAATCACACATCCTTAATCTTGTTAAGTCTAACTTATATACCACTCTCATGTATACACTTAGCAGCGATAGATTGACTTAATGAGTTCTTAGTCTCTATTTTTTAACTTGACCTGCGGTTCAATGATTTTCCTATGAGATCTATTGAGGTACTTCGGTAGTTACTGAACTCTATGACTACTTCGGTACTTTTCGTTTGAAGTTTCCTGTTTACTGAGTAGGCTAGAATGGTGTGGTATTGTTCGCATGGGTATTTCTGAAGTTTTGAAATGAGAGACAACCTAAGGGTTTGTGTTATGAATTGGAACAATTTCATCTTACAGTTGATTAAGGAAAAAGTTCTCTTATACAACATAAGAATTTTCACATGGTAAGGGCCAGGCCAAACCACGTCGAACGAGGATGTCGGAATTTTCTCGATGAAATAGATATTCAGTCGTTCTGGGAGGAATGATTACTAGGATGATATCTTATGAACCTAAGTTTTCAACGTTTCTGGTTTTATCATGTTATTATCACTACGAACCCCTTTTTGATTCGAAATTGGCAGGTACTACCAATACGAGGGTTCTGATAATTTGAAATTATGAACTTTCATGAAACGATCCTTACTAGGTCTCTCTATAATTGCTTGGTGTATACAAGTCATGTATAATTAAGATTGGTAAGACCTTTGACTGAGCAACCCTGCCCTAAATCCACAACCAAACAAGGAACAGGAAATGAGGCGGGATTACTCACTCTAAGTCTATAAATCTTAATTATAAATGACCCCTATGTATATACTAAGTCATCATAGTTTACCTGTTAGGGTTTCAAATTTTATATAATGGTTGTGATTTAATTTGAACGGAAGAGTAATCATAATTATAGATAATTATCGGGGTTTGGAAGCGTACCAAAATATAGCAGGGTTCTTTGATGCTTTCCCATGTACTGGGATCAAAATCCTCCTGCTCCCCCGTCGTTCTTCTCTGTTGTACAATCCCTCTTGTAATGTCCTATTTCACCACAAAGGTGACATATGGGAATGGTTCCAACATCGGTAGTTGAAGTGATGAACTCGACCGGAGTTCTACAGATGCGGGAGGTATGCCCCTTTATGTTGCATCTATTGCAATGCAGCTCTCGGCAAACTCCATGATGATGGTAGTTGCACTTGCTGCAGCGTGGGAGGTTTCCTAACTTGGTTGGTACTAGAATAACAGGGTTGACGAGGGTATTGACTGCCCCAGTTCGCTGCCCTCTGTTAGGTTCTTGAGTTGAACAACTCCCTTTCGTGTTCTTAAACTTTCGTTTAAGGATATTAGGCTTAAGGTTCGAGGTGTTCTTACAGGTAGGTGCTTGTGGCTGTACTTGGACATCACCACGATCGGGGTTACCGATAGCATTACTACTAACATTTGCATTGTTAGCATTAAGGTGTGCCATGACAGCTGCTACAGTTGCTGTGACCGCAGCTTGAAACGTAGCCGCATCTATATGAAGGATTGGTGTTTCGCTGGTGGGTTGGTTACACTTCTTTGGCGGCATGATTCTGTTACATGATAAGAAAATGAGTTCGTGAGCGACTATCGTGTCTTTAGAGGTATTCTTACCATTTGTATCTATGTATTAATCTTTTGTTTTGTTATATTGTTCTCAATGATTCGACCTGCATCCCTATGATGCAGTCTTGGTAAGGAACATAGTTAAGTTTCTAGAATGGTTAGGAACCGAGTATCATCCAAACTAAGTTAACTTCGTTTGGTGGATATGTTTCCCAATTTTCGAGAATATTCGAAAATAATTCATAACAGTGTCTACATAAAACATAATTATGAATTTGAGAAGTAATCACTATCAATTAAGATTTCGTGATCTGATTTATTGTTATTAGCCGTGAAAGGAAAAGAGGATAAGCTCCAAACCTAATGTGAGTAATGAAATGTCACACCCCAAAACCGGAACGGCGGAAACGTTCTGGGGTGGAGGACGTCATGTCAAGTATCACAACATATGCAATATAGTAATCAAAGTACAACAACCATTGCATTAATAGTAATAATTTTTACATAGGTTACATTTAGCAACAACATCAAAAGTAAATACAGAGAATAATATAAAATGCAGCTAGGTACAAGGCTGTCTTCACAAAAGCTTCCAGAGTGTACCTGTCTACTAACAACCTGAGAATACAAGTTATTTTGAAAGAGAGTATCAGCATTTTAATGCTGGTGAGTTCATAAGTATTTTAATGACATTGATATAAATACATGTTATTCATCAAAATGATCTCACAAATGATGGCAATTAGAATTTACACAGTATTAGAATTTCTCCTAGAAAATCCTATATTTTCTAATAAAAGTAGTCTTCTACCAAGACCCGATTGTTTTATGTTTAAACGAATGAGTTTCCCTACTAAAAGCAGTCTTCTACCAAGACCTTACTGTTTTATTGTTTAAGGAGTATTTTCCCCTAAAAGTTACTATCATTATCAAAATATAGTTTTTACTTTAATGAATATGTGAAAGATCACAAGTAAAAGTATTAGGGAAAATAATGCTTTACTTCAACAATGACGTTGCTGTTTATAAGTAATAAAATACAACCCCAGGTAGTATTAGGTGGACAATACACCTCGGGGAGTCTAAAGGAGTAAAATACAGACTCCAGGTGGTATTAAATGAACAATACACCTCCGGGAGTCTAAAGGAGTAAAATACAGACTCCAGGTGGTATTAAATGAACAATACACCTCGGGGAGTCTAAAGGAGTAAAATACAGACTCCAGGTGGTATTAAATGAACAATACACCTCGGGGAGTCTAAAGGAGTAAAATACAGACTCCAGGTGGTATTAAATGAACAATACACCTCGCGGAGTCTAAAGGAGTAAAATACAGACTCCAGGTGGTATTAAATGAACAATACACCTTGGGGAGTCTAAAGTAAATGAAATACAGACTCCAGGTGGTATTAAATGAACAATACACCTTGGGGAGTCTAAAGTAACCTTTAATCCTAAGTAGGTTAGTTTAAAGGTTTAAAATGTGGCCTAGTGTATAACTAGGAAAATATACTATGATGGTTTCATATGTAGAAAAATACCGTGATAATACTTATTACCTTAAAGCCATGAATTATAAGGTAATTGTAAAGATACTCATAACCATACTGATTGACGGATGTAAACACGACGACCTGCTGGCGTCAAAATGAATGTGACATTTGTCACCCCTTGGCTTGGTCGGCCGGGACTGTAGCTAGCAGTCAGGATGTGGGATGGTCAGTCCCGTATAGATCTATACACACAATGCCCGCTCTCCCTCCAGGAGACTCTGGTTACCACTCGACAACGGTGAAATCCGCGTCATGAGGATGTATCTCGTGTTTTGATTTCTATATACCTTTTTTTTACTATAAGTACAAGTTCTTAGAATATAGATATAACTAAGTTCTCCTTCATGAAAGTTATGGTTGGTTTCTAAACTATACCTATTATAGTTTACTCAAGAGGTTATCTAGATGCATTTGCTACCCAAAGGTGTTGAACTGGAATAAGAGTATTAACATCTAACCAGATATACATAATATATAACTAGGACTTCAACGACACTCGGACAAATAACCGGATGCTCTAAGTCCACAACCAAACAAGGAACAGGAAATACAGCAGGTTATCAGTCCTAAGTCCTTCAAACCCTACTTATATAACTATATCTATATAGACATGAATCTATTAAGAATATAAGTTTAAAATACTTTGATAAAAGCTTGGTAATTTAAAAGAGACTTTGGTACTTTAAAAGAGATTTGAAAACAAAATATGAAAACCTTTAGCTGGATAAAACAGTTTAACATGCAGAAATCTTTTTGCTATACAGTTATTCATCACATGTGGTTGATATAATAAATTTATAGTTCAACTTGTATTCCCCCCATAAAAGCATTTAAAATCATTTAAAAAGGTTGATTAAGGGGTATGAACTCACCTGAAGTGTGTGATTCGGATGAACGGGTGGTATAGGATGCTAAGTGTCAAGTGAAGACTTGAACACACACGCGGATCCTATTGAGCATGCAATGATACATTTATGTATCTAATTAGCCATTTAATAACTAATTAAGCAAGTAAAGACACTCAAATACATGAAAACACTTTGTTTCAAGTGCTAGGAGTGCTAAGGGTTGCATCTTAAGAGAGTATGGCCTCACATTGGAGTTTACTCCCCATATGGTAGCACCATATGGGTTTACGGTTCTGGGACCATTTCCCCCATGAGTTTACAGCCGTAAACTCATGGAAATTGTGTCATTGGGTGTTTTAAGGTCCTACACCACACAAGGAAGTAAGCTAGACTCGAATCCAAGGCTTAGGAAGTGACTAGGGCTCGAAATGGCCCTTCTTTGGAGTTTACGGTCCTTGGACCACTCCTTGGGAATTTACGGTCGTAAACCCATGAGTTTACGGCCGTAAACTCTTGGTCCCCTCTACATTTTCGTGTTTCGGGGTTTCTAGTTCATGCATGCAAGGTTCTAGTCCTTTACACAAGCCATAGAAGGTATTAGGGGCACCTAAACCTCACTTGAAGGTGTTTACGGTCCAAGAAGATCTCCTTGAACCGTAAACACATATGTTATTGGGGATTTTGATGTTCTTCAAGGGTTTAACATGTATTCTAAGCAAACAACTAGTTAGGAGGAGTGTACTTACTTATGGGAAGCTTGTAGGAGTGTTTAAGGGCCAAGAACACTAGTGGGTGTTCTTGGTGTTCTTGGTGTTTTGAAGAACACTTGGAAATCTAAGAAAAGAGGAGATTTCCATGGATGAAATCGAGTATAAACACTAGATAAAGTGTTATATGAACAAAACAAGGAAGGAAACACTTACATTTTTGAAGAATTTGGAAGATGATCCTATGATAGTTGAGAGAAAACTTGGGTGTTCTTGAACTAGGAAGTGGGAAATGAAAGAATGAAGGGTAAACTCATGCTATATGCATGAGTTCATGGTCAAAGGGAGTTTACGGCCCAAACCCCCTTGTTTGGCCGTAAACACCTAGTCAAGGTGTTAATGTTTACTTGTTCCACAACACTCCTAACGGATACTTCCATTTATTTGTTCGTTTGACGGAAAAATTAATATAAAACACCCAAACGAACTTAAAACCGGCCAAAAATGTACTGAGATGAATTTGACCATTATTTGATGTGCTTGACTGCGGAGTTTATACAAATGGAAATTTCCGGTTGTCACATGAAATCACTAACTCACTAGGTTGAACGGATTTACTAGTTATTACTTAGATGAAAAGGTGCCCGAACACTTCACATGAATCATGCGTGGTTTTCCTTTGTTCTATTCTGGGTGGTAATGATTTGTTCTCTCCTGGTATCTATAGGGTGTCCTTCTGCTCTGTAGGTATATTGAATTCCCGGGCTATCTTACTTCCGATTCTGATACTGATCCCCATTACTTCGTAATGAAGATTTTGAATCTTGGAAGTTCATGCGAATCTCTCATTGGTATCCTTAATAGGGTAAGGGCACTAAATGATTTCTATTGTTTATGTACTTCTCATATGTTTCTTTCTTGGGATTCTCCTAATGAAATTATGTTGGATTCTCCTTAACTCTTCTATTGATTGCTGGAGTAACTATGTTTATCTAACGGGTTTATACGAGAATGGGAATGTCTAAAGAATCTATGATAAAATTTGAATATTTACGAAGGTGATCCTTCCTGGTCCTCTCATAATCACATGGTGTGTACCGATTATATATAATCCTGATTAAATAGACCTTTGAATAAGTAATCCTACTCTAAAACCACATCCAAACAAGGAAAAGGAGGTAGAGTGAAAATCGCATATTCTAAGTCTATAAAATCTCGGCTATATATAACCTTAACGTATCCACTTAGTAATTATAGACTTATCAGCAAAGATCTTTTTAACATTTCCCCAGAGGTATGAAACATACCTCCATGTTATTTTAGTTATGAGTTTGATTCTTGGACTTCTAGATATAAGAATTTGACAAGTTTTCAGTTTTCTTGTTATAGCATCCTAAAATACTCTCATAGTATTTTAGTCTTTGGTTCTAGAATTCTTCTGGTGCTTAGGTAAGTTTTAGACCAGTTGCAACATTACAATCACTCCCCTAAACACATGTTGGTCATATCTCGGATGAATATAGTTGATCAGGCTATATTGATCCCAGATATGATTACGTCACTGTCTAGGTTTAACTACAATGTCCAACATCCAAATACTTTTGTTTTGTTCTTCTTGTGATACTCATTCTGGTATAAATACTCTGTATGTACTTATACTTTTACAAAAATGTTGATATATTTTTAAAGTATAACTCTTGGTCAGAGTGTTTTTATCCCAATGGGTTTATAGTTGTATATCTTTTATGACTGATATACTGAGTTCACTATAAACACTGCTCTGATACCAATCTGTCGCACCCCCAAACCAGAATGACGGAAACATTCGGGCAGCGTTTCGTTTCCCGTAAAGAGTTTATTTAACGAGAAACCGGCTCAAACCGGGCAGAGTTTCGACAGGAGAGAGGATGAATTCTCGAGAATTTCGGAGCTCCGGGGCTTGCTTCGGGCTTTAGACGTGGTATCGGGGCCTTCGGGGGTTGTGAGAAAGTTTACGGGGCCAAAATGTGAATTTTGGGAAGTTTTGGGGTGAAATAAGGGTGGAATCCGAGAGGTCTCGCATGGCTTTTATAGGCCGAGGCCTCGGTCCGAAGCAGCTTAGTCATCAGCACACGCGTCGGACAGAAGGGTGGTACACGAGGTGAGGGTTCGGACAGCAGGCTCGCAGTGGCAGTCTCGGATTGGACCAAACCTCGGTCCAGTAGAAAGGAGACACGTGCGAAGGGAGCATCAGAGGAGCGTGCGAGGTGATGTCCGGTGTGTCTCATGCGAGGCTGTCCGAGTGGGATTGGACCGCGGAGTTGGTCGAATCAGGAGGTGCCACGCATGGCTTTGGTCCACTCAACAGCTGCCACGTGCGAGGGTGACGTGGCATGCGAAATTGCCCGGTTTTTCTTATTTTTCTTTATTTTTGTGCCAAAACTTGCGAAAATCATAACTTTCGCATACGGGCTCCGTTTTTGGCGTTCTTTATATGCACGCGTAGCTAAAATCATACTCTACGACTTTCGTTTAGACTTTGTCGGCTAATTTTGATTTATTTTTAATATTATTATTTTAAACAGACCGGGACGGGAATCCGTTAAAAATTCATAACTTCTTCATCCGACGTCCGTTTTCGTCTGTCTTTTTACCGTTGTGGTACTTTTGACGAGACCTTCAATTCTCGTTTAAGTTGCATTGGCTAAATATCGATCGATTTATATTTCGAATTTTTAGCTGTCTTCTGCTAAACCGAAACTTCGAAAAATCATAACTTCATCATACGAAGTCGTATTTTCACGTTCTTTTTATGAACGTTCTCGGTTTAACGTATTCTACAACTTTTATTTAGATTGTTAAGGCTAAAAAGCCTTTTATCGAAAATTCACTTTTTACACTGAAAAGTGTTTTGCCGGTTTTATCGCGGATTTTCGATTGGTCATAACTTCTTCGTTATAACTCGGATTTCAGTGTTCTTTATGTTTTTGGAAACCTTGTTACAAAATCTACCACTTGGTTCATCCCAATTATGATTATTGATCAATTTATTTTTGACCAAAATTTGACTGGTGTCACAGTATTTGTTGATCTTTGAGTGAATGTCGTAGGGATCATATGTATTTTAAATCAGATTGCCTTAGAACTTTGGTATGGCCTTAATGCATGGTTAGTCTATTCTATTGGGAAGTTACACAATGTAAATAATGTTTTTAGTATTATTTTTAACAACATTTTAACTCGGTTATCGATTACCATAGCAAACTACATCCAAATCTTTAGCTACAATTTAACATAATAAATGTGAAAATCGAGTCATAGCCGAAATACTATGGACAATTGTCGCCGTTTGCAAAGATTTTTAGTTTCATATGTGGGCTTATTTTGTGATGGTTATTATTTGATATCATAGATACATATATAATCCCGTGAAGTTATTGTTATGTGTCTAAATTATGGAGTGTGTGTAGACACATGAATCCATTATAGCAAATTACAAAGCTAATTTATATGGCCGCAAAAATTATTTTTTGTGCTAAAAAGGTGGTGTTTATTAGACAAATGGATTTATTGTGATAGAAAACTAATATATATATATATATATATATATATATATATATATATATATATATATATATATATATATATACTAATATATATATATATATATATATATATATATATACACACCGATGGCGATTGTCTTGTGTGATAATGTAAATACATGGTATAGAATCTCCATAATATTTACTAAAAATATGTATATTTTGAGTTTATGGTCATAGTTTTGAATATTTCATAAATCATAAATGTTTTACATAGATGTAGTGGGTAAACGAGCAACAAGTTGTGCCGTAACCTCTATTTGGATGAAAAAACTAATTATTTTAAAATCAACATCCATAGATCTTGGGTCATAACATTACTATGCATGACCCGTTAAACTATATTAATAAGATCCATAACATTGGGGGTGAAGCATCTTGGGGGGGCTATTAGTAGATATACGAGTTTTATAAACGGGTTAGCCATGAAGATAATTGTCAACATTGCTGATTTGATGTGCCTTCTTCCACAGTAACGTGACTCCCTGTTGGAACCTGAAAGTGAACCTCTAGCAATCATATGTTAAGAAGATCCGAAGTTAGTCTTAAGTCCGAGATGTGTTGTGGTACGAGACGAGATTATGGTTCGAGATGGAGTTAGTATCCAAAGTGGATCATGTTCCGAGATTAAGCAAAGATCCGAGATCAAGTGTCTGTTCTTGTATTTATTATTCTTGTCGTTTATGTGATTTGACATTTCATAGGACTGAGTCTTTTTGTAACTTTGGATAATTAGCTATCAGAAGCTTTTTATTATCCAGTCCTTTATTTGTTTCACCAGATTGTACGATGTACCTCCTTTTCATATATAAGGAGTGTTTTAATGAATAAAATATTACGGATTGTAGCTCTAAAGATAACTATACTTACATTTACTTCACTTTCACTTTTCTCTCAAATCAAACTCTTTCAAAACATTCTTCTTGCTCATTTATTGTCTTTACTTTGATTATACTCATAGTTCTTCATTTATTACTTGAGTACTTTGTTGAATTCTCACTTCAGTCTCGACTGGTATTACCAGACTTGACTGGAACATCCAAATAAAAGCAGACGTTGATCTTAAGCTTTAACTCAAGGTTTGAGTTTTCAAACCTTGTCCCTGCGCATCATATCCTTGTTCTAACAATTGGTAACAGAGCTTGAGTGGTTATCCTTTGAATCCATAAGAACAAATTATAATTGATTCGAGATTACATTGGTATTTTGATCATTTCTGTGTTCAGGATAAAAAGTTCTTCTATATACCACTTTGGCTCAAGATATCTTAACTTCAATGGCTGCTTCTAATTCTCAACAAATCTATTCAATGCGTATAGCAAATAGCGTGGGTTTCTCTTCTCGTGCCCCACTGCTAGTTGTTGAAGAGTATGATCACTGGAAAGTCAGAATGGAAAGATTTTTACTTGGTAAAGAAAAAGGTGAAGCTATCTGGAGATCCGTTAAAGAAGGTCCTCATGTTCCAGTTTGAACAACGGTTAGAGATGATGCTGCAACTCACATGGGTCAAGAAGAATTGCGTCAAGCACCTCTCACTGCTGATGACATCGAAAACCTACATGCAAATCAGTTTGCCTTTTTCGAAATGGTTTTTGGTGTTCCACCTTCTCTCTTTGAGCACATTAAGTTGTGCAAATCTGCTAAAGAGATTTGTGACACACTTCAAGACCTGTTTGAGGGATCACAAAATATGAAGGACAAGCGTCTAACCTCGGTTGTCAACGAGTTCGATACTTTCACTACAACTCCTGGTGAATCTGTTTCCTCGGCTTCAAATAGATACTGAATCATCGTCAACAACATGACAACTCATGGTATAGTCCGAACTCCACTCGAATACAACCTCAAGTTTATTAACAGCCTTGGAAAGGGATGGGGAAATATGAAATCATGTCTTCAGAGTAATGGATCTCTAAAAAAGCTCAAGCTCTACCAACTGTTCGATGAGCTTCAAAGTCATGAATCAAATGTTGCACAAACCCTACGAGAACTCACAGGAGGTCCTCTAGCTCTTGTCAGTTCTATTGGGTATTATGTACTCTAACATCCCTATGGTGCACATACAACCCTAATGCTTTGGATCTACATTTTCTCTAATTATACATTTAATATTCATTTTCCAAAGCATGAAGCCTAACTAGCATGCAAAGGTGACATTTGAATCATAAAAACTATTTAGAATATTACCTTTAGATGTAGCTTGTAGAACTTGGCCTTAAAAGAGCTTGGCACCCCAAGTGTGATGCCTCAAACAAGTCACAAACACCAATAAAAAATTAGAGGACAATGAGAGAGGTTTGGGAGACACAAAATCGGTTAGCCTTCCTTGGAATGCATGTGGTGACCGATTTTAGAGCTTAGGGTACACATTTATAGTGTAGAATTCCAAGCGTCATTTGTAACCCTAATTCTTACACTTACGCTTATGATCCAACAATTGATTTCGACTAACACTTCATGGACTAACTTATAAGCTTATTCCATCACAAATCAATCATGGATCATTAGCCCAAACCAGATGCATCACTGATTTACATAATCAGTCCCTGTTAATTTAATTAGCCTCTTTTAATCACTAAATTAATTCCAAATTAATTCTTGATCAATACAAAAATAATATAATTTCTCAATTAATATATTATTCTTATAATATATTAATAAATCACAAATAACCTCTTTCTCAAATATCCAACCTATCAAATTGTTCTGGTGAAGGCAACCCAAAATGGACCACGCTACTATTGGGTCAAGTAAATACCAATTATAGTTATGGGCTTAGACACCTAATCCAACAGTCTCCCACTTGGATAAGTCTAATAACTACAATTGCCAATGTAACTTCAAAATACGATTAGCAATCGTAGATCTCAAAAAGCTGTTGTCGAACTCTGACGCGTCCATTAGACAAGGGATCATATAATCCTCTGTTCTTGAAGATATCATGTGGACAAATACATGGAACATAGTCATACTTATTGTCCTGCAGTTTATTTCCCTATTTCCGATTTGTTTGACATAGAACTTAATTGAACACATCAATTGAGTCCTAACCGGGCCCGACACATAAGTCAAAACAAAATCATCGAGGGGCCCAAGATATCGCTTTTAATCCTCTTAGGATAAAAGGAACAGATAAAAATCGACTTACATGCTTGTACTAACTACTCGTCAATGTACAACCAACTCATAATCAACAACTCATATATCTTGGTTTGAAGATTATACGATATTATCGTCTCACAATCACTCGTGATAAATTCCATGAAGTGATTCATGTGAGCGTGGGTTTAGTCCAATACTCAAATCTTATTTCAACAGCACTCATGAATGTTTGTAGCAAACTTTGATATGTCTAACGCCTTAGACAATCTTCCAAAGTATGATCGACTGTGGATGGTTTGAATAATCTTATTATTCTGGAAGTCAAAAAATGCAAAATGAAACAATAGTAAACAATTGACACAAGATATTAACTTTACTTATAAATAAAACTCCTTTTATTCAATCATCAAATGTCAATTACATTTTAGCTCTTACAAGTTTCTAAATATATATCTAATCATTAAAACTAGTATCGTCCTTCAGACCAATACTCCTAGCGTGTTGCAAGTGCTTAACCCTACTCAGTCCCTTCGTAAAGGGATTTGATGGGTTCTCCTCTGACGATACCCCCTTCATTACGAGGAGTCCTTCTTCTACTCGATGTCTTATGAAGTGATATTTTCTCTCGATGTTCCTGGATCTACCATGATCCCTTGGTTCCTTCGCTAAGGCGACTGCACCCTCGTTGTCACAAAAAAGCTCCATAGGCTCCTTTATAGTTGGTACAACTCCAAGGTCTCCAAAGAAGTTCTTTAGCCATATTGCCTCCTTCGACGCTTCTCTTGCTTCTATGTACTCTAATTCGCACGTTGAATCGGCTATAGTCTCCTGTTTCGAACGTATCCAAGTTATTGCTCCTCCATTTAAGGTAAATACCCAGCCTGACCGAGAGCAGAAATTATCTTTGTCGGTCTGAAAGATGGCATCACTATACCCTGTCACTCTTAAGTTATCACTCCCACCGAGGGTAAGGACCCAGTCCTTAGTCCTCTGCAGGTACTTAAGAATGTTCTTTATCGCAATCCAGTGAGCTTTACCAGGATTCCCTTGATATCTACTAACCATGCTCAAAGCAAAGGCTACATCTGGGCGAGTACATGCCATAGCATACATGATCGAGCCAACGGAAGAAGCATATAATATTCGACTTATTTATGCTATTTCAGCATCTGTACTCGGACTTTGAGTCTTACTCAGTTTGGTATTGCTCTGGATGGGCAATTCTCCTTTGTTGGAATCCTCCATGTTGAATCGTTTCAACACCTTGTCCAAGTAGGTACTTTGACTAAGTCTTATTAGTCTTTTACTCCTATTTTTCAATATCCTTATCCCTAGAATATAAGCAGCTTCACCAAGGTCCTTCATAGTAAAACACTTCCCAAGATAGGACTTAACCTCCTGCAAGGTTGGGATGTCGTTTCCTTTGAGCAGTAGGTCATCCACACACAATACTAGAAAGCCAACTATACTCCCACTAGCTTTGACGTATACACAGGACTCATCCTCGCTTCTTGAAAATCCAAACTCTTTGACTTTCTCATTGAAACAAAGATTCCATCTGCGAGATGCTTGCTTTAATCCATAAATGGGTTTCTCAAGCTTACATACTCTATTAGGGTATTTTGCATCTACAAAACCCTCTGGCTGATTCATGTAAACATCTTCAGCCAACTTCCCATTAAGGAAAGCAGTTTTAACATCCATTTGCCATATTTCATAATCATGAAATGCAGCTCTGGCTAGCATAAACCTTATAGATTTAATATTCGCTACTGGTGAGAACGTCTCATCATAGTCAACTCCAGGAGTTTGAGTAAAGCCCTTCACAACCAATCGCGCCTTATAAGTATGTACTTTCCCATCCATGTCGGTCTCCTTCTTGAAGATCCATTTGCACCCGACCGTCTTACGACCTGGTACATTGTCAACCAAGTTCCAAACTTGATTGTCATACATGGACTGAATCTCACTGTCCATCGCCTCTTTCCATTTTGTAGACTCGGGGCCTGCCATGGCTTCCTTGTAGTTGTTAGGTTCATCCAAATTTACCAGTGTACTATCACTGATAAATGTATCACCTTTAGTAGTAATATGGAAACCATAAAACTCAGGTGCCATTCTAACTCTAGTGGAACGTCTCAGAGGTAAGGACTCGTCAACTGGTTCAACTGGAGTTTCCTCCTCGGGTTGAGCGCTAGTGTTTGAGGTTCCTTCATCACTTAACTCTTGAAGCTCTTCAAGGTCAATTTGCCTCCCACTGTCCTCTTGACATATGAGTTCTATTTCGCAGAAAACCCCTCTCCTTTCAATGAAGACAACATTGTCACTCGGTCTATAGAAGAGATATCCAAAGGATTTTTGTGGGTAGCCGATGAAAATACAGCGATCACTACGAGGTTCGAGTTTGTCGTGAGTCTCTCGTCCTACGAAATCCTCACAACCCCAAACCCTGATATGTGCTAACGAGGGAACCTTCCCTGTCCACATTTTGTGAGGTGTTTTAGCAACCTTATTAGTTGGGATTAGATTTAGGATATGGGCTGCAATTTCTAAGGCATACCCCCAGAATGAGATAGGTAACGAAGCTCGACTCATCATGGAACGAACCATGTCCAACAAGTTTCGATTGCGCCTTTCAGCTACACCATTAAGTTGTGGTGTCCTAGGTGGCGTCAATTGTTAAACAATTCCACATTCCTTAAGACGGTCATGGAACTCGATACTAAGATACTCACGGCCTCGATCAGATCGGAGCATCTTTATCTTCCTGCCCAATTGATTCTCCACTTCTTGTTTAAACTCTTTGAACTTTTCAAAGGTTTCTGACTTATGCTTGATTAAGTAGATATAGCCATATCTGCTGTAATCATCAGTAAAAGTCACATAGAAGCGGTTAGCATCCCTTATGGCGGATCTGAAGGGTGCACACACATCGGTGTATGAGATCCAAAAGACCCTCACCCCTTTCACAAGTACCAGTGAGGGGTGACTTGGTCATCTTTCCAAGCAAACAAGATTCACATGTGTCATCCGACTATAAGTCAAATGTCTCCAATACCCCATCCTTTTGGAGTTGGGCTATGCGCTTCTTGTTGGAATGTCCAAGACGACAATGCCATAAGCATGCTTTATCCAAACCATTGGACGAATCGATATGCAACACATTATTTCCTAAGTTATCTATAACCATCACAGTTTCATATATACCATTACAAGGCAATGCTTCAAAATAAAATTTACCATTATAATAAGCATTAATACTACCAATCTCATTATTAAATGAAAAAGTAAAACCTTGTTCATGCAAACCATGAAAGGAAATTGTTGTAAATATACGATCTGATTACCACGAATAAAGGCTCGGATACCAGTTACTGGGTGACAGATATATATATTTAAGGAGATAAGATGCGGAAAAAAAATAAGAAGTGCGGAATAAATATAAACTGGAAAGCTATAAATGACTGAAAGCTATAAATGAAATAAATGACAGTATTTAAATGACGTAAAGCTGTAATAAAATATATAAATATATAAATATATATAAAGTCGGTTCGTCAATAAATTGACTGAACTGGTTTAAAATTGGATTGGATCTTAATAGACTGTGTCTCTATTTGTTCAAAGTTCAATCCGGTAAGTAACAATAAGTTCTTTTTATGTAACAATGAATTGTTTACAAAACGATACAAAACACACGGGTAATGTTTTTTGTATGTGGGTATGGGGTTTTTTAAGGTGATTTGATGAGGTTGAAGTGGGTATTTGGATGGTGGTAGAAGGTGTAATAGGGTTGTAGTTTTCGTGGTATAAGGTAACAAAGAGGGTGATGTTGAAAGAGCTTTGGGTGGTTACGAATATAGATTTTCGTAGTAAATCTCTCTGGATAGCCAATTCTCTCTCGCGTCTCTCTGGGGTTTGCAATGGTCAAAAAAAATCGAGGAAAATTCCTGGATGTAGGTAAGGTCCTGAATAATTTGCGGTGCAAATCTCTCCCGTATTATCTTGTTGAGTTGTGCTCGGTGAATTTTTTCTTAACTTGCAAATTCTGAAGTCGAAAATCAGCAAGGTGATGATGGTTGTGGTGATTTGAAAGGGTTTTTGGAGGAGGTTTAAGGAGGGTATTTGGAGGGTGTTTGGAGAGTATTTTGAGGTTGGCTATGTGTTTATTCTTCTGGAGATGAGAGAGTAATAGGAGATATATTACAAGGAAACACAAAACACACACAAAAACTCATGTAAACATGCATCTATATATATGCAAAGGAATCAAGCAACTCTTGTTTGTTTAAGGAAAAGTAATGAAGTGATTGATTGTAAAGGTTGGAAGCACACATGATGTTTGGTACTTTTGCTTTTGTGAAGATTTCTTTCCAATATATATATATATATATATATATATATATATATATATATATATATATATATATATATATATATATATATATATATATATATATACATGAATATTCATGTATATATATATATATATATATATATATATATATATATATATACAATATATACAATATACATACATATATATATACAATATAATGTATATACATATATATATATATATATATATATATATATATATATATATATATATCCAATTGTGAATTGAATTTCCATTTTTGACCCTTGAGGTTTTTAAATTCTTGACAATTTTAGTCTTGATTTGTTTTGTCTTCAAACGACCAAATATTGCGTCTATTTTTCCGTCTTTGCGTATTTCGTCTTTTGCATATTTTTCTATTTCATAATTAAGCACGAATCCACGCAACCTGAAATAACTGATAATATTTGTTAGATAATATAAAACCAATTCGTCTTATTTCAGTGATGATCACATATAAAAACATTTTTCAACAATTTCCCCCTATGTGATCATTGATGAAATAAGGATAGATATAATCACATTAACAGTTTTAATCTTGAAGATTTGGGATAAAAGTTTTGTCAATGAGAAGATATATATAAAACCATTCTAATCGTTTTGAAAGTTTGTGACTTGGTTTAACATATCTTATGTAAAAGATTTTCAGAAATTTGTTTCCGAATCAAAGTCTCGGGTTCGGTTATCAAAGGGTAGTCATATATATATCTAAAGAAATTTCCTTAGATTTTATAGCATTATTAATGACGACAAGTGGTCTAACAGGTCGATTCAGATGAACGCTCATAGGTATAGCTCACACTTCACTTGGGTGTTTGGTTGTTCTGGCAGCAGAACAAGTTAATGATCACTAAAAATGAGTGATATCTCTCTCTGACGACTCACACTCATATCGGAGGTGTTCAGCTATGCTTTTCCTGTAAAGTCACTTAGTCTCATTATTAGATAATCAATCACATAAGACTGGTTTCGGCATTACTCAGTGGGTTTCTTCATTCATGCCATTAAAGTTCACTCTCTCTCCATCGGGAAATACATGTAGAGGGGTTTAGCAATTTTCATAGTGCAGTTTGCAACTAAGATTCTTCAGTGATGAAGGCTACAGTATCCCGGGAAATCCATTGTTGTTGCAGCTTCTTCTTTGATAGTATCCTGTTTGTTGATCAATATCGATTTATTGTAAAAAGAAATTTTCTTTTAGCATTGAGAATTTGCTACATTTGAGACCTTTTTAAGAGTATTTGACTTGAGTGATTGAGATATCTTCTTTTGTGAAAAATGGTTAAAACAAATCGCGGGATTTTATGATTTTTGTTTTGAAATAACCATTTGGTTGAAAGTTTGTTTGAAAATACCAAATATAGAATATATTTTTTTTGTTTGGTATATCTTTATTGAATCCATTTGTTTTCTTGTTGATTTGTCTTTGAGGATTGGATGTTGATAGATATTTGTTTTTCCTTTGGTTTTCTTGTAAGGATATGTCGTTGTTTGCTTGATGGATCATGGGATCGCAAGTCTTCATTTTTGGTTGGCTTTTATCTAGGTAGGGATAGGTGGCATAAAAGACAGTTTGTCTAGTATGTAAGAAATGAATGTATCGTCCCTGGTCGTTTTGATATCTAAGCAAAAATGAGACCGTGACAAGGTATAATTGGGTATACCTTATAAGCAATAGTGACACACCTAAGCTCACAAGAAATGATTTCCACAATGATTTAGATCGACGAGGCACAAATTCTCACATGGGTTTTTGTTTTCATCTGAACCTCCTAACCTTATGTCCCTTGATTGTTTAAAATCGTCAATAATGAAATAAAATCGAATGAAATAAAGTTATATACATTATGAAAAGTAGGATATTTGAACCTTCACTCCAATTGAGAATCAATATGACTTAAAATCTTCATCGAGCATAAGCATCTGAAAATTAAGTCAAGAGAAGATTAATCACAAGGTTCTATAAAAGCTTATTATGGCAAGTCTTTTATTATTTTTTTTTTTTGAAGATTTGTTTTTCTGAATGTTTTTGGAAATATTGGTTATTTGAATGTTTTTGGTATTTTTGAAAGGAAAGCAATTTTCAATTGTTTTTGAATTTTCCTTTTGAATGAAAGTAAACACACTTTTGTACAAACAAAAAGTAAAAGTTTAAGGATGGATGTTATCTGGATTTAACATTCCTAGACGGCCTAGGAAGTATTGAAACTTTGTTTCACCGAGAACCTTAGTGAAGACATCGGCAATTTGATCTTCGGTGTTGATGAAGTGCAATTCGATATGACCCTTTTGAATGTTGTCTTTGATGAAATGATATCGAATGTCGATGTGCTTTGTCATGGAATGGTGAACGGGATTGTGAGAAATGGCAATTGCACTAGTTGAGTCACAAAATATGGGAATTTGTGAAATTTTGAAGCCATAGTCTCGCAGTTGAGTTTGCATCCATATGACTTGCGAACAACAGTTGGCGGCAGCGACGTATTCAGCTTCTGCTGTTGATGTGGATACACAAGTCTGTTTCTTTGAAGTCCAACTCACTAGTCTACCTCCTAGGAATTGACAGCTACCAGATGTACTCTTTCTATCTAACTTGCATCCTCCATAGTCTGAGTCGGTGAAAGCGTTCAGCTGAAAATCGGATTTAGCTGGATACCAAAGGCCAAGTTTGGGAGTGCCTTTTAGGTATTTGAAGATGCGTTTCACAGCAACTACATGGGATTCCATAGGATTTGCTTGGTATCTGGCACAGACACATGTAGAAAACATGATGTCAGGTCTGCTGGCAGTGAGGTATAAGAGTGATCCGATCATTCCACGATATCTTTTCTGATCAACAGGTTTGACATTTAAGTCTGCATCGATTTTGTATCCAAAAGCCATTGGGGGTTTTGCGGTATTGGATTTGTCCATTGAAAAGTGAGTGAGTAGGTTTTTGATATAATTCTCTTGGTTGATGAAAATGCCATCAGTTGACTGTTTGATTTGAAGTCCGAGAAAAGTAGTCATCTCCCCAATCATGCTCATTTCAAATTTGCTCTTCATTAGATCTGCAAACTTAATACTCAAAGATTCATCAGTAGAACCGAAAATAATGTCATCAACATATATTTGTACGATTAAAAGATGTTTATTATAGATTTTACGAAAGAGGGTTTGATCGATTGAACCTCTTTTAAAACCTGATTCTTCGAGAAAGGTTGTCAATGTGGCATACCAGGCTCGGGGTGCTTGCTTCAACCCATAGACAGCTTTCTGCAATTTGAAGCTGTGATCAGGAAATTTGGGATCTTCGAAACCTGGTGGTTGTTGGATGTATACATCGCGATCTAACTCTCCATGTAGGAATGCACATTTAACATCCATTTGGAATACTTTGAAGTTCTTATGTGCAGCATATGCAAGAAAGATGCGAATTGCTTCAATTCTGGCAACTGGAGCATATGTTTCATCGTAGTCGATTCCTTCTTGTTGTGAATATCCTTTGACTACGAGACGTGCCTTGTTTCGACAAACGATTCCTTGATCGTCAGTTTTGTTTCTGAATACCCATCTTGAACCTATAACAGAAACATCGGGTGGGGTAGGGACAAGATTCCATACGTCATTTCTTTCAAATTCTTCTAGCTCTTCTTGCATAGCTTTTACCCAGTCTGGATCTTTGAGAGCAGAATGTATGGTTTTGGGTTCAGTCATGGATAAGAAGGCTCCAAATAAACAATCATTAGAAGTTGCGGATCTAGTTTGGATGCCTGAGTTTGGATCTCCGATGATTTGGTCAGTTGGGTGGTTTCTGGTCCATTTTATTAAGCGATTCTCTTCCGCTATAATAATTTGAATTTCAGTATCCCATTGTTCTTCTCCGGGAGTTTCACCTTGGAATAGGTTTGAAGGTTCCCTCATAAATGATGCATCGGGATTGTTTTGGATATTTGGGGATGGGGTATTTAAAGGAGGATTTGGTGTTTGTTCCAATGAAGAAGTATGTGTAGGTGGTTCCCCCTCGAATTGATCTGCATCATTTCGGTTTGTTTGTGGAGTTCCTTCAGTGGTTGTTCCTGTAGAATCAATAGAAGTAGTTAGAAGTTCAGAATTGTAAGCGGTTTTGGGTTGTTCAAAAAGTAAATCAAGATCGATTTCAATATCTCTGTCAGGAAAAGGTGTTTGTTGAATTGGATTTTGAAAAATATTATCGATCATTTTTGAACCAAAATGTTCACGATCCAATTTCCTGACATAAAATTCATCGAAATGAACATCGGTACTTTCTTCAATTACTCAGGTACGTTTGTTCAGTACTCGATAAGCAGCTGAAGAAAATGAGTAACCAAGGAAAATTCCTTCGTCCGACCTTGATTCAAATTTTGAGAGGTGGTCTTTATTGTTCTTTATGAAGCATCGACAACCAAAAATATGGAAAAATTTGATGTTTGGTTTTCGGTTGTTAATGACTTCATATAGTGTTTTATGAAGATGTTTATGGATTAAGGAACGATTTTGAGTGTAGCAAGCTGTGGCTATTGCTTCTGCCCAGAAGTATTGTGGCAGATCAGCGAAGATAAGCATTGATCTTGCAGCTTCACATAGAGTTCTGTTCCTTCTTTCGACAACGCCGTTCTGTTGTGGAGTGTATGGGGCTGAGAAGTTATGTTCAATTCCTTTGTCTTTGAGAAATGAATCTAGAGTCTTGTTTTTGAACTCTAAACCATTATCACTTCGGATTCTTCGAATAGGTCGTTTGAGCTTCAGTTCGATTTGTTTGATGAAGTTGATCATCTCTTCAGGTGCTTCTGATTTTAGTCTTAAGAAAAAGACCCAAGTAAAGCGCGAGAAACCATCAACGACAACAATAATATACTTCTTCCCTTGTATGGTTTGGGTTTTGGCAGGGCCACAAAGGTCTATGTGCAACAATTCTAGTGGTTCGGATACACTAGATTCTGAGATGATTTTGTGAGTTGATTTGGAAAGTTTTCCTTTTTCACATGCGGCACACAGAGTTTCATTATCAAGCTTCAGAAGTGGCAGTCCTCTAACAAGATCATCGCCGATCAGTTTGTTGATGTACCCAAAGTTTAGATGGGAAAGGCGGCGGTGTCATAACCAACTGATATCTGCTGGGGCTTTTGATAGCAGACATATATCGGGTTTACCATAGATAAGATCCATGTCAAGTGGATACATATTTCCGGCACGGTAAGAATCAACAATGATTTCTTTGGTTTTGGCGTCCATGATCAAGCTTCTTTGTTTAGTGAATAGGACTTCAAGATTGTTATCGCACAGTTGAGAAACACTGATGAGGTTGTGTTTCAGGTCATCGACATAGGCAACTTTCTTTATGGTGAAGTTACCATTTGTTATGTTTCCATAACCCTTGATTTTTGCCGTCATGTTGTTGCCGAAGGTAACGTCTTGATTGGTTTGGGTGGGTTTGAAGTCACGAAGGTAGTTTCGGTTTCCTGTCATATGCTTGGAGCAGCCACTATCAATATACCATGTATCATCCTTGGGTTCTCCAGCATTAGATACCTGCAATTTAGACAGAAGATTTAGGTACCCAAATCTGAATGGGTCCTGGTTTGTTAGTTGTTTTTATTTTGGGTTTTTTGTTTACCGAACTTCTTGTAGCATTTGACTTCATATTGCTATAAGAGTTTGGTTTATAAGGATGGAATGGTTGAGGTTTGATTTTATTTATCAAATTTTCCCAAAAAGTGATTTGTTTCTGAAAATTCGTTGGTTGATAAAATCTGTGATTTGGTGAATGATATCCTAGATGTGAATTTTTTTTTTAAAAGTTCTCTTCATATCTGGGATGTGATTGGCGGTTATGAAAGGCTTTTTGAAGATGATGTTTTGAAACTTTCTGATTTGGTCGTTTTTGAAAGTTCATTGAATTTTTAAAGGTGATCTCTTGAAAGCGGTTTTCAAAAGGTTTTTGAAAAGGTTTTGGTTTTTGTTTGGAAACCTGTTTTTGAGGTATGACGTATGGTTTAACAGGTTTCTTTGGTTTGTTTTCAAAAGCCTTTGGTTTGTTAAGTGGGGTTATGGTTGCTTCATTGGTATGTTTGATTTGGTTTGTTGAAGAACTAGCATATTTTGTTTCAGATTTTACAACTCTTTTGATAGACTTTTTGGAAACAGTGAAAGCAGTGTCATCTGGGCTACAGTTGATAACTGTTTCGTCATCTGAATCTTCCTCATTAGCAGATGTGAAAAGATCTGGAAGAGTGGATTCAGAGTTTTCACAAATTGTCATGTTTTCTTGTTTAGCTAGTTCATTTTCAAAGGATTCTCTTCCAATTCCTGGTCTGTAATTCGTATCAATTTTGCCAGTTCCTAAGGTGTTTGCTTTGGTGAAAACATCATCACTTAGTTTTCTAGCAATTTTGATAGAATTCATATTCCATATCAATCTTTTGTTTTCAGATTCAAGAAAATTGGTTTGGTTTAAAGAATCAGTCAGTTTTTCATTTAAAGTTTTGTATTTTTCAGTTGATTCTTGAAAGTTTTGTTTCAACTGAAGGATTTCCTTTTCTAAAACATCTTTTGTTTCAGAGGAAATGACTGACTGATTTTTTTGTTCCAAATCCTTTTTCTGAATTAGGGTTTGATTTAATTGTTCCAAGACGTGATTATAATCTTCTGATTTTCTTTCAACGTCTCTTTCCAATTTGTTCTTTATCCTTGTTGATTCTCCAAATTTGAGTTGCAAGGTTTGTAACTCAGATTTGCAGATATCGGAATTGATCATTGTGTCATGATATTTTTTGAGATCAGCTTCTAGACTTTTCTCAATCTTGGTTATATGGGACTCAAAAATTGATTTCGAAAGACCAAGTTCAGAGATCATAGACCATACCTGTTCTATGACGTTTGGAGCTCTTGAAGGTCTATCAACACCAACTACGAAACAGAAGTTTGATTGTGTTGGTTCATTGTCAGCTTCGTCTTCAGAAGTTGGCCAGTATTCCACGTTTGGTTCATGGATTGCCATCAATGCTCTTTGCTTATCTTGATTTTCCTGTTTCTTTAATTCATCGGCTTTTTGAGCGTAGTATGCTGAGTCTTTGACTTTGGTTTTGTTTTTGGCTCGGCATTCTCTGGCATAGTGATTAGTTCCTTTGCAGTTGTGACAAATGATCACTTCTTCATCACTGTCATCCTTTTGACTTTTAATCGGAAGTCTTTCAGGAGCTTGAGTTTGGATTTGTTGGGAAGATTGGGAAGGGTTCTGTTGGAATCCAAAATTTTGATTGTTTTGAAAGCCATTGTTTTGATTAGTGTAACCTTGATTTTGGAATCCTCTGTTTTGGTTTTGAAAACTGTTGTTTTGGTTATTGTTATGATGACTTGAGTTGGGATTGTTTTGAAATCCCTGGTTTTGAAAACCTTGGTTTGAATTGTTTTGGAAGGAAGGTCTTTGAAAATTTTGTCCAAAATAAGGTCTTGGTTGAAAACCTGAGTTGTTTTGAACAGGTTGAGGTCTTGGTTGAAATCCAGAATTATTTTGTCCAAATGATGGTCGGTTTGGAAAATTTGGTTTAAAATTCGATTGACCGTGATTTGGAATAAATCTCTGGAGGTTTGTTTTTGCTACCAAAGCACACAGTTGT
Source organism: Lactuca virosa (assembly GCF_052849685.1). Lineage (NCBI taxonomy): Eukaryota > Viridiplantae > Streptophyta > Magnoliopsida > Asterales > Asteraceae > Lactuca > Lactuca virosa. Next base: position 223,515,557 of record NC_136428.1, read on the forward strand.
TGGTAGTCTGCTTCATCATTTAAATCAGATTGATCAAAAGAATTGTTCAAAAAGGGTTGTTTTGAAAAGATGTCTGATTAAAATGATTGAAGTTTTGTTCATTAAAAGGTGTTTGGTTTTGAGAAGATGTGGAAACGAGAGCAAGTGGTCCTCCAAAAGCTGTAGTGGTTGGTGGGTCAATCGAGGATTCATACGATTGAAGTTCTCCATACAAATTGTATAAAGTTTCAGTATGAATGGCTGGATTTCCCTGAATGATGAGTTTAACCATCTTCCAGCTTTCGTAAAGATTGTTTAAAAACTTGAGATTTATCTCGTGTTGTGTCTTTTTGATGCCCAAATTGTTCATTTTTACCATGATAAAATTGAACCTATCATGAGCATCATGGATGGTTTCTGATGAAAGCATCTTGAAATTATCGAATTCATTTAAAACATATGTTCTTTTGTTTCCAATAATTCTTTGATTTCCATAAAAACGATTTTTTAAATTTTCCCAGATTTGATTTGCAGTCAACACTATTATGTCATCCATTTGACTTAGAATACTGTGGGGAATTCCAGACACAAGTTCCTTTTTGGCTTGGAGTTGCAGCCTTTTTTCGGTTCCAGCAAGAGTGGCTTGATTTGTAGCAAGAGTAGTCATGTCTTCTGGAGTAATATATGTTCCTTCTACACAATTCCAGACATCTTCACTTATGGTGTTAAGATGAAGATTCATACGGCCAACCCACGAATTATACTCTTCAGGAATAAGTATGGGTGCCCGTGAACCAGATCCCAAGCTGTTAGCAATAGAAACAGAGTTCATGTTGGAGTAATTAGTAGAAGACATTTTTTTGTTTTGAAAAGATTTTGAACAAGTGATATTAAAATGAAATTTTTAAAGAAAAATTTATGGAAGGTTTATAAACGCTAACCAAAAGTTTTCGACAAAAATTTCAAAGTAAATCACACAAGCTCTGAATTTTTTTTGTTTAAGATTTTTTTTTTTTAATTTTTTTTTAATTTTTTTTTTTAGGATTTTGAACAAGTGATATTAAAATGAAATTTTTAAAGAAAAGCTTATGGAAGGTTTATAAACGCTAACCAAAAGTTTTCGACAAAAATTTCAAGGTAAATCACACAAGCTCTGATACCAATTGTTGTAAATATACGATCTGATTACCACGAATAAAGGCTCGGATACCAGTTACTGGGTGACAGATATATATATTTAAGGAGATAAGATGCGGAAAAAAAATAAGAAGTGCGGAATAAATATAAACTGGAAAGCTATAAATGACTGAAAGCTATAAATGAAATAAATGACAGTATTTAAATGACGTAAAGCTGTAATAAAATATATAAATATATAAATATATATAAAGTCGGTTCGTCAATAAATTGACTGAACTGGTTTAGAATTGGACTGGATCTTAATAGACTGTGTCTCTATTTGTTCAAAGTTTAATCCGGTAAGTAACAATAAGTTCTTTTTATGTAACAATGAATTGTTTACAAAACGATACAAAATACACGGGTAATGTTTTTTGTATGTGGGTATGGGGTTTTTTAAGGTGATTTGATGAGGTTGAAGTGGGTATTTGGATGGTGGTAGAAGGTGTAATAGGGTTGTAGTTTTGGTGGTATAAGGTAACAAAGAGGGTGATGTTGAAAGAGCTTTGGGTGGTTACGAATATAGATTTTCGTAGTAAATCTCTCTGGATAGCCAATTCTCTCTCGCGTCTCTCTGGGGTTTGAAATGGTCAAAAAAATCGAGGAAAATTCCTGGATGTAGGTAAGGTCCTGAATAATTTGCGGTGCAAATCTCTCCCGTATTATCTTGTTGAGTTGTGCTCGGTGAATTTTTTCTTAACTTGCAAATTCTGAAGTCGAAAATCAGCAAGGTGATGATGGTTGTGGTGATTTGAAAGGGTTTTTGGAGGAGGTTTAAGGAGGGTATTTGGAGGGTGTTTGGAGAGTATTTTGAGGTTGGCTATGTGTTTATTCTTCTGGAGATGAGAGAGTAATAGGAGATATATTACAAGGAAACACAAAACACACACAAAAACTCATGTAAACATGCATCTATATATATGCAAAGGAATCAAGCAACTCTTGTTTGTTTAAGGAAAAGTAATGAAGTGATTGATTGTAAAGGTTGGAAGCACACATGATGTTTGGTACTTTTGCTTTTGTGAATATTTCTTTCCAATATGTATGTATATTGTATATATTGTATATATATATATATATATATATATATATATATATATATGCATGATTCATGTATATATATATATATATATATATATATATATATATATATATATACAATATATACAATATACATACATATATATATACAATATAATGTATATACATATATATTTATAATATATATATATATATATATATATATATATCCAATTGTGAATTGAATTTCCATTTTTGACCCTTGAGGTTTTTAAATTCTTGACAATTTTAGTCTTGATTTGTTTTGTCTTCAAACGACCAAATATTGCGTCTATTTTTCCGTCTTTGCGTATTTCGTCTTTTGCATATTTTTCTATTTCATAATTAAGCACGAATCCACGCAACCTGAAATAACTGATAATATTTGTTAGATAATATAAAACCAATTCGTCTTATTTCAGTGATGATCACATATAAAAACATTTTTCAACAGAAATAATATTTCTCACCATATCAGACGAGTAGCAACAATTATTCAATTCTAAATTTAACCCACTACTAAGCAATAAATAACAAACTCCAGTCTTAGTGACTGGCAACACTTTCCTATTCCCCATGATCAAGTTTATCTTCCCGTGCTCCACATCCGTACTTCCTTTTAGACCCAGCAAATGAGAACAAATGTGAAAACCATATCCTGTATCAAGGACCCAAGAATTAGCATGTGATGAGTTATTAGACAGAATAGTGTAAATACCTGCAAAGTTCGGCTTGATCTTCCCATCCTTTATGTCCTGCAAGTATTTGGGGTAGCTGCGTTTCCAGCGCCCTTTTTCATGACAATCAAAGCACTCTGCTTCCTTTGGATTTGAAGAGGGTTTAGCAGAACCAACTTTGATCCCACTAGAAGAGGATCCATCATGGGATTTTCGCTTGTGGCTTTTAGAAGGAGCCTTCCTCTTCTTTCCCTTCCCATGTCCAATTGCCAAGACAGGGGCAGTAGCAGTAACAGTAGGTACAACAGACTTTCCTTTCAAACTACTTTTAGCAGTTCTCAGAAGGCCTTGAAGCTTTCTTAGAGTGACCTCCTCCTTGTTTATATGATAAATCATACGAAAATGATCATAACAAGAAGGCAAAGAGTGTAGGATAATGTCAATGGCCAACTCTTCATCGAAGTTGACATTCAGCTTCAGCGGGCGGTCCACAAACCTTTAAATCTTTTGCAAGTGGGACGTGATGGACTCTCCATCCTTCATTTTAGTTTTGATCATGGAGGCAATGATTTCATACCTATCTTGCCGAGCACTTTGATGGTACCTTTCCATAAAGTCTTGGTACATCTCATAGGGCCAAAAGTCCTCATAAGACTTTTCAAGCTCAGCAGTCATGGTAGCAATCATAATACACGACACCTTTGTCGCATCCCTCTCATGAGCCTTATATTCAGCAATCTGTTCAGGAGTAGCAGTGTTTTCATCAATCTCCTTTAGCTCTGCATAAAGGACATATTCTTTGTCCTTGTAGCGAATGGCCAGGTGGATGTTTCGAATCCAATCATTGAAGTTCGATCCATCAAAGATGACCCTCCCACATAAGTTCATGAGGGAGAAAGAGTCGGAAGAGTTTGGGTTTGAAGCAGTGTTTGAAGTAGACATCTGAAAAAGAAGACAAAGTTTAGACTAGATAAGGATCCTTAATATAACACCCAAATGAAATATTAAGGATAGGGCCCAACACAATATTCTACAATTCGGAAGAGGGATGCTGTAATCCAATTGTAAAATATTTGAAGGTAGGTAAATGACGATTTACCAATTTCCACCATGAAAAACAAAAATGAAGATTAGGTTTTAAATGAATTGAAATTCCAAGATTCTTTGAGATTCATTGAATCTTTTCAATGGCATGTTTAAATCTCGATTACGCCCTTCAAGTTTGTGACTGGGATACCGAGGATCACAAACAAGGTGTGAATAACCATGCAAATGTGCTTGGTACTCTTAATGTTACATATCACTTGATCAATGTGCCTGTTAACGACACACGCTCCATTGATCCATGATTAACATCAAGCTACTCTTTGCCACCCTTTCTAGTCCCAAATTAGTGTGTTGGTTAACCACACACGCTCCACTAACGAATTAGCAAGGTGCAAAGTGCAATTTCATCGAATAGCACCATTTTCACATTTTTCCTAAAGTAACTAAGATTGGGAATTTATAAAAGTTTAGTTACTTTATAATATCATTATAATTATTAATGAGGATTAATGTCCTATCCTACCCGTTTGGCTAACGACCCTCCACTAGTCAAGAGTGCGGTGGGTAAGAGTGGGTACCCAATGGCGGTCATATTATAGGCCGCTTCCTTAGACACCCCTAATAGACTAGCTTCGTGAATGAGGCCTACTAACTATAAGACTGACTTGTCTTATATATATATATATATATATATATATATATATATATATATATATATATAACTATTAAACTTTAATATTATAATAGTATAGGGTTGGATTTTAAACTTTTAAAATTCTAGGGTTTGTAATTAAAGTTTCATAAATGAGACTTTTCAAATTCCAAAACTTGAGGGCAGGTTTTGATATTCTTCAAAACCTCTTGAGTTTTAGGATTTATGTTACATAAATGAGACTTTCCAAGTTCCATAAGTTGAGGACAAGTTATGAAACTCTTCAAGACCTTTGGAATTCTATAACTTAAAAAAGATAATGTTTCATGAATGAGACTTTTCATATTCCATAACTTGAGGACAAGTTATGAAACTCTTCAAGAAACATTTACATCAAATTTAACTAATACAATTATCATATAATTTATCAATTACTAATTTAACCTAATACTAGTCATATGGCAAGATAATTTCAAATTCTACAAATAATTAGTTTTTCACAAAATCAAGTAATTATCTTAAAATTTGACAAACATCATGTTATTGGATGGGGATAATCATTACCATATTAGTAAAATCGAATTTTATGAACCAAAACAGTTTGTGGTAATGATCCTAATCTAAAACAGGCCAAAAACTCGGAAAAACTGCCATCTGATGATCCAACTCGTCGAGTCAGGCAATGGACTCGTCGAGTTCATCACCAGATTATCCAACTCGTCGAGTTCAATCATAGGACTCATCGAGTCCAGCAGTCAGTGGCCAGAAATATCAATTTTTTAGCTTTAAAAATCAAACAATTGCATCAATATAATAGAAAACACCCTAGGCTCTGATACCATTGTTGGGTTTTATGTACTCTAACATCCCTATGGTGCACATACAACCCTAATGCTTTGGATCTAAGTTTTCTCTAATTATACATGCAATATTCATTTTCCAAAGAATGAAGCCTAACTAGCATGCAAAGGTGATATTTGAATCATAAAAACTAGTTAGAATATTACATTTAGATGTAACTTATAGAACTTGGCCTTAAAAAAGCTTAGCACCCCAAGTGTGATGCCTCAAACAAGTCACAAACACCAATAAACAATTAGAGGACAATGAGATAGGTTTAGGAGACACAAAATCGGCTAGCCCCTCTTGGAATGCATGTGGTGACCGATTTTAGAGCTTAGGGTACACATTTATAGTGTAGAATTCCAAGAGTCATTTGTAACCCTAATTCTTACACTTATGCTTATGATCCAACAATTGATTTCGACTAACACTTCATGGACTAACTTATAAGCTTAGTCCATCACAAATCAATCATGTATCATTATCCCAAACCATATGTATCACGGATTTACATAATCAGTTCTTGTTAATTTAATTAGTCTCTTTTGATCACTAATTTAATTCCAAATTAATTCTTGATCAATACTAAAATAATATGATTTCTCAATTAATATATTATTCTTATAATATATTAATAAATCACAAATAACCTCTTTTTATCAAATATCCAACCTATCAAATTGTTCTGGTGAAGGCAACCCGGAATTGACCATGCTACTATCAGGTCAAGTACATACCAATTATAGTTATGGGCTTAGACACCTAATCCAACAAGTTCCTATGATCCTCAGATTTCGAACCTCTCTGTCTCGGGCCCCTTCACAGTTGTTGTCCCATATATCCCACCTATTCAACCCTCACCACCAGCTTTAGTCCCTCCCACCAACACCAACTATCAATTGAATGGTGACCTCGACCCTGAAGAAATGGACTCCGAACTCCGCTTCCAATAGGAGTTCGCTTTGCTTTCCATGAAATACAGGCGTTCCTTCAACAAGCCATATCACAACCATTTCCATGCTCCTGACCAAAGCAATCCTCAACCATTCAACAAAACTTCAGAAAACCCACCAGCTTACAAACCTAACATTTCTTCACCAAATCACACCTCAAAATCTTCACAAACTATGAAGTCAGAAAAACCCAAGATAGTTTGTCACAAATATGGTCATGAAAACCATTATGCCAAAGACTGCTTAGCTGAAGTCATAGAGAAACCCAAGATTAAGGACTCTCCTTACTATGCACGTCGAGCTCAAGAGATGGCAGAAAGTGAGAAGGCATGTGTTACCATTGTATCAAGAGATGTAGAAGGGTATTGGTCTTCTGGAGATGATGATGATGTGAGTACTGGCAGAAACATGTGTCTTATGGCTAGACAAACAATTGAATATAATGAAGGCTACTGGTCATCTGGATCAGAGTGAGGTGACGAAGATGTTGAACCAAACTACTGTTACATGGCTACTAACGATCCACCAGGCAGAAACATTGTTAACCAGGTAAAATATATGATTAATGACAATAATTTTGATTTATCTCTCGGTGAACCATATCTAACCCAGATCCAAACAGATATGAACACCATCTATAAAGCCTATGAGTCTGCCATAGAAGCCAGTGAGAAGATGGATAGTGAACTGAGTCGTCTTGGGTTACGTTTTGAGGATAAGAAATTAAAAATAGAGTCTCTAGAACGTGAGTTTGTAATGTCAAAAGATGAATGTATCATTCTTAAAGACAAATGTGAAATCACTTATTCTGAAAGAAAGGTTTTAATTTCTGATAACAAACGTCTCAATGCCAAAATAGATACTTTGCATAATTCCCTTGATATTCTTGAAGCAAATGAACAGATGACTCATAATTTTCGTCATCCTTGGTCAAAAGCTCCTGGTCTTAGAAGCGAGTTTCCAAAACCTATTGCTCGTCCCTTGAAGGAGTTTCAAAAACTAACTTTTATGGGAGACGCTCCGAACCACCAACATTCGGACACCCCTGTCTCGCCTTTGTAACCCCTTCCCAAGACTTCTGACCAATTTGCATCACTGATTCCTGAGTTTCAGCCTATAGTTGTCAAGTGTCCCGATTCCATGCCTCTTCCGCCTCTGACAAACTTGGACCTGAATCGGACCTTGGAATCCCACTCTAGCATTCCAAACACTCTCATTCAAATTCCAAACCATAGTCCTCCTAACAACTGTGTTGTTGAGGAAATCATTCTGGAGACAACTGGACCTGATAATTTAGAGTTTGTTTGGGCATCTTTAGATAGTGATATTGATGATTCATTTGATTCATGTGTTTCTGACTCTCAAGTGATTTCAAAAACAAATATTGTGTCAATCAATCCTGTATTTAAAAATCCATTTTGTAGGTCAAACTTCGAAGGCCTTTTCCAACTCTAAAAAGAAACCAGTGTTATATAGGAAATATGTTGTTGATCCTAAGGCAGAAGCCAAGAATGCTCTCAAAAAGTAAATTAGGTCAAGACTAAATTCCAGATTCCTTGAGAATTCCAAAAAGAGTGTATCTCGGACTACCAGCCCATCAACTAGGAGTTATAACACCTTTGTATATGTTAAGATTCTCAAAAGGCCATCTAATCCTCCCAGTGAGCTAGAACATAAGAAGGTTGCCAGCCCTACCATGAAAAAGCCCATTGTAGATACTCAATCTGTCAGAACTAACTCTTCTCAGACTGTTTCATGTGTTTTTATAGCCAAATCTGATGGTACGATTTTCAAACCTCAACAACTTTCAAAACCAAATGTATCATCAAACAAAGAACGAGTTTTTAAGAAAAAAGTTTCTCAAAAATCTTCAAAACAAAATCTTGTATGGAAAGTAAAAAATCTCAAAAATTAAATTGCAACTCCGAGAGACACAGGTCCCACTACTCCGTAAGTTGCTGGTCCGAGAAAAGTTGTTCCGAAACCACATGTCATTGAGTATGATTTCTGGATAGATTAAAGAACCATGGCTTTCTGTTTATTTCCAAAAGGATCTCGAAATAAACCCTCAGGGACATATGTTGCTCAAAAGTCACAACCAAAGTCCAAAACTCGTACCCTTGTCCCAAAACCTAACTCGGAGCCTAAAAACTCCACAACTCACTAATTTTGCAGGCACTCTGTTGCTTCGGAGCAAGAAACAATATGGTATATTGATAGTGCTTGCTCCATGCACATGATGGGGCAGAAGGACTTTCTACAAGATCTCAAACTTTCACCAAATGCTGGCTACGGGACGTATGACAACAACTCCAACTCTCAGATTAGAGGTTATGGCATCTTTACAAATGGTAATTTCTCCATTTCAAACGTGGCATATGTAGCTGACTTGAAGCATAATCTGATTAGCATGGCTCAACTCACTGATGCGAATCGTCGAGTTGAATTCTGCAAGAAACACAGTTATGTCATGACAGAAGACCGGAAGGAAAATGTATCCTCTTGACATCAACATGATCATTGGCAAGCCTCAGTTTTATTTACTCTCAAAAGTCGTTCCTGTCGTCATGTGGTTATGGCATAGAAGGCTTGCTCATCTAAACTTCATATATATGGTTGATCTTGTTTCCTGTGAAATGGTAAGAGGTTTTCCACTCCTCAAGTTTGAAAATGATCATTTATGCGCTGTGTGCCAGTGTGGAAAGCAATCGAGGAAGGGTCATCCTGTAATCATTGAAAAATCCATCTCGGAGCCGTTACAACTTCTGCACATTGATCTGTGTGGACCCTCAACTACAGAAAGTATACATCAAAAAAAATACATTCTTGTGATTGTGGATGATTTTACTAGGTTCACCTGGGTCTTCTTCTTTAGGCTCAAGTCAGAAATAGCCTTGAAACTCATCAACTTTAACAAAGGAATTGAAGTTCTCGTCAAACTTCCTGTGACACAAATCCGAAGTAATAATGGTTCAGAATTTACCAATGCGACTATTGAGAACTTCCTCACCGAGAGAGGTATTGACCACAACTTCTCTGCTCCATACACTCCACAACAAAACGGTGTATTCGAAATACGTAACAGAACAGTAGTTGAATCTGCTCGATCCATGCTTAACTTTGCAAATATTCCACTCTATCTTTAGGTTGAAGCCGTATCAACTACTTTCTTCACTCAGAATAGGAGTATTATCAATCGACGCATCGATATGACATTGTACGAAGCCATGAACGGTCGAAAGCCAAGTATCTCTTTTCTTCATGTTTTTGGATGCATATGCTTCATCAAAAACAACTGCGATCAGCTTACAAATTTCCAAGCCAAAGATGATGAAGCAGTATTTCTTGGTTACTCTGCAAAATCAAAGGCTTACTGAGTTCTTAATCGGTGAACTTGAGTTCTAAAAGAAAGCTTTGATGTCACCTTTGATGACAACTTCGTTCGGAATTCTGGCCCAACCAATGTTACAACTCACATCATGGAGTCTGATGCTCCAGCGCCAGGATGTCCCAACGAGGAAATAATTTATGAAGTTGACTTTGAAACCCTGTTCAGACTTTCAGATATAGCTCTTGATTCGGAATCTCGAACAAGACAAATCTCATCCACTACCGCTCCAATTTCCCAAACCGTTTCAGGTCCGACACCCACTTTTTCTCCATTTGATTCTGAACTGTTTCAACCTTCACAAGTTGAGGGGGAGAATGGTCAACCATCCTTTGAATCAAATGTAGATGGATTCCAAGATAAAGCTGATCAATTTGCTGAATTTGATCAGCCAATCAACAGCGATGATGATACAAATTTCTTCGATTTCCCACGTGACGGCGATGTCAACTTATCCGGTTCAGAAGTTCTGGGGGAGCATCATCCCCAACTTCAAATTATTCAGGGGGAGCAACATAACCACATTGTTAGTATAGGATCCTCTACTACACAAGAGCTTCCGAGACTACACATCTATACTAAGGATCATCCTTTGAACCAAGTTATTGGAAATCCAAACGCCAGTGTACAAACTTGTTCTACAACAAGTGTTCAAAATGAATGTCATTTCTTGGCATTTATCTCAATAGTTGAGCCCAAATCCATCAAGGAAGCATTAGAACATGCTAACTGGATTACAACTATATAGGAAGAATTAGCAGAATTCGATAAAAATGAAGTGTGGACTCTCGTTCCTCCTCCTCAGAATCATTTAATTGTTGGTACGAGATGGGTGTTCTGAAACAAGCTAGACGATGTTGGAGTTATCATTTGAAACAAAGCAAGATTGGTGGCTAAAAGATTCACACAGATCGAAGGACTTGATTACGACGAGACCTTTGCTCTTGTTGCTCGTCGTGAAGCTATCAGAATTTTCCTTTCTTACGCTGCTGACAAAATCTTTAAGGTTTACCAAATGGACGTCAAAGGCACTTTTCTTAATGGTGAACTAGATACTGAAGTGTATCTCCAACAGCCTCCCAGTTTTGTCAATCTCTCATATTCGAACTACTGCTACAAACACCGAAAAGTTGTTTATTGCCTCAAGCAAGCTCTTCACGCCTGGTACGAGACTCTCACCGACTTCCTCAAGCGTTCTTGTTTACAAAGAGGTATTCTCAATCCTACCCTGTTCCGAAGGTCAAATGGAAAACATCGCATGCTTGTCCAAATTTATGTTGACGATATCATTTTTGGATCCACAGATTCATCAATGGTTGTTGATTTTTCCAAAATTATGGTTAGTCGATTCCAAATGAGTATGAATCGTGAATTGAGTTTCTTCCTTGGTCTCCAAGTTAAACAAACCAATCGAGGAATCATTATTCACCAAGAAAAGTACATCTCAGAGCTTCTCAAGAAATACTCAATGGACACTTGTGCCTCTGCCAAGGTACCTATGGGTTTCGGACACAAAATCTTTTCGGACCCTTCAGGTATTGCTGTTGATGAAAAGAAGTACAGAGGAATGATTGGATTACTACTTTATCTAACAGCAAGTCGTTCGGACATCATGTTTGCTACGTGTTTATGTGCCAGATTTCAAGTCAGTCCAAAGATGTCTCATCTTTTGGTAGTTAAGAAAATATTTCGATACCTCAAAGGTACAAAGAGTCTCGGAATCTGGTACCAAGCAAATGAGAGTTTCCTCCTACAAGCATATTCCGATTCGAACTATGGCGGTCTTCAATGGGACAGAAAAAGCACATCTGGTGGCTGTCAATTTTTTGGGTGGTCGATTGGTTAGCTGGTCATCTAAGAAATAGAACGGCGTTGCACTTTCAACAGCTGAAGCAGAATACATTGTTGTTGCTAGTTGCACATCTTAAGTTCTTTGGATGAAATCACAGCTTTTGGACTATGGTTACCGGTTTCAACAAATCCCAATCTATTGTTATTCGCAAAGGGCTATTGCAATCTCGCACAATCCAATTCAGCACTTAATGACGAAGCACATCGATATACGGTACCATTTCATTAAAGATCATGTTTTAAATGGTATCATCGAACTTATTTTTGTTCCATATGACGATGAGATTGCTGATGTGTTTACTAAGGCATTAGACGAAACCAAATTCAATGGTTTTCTGAACAAAATGGGTATGATGATGCCTGATCATCAGTTCTTTCAAGAGGTTTGTACTCTTTGATGGCAACATTAGAGAGTAAAATAATTCCAAGTCATTTTTTATCTTGGAATTACTCACTCTCGGAATAAATAGGATCATTTTACGTGTCTTTTTGTCTAACCACCTCTTCAAGTTTTAAGTTGTACAGCTCACCTCATGATATGGAGTTCATGAGCAATATAGTCACATTGGTATTAACCTCACCTCGGAACATACTTCTTAAGTATGATAATAAGATCATCTCAGAATTCAAGTCTGAAATGGTATTGAATTTTCATTTCCTTCTATGTCCGAGGTCAGATCCTTCTTTTCTCGGAGTCTCACAATCTGTTTAAACAAGTGTCCACTAACATTTTCCTATCTTTTACCTCTAATATTCAGTCTGAGTATGTGCAATCTCGTACTCTATATTATGTACAAGAGTTTTCATAATAATCTTGGAAGTATCTTATGGCAGTTCATCTCGAAATCTTCGTGCTCCGAGATGACTTCATAAACTCATCTCGGACCTTTTCATGTTCCGAGATCATATCACAAATTCATTTCGGATATTTCCTGGTCAGAGATCCATTTTTAAAACACCTTGGAACCTTCTGGCTCCGAGATTAATTCTTTTAGAAGAAGTTCAAAAGGTTTTTCATCATTCTTTTTTGAAACGTTTTTCTTAAGAACTCAAACGGTTACTTTTTTTAATGATGATTATCCACTAATCCTAGAAAACTGCACCCTTTTTGCACACGTCTCCGTAAATTAAACATCACATCAATCAACTGACGGTTTCCATTTTGCACGTCATGTCATTGTTCTATTTAGTCTTTGCAGGTCAACTCAATCCAAAATTGGAAACACATTTAATGCAGTCCATACCCATATCCGGATTTGACCTATTCATCCTTTTATCCGACCCATCTTTCTCTAACCTATATAAACCCCATCAAAATCCCCCTTTTCACTTTATGCTCTCAAAAAGCTTTTCCCTTTTTCTTCTCTCTGCAAACTGTGTTCTTCAAGTTCTCATACCTGCAATAATGGTGTCTTCTCGGTCTGCTCCCAAAGTCACAAAAACCGTTTCCACCAAGAAATCATCCAAGGGGTCTGCTTCCTCATCATCGACTGAACCCTTTCTCAGGGATACCACGCAACTCTTCTCTCTGGACCCCATGGACTACGATGAGTCCATCCGGGTCATGATCCATTTCATTGTTTGTTACCCCATCTCTGTTCAACTCACCAAAATTCCAGACCTACCGATTCCCCTTCTTCTTCTTCACACCGCATTTGAAAGAATTAAGATTGACGATGATGTTCTTGAGAGACAGATGACTGGTAATCGCATTGTGCTTGGTCACAAGTTCATATTTTTGAAAGCAATTGGAATTCCTGAAAACCCTAAAGGCTTCAAGGTTCAAGAATCATCAGCTGAAAGAGTTTCAGTTGTTTCTTAATCACATTGGGTATGCTGAAGAGTTTAAGGCAAAGAAATTCAAGATATCTGTGGTTTAAGGCCTTTGGACAATTCTTATGCATTTCATTCTTAGAGGTCTGTCTAGGAAACATGGAGGCACGAACACACTCAGCAAGGATTGGCTTTATGTCTTGTACAATATCTTTTTAGGGAAGAACAACGTTGTGGATCTCACGGAAGTCTTGTGTCAAGACTTTCAGAAGTTTGCCATCAATCGCAAGCCTCACGAGATATCGAGTCCAAGATTTTGGGCTCTGAACATCCAACAACTGTACCGAGAAAGGAAAGAACCAATAGTCATCGACACGATTCCGAAAGAGGTATTTCTATCCTTCAAAACTATTAAGACTTATCGCCTTCCGAACCAGACATCTTTCGGACCTATTAGGAGATTACCTGAACACATGCTGGCCACCCTACCTTCCGAGTCCATTCATTTGAAAACATTTGGAGACTTCGATTGTGTATAGCCCTACACAATCCACCCCTATCTCTGTTGAGCCTATCTTGGATGTGGCCAAGCCTGTTCCATCTGGTGGTAAGAAAAAGAAGTCTGCCAAGCGAAAGACCTCTCCCTCCAAAACCAAAGCCAAAAAGAGAACCAAAGCCGGTTCTTCCTCTCAACAGGAAGGAACCAAAGACATTCCGGCTGACTCTGGCCATCCTCTAACCCCAACTGGCCACTCTTCTGAAGTACCCTTTGGTGTTTCAATACCACAATCACACACTCACGAGGAGTCTCCTCATAATCCACCCTCACCTTCCCAACAAGATGCTGCTAGTGTTGAACATAGTTCCTTGCACCCCTGGAACAAAACCACAAATCGATTTGGAAAACCCCCTTCTTTCAACAAAAGCACGGTCCAAGATCCCCGTCTCAGAACCCAAGCATTCTGAAGCAGGAGTTGTCCCTCATACCTCGGATGCCACAACTGTTCTGATACCTGGATCAGGTAGATGACGACCAGGTTCTAATGATCCTCAGTGGCTATATTTTGTTAGGAGGGCTCACCAAAGGCATCTAGAGCTCACCGGATCCTAGGTTGAAGCAACTCTCATTTCGATGAGAAACAGAGCCATCCAAAGTAACTTACGCTTTGTTGCTCCATCTGACGAAGTTGCTGATCAAGAGTTTGTTGGAGATAGTGTCTAAGTCCATAACTATATTTGGTATGTACTTGACCCGACCTGGCATGATCCATTTGGGTTGCACTTCACCCAAACAATTTACGGATAATCTTTTGAGAAGAGTATAAGTTATGATTTATTAATATATTATAAGTTCTAATATATTAATATAAAATCATATTATTTAATTAGTGTTGATCTATAATTAATTTAGAATTAATTTAGAGATCAAAAGTATGACTAATTAAATATGGGCTCTTGTATTTATATAGTGTGGGCTAATGCTTATTTGGAATGGGCTAGGCTTGCATGGAAAGTCCATGGATACTCCATGGAGCTTTAACCCATGGATCTCATGGAAATGAAAAGACATGGGTATTAGGGTTTACATGGATGTAACCCTAATCCACCACACTATATAAAGGAGGCTTTGGTTCTTGAAATAACACTAGTTGATGTGTGTAAACTAAGAGGGCCGATTTCAAGAAGTCTGTGACTATTCTCTCAAGTTTCCAAGTTTGTGGTGATTTGTGACTTCCATTTGAGGCATCCACATTATTGGTGCTAGGCTCTCAAACTCCAAGCAATCAACTACTACTACAAGGTAAGTAATTCTACTAGTTTTATTTGATTCAAGTACCCCATGCCATGCTAGTTAGGATAAGAACCTTGGAAAAATAATTATTTGCATGTATCTTAGTCAAACATAGATCCAAGGTTTCTAGGGTTGCATGTACACCATAGGAGTGTTAGAGTGCTCAAAAACCCATCAGTGGTATCAAAGCCTGGTTTGTTTATTTGATACTTGATGCAAAAAAAAAAAAAAAAAAAAAAAAAAAAAACTTGAAAATCGAAGTTTTGTTCAAAAGCTCGTATCAAAATTTCAAGTTTTGTATATGTACTTACGATTCTTGAAATTTTTGATATGAACATTTATAAACATATGAGTTTAGAAGATCATAGAAATTATGTGCTAATAATTGATTAGATTAATTCTTGATCTTTATGTGTTTTAACGGAGTCCATAACTAGTTCTTAAGTTATGGATAACCAAAAGTCACATTTATAAATAACCATTAAAAGAACACATAGGTTACAAAAAATGAAGAGTCTTCATTTTTAATAACCATTAACTCATAAGTTATGAGAAATGAAAAGTTTTGAAAGTTTACAAAACTTGCCCTCAAGTTTTGGAACATGTAAAGTCATATTAAAAACTTTAGTTCCAACCCCTAGAATTTTAAAAGTTAAAATTCAACCCTTATACTTTATAATATTATAAGTTTAATAATATTTATATATGTATAAGATCAAGTCGTCTTACCGCTAGTACGCCTCATTCACGAAGCCGGTCTATAAGGGGGGTATAAGGTTGTTGCCTATAAAATGGCAACTTAATGGGTGTCCACTCTCACCCACCGCTTCCTTGATCGGAGGAGAGTCGTTAGCCGAACGAGTAGGACAAGGACTTATAAATTCTCATTAAAAGTATAATGATAATACTAAAGTAACTAAACTTTATTGAATTCACAATCTTAGTTATTTTAGGAAAATGTGAATAAGGTGCTAATCCATGAAATTACACTTTACACTTTGTTTAAATCGTTAGTGGAGCGTGTGTGGTTAACCGGCACACTAACTTGAACTTAACAAGGTAGGCAAAGGGTGACTTAGTGTTTATCATAGTATCAATGGAGCGTGTGTGGTTAACCGGCACATCGATTGAGGGGTAATACATTAAGGGTACCAAGTAATTTGCATGGTTACTTCACACCTTGTTTTGTGATCCTCGGCATCCGAGTCACAAAACTTGAAGGGCACACTCGAGATTGAAACATGCCATTGAAGAAAGTTCAATGAATATCAAAGAATCTAGGAGTTTCTAAACTAATTAAAACCTAATTAAATATTTCGTTTTTCATGGTGGAAATTGGTGAATCGTCATTCACCTACCTTCAAATATCTTATAGCCTAGATTACGGCATCCCTCTTCTAAGTTATAAAATATTGTGTTGGGTCCTAGCCTTAATATTACATTTGAGTGTTTTGTTAAGGACTATCTCTATATCTAATCTAATCTATTCCCTCTTCTTTTCAGATGTCTTCCAATAACAATGCTTCTGGCTCAAACCCTACTAGCTCCTTCTCTCTCATGAATCTTTGTGGGAGAGTCATCTTTGATGGGTCCAACTTTACAGATTGGATCAGAAACATTAGGATGGTCACTCGGTATGAGAACAAATAATATGTTCTCAACAAGGAGCTGAAGGTACCCGAGCCAACTGCTACTCCTGAAGAGCTTGCTGAATATGAGGTACATGAAAGAGATGCTACAAAAGTGGCATGCATCATGATCGCCACCATGACAGCCGAGCTCCAAAAGTCCTATGAGGACTATTATCCTTTTCAGATGCACCAGGACTTGATGGACCGCTACCATCAAAGTGCTCGTCAAGAGCGATATGAAATAATCTCCTCCATGATAACAACCCGAATGAAGGATGGTGAACCCATCACGGGCCACATGCAGAAAATGCAAAGGTATGTGGACCGTTTACTGAAGCTGAATGTGAACTTCCCTGAGGAGTTAGCAATAGACATCATTTTGCACTCCTTGCCATCGTGTTATGATCAATTCCGCATGACATATCACATGAACAAGGAAGAAGTCACCCTCAGCAAACTTCAAGGACTCTTGAAGACCGCCGAAAGTGGTCTAAAGGGTAAGTCGGTTGTTACTACTCCTACTCCTACTCCAACTGCGGCCAATGTCTTGGCAATCGGGCATGGCAAAGGGAAGAAGAGAAAGAACCCTTCTAAGGGTACCAAGCGTAAGACCCTTGAAGGCTCCTCTTCAAGCAAAACCAAGAAAGGTTTTGTCACTCCTTCTGCTAACCCTAATGAGGCTGAATGCTTCTATTGTCATGAAAAATCGCACTGGAAGCGAAACTGACCAAAGTACCAGCAAGATTTGAAGAATGGGAAAGTAAAACCCAACCATGCAGGTATATACACTATATTGTCTAATAACTCACCTCATTCTAAGTCTTGGGTCCTTGATACAGGTTGTGGTATTCACATATGTTGTGATTTGCAGGGACTAAGAAGAAGTGAGAATGTGGAGCAAGGAAAGATAAACTTGATCATGGGAAACAGGAAAGCTTCACCTGTCACCAAGATAGGAGTTTATTCCTTAGTGCTAAATAGTGGGTTTACATTAGATTTGAATAAATGTTATTATTCGCCAGAAATGGCAAGAAATGTTATTTCCTTTCATGCATTGCATAAACAAGGTTTTACCTTTTATTTTGATAATAATAATGGTAGTATTGATGCTTTCTTTAATAATGTTCTTTATTTTAAAGCATTACCTTGTGATGGTGTGTATGAAACTGTATCTGTTGTAGATAATCTAGAAAATAATGTATTGTGTATTGACTCTTCCACTAGCTTAGATAAAGCATCTTTATGGCATTGTCGTCTTGGACATGTAAGCAAGAAACGTATAGGCCAACTCCAAAAGGATGAAGTCTTGGAGTCATTTGACCTAAAGTCAAATGATAGTTGTGAATCTTGTTTGCTTGGTAAAATGACAAAGTCACCTTTTACTGGCACTTGTGCTAGGGGTGAAGGTTTGTTGGACCTCATACACACGGATGTGTGTGGACCCTTCAGAACTGCCACAAGAGATGCTAATCGTTTCTATGTGACTTTTACTGATGATTTTAGTAGATATGGATATGTCTACTTAATCAAGCATAAGTCAGAAACCTTTGAGAAATTCAAAGAGTTTAAGCAAGAAGTGGAGAATCAGTTGGGCAGGAACATTAAGATGCTTCGATCCGATCGTGGTGGTGAGTATCTTAGTACTGAGTTCCTTGACTATCTTAAGGAATGTGGGATTGTCTCACAATTGACACCTCCTAGGACACCACAGTTGAATGGTGTAGCTGAGAGGCGCAATCGGACCTTGTTGGACATGGTTCGTTCCATGATGAGTCGAGCTTCGCTACCAATCTCATTTTGGGGGTATGCCTTAGAGACTGCCACCCATATCCTTAATCTAGTCCCTACAAAGAAGGTTGCCAAAACACCTCACGAGATGTGGACTGGAAAAGTTCCCAATCTAGACCACATCAAGATTTGGGGTTGCGAGGCTTTCGTGAGACGCGAGACTCACGACAAGCTCGAACCCCGAAGTGAAAGGTGTATTTTCATCGGCTATCCACATAAATCCTTTGGCTACATTTTCTACAGACCTAGTGATAATGTGGTCTTTGTAGCAAGAAGAGGATTCTTTCGAGAGAGAGAATTCATGAGCCAAGGAGACAGTGGGAGGCAAATTGACCTTGAGGAAATTCAAGAGTCAAGTGGTGAAGGAACCTCAAACACTAGCACTCAACCTGAGGAGGAAACTCCTGTTGAGCAGACTGAAGAATCTATACCTCTGAGGCGTTCCACCAGAGTTAGGACTGCACCTGAGCATTATTATGGTTTCCATATTACTGCAGAAGGTGAGACACTTATCAGTGATAACACACTGGAAAATCTGGATGAGCCTAACAGCTACACGGAAGCCATGGCAGGCCCTGAGGCTGCTAAATGGAAAGAGGCTATAGATAGCGAGATATAGTCCATGTATGACAATCAAGTTTGGAACTTGGTTGACAATGTACCAGATCGTAAGATAGTTGGGTGCAAATGGATCTTCAAGAATAAGACCGACATGCATGGTAATGTACACACTTATAAGGCACGACTGGTTGCAAAGGGTTATTCTCAAACTCCGGGAGTTGATTATGATGAGACCTTTTCACCAGTGGCAAAGATTAAGTCTATTAGGGTTCTGTTAGCCATTGCTGCATTTCATGACTATGAAATATGGCAAATGGATGTCAAAACCGCTTTCCTTAATGGAAAGTTGACTGAAGATGTTTACATGTTTCAGCCAGAGGGTTTTGTCAGTACATAGTACCCCAATAGAGTGTGTAAGCTCGAGAAATCCATTTATGGATTGAAACAGGCACCTCGCAGATGGAATCTTTGCTTTGATGAGAAAGTCAAAGAATTTGGCTTTTCAAGAAGTGAAGATGAATCTTGTGTCTATATCAAGGCTAGTGGGAGTATAGTAAGCTTCTTGGTACTGTATGTGGATGACATACTACTCATAGGAAATGACATCCCAACCCTGCAGGAAGTAAAGTCCTGGCTTGGGAAGTGTTTCGCTATGAAGGACCTTGGAGAAGCTGCCTATATCCTAGGGATAAGGATTTTGAGAAACAGGAGTAAAAGACTAATTGGACTTAGTCAAAGCACCTATGTGGACAAAGTGTTGAAAAGGTTCAACATGCATAACTCCAAGAAAGGAGAGTTACCCATCCAGAGTAACGCCAGATTGAGTAAGACACAAAGCCCTAGTACTGAGGCTGAGATAGCAGAAATGAGTCGAATACCTTATGCTTCAGCTGTAGGATCGATCATGTATGCTATGACGTGTACTCGACCTGATGTAGCCTTTGCTTTGAGCATGGTTAGCAGGTATCAGGGGAACCCTGGCAAGGCACACTGGACTGCGGTAAAGAATATCCTCAAGTACCTACGGAGGACTAAGGACTGGGTCCTTACCCTCGGTGGCAGTGAGGACTTGAGAGTTGTAGGGTACATTGATGCTACCTTTCAGACTGACAGGGATAATTTCCGCTCTCAGTCGGGTTGGGTCTTTACTCTAAACGGAGGGGCAATTATTTGGAAAAGTTCCAAGCAGGAGACAGTGGCTGATTCCACTTGTGAATCAGAGTATATAGCAGCAAGCGAGGCAGCAAAGGAGGCTATATGGCTAAAGAACTTCATCGGAGACCTTGGAGTTGTACCAGCTATAAAGGAGCCAATGGAGATTTTCTGTTACAGCAATAGTGCGGTTGCCTTAGCCAAGGAACCAAGAGATCATGGGAGATCCAGACACATTGACAGAAAATATCACTTCATCAGACATCGAATAGGAGAAGGAATCCTCGTGGCAAATAGGGTATCATCGGATGAGAACCCAGCAGATCCCCTCACGAAGGGACTGACTCGGGCTAAGCATCTCCAGCATGCTCGGAGCATAGGGCTGAAGGATGATATTAGTTTTAGTAGTTAGATAATCTTGAAATTTGTAAAATGTAATTGACATTTGATGATAAATAAAAGTTGTTATTTATGAGTAAAGTGTTGCTATCTCTTGTCAATTGTTTACTATTATTTCTTTTTGCATGTTTTGACTTCCTGAATAATTATGTTATGGTTTATATCATATTATTCAAACTCTCCACAGTCGGTCATATGTTGGAAGTAGATATGAATCAAGACTGTCATGGGTTGGCTTGTAGAGGTCTAAGATGTTAGACAAAGCGGGGCTACAGCACTCATGAGTGCTCATAAGTTCTGAGTATTGGATTCAACCCACGCTCACTTGTATCACTTCATGGAATTTATCTCGAGTGATCGTGAGACGGTAATATCATATAAGTCTTCAAACCTAGAGATATGATTTGTTGCCTATGAGTTGGTTATGCATTGATTGCAGGAAAAAGCATTGGTAACTCGATGTTATAAACCGTGCTTTTGTGTGTAATTCAACAAGTAGTAGAGCAAACATATGAGTCGAAGTTTATCTGTTCCTTCTAGGATTAGAAGCGATATCTGGGCCCCTTGATGATTTTGTTTTGACCTATGTACCGGGCCCGGTCAGAACTAAATTGATGTGTTCAGTTAAGTTTTATGTCAAACAAATCGGAAATCGGGAAACAAATGCTGGACAATAAGCAAGACCATGTTCCATGTATTTGTCCGGCTGATATCTAGAACAGAGGATTATATGATCACTTATCTAAAATTGCGCTTCATAGTTCAACAGAGTTTTAAGAGCTACGATTGCTGATCGGTTCCTGAAGTCATACTTGCAACTATAGTTATTAGACTTATCCAAGTGGGAGACTGTTGGAGATAGTGTCTAAGTCCATAACTATATTTGGTATGTACTTGACCCGACCTGGCATGGTCCATTTGGGTTGCACTTCACCCGAACAATTTACGGATAATCTTTTAAGAATAGTATAAGTTATGATTTATTAATATATTATAAGTTCTAATATATTAATATAAAATCATATTATTTAATTAGTGTTGATCTATAATTAATTTAGAGATCAAAAGTATGACTAATTAAATATGGGCTCTTGTATTTATATAGTGTGGGCTAATGCTTATTTGGAATGGGCTAGGCTTGCATGGAAAGTCCATGGATACTCCATGGAGCTTTAACCCATGGATCTCATGGAAATGAAAAGACATGGGTATTAGGGTTTACATGGATGTAACCCTAATCCACCACATTATATAAAGGAGGCTTTGGTTCTTGAAATAACACTAGTTGATGTGTGTAAACTAAGAGGACCGATTTCAAGAAGTTTGTGACTATTCTCTCAAGTTTCCAAGTTTGTGGTGATTTGTGACTTCCATTTGAGGCATCCACATTATTGGTGCTAGGCTCTCAAACTCCAAGAAATCAATTACTACTACAAGGTAAGTAATTCTACTAGTTTTATTTGATTCAAGTACCCCATGCCATGCTAGTTAGGATAAGAACCTTGGAAAAATAATTATTTGCATGTATCTTAGTCAAACATAGATCCAAGGTTTCTAGGGTTGCATGTACACCATAGGAGTGTTAGAATGCTCAAAAACCCATCAAAGTTTGCCTCAGGAGAAACACAAGACAACATCGTCTCGGACGATCCTCCCAAAAGTCAAAACCATGACCCTTTCCACCCCGATCCTGATGAAGAACATTCAGATGAATTTATGTTCAATTGTGATAGTGCTTCTATTGCTGCTCCACCATTATTTTCCTCACTTCATCTCCTAACAAATCCATCTTCTTCAAGGCCAATTTATGATTTTGGGCCTTCCTCCTCTTCTTCCGAGCCAAATGATGAAGAGATCAAGATTGATGATCAAGCCTAAATACATCTCGGAGGTGAAACAGAGTCTGCTCCTTCCAAGCCAGATAATACAACCACTGTAACTCAGCCTGGCCCCTCCGAACCACCGGTAAATGAAGAAGGTGATAAATCCAAGTCTCAGACCTCCACCTCGGACATCGGATCATCAGCTGGCAATTATGCTGATCCTTTTGCCCTGTTAGAACTCTGAGATCATGTCTGTGAAACTGTCAAGAAGGTCAAATCATATGAAACCTCTGTGGCCGGACTCGACGCCAAGATTGATGCCAAGGTTTCTGGTCCAGACTCCAAGTTGGATGCCATTTTACTCTCCTTGCCCGAAGCCACCAAATCCGGACCCTCGAACGCAAAAAGAGAAGCCCAGGTCGATGTACTCAATTCCCTCAGACTCAAGCATACCATTGAGGAAGTTGAACAAAAATACAATGCCAGACTTGACCATTACCTCGACAAAATCACTACAATGTTAAAGGTTCGTGATGATATGATCAGTGCTACAAATGAATTGATCAAGAAAACCCACATTCGCCATGAGAAGCAAATTCAAATAATAGAGAAGGAGATCAAGAAGAAAGATAAGATGAACTTGATTATGCAACAAGTTCAAATAAAACTCCTTAGAGCATGTTGGAACATTTTGGATGTTCCAAACCACAAATTTGATGAGATGCTCTCGATCCTTGTTCAACTCTTCGATCACCTAAAGGCTCAGGCTCCCACAGCTGAAGATTATAATGCCTTAACGTTGCAGATGAATACAATTTTCCAGAAGGTATTCGATCAATTCTCGGAGCTCAAGGAGTCTACAATGCTTGCACCGGTTGCTGGGTCATCCGTTGCAAGAGGGGTAGAAGGGCCTAGAAGGAGAAGTCAATACATCCCCTGGAAGCCTGCCTCAGAGTTCATACTCCAAGATGAAGAATCTGATGGTGATTCTTTGCAAGTTCTTACAAGTACTCCAGATGATGATGATGATGAGGATGAGGATAAGGATGAAGATGATAAGTACATCACCAATGCTATCGTAGAGCTCCCTGCTCCAAGGAAGTTCCCAGCCAAAGTGTTATTAGAGGAAGACCAACGGATATGGTCTGCAATCTCATGGCCATCATCCCTATCTAATGTACTTTAAAGAAGTCGTGAAGTGGCTAAGGCAAAAACCAAGCTAACAGTTGATGCCTTCCAAGCCACCCAATCAATGCTTCCTTCGATTCCCTCACCCAGGATAACTCCCATTGATGAAAGCTCTCCTCTTCGGAAGCCTGGTGATATTTCTGAAGATCCCCTGACTTCCTCTCCTCCGAAATTCCCCATTGATGAAAACATGCAACACATCATCTCGGTCCTCAACAAACAACAAGACAAGGGCAAGAAACCCATCTCGGAATTCCACAGCTCAAAGCCTCTTGTTAAACAAAAAGCAGGTTGGTCTCAGGCCAAAATAGATCAAGCCCTCGAGGAAAGCATCAGAATCCAAGCACTTAAAGATAATCCTCATCCAATGCTAGGGCTTTCCCCTCTCTATAGAGAAGTAATAATACATCACTTGGACATTGTGCCTTTCATGTATTATGATCTCCCAAATCAAGATTCGGACCAGATTGATCTACCCATCTCTCCATACGGCAGGTTTTACACAAAGTTTGTTCCTCTCCACCCGGAAGGTGATCCTCAAATGATCATCAGAGCTGAAAGAGAATGTTTGAAGACATTCTACTCCAAGAACACACTTCCTCAAAAAGAAGTATGGTCTCATAAACGAATCACCAAGATCTCTGGGTTTAGAAGGAAAGTCTTGACAAAATTTTACCTGAATTGTATGTTGTACCGATACCACATCTTCTGAAATAAACAAACTCAACTCACCATCATAGATGCCAACTTCCCATCGACCAATCCTAATGACATCCTGACAATAGCTGCACACTTCTGAAGCCACTAGAGCGACGACCTCAGCATCGGAACCTACCATGCTTCCTTAAGTTTTCTCAAAGATTATGTCGTCGAGTTCTATAGATGCGATTTTGGAACTGGCTCACTTGTTTGGAACCGAGCTCTTAGCAAAAATCGATTTCAAGCTGCCAGAAGCTGAGATATTGGCAGAAGGGCCAATTGATGAACCAGTGCTAGGATACGTGTATTTGCAAAGGAAAACGAACAAGAAGGACTTCTTTTGAGTCCCTGATAAGCACCTTGTCCCTTCTAAAGCTATTCAAAAGCTTGTCAAAAATGCAGCAAGATCAGATGCCCCTGAACATGTGAAGACCAAGTTCATTAGTCAACTTCAGTGGTATCTTGAAGGCAGAGATTGGTTGTACCGGGGTATGTGTTTATCAAGGAAGAATCGAACTAAGTTGACTAGATTGCTAAGTTCACTTAGGGGGAGATTATTAGAACCTAAATATGAACCTCTAGCAATCACATGTTAAGAAGATCCGAAGTCAGTCTTAATTCCGAGATGTGTTGTGATACGAGACGAGTTTATGGTTCGAGATGGAGTTAGTGTTCGGAGTGGAGCATGTACCGAGATTAAGCAAAGATCCGAGATCAAGTGTCTGTTCTTGTATTTATTATTCTTGTCGTTTATGTGATTTGACATTTCATAGGACTGAGTCTTTTTGTAACTTTGGATAATCAGCTGTCAGAAGCTGTTTATTATCCATTCCTTTATTTGTTTCACCAGATTGTACGATGTACCTCCTTTTCCTATATAAGGAGTGTTTTAATGACAAGAATATTACTGTTGGGATATATTTAGTGGTTTATGATATGTTTTGAATGTATTATATAGTTCTCGATGGGCTTAGTGTGTTTTCGGTGGGCCTTTTTTGTTTGGGCTTTAGGTTGTCGGCTAGTATATATTTGGTCTGTGTATAGCCTTTCTAGGCCAATGCGTTTTTTGGTGAACCATAGTGATTCACGGCTGAAGAGTGATTTGAATGTACATAACAATTGTTCAATAGAATTGTGCGCATTCATATTATTGCAACGTGTTCTTGATATATTTTGTTGATTATTTCGTTTCATTGTTTGATTAAGATTCTGCACTAATCAAACTATTGCATTAGTACCTCGATAGATCCGAGTTTAGGGACTTACAAGTGGTATCAGAGCCTTAAAAATGACTTAAGGTTGTTTTGGGTATCAATTGCTTTCGAAACATTATTTCGTTTGTGGTTTTTTTGGGTTGTGTTGAAAGAAAAAGGATTTTTGTTGTTCTTCGTGTTCATCATTTTCTTGGTGCTCTTCACTAACTTTGGAGGATATTGCATGGGAAATTGTTTTTGGTAATTTACCAAATTTGGAATTCATTGGATAAGGAAACACGATCAAAAAAATTCATTTTCGGTTGGGTTCTAGTGTTTTTGGCGGCTAGTGAATAACGTTTTCGGCAAAAGGGTATTGGGTTCTCGGCTGGAAGAGTTCTCAGCCAACATATTGTTCTCGGTAAATTGTTTTCGGTCAAACAGTTGACCTTCAAGGTTCTCGGTCAACAGGGTGTTGACTTTTGGTGTTTTCGGTAAAAGGGTATTTATCTTGGTTTTCGGTCAAAATCAATTCACACAATCAGATTCTTTTTGTTGCTAAAGAATGAGTTCTTACAATAGTACCAAGGAGGTTAATGAAGCCTCATGTTCTCAGTCCTTTGAAAGTAAAATAAATAAATATTGTGAACAAAATGAATTATTAGTTAGAGAGGTTTTTGACCTTAAAAAGGAAATATATGAAATCAAGAAAGTAAACAAACCACTTAAAGAAAAATTAGAAGCACAAACTAAAGATTTAAGCAGGATTAAAGAAGAATCTAGCACCAAATGTGTTCACTATCGTTTTTCCAAGGAGAAAATTGCAAACTTAACTGCTGAACTTTATGCATTAAAGGCCAAATTTAAGGATGCTGACTTTAACTTTTAGAAATTCGATGTGTCAAGTGAGATAGTTGAGTCAATGATAGAAAAACAATTAAAGTGGAAAGACAAACAGGGTGAGGGTATAGGGTATCATAGTGTACCACCTCCCTTCTATGATAACTATACTCCTGCTCCTGAAACCAAAGAGATAGAGACACCTGCACAATATGGTCATCTTCCTGTAACTGCCTCAATCAAGACTGAACAGTCCG
This sequence comes from Lactuca virosa, assembly GCF_052849685.1. Classification (NCBI taxonomy): domain Eukaryota; kingdom Viridiplantae; phylum Streptophyta; class Magnoliopsida; order Asterales; family Asteraceae; genus Lactuca; species Lactuca virosa. The sequence goes on from NC_136428.1 coordinate 223,542,281, forward strand.
GCCCAACTGAGAATATTAATGTGAACGATACTAATGCTTCTACTTCATGTGCAGATAAAGTAACAGTGCAAGACGGGTGCGAGAAAAACAATGATAATGCTAGTTTTAATGAAAACTCTTCAAAAACTAACTCTTTGTCTTCTATTTCTTCAAAGGCTTGTGATAAAACTGCTAACAATCTTAGGCCACATAAAGTTGTGAAACAATGTGCTTGTACTTGTAGAAATTCAGTTGGACAGGGACCAAGTTCTGAGCGTATTCCACTTAAAAGACAAACTTGTTTTAACTGTGGGACTCCCGATCACATTGCTAGAAATTGTCCACATCGTTCATATGTTCCCTACTATAAACATGGTTGGTAGAACGTGCCAAGGGGGAGATCTTCCACAAGAAATCCTTCTAGGTCACGTTCAAGCAATGGTGATTGGAATGCTAAAAAGACCAAAAATCAGACTCTTAAGAACAAAAAGGTCATGTCTGACAAGAGATCTAATTTGAGAACAAGATCGGTAAGTTCGAAGTCATCTCAGCAATCGGTCTCAAGCTCTAAAGCGAGTGCTGAAGCATCCATCCGATTAATCAAGAACATGGTTAAACCTGACTACAAATGGGTACCAAAAGTTTCTACTCCCAAATCACCTAAAAATTCTAACATCTCTTCATTAATAGTGTTTGATAAACATGATATGACTTGGGAACGCATATCACGCGTAGATAGTGTCACACCCTCGGCCACCGGCAGAAACGCCGAGGTGCGCAACGTAAATCAGTAATAACAGTTATTAAACATACATTGAACAGTACAAATATAATTTTCTATTAAAACCGAAATAGAAATTACATTGATAATGGCTATCACTAAATCGTGACACACGCCTAACAATCTGGCGTTTACAAATGTATAATACAATTAATGAAGAATCTTCTGAGCGAATACTTCCGATCTGTTAAATAACCTGAGAATACATGCATTTAAAATACGTCAACAAAATTGTTGGTGAGTTCTACAGGTTTTGACACAGAGTACTTTTATAACCCAAAAGTGTTTGGTAAAATTTGGCTGGCTGACCACCTTTTATAAATATTTACTTTTCTATTAAAAAGTATAAAATAATTGAGTTATAAAAATGTGTTATGACTCATTCATAAATACCATTTGTTCAAATCCAAATGTACAAGAGTTGGAAAATACATATAAGTAATTCAGACTTATATCAAAGTGCATTTTTATATAAATATTTTCAATATCAAATTATATAAAAATAGGAAATGGTACCCTCTGTGAGAACATAGAATAACCAACTTTACTCTTGAAAACTTATACAAGAATTTGTATCATTTATATGAAAAACTCATAAGTCTTGAATTTATGAACTTTGTAAAATCGTGTCGTGAATATAATTAAGTAATATCTGACTTAATTTGAAAACCGACACTTAACTGGTGGGGCAAACTCCTCCCACATAAATATTGCGTTTTCTTATACAAACAAATGGTTTATATAAATAACTTATCTTATATAAGTTATTAAATCTTGTCGAGTCGTGTAATGATATTAATTAAGTGTTATATAACTTAAGTTTTGGTATTGACACTTATCGCTTTGAGTCAGATGCTATCCTACTAAATACAGTTTCTTTCAACTAGAATGAGTGAACATAAACCCCGTATAAATCCAATATCGATTCTATACGGTAACGAAACAAAACTGTTATTTTATAATGAAATGATAACCGAACTCGTGACACTATACTTTATTAATGCACCGACACCATAATAAGGCGTGCGTGCTAAAGTCATTCACCCCGTTGTAACACGTGGTAATGTTTTGATAATGCTAACGTCAGCGCCAAAATTCATCTCGTCAGATGTAGTTGCAGCTAGCAACTCCAGGCGGGCGGTCGTACCGTATAAGATCAATAATATGACACTTACACCCGACGTTAGTCGTTCCCTCGAGGATTAACAGTTATATATTGGAGAGTTTCTACTAAGTATTGAGATCTTAGCTTTCGCGAAACCCGGAATAGTTTATAATGGATACTCAAACGTATCGGATCTGGTATTCGGAATAGGTATGATAAACCTATATGGAATAGGTATGATGAACCTATATGGAGTAGGTATGATAAACCTGTATGGAATAGGTATGATAAACCTATCTGGAATAGGTATGATAAACCTATATGGAGTAGGTATGATAAATCTGTATGGAATAGGTATGATAAACCTATCAGGAATAGGTATGATAAACCTGTATGGAATAGGTATAATGAACCTATATAATCCATTCTAAATTCACTGGATATGTAACATTATTCACCGTTTAGGAAAACGATAGCTGAAATTCCTATAACTTCAAGAATTTATCATACTGGATACAGTTTCGATGTTCTATTAGCATAATAGCTAATTTTTGAATTTATCCAGTTTGGATCGACCGTAGATCTGCATTCCCCATATTTTATATAAATTATGCGAGAATGTTTTTAATACATTTAATTTGGGATAAAGGTAAAGTCTTTAAATACAATAATCGACAAGTATTTATTTCGTAAATAACGACTCTTAAGTTCTGAAGTCGATCATGTTATTTATTGTGATAAGAATAAATAACTTAGTATAATGAAGTTATGTTGTTATAATTAATATAAAAATATATTAATAATTTCTCAATTCATTTTTACATATCCTTATATATATTAAAAGTTAAATCTTATAATTTTAACCAATAATTATATAATCTCATGAATTTAATCTTCCATCAATTATGGCAATATACTTTCATTTTATACACGGATAATAATTTTGGTCATTATTATATCGTTTCATGCTTCCATGAGATACTTTATCTTATACATGTAAAGTCATCATTTTTGTGACTCATAATATCCACTTGTATAATTATAGCAATATACTTTCAATCTTGTGATTTTTCTTAATAAATATATTTATATTTCACATAAAGTATAATTATATCAACTTATAACAATCTACTTTAACTTAATAGATTTGCTAGTGATTTATCACATCTTTAGATTGTTATTTCATAAACGTTTGACCAATAACAAAGTAAGATGTTATTTTGTATATAAAACTTAAAAATCATCAAAATTTAATAGACACGCATATATTCTCCCCCAAATATTAAAACCGTAAAAGAGGGGTCGTAGAAACTCACATTCGAAGCGTGATCTCGATCTAGGCTCGGTTTCGGAGAAGCTTTTCGTTAATAATCGCGAGATCACCTTTCTTGGACCTTAAAAGTTTTTGGGTTTGTTTGGTAATGTTTTAAACTAAATGGGTCGTTTATAAAGAGTTTAAATCACTTGGGGCCTGCTTTGAAAAGGTTTATGCTAAAAGACCAGTTTTAATTTAAATTTATAAACACAGGGACTTGTTTTGCCAAAACCATCAAGTGTATAAAAGGGAACGGTGAGGCTCCGTCTTCTTCACTTCGGGCCAGGAACAAATGAAAACAAAGGCAGTCGATGAGGACTCCGGTGAGGCTGAGCGATCGTGAGGGTGGGCAGGCGTCGACCTTCGGCAACCCTCGTGGGTTCAACCTCTGTCTCCGGCGAGCTCCTTCCCTGGTCCATTGTTTGACATCGGCGGTCCAATGAAGGGAATAGGAACGGATGAACGTAAACAGTCCAAGAGATCGTCGGGTGGATCAGAATCGCGAGGAGAGGGAAGGAAGGGTCTGTCAGGATTGTCGGCCCTTCGTGGGTTTACATCTTCATCATTGGCGGCAGTTGTGGTGGTCGATGTCGTCTGCGGTGGCGAGTGAGGCTGCTCCGGCGGCTTCTCTTAGCTGGTCTCCTCCAGTCGCCGACCACTGAACACGAAGGGGAAAGGTTCGAATGGTCCAATCAATCGAACAAAGGCAGATGCTTGGGGTTTCTGTTAGCTAGATAATCACAGGTATTCCTTTTCTCTCCTTTTTGTTATGACCGAAAATCAGTAGAGTCTTGGTGAGTTTTGGGTTTGATTCTTGACAGAGAATGGAAGCAAGGAGAAGACAGGTGAAGTATAAGAGGCAGCTGCCTCTTTTTCACTCACTCGAAAACAACCTCTCCTTGGGGTTGTTCTTCTTCTTGATGGTGACAACAAAATTGAATGTAAAGGAGGGTGTTTGGAGTTGGTTTATCTCATCAAATGCAGGTGGAAAGAACCTAGAATGGATGGGCCAACAACCTCTCTTTTGGGGTCTCGGTTTATGCTTCCCAGAGAAGAAATGGATAGAGGGGTTCAAGGTAGAGTGAGGAGGGAAACGTGATATTATGAAGATATGAACTGATTTTTGGAAGATTTTTCTGTACTTTGAAATCCAGAATTTGATCTTGAGAGTGTATTGCATTATTGGTTTATATTTGTGCATGTGGGTGCAAATCTGCTCAATTTCTTGTACTAGGTATTGCTATCAGATTGAATGTATTTTTGGTTGTATTTCTTTTTATATACATGTATATCTATACTCAAGACTTGTAGATACCATATATATTTGATAAATCTGGTGTATGTGTAATTGAAGTGTTCTTGTGCATTTGAGGAAATATTCCAGAGGGAGGTATGGAGTTAAAGAGAGAAGGGTAATTTGAATTTGAAGTTTTGCTGACTTTTAAAAGTCAAAGTCTTCTTTTGATTTTTAAAAGGTAAATTGGGTGTTAAATATGTACAATTTATATTTGTGATGTAAGTTCCATTTCTCCGTGTCATCATATTGGCTCACGAAATTTTTCAGAAAGTGTTTGCTTATTGTGGCGGTCGTTGTTGTTCCAAAAACATAGACGGAATTTAATTTCAATATACCAAACTCTGTGAATTAATGTTTAAAGTTTCGAGATTAATAGGATCATATTCGATAGATGGTTTAAGAAGTTTGGGATATTTTTAAAGGAAAATTTAAATATAATATATTTAATATACATTATAAACATCAAGTTACATACAATTTGGTCATTAATATATAGCGGTTCGCGGTGGTTTAACCGCCGAACTCTGACCGATTTTTACCAATTGTTACAGATGGCAAAGGACAACCCAGTTTCAAAATGGACTGGGTTCCCAAAACCAATTAATCTCGCACTCTGTACCGGAGCAGCTATGAAGGAATATCATCAGACTCGGTATGTTGATAGTGGATGTTCCAGGCACATGATAAGGGATATCTCTCTTTTGCATGACATTCAGAATTTTAATGGAGAGTATGTGTCCCTTGCGGATAAGGAAAAGGAAAGATCACAAATGGGGATTTCTTCAATTGCTGAATTAAGGTTTGAATTTTCCGACTCTTCTATTCTATGTGACAATAATGCTGATTTTCAATCATCCAAAAACCAAATTTTCTAAAACCAAACTCATGCTTGTGGGATTTCTTAAGATGATACGTTTCGAAGACTGAAATTTCTTTTTATTTTTATTTAGTATTTCTTATTTTCTTCCATTTTATTTTTACTTTTATAAAAAGAAATTTTATGACAGTCCTTTGGGAATTGATATGAGTTAGTCATAAAGGGAAAACGAAATATGTGTAAAGCACTAAAGCTGAATTGTATAAACTTTGTGTTCAATGTGTTGGTAGGCATAGAGGACTAAGATGATGTTCACTGCTTTTAAGTCAATATATGCACTCAGATGATGTGTTGGTAGGCATAAAGCACTAAAAGAAATTCAATGTTGTCCCCTCTGCGTGATCGGAAGATCCGACCTGGACACAACATATGCACTCAGATGATGTTCACTGCTTTTAAGTCAATATATTGTCTCCTACAAATATTCTAATCTCTTTGTTAGTCATATGTTGTTCCTTCTGCGTGATCGGTAGATCCGACCTGGGATACAACATATGCATTCCAAAATAATTATCTACTCACCTAAAGTAAAGGATTCCGAAGAAATTTCCTTGATTTCTGGGGTATGCCATGAAGTGGGGAACATGTTCTAGTGCACTAACACTAAAAGCACCCATAACTAAAGGCTGATTGGTAGATTTTACTGGCTAAATTAAAGTGGACAACAATATCCTTGTTCGTCGTTTGTCAAAATGGTCTACCTAGGAATATAGTAGCTATATATCGTTACTCATTATCTGTCCTGGAAAATGTCCTTTCTGTTTAAGTGGATCACAATATCAATGGTTGACCACAGCTTTTCATGAACGTGTGTGCTGATAAACCTCATTAATTTGCTCCATAACGTTTGATCCCAAAAAGTTTTATTTTAGATTACATTTTCGTTTTTATTTAAATTTGTTCATATTTTCATTGTTATGCACAAATTAGGAGGATAAATAATAAAATGAAAAAAACAAAAAAAAATAAAAATTAAAAAATAAAAATTCTAAGTAAAAACAAATTGTATGTTTAATTTTATTTTTAAATTATTTGTATTTAGTTTTTGAAATGTAAAATCGAAAGAAATCCTTCTTATTAAAATTGGGTTAATTTTCGTGGGCTGAAATCGGTTAAAGTGGATTAAAGTGGGCGTTCTGGAACTTTTTGGTGATATATATAATTCTTTTTCGGCATGGTTAGGGTTTTTCACCGAAAAACCCCAAACAGCCAACATCATCATCATCGTCGTTTTCTCTAACTTCTTCGAGTTTTTTGCAAAAACCTACTCATTTGTTGTTTTGTTGCAAAATTGGTAGGTGAATCAGGTATTCTTTGGGTTTTCGATCATGAAAATATTGTTTAAAGTTGTTTTTGGTGTTCTTGGTGTCATAGATTTGCAGGTTTTCGAGTGGATTTCTTAAGGTTTTCGAAGAACTGATTTGGAACAGGTTCCGATAAGATTTCGGGTTTTCGATTCAACCCGGATCCAACCGAAATCAGATGAAGGCTTGACTGAAAACTGGGTTCTCGGCCGAAATCATCCATCGTTGACTGAAATCATCTGGTCAACAAGAGCTTTGACCGAAATCGATCTTTTTGACCGACATCGATTAAAATCTTGACTTTAACCGAAAACGACTGAAACCTTATCTTTGACCGAAATCGACTAAAACTTTGACTTTAACCGAAATCAGATTTCAAACTAAATTTAATTAATTTTAAATTAATTCTCACTTGGATAGTTTGGTGCAGATAAATGGCAGAGCAACTAAAATTCGCGAACTCTCATAACATTGTTGGATATCTAATGGATCCACCTGCTGCTCATCAAGAATTCAAATCCATGATGGTGGGTTTGAGCAACTGCAGGATTTTTCAAGCCCTTCGTGCTAATCCAGTCATCCACAGAGATCTGATTACTGAGTTCTGGAAAAATGTTTCGATCAACAAGCAGGGAGCAGATGGAGCTGGTACTATTGAATCGATGGTGAAAGGAACACAAGTAATTATTTCTGAACAAGTTATTTGAGAGGTACTTGAATTTGGTGATGCATATGCATTCCCAATTGAGTACTCTGCTGATCAATTCAAGGAAGTTCTTGAAAAGATATGTTATGAAGGAACCTATCCTCCCACCATCAAGAAGTTACTGCCACCTTATGTCACACCCCCAAGCTAGAATGGCGGAAACGTCTGGGGGGATGACTTCAAGTACAGTATCATAACAAATGAATAATAGCAATCAAAGCATCACAACCATTGCATTGAATATTTAATAAGTTTACATTGTACTCAAAAATATGGTTTACATGATATCAAATGTGTGTGACCAAAAATAAATAACGAGATGCGACGGCGTCCCATCCACCAAAAACTCTTGTGGTTACCTGTTTACTGGTTTCTTGAGAATACAAGTGATTTTGAAGAAGTGTCAACAATTAAGTTGGTGAGTTCATAAGCGTTTTGTATGAGAATGATTTGTAACTGTTTCTTGTAAAATGATCGTGTAAACTTCCAGAAAATCCAATATTTTATTTGTATATGAGTTGTAGTCTTAAACGTTCCAAGACCGAAATGTACAAGTATTTTCCATACTTAAAATAGTAATATTTAGTTTTATTCGTACATAAAACCATTTAAATGCATGTTTCCAGAAATATAAACTGTATTGTACTGGAAAATTGTGTAATGTAGTTTTATCTAGATAAAACTATTGAGGATATGTTGACCCGTAAATCAAATGTTTCGTCGATACTCTATGTGAGTTATTATAACCATACTAATGTGACTAGTTGCCTGCATGACGTGCTTTAGACGTCCGAACTGTTACGACATTTTTCACCCCAGACCTGCCGGTCTAACTGTAGCTAACAGTTTAGGTGCGAGGTTGTCAATCTCGTATAGATCTATACACAAGTGTCATACTCTCACTACAAGAGACTCTGGTTATAATTCAGGTCTTAGTATGTGTACTCTGGTGAGTACGGTGAAGCTTAATGTCTCACAACCAATATCAATCGATTTACGTGAACTGAGAACTCCTTTTTCTTATAAGTGAAATAATTATACCTTTAAATAATTATTTGTCTCTTCTGAAATGATAGTATAGTTTTGTGACTCCCAAACTAAACCAATTATAGTTTATCATGTTTGTTTGTCTAGAACATTTATATAATCATTTATATAATACATAGTAATTATATTGTTTAGTTTCAAATGTAAGATCAAACTTCATATTGTTGGGTTGTGACCCACAAAATAGTGAAATAACCAGAATGTGCTCCTTTTGCTAGAAAAGTTATATTTTGGTAAAAAGCTTTCAAAAATCTTGTAGTTTTACAAATCATAATTTTCCTTATGATTTTTATAACATAGATCATGTTTTGTTTTTGTTAGTTTTGCATTCCAAAACTAATATTTCACAAATAATTGTATAAAAGTTAGTGGTGACCATATCTTATGCAAATAATGGCTTATACTTTAACATAAGGATAAAATACGCAAGTATTAGTATGTTAAACAATTTTGGCTTTTATTCCCCCCCCCCCCTAAAACATGAAAATCTCGAAAATGTGGGGGTATGAACTCACCTTGAGTGGATTTGTGGGTTGAGAAGATGGTGTGAAGATTTCCAAGCCTAACCACTTGAATGGGTTGATTAACTTCCTTGGAAATGTTATTATCCTAAGGGTTTTAACACATAATAATATGTGTAAATAATATGAAACTAACATGAAAGCGTAATAAAACAATAGATCAACAAGAAGAGCTTACCAAAATACTAAGAAAAAGCTTGGAGGTTTTTTAACTTGGAAGCTTGGACTTGATTTTTCTAGAGAGTGAATGGAGTGATCCTTTAGAGAAATGAAATGGGTGAGGGTCCTGGAAGTGGTTTCGTCCAACGATAAGGAAGGAAAATGATGTGATGCTTGCTTGGTTAACTGCTGGATAATACTTGGGATACTGGTGGGTATAATATTGCATGGGAAAAGATGGAACTTCAAATCACTAAGTCAACCTCATTATCTCGTTAACCCCACCAAAATCACCCTAGGGAGGATCAAAGTTGGTGATTTCGGCCTAGGCCTGACCGAAATCACCTTATTCCCCATGTGATTTCGGTCCTAACCCTTCCTCACTTTGTGTTTTCGGTCCTAGCTCCCCCACAAAGGTGTTTTCGGTTTTGTAGTCCCCACTAAGAGGTGATTTCGGCCTTAAGCAACCGAAATGACTAAGGTTGTAGGGTCCTAGGCGTATAACACTTTAAATGTAAAAATGAAAATTCGTAATTCTTGGTCCATCTTGTCGACTTTCAATATTTATTATGAGTATGATCTTTAAGGCATATATATATATTTACTTATGTATACATTTATACAAACAATGCCCCCTTTGGGTGTTCAAAGTTTTAATACAACAAAGTCATGATGTGGTTGTACTTATACATAGATACATTTTAAACCTTGCTTGACACAAAATTTTCCAGTTGTCACATCATCCCCCCGTTAGAGGGGATTTCGTCCCGAAATTAGCATCTTGGACGGGTGATGGCAACTAGAGGAAAAGTTGTGGGTACTTCTGTTTCATCTGATCTTCCCGCTCCTAAGTGAATTTAGGCCCTTGCTTGGCGTTCCATCGGACCTTTACTATTGGTATACGGTTTGTTTTGTTCTCTTGACCTCCCTGTCCATGATTTCCACAGGCTCTTCTACGAAGTGTAGACTCTCGTTTACCTCAATTTCGTCGAGTGGGACTACAAGAGTCTCGTCGGACAGACACTTCTTTTGCTTCGACACGTGGAAGGTGGGATGTACATTACTAAGTTCTTGTGGTAGTCGGAGTTTGTATGCTACCGTGCCGATTCTAGGAAGGATCTCGAATGGCCCGATATACCTTGGATTAAGCTTTCCATGCTTGCCAAATCGTATCATTCCCTTCCAGGGTGAGACCTTCAACAGAACGCGGTCACCAACCTAGAATTCCAAGGGTTTTCGTCGCTTATCAACATAGCTCATTTTGCCGATCCTGGGATGCCTTTAATCGTTCACGAATCTAGACGATCTTTTCCATAGTTTATCGTATGATCTCCGGGACGGTGAGAGTGCTATCAGGCACTTGCCTCTTTGCTAGTTGTGTGTCACCCACTTCATCCCAGCATAGAGGGGATTTGCACTTGCGTCCGTAGAGGGCTTTGAATGGTGCGACTTTGATGCTAGTGTGATAGTTGTTATTGTAGGAGAATTCGACGAGTGGTAAATGGGTATCCCAGGCTTTACCAAAGTCTATCACACAATCTCTTAACATGTCTTCTAACGTCTGTATGGTCCTTTCACTTTGACTGTCTATTTGAGGGTGATATGCTGTACTCATATCGATTTTGGTTCCCAAGGAATTTTGTAGCGACTGCCAGAATCGGGAGGTGAATCTACTATCTCTGTCGGAGATAATAGATATTGGCACACCATGTAGTTGCACGATTTCTTTAATGTACGTCCTTGTGAGCTTCTCCGTCTTGTCGATCTCCTTTATTGGTAGGAAATGTGCGGATTTGGTTAACCTGTCAACGATCACCCAGATGGTGTCAAGACCACCCGCTGTCTTGGGCAACTTGGTTATGAAGTCCATGGTTATCCGCTCCCACTTCGACTCGGGTATTTCCGGTTGCTGAAGCAGACCCGAGGGCCTTTGATATTCTACCTTGACCTTGGCACAAGTTAGGCACTTGCCCACATAGGTATCGATCTTTTCCTTCATGTTTGGCCACCAATAAAGTTACTTTAGGTCCATGTACATCTTGTCTGAACCAGGATGAACGGAGTATTTTGTCTTGTGAGCCTCATTCATAAAAATGTCTCTATACCCACCAAATTTCGGTGTCCAGATTCGGTCCATGAAGTAACGAGCTCCTTCACCCTTGATTTCAAAGTTTTTATCCATTCCCCGCAATGCTTCACCTGCGATGTTATCGGGTTTCAAGGCTTCTAGTTGTGCCTTCTTGATCTGCGTAGACAGGTGTGACTGGATGGTCATGGTTAATGACTTTACTCGGCGACTCGAGTAATCATTCCAACTCAGGGCGTCTGCTACTACGTTGGCCTTGCATGGATGATAACGAATTTCACATTCGTAGTCATTTAGTAGTTCAACCCATCGTCGTTGTCTCATGTTGAGCTCCATTTGATTGAGAATGTGCTGAAGGCTCTTATGATCTGTGAAGATGGTGCACTTTGTGCCATAAAGGTAGTGCCTCCAGATCTTCAGGGCAAACACCATTGCTCCTAATTCAAGGTCGTGTGTGGTGTAATTGACCTCATGAGTCTTGAGTTGTCTTGAGGCATAGGCGATGACCTTTCCTTGTTGCATAAACACACATCATAGGCCCTGCTTGGATGCATCATAGTAGACCACAAAGTCGTCGGTCCCTTCTGGGAGAGACAAGATTGGAGCGCTTCACAGAGCTTGCTTAAGCGTTTGGAAGGCAGTTTCTTGTTTCTTCTCCCAGCTGAAAGTCGCTCCCTTCTGCGTCAAGGTAGTGAGCGGCTTTGCGATCATAGAGAAGTTTTGTATAAATCTTCGGTAGTAGCCAGCGAGACCAAAAAACTGGTGGATCTCTGTCGATGTTCTTGGGATTTCTCAGTTTTCAATCGCCTTGACTTTGGAAGGGTCGACGTGTATCCCTTCCTCGCTGACTACGTGCCCCAATAAATCTAATTTTCGAATCCAGAACTCGCACTTTGAGAACTTTGCGTATAGCTTTTCTGCCCTTAACGTCTCCAAGACCTGTCGTAGGTGTTGACTATGTTCCTCCTTGCTTCGTGAGCAGATCATGAATACTATCACAAACATATCAAGATAAGGCCGGCACACATGGTTCATTAAGTCCATGAACACCGTTGGCACATTAGTGAGACCGAAGGGCATCACTACAAACTCGTAGTGACCATAGCGAGTTCTGAATTCCGTCTTTGGAATATCTTCCTCCTGAATCCGTTGTTGATGGTACCCTGACCTTAGATCAATCTTTAAGTAGTAGCTTGAGCCTTTCAGTTGATCGAATAAGTCGTTGATTCGAGGTAGGTGATAACGGTTCTTGATAGTGAGCTTTTTCAATTCTCGGTAGTCTATGCACATGTGGAAAGATCCATCCTTCTTTTTCACGAACAAAACAGGTGCTCCCCAAGGTGAGAAGCTCGGTCAGATGAATCCCTTGCTTAGAAGTTCGTTCAATTGGCTGGATAGTTCCTGCATTTCAGCCGATGCTAAGCGGTATGGGGATTTGGCTACGGGAGTGGCTCCGGGAATTAAGTCGATTTTGAACTAGACTTGGCGTACAGGTGGGATTCCCGGAAGGTCTTCTTGGAATACATCAGGAAAGTTGCATACCGCGGGAATATCCTTGATGTCTTACACTTCTTGTTTCTTATCAACAACATGAGCTAAGAAGGCGTGGTATTCTTTGCGTAGATATTTCTGAGCCTTGATGCAGGAGATGATTTTTAGATTCGCGCCGGGTTTGTCGCCATAAATGACGAGGGTTTCGTCATTTGGTAGGTTAAGGCGAACGGTCTTTTCGTAATGCAGAATATTGGCATGGTGAGGACTTAACCAATCCATGCCAATGATAACGTCATAGCTACTTATAGTCACCGGCATCAGGTCGATTCGGAAAGAATGGTTGTTTAGAGTTAGTGTGCACCCTACAAATATATCTTTAGTGCTTTCTGTCTTTCCATTGGCCATTTCTACGTTGAATGTTTCATTTAGTGTTTGGGGTTTCTGTTTGAGTAAGTGTTTAAACTGGTGTCTCACGAAGCTTTTCTCCGCACCACTATCAAATAGTATGCATGCATATGAGTTGTTTAGGAGGAACGTATCAGTAACCACAGTGGGATCCCTCACAGCCTCCTCATTCCCTATTGCTAGAAACCTTCCCATACCTCCGTTATTTCTGTTTTGTGCCTTCAGGCAATCCTTCTTGAAATGTCCGGTTTCACCGCAACCGTAGTAGGCGCGGCTCACCCCATCGTTAGCGGCTTGGGTGGTTTGTTGTGCCGGTGCTCTACAGTAACGAGTGGTGTGTCCCTTATTGTTGCAGTTGGTACATTGTCTATCTCGACAGGATCTGTGGTGGTGGTAATTGCACTTGACGCACTTCGGAAGAGTTCCAGCGTATTGATTGGCTGGTACAGGGGCAGTAGGGGCGGTGATGGCATGGATGGTCACCGTTTGTTGTTTCTTGGACGAGTCTTGAGCGGGTTGGCTTTTCTTTTTGTTCCAAAACTTCCTCTTATGGTCACCTCCATTTGGCTGTTCGGGCGTGGGGGTTATAATGCCTTGACGAACTCCCTGGTCGACAAGAGCTTGTGCTAATCGTTTGGCGCTATCGAGGGTGCTCGAGTTGGCAGATATGACCATTCCCTGGATTTGAGGGGATAGCCCCCGAATGTAACGTTCCATTTTCTTGGCCTCCGGAGTGACCATTCTCGGGCACAGAGTTGCCAGTTCGTTAAATCGGGAAGTGTAGGTGGCAATGTCAGAGCCCTTCATGGAGTGTTCCCACAGTTGATGTTCAAGCTTTTGCATCTCGCTCCTTGAACAGTATTCAGCGGGCATCATCACTTTCAAGTCATCCCAACTCATTGTGTTGGCCATGGCTAAAGTCAGAGTTTTAACGTCGTCGTTCCACCACGTCAAGGCTGAGTCTGCGAATGTACATGTGGTGTATTTGACCTTGAATTCGTCAGGACATGCGCAAATTTCGAATATGGACTCAGTCTTTTCAAACCATCTTGTTAGAGTAACGACTCCACCGTCACCATGGTAGGTTTGGGGCTTGTATTTCATGAACTCTTTGTAGGAGCACACCCGTTGGTACCCCTGGTTGTCACCATGATTGGAACTTCTAGTCCCGTTCCCGCTTCCGTTACCGCTTCCATTGCCGTTTCCGTTGTTGTTACTGCTGATTTAGGCCACAACGGCTGTTACCGCAACCTGGAACACAGCATAATCCATTTGTGGAGGTAGTGGCGGTGGTGGGGTTCTTGGTCTGGTGTTCTTATGCCAGTTTGACTTCCTTGGTGGCATACTTCTACCATAAAGTTTAAAGGTGGAATGACGATAAGTTTTTGAGAAAAGTTATGAACTGGACATCCCCATAATGAGATGCCTTGTTTTGCATATGTATCAAGTCTAGTTGTTATTGGAATTTGCAATCAATTCACAAATGAGAATTCACTATAATAAGTAAACAAATGCAAATAACAACATCCAATGTAATAAAGTGCATACCCATTTCATTGATAATATGGTACTAGCACATAGTTTTTGAAAATTTGACCTTTAAGAAGGTCTACATGAAAGAGTAGCAATAATGCTTACTCGTAAATAAAAACAAGATATCAGTAGTACATGCCCTACTCACGGCGGGTAGTCTCCTGTGGGCTAAAGGATGAAGTCGAGGCACCCTGCATCTCTGCTATCCAACGCTCAACTGCAATCACCCTCTCCTCGAGAGTCGTGTGTGACAACCGTCAATTTTTGGTCAAGTCAAAGTCAACTAAAGTCAATGAGTCAAACCGGTCAACTCATCTAACCCTTGTATATTAGGGTTTCCATTATGTTTCTTATTGTACAACTCGCAATCTTAATACAAAGTATCACTTAGAGTTTTCACGTGTTCGGAAATTCTAAACCCTAATCAGTGTAACTGATGGATCAACTCAATAAAACATTAATACATACCCTTCGGGGGCGTATAACGCTCATAACAAGGCAAACGGGGTTTACGAACCTTGCGTGGCGAAGCTAAATATCCAAAAAGGTCACAAACGAAGTCTCTCTCAAATCCCTCTCGCTCTATCTCTCTCTACCTCAAATCTCTCCTAAATCCCTCTAAGTATGTGAAATCTCTCCCAAATCTCTCCAAGTATGTGAAATCTCTCCCAAATCTCTATAAGTATGAGAAATCTCTCCAAATATGTGAAATATCTCCCAAATCTCTCCAAGTATGTGAAATCTCTCCTAAATCTCTCCAAGTATGTGAAATCTCTCCCAAATCTCTCTAAGTATGAGAAATCTCTGGGAATACATCAGGAAAGTTGCATACTTCGGGAATATCCTTGATGTCTTACACTTCTTGTTTCTTATCAACAACATAAGCTAAGAAGGCGTGGTATTCTTTGCGTAGATATTTCTGAGCCTTAATGCAGGAGATGATTTATAGATTCGCGCCGGGTTTGTCGCCATAAATGACGAGGGTTTCGTCATTTGGTAGGTTAAGGCGAACGGACTTTTCGTAATGCAGAATATTGGCATGGTGAGGACTTAACCAATCCATGCCAATGATAACGGCATAGCTACTTATAGTCACCGGCATCAGGTCGATTCGGAAAGAATGGGTGTTTAGAGTTAGTGTGCACCCTACAAATATATCTTTAGTGCTTTCTGTCTTTCCATTGGCCATTTCTACGTTGAATGTTTCATTTAGTGTTTGGGGTTTCTGTTTGAGTAAGTGTTTAAACTAGTGTCTCACGAAGCTTTTCTCCGCACCACTATCAAATAGTATGCATGCATATGAGTTGTTTAGGAGGAACGTATCAGTAACCACAGTGGGATCCCTCATAGCCTCCTCATTCCCTATTGCTAGAAACCTTCCCACACCTCCGTTATTTCTGTTTTGTGCCTTCAGGCAATCGTTCTTGAAATGCCCGGTTTCACCGCAACCGTAGTAGGCGCGGCTCACCCCATCGTTAGCGGCTTGGGTGGTTTGTTGTGCCGGTGCTCTACAGTAACGAGTGGTGTGTCCCATATTGTTGCAGTTGGTACATTGTCTATCTCGACAGGCTCCGTGGTGGTGGTAATTGCACTTGACGCACTTCGGAAGAGTTCCAGCGTATTGCTTGGCTGGTGCAGGGGCAGTAGGGGCGGTGATGGCATGGATGGTCACCGTTTGTTGTTTCTTGGACGAGTCTTGAGCGGGTTGGCTTTTCTTTTTGTTCCAAAACTTCCTCTTACGGTCACCTCCATTTGGCTGTTCGGGCGTGGGGGTTATAATGCCTTGACGAACTCCCTGGTCGACAAGAGCTTGTGCTAATCGTTTGGTGCTGTCGAGGGTGCTCGAGTTGGCAGATATGACCATTCCCTGGATTTGAGGGGATAGCCCCCGAATGTAACGTTCCATTTTCTTGGCCTCCGGAGTGACCATTCTCGGGCACAGAGTTGCCAGTTCGTTAAATCGGGAAGTGTAGGTGGCAATGTCGGAGCCCTTCATGGAGTGTTCCCACAGTTGATGTTCAAGCTTTTGCATCTCGCTCCTTGAACAGTATTCAGCGGGCATCATCACTTTCAAGTCATCCCAACTCATTGTGTTGGCCATGGCTAAAGTCAGAGTTTTAACGTCGTCGTTCCACCACGTCAAGGCTGAGTCCGCGAATGTACATGTGGTGTATTTGACGTTGAATTCGTCAGGACATGCGCAAATTTCGAATATGGACTCAGTCTTTTTAAAACCATCTTGTTAGAGTAACGACTCCACCGTCACCATGGTAGGTTCGGGGCTTGTATTTCATGAACTCTTTGTAGGAGCACACCCGTTGGTACCCCTGGTTGTCACCATGATTGGAACTTCTAGTCCCATTCCCGCTTTCGTTACCGCTTCCATTGCCGTTTCCGTTGTTGTTACTTCTAGTCCCATTCTCTCTCAAAATCTCTCTCAACTTTTTATAATCACTTGGGGCATCCCGACCCTTGAATTAGCCAAAAACAGCTCGAAAACGGAAGTTTACGCGAAAAACAGCTTTAAGGAGCCGAACCCTCTTAAGGAGCCGAACCTAGCTTAAGGGTCGAACCCTCTTATAGGAGCGAAACCCTCTTAGAGCCGAAGCTCCTATTAGAACCGAAGTCCCTATGAACCGAAACTGAACCTCGGAAGACCGAAGGTCCCTTCGGACCGAACTACTAGCCAGCTTCGCCTTCGGTCCCTTCTGATGAGTTCGCTTGCGAGATAGCACGGACCGAACCTCCCCTCTCGGTTCCAATACACCAACCGAACCAGCCTTCGGTTCTAACCCTCTCAAGACCCAATCTTCGGCCAGACTTCAGATTTTCCCATTTTCTTCCCGGTTTTTGACCGAATCTTCGTTTTAAGCCCGTTTTTCGTAATTTTAACGCGAAATTTTCACCCAAACTCATATTTTGGCATATACGACCCTAAATATTCATAAATTAATCAGTTTTGAGGGAAAATCTTATTTTAAGAATAAAATCTATTGGATAAGATTTTTAAGAGGAGTGTTGACTTTTCCATAAATCTATGACACAAGTTACCTCCTATACCTACTCCAGGGTCACTATTCATGCTTTATGTCACTATTCCCATCAGCCCTAGTCAACTAATTGTCCTTTCACTACCCATTTTCCAGCTAGATTCAATACTCAAAGATAGGAAAAATCCTTATATCTCCTCCCACTTATTACACTCTTTCTCAAGAAGAACAAACACATCTCTCTCACTTTCTCTCTCTAAAATTCGAGACTCAAAGGCTGATCTTGGGTTTTTCCTCCACATTTGGTAAGTATCTTCCTCCCACACTTAAATATTCTGCTATCCTTCATCCAAATTATGGATTGCTTATACAAATATCATCATATTTGTTCATAGAACCTTCAAATCTTCAAGCATCTCCCAAGTGTTCTTGACTTGGAAACTCCTTTTCTCCATCATCCATCCTAAGAGATTACTCAAGGTGAGTTCATACCCCCACATTTTCATGCTTTCTTCAAGTTTTAGAGGGGGGGGGGGGAATACAAGTAAAAACACCAACAACTTAACTAAACTCAAACATCAGCTTTCAACAGAAACGTTAATGTTCATTCACGAACTGACTTAGACATCTTAAACTTTGTAGTTTTCAAAACTGTATTAGGTGTACATAGTTCAGGTTTATACCTTTAAAATGACTACTTGCACATGTCCATACGATGTTTCTACTATTTATGGTGATTTTTACAAAACTACCTATCACTGTAGCTACGAATTCGGACCAGTCAGTGAATATGAACGTTTTCACACCAGTTAGAGACTTTTAAAAATCATAATTAAAATTATGAACAAACTAGACACATTTTCTAAACTCTCAGAGTTTACGGATTTAGTTTTCGACTTCGTATGATTTTTCTGTGATTTTTCTAAGACAGTGCAGAAATGTTAAAAACAAATCAACAGCTTATAACTTTCATCACACTTTGTAACATGTTGAGCAAAGTGTTAATCTTTGAGGATTTCATATTTTACATGTGTTTATTGTTGTGGTATAGTTATATAACAGAAAATACTCACTAATTTGTAAGAATCCTCCATCATTACCTATAGTACAAAACAAGGCATGATAAACATAGTTATGTTTTTGCTATACATTCGACTTACATAGAAAAAGGTTCTTTTACATTACAAACACTTATGATAAACTATGGTAAGTATAGTTTATATTTCATACACATTACAAACAATTATGTTAAACTATAATAGGTATAGTTTATGTTTCCACTAACACAACAAACACATTTCGGAAGGTTTTATTCCCACAGGAAAAAGTTTTACACTCACGCACACTACACGTAAACTTGTTAACGTAAATTGTGAGACATTCTTCTTAGTACTCCTAGAGTACGGGTTAAAATTCCTGATAGTTATAACCAGAGTCTCTTGTAGGGAGAACATGATAGTTGTGTATAGATCTATATTGGGTTTGACAAACCACACCTGAGCTGCATGCAACAGCTAGACCGGCAGGTCTGGGGTAACAAGTGTCATTATCTTTTTCGACGCCTGAGAGACGTCGTGGCAGGTTCATTAGTCATAGTATGGTTATAGCGAATCACATAGGGAGTTAACAACACATAAAGTTTACGGGGATTTTCTCAAATCAAAAAGGGTTTTATGTCGATTTAAAATCACTTTTTATATCAATAAGTATGGATATTACTGATATGGGCTTATTTAGTCATAGAAATCATTCATTATCTTATTAATTATTGTTGATTTTATATCATTTTATGGACAAAAGGTACTTAATTAGCTTAATATTTCAATTTCAGCAATAAAAGACATGCTCGGGTGGAAAAGGAAGCGGAACTAGCGATTGGAAGCTTGGATCTTGGATTTTGAAGAAAGAAGGATGTTGCTGGACAGCTTGACCCCTCGTCGGTGTTTTGGCCATATCTCATGAACCGTAACTCCGATTGATGAGATTCAAATTGTTCTGAAAACTAGACACAATTTCGGACGACTTTCGTGTTTTGAGAAAATGCTGATTCCAAATGGACTCGGCGAGTAGGGTCGACTACTCGGCGAGTCGTATCGAACTTTCGCGATTCTGGACGCGCTGACTTGCTGTACACGGGTTTTAAGTGACGGACTCGCCGAGTAGGTCACTGGACTCGCCGAGTAGCCTCTGTTTTGTGAAAATATATATAAAGGGACTTTCAGATCGATAACATAGCATATAGAGGAACCCTTGGAGGCTAAGATACGATTGAAAGCACTGGTGAAGCTCTGGAAAGTGAAGAATCAACCCTACATTCGATTTTGAGGAGAATTAAGGCAAAATCAAGTTTACTCTTTACCTAATCTCTTGTTTGAACTATGTTTTTACCAATTGATTTCGTTTTTGAGTGTTTTACTGCCTTAATCATGAGCTAAAACCTTTTAGCTTCTGTTTGGGGAGACAATGTTGAAACTATGGTTTGATTAATGGTAGGATTGATTTAATATTGGTGATTTTGTTGATTCTAGCTTGTTAAAGAACCTTATGTGTGAATGATAACTATTTTTCTGTTAATAGGAAGATAATTAAGCTGCATGAACATCTCTTAATTGTTACCTCATATAATTTATGTGACCACTTTATTATATGACTAGGATTAGCGACTGTGAAACTAGAATTAATAGAAAAATAGGTAAATTCATGGGTGAGCTTGTGTGATGACCATCAATGAGAGGTTAACTAAAGGACCAATTTAGTTAGCTATAACAAGTCTTAATTAACCCGAATAAATAATCTAGTGAATTGAATTAAATTAGACAACTGGCCACTGTTTGAGTTAGTTTGTTCTCTAAGGATTAATGCAGCGAACGTGAATCTAATCACCTGAATCGGTAGCCAATAGAAAAATCAATCCATTGCACTATTGCCATAATATCAACCATAGGATCAATTGAGTTGAACTAAACAGAAGTTCCCTTCGTTATTGAATTTAGTTGAATCTTTGCTTATCTAGTTTTTAGTTAAGTAGTCTAAGTATTAGTTGTTTAAGTTTCTAGTCTTGCAAAACTAGAGAAACCCCCTTTCTATTACTTGTTTTATTTAGATAATATTAGCATTTCTTTTAATTGTTTACCGTTCCCTGTGTTCGATACCCTACTTACCTGAACTAAACTGCTAATCGATAGGTACACTGCCTTTCGTGTGTTCGTCTTTGTGTTTAAGTTAGTAGGATTAAAACTAGTTGGTTTTACACACATCAAGTTTTTGGCGCCGTTGCCGGGGAACGGTTCAAATAGTTAATTTTATTTGCTAATTGTTATCGTTTTTATTTTATTGATTAGTTATTTTTATTTTTATTTTTATTTATTATGTATTTTCCAAATCTCGATGCTCTTGATGCTTTTCTTGAGGAAGTAGTACAGGAAATTGAGCAAGAAGATGAGGAGTATGACTCAGATGAAGATTTGAAGAAATTTGGAAGATGGTTAGATAACATCTTGCCCAACACACAAGGGACATCTGAGTCACAAGAGCTAGAAGATGAGGAATATGACTCAGATGATGATTTGAAGGAATTTGGAAGATGGTTAGATAACATCTTGCCTAATGAACAAGAGAAATCTGAGTTACAAGAGCTAGAGTTAAAAGATGAAGATTTTAATCCAGAAAAAGATTTGGAGGAGCTGGAAAGATTGCTAGCAGAGAGGTCAGATGAAGAACAAGAAAAACCTGAGTTGCAGGAACCAAGCCGTGGTTTGACCATTACCACGACATGGTCCCCTGTAATTTCAGTTTGTGTTTCGAAGAATGCGGTGACGATTCCAACTTTGGAGAAAGTTCTAAATCACGATCCATTTATGATTAGTATCCGACCGGTCCCAACCCTTGTCAGAATTCTTGGGTTTTATGTATTCAAGCTCGTTTGGCCAATTTTAGAAGAAAAGAGCCAAATTTTACAAATTGGTCCAAAGAAAATATTTAATGCAACAGATGGATTGACATTGATTTTATTAGAAGTTTATTAAGTTGAGAGTCCAGCTCAAGACTCGCACAAAAAGAAGCGCTTGCGGGAGGCAACCCGTCATTAGAGTTTGCTTTTTTTTTTCTTTTTTAAACTTCTAGTTTATTAGGGTAATTTAGGAATTTAATTTAGATGTTTGTTTTCCTTTTTCTATTACTTGTGTGTTGTTTTGATCTTTTCAGTTTGAAGCTTAGGATTGCATGTGAGGGTCTAGAGTCAAGGCTGACGAAGCGAGAAATCGAGTCTAGGCGAGAGAGGAAACGAAGTTTTGAGTCAAGCTATGAGTCCAATAGATAGAAGGGTTAAAGAGTGTTTATTCCCTGAAGAAAAATGAGGGAAAGTATTAGTTTATATAACCCCCATACATCAGAAACGGACTTGGGCAGATAAAATTTTCACACAGCGGTCTACTCACCGAGTGCATCTTATGGACTCGCCGAGTCCATGTGAAAATTCACGATTCTTCTGCCATTTACGCTTCAACTCGGCGAGTCTACATACTTACTCGACGAGTCGCTCATTCTTCTTACTTTTCAGCTGAAGATTTGATGACATTTGATATGGGCATTGGTTATATTCTTTGAAGATCATTTTCCGAGCATTTCCAAGAGTTTTTCCCTTATATTTGGAGTTTTTATAAAGACTGTACCACACGAGATTTTGACACCCACGACATGGATGAGCTGTTCCCATGTCTAAAGTCAATTGAAGATGGAGCTGAAGAGAAGAGATATCAACCTCGCCACTACTATCCCAGGGGAGTTTGTTCCAATTCTCTCCTTATTTTTATTGTTCTTTATCATGCATAATATGCAATGGGGACATTGCATAAATTAAGTGTGGGGTAGGGGGTTGGTTACATTAGTTAAAATTTTAGTTAAATTTTGAAAATTTTGAAATTTTTGCGTTAAAATTGCTAGGGCTAATTTAGAAAATTTTGGTAAAGCAATTAGGGATCATGCTAGTATTATATTTGATGATTTCATGAGGACCCAAATGTTTAGTTGAGCCTATATACGTTCTAGTGCATTTGTGGCCTCCTTTATTCTAGTGAAATCATGGGACAAAAACACAACCTCGCTTAGTTTGAGGATCGCAATATGTTTAGCATCGTGTACTTGAAATGTATCCAGGAAAATTGTTATCATTAATCAATAAAGGTTGAAGTTGAGCGCCCCTGCTTAAGCATGTAGGTTTTGAGTGAAAAAAAAGTGAGTTACATGTTAAAAAAAAAGAGAGAGAATTGCAAGAAAAGTTTAAAGAATTTTTGGAGCATCAAAGTTAAAGTGTGAGATCAAAAGATCAAAATTCCGAAGAAATTCAAAAGTGAAGATACCAAAAATCAAAAGGTGGCAAATTTGAAGAAATCAAAGTTCAAATTATCAAGAAAGTGAAGAATTCCAATAGCTCCATAGTGGTATCGAAAAGTTGTAATTTTCTAGATTATGTATGCTTGGGTTGCTTGACCAAAAATACCTTGAGGCTAGGAGGTTTTCTGCGGATGGATTCGGAGGGATGCATAAAATGAGCATTGTTCAAAAGAAGTGGGCGAGTGTTTATGAGGATTGTGAGTATTTAGAATTAAGGGGGTCCTTAGGAAAAAATTTAGACACAAATGCATGCGTTGCGGTCTTGGCATAATGGCTGGGTTCAATTGGGATTGTCTTATGTGATATTAGCGTCCTAAAATTCGGTTTTGCTTGGGGGCAAGCAAAAGTCAAGTGTGGGGTATTTTGATATGGGCTTATTTAGTCATAGAAATCTTTCATTATCTTATTAATTATTGTTGATTTTATATCATTTTATGGACAAAAGGTACTTAATTAGCTTAATATTTCAATTTCAGCAATAAAAGACATGCTCGGGTGGAAAAGGAAGCGGAACTAGCGATTGGAAGCTTGGATCTTGGATTTTGAAGAAAGAAGGATGTTGCTGGACAGCTTGACCCCTCGTCAGTGTTTTGGCCATATCTCATGAACCGTAACTCCGATTGACGAGATTCAAATTGTTCTGAAAACTAGACACAATTTCGGACGACTTTAGTGTTTTGAGAAAATGCTGATTCCAAATGGACTCGGCGAGTAGGGTCAACTACTCGGCGAGTCGTATCGAACTTTCGCGATTCTGGACGCGCTGACTTGCCGTACACGGGTTTTAAGTGACAGACTCGCCGAGTAGGTCACTGGACTCGCCGAGTAGCCTCTGTTTTGTGAAAATCTATATAAAGGGACTTTCAGATCGAGAACATAGCATATAGAGGAAC
This sequence comes from Lactuca virosa, assembly GCF_052849685.1. Taxonomy (NCBI): domain Eukaryota; kingdom Viridiplantae; phylum Streptophyta; class Magnoliopsida; order Asterales; family Asteraceae; genus Lactuca; species Lactuca virosa. The sequence continues at coordinate 223,566,164 of NC_136428.1, forward strand.
CCTTGGAGGCTAAGATACGATTGAAAGCGCTGGTGAAGCTCTGGAAAGTGAAGAATCAACCCTACATTCGATTTTGAGGAGAATTAAGGCAAAATCAAGTTTACTCTTTACCTAATCTCTTGTTTGAACTATGTTTTTACCAATTGATTTCGTTTTTGAGTGTTTTACTGCCTTAATCATGAGCTAAAACCTTTTAGCTTCTGTTTGGGGAGACAATGTTGAAACTATGGTTTGATTAATGGTAGGATTGATTTAATATTGGTGATTTTGTTGATTCTAGCTTGTTAAAGAACCTTATGTGTGAATGATAACTATTTTTCTGTTAATAGGAAGATAATTAAGCTGCATGAACATCTCTTAATTGTTACCTCATATAATTTATGTGACCACTTTATTATATGACTAGGATTAGCGACTGTGAAACTAGAATTAATAGAAAAATAGGTAAATTCATGGGTGAGCTTGTGTGATGACCATCAATGAGAGGTTAACTAAAGGACCAATTTAGTTAGCTATAACAAGTCTTAATTAACCCGAATAAATAATCTAGTGAATTAAATTAAATTAGACAACTGGCCACTGTTTGAGTTAGTTTGTTCTCTAAGGATTAGTGCAGCGAACGTGAATCTAATCACCTGAATCGGTAGCCAATAGAAAAATCAATCCATTGCACTATTGCCATAATATCAACCATAGGATCAATTGAGTTGAACTAAACAGAAGTTCCCTTCGTTATTGAATTTAGTTGAATCTTTGCTTATCTAGTTTTTAGTTAAGTAGTCTAAGTATTAGTTGTTTAAGTTTCTAGTCTTGCAAAACTAGAGAAACCCCCTTTCTATTACTTGTTTTATTTAGATAATATTAGCATTTCTTTTAATTGTTTACCGTTCCCTGTGTTCGATACCCTACTTACCTGAACTAAACTGCTAATCGATAGGTACACTGCCTTTCATGTGTTCGTCTTTGTGTTTAAGTTAGTAGGATTAAAACTAGTTGGTTTTACACACATCAATTACTGTACACTTTCGGTCTTGGAATTAAAGACTACACATCAATTTTGTAAGGAAAATATTGGATTTTTCTTGGTATCACACAATTCATTACAAAGATCGGTTTCCAAACTCTTCATCTAAAAAGCTTATGAACTCACCAACTAAATTGTTGACACTTTTTCAAAACTCCTTGTATTCTCAGGAAATCAACGAAACCAGGTAATCACAAGCTTTTGAGGATGGAACGCTACGGCGTTGAACAACTACTTTATATCATGTTGTAATCAATCATTGAAATATGTAACACTTGAAACCATGTAATTCTTTTTCGATTATATTTATGATTGGTTGTATTACTTTGATCACTATTATACTCGTTGTTATGATACTATACATGAAGTCCGCCACCCCCGGACGTTTCTGCCATCCTTGGTTTGGGGGTGTGACATCGTGTGCCTCTCCTGATACTCTCGCACTTTCGATCGAGCGGTGGTAAGGTCCTCGTAGAGTCTATCAATGAGATGGAACGTCCAGGGGTAGTCCCCCTCCAGTAGTCGAGTGTGTGCATCAGTGGCCTCCGCAGCGGCCCCTAGCTCCATGATCTGATTCGCTAACGCCCTGGTCTGATCTGTGAGGTGTGAGATGCACTTTACCATGACAGAGGTTATAGAAACATCGATGCATGTCGTATAGCGAGCGCTGGTGTTGCTGCCTGCTCCACCTCTCTAAGTCTTCCGCCCAATGGGGCGTGTGTCCATGGTAGCCCAAGCGGTGTGCGGGAACTCGGGCGACGAAAGGAGGATTTATGACTTTAGACTCTGCATCTGAGTCCTCCTCTTCCTCATCCTCTTCCTTGTCCTCTTCTCCCTCTACCTCTAGATCCTCTTCAGGATCCTCTTCGGGTTCTTCCTCAGGTTCTTCTTTCATTAGTTCCTCAGGATCCTCTTCGGGATCCTCTTTGATCCACCCACCATTTCCCTTGTTAGGGAAATAGGGGTCTCCAGGCATGTGAAATCCTGCCATGAATTATGTGCGAGAATGGAGATATGATAAATACATGAAAAACTGAAGTGTACGATTTTGTAATAGTCTAAAATACTTGTATAGTATTTTAATCTTTATGTTTGATTCTAGAGGTTCTTGGTATCTAGGGTTGGTAAGTTTTAGACTCTTTGTTCACCACGACCACTCCCAGACACATGTTGGTCATATCTCGCATGAATATAGTTGATCAGGCTATATTCATCCCATATATGATTACATAACTATCTAGGCTTAGTCGCAGCGTCCATCTTATTCAAATACTTTTATATGGCTCTTATTACGACACTGCTCTAGTATTAATGCATGTATGTATACTTATATAAGAAAAATACTTATATTTTAAAATATATGATTTTAGTTAGAGTTTTTTAGCCCCCATTGTATTTATAGTTGTATATCTTACATGGTTTGATATACTTAGTTCACTATAAACAATGCTCTGATACCAATATGTCACACCCCCAAACCAGAACGGCGGAAACGTCTGGGGGCGGATGACTTCATTTATAGTATCATAAAAAATGAATAATGGAAATCAAAGCATCACAACCATTGCATTGAATATTTAATAAGTTTACATTGTACTCAAAAACATGGTTTACATGATATCAAATGTGTGTGACCAAAAATAAATAACGAGATGCGACGGCGTCCCATCCACCAAAAACTCTTGTGGTTACTTGTTTACTGGATTCCTGAGAATAAAAGTGATTTTGAAAAAGTGTCAACAAATAAGTTGGTGAGTTCATAAGCATTTTGTATGAGAATGACTTGTAACTGTTTCTTGTAAAATGATAGTGTAAACTTCCATAAAATCTAATATTTTCTTTATATATGAGTTGTAGTCTTAAACGTTCGAAGACCGAAATGTACAAGTATTTTTCCATACTTCAAATAGTAATATGTAGTTTTATTCGTATATAAAACCATTTGAATGCATCTTTCCAGAAATATAAATTGTATTGTACTGGAAAATTGTGTAATGTAGTTTTATCTAAATAAAACTATTGAGGATATGTTGACCCGTAAATCAAATGTTTCGTCGCTACTCTATTGGAGTTATTATAACCATACTTATGCAACTAGTTTCCTGAACGATGTGCTTCAGACATCGGAACTGTTACGACATTTCTCATCCTAGGCCTGCCGGTCTAACTGTAGCTAACAGTTTAGGTGCAGGGTTATCAATCTCGTATATATCTATACACAAGCGTCACGCTCTCCCTACAAGAGACTCTTGTTATAATGCAGGTCGTTGTATGTGTACTCTGGTGAGTACGGTGAAGCCTAATGTCTCACAACCAATATCAATCGATTTACGTGAACTGAAAACTCGTTTTTCTTATAAGTGAAATAATTAGACCTTTAAATAATTATTTATCTCTTCTGAAATGATAGTGTAGTTTTGTGACTCCCAAACTATACCAATTATAGTTTATCATGCTTGTTTGTCTAGAACATTTATATAATCATTTATATAAATACATAGTAATTATCTTGTTTGGTTTCAAATGTATGATCAAACTTCATATTCTTGAGTTATAACCCACAAAATAGTGAAATAACTAGAATGTGCTCCTTTTGCTAGAAAAAACTATATTTTGGTAAAAAGCTTTCAAAAACCTTATAGTTTTACAAATCATAATTTTCCTTATGATTTTTATAACATAGATCATGCTTTGTTTTTGTTAGTTTTACATTGCAAAACTAATATTTCACAAATAGTTGTATAACAGTTAGTGGTGACCATATTGTTGAATCATAAAAGTGACCCTCTTGAACTTCAGCTACCGCAGCCCTCAAGAATCCGCAGTCAGATCTTTATCCACAACCTCACCCGAACTCATCATCAACCGCAGTCATTCATTCTTACTTAGACGATTACTTTACTTTATCTACTTTTGTTGTAATGCTCTCTATTGTCCAGTATGCCTTGCATGGCTACTCTTAGAGATTTGATCCAATGTAATCCATGAGTCTCTATATAAAGAGCTCAATCGTTCTCATTAATATTACTCTTCTACAATCTATCGCAACTTCTATGCTATCAAATATATCTCTCATCTCTATCTGATTACGCACCTTAAATCTCTCACTCTTAAAAAAAATTCACTAGATCTTTACTGAATACTATTACTCTTCGGAGCAAGTCATTCGTGACTTAATCACTAAGTTCGATCTCACTTACTAACTTTGTCTGAATGCATTCCATGTTATGAATCAACTTATGTACTGTATACTTGATATATCATCTGCTGTCATTTATATTTCCTTACATTTCCGCAACTAACTCTCTAACTATCTAACTCGTTAACTTATTATTATTGTTGAGCTTTTAGATCCTTTGAGATAAACTATTCCGCAACTATACTTGTTCTAACGTTTGTTCAAGTATCTCAAGTTTTTCTCTCAACAGTTGGTATCAGAGCCATAGTGGTTGCTTTTTGAAAAACAAAACTCTGATTTTCAAAGGGCCTTATATACCACTGAAGCTCATTTCTCAAAAAAAAAACTTTAAAAACAAGAAAAAAATGGCACAAGCACTATCTCTGAATATTTCCAACAGTGTTGGTGGTTCGAATCGAGCCCCAATACTGGTTGCAAATGAATATCATCACTGGTCTCAAAGAATGGAAAGATACTTAAGGAGACTTGGTAGAGATGTATGGCGGTCCGTAGAAGAAGGACCACATGTCCCTGTTCTTACACCAGTTCAAACCGATGGCGCCACAGCCAGAATAGGAGGAGGACAACCAGTCATGAACCGTCCCACCAAATATGATCTCCATAAAATGGAAAATGATGATGTTGCTTTTTATGAAATCTCTTGTGGAGTTGCTCCCGACAACTTTGACATTATCATAAACTGCAAATCAGCAAAAGAAATCTGGGAAGTTCTCAAGAACTTGTACGAAGGCTCAGAACAAGCTCAAGATAAGAAGCTCACAACTTCACTCAATGAGTTCAACAATTTCAAAGCTCATACTGGTGAAAGCTTAGAAGACTCCTTTAAAAGGTTCAACCTGATAGTCACCAAGTTGTCAAATGCTGGCACCATCCGCAGTAACCATGAAACAAACCTTCAGTTTCTCAACGGTTTAGGAAGACATTGGACTACTGCTAAGATGATAGTTCAAGGAGATAGAAATATTCATTATTTGTCTCTTTACAAGCTCTACGGGGAACTGCAAGCACAAGAATCAACCGTACTCAAAGACTGTGCTGACTTCGGAGGACCACTTGCTCTTATAGCACAAGCTCCACATAATCAATCCTACTCTCCCTCATATGATACTACACCGCAGTCATACGAAGCTGACTCAGAGTATGATGATGAAGAAGAATTTCAGAAGGCTATTGCTCTTGTTAGTCAACAGTTCAACCGACTACCACCTCCTTCTTTCTGTAAAAATCAACAGTTCAGCAAACCTCCATTCAACCGTAACTTCCACCCACAGAACAACCATTCTTGTTATCCCAAAAGTTCTCATCCAACACCGCAATCTCAAAATACCCAACCAAAGGAGCCACCACAGCCCATTCAAACCACTGACCCCGGTACTCCCTCAGAAGACAAAACTGATGTTGTGATTTGTCACAAGTGCAACAAAGAGAATCATTTTGCAAGAGATTGCAAGGCAAATATAGTAAAAGACAGAGCATTCTACCTCCGAATGGCTCAAGAATTGGAAGAAAAAGAAAAGGCTAGGGCATACGTAGCCCATGTCAAAAGAGACCATCAAGTTTGGTCATCCGGAGATGAAGAGGAAGCCATCAGCAATGTCAAAGGAAAAGGCAAAATCTGCATGCTGGCAACTGCGGATGATGATGGGTCTACAAAGCTGGAAAAGAACTTGTAACGCCCGTGTTTCTAGGCTAGGCATTAATATTGACATAATGGTCTAGGTTAACATTTGTAACTCATTTAGAAGAAATGAAAAGGAATTATGTGAATTATGTGTTTTATGCTTAATTATTAGGGTTTAATTAATTAAGAATAAAAAAGAGCGTCAAAAATTAAATTTTAGATAAAGCCGATATCTATTAAGAAACTTGCGGTGAGCGTGACAAGGACTACGGATATATAAAGAATGCCGAAATCTGAGTTATAACGAAGAAGTTATGACCTGTCGAAGTTTCGCGATAAACCGGCACGGTGCCGAATGTCGTAAAAAGTGAGTTTTTGATAAACTACTTTTTAGCATTAGTAATCTAAACGAAACTCGTAGTATTCGTTAAACCGAGAAGTTCGATAAAAAGAACGCCCAAATCTGACTTCGTATGAGGAAGTTATGATTTTTCGAAGTTTCAGCTTAGCAGTAGACAACTAAAAACTCGAATTTTAGATCGAGTGATTTTTAGCCGACACGACCTAAACGAGAATCGAAGGTCTCGTCATTAGTAGCACAGCGGTAAAAAGTCTGATGAAAACGGACGTCGGATGAAGAAGTTATGAATTTTTAACGGATTTCCTGTCCCGGTCTGTTAAAAATAATAATATAAAAATTAAAGTCAAAATTAGCCGACGAAGTCTAAACGAAAGTTGTAGAGCGTAATTTTACCTACGCGTGCATACAAAGAACGTCAAAAACGAAGCTCGTATGCGAAAGTTATGTATTTTAGAAGTTTTGGCGCGAAAATCAAGAAAAAACCCGAAATCCGAGGAAAATCGCATGGACCTTAGCCGGCCGCGTCACCTCGCACGCGATGATGCCCGGTGTCCAACGCGCATCGCCCTCTCCGCGCATCCGAGGTGCGGTCCTCTCCTGGTCCGACGCGTGGCCTTGCGATGGCGCCTTCCGAGTTCCGCCTCGTGCCCCTCTCGTCTGCGAGCCACCTGCCTTCCCCGTGTCAGCATGCGAACCGAGCCATGTGCTCCCCTTCGGCCGAGGCTCCCCCTATAAATAGTGCCTGCGAGCCTTCTTGGATAAATTTAGGAAATTCTCATTTTTCACCCCTTTTTCAATATTTTCACCATTTTGATATCCCCCGAAGCCCCGGTATTAATTCCAACGCCCGGAACACGCCACGAAGTGCCCGAAGACCCGAAAAATTTATCTTTTCGGTTTTGAAGCCCGACCTTTCGCAGAGCCCGGTTTCTCAATAAAACTCCCGGTTTTATTAGAAACGATCGTTTTAGGAAACAAATTGCTGCCCGATTTTCATTAAATTATGTGAGTGTATAGTTACTTTCACCTTACACATAGATATGAAGTATTTTACATAAAATACTTGCTGTGTGAATATTTATTGTTTGTTTATTTGAGTTGGATGTTGAAGGTGTGATTTATACATGTTTTTAAATAATTTAAACTGTATATGTATTTTTATCTACAAAAATGTTGGGTAAAACATGGGTAGATGAAATAATGGGTGCGTGATGAAAGGTGAGTTGGATAAAGGAGATGATCAGTAATATTGATCATGAGTTGAGGGTGAGTGGTGAAATTTGAGAGAATCACTTACCCAAAATGTTGGCCCCCGTCATTCAGCAGAGTAGGGATGACAACCATGGACTATTCTAGATGGTCTGTGGAACACTAGCAGGCCCGCAACCTGTAGGTGTAATGAACTATATGTTCATTTGGAGTACTCTAAAAACCCATTGACATGTATGACAGGGGTGAATACTGTCAATAATACTGTCAATAAATAAGAGCTATGAATTTAGCCCCTGTTGTATAAACCCTGGTGATGGTGTGACCTTGTGTCTATTCCTTAGGATGAATCCTTAGGAAGGAGTGATAGTTGATTCTTAGGGTAAACCCATAAGAAATAAATAAGATAATGGGGTTGGGGTAATTTGGTTGATTGATTGATGTTTTAGTACAATAAATTTATTTATTGTGGGTTGAAACCCTATATGCTCACCAGGCTTCCAAGCCTGACCCACTCAGTTTTTTTATATTACAGGTAGTGGACCTCGAGCATAGTCGGATGATGATGATGAGTGATTTATGGATTATAGGCCAGTAGTTATGAATAACTGTTGTAAGGCTTATAATGTCTTGTTTATGGTTTTGATCTGTATCGGAACATGACATCCCGAGGTTTTGATATAAAAGGAAATTATATATTTCTTAAAGAAAGGTTTTGACAAACTTTTATCATGTTTTGTTTTTGGGGACCAATTCCGCAACATCTTTTAAAAAGATTCTCTGATTTTATTTTAAAAAGCATTAATTAAATCGGTCTTTTCTGGCCGAGAAATTAGGGGATGTCACAGTTGGTATCAGAGCATTAGTTTAAGCGAACTAAGAAATTGTAGGATTTCTAAACTTAAACTTAGAATGCTAAGTGATGATTGTGAGATGAGTGTCTACCATATTTTAGACATGAGCACTAGTTTATTTTAGGAAAGATGCCTAAAATGCTTTTATGTGCTAAATGCTATATGTTTGCCATATATGCCATTATTTGTTCGGATCTATGGTCTGTTGCCGACCGGATCTGGAAACCTTATGTGTGTAGGATTCTAAACGTATGACTACGATATTAGAACTAACATATAAACGTTTCGGAGTATTAACGAAGACTTAACGTCTAATGAAAATGAAGATCTAAATTCACCTACGATTGGTGTATAGATCAAAATGGCGAGTACTCAAAGTGAATCCGGAAACGATAATCCGAAGCCTGAGCCAATCACGATGGCTGGGGTGCAGGCAATGGTGCGTATGATGTTAGATGAACAGATGGAAGAAACAAAACGTTTACTTCAACAAAGTAAGGATGAACTTACTGTGCCAGTACGTCAGGCATCTGTTCTTGAGGCAACTATTAGGGTTGCTAAGTCTATTGAAGAAATGATCAATGACAGGACTGCCAACAAGGTTGAAGTTGACAAAAAGAGGAAACTTGAGGGGTCTTCAAGGCCCAACAAGAGCAACATATCCTCAAAGTCTGGCAAAAGAAGAGATAAAGGAAAATGGTGCGGGAAGTGCAAAAATAAACACTCTGGGAATTGTGACGGGAAGGTGAAGTGCTTTAGGTGTGGAGAAATAGGGCATTACGCCAATCAGTGTACGATTCTCAAGGGGGTGTGTTATATATGTAAAGAAGAAGGCCATATTTCTAAGAACTGTCCAAGGAACAATGAAGTAACAAGGCCAAGTGCACCGCCAACGCCAAGGGAATTTCAGAATATCCTTGACGAAGCGATTAATAACGCTAGAAAGTAGAAGTAAAGAGTTGATACCTGAAGATCAAGTTACGAAGTAGCAATGTGAATAGTAACAAGTGGTTTAGCCTATTAGAGGCATAGTATAGGGTAAACTTGAACCTTTGTGTAATCGTTTCAAGGAAATAATATAAACCCTGGTTTTGTCATCTGATGAATGGAATGGTTGGTGTAATTCTTGAAGTTGTCCCAATCGTCTGGAATTTCCATCACCAACCAAGTTGAAGCAGAATTGATGATTGAAGATACGTATGGAAGAAGTCCTAGTAGAGTCTAGGAAAATTTTATGATTAATTGGACACATTCGTATGTGTTAAATTGTTTTGTGATTTTAGGACTTGGTGACTGCGAGACAGTACTTGGGACGAGTATGAGTAGGTGTGAATAGTAGTAGAGATCTATACTACTGGAAGCACAGGACTCACAATTGGATCAGGTAAAGTCACAAGGTTACCAAGGAACTCGTAATTGATTCCGTCTTATTCTAGTCTGTCGTTACCATCGTTTCGGTAATGACTAAGAAGATGATTGTTATTCCGACCCTAGTGGTCATATCGAATCGAGTCCGACTAAGATGAGTTTATTATGTGGTTCAGAGAACCAAGTTCGATGTAGTATTTGACTTAAGCCAGAAGATTGAAGTGAGAAATGATCAAAGCGATCAATAGAAGTATCGCACTCATTGTTAAAGAAGATGGTAGTTAGAAATGATACATGTTGAAATGTGATTGTATCACATTAGAACATGAAGGAAGGTATAGTTTGTTCCGAAATTTGTCCCTAGGAGATCTGAGTCTAAGTAGTGCAATATACAATGAGAGATCATTAGAACATGACCCATCGGTCTGTTACAATAAACGAAGTAAAATACTTATCCTAAGAAGAAGAAGGAGTCCTCAATAAGGATTTATTTTGTAACTAGAAGGTTACGATTGAAAGTCCTATGGAGATCTGAAGCTTTTTAGGATTAGCTGGATATTATAACTAATTTATCCAAGGCTTTTCTTCGATCGCGACTCCATTGACAGCTTTAACCCATAAAGGAGCTGTCTATACTTGGAATAAGAAGCATAGGCAGCTTTGAGAAGTCAAAGAAGAAGTTGTGTGAAGCACCGATTCTTTCGTTACCTGAAGGAGTTGATGACTTCACATTTTATAGTAATGCATCTGGAGTTGGGTTAGGTTGTGTTCTGACCCAAAGGAATAAAATGATAGCGTATGCATCGAGGCAATTGAAAGAGCATGAAAAGAACTACCCCACTCATGGTCTGGAGTTGGCAGTATTCGCCTTAAAGGTATGGAGAAGGAATTGAACATGAGGCAACGACGCTGGCTAAAGTTACTCAAGGACTACGACTGTGAGATACTTTACCACCCTGGTAAAGCAAATGTTGTTGCTAATGCTCTCAGTCGGAAGGTAAATCTTGAAAAGAAAAGTCCAAGAGCGTTGAGAATTGAAGTTGTCTCGACAGTTGTGGAAAGTATAAAGAAAGCTCAAGAGGAAGCTTTAGAGAGAAATGACCGAAAGGAGGAACGTTTGGGCAAAACGTTGGTGTTTGATACAAACGGTCAAGGACTGAAGGTATTCAAAGATAGGATTTGGGTACCTAAGGCGGGAGGAGTAAGAGGTCTTCTGATGGAAGAAGCTCACAAAACCATATACTCGATTCATCCCGGCAGTACGAAAATGTATAGGGATCTAAAACCCTATTACTGGTGGCCGACGATGAAGCTCGATGTTGCAAAGTATGTGGCCGAGTGTGTAACTTGTGCTAGGGTTAAGGTACAACATCAGAAACCGTATGGGAGTTTAGAACCTCTGCCTATACCCATAGGCAAATGGGAAGACATCACTATGGATTTTGTTACTAAACTGCCCAGAACAAGGAACGGTCACGACATGATTTAGGTGGTCGTTGATCGCTTCACTAAGAGTGCGCATTTCATAGCAGCCAACGAGAAATGGTCTATGGATAAACTTGCGAATTCTTATGTGAAAGAAATTGTGAGGCTTCACGGTGTTCTGTTAACGATTGTATCCGATCGTAACAGTCGTTTTACCTCAAGGTGTTGGAGGAGTATGTAAGAGGAATTGGGTACCAAGTTGTGTTTGAATACGGCTTACCATCCGCAAACCGATGGTCAGAGCGAATAAACGATTCAAACGTTGAAGGATATGCTGAGAACATGTACCCTGGAATTCGAAGGTAACTGGGATGAACATTTACCTTTAGTAGAATTTTTCTAGGGTAATAGTTTCCACTGAAGCATCAAGATGGCACCTTATCACGCTTTGTATGGGGAAAAGTGTTGAATGCCGTCATGGTGACTAGAAGCTGGGGAAAAGCAGCTTATGGGACTTGAAATAGTCCATCAGACTGATGGAAAGTTGTAAGTGATTAGGGAAAGGATGTTAGCTGCTCAAAAGAGCTATGCTGACAAGAAAAGACAACCGATATCATTCGAAGTTGAAGAATCGGTTTTACTTAAAGTCTCGTCGTGGAAGGGACTTATAAGGTTTGGTAGAAGGGGAAAGTTGAGTCCAAGGTTTATTGGACCATTTAAAGTTCTTCGGAGGATCGGGAATCAAGCTTACAAGCTAGAATTACCGGAAGAACTGGAGGCTATTCATAACACATTTCATGTGTGTTATTTGAGGAAGTTCACGGGAGGTGTGCCCGACATAATTCCCATTTCTGAATTAAGGTTGGATGAGAGAAAGAGGTTAATTGGAGAACCTGAGGCAATCGTTGACCGTAAGACTAAGAAGTTGTAACGTAAGATAGTCGATTTAGTGCTTGTGCGTTGGAAACATATAAATGGGCCAAATCCCACCAGGGAAATGGAGAGTGACATGGTGAGTCGCTACCCGTAGTTGTTTGTCGTTGTGTGATTCCGGGGACGGAATCATCCTAAGGAGGAGAGTTGTAATGCCCGTGTTTCTAGGCTAGGCATTAATATTGACATAATGGTCTAGGTTAACCTTTGTAACTCATTTAGAAGAAATGAAAAGGAATTATGTGAATATTATGTGAATTATGTGTTTTATGCTTAATTATTAGGGTTTAATTAATTAAGAATAAAACTGAGCGTTAAAAATTAAATTTTAGATAAAGCCGATATCTATTAAGAAACTTGTAGTGGGCATGACAAGGATTACGGATATATAAAGAATGCCGAAATCCGAGTTATAACGAAGAAGTTATGACCTGTCGAAGTTCCGCGATAAACCGGCACGGTGCCGAATGTCGTAAAAAGTGAGTTTTTGATAAACTACTTTTTAGCCTTGGTAATCTAAACGAAACTCGTAGTATTCGTTAAACTGAGAAGTTCGATAAAAAGAACGCCCAAATCTGACTTCGTATGAGGAAGTTATGATTTTTCGAAGTTTCAGCTTAACAGTAGACAGCTAAAAACTCGAATTTTAGATCGAGTGATTTTTAGCCGACACGAACTAAACGAGAATCGAAGGTCTCGTCATTAGTAGCACAACGGTAAAAAGTCTGACGAAAACGGACGTCGGATGAAGAAGTTATGAATTTTTAACGGATTTCCTGTCCCGGTCTGTTAAAAATAATAATATAAAAATTAAAGTCAAAATTAGCCGACGAAATCTAAACGAAAGTTGTAGAGCGTAATTTTACCTACGCGTGCACACAAAGAACGTCAAAAACGGAGCTCGTATGCGAAAGTTATGGATTTTAGAAGTTTTGGCGCGAAAATCAAGAAAAATCCCGAAATCCGTGGAAAATCGCATGGACCTTAGCTGGCCACGTCACCTCGCACGCGATGATGCCTGGTGTCCGACGCGCGTCGCCCTCTCTGCGCATCCGAGGTGCGGTCCTCTCCTGGTCCGACGCGTGGCCTTGCGCTGGCGCCTTCCGAGCTCCGCCTCGTGCCCCTCTCGTCTGCGAGCCACCTGCCTTCCCCGTGTCAGCATGCGAACCGAGCCATGTGCTCCCCTTCGGCCGAGGCTCCCCCTATAAATAGTTCCTGCGAGCCTTCTCGGATAAATTTAGGAAATTCTCATTTTTCACCCCTTTTTCAATATTTTCACCATTTTGATATCCCCCGAAGCCCCGGTATTAATTCCAACGCCCGGAACACACCACGAAGTGCCCGAAGACCCGGAAAATTTATCTTTTCGGTTTTGATGCCCGACCTTTCGCAGAGCCCGGTTTCTTAATAAAACTCTCGGTTTTATTAGAAACGATCGTTTTAGGAAATGAATTGCTGCCCGATTTTCATTAAATCAGGTGAGTGTGTAGTTACTTTCACCTTACACATAGATATGAAGTATTTTACATAAAATACGTGCTGTGTGAATATTTATTGTTTGTTTATTTGACTTGGATGTTGAAGGTGTGATTTATACATGTTTTTAAATAATTTAAACTGTATATGTACTTTTATCTACAAAAATGTTGGGTAAAACATGGGTAGATGAAATAATGGGTGTGTGATGAAGGGTGAGTTGGATAAAGGAGATGATCAGTAATATTGATCATGAGTTGAGGGTGAGTGGTGAAATTTGAGAGAATCACTTACCCAAAATGTTGGCCCCCGTCATTCAGCAGAGTAGGGATGACAACCATGGACTATTCTAGATGGTCTGTGGAACACTAGCAGGCCCGCAACCTGTAGGTGTAATGAACTATATGTTCATTTGGAGTACTCTAAAAACCCATTGACATGTATGACATGGGTGAATACTGTCAATAATACTATCAATAAATAAGAGCTATGAATTTAGCCCCTGTTGTATAAACCCTGGTGATGGTGTGACCTTGTGTCTATTCCTTAGGATGAATCCTTAGAAAGGAGTGATAGTTGATTCTTAGGGTAAACCCTTAAGAAATAAATAAGATAATGGGGTTGGGGTAATTTGGTTGATTGATTGATGTTTTAGTACAATAAATTTATTTATTGTGGGTTGAAAACCCTATATGCTTACCAGGCTTCCAAGCCTGACCCACTCAGTTTTTTTATATTACAGGTAGTGGACCCCGAGCATAGTCGGATGATGATGATGAGTGATTTATAGATTATAGGCCAGTAGTTATGAATAACTGTTGTAAGGCTTATAATGTCTTGTTTATGCTTTTGATCTGTATGGGAACATGACATCCCGAGGTTTTGATATAAAAGGAAATTATATATTTCTTAAAGAAAGGTTTTGACAAACTTTTATCATGTTTTGTTTTTGGGGACCAATTCCACAACATCTTTTAAAAAGATTCTCTGATTTTATTTTAAAAAGCATAAATTAAATCGGTCTTTTCTGGCCATGAAATTAGGGGATGTCACAGAACTACTGCTACATGGCAAAGGATGGAACTCTAAGCATCGTCGAACAGGTAAAACTCATGATTCAAACTCTAAACTATAACATGCATGACTGTTAACCCTTCATAGACAATCTTAATGACACATGTGCTGCCGTCCTTACAGACTATAACAAAGCCTTAGATGAGAAGAACATAGCGTCCCAAGAGATGTTTCATGTAAGAGGACGATTGGACAACAAAAGACTCAAAATGGCTATGTTAGAAAAGGACTTAGAGTTAGAAAAATATGCAAGAATGTTGAGTGAAACACAACTAGAGATAGCTTTGAACCAAAGAGATTTAGCTCAGAGTGAGATTGTACGCTTAAATCTTTTAATAGAAAAATTATTCAATGAAAGTGAAGCTATCGAAAATACATACAATTGGGGTTGGTGAATAATGGAACTGTGGACAATACATACAATTGGGGTTGGTCCAATGGATATCCTACCGCGAAGGATTCCTCACCCCGGTTTAACAAATATCGACTGTATGTCCCTCCGAACCGAGAATTTCATTTCCCAGTCAATGACAAGACCTTTCCCGAAGATATCAGAACACACTTCGGTAGACTTCATAATCTAAGTAATAACTATTTCATAGAGGAAATCGTGCCTGAGGTTTCGGGTCACACAAGTGATCAAACTCCTATCTGTGGCACAATCTATTCAAATTATCAACCCTCATCAGTTGTTGATGAAGAAATTGTCATAGAAAGTCCCGAAGTCTCATAGGACTTTCCATCTCTGCCCTCAGACCGCAGTGTCTCTCACTGTAGTCATAACCACAGAGGTCCCACAAAAGTCACACTGAAGTCCCAACTCAGAATTACTCTGCGGTAGTCAAATCATCCCTACCGCAGTCCTCAAAAAAAGGTTATGTGACTCTTCAGACAATTCATCATGAATTACCCATAGAGAACTGTGAAGTGGGTCAATGCTCTCAAATCCCTGAATCTTCGAGTTCAGATGAATCAAGTCCTTGCTTTCAAAAAATTTCAAAGGCTTCCATGAAACCGCATCTGAACACTAATGACTGCGGTTCTCCAAAAACTTTAGCAAAAAAGGCTTTCAAAGACGAAATTCGATCCCGAGGCACAAATCGACAAAACTTTTCTAAAAACAAAAGACATATCAGATTCCCAAAATCTAAGAGTACAGAAAAGTTTGTTTTCTCTCACTATTTTTCAAAAAACTCTCCCATCAAGAAAACATGCAAAGAGGAATGTACAGTTTCAACAGTCATTCCTAAATCATCTGACACAACCCAAAAAGGTTTAAGGTCTTTTCGAAGCAATGGTTTTCAAATCTATTCCTCAGATGATCCAAAATGGAAGGGTATCTTACCCACTCCAACACTTTTAAAATCACATCAAAATTTTAACAAGTGGAAGGGCATTTTACCAAATCCAATAAAAAGGTCCAAAGACTCTACACGTGCTAAATCTTTTTCGAAACAAACTTTTTCAAATTTCAACAGCACCAATGTCAGATTTTACCAACCTCGGACCGGTCACAAGTCTACTTCATCCTTTAGACCGCTGACCAAACCAAGTGTCAGAACAAAACACAAAATTTCAGCATGTCAATGTCAGTGTAGTTGTCAAAATGGTTCATCTCATGTCAAATCTAATCCGTTTCAGACACCTCGTAACTTTTCCAAAAAAGGCAACACTCCAAAAACTCACAAACACCCAGGACTAGGATTAAAAGTTGATACGAAACCAGTCCCTGCAACCTCGGTTCATGCATCATTTAGAAATTCAGCTTTTGACCCAGGCTCCAAACTAGTTTGGATGCCTAAACTAACCGTGTAATTCTCAGGCTTTGTGCAAGGAGGAACAAGAAGAAGAATGGTTAATCGACAGTGCCTGCTCCTTGCACATGACCGGAAGGTTAGAATACCTTCGGGATTTCAGGCCAATTTGCAACGGTGGAAATGTCACTTTCCGCAACAACGCGAATGGGATAATCCGAGGTTATGGTGTTCTTACTACGGGAAATTTCTCTATTCAAAAGGTTGCTTATGTAGAAAGCCTTAAACACAATCTCATCAGTGTTATTCAACTATGTAAGGCAGGCCATCGAGGTGAATTTGATGACCAATTTTGCTATGTAATGACAAGTGATAGGAGCACGTGTCTAATCAAGTCCCGATCCGAAGGTACTATGTATCCTCTGGATGTATCTCTGATCATAGGCAAACCACAATTATGCTTCCTATCCAAAGCAGTATCTGAAGTCAGCTGGCTATGGCACTGCAAGCTAGCTCATCTCAACTTCAGATACATCAACAATTTGGTCACCGGAGAACTAGTCAGAGGTCTTCCAATCCTCAAGTTCAGCAATGATATTCTCTATCCTGCATGTGAATGTGGAAAGCAATCCACAGCAAGTCACCCCATGGTGATTGACTCCTCAATTTCTGAACCGTTGGAACTATTGCACATTGATCTCTGCGATCCATCTACCGTAGCCAGTCTTCACCACAAGAAATATATACTGGTTATAGTTGATGACTTCACACGGTTCACCTGGGTCTTTTTCTTAAGACTCAAATCAGAAACTCCGCAGATCATGATCAATTTCATCAAGGAAATTGAACGTCAAATCAAACTACTAGTACGACGTATCAGAAGTGATAATGGAACCGAGTTTACTAATCATCTCTTAAATAGTTTCTTGGTTTCAAAGGGCATCACTCACAACTTCTCAGCTCCTTTCACACCGCAACAAAATGGGGTAGTAGAGCGAAGGAACCGCACTCTAGTAGAAGCTGCCAGATCTATGCTCAACTTCGCACACCTTCCTCTCTACTTCTGGGCCAAAGCAGTGGCCACAACTTGTTTTGTTCAGAACCGAAGCATTGTGTGCAAACGTCTCAGCAAAACACAGTATGAGGGCCTCAACAACCGTAAGCCAAATGTCTGATTCTTTCATATATTTGGGTGTAGATGTTTCGTAATCAACAACAGAGACCACCTCAACAAATTTACACCGAAGTCTGATGAAGGCATCTTCCTTGGCTACTCCACTAACAAAGTTGCTTATAGGGTTCTCATTAGACGCACAAGGCTGATAATTGAAAGCTTCGATGTGAAATTTGATGACTATCACATCCGCAACACCGCTCCATCAACCGAAACCACAACAATCCTCGAAAGTGATATTCCTGCTTCTTCGGGTCCACTCAACCTAGTTGAAGTAAACTATGATGATATCTTTGACCCTGTAGAAACAGCCAAGTTATCCGAAGTTCTTGTGTCCCCGGAAGCTCAACAGTAGCATGCTGACGTATCTGGTCCTACACCGTCCGATGAGGTATCACTAAATACTTCCACCTTGCCAGTTGAGGGGGAAAACTCAACTCCGGACCATACAACAACCATCGAGGTTCAAGTACTAGAAGATGCAGCTCCAATCCCTATCCGCAGAGACTTTCAACCATCAAACGTTTCTTCGGACTCGGATGATGAAATCATAGAGAACATTGACACAAGAACATACTCGAGGATTATCACACTGCCATCCGTAATCCAGGGGGAACCTTCTCGGGTTCAAGAGGAACTCCCATCTGCACCCCAGGGGGAACCTTCACCATCTTTATCCACAACCTCACCCGAAGTCATCATCAACCGCATTCATTCATTCTTACTTAGACGATTACTTTACTTTATCTACTTTTGTTGTAATACTCTCTATTGTCCAGTATGCCTTGCATGGCTACTCTTAGAGATTTGATCCAATGTAATCCATGAGTCTATATATAAAGAGCTCAATAGTTCTCATTAATATAACTCTTCTACAATCTATCGCAACTTCTATGCTATCAAATATATCTCTCATCTCTATCTGATTACGCACCTTAAATCTCTCACTCTTAAAAAAATTCACTAGATCTTTACTGAATACTATTACTCTTCGGAGCAAGTCATTCGTGACTTAATCACTAAGTTCGATCTCACTTACTAACTTTGTCTGAATGCATTCCATGTTATGAATCAACTTATGTGTATACTTGATATATCATTTGCTGTCATTTATATTTCCTTACATTTCCGCAACTAACTCTCTAACTATCTAACTCGTTAACTTATTATTATTGTTGAGCTTTTAGATCCTTTGAGATAAACTATTCCGCAACTATACTTGTTCTAACGTTTGTTCAAGTATCTCAAGTTTTTCTCTCAACAATTGGTATCAGAGCCATAGTGGTTGATTTTCGAAAAACAAAACTCTGATTTTCAAAGGGCCTTATATACCACTGAAGCTCATTTCTCAAAAAACAAAACTTTAAAAACAAGAAAAAAAATGGCACAAGCACTATCTCTGAATGTTTCCAACAGTGTTGGTGGTTCAAATCGAGCCCCAATACTGGTTGCAAATGAATATCATCACTGGTCTCAAAGAATGGAAAGATACTTAAGGAGACTTGGTAGAGATGTATGGCGGTCCGTAGAAGAAGGACCACATGTCCCTGTTCTTACACCAGTTCAAACCGATGGCGCCACAGCCAGAATAGGAGGAGGACAACCAGTCATGAACTGTCCCACCAAATATGATCTCCATAAAATGGAAAATGATGATGTTGCTTTTTATGAAATCTCTTGTGGAGTTGCTCCCGACAACTTTGACATTATCATAAACTGCAAATCAGCAAAAGAAATATGGGAAGTTCTCAAGAACTTGTACGAAGGCTCAGAACAAGCTCAAGATAAGAAGCTCACAACTTCACTCAATGAGTTCAACAATTTCAAAGCTCATACTGGTGAAAGCTTAGAAGACTCCTTTAAAAGGTTCAACCTGATAGTCACCAAGTTGTCAAATGCTGGCACCATCCGCAGTAACCATGAAACAAACCTTCAGTTTCTCAACAGTTTAGGAAGACATTGGACTACTGCTAAGATGATAGTTCAAGGAGATAGAAAGATTCATTATTTGTCTCTTTACAAGCTCTACGGGGAACTGCAAGCACAAGAATCAACCGTACTCAAAGACTGTGTTGACTTCGGAGGACCACTTGCTCTTGTAGCACAAGCTCCACATAATCAATCCTACTCTCCCTCGTATGATACTACACCGCAGTCATACGAAGCTGACTCAGAGTATGATGATGAAGAAGAATTTCAGAAGGCTATTGCTCTTGTTAGTCAACAGTTCAACCGACTACCACCTCCTTCTTTCCGTAAAAATCAACAGTTCAGCAAACCTCCATTCAACCGTAACTTCCACCCACAGAACAACCATTCTCGTTATCCCAAAAGTTCTTATCCAACACCGCAATCTCAAAATACCGAACCAAAGGAAGCACCACAGCCCATTCAAACCACTGACCCCGGTACTCCCTCAGAAGACAAAACTGATGTTGTGATTTGTCACAAGTACAACAAAGAGAATCATTTTGCAAGAGATTGCAAGGCAAATGTAGTAAAAGACAGAGCATTCTACCTCAGAATGGCTCAAGAATTGGAAGAAAAAGAAAAGGCTAGGGCATACGTAGCCCATGTCAAAAGAGACCATCAAGTTTGGTCATCCGGAGATGAAGAGGAAGCCATTAGGAATGTCAAAGGAAAAGGCAAAATCTGCATGCTGGCAACTGCGGATGATGATGGGTCTACAAAGCTGGAAAAGAACTACTGCTACATGGCAAAGGATGGAACTTTAAGCATCGTCGAACAGGTAAAACTCATGATTCAAACTCTAAACTATAACATGCATGACTGTCAACCCTTCATAGACAATCTTAATGACACATGTGCTGCCGTCCTTACAGACTATAACAAAGCCTTAGATGAGAAGAACATAGCGTCCCAAGAGATGTTTCATGTAAGAGGACGACTGGACAACAAAAGACTCAAAATGGCTATGTTAGAAAAGGACTTAGAGTTAGAAAAAGATGCAAGAATGTTGAGTGAAACACAACTAGAGATAGCTTTGAACCAAAGAGATTTAGCTCAGAGTGAGATTGTACGCTTAAATATTTTAATAGAAAAATTATTCAATGAAAGTGAAGCTATCGAAAATATGGTGAATAATGGAACTGTGGACAATACATACAATTGGGGTTGGTCCAATGGATATCCTACCGCGAAGGATTCCTCACCCCGGTTTAAGAAGGATCGACTGTATGTCCCTCCAAACCGAGAATTTCATTTCCCAGTCAATGACAAGACCTTTCCCGAAGATATCAGAACACACTTCGGTAGACTTCATAATCTAAGTAATAACTGTGTCATAGAGGAAATCTTGCCTGAGGTTTCGGGTCACACGAGTGATCAAACTCCTATCTGTGGCACAATCTATTCAAATTATCAACCCTCATCAGTTTTTGATGAAGAAATTGTCATAGAAAGTCCCGAAGTCTCACAGGACTTTCCATCTCTGACCTCAGACCGCAGTGTCTCTCACTGTAGTCATAAACCATAGAGGTCCCATAAAAGTCCCACTGAATTCCCAACTCAGACTTACTCTGCGGTAGTCAAATCATCCCTACCGCAGTCCTCAAAAAAAGGTTATTTGACTCTTCAGACAATTCATCATGAATTACCCATAGAGAACTTTGAAGTGGGTCAATGCTCTCAAATCCGTGAATCTTCGAGTTCAGATGAATCAAGTCCTCGCTTTCAAAAAATTTCAAAGGCTTCCAGGAAACCGCATCTGAACACTAATGACTGCGGTTCTCCAAAAACTTTAGCAAAAAAGGCTTTCAAAGACGAAATTCGATCCCGAGGCACAAATCGACAAAACTTTTCTAAAAACAAAAGACATATCAGATTCCCAAAATCTAAGAGTCCAGAAAAGTTTGTTTTCTCTCACTATT
Organism: Lactuca virosa; assembly: GCF_052849685.1. Classification (NCBI taxonomy): domain Eukaryota; kingdom Viridiplantae; phylum Streptophyta; class Magnoliopsida; order Asterales; family Asteraceae; genus Lactuca; species Lactuca virosa. The sequence goes on from NC_136428.1 coordinate 223,587,526, forward strand.
TTTCAAAAAACTCTCCCATCAAGAAAACATGCAAACAGGAATGTACAGTTTCAACATTCATTCCTAAATCATCTGACACAACCCAAAAAGGTGTAAGGTCTTTTCGAAGCAATGGTTTTCAAATATATTCCTCAGATGATCCACAATGGAAGGATATCTTACCCACTCCAACACTTTTAAAATCATATAAAAATTTAACAAGTGGAAGGGCATTTTACCAAATCCAATAAAAAGGTCCAAAGACTCTACACGTGCTAAATCTTTTTCGAAACAAACTTTTTCAAATTTCAACAGCACCAATGTCAGATTTTACCAACCTCGGACCGGTCACAAGTCTACTTCATCCTTTAGACCGCTGACCAAACCAAGTGTCAGAACAAAACACAAAATTTCAGCATGTTAATGTCAGTGTAGTTGTCAAAATGGTTCATCTCATGTCAAATCTAATCCGTTTCAGACACCTCGTAACTTTTCCAAAAAACGCAACACTCCAAAAACTCACAAACACCCAGGACTAGGATTAAAAGTTGATACGAAACCAGTCCTTGCAACCTCGGTTCATGTATCATTTAGAAATTCAGCTTTTGACCCAGGCTCCAAACTAGTTTGGATGCCTAAACTAACCGTGTAATTCTCAGGCTTTGTGCAAGGAGGAACAAGAAGAAGAATGGTTAATCGACAGTGCCTGCTCCTTGCACATGACCGGAAGGTTAGAATACCTTCGGGATTTCAGGCCAATTTGCAACGGTGGAAATGTCACTTTCGGCAACAACGCGAATGGGATAATCTGAGGTTATGGTGTTCTTACTACGGGAAATTTCTCTATTCAAAAGGTTGCTTATGTAGAAAGCCTTAAACACAATCTCATCAGTGTTATTCAACTATGTAAGGCAGGCCATCGAGGTGAATTTGATGACCAATTTTGCTATGTAATGACAAGTGATAGGAGCACGTGTCTAATCAAGTCCCGATCCGAAGGTACTATGTATCCTCTGGATGTATCTCTGATCATAGGCAAACCGCAATTATGCTTCCTATCCAAAGCAGTATCCGAAGTCAGCTGGCTATGGCACCGCAAGCTAGCTCATATCAACTTCAGATACATCAACAATTTGGTCACCGGAGAACTAGTCAGAGGTCTTCCAATCCTCAAGTTCAGCAATGATACTCTCTATCCTGCATGTGAATGTGGAAAGCAATCCACAGCAAGTCACCCCATGGTGATTGACTCCTCAATTTCTGAACCGTTGGAACTATTGCACATTGATCTCTGCGATCCATCTACCGTAGCCAGTCTTCACCACAAGAAATATATACTGGTTATAGTTGATGACTTCACACGGTTCACCTGGGTCTTTTTCTTAAGACTCAAATCAGAAACTCCGCAGATCATGATCAATTTCATCAAGGAAATTGAACGTCAAATCAAACTACCAGTACGACGTATCAGAAGTGATAATGGAACCGAGTTTACTAATCATCTCTTAAATAGTTTCTTGGTTTCAAAGGGCATCACTCACAACTTCTCAGCTCCTTTCACACCGCAATAAAATGGGGTAGTAGAGCGAAGGAACCGCACTCTAGTAGAAGCTGCCAGATCTATGCTCAACTTCGCACACCTTCCTCTCTACTTCTGGGCCGAAGTAGTGGCCACAGCCTGTTTTGTTCAGAACCGAAGCATTGTGTGCAAACGTCTCAGCAAAACACAGTATGAGGGCCTCAACAACCGTAAGCCAAATGTCTGATTCTTTCATATATTTGGGTGTAGATGTTTCGTAATCAACAACAGAGACCACCTCAACAAATTTGCAGCGAAGTCTGATGAAGGCATCTTCCTTGGCTACTCCACTAACAAAGTTGCTTATAGGGTTCTCATTAGACGCACAAGGCTGATAATTGAAAGCTTCGATGTGAAATTTGATGACTATCACATCCGCAACACCGCTCCATCAACCGAAACCACAACAATCCTCGAAAGTGATATTCCTGCTTCTTCGGGTCCACTCAACCTAGTTGAAGTAAACTATGATGATATCTTTGACCCTGTAGAAACAGCCAAGTTATCTGAAGTTCTTGTGTCCCCGGAAGCTCAACAGTAGCATGCTGACGTATCTGGTCCTACACCGTCCGATGAGGTATCACTAAATACTTCCACCTCGCCGGTTGAGGGGGAAAAGTCAACTATGGACCATACAACAACCATCGAGGTTCCAGTACTAGAAGATGCAGCTCTAGTCCCTATCCGCAGAGACTTTCAACCATCAAACGTTTCTTCGGACTCGGATGATGAAATCATAGAGAACATTGACACAAGAACAGACTCGAGGATTATCACATCCCCATCCGCAATCCAGGGGGAACCTTCTCGGGTTCAAGAGGAACTCCCATTTGCACCCCAGGGGGAACCTTCACCATCTGCCCAAGAAAACTCTGATCCCACCTTTCCAGTTCAAGACAATTGAGCAGGATGTTCTCAAGTCCAGTGGGAACTGCCATCCCCAACCGCAGAGTCTTCCAATATTCAAGACATTCCCTCTACCGCAACTGCTGATCATCTGCAACCCCGTCTACATGTATGGACAAAGGACCACCCACCAGGTCAAATCATCGGCAACCCATCCGCAGGTATTCAAACCCGATCTTCCAAGGTTTTATCTGATCATTGTCACTACGCATCGTTTATGTCCTCGGTCGAGCCCCGAACGATCAAAGAAGCATTACTAGAACCAGACTGGATATCCGCAATGCAAGAAGAGCTAGAAGAATTCAAAAGAAACAAAGTATGGCAGCTCGTTCCGAAGCCGCAAGGTCACACCATTGTTGGTACTAGATGGGTGTACAAGACTAAGTTGGATAAATCCGGTGCGGTCGTCAGAAACAAGGCAAGGCTAGTTGCCAAGGGATATAGTCAACTTGAAGGTATTGACTATGATGAAACGTATGCTCCGGTAGCACGAATGGAAGCCATCCGAATCTTCTTAGCATACGCAGCTCACAAGAACATCAAGGTTCATCAAATGGATGTGAAAAGTGCTTTTCTCAACGGTGAATTAAAAGAGGAGGTTTATCTTCAGCAACCTCCGGGCTTTGAAAGTCTTGATTTCCCAGACCACTGCTACAAGCTTGAAAAAGCAGTCTACGGTCTAAAACAAGCCCCAAGAGCATGGTACAAGACTCTCTCTGAATTTCTTGTCTCGTCCGGATACAAAAGAGGAATGATTGATCCCACTTTATTTAGAAAAGCAAATGGTGATCACCTTATGCTTGTACAAATATATGTGGATGATATCATCTTCGGATCAACTGATCAAAAGATGGTGAATGAATTTGCTAAGCTCATGACCAACAAGTTCCAAATAAGCATGAATAGAGAGATTAACTTCTTTCTAGGACTTCAAGTGAAACAAGTTCCTCAAGGGATATTCATTCATCAGGAGAAATACACCACTGAATTGTTAAAGAAATATTCAATGGACAACTGTTCTTCGGCTAAGGTCCCCATGGCCTTCGGTTATAAGATATCTGTTGATCCCTCCGGTGAATCAGTGGATCACAAGACTTATAGAGGAATCATTGGCTCATTGATGTACCTCACCGCAAGCCGACCAGACATTGTTTTTGCAACAGGTGTATGCGCAAGGTACCAGGCTAACCCAAAAATGTCACACATGACCGCAGCCAAGAAAATTCTAAGATACTTAAAGGGTAGCAACACTCTTGGCTTATGGTACCCCGCAGGGAATGACTTCAGCCTACAAGCATTCACTGATGCGGATCATGCCGGATGTAGACTAGATCGAAAAAGCACCTCCGGTGGATGTCAATTTACGGGTGGAAGACTCGTTAGCTGGTCATCAAGGAAACAAAGTTGTGTATCATTATCTACCACAGAAGCTGAATATGTGGCCGCAGCCAGCTGTTGTTCACAAGTCTTATGGATGAAAACACAACTCATGGACTACGGATACAGAATGCTGCGGATACCAATTTACTGTGACTCTGAAAGTGCTATAGCGATTTCTCACAATCCAATTCAGCACTCCAAGACAAAGCATATTGAACTACGGTATCACTTCATCAAAGACCACATCCTGAAAGGTAACATTGAACTAATTTTTGTCCATACTCATGAAGAGATTGCTGATGTGTTCACAAAGGCACTTGACTCTACAAAACTCAACAGTTTCTTACAAATGTTAGGAATGATGAATCCGGACCCACAATTCTTCTTGAATTGATAGGTACCGCAGACCATTCTTGGTCTCCGTTGCGGTCCTAACTGAAGTTACGTATGATAGATGGTTTTAGTATATCCTGTGTACCGCAGTCTATGTACCGCAACCATATATCATATTTATCTCTCAATGGTCCTTATTGTTTGTTGTTACTAATTTTTGTTCAAGTGTTCTCCTCAGTTCCTCTACTGCAGTCATTCAACCATCCATCCGCAATGACAAACAGTCCATCCGCAATGACAAATTTTCCGTCCGCAATGAAATCTCAATCCACAACCACATTGATTGTTTTCTCAACTGTTTCATTAATTCTTGATTCATGGTATGCTATTTAATGATCCTTCATTAAATAAGAAAATCATTTAAAAAAAACATTCTTTGTGTAACTGTCTCATTTCCCTTTTTGAATAAACCTTGTGTCAGACCTATTTTAGGTATGATGACAAAAAGAACGTTTTTCCATAAACAAATCCTTTTAAGCTGTCCCTTCCTATACCCCCAACACGTCCAATCCGTTACACCTTCCCCTTTTCACAACGGATTAAACCCACCCTCACCACACGTTCTTCAGGTTTTGACATTTTTGACTGACACTTCATTAAATGCCAACCCTTTTTTTTTGGAAAATAAAAAAAAATAGATTAAACCTTTTATTAATCTGTGGCTGAGATTTCATCTCCCAATCGAAGAAAACATCCAAACGTTTGTTACCTTATCTAATTTCACCTAGGGTAAAAAACAATTACCGTTCCCATTCCACCACTATAAAACCCCTTCTTCTTCCCCAAGCAAGGTTTACGCTTTCTGAACAATCGAACTTACTCTCCATTTTTCTTGCACCCTGTTTCTGCAACTTTCTTCAACTTCTCAGCAATGGTGAAATCCAACATTTCAAAGAAACACTCCAAGGCTTCTGCCTCAGCAAACCCTACTGGTTCAGACTCTGCAACACGGAACCAAATGCCAACGATTGCCTCAAGCAATTTTAGGGCTGTGTTTGAAGAGCATTCCTCCTACAATGCTCCGATCAAACTAATGATCAAGTTCCTGAACAATCACCCTCTGTTTGGCCCCTTCGATTCATTCACAGATGTGGTTCCTCTTTCAACTCTATTCAAGTGTGCCTTTTCTGCATATCGACCCCTCGAGAATTTACAAGAGGTGCATCTCAATCTGGTGAATGATTCTTTGGTCATCCTGAAAAAAGAAAAATTCCTCGATGCCATCAATCTCCTTGTTCATCCTTCCACCAAGGTTTTTACTCCAAGCATGGCGGACATTCTCTCTGCTCTATACCAGATGGGTTACCAGAAGAAAATCAAAGGAATAGGCGAGTTCAAGAAAAATCAGCTGCCTGTGGTGTGGCAATTCGTTTTCCACTTTGTCATCCACAGTCTGTCAGGCCGAACTGGAGGCACTGATAATATGGGTCTCAAGCTACTAGAGTTGGTATGGAGTATCTTCACTGGCCATGATGTCAATTACGGTCAGATACTATGGGATGACTTCTTGCAGTACATTCTCAAAGAGAGTCCAAGAGAAAACGCTACCGAACTCACTTTTGCTAGGCTCTGGTCTCTTTGCATCTCAGATCTTCATGCGTATACAGGACTTAGCATGGGTAACGACACCAATCTCTTCATCACCAAAGATCTAAAAAGGTACAATCCCTCTACTGATCAATCTATTTTTGGACCCATCAGACGACTACCAGTCCACATCCTATCTTCCCTTGGTCTTGAAACCCCTGAAGTCATAGACCATATAGAGGCTACGGAAGGTATTAGCCCATACCTTTCTACCCCGCCTCTACAAGCCACAACCGCACTCACCACTCCTGGTAGTATCGCAGTCCCATCCTCCACCACTCTATCCAATTTATCCAAGAAACAAAGAACTCCAAAGAAGAAAGATACTCCCAAACAATCTGAACCCTCAAAGAAAAGAAAGATCATACAAAATATGCCCTCAGATGACGAATCATCTGAACATCAACCTCACTCTCCCTCTGTGAGTGATTCTGATGAGGATGCACAACCCATCTCCATCCTTAAGAAAAGAAAAACCAATCCCACAAACCAAATGCATGACCGGACTGATACTGAAGACTCTCAAAAGGCTCCGGTTGTCCTTGGGGTGGCCGCAGACCCATTCAATACCACAATCGAATTCCACTCAGACACAGAAAGTGAGTTTGTTTCATCTGAACGTGGAGACTCACCCCCAGCTCACTCCCAAGGGGATGGAACTGGTTCTCGCCCTAAGGTCTCCAGGGCTTCCCGTCTACACTTCTTTTCCCCTGAGGAGTTGAACTCCATACTTTTGTCTGTCACCCAAACACTGCAAACACCTTCCCAACCGCAAGGCGATTCTTCTGCCTTTGCCAGAACTGAGCCGAGGCCAGACTTGACCACTGGTCAAGGAGACCGAGGAAGCTCAGGAAATCCTACTCTGCTTACATCTTTTACAGGTGGTTTAGGCACGGTGAGCACCAATGTGCAAGGATCCGTGGACCCGAGGGACACCTCGGTGCGTTTCCAAGGATTTGACGATGATGAGTCGAATGACTCATGGTTACATTATACTCCGGTATCTGAATCCGTTGTCAAGAAATATGCCGCTTTCCGTAGGGCATTTCAAGCAAGGAAGGATCAGCAAATCAAGAAACTTCAACAGAAACAACAGGAGATCCAATCCGTAGCCAAGTACTGGGCGGACGCAATCAACAATGCTAATACCGTAGCCACCATTCTGAAAGTACAAGAGTGGATGACCGAAATGGCTGAGACGATCCGTAAGGCTCAGTCCACTCATGGTGGTGAATGTACATCTAAGCTCCCTCCAACTCCAACTCCAACTGTTCGAGATTCTCAAGAAGAGGGAACCGCAATCGAAGTTAGCTCTGCTCCTACCTTCGGATTCGACGATGTCGATCTCAATGAGGTAAACCAGCCTAACCCTTCTGATGATGCTTTGATGATGTTTGATGAAGAAGAAGAATCTATTGGCTCTCACCATTCAACCTCCAAGCCAAAAGAGAAAAAGAAGAAAAAGAAGATGGCTGTGTCCAGGAAAGAGTTTCTGAGTCTACAAGCCAAAGTAGACCAGATCCTAGCTGCGGTCAAGCCCACTCAACCGCAACCTGAAGACGTTCCAGGACCGCAGTCCTTAATTGAAAGAATTGAAAGACTGGAAACCCGTGAAAGATTGGCTGTTGAACGCATTTCCCTGAAAGTTGAAATGGGAATCAGATCCCTGGATACAAGTCGCCAGGCTGATCACAAGCAATTCATGGCTGCTGCGGAGCGCCTCATCTCTGAGGTATCCGCAATCAAGGCATACTTACAAAATGACATTGCGGACCAATCAACTCACTCCCAAAAGCTGATAGCAGAGACTCACACTGCTTATGAGTCCACCATCTCAGTCCTTCAATCCACAATCAACAGACTTCAACGATATTTATCGTCAAATTTTCATGGCCCGGAGATTCTTCAACTGACAAAGGAGATTCATCGACTACTCTTCAACACCGCCATCCCAGACAATCAACAACTGGTTGATGCTCTGAAAGCTCAATTCCAGGAGGTGTGTGCCAAAGTTGATGGTCTCAAACAATGGCTTGAGGATGATCCGGTGTTGCATTCCTCAAGAGGGGGAAGTGATGAAGACCATCACTCAAACAGCGTCTCTCACCAAAGGAGCCCCCCCATCATAACTGAAAAAATTCCCTCACCGCAACCATCTCCTCATCAAACACCACCGCATCAAACACCACCTCATCAGACCCCACCGCATCACTCTCCACCACAACACAAAATCATTCAAGAAAGTTCTTCTGAGCGACCGGAGACTCCTCCCCACTTCAAGAATCTTGCATCCAATATGTCATCCGAACACTCTGACGACTCTCCCACTACGAAACAGAAGAAAGCAGATTGGAAAGCAGCCAAGTTTGTTGAACTCATCTGGAGAGAGAACGGATTCGACATCACTACGGATGAATCCTTAGTCAATTCTTGGATCAATCCCCACCGAAGACTACTGGATGATGACTACAAACCTTACCTTACCTACGCTGAACCCCCTTCTGATGGCTACTGGGATGTTCCAATCTCCCCAAATGCTAAATACTTCACTGTATTTGAGCAGTTTGACCGTAGCCTACCCGATCACAAGAGACTGCCTATGGAATTCGAAAGACTTAACCGTTTCTATGCCAAACATGCTTCTTCCATAGAGAAAATCTGGTCTAATGATAGACCATCCGCAGTCAAGAGCTTTAAGCCCCGGAAATTCATGAAAGCTGACTTCATTCAGTACACGCTTACAAGAAGGAATCAGGACTCTGTCCGCACCCAAGCTGACTTCCTATGTATGAATCTAGAAAAAGTCTTCCTGATAGCAAAGGTGTTCAAAAACAAAAGCGAGAAGTATCCGAAAATGAAAATAGCACTTGAAAGGGCAAGCACATTTCTGAGGGAAACCCTCTCTGACTTTGCAAAGATTGATGCAGACATCTACCCCACAATTGCTAAAAAGTTCGATCTACCACCACTTGATCCTGCACCGATGCCTACCGAAGGTTATCAAGAAAGATCCCTAGGTGCAACAAACTTCCCTGAGCTCGGAGTCATTTTCAAAAGGAAAGTCGATAAAATCAAATACTTCATTCCTATGACTGCCATGAATCGTCTTACAAGGAAGCAACTTGAAATCTGTCGAACCGCAGTTGAAAGATCAAAACACATGACTGCCGAAGTCAAGTTCGAAATTTTAAGAAGGATCACATGGTTGGAAAATATCAGAAAGTTTTGGTGGATTCTGATCAAGTTCTTAAAACTTGATAACTGAAGAGAAGTTAAAGAGGTCACTTAGGGGGAAATTGTTGAATCATAAAAGTGACCATCTTGAACTTCAGCTACCGCAACCCTCAAGAATCCGCAGTCAGATCTTTATCCACAACCTCACCCGAAGTCATCATCAACCGCAGTCATTCATTCTTACTTAGACGATTACTTTACTTTATATACTTTTGTTGTAATACTCTCTATTGTCCAGTATGCCTTGCATGGCTACTCTTAGAGATTTGATCCAATGTAATACATGAGTCTCTATATAAAGAGCTCAATCGTTCTCATTAATATAACTCTTCTACAATCTATCGCAACTTCTATGCTATCAAATATATCTCTCATCTCTATCTGATTACGCACCTTAAATCTCTCACTCTTAAAAAAATTCACTAGATCTTTACTGAATACTATTACTCTTCGGAGCAAGTCATTCGTGACTTAATCACTAAGTTTGATCTCACTTACTAACTTGGTCTGAATGCATTCCATGTTATGAATCAACTTATGTGTATACTTGATATATCATCTGCTATGATTTATATTTCCTTACATTTCCGCAACTAACTCTCTAACCATCTAACTCGTTAACTTATTATTATTGTTGAGCTTTTAGATCCTTTGAGATAAACTATTCCGCAACTATACTTGTTCTAACGTTTGTTCAAGTATCTCAAGTTTTTCTCTCAACACATATCTTATGCAAATAATGGCTTATACTTTAACATAAGGATGAAATATGCAAGTATTAGTATGTTAAACAATTTTGGCTTGTATTCCCCCGCCCCCCTAAAACATGAAAATCTCGAAAATATGGGGGTATGAACTCACCTTAAGTGGATTTGTGGGTTGTTTGAGAAGATGGTGTGAAGATTTCCAAGCCTAACCACTTGAATGGGTTGATGAAATTCCTTGGAAATTTTATTATATAAGAGTTTTAACACAAAATAATATGTGTAAATAATATCAAACTAACATGAAAGTGTAATAAAACACTAGATCAACAAGAAGAGCTTACCAAAATACTAAGAAAAAGCTTGGAGGTTTTTGAACTTGGAAGCTTGGACTTGATTTTTCTATAGAGTGAATGGAGTAATCCTTAGAGAAATGAAATGGGTGAGGGTCCTGGAAGTGGTTTAGTCCAAAGATAAGGAAGCAAAATGATGTAACACCCCGTTTTGACAAGTACTTCGGCTGTGGGTTCGAAGGCCAGGGTATAAGCGATTCAGTCTTTTATGGGATCTCGGGTTTTATCTGGAAGGTTTTAGGATTGGGAGTGTGGCTAGGAGCGTAGGGATTCCCGCCACCATTTCATGGATGTCAAGTTCGTCGGAAACAGATTTAGAATAAAGGAGTTATGACATTTTGAAGTTATTGTCAATTTTAGCCCCTAATGGAGTTTTGTGACAAGGCAGCCCATGCATGCAGGGAATGCATGCGTGTATTTAGCTAGGTACCCCCAGCGTAAGCTGGGTTACGCCCAGCGTATAAGGATTTATGGTCGTGGGTGCGGAGAGGCGTAAGCCCATCGTACGAGAGGTACGCTCAGAGTCCCCAAACCCTAATTTTAGGGTATGTCACTATATAAAGAACATTATACCCTCAAGGACCATCCTCCTTCTCATATTTAGACAGCCACCACGAAACCCTAATCCTCCTTTGAGTGTTCTTGAAGCTTTGGAGGCCATTAGAGAGCATTTTGGTGTTGTGAAGCCAATGTTCAAGCAAGTGAAGAATATAGAAAGGTGGTGGATCAAAGGGAAAGCAGTAGATTCTAGATTGTGGTTCCATTTCAGACCATTTCAAGGTATAAAGATCTAAACTTGGTGATTATCTCCTTAGATCTCTTAGATTGAGTTTTTGGACCATTATGGTCCAAAGTGTAACACCGGGTTCATGGTATGATTTTATTTAAGTTTTTATCTTATTTTTGCCACGAACTCGGCGAGTCTGCATCCCGACTCGCCGAGTAGCAGCAGGGTGGACACGGGATATGAGCGGTGAACTCGGCGAGTCGATGCATGGACTCGGCGAGTCCACCTGTCTGGATGAAACTCTATTTTCAGACATTGCACCCTATTTTACCCATTCTAAAACACCCATTTCGTCCCATTCTCTTCCAGAAGAACTGTAGAGCGAAACCCTAGCCCATTTTGATCCTTGTGAGTGATTTTGGCTTGGTGAAGGAAGTTTGAAGCTTAAGAGAAGAAGGAGGAAGTTGGAGGGTGCAAGGAAGTGTGGTAGATCCGAAATCTACCCTGGGAGAAGCTCCTAACCAGGTAAGAAAGCTCCTTCTTGATCTTTAGTATAATAGATTCCCTTTTTGTCCCTTATATGTGGATTGCAAGACCTTAAACCTCCCAAACTCCGTGTGTTTATGCCCTAGGAGCTTAGATTTATGGTTTGAAACCATTGCATGTCTCAGAATTGGCCAGAATGGGTGAAGAGTCGAAGGGTACTCGGCGAGTGCCAAAGTGCACTCGGCGAGTTCCATGAAGATGGACTTAGACTCGGCGAGTTGGATAAACAACTCGGCGAGTCCTATGAAGATTGTCTGGTACTCGGCGAGTCGTTCTTCAAACTCGGCGAGTCCCTTGAATATAGCCTTGAACTCGACGAGTTGTTCTTCCAACTCGGCGAGTCATATGATCAGTCACTAGGATAAGAAGGGTTTAAGTGTAGGAGGTCCAACCCTCCGTAGTCGCACGTGGAATTAGCAATTTAACGTGTAGCTATAGTCCCAAAATCTCCAAACCTCCAAGGTTGACGTTCGGATGGAAGATTGGAGCGATTTGTGAGATCTGTTCGTCGGACTCGGCGAGCTCCCCCTTGGACTCGGCGAGTCCAGTCGCGGGTTTGTTAGTTGTCCCCGTCTAGCGAGTCAGGCTGACTCAGTGAGTGGGAACAGGGGCCCGATGAGTCAGAGTCGGGCTAGACATAGAAGGACTCGGCGAGTCGCCATATGGACTCGGCGAGTCCAATCAATCAGAAGGTTGACTTGGACCAAGGAGTTGACTTTGACCAGTCATTTGACCTTAGGGGTATTTATGAGTACCTAATCCATGTTTACGAATTTATAGCCGGAGGGATTACCGGTGCGGCAGCCAGGCGTAGTCTGAGCAGGTTTTCAGCAGCTACTCTCGAGGTGAGTTTCCTTCCAGTAGGGATGGGTCTAAGGCACCAAGGTCGGCCCGAATAGACGATATGTTAGTATCTGAGTGTGGGCGGAGCCCGTATCTCATAGCCGAGTTGATTGTGTTATATGCCAGTATGATAGAATTGCTTATACTTGTTGTCTATGTGATACTTGTATGTTATGGTTTAGTAGCGGAGTGTGGGCGAGGCCCGTATCTCCATGGATAGCAGAGTGTGGGCGAGGCCCGTATCTCTATGGGTGTGGGCGAGGCCCGTATCCCTTAGTTACTCATTATATGATTGCATGGTATGTGGCATTATGGGGGAACTCACTAAGCTTCGTGCTTACGTTTTATAGTTTTGTTTTCAGGTATCTCTTCAGCTAGGGAAAAGGAGCTGGCGCGGTAGCGGCATATCACACACACTCTTGTTTCCGCACTATGGATTTCCTGGGATCTACTCTGAATATTTTACTATGATGTTACCGGTTTTCAGACATAAATTAATATTATGAATGTTTTGTAACGATGTTTTTATGTATTAACCTAATTTAAAAAAAAATGAAATTTTTTGTTGGTATTTTTCGGACGTTACAAGTTGGTATCAGAGCCCTGGTTTGAGGGATTCGGACACACCTTCGGGGGTGTCTGGACTCAAATCGAGGGATTAAAAGATTTTTATAAAGAAATGATTTTCTAAAGACTAAGTAAAAGGGGTTTCTAAAAAGAAAAAGGTGTGTGATGTGCGCGACCGGCCGAGCTCAAGTAAGTTTTCCCCAAAGTACCCATACAAGTTTACATTATGATTATCAACTTCAGTTTCAGTAGAACAGCATGCTAGAATAGAACTAAGGATCTAGGAATGATGCCTTATGTGCCTGCTTTATGTGTTTCGGCTTTTTGAGAATTGCATGCTAGTACAGATCAGTCAGTATGATAGCCAGAGTAGTATATACTTGATTATGTGTACTCAATGCCCGAATGCTGCTTGCTTTGTGCTATTAGGAGTTCTAGTCGTCTTTCACTAACTAGTGAACGAATATGCTAAGTTACATATTGCAAGGATTAAATAATTTCAGAAGGTTGGGTCTAGCCCTATTTCGCAGCTCTTGTTTGAGTCCAACCGTTGTAGGGTAGGACCTCTCATTCGAAGAATTATCTAGTCTGAGTAATATGTAATAGTATTCGCGAGCTAGTTAAGGAAAGAAAGCAGGGACTTCTTGTGCAGCTGATGGCAGAGAGTGGGATGGCGATTACTTAGGGCAAGCCTAGGGCGGGAGTAGCACGAGAACCGCAGTATTAGTAGAAAGGACTTGGTTGAGTTGAGGCAATTCTTGAGGAAAGTACGGATAGACGTGGAAGGTAGTATGGGCCCGTACTACTGAAAGCGGAGGATCCGTACTCGATTCAAAAAGGGCCGAGACGAGACCGGGGACTTGTGATATGAATGTGAGCCTCGTTAGTGGAATATAGTATGATGGTGGTTATGCTATGTTTTGCAGTATGGTGACCACACGACAGGGAGCGGGAGGCTCAGGATCAGGATCGGGTTCGGGTTCAGGGTCCGAACCAGTTGATGAGGGTCTACGCGAGTTCATTGCGTCAGAGATTACCAGGGGCATCCTTGAGTCGACTCCCATCATCTTCGGGTCGATCAAGGAGGGTATTGTAGAGTTGATGGAGGATCGTCTCAGGGCGTTCAGGAGTGATATGGCGGCTAGCCAGTCAGGACCACGCATACTGTCCTTTAAGGACTTCAGGGGCAGTGGTGCATCAGATTTCCATGGGGCGAAGGACCCCATTGCTGCCAGACGATGGATTGCAGACCTTGAGTCTGCACAGCTGATCAGCTTCTGCCCCGAGGGGTCGAAGGTACGATTTGCAGTAGGGTGTCTACGTAACAGAGCTAGAGATTGGTGGGAGTCGGTTTGTGACTCTTTGGGAGCCGCGGCCATTGAGGCTATGACATGGCCGGACTTTGTGACACGATTCAGGGCAGAGTTCGCGCCTGCAGTGGAGCTCCAACAGTTGGCACGGGAGTTCTTGGATATGAGGCAGACGACAGAGACAGTGGCGGAGATCACTGCCAAGTTCCGGGAGAGGGCGTTACTGGTGCCCCAGTATGCAGGTGATGAGGATATGAGGAGGACCCGCTACCATGACATGCTGCGAGCCGACATTCGGGAGCATGTCAGTTTTTCAGCTTGCCCTACCCTGGATTCTATGATTGCTAGGGCGAGGGAGAGGGAGATAGATCTGGAGCACATCCGGAAGAGGAAGGCAGAGGAGGGACAGACGATATGGGCTTCGGGAAAGAAGCCCAAGGGATCAGATGGTAGGACGAAAGGCCATTCAGGACCGGGCCGCTGCAGGAAGTGCGGCAGGTCGCACGAGGGAGCGTGTAGATTAGGATCGACAGGCTGCTACAGGTGCGGCAAGACGGGACACTTCAGCAGGGATTGTACTGCCCCTGCTCCGGTTATTCAGACATCTGAGTTGCTGTGTTTCCACTGCAACCAGAGGGGCCACAAGAGGGCCAACTGCCCCCAGTTGACAGCAGCAGCGCCAGTACAGGCGCCAGCTCCAGCGACCCTGCGGATTACAGATGGCCGGCAGGGCAAGGCAGAGGCTCCGGTGGTGAGGAGCCGGGCATTTCAGCTGACAGCCGAGGAGGCACGCGCTGCACCCGATGTGGTGACGGGTATGATTCTTTCCGTCTGACCTATTTATATGAGATTTATGATATTGATATGTGCTCTGTGTATATACGTTTAGGATCGTTCCATGTGAACGGTATTCCAGTCCAGGTGTTGTTTAATTCGGGGGCTACCCGATCCTTTGTTTCTCTTGCACTTAGCAAGAAGTTTCCTAAGTCCTCGGGCATGTCGGATTGCCCTTTAGAGGTCGAGATTACAGACGACCGGTCGGTGCGAGCATCAGAGGTCTTCTGAGATTGTGTGTTAAGGTTGTTCGAAGAGCGGTATTTGGTTGACCTAGTTCCCATTCCATTGCAGGGAAACAAGGTCATTATTGGTATGGATTGGCTGAGTCCCAATGGGGCAGTGATAGATTGCGCGCAACAGTTAGTACGAGTTAGAGCCCCAAGTGGGGGAGAGTTAGTAATTCAGGGTGAGAGATCACAGCGAGGGCCAGCCTTCTGTTCGGCAGCGAGGGCAAGGCGTTACCTTCAGCAGGGTTGCGCAGGATATGTCACATATGTCATGGACACCCGGGAGGCGGGTAAGGCGACGGTGGGCGATGTGCCCGTAGTACGAGAGTTCGTGGATGTATTCCCCGAGGAGCTGCCTGGGATACCTCCAGAGCGACAGGTGGAGTTCAGGATCGACCTAGTCCCTGGTGCGGCTCCGATAGCCAAGGCACCGTATTGGTTGGCTCCTCCTGAGATGCAAGAGTTGTCTACACAGCTTCAGGAGCTGTTAGACAAGGGTTTCATTAGACCGAGCAGTTCACCCTGGGGAGCCCCGATTCTGTTTGTGAAGAAGAAGGACGGGTCGCATCGGATGTGTATCGATTATAGGGAGCTGAATAAGGTAACGGTGAAGAACCGCTACCCACTCCCGAGGATTGACGACCTCTTTGACCAGCTTCAGGGAGCATCTTGGTTCTCCAAGATAGATTTGCATTCAGGGTATCACCAGGTGAGGGTCAGAGAGGAGGATGTGCAGAAGACGGCATTTCGGACACGTTATGGCCACTATGAGTTCGTGGTGATGCCTTTCGGGCTCACCAATGCTCCTGCCGCGTTCATGGACCTCATGAACCGCGTGTGTAGACCGATGTTAGACCGGTCGGTGATAGTATTTATTGATGATATCTTGGTTTACTCCAAGACGCGAGAGCAGCATGAGGAGCATTTGCGGGAGGTTTTGGAGACCTTGAGAAGGGAGAACTTGTATGCTAAGTTCTCCAAGTGTGAGTTCTGGTCGCGCGAGGTGCAGTTTCTTGGGCACCTTGTCAACCAGAACGGGATTTCGGTGGATCCGGCCAAGGTGGAGGCCGTGATGAGATGGGAGGTTCCGAAATCTCCATCTGAGATTCGGAGTTTCCTGGGATTAGCTGGCTGCTATCGGAGATTCATCCAGGATTTCTCTAAGATAGCATTACCCCTGACCAGGTTAACGAGGAAGGCTGTGGTCTTTCGTTGGGGGCCTGAGCAGCAGGCAGCATTCGAGACACTGAGACAGAGATTGTGCGAGGCGCCAATCTTAGCCTTGCCAGAGGGCATGGAGGATTTTGTTGTATACTGTGATGCGTCCATCTCAGGTTTGGGCGCGGTATTGATGCAGAGAGGGCATGTCATCGCCTACGCGTCGAGGCAGCTGAAGTCTCACGAGGCGAACTACCCGACACATGATTTGGAGTTGGGGGCTGTTGTGTTCGCCCTCAAGATTTGGCGTCATTACCTCTATGGGGTTCGCTGTACGATTTACACGGACCACAAGAGTTTGAGGTACCTCATGGACCAGCCAAATCTGAATATGAGGCAGCGTCGGTGGCTTGATGTGGTAAAGGATTATGATTGTGAAATCCTTTATCACCCGGGGAAGGCCAACGTGGTGGCCGATGCGCTTAGCCGCAAGGCGGCGCCGATCAGGGATATTTGCATGCGGATGACAGTGGTGACTCCGCTTTTGGAGCGGATCTGGGAGGCTCAGCAGGAGGCTATGAAGGAGGAACATCGGAAGAGTGAGCGGATTGTGGGACAGGTTTCCTCCTTCGACTATGACAGCAGAGGATTATTGACATTACACCGTAGGGTGTGGGTTCCATATCTCGGAGGCGTGCGCCAGGTTCTGATGGAGGAGGCGCACAAATCCCGATTCTCCATTAATCCAGGGGCAACGAAGATGTATAGGGATCTTCGTCTGGACTATTGGTGGCCCTGCATGAAGCGGGATGTAGCATGGTACGTTGAGCGGTGTCTGACCTGCAGGAAGGTCAAGGCCGAACACCAGAGACCGCACGGCAAGATGCAGCCGTTGGATATCCCGCTGTGGAAATGGGAAGACATCACGATGGATTTCATCACCAAGCTTCCCAGGACCGCGCGGGGAGTGGATTCGATATGGGTCATCATCGATCGATTGACCAAGAGCGCCCACTTTATCCCGATTCAGGAGAGCATCTCGGCCGAGAAATTGGCCGATATCTACGTCAGAGAGGTGGTGGCACGGCACGGGGTGCCAGTTTCAGTGATTTCGGATAGGGATGTGCGGTTCACTTCCAAGTTCTGGAAGAAGTTTCATGACGAGCTGGGTACTCGTCTGCATTTTAGTACAGCCTTTCACCCGCAGACGGATGGCCAGAGCGAGCGGACCATCCAGACTCTGGAGGATATGCTGCGGGCGTGTGTTTTAGACTTCGGTGGTAGCTGGGATACCTATCTTCCTTTAGCCGAGTTTTCATATAACAACAGCTATCACGCGAGTATTGACCGCTCTCCCTTCGAGATGTTGTACGGGAGGAAATGCAGGACCCTGATATGTTGGGGCGAGGTTGGACAGAGAGTCATGGGGAGCACCGAAGTAGTGCTCAAGACGACAGAGAAGATTCAGCAGGTCCGGAGCAGGCTTCAGACTGCTCAGAGTCGGCAGAAGAGTTATGCCGATAAGCGCCGATCAGACCTGGAGTTGCAGGTCGGGGATATGGTTCTCCTGAAAGTGTCGTCGTGGAAGGGCGTCATCCGATTCAGGAAACGGGGCAAGTTGGGTCCCAGGTATATTGGACCGTTTAGGGTTGCAGCCCGAGTGGGCAAGGTGGCATATCGGCTGGACCTGCCAGCCGAACTCAGTCAGATCCACAGCACTTTCCACGTCTCACAGCTGCGGAAGTGCCTGGTGGACGATTCAGCAGTGGTACCTTTGGAGGACATCCAGATTGATGACAGCCTGAATTATATCGAGCGGCCTGTGGCTATCCTAGACCGGAAGTCGAAGGAACTGAGGAACAAAAGGGTGGAGCTGGTGAAGGTGCAATGGCAGCATCGGAAGGGCTCGGAATGGACATGGGAGCCCGCGGATGAGATGATGGAGCATTATCCGGAGCTGTTCCGAAAGGGAGCGGCAGACTTCGAGGACGAAGTCTAAAATAAGTGGGGGAGATTTGTAACACCGGGTTCATGGTATGATTTTATTTAAGTTTTTAGCTTATTTTTGCCACGAACTCGGCGAGTCTGCGTCCCGACTCGCCGAGTAGCAGCAGGGTGGACACGGGATATGAGCGGTGAACTCGGCGAGTCGATGCATGGACTCGGCGAGTCCACCTGTCTGGATGAAACTCTATTTTCAGACATTGCACCCTATTTTACCCATTCTAAAACACCCATTTCGTCCCATTCTCTTCCAGAAGAACTGTAGAGCGAAACCCTAGCCCATTTTGATCCTTGTGAGTGATTTTGGCTTGGTGAAGGAAGTTTGAAGCTTAAGAGAAGAAGGAGGAAGTTGGAGGGTGCAAGGAAGTGTGGTAGATCCGAAATCTACCCTGGGAGAAGCTCCTAACCAGGTAAGAAAGCTCCTTCTTGATCTTTAGTATAATAGATTCCCTTTTTGTCCCTTATATGTGGATTGCAAGACCTTAAACCTCCCAAACTCCATGTGTTTATGCCCTAGGAGCTTAGATTTATGGTTTGAAACCATTGCATGTCTCAGAATTGGCCAGAATGGGTGAAGAGTCGAAGGGTACTCGGCGAGTGCCAAAGTGCACTCGGTGAGTTCCATGAAGATGGCCTTAGACTGGGCGAGTTGGATAAACAACTCGGCGAGTCCTATGAAGATTGTATGGTACTCGGCGAGTCGTTCTTCAAACTCGGCGAGTCCCTTGAATATAGCCTTGAACTCGATGAGTTGTTCTTCCAACTCGGCGAGTCATATGATCAGTCACTAGGATAAGAAGGGTTTAAGTGTAGGAGGTCCAACCCTCCGTAGTCGCACGTGGAATTAGCAATTTAACGTGTAGCTATAGTCCCAAAATCTCCAAACCTCCAAGGTTGACGTTCGGATGGAAGATTGGAGCGATTTGTGAGATCTGTTCGTCGGACTCGGCGAGCTCCCCCTTGGACTCGGCGAGTCCAGTCGCGGGTTTGTTAGTTGTCCCCGTCTAGCGAGTCAGGCTGACTCAGTGAGTGGGAACAGGGGCCCGATGAATCAGATTCGGGCTAGACATAGAAGGACTCGGCGAGTCGCCATATGGACTCGGCGAGTCCAATCAATCAGAAGGTTGACTTGGACCAAGGAGTTGACTTTGACCAGTCATTTGACCTTAGGGGTATTTATGAGTACCTAATCCATGTTTACGAATTTATAGCCGGAGGGATTACCGGTGCGGCAGCCAGGCGTAGTCTGAGCAGGTTTTCGGCAGCTACTCTCGAGGTGAGTTTCCTTCCAGTAGGGACGGGTCTAAGGCACCAAGGCCGGCCCGTATAGACGATATGTTAGTATCTGAGTGTGGGCGGAGCCCGTATCTCATAGCCGAGTTGATTGTGTTATATGCCAGTATGATAGAATTGCTTATACTTGTTGTCTGTGTGATACTTGTATGTTATGGTTTAGTAGCGGAGTGTGGGCGAGGCCCGTATCTCCATGGATAGCAGAGTGTGGGCGAGGCCCGTATCTTTATGGGTGTGGGCGAGGCCCGTATCCCTTAGTTACTCATTATATGATTGCATGGTATGTGGCATTATGGGGGAACTCACTAAGCTTCGTGCTTACGTTTTATAGTTTTGTTTTCAGATATCTCTTCAGCTAGGGAAAAGGAGCTGGCGCGGTAGCGGCATATCACACACACTCTTGTTTCCGCACTATGGATTTTCTGGGATATACTCTGAATATTTTACTATGATGTTACCGGTTTTCAGACATAAATTAATATTATGAATGTTTTGTAACGATGTTTTTATGTATTAACCTAATTTTAAAAAAAAATGAAATTTTTTGTTGGTATTTTTCGGACGTTACACAAAGGTTGAAGCTTTGTGGTCCAATCCGATTGCTAGGACTTCGAGTTGCTACTCACAGTTCTAAACGAGTCCCTAAGGCAGAAAGTTGCCATCTTGGATGTCCTAATGGGTTCATGCATGAGTTAAGACCATTTCCATGGAAGTTAGTTATCATATTTCAAGTTTGGGCTCTATTGGTAGGTTGCAAGCCACCAAGTGAGGGACTTGGTTTGAGGGATCGAGGCCCAGAGCCAGGCGGGCCCCGATGCCGGAGTGAGTCCAATGTCGGTAAAATCCCGATGCAGCGGGCGGGGACGCAGTATGTGGTTATGTGTATGGTATGTGGTAGTATGGGGAACTCACTAAGCTTCGTGCTTGCGGTTTTCAGTTTTGGTTTTAGGTACTTCCGGTAGCGGAGGGAAGAGCTCGGGATGACTGCATTGCACACACCATGATGTTTAGGCTGGGATGTTTTACTCTGATATAATATGTTTAGACATGATACTCTGATTAAATATGTTTTGAATTAATGGTTTGACAAATTATAGTTTTCATTAAGGTTTTAAAATGAAATTTTAGGTCATGATTTCTGGGATGTTACAAGTTGGTATCAGAGCCTTGGTTTGAGGGATTCAGGCACACTCTCGGGTGTGTCTGAACTCAAACTGAGGACTTGGTATGAAAATTTTCAAAAGAAAATCATTTTTATAAAGATCTTTGAAAAAGGAAAAGAATGTTGAAAAGAGAAAAGAACTTTGAAAAGAAAAAAGGGTGTGGTGCATGCAATCAGCCGAACTCAAGTAAGTTCTCCCAAATTACCCATACATGTTTGTTTAGTTATGATATGCTTATGAGAACTGCATGCTAGATTAGGGCTAAGGATCTAGGAGGATAGCTTATGTACAGATTCCTGATATGTGGATAGAATTGGTTGATTATGTTTCTGGTTAGATTTTCCGTTTGTCCGAATGCTGCTTTCTTTGTGCTTTGTGGGACTTTAAGTGATGGGAGTTAGTTACTGGGTGAATACGTTAAGTCACATGTGATCAGGGTTGAATAATCTCAGAGTACTAGATTTGATCCTACTGCGCAGCTCTTGTCTGAGTCCAACCGTTGTAGGGATGAGTCCTTTACTCGAAGGATTATCTAAGCCTCGTTACATGTGATGGTATTCACATAGCGGTTAATTGGCATTATGAAGAGTTCTTCAGCAGCTGAAGACTGGTTTGGGTTATAGATTTCCTTAGGGTAAGCCTAGGATGAGATTAGTGATGGGAGCAATAATAGTAGTGCAAGGAACTTGGTGGAGTCAAGGCAATCTTCGAGGAAAGTACAGATAGATGTGGAAGGTAGTACGGGCCCATACTACTGAAAGAAGAGGATTTGTACTCGAATCAAAGATGGCTGAGATAAAACCACGGAACTATAGGGCGTGTGTGATCCCTCAGTAGTGATAAGCATTCTGATGATTATTATGATATGTTGTAGAATGGTGACGCTACGGGGTAGACCAGTTGGCGATTCAGGCGCTGGTGGGGGATCGGGCTCGGGCTCAGGAGCCGAGCAGCTTGGGGAGCAGATGAGAGAGTTTATTTCAACAGAGGTTACACGCAGTATTCTAGACCAGAATCCGGTGATCTTTGGTTCGGTTAAGGAGGGTATTTTAGAGCTTCTGGATGAGAAGCTAGGAGATTTTCGTACTGAGACGATGGTCATGATGGGGACGCGTACCCTGACATTCTGAGAGTTCAGAGCTTGTGGAGCTCCAGATTACCATGGGGCTCGGGACCCCATCGCTAGCAGCAGGTGGTTGGCCGATGTTGCCAACGCTTTCCGTACGAGCCGGTGTCCCGAGGGGGACAAGGTTCGACTTGCCTCCTGTCTTCTGAAGGAAAGAGCACGGGATTGGTGGGAGGAGTTTGGACATGCCATTGGGGATGATGCCACGTTGGAAGCGATGACATGGAGTGATTTCTCGGCCAGGTTCAAGGCCGAGTTTGCACCGATGATTGAGGTGCAACAGCTAGCGCGGGAGTTTCAGGACCTTCGGCAGACGACTGAGACTGTGGCGGAGATTACCGCCAAGTTTAGGGAGAGGCCTCTTCTTGTTCCGTAGTATGTCACGGACGAGGAGATGAAGAAGGCCCAATATCACGAGATGCTGAGGGCTGACATCAGTGAGTTTGTGAGTAGGTCCAGCTGCAAGACGTTGTAGGATATGATTGCTCGAGCCAGGGAGAGGGAGATCGACCTAGAGCACCTCAGGAAGAGGAAACCAGATGAGATTCAGGTAGCCACAGGTTCAGGCAAGAGACCCAAGGGGTCAGACTCGAGATCGAGTGACTATCCGAGCCGCAGCCGATGCGGGAAGTGTGGCAGGACGCACGAGGGTGCGTGCAGGAGCGGTAGTGGTGGTGATTATGGCTGCTTCAAGTGCGGCCGGACTGGTCATTTTAGTAGAGATTGTACAACTACCACCACCCATGGATCAAACATGATATGCTTTCATTGCAGTCAGCGGGGCCACAAGAAGGCCTAGTGTCCGAGTTTGCTTTCAGCAGGACATGTGACAGCACCTGCCCCTGCGACTTTGAGGATCACCGACGGCCGTCAGGGTCGGGCAGGAGTGCCTGCGGCGGGGAGCAGGGCATTCCAGTTGATTGCAAAGGAGACGCGAGCAGCCCCTGATGTGGCAGGTGCGTATCTTTTTATTTCCTATCAGCTTTTATTTGTGATTTATTTGTTATGGTACTGCATTGATGTTAGTTAATGTGCTTTGGAACTATGTTTCGTGCTTATGATTAAGTTATATGCCATCTGCATACCATGGATGTTAGAGTAGTAGTTCGAAGATGTTTCCCTTAAAAGCAGGTTCTCAGGATGCAGTTACTGTATCAAGTGTGAGTGGGGCTCGGGAGGTGTTCTGTGAGCCTTCAAGAGTGGTTCAGATTTGGTATTGGTTAGTTTTGGAGCACTAGCAATGGTAAGCGTTGGTTGTCAGCAGATCGACCCTTTTAGATGGAGAGAAGGATTCAGAATCCTTTCCAAACTGGGAGCTGTAGGGATCTAGTTGAATCGAAGTGGGGTAGAACTATCCCAGAGGTCAGGAGCAGAAGTAAGTGCAAAATTAGGATGAGTTCGCAACTTTGTTGGGAAGGAAAGCAGCCCAAGTGGCTGTTTGGATAGAGGAGCGCGCGAGTTGGGAATTTGGGAAACTTCCCAACCTTGAGTTCGTGTGTTCACGGTAGTTGATAATTGGTTGGGAACCAGATGGAAGATTTTATCGGTAGGATGCGAGTTAGATAGGATGTAAGACTACGGGATCGTCGTAGCATCGCCCAGCAGTTAGGCAGAGCGGGAAGAGTTGTAAGGCTGCAGGATAGTCGTAGCATTTCATTAGCAGCTAGTTAGAGGAATGTAGGCGAGGGCCCGTATCTCCTAGTTAGCGGAGTGTGGGCGAGGCCCGTATCTCCTAAATAGCATGAAAGAGATCGAGAAAGGATAGTTCTTTGAGTTTTAGGATGGAGTTGATCCTGCATAGCCCTAGATAGGTGGAACCTTTGGGGGAGGCCGCTCCGAGATAAAGTTTCAGTAAGACCCGTGGGCGAGGCCCGTGTGATTATAGCAGCGTTGGTAGGACCTGTATAGATCTTAGGTTCAAGATAGGGGATCGAGGATCCCATGACTTAGGGAGCCAGAGTGGCAAGGAAGATAGAGCAGTTTTAGATAGCCGAAGTTTCTTCGCAATTCGCTGGGAGCGACTGAGATTTTGAGCTTGGGTTCAGTAACCGGAGGGAATCCGATATTCCAGATAGTGGACAGATAGGTTCGTACCTGATAGGTCTCGGTTCTTTTGGAAAGAAGGCAAGAGGCAGCATGGTGTTCGGACAGAAGTGACGATCATGAGGGTTCTTGTGTGCGAAGTAGCTTGTGGATCGGAAGTGATAAGCCACTTGCAGCGGGATTAAATAATCTCAGAGTAATGGATTTGACCCTGTTGTGCAGCTCTCTTCTGAGTCAAACCGTTGCAGGGATGAATCTTCTACTCGAATGATTATCTGAGCCTTCTGTCAAGAATAATTGACCGGCAGATGGTTGTGCAGGAGTAGTCGGTCAGTGAGACAGACCAGTTGGGATTCGGACTCTAGGAAGACAGATGTGGTTTGCGGAAGTTTGAAGTTCGTTTTCTTCAGAATGGAAGACCAACTTGGCTTTCAGTCGTCTTAGGGATATTGTTTCACACGTAGAATCATCGGTTGCGTTCCTCAGATAGTTTTTTGGAGATGGGTGTTAGTAAGGAGAGACATCGAGGACGAAGTCTAGTTTAAGTGGGGGAGAGTTGTAACACCCCGATTTGAAAAGTACTTTGGTTGTGGGTTCGGAGGCCAGGGTATAAGCAATTCGGTCTTTTATGGGATCTCGGGTTTTATCTGGAAGGTTTTAGGATTAGGGGTGTGGCTAGGAGCCTAGGGCTTCCCGCCACCTTTTCATGGATATCAAGTTCGTCGGAAATGGATTTAGAATAAAGGAGTTATGACATTTTGAAGTTATTGTCAGTTTTAGCCCCTAATGGAGCTTTGTGACAAGGCAGCCCATGCATGCAGGGAATGCATGCGTGTATTTAGCTGGGTACGCCCAGCGTAAGCTGGGTTACGCCCAGCGTATAAGGATTTATGGTCGCGGGTGTGGAGAGGCGTACGCCCAACGTACGGGAGGTACGCCCAACATACGCTCAGAGTCCCCAAACCCTAATTTTAGGGTATGTCACTATATAAAGAACATTATACCCTCAAGGACCAGCCTCCTTCTAATATTTAGACAGCAACCACGGAACCCTAATCCTCCCTTGAGTGTTCTTGAAGCTTTGGAGGCCATTAGAGAGCATTTTGGTGTTGTGAAGCGATTGTTCAAGCAAGTGAAGAATATAGCAAGGTGGTGGATCAAAGGGAAAGCAGTAGATCCAAGATTATGGTTCCATTTCAGACCATTTCAAGGTATAAAGATCTAAACCTGGTGATTATCTCCTTAGATCTCTTAGATTGAGTTTTTGGACCATTTTGGCCCAAAGGTTGAAGCTTTGTGGTCCAATCCGATTGCTAGGACTTGGAGTTGCTACTCTCAGTTCTAAATGAGTCCCTAAGGCAGAAAGTTGCCATCTTGGATGTCCTAATGGGTTCATGCATGAGTTAAGACCATTTCCATGGAAGTTAGTTATCATATTTCAAGTTTGGGCTCTATTGGTGGGTTGCAAGCCACCAAGTGAGGGACTTTATGGTTTAAGACGTTGAAAAGGACTTGGATCTGTGTTTGTAGCTTCTGGGGTAGAGTATTAAGCACTTAATGGGAAGGTGACTTAACAGGGGAGTACGCTGAGCGTACATACAGGTACGCCCAGCGTACTCATCAGATACGGGTTTGCTTTGTTTTGGGCCTCGGTTTGGGCCATGCAAGGGATTTTGGTTCTTCGGGCCTTAGTGGGCCATCAGAAGTCAGATAATGTGGGCCAAGAAGATGTTTGGGCTTAGGGTAAGGCCCATTAGAAGGACGGGGTCCAATTTAGCAAATTGGGCCATTAGTGGGCCACTAGTGGGCTTGGGAAGCCTACCTAGTGTTGGGCCTTTGTAGATCATGGTTTGGGCCTTAGAACGGGATCAAGTTGGTCTAGGGGTAAAATGGTCATTTTACCCTAAGAAGGATTATTGTTCTGGACTAAGTGATATTTTGGTATTGGTAGCTCGGGAGCCGAAGGATCAGCAGCTCGGGGAATTGCCAAATAACAGCCAGAGGGGTATCAGCAGGACTTCCGTAGTGCAAAGTGAGTCACCTTACTGTGTGCATGGGTCTACGGCCACAATGTCGGCCCATTTATTTATGTATGGTAGGAAGACCCGGGGGTTAGCCCTAGGCATTGTATGATAGTATGTTTCCGGACCATGGTCCGATGTCGGGCGAGGCCCGAGGAAGGTCTATAGGTATGTTACTTCGGACCAAGGTCCGATGTCGGGGCAAGCCCGAGGAATGTTTGTATGTTAGTTTATACTTGTTGTCTGTGTGATACTTCTATGTACCTGGTAGGGAGCTGAGTGTGGGCAAGGTCCCGTATCTCATCACTAGCAGAGTATGGACGGGGTTACGTATCTCTTTAGTAGCAGAGAAAGGGCGGGGCCCGAGATAGGAGAGAAGTGAGTATAGGCGGGGGCCTGTATCTCACTATCATCCGGAGTGTGGACAGGGTTCCATGACTCATCAGTAGTAGGACAGGGGTGAGGCCCAAGTTAGGCGAGGCCTTAGGATAGGAATACATTAAAGTATGTTTGCTTATGTGTTTGCATGTTTATATGATTGTATGTGTATGGCGGGCGAGGCCCAGAGACAGGCGGGGCCTAAGAGAGACAGATTTGTATACCGAGCGGGGCTCGATGCCAGGTGGGGCCTGATGTCGGGCGGGGCCCGATGCCGGAGTGAGTCCGATGTCGGGCAAGTCCCGATGCAGCGGGCGGGGGCCTAGTATGTGGTTATGTGTATGGTATGTGGTAGTATGGGGAACTCACTAAGCTTCGTGCTTACGGTTTTCAGTTTTGGTTTCAGGTACTTTCGGTAGCGGAGGGAAGAGCTCGGGATGACTGCATTACACACACCATGATGTTTATCCTGGGATGTTTTGCTCTAATATAATATGTTTAGACATGATACTCTGATTAAATATGTTTTGAATGAATGGTTTGACAAATTATGGGTTTCATTAAGGTTTTAAAATGAAATTTTAGGTCATGATTTCTAGGATGTTACAAATGATGTGATGCTTGCTTGGTTAACTGCTGGATAATACTTGGGATACTGGTGGGTATAATATTGCATGGGAGAAAATGGAACTTCAAATCACTAAGTCAACCTCCTTATCTCCTTAACCCCACCGAAATCACCCTAGGGAGGATCAAATTTGGTGACTTCGGCCTAGGCATGACCGAAATCACCTTATTCCCCATGTGATTTCGGTCTTAACCCTTCCTCACTTTGTGTTTTCGTTCCTATCTCCCCCACAAAGGTGTTTTCGGTTTTGTAATCCCCACTAAGAGGTGATTTCGGCCTTAAGCAACCGAAATCACTAAGGTTGTGGGGTCCTACGCCTATAACACTTTAAATTTAAAAATGAAATTTTGTAATTCTTGGTCCATCTTGTCGACTTTCAATATTTATTATGAGTATGATCTTTAAGGCATATATATATTTACTTATGTATACACTTATAAAAACAATGCCCCCTTTGGGTGTTCAAAGTTTTATTGCAACAAAGTTATGATATGGTTGTACTTATACATAGATACATTTTAAACCTTGCTTGACACAAAATTTTCCAGTTGTCACACCTTACTGGAGGTTCCTAGCATATTCTTTTGTGATTTGCATTTCTGGAAGGAAGGGGGTTCTAATGAAATTAGTCAGACTGTGACTTCAGCCATTGTCGCTCTGGCTATGGACTGGGATTACAACTTCTCAAAATTCGTTTTTGAAGAGATGAAGAGCAACCTTCATGAAAAGAAGAATGACCTGTTTTTAAAGTACCCCAGGTTCCTTCCAATGATCCTAAATGAAAAATATCCTCAAATTGAGAGGTCTTCTGATACTTTGGATATGAAAGCAATCAAGAAAGGCTGCCAAAGTGTCTTATCAGAGATTGAAGGGGTTGATCAAATTTGGAAAGTTTGTTGAAGTTTAGGACACTCCTGCTGCTAGTTCCATAAATGTTGAGGTTGCCGAGGAACACATGGCACCCAAACCAAAATTTCAAGTTGCCTTTGAAGAGGTTGAAGTATCTGATGATGAAGAAGATCAAGGAAATGAGTTGTCAGAAAACGAGTTTGAAAATTTTATTCAGCAAAGTATCTTAATCCCATAAGAGGATGTTGTTGTCACTCCTCCGGTCGTCACTAAAAGGGAAAGTGACACAATTGTGAAATCTTCCTCACCTACGCCTAAACAGATGGATGCTCTTATTGCATAACTTCAACGAACTGCAAGGAAGCTTCCTCAAACAGTTTTTGTTGATATTGAACCTCCATCTGGAAGTGATCTAGAAGACTTATCCAACGCTTTACTCCCAAGGAAGCGAAAGAGAAGAGATCCAAGGCCGGGAGTGCTTATCACAGACCTAGTTCACAAGAAATCTACACCGACTGAGCCTAGTTCTATGGCTCAAAACATTCAAAGCCTACTTATTGAGACCACTCCAGTGACTCAAGAAATGTCAAGCCCGTTCACTGAATCCATTCCTATGGATCAATATTTTTAAAGCCTCATTGTTGAAGAAGATGGCATACCTTTGGAAGGAGCTCAAGCCTTAAGAAGCTCATTTGAAACACCTGAGCTAGACATCTCCAAAGGCAAAAGCAAGCTTCCTGACTCTGAATTGGTTGATGTCGTTCTGCTTCAAAACAGAGTCTTTGATTTAGAACAAATCTCTGCGGAAAAAAATTTGATAATTGGAAAGCAGGACATTCGTATCAGTGATCTTGAGAGAGAGAACTCCGACAAAGCTTCAAAGATTTCAGAACTTCAAGCAAATCTTGGTGGTCTAACTCCTCTATTCTTTGACCTGAAACAACGTCTATTTCAAAAATTTGGTGATGAATTTCAACCTTTGAGCGCTGAAGGAGAAAAGACCATTGCTTCTAGTTCTGGTCCCGCCAATCCAACTTTTCCATCATCAAGTGAAAGAGTTACAAGGCATGATCCAGATGCTAATCTTGGTTCATTCTTATATACTGGTCCTGCTTCTGCTCAAGAAAGAAGGGAGAAGAAAATAAGGGTTGAACAACTGAAAGGGAAGATGCTCGTGATGAAGCATTCATACCAAAATGCCCCAAGTGATCACCCTGAGATATTTTTCAGGGAAAACGGACAGAAATTCACAGATAAGTATGGAGATCGTTCTGGCATCACCATGTGGGGATATGACGTTGATAAAAACATGTGGGTGGTGAAGCGGAAAAGTGGAAGAATTGAGTATTATGAGAAGAAAGTTGACTTCCTGTCCTGGACAAAAGTTGATCTTTCTGAACTCATCCACGCGCCTTTCCACAATCCAACCAATGATCCCATGGCCTGGTCCTTCAAGAATTTTCTTGAGAGTAAAGCGAAAAATAACTTTGAAGACTTAAAGATTGCTTCATCGTTTACTAAAAAGGCCAAGGGTGTCATTGATCCTCACACCAACAAAACCATGGTGAATGTCATGTGGCCGCCCACAAAGCA
This sequence comes from Lactuca virosa, assembly GCF_052849685.1. Lineage (NCBI taxonomy): Eukaryota > Viridiplantae > Streptophyta > Magnoliopsida > Asterales > Asteraceae > Lactuca > Lactuca virosa. Next base: position 223,616,954 of record NC_136428.1, read on the forward strand.
AGCTAAAAGGATTCCACTTCCCAAAAGCTTACCTGAAGGCACTTGGACTCAATGTAATTATGAGTTTATGATGAGGCTACTGCAACTGTGGTGATCAAGCTGAAGAAAAACCAGTTTCGCATTGTTGATCCCAAAGATCTGTTGAAGTCTGGAGAATGTGATATTCGTACTTTGTCAAACTTTCAAATAATTTTTGAGAATGAATTGTTTGAAGCTGCCGCAAAAAGCCTTTACTGGAATGGTAGCAACAATAATTAACAAGAAGCTGTGGGCAGGGGCTTTTGACCAAGCAGACGTGCATCTCGTGGAGAAACCTTGAGGAGAACTGAAAGCAATAAACCAAGGGGGAGATTGTTGGGCTATATTTAGTGGTTTATGCTTTTTTTAATGTATTATATGGTTCTCGGTGGGCTTAGTGTGTTTTCGGTGGGCCTTTTATGTTTGGGCTTTAGGTTGTCGGCTAGTATATATTTGTTCTGTGTATAGCCTTTCTAGGCCAATGCGTTTTTTGGTGAACCATAGTGATTCACGGCTGAAGAGTGATTTGAATGTACTTGACAACTGTTCAATAGAATTGTGTGCATTCATATTATTGAAACGTGTTCTTGATATATTTTGTTGATTGTTTCGTTTCATTGTTTGATTAAGATTTCGCATTAATCAAACTATTGCATTGGTACATTGATAGATCCGAGTTCAGGGACTTACAATTACAGATTGTTGCTCTAAAGATGGCTATACTTACATTTACTTCACTTTCACTTTTCTCTCAAATCAAACTCTTTCAAAACATTCTTCTTGCTCATTTATTGTCTTTACTTTGATTATACTCATAGTTCTTCATTTATTACTTAAGTACTTTGTTGAATTCTCACTTCAGTCTCGACTGGTATTACCAGACTTGACTGGAACATCCAATTAAAAGCAGACATTGATCATAAGCATTAACTCAAGGTTTGAGTTTTCAAACCTTGTCCCTGCGCATCATATCCTTGTTCTCACACTCCCAAAGTGAGCTCCTTTTCCTTTGATCTTCCATGGGCATTGCCAAACTTTCCTTTGGCCCGAGGACATGCCAACTCATTCACATGGAGGAGTAGGCTTTGTTCTTTGATAAAGGGTTACGTGGGTTAATTGAAGATACTATGGTTTGTAGGGGTCCCTTCTTTTGGGACATTCAATGACGACTTATTTCATTACCATTTAGGTTTGGTGGTTTGGGGTTGTACTCAGCGGTAGAGACTTCCTCCTATGCTTTTTTAGCTTCACGATCTCAATCATGGGTGTTACAAGATCATAGCTTGCGAGATAGTGACATATGTGATATGAGTTCTTATTATGTTTGTGCTTTGGCTTGTCTTCATGATACGATTTTGGGTTTTGACTACAGCATTGTCACTTATAAGGACACTGCCCCTCCAAAAGCTCAACATTCATTGGCGAGTGACCTTTTTAGTAAAATTATCCAAGATATGGAAGTTGACTTTGACATGACTATTAGGCTGAAAGCGGTTTTGAGTGTCTAAGGGCACCACATGCTCAAGATTTTCTTATGACTATTCCTATTGACGGTCTTGACCACTATATGTCACCAGTGAAGTATCATGCTATCATTAAGTATCGCCTTCTGATTCATTTATTTCCGTTTGATGAGACATGCCATGTTTGTTGTAAGGCATGCTTGGACTCCTTTGCTAAGCATGCAGTTTATTATAGAGAGCTCCTGTGTTTCAAGTAACAACACGATCTGGTTAGGGATGTTCTTTTCGACATATATAGGCATGCCAGAGTTTCTGTCAAGAAAGAGGCTCCTCTGAACTTTCTAACTAACCTGTTAAAAGGTAGATCAACACTTAGACCAAATGATGTTTAAGTTTTTGGATAGGTTGGAGGGAAGTACGCATGTATAAATCTAATTGGGGTTTCCCTTTTTGTGGGCTTCGGGGATAGGGGTTTCACTGTAGAGGAGGACAGACTACTTTAAAATTTGCCTCATACAAAATGGTAAAACATGTATTTAATACTAACGATCATAGTTTAATTGAGTTAATATGTCTAAAATATAAACTATTGTCATGTTGAAAAATATTTGCATATATGAATAATATCAAAAGCCACTAGAAAAATAAATGCATGTGACCACGCGACAAATAATATTAAACTCCGTAAACTATGTATATTTCTAATCCCCCATGGGGTGCTACAAATTAAACATAACTACACATAATGTATTACAATGATATAATCAAAAGCAAAACATAAAACCAAGTTTTTTCTTCCAAATTCAAACACCTACTGATTCTTATTGCTCACAATCCTAGATCGACATCACCTCCTCCACCATACCATAATGCATGACCAGCTCCGAAAGCAAGGCCAATTCAAATCATCAATCACCTTTCAAAAAGGCACAAGTCTAAAGTCGAGCTTACATCATGATTTGCTCTTCTTTTAGTTGTAACAAAAATGGTATTTCGGCTTTGAAGTTTATTTCGTTGCTACTTGAAGGTTTGGCAACTACAGGAATGTCGTGTTTATGTCTCCCTTCATATGTAGTTACAACGGATTTAAGGTCCGATAACGCCCGCTCAACATGCTTTCGAACTTTGCATCCTATGTAGGTGCATCTATAGTAACTCCTGCAGGTCACAAGTTATATATAAGCAAAATTACTTTTTGAACCGCAGGTTTTCCAAGACTGAAGTCTGTAAGATTCATGATTCTAACTTTATTTCGAAGTATTTAATACAATACGATAACGGGTCCTAGGAACTTTATGTGTAGTTAATTGGACCATATGGACAACGGGTCCTACGAACTTTATTAAAAATAGACAAAACCCAAGACCTAAACACAAAAAGTCTACATGTCTATAACATCAATCTACGTACATATTATCCAAATATTTTAATATAATCACAATAAATTTAAGTGCATTAAAGAAGTTATTTTATGAAAATCATCACCTGGGGTAAATATTCCCTTTCACAACTTTCTGCCCATATTTTCGCCACTTGAATCCATCGTCTAATATATCGATTTCACTTCTCGTCTGCACCACAATCTTTGGTTCAGTGACCACCACCCGACAAGAGCTACTCCGGTCCACACATTTCACCTCAGTCTTCCTGCACAAAAAGTCTCGTCAATCAGTAAACTTTCAACTTTAGCATGTACTTTAGTGATCATATATAAGAAAAAAGACTCTAAAACGATGGAAATTTGCCTTCTTTTTGGCATTAGTTCGTAAGCTTGTTCATCGGCAACCACCGCTGGTTTATGAAGCTGCGGTGGCTCATGGTTATGCCGACCACTGTAGATGATCTCGCTGGTATTCCCATCAAGAAAATGTCCGATCTTTTTGGTCACCGGGCAGTTTTCTTGCGTGCATCTGTAATAGCTACGAGGAAGCTCGCTTGCCTTCACTTGTTTCTGCCCGTATTTCCTCCAGTTATACCCATCGCTAGCGGGTTTAGTTAGAGCCACCACTCGTTCGGGTTTCGAGTCACCAGATTCAGAATCCGAAACAGTTTCCGGTGATCGGATTTGGGAGGAGTTGTCGACGTAGGGGTCTGATGTTTGACTGGTTCGTGATTCTTCCGTGGATAATAGAGATGAATAATCACTGTAAAGTGGAGGTGGGTTTTCAGCGGCGGGGGAAGGCAGGACTCCGGCGAGAAGCTGAGAGAGAGAATGGATATCAGTGTCTGGATAGTGATCGGAGAAGAAATTGGAGACAAGTGTCATGGGGCCGGGGCTAATCCCGGTGAGGAAGGTATCTGAAGAAGAACGCGGTGGGAGTGTTATCATTGGTGGAACTCTCCGTGGCGATGGTGCTGAATCTCCGCCTGTCTCCGCCATGTAACTAATTACGCTGTATGAATGGATTGTATAGGATATGGTATAAATATTTGAGGGACAACAATCATGCTAGTGCAAATTGCTTGAGCAAATTAAAACCAAAAGGGACCTTTTGAGTCGCTAGTGTGGGCCACTAGTCACGGTTGTATTTCCGTACAATATTCATGGAGTTTTGTGTAATGATATTTAAAAAGAATATAAACACATAAAATACTTAAATATATAAACTACTTTGCAAAAAACTATAATTACAATTGCTTAGGCTAATCATTAGCAATTTTACAAATGAAATACTAAGGTTGTAAGGAGTACTAAATTAACACGGTTCAACAAGATGATTGTGAAGTGAGCATCCACCGCATCATCAGCAACACTTTGGTTGCAGTTAAATTATTTGTGATGAAAACTCGAGGAGGACACCACACTTTCTCTCCTCCTTTTTTTCTTTCTTAAGATTATTTATGTTTTTTGAAAATAAAGGTTATATTAGAATTTGTTTAACTATTTACCATTTTATAAATACCAACCAATTTTAATGATCAATGAGGAGATTAAGAAAAATATCCCAGCGACCGGATATCGTAGTTTGTTTTAGTTTTGTTTTTTTCTTTTTAATTTGTGGTTTTTTTTAAAAAAAATTATGTACTTTTCTTTTTTCCAATGTAATGAAATATTAGCATTTTTATTAATTTTGCATTTACTAATCATTTTTTTTAATTAAATTTAATTATTTCTTAAATATGTTTTTCAAATTAAAGTAATTTTTTTTTAAAAAAAAAGAAAAAAAAGTACAATGAATTGAAATGGACTATTTCTAGGGTTTTATGGAGTGGAGGGGAAATGAGATGACACTTGAGATGATATAGAAAATGTGAAATTTGAAATGTAACCACACCCTCCACCTTAAATATTTATAAAAAAGAAATACAATTGTTATGACTATTTAACTACAATATAGTAGGCGATTGTAGGACATTATATATATATATATATATATATATATATATATATATATATATATATATATATATATATATATATATGGTTTGGATTTGAAAGCTTTTGGGTTAGAAAGGAAATGAGAATCTCTCATGTGTTTCTATGAGATATCTCCAGAAAAATCTCAAAATTATGGGAAAATTTTTTAATAAAGTCCTAAATTTTATTTTATGAACAAAAAAATCCAGACTTTTTCACTTTTTGAATAGAAAAACCTAAAAAGCTGGTTAATTTATTCACTTTAGTCCTTTTTGACCTGTTCAGCAGGTTACGAAATCAAATTGTTAATTTTCGGAAAATAATAGGATTTTTTTGCAGATTTCGTCAAAATTTTTATATAATGTATAAACATATTTTTTACATATCTATATCAATTTTTAATTATTTGTGTATTTGTTAAGTTTTTATATGTATATATATTTACGTATTTTTATGTATTTTAAATATATAAACATATTTTTTACTTATTTATATGTATTTTTAACCATTTTACATATTTTTTTATGTATTGTTATGTGTTATTTTTATGTATTATGTATGCATATCTATTTTTATGTTTTTTACGTATTTATGTATTTTTTAAGCTTTTTATATAGATATTTATGTATTTTAAATGTATAAACATATTTTTTTCCGTATTTATATCTATTTTTAAGTATTTTACATATTTTTTATGTATTACGTATTTATGTATTTTTTTTAAAGTTTTTTATATAGATGTTTTTGTGTATTTATGTATTTTAAATGTATAAACGTATTATTTTACATATTTATATGTATTTTTTTTAAGTATTTTACATACTTTTTGTGTCTTTTTATGTGTTTTTTATGTATTGTGTATTATGTACTTATATAAATACATAATACATAAAAAAAACACATAAAAACACACAAAAAAATAGATAATTAAGCAAAATTTCTAATAGGGAAACTCCATATAAATACATAATACATAAAATTCTATATAAGAAAACTAAAAAAATACATAAATACGCAAAATTCCATATAAATACATAATACATAAAAACACATAAAAACACACATAAAATATGTAAAATACTTTTAAAAAAAATACATATAAATATATAAAACAATACGTTTATACATTTAAAATATGTAAATATACAAAAACATCTATATAAAAAACTTAAAAAAATACATAAATACGTAATACATAAAAAAAATATGTAAAATACTTAAAAATAGATATAAATACGTAAAAAATACTTTTATACATTTAAAATACATAAACATCTATATAAAAAATTATAAAAAATACATAAATACATAAAATACATATAAATACATAAAAAATAAAAAATATCACATAAAAATACATAAAAAAATATGTAAAATGGTTAAAAATACATATAAATAAGTAAAAAAAATACGTTTATATATTTAAAATACACAAAAATACGTAAATATACACATATAAAAACATAGAAAATACACAAATACATAAAAATAGATATAGATATGTAAAAAGTATTTTTATACATAATATAAAATTTTTGACGAAATCTGCAAAAAGAGTATCATTATTTTCCAAAAATTAACAATTTGATCTCATGACCTGCTGAACGGGTCAAAAAGGACTAAAGTGAATAAATTACCCAGTTTCTTGGGCTTTTCTATTCAAAAAGTGAAAAAGTCATGATTTTTTTGTTCAAAAAATAAAATTTAGGACTTTATTAAAAATTTTCCCAAAATATTGGGATTTTTTTGGAGATATATTGTGTTTGTATAATTTTTATGAATTTACAAAAAGAATATCTTAATAGTTATAAAAAAAACAAATAAAACTACAATAATTTTGATAACTAAAAATTAATTATAAAAGAACCACCACCAGTCTACTATAAATTTCATTTCATTCAACATAAGAAAAACATGAATTAATTTTCGATTAAAGATGAGTCTAATTAGCTCAAATTATCAGTGCAGACTGTTAGATAAATAATCATTCGGCCCCTGAAAGGTAGATATAAACCATAAATGGGTTCTCCACCGCCCACTGCGACTCCCCGATATTATGAGGTTTTGGGGAAAGGGCTTGCCTTAAGTGATGATAAGTGTAGCACCTGGTTCTTGGTATGTATTTTTATTTAAGTATTTTGCATTTTTGGCCTTGGACTCGGCGAGTTGAAGGACCGACTCGCCGAGTAGAAGCGGGATGAGGCGCGGGATTTAAGTGATGGACTCATCGAGTCGGGTCCCGGACTCGACGAGTAGGCTCTGACTGGACAAAACCTTAATCTGAGGGTTTGTACCCTATTTAAACAACTTTATGCAGCCTCCATCGCCCCTTTATGCTCCCAGAAACCCTCCATAGCAAACCCTAAGTGTTTTGGTGCAAGATCTAAGGCTTTTGAGTGATTTTTGTGGGTTTTGACCTTAAGGAAGAAGGAAGAGCATAGAAGGATCAATCGGAGACTGAAGGATTCAAGTTTGGTTCATCATTCGCAGTCTTTGAGAGGTATAAAGTCTGTACCTTGCTCTTTCATTTGATAGATCCCTTTTTGGGAGATTTAGGGCTTTTATAAGCCATTTTTGGTAACCAACCATGATTGCAAACATGGTTAGGGGTTGAGGCTTTGGAATCAGGTCTTTATAGGGGTCACAAGGCAGATTTGGGTTGCTTTTGCACCCAAGGAAGGCCCCATGCAACACTAGAGCTTATTTTATGTCCTTTTGAGCTCAAAGTCCCATGCATGCACGTAAAGTTTGTAACTTTACATGCTAGAACGATTGAAGGAGCTTAGATCTATCTTTTGGTCAAGCGTTGTACATCAGAAATCGAGGATTTAGGGTGTGGATGTTATCGACTCGGCGAGTCCGTTCTTGGGACTCGACGAGTCCAAGGCTTTGAGTCCCATATCTGTTGAGGGTCAGAAGGACTCAGTTGGGTGTTAGAAGGGTTGTAGCGGGACAGAAAGAGTAACCCAACGCATTGGACTTAATTTTAGACCTGGAGTTCATTGGACTGTACGAGTTCTAGAACAGACTCAGCGAGTCCAAGGCAATCTCCTTATGTTTGGAGATGAACTAGACGAGTTGTTCATACAACTCGGCGAGTCAAGGTCAGGACTTGTTCATCAGTTGAAGGTGAACTCGGCGAGTGTTCATCCGACTCGGTGAGTCGGATGAAGGTTCATTGATGTTCGTAAGGAAGGGGAACTCGTCGAGTCGTTGCCAAACTCGATGAGTCGAGTCGTGGATAAGGACGAGTAAAGGGAAGGGACTCGACGAGTTGACGGCCCAACTAGGCGAGTCAGGTCAACTGGAAGTTGACTTTGACTTGGACTTGGTTAGGGGTAAAATGGTCATTTTACCCTAAGAGTAGACATCAGTTTCTAACTGAGTGTTTTGTGGGAATTATAGCCGGAGGATTTCCGGAGCAGCAGCGGACGGAAGTTTCCCGCACAGTTTATCAGCAGTTTCTCATACGAGGTGAGTTACCTTCCAGTAGGGGTGGGTCTAAGGTCACAATGTCGGCCCACCAAAGAGGAGTATTTAGAAGATGATTGTCTTTGTGATAATTATCTTGGTCTGGTTACATGCTTTGGTCATGAGTTTTATTTGTATGATATGTTACATGTATGATAGGGATTGGTTTCCCTGATAGCGGTCCTTAGGACCGAAGGGTAGGTCAGTACCCGGATATGTCTGTCTGTATGTTTATATCATGTTGTTGTATGCTAGTGGTAGGGGGTGGAATAGTCCCCAGTTACCGGTTGAAAGATACCGATGACGGTTACCGGTTGAAAGATACCGATGATGATTACCGGTTGAAAGATACCGACGATGATTACCGGTTGAAAGATACCGAGGATATTGTATGGTATGTGATGATTACCGGTTGAAAGATACCGATGAGGATTACCGGTTGAAAGATACCGACGATGATTACCGGTTGAAAGATACCGAGGATATTGTATGGTATGTGGTATGATGGGGGAACTCACTAAGCTTTGTGCTTACGGTTTCGGTTTTGGTTTCAGGTACCTCTTCGTCTAAGGGGAAGGAGCCGGCGGCGTAGCATTGCATCACATACACCCATGATTTCCGCATGGAGTTTTCTGGGATTGTACTCTGATATGTTATTATTTTATGACTTGGGTTTTTAGACATGTTACATTGTTTTATGAGATGATGTGTTTTCACAGTATTTTCTTATGAATGTTTTATGAGTCAATTTATTAAAAAGAAATTTTTGGACTTGAAAATTGGGTCGTTACAAGTTGGTATCAGAGCCCTGGTTTGAGGGATTCGGACACACCCTCGGGGGTGTCTGGACTCAAACTGAGGGGCTAAAAGGTTTTACAAGGAAAATGGTTTTCTAAAATAAAAAAGGAAGGATTTTAAGAAATACTAAGTGTGTGATGCATGCGACCGGCCGGGCTCAAGTAAGTTTTCCCCAAGATACCCATACTTGATATGTTATGCTATATGGTTTTGATTCAGAAAACTGCATGCTAGAATAGGACTAAGGATCTAGGAGGATGCCGTGTGTGCCTGATATTTGATTTTGAGAATTGCATGCTAGTTAGGGCTAAGGATCTAGGAGGATGCCTTATATGCCTGTTGTATGAGCTGTATGCTAGGACTGTTTAGTCAGCAGTAGGATGGCATGTGTAGGTTATGCCTGATTTGGTTACCCAATGCACGAATGCTGCTTGCTTGGTGCTATGGGGTTCTGGCCATTTTCAACTAGCTAAGGAACGGATATGTAACAGTATCCGCAAGTTAGTTATGGGGAAGTGGTGGGGACTCCAAGTGCAGCTGATGGCGGAGGGTAGGTCAAAGAGTGCCTTAGGAAAGCCTAGGATGAGGTCAGTGGAAAGGGTATCAGTAAAAGGGACTTGGAGAAGTCGAAGCAATCCTTGATGAAAGTACAGGTAGATGTGGAAGGTAGTATGGGCCCGTACTACTGAAAGCAGAGGACCCGTACTCGAATCAAGGAAGGCCTAGATGGAACTGGGAAACTTGGAAAGTGTGTTAGACCTCTCGAGAGTATGTGTGATCCTGACATTTATGCGTGTATTTTTTAGTATGGTGACCACGCGACATGGAGCAGGAGGTTCTAGATCAGGATCAGGATCAGGCTCGGGTGCAGGATCCGAGCAGGTTGATGACGGGCTGCGCGAGTTCATCGCGTCTGAGATCACGAGAGGCATTCTTGAGTCGACCCCGGTCATTTTCGGGTCGATCAAGGAAGGGATTGTTGAGCTGATGGAGGATCGCCTCCGGGCATTCAGGAGTGATATGGCGTCTAGCCAGACGAGTACGCGCACACTGTCCTTTAAGGACTTCTGTGGGAGTGGTGTGCCAGATTTCCATGGGGTGAAAGACCCCATTGCAGCTAGGAGATGGATCGCAGACATCGAGTCTGCGCAACTGACCAGCTTCTGCCCCGAGGGGTCGAAGGTGAGATATGCAGTAGGGTGTTTGAGGGACAGAGCTAGAGATTGGTGGGAGTCTGTTGGTGACTCATTGGGAGCCTCGGCTGTTGAGGCTATGACCTGGTTAGACTTTGTGACCAGATTCAGGGCAGAGTTTGCACCAGCTGTGGAGCTTCAGCAGCTGGCCAGGGATTTCTTGGACATGAGACAGACTACGGAGATAGTGGCGGAGATCACCGCCAAGTTCCGGGAGAGGGCATTATTGGTGCCCCAGTATGCAGGAGATGAGGATATGAGGAGGACCCGCTACCATGACATGCTACGAGCTGATATTCGGGAGCATGTCAGTTTCTCAGCTTGCCCTACCCTGGATTCCATGATTGCCAGGGCTAGGGAGAGGGAGATTAATCTGGAGCACATCCGGAAGAGGAAGGCAGCGGAGGGGCTGACAACGGGGGCTTCGGGGAAGAAGCCCAAGGGATATGATGCTAGGCCGAAAGGCCAGTCTGGGCGGGACCGCTGTGGGAAATGCGGTCGGTCACACGAGGGAGCTTGTCGCACTGGGCCGGGTTCAGGCTGCTATAAGTGTGGCAAGGTTGGGCATTTTGGCAGAGATTGCACTGCCCCAGCTCCTGCGATTCAGATATCAGACCTGATTTTCTTTCATTGCAATCAGAAGGGCCATCAAAAGGCCAGTTGCCCCAGATTGACAGCAGCAGCGGCGCCGGCAGTGGCGCCGACTCCAGCGACAGCACAGGTTGTGGATGGCCGGAAGGCCAAGATGGAGGCTCCAGTGGTTCGGAGCCGAGCATTTCAGCTGACAGCCGAGGAGGCACGCGCTGCACCCGATGTGGTGACGGGTATGATTTCTTATTTGTATGTTGTTATGTTATGTCGCAGTGATTTTGATATATTATGTGCCTTGCTTAGGATCGTTCCATGTGAACGGTATCCCAGTTCAGGTGTTGTTTGATTCGGGTGCCACCCGATCATTTGTCTCTCTTGCGCTTAGCAAGAAGTTTCCAGAGTCTTCGGGCATGTTGGATTGCCCTCTAGAGGTCGAGATTGCGGACGACCGATCGGTACGGGCGTCAGAGGTCTACCGGGATTGTGTTTTGAGGCTGTTTGAGGAGCGTTATCTGGTAGATCTGGTTCCCATACCTTTGCGGGGGAACAAGGTTATTATCGGTATGGATTTGCTGAGCCCCAATGGGGCAGTGATTGACTGCGCGCAACAGTCAGTACGGATTAGGACCCCTAGTGGGGGAGAGCTGGTGGTTCAGGGCGAAGGGCCACAGCAAGGACCAGCCTTATGTTCGGCAGTGAGGGCTAGGCGCTACCTCCAGCAGGGTTGCGCAGGTTATGTCGCCTATGTTATGGATACCCAGGAGGCGGGTAGGGCGACGGTGGGTGATGTGTCCGTAGTACGAGGGTTTGCCTGGGATACCTCCAGAGCGACAGGTGGAGTTCAGGATCGACCTAGTCCCTGGTGCGGCTCCCATAGCCAAGGCACCGTATCGGTTGGCTCCTCCTGAGATGCAGGAGTTGTCTACACAGCTGCAGGAGCTGTTAGACAAGGGATTCATTAGACCGAGTAGTTCTCCCTGGGGAGCCCCGATTTTGTTTGTGAAGAAGAAGGACGGGTCGCATCGGATGTGTATAGATTATCGGGAGCTGAATAAGGTAACGGTGAAGAGCCGTTACCCACTCCCGAGGATTGATGACCTCTTTGACCAGCTACAGGGAGCATCTTGGTTCTCCAAGATTGATTTGCGATCAGGATATCATTAGATGAGGGTCAGAGAGGAGGATGTACAGAAGACTGCGTTCCGGACGCGCTATGGCCACTATGAGTTTGTGGTGATGCCTTTCAGGCTCACCAATGCTCCTGCCGCGTTCATGGACCTCATTGATGGGTTTTGAGCATTCTAACACTTCCTAAGTGTACATGCAACCCTAATAACCTTGGATCTATGTTTGTCTAATAATCATGCAAAGTTGAATTCCAAGGTTATATTCCTATCTAGCATACATGGGGAACATTTTTAACTTGAATGAAAGATAGAATAACTTACCTTGTTGTTGATTATGATCCTTGAAACCTTGTGAGCCTAGCACCCCAAGTGTGATGCCTCAAATGCTTCACACAACACCAAATGCAAAGGAGTAAACTTTGAGAGAATCTTACACTTGCAAAATCGGCTCTAGCCCTCTTGTTTCTTAGTGTCGCCGATTTTGGTGGAGAACATGTTGCTTATATAGTGTGTCACATCTAGGGTTACACCATGTAAATCCTAATGTGGCATGACTCTTCATTTCCATGACCCAAGGGGTTGTAACTCCCATGGAGCCTCCATGGAGCATTCAATGGGTTTAACCCAACTTGATTATCCATGGAGCCTTTTAGCCCACTATACAAGTTATGGATGATTTACATGATCAACCCATATATTTAATTAGTCATCTTTTGACCACTTAATTAATCCTAGATTAATTTTTGATCAATACTAATTAAATAATACTATTAATATATTAGAACTTATAATATATTAATAAACCAAAAGTGTTATTTCTCTCATTTAGTCTATCCAAATGCATGATGCCATGCAACCCAAATGGACCATGCCGGGTCGGGTCAAGTACATACCAGAAATAGTTATGGACTTAGACACCTTATCCAACAGTCTCCCACTTGGATAAGTCGAATAACTATAACTGCAAGTATGACTTCAGGAACCGATCAGCAATCGTAGCTCTTTTCAAGGTTTCTCGGAACTGAGAAGATGATGATACGCCATTTCAGATAAGTGATAATATAATCCTCTGTTCTAGATATCAGCCGGACAAATACATGGAACAATGTCTTACTTATTGTCCAGCAGTTTGTTTCCCGATTTCCGATTTGTTTGACAAAGAACTTAATTGAACACATCAACTTAGTTCTGACCGGGCCCGATACATAGGTCAAAACAAAATCATCGAGGGGCCCAGATATCAGCTTCTAATCCAAGAAGGAACAGATAAACTTCGACTCATATGTTTGTTCTACCACTCATTGAATTATACACAAAAGCACGTTTTATAACATCGAGTTACCAATGCGTTAACGTACAATCAATGCATAACCAACTCATAAGTAACAAATCATATCTCTAGGTTTGAAGACTTATATGATATTACCGTCTCACGATCACTCGAGATAAATTCCATGAAGTGATTCCAGTGAGCGTGGGTTGAGTCCAATGCTCAGAACTTATGAGCACTCATGAGTGTTGTAGCCATGTCCAACAACTTAGACCTCTGCAACCAATCATGACAGTCTTGATTCATACCTACTTCCGACATATGACCGACTGTGGAGGTTCGAATAATATGATATACCAAACATAATTATTCTGGAAGTCAAAACATGCAAAAGAAATATAGTAAACGATCGACAAGAGATAGCAACACTTTACTCATAAATAAAACACCTTTTATTCATCATCTAATGTCAATTACACTTTACAAATTTGAAGGTTATCTAACTACTAAATCTAATATCATCCTTCAGCCCTATGCTCCGAGCATGCTGGAGATGCTTAACCCGAGTCAGTCCCTTCGTGAGGGGATCTGCTGGATTCTCATTCGATGATACCCTCTTTGCCACGAGGAGTCCTTCTTCTATTCGATGTCTGATGAAATGGTATTTTCTGTCGATGTGTCTGGATCTCCCGTGATCCCTTGGTTCCTTGGCTAAGGCAACTGCACTTTCACTATCACAGAAAATTTCCATTGGCTCTTTAATAGCTGGTACAACTCCAAGGTCTCCAATGAAGTTCTTCAGCCATATCGCCTCCTTTGCTGCCTCGCTAGCTGCTATATACTCTGATTCGCAAGTTGAATCAGCCACTGTCTCTTGCTTGGAACTCTTCCAAGAAATTGCTCCTCCATTTAAGGTAAAGACCAAGCCTGACTGAGAGCGGAAATTATCCCTATCAGTCTGAAAGCTAGCATCACTATACCCTACAACTCTCAAGTCTTCACTCCCACCGAGGGTAAGGACCCAATCCTTAGTCCTCCGTAGGTACTTGAGGATATTCTTTACCGCAGTCCAGTGTGCCTTGCCAGGGTTCCCCTGATACCTGCTAACCATGCTCAAAGAAAAGGCTACATCAGGTCGAGTACACGTCATAGCATACATGATCGATCCTACAGCCGAAGCATAAGGTATTCGACTCATTTCTGCTATCTCAGCCTCAGTACTAGGGCTTTGTGTCTTACTCAATCTGGCGTTACTCTGGATGGGTAACTCTCCTTTCTTGGAGTCCTGCATGCCGAATCTCTTCAACACCTTATCCAAGTAAGTACTCTGACTAAGTACAATTAGTCTTTTACTCCGGTCTCTCAAGATCCTTATCCCTAGAATATAGGCAGCTTCTCCTAGGTCCTTCATAGAGAAACACTTCCCAAGCCAGGACTTAACTTCCTGCAGAGTTGGGATGTCATTTCCTATGAGTAGTATGTCATCCACATACAATACCAAAAAGCTAACTATACTCCCACTAGCCTTGACATATACACAAGATTCATCTTCACTCCTAGAAAAGCCAAATTCCTTGACTTTCTCATCAAAGCAAAGATTCCATCTGCGAGGTGCTTGCTTTAACCCATAAATGGATTTCTCAAGCTTACACACTCTATTAGGGTACTCTGTGTTGACAAAACCCTCTGGCTGACTCATGTAAACATCCTCAGCCAACTTTCCATTAAGGAAAGCGGTTTTGACATCCATTTGCCATATTTCATAGTCATGAAATGCGGCTATGGCTAACAGAACCCTAATAGACTTAATATTGGCCACTAGAGAAAAGGTCTCATCATAATCAACTCCCAGAGTTTGTGAGAAACCCTTTGCAACCAGTCGTGCCTTATAAGTGTGTACATTACCATCCATGTCGGTCTTCTTCTTGAAGATCCATTTGCACCCTACAGTCTTACGACCTGGTACATTCTCAACCAAGTTCCAAACTTGATTATCATACATGGACTGTATCTCGCTGTCCATTGCCTCTTTCCACTTGGCTGACTCAGGGCCTGCCATGGCTTCCGTGTAACTGTTAGGTTCATCCAGACCTATCAGCGTCTCATCACTGATAAGTGTATCACCTTCCGCAATAATATGGAATCCATAGTAATGCTCAGGTGCATTCCTAACCCTTGTGGAACGCCTCAAAGGTACAGACTTGTCAATTGGCTCAACAGAAGTTTCCTCCTCAAGTTGAGTGCTAGGGTTTGAAGTTCCTTCACCACTTGACTCTTGAATTTCTTCAAGGTCAACTTGCCTCTCACTGTCTCCTTGGCTTATGAACTCTCTCTCTCTCGAAAGAACGCCCTCCTAGCTACAAAGACCACATTCTCACTAGGTCTGTAGAAGAGGTAACCAAAGGATTTCTGTGGGTAGCCGATGAAAATACACCTCTCACTTCGAGGTTCGAGCTTATCATGAGTCTCGCGTCTCACGAAAGCCTCGCAACCCCAAATCTTAATGTGGTCTAGTTTGGGTACTTTACCAGTCCACATCTCATGAGGAGTTTTGGCAACTTTCTTTGTGGGAACTAGATTAAGGATATGGGCGGCAGTCTCTAAGGCATACCCCCAAAATGAGATTGGTAGCGAAGCTCGACTCATCATGGAACGAACCATATCCAACAAGGTTCGATTACGCCTCTCAGCTACACCATTCAACTGCGGTGTCCTGGGAGGTGTCAATTGTGAGACAATCCCACATTCCCTAAGATAGTCGAGGAACTCTGAACTAAGATACTCACCACCTCGATCGGATCGAAGCATCTTAATGTTCCTGCCCAATTGATTCTCGACTTCCTGTTTAAACTCTTTAAACCTCTCAAAAGTCTCTGACTTATGCTTGATTAAGTAGACATATCCATATCTACTGTAATCATCAGTAAAAGTCAAATAATAACGATTAGCATCCCTTGTGGCATGTTTGAAGGGCCCACACACATCCGTGTGTATAAGATCCAACAAACCTTCACCCCTCTCACAAGAGCCTGTGAAGGGTGACTTTGTCATTTTTCCAAGTAAGCATGATTCGCAACTATCATCTGACTTTAGGTCAAATGACTCCAATACTCCATCCTTTTGGAGTTGGCCTATGTGTTTCTTGCTTATATGTCCAAGACGACAATGCCATAATGATGCTTTATCCAAGTTATTATCATTAACAGAATCAATACACAATACATTATTTCCTAAGTTATCAACCACAGATACAATTTCATACACACCATCACAAGGTAATGCTTTAAAATAAAGAACATTATTAAAGAAAGCATTAATCGAACCAACTTCATTATCAAATGAAAAGGTGAAACCTTGTTTATACAATGCATGAAAGGAAATAATATTTCTTGCCATTTCTGGCGAATAACAACATTTATTCAAATCTAAACTAAACCCACTACTTAGCGATAAAGTATAAACTCCAATCTCGGTGACAGGTAAAGCTTTCCTATTCCCCATGATTAAGTTTATTCTTCCATGCTCCACATTCTCACTTCTTCTTAGTCCCTGCAAATCAAAACAGATATGAATACCACAACCGATATCAAGGACCCAAGAGTTAGAATGGGGTGAGTTATTAGATAAGATAGTGTAAATACCTGCATGGTTGGGTTTAACTTTCCCATCCTTCACATCTTGCTGGTACTTTGGGCAGTTCCGCTTCGAATGTGACTTTTCATGGCAATAGAAGCATTCAGCCTCTTTAGGGTCAGAAGAAGGAGTGACAAAACCTTTCTTGGTTCCACTTGAAGAAGAGCCATCAAGGGTCCTAGCCTTGGTACCCTTCGAAGAGCTCTTCATCTTCTTCCCTCTACCTTTCCCGATTGCCAAAACCGGGGCGGAGTTTGGAGTAGGAGTGTTAACAACCGACTTACCCTTAAGACCTGTTTCTGCGGTCTTGAGGAGTCCCTGAAGTTTGCTGAGTGTGACCTCTTCCTTATTCATGTGATATGTCATGCGGAATTGATCATAGCACGATGGTAAGGAGTGCAAAATGATATCTATTGCAAGCTCCTCAGGGAAGTTCACATTAAGCTTCAGCAACCGATCCACATACCTTTGCACTTTCTGCATGTGGCTCGTGACGGATTCCCCGTCCTTCATCATGGTTGTTATGTTAGAGCATATGATTTCATACCTCTCTTGTCGTGCACTTTGATGGTATCTTTCCATCAGATCTTGGTGCATTTCAAAAGGGTAGAAGTCCTCATAGGACTTTTGGAGTTCCGCTGTCATGGTGGCCAACATGATGCATGCCACTTTTGTAGCATCCCTTTCATGTGCCCGGAAGTCAGCGATCTCCTGGGGAGTTGCAGTGGTCTCATCAATCTCCTTAAGCTCCTTGTCAAGGACATATTCTTTGTCCTCGTAGCGGGTAATCATCCTGATGTTTCTGATCCATTCATTGAAGTTGGATCCATCAAAAGTGACTTTCCCACACAAGTTCATAAGAGTAAAGGAGCCATTAGGATTAGAGCCAGAAGCAGCATTGTTTGAAGACATCTGAAAGAAGAGGACAAGATTAGTTTAGATATTAAGAGAGTCCTTAATAAAACACCCAAATGTAATATTAAGGCTAGGATCCAATCACAATATATTATAACTTAGAAGAGGTATGCCGTAATCCAAGCTATAACATATTTGAAAGGTAGGTGATTGGCGATTCACCAATTTCCACCATGAAAAACGAAATATAAATATTAGGTTTTTAATTGGTTCTTAGAAATTCCTAGATTCTTTTGAGATTCAATGAACTTTTCAAAGGCATGTTTCAATCTTGAGTGTGCCCTCCAAGTTTTGTGACTGGGATACCGAGGATCACAAAACGAGGTGTGAAGTAACCATGCAAATCACTTGGTACCCTCAAGGTTTATCACTCAATCGATGTGCTGGTAAACCACACACGCTCCACCAATGTTATGGTAAACCTTAAGTCACCCTTTACCTACCTTGTTAAGTCCAAGTTAGTGTGTCGGTTAACCACACACGCTCCACCAACGACTTAAACAAAGTGTAAAGTGTAATTTCATGGATTAGCATGTTATTCACATTTTCCTAAAGTAACTAAGATTGGGAATTTAATAAAAGCATTTAGTTACTTTATAATATTCATCATACTTTTAATGAGAATTTATAAGTCCTTGTCTTACCCGTTCGGCTAACGACCCTCCACCGATCAAGGAAGCGGTGGGTGAGAGTGGACACCCATTAAGTTGCCATTTTATAGGCAACAACCTTATACCCCCCTTATAGACCGGCTTCGTGAATGAGGCGTACTAGCGGTAAGACGACTTGACGTTATACATATATATATTAGTAACTTATAATATTATAAAGTATAAGGGTTGAATTTTAACTTTTAAAATTCTAAGGGTTGGAACTAAAGTTTTAATCAAGACTTTACATGTTCCAAAACTTGAGGGCAAGTTTTGTAAACTTCCAAAACTTTTCATTTCTTATAACTTATGAATTACTTGAGTAATAAAAATGAAGACTCTTCATTTTTATAACTCTTGTGTTCTTTTAATGGCTTTAATAAAAGTGAGACTTTTGGTTTTCCATAACTTGAGGACAAGTTATGGACTCCATTAAAACACATTATGATCATGAATTAAACTACCATGAAGGTTACAAACAATTCCTATGATCATCTAATCTTCATAAGTTCAAGAACATGAATATGAACACTTTCAAGAATAAAAAATTACACTTAAAAAAAACTTGTAATTTTAATAATTGCCATTGTAAATGGATTAGCATAAACATTACACCATCTAAAACAAGCTTTAAAACATCAAAACAGTTTAGGGTAATGTTTCTAGTCCATTTCCAGCAACAAATGTGCAAACTTTCATACGAGCAGAAAACAGAAAAATGATTTTTTTTTAAGCTGTTTGCACACAAAAAAAAAACAACAAACAAACCTAGGCTCTGATACCACTGATGGGTTTTGAGCATTCTAACACTTCCTAAGTGTACATGCAACCCTAATAACCTTGGATATATGTTTGTCTAATAATCATGCAAAGTTGAATTCCAAGGTTATATTCCTATCTAGCATACATGGGGAACATTTTTAACTTGAATGAAAGATAGAATAACTTACCTTGTTGTTGATTATGATCCTTGAAACCTTGTGAGCCTAGCACCCCAAGTGTGATGCCTCAAATGCTTCACACAACACCAAATGCAAAGGAGTAAACTTTGAGAGAATCTTACACTTACAAAATCGGCTCTAGCCCTCTTGTTTCTTAGTGTCGCCGATTTTGGTGGAGAACATGTTGCTTATATAGTGTGTCACATCTAGGGTTACACCTTGTAAACCATAATGTGGCATGACTCTTCATTTCCATGACCCATGGGTTTGTAACTCCCATGGAGCATTCAATGGGTTTAACCCAACTTGATTATCCATGGAGCCTTTTAGCCCACTATACAAGTTATGGATGATTTACATGATCAACCCATATATTTAATTAGTCATCTTTTGATCACTTAATTAATCCTAGATTAATTCTTGATCAATACTAATTAAATAATACTATTAATATATTAGAACTTATAATATATTAATAAACCACAAGTGTTATTTCTCTCATTTAGTCTATCCAAATGCATGATGCCATGCAACCCAAATGGACCATGCCGGGTCGGGTCAAGTACATACCAGAAATAGTTATGGACTTAGACACCTTATCCAACACTCATGAACCGCGTGTGTAGACCGATGTTAGACCGGTCTGTGATAGTGTTTATTGATGACATCTTGGTTTACTCCAAGAAGCGGGAGCAGCATGAGGAGCATCTGCGAGAGGTTCTGGAGACTTTGAGAAGGGAGAACTTGTATGCTAAGTTCTCCAAGTGTGAGTTCTGGTTGCGCGAGGTGCAGTTTCTTGGGCACCTTGTCAACCAGAACGGGATTTCGGTAGATCCGGCCAAAGTGGAGGCCGTGATGAGATGGGAGGTTCCGAGGTCTCCATCTGAGATTCGGAGCTTTCTGGGATTGGCAGGCTACTATCGGAGATTCATTCAGGACTTCTCTAAGATAGTCGTGCCCCTGACCAGGTTGACGAGGAAAGTCGTGGTCTTTCGCTGGGGGCCTGAGCACCAGGCCGCATTCGAGACATGAAGACAGAGATTGTGCGAGGCGCCAATCTTAGCCCTGCCAGAGGGCATGGAGGATTTCCTCGTGTACTGTGATGCGTCCATCTCGGGTTTAGGCACAGTATTGATGCAGAGAGGGCATGTCATTGCTTACGCTTCGAGGCAGCTGAAGCCTCACGAGGCGAACTACCCGACGCATGATTTGGAGCTAGGGGCTGTTGTGTTCGCCCTCAAGATTTGGCGTCATTACCTCTATGGGGTCCGTTGTACCATCTACACGGACCACAAGAGTTTGAGGTACCTAATGGATCAGCCGAATCTAAACATGAGGCAGCGTCGGTGGTTGGACGTGGTGAAGGATTACGATTGCGAGATCCTTTACCACCCGCGGAAGGCCAATGTGGTGGCCGACGCGCTTAGCCGCAAGGCAGCACCGATCAGGGATACCTGTTTGAGGATGACAGTGGTGACTCCGTTGTTGGAGCAGATTCGGGAGGCCCAGCAGGAGGTCGTGAAGGAGGAACATCGGAAGAGCGAGCAAATTGTGGGGCAGGTTTCCTCCTTCGACTATGATAGTCGAGGGTTATTGGCTCTTCACCATAGGGTGTGGGTCCCTTTTCATGGAGGCGTGCGCCAGATCCTGATGGAGGAGGCACACAAATCCAGATTTTCTATCCATCCCGGAGCGATAAAGATGTATAGAGATCTTCGTCCTGACTATTGGTGGCCCTGCATGAAGCGGGATGTAGCATGGTATGTGGAGGGGTGCTTGACCTGCAGGAAGGTCAAGGCCGAGCACCAGAGGCCACACGGCAAGATGCAGCTGTTGGATATTCCGCTGTGGAAATGGGAGGACATTACGATGGATTTTATCACAAAGCTTCCCAAGACCGCGCGGGGAGTGGATTCGATTTGGGTCATCGTTGATCGATTGACCAAGAGCGCCCATTTTATCCCGATTCAGGAAGGTATTTCGGCCGAAAGGTTGGCCGATATCTATATCAGGGAGGTAGTGGCGCGGCACGGGGGGCCAGTATCGGTGATTTCAGACAGGGATGTGCGGTTCACTTGCAGGTTTTGGAAGAAGTTTCATGACGAGCTGGGTACTCGTCTGCATTTTAGCACCGCCTTTCACCCGCAGACGGATGGTCAGAGCGAGCGGACCATCCAGACATTAGAGGATATGCTGCGGGCATGTGTTTTAGACTTCGGAGGTAGCTGGGATACCTACCTTCCATTGGCGGAATTCTCATATAATAATAGCTATCATGCGAGTATTGAGCGTCCTCCCTTCGAGATGTTATACGGGAGGAAGTGCAGAACCCCGATATGTTGGGGTGAGGTTGGCCAGAGGGTCATGGGGAGCACCGAAGTGGTGCTCAAGACGACAGAGAGGATTCAACAGGTTCGGAGCAGACTTCAGACTGCTCAGAGTCGGCAGAAAAGTTATGCCGACAAGCGCCGATCGGACATGGAGTTTCAGGTCGGGGATATGGTTCTCCTGAAGGTGTCGCCATGGAAGGGCATCATCCGATTCAGGAAACGGGGCAAGTTGGGTCCCAGGTATATTGGACCTTTCAGGGTTATAGCCCGGGTGGGCAAGGTGGCTTATAGGTTGGATCTGCCAGCAGAACTCAGCCAGATCCACAACACTTTCCACGTCTCCCAGTTGCGGAAGTGCCTGGTGGACGACTCGGCAGTGGTACCATTAGAGGATATTTAGGTCGATGATAGCTTGAATTACATCGAGCGGCCTGTAGCGATTCTCGACCGGAAGTCGGAGGATCTGAGGAACAAGAGGGTTGAGCTGGTAAAGGTGCAATGGCAGCACCGGAAGGGCTCGAAATGGACTTGGGAGCCAGTGGATGAGATGATGGAGCATTACCCAGAGCTGTTCCAGGATCGAGCAGCAGACTTCGAGGACGAAGTCTAAAATAAGTGGGGGAGATTTGTAGCACGTGGTTCTTGATATGTATTTTTATTTAAGTATTTTGCATTTTTGGCCTTGGACTCGGCGAGTTGAAGGACCGACTCGCCGAGTAGAAGCGGGATGAGGCGCATGATTTAAGTGATGGACTCGTCGAGTCGGGTCCCGGACTCGACGAGTAGGCACTGACTGGACAAAACCCTAATATGAGGGTTTGTACCCTATTTAAACAACCTTATGCAGCCTCCATCGTCCCTTTATGCTCCCAGAAACCCTCCATAGCAAACCCTAAGTGTTTTGGTGCAAGATCTAAGGCTTTTGAGTGATTTTTGTGGGTTTTGACCTCAAGGAAGAAGGAAGAGCATAGAAGGATCAAGAGGAGACTGAAGGATTCGAGTTTGGTTCATCATTTGCAGTCTTTGAGAGATATAAAGTCTGTACCTTGCTCTTTCATTTGATAGATCCCTTTTTGGGAGATTTAGGGCTTTTATAAGCCATTTTTGGTAACCAACCATGATTGCAAACATGGTTGGGGTTGAGGCTTTGGAATCAGGTCTTTATAGGGGTCACAAGGCAAATTTGGGTTGCTTTTGCACCCAAGGAAGGCCCCATGCAACACTAGAGCTTATTTTATGTCCTTTTGAGCTCAAAGTTCCATGCATGCACGTAAACTTTGTAACTTTACGTGCTAGAACGATTGAAGGAGCTTAGATCTATCTTTTGGTCAAGTGTTGTACATCAGAAATCGAGGATTTAGGGTGTGGATGTTATCGACTCGGCGAGTCCGTTCTTGGGACTCGACGAGGCCAAGGCTTTGAGTCCCATATCTGTTGAGGGTCAGAAGGACTCAGTTGGGTGTTAGAAGGGTTGTAGCAGGACAGAAAGAGTAACCCAACGCATTGGACTTAATTTTAGACCTGGAGTTCATGGGACTCGACGAGTGCTAGAACAGACTCGGCGAGTCCAAGGCAATCTCCTTATGTTTGGAGATGAACTCGACGAGTTGTTCATACAACTCGGCGAGTCAAGGTCAGGACTTGTTCATCAGTTGAAGGTGAACTCGGCGAGTGTTCATCCGACTCGGCGAGTCGGATGAAGGTTCATTGATGTTCGTAAGGAAGGGGAACTCGTCGAGTCGTTGCCAAACTCGACGAGTCGAGTCGTGGATAAGGATGAGTAAAGGGAAGGGACTCGACGAGTTGACGGCCCAACTCGGCGAGTCGGGTCAACTGGAAGTTGACTTTGACCTGGACTTGGTTAGGGGTAAAATGGTCATTTTTCCCTAAGAGTAGACATCAGTTTCTAACTGAGTGTTTTGTGGGGATTGTAGCCGGAGGATTTCCGGAGCAGCAGCGGACGGAAGTTTCCCGCACAGCTTATCAGCAGTTTCTCGTACGAGGTGAGTTACCTTCCAGTAGGGGTGGGTCTAAGGCCACAATGCCGGCCCACCAAAGAGGAGTATTTAGAAGATGATTGTCTTTGTGATAATTATCTTGGTCTGGTTACATGCTTTGGTCATGATTTTTATTTGTATGATATGTTACGTGTATGATAGGGATTGGTTTCCCTGATAGCGGTCCTTAGGACCGAAGGGTAGGTCAGTACCCGGATATGCCTGACTGTATGTTTATATCATGTTGTTGTATGCTAGTGGTAGGGGGTGGAATAGTCCCCAGTTACCGGTTGAAAGATACCGATGACGGTTACCGGTTGAAAGATACCGATGATGATTACCGGTTGAAAGATACCGACGATGATTACCGGTTGAAAGATACCGAGGATATTGTATGGTATGTGATGATTACTGGTTGAAAGATACCGATGAGGATTACCGGTTGAAAGATATCGATGATGATTACCGGTTGAAAGATACCGAGGATATTGTATGGTATGTGGTATGATGGGGGAACTCACTAAGCTTTGTGCTTACGGTTTCGGTTTTGGTTTCAGGTACCTCTTCGTCTAAGGGGAAGGAGTCGGCGGCGTAGCATCGCATCACATACACCCATGATTTCCGCATGGAGTTTTCTGGGATTGTACTATGATATGTTATTATTTTATGACTTGGGTTTTTAGACATGTTACATTGTTTTATGAGATGATGTGTTTTCACAGTATTTTCTTATGAATGTTTTATGAGTCAATTTATTAAAAAGAAATTTTTGGACTTGAAAATTGGGTCGTTACAATAAGCAACCCTTTTTGAAACTATGGCACATACACTTCTTCTGGCCAAACCCTTGATTGAAACCCTTAGGTGTTGTGGCAGGAATGTTGTTGAAGGAATTTGAATTGGAATTGAAAATGAAATCTGTCAGGAATTTAAATCAAATTCCATGTGTTGTTTGGTTGGCAGGAAATGGAATTGGAATTAATTCCAGATTCTGTTTGGTTCGCAAGAAATGAATTGAATTCATATAAAATGACAGAATTGTCCTTCTGTCTGTTTTGCTTAAATTTCCTTTGTTTTAAGCAAGTAATGTAAACAACACAAATTTGATTGTCAAAGAAGATAATGTAAACAACACAAATTCAGAGATGTTGTTAAACAACACAAATTCAGAGATATTAAAAAAAATGAGAGATAAAAAGAACATGAATCGATTTTCACAACAAGAAAATAAACAAGAATCGATTTTTACAACAAGAAAATAAACATGAATCGATTATCAAAGCTTAATCGATTTTTACAGCAAGAAAATAATCAGGAATCGATTTTCACAACAAGAAAATAAATAGGAATCGATTGTCAAAGCTTATTATTTTGATTCTCACATTCTCACAATCATATATTCGATTGACAGATTCGATTTTCACAGCAAGGAACCAACCAGAAATCGATTTTAACAGCAAGATCGGTTCAGACAACGATTAAGAGAGAGAGAGAGAGAGAGAGAGAGAGAGTGTGTGTGTGTGTGTGTGAGAGAGAGAGAGAGAGAGAGTGACAGAGAACTTCAGGAAGAACTCACCTGGCGCAACGAAGAAGACGAAGGCCTGTGTGGACTGTGAAGAAATGTTTTATTTTCCTTGTTGCTAATGAATTGATTCCATTAGCTAGTTGAAGAAATGTTTTGTCCACCATTCGAGGGAAAGTTTTTCATTTAGTAATCATTTTCCTTCCTTTAAACTCTAATCAAATGCAATAATTCGAGGGAACTGAAATCATTTTCCCCCGAATTCCAATCATTTAATGTCAACGAAACGCAACCTTACGATTTGAAGTTGCGATCTCCCTATTGTGTGCCCAAGTGTTACCCCTTGAGCCATCGCGATGTTGGTTGATCATCAGTAATTACCTTTACAAGAAAAATAATTTATATGCATGCTATAAAGTATAAAACATGAATCGTTAATAAAATAAAAATACTAATACGTATACATCCATGTTTTAACTTATAAGTTATAAGAGACATAAGTGACATCTACAAGTAGGTTAGTTTGCGTTTATAAAAATAAAAAAATAAATAAAAATATATAATCGTTATAAATGGGGTTAAAGGCTCCATGATTATGATTCACATCACACTCATGGGTGCATGTAGGGGTGAGCAAAAACCGAACCGCAAACAAAAAAAATCAAAAAACCCGCATAAACCGAAACCGAAACAAAAACCGACGGTGTGGTTTTTAGTTTTGTAAAAACCGAAAACTTTAGGTGCGGTGCGGTTTTTAGATTTTCAAAAACCGCAAAAAACCAAACCGCACCGCAAAATATATATATATATATATATATATATATATATATATATATATATATATATATATATATATATATATATAGATTCAAATCCCATCGCAAATCCAAAAGCTTTTATAGTTTACAATTTTATTTCTTTGTAATCATGTCAGATATTCATATTGTTTATATTTGAAAATATACTCTAACAAACAAAAATATCAAAATTAATTATGAATATTTATAGAGAACGAAGTTAGGCATTTGTTTGATTTGGTTATCCCACATCGCATGATAGAAAGAAAACAGAGAAGTCTCTCCTCTATAATTTGCTTAGTGGCCTACTGTCATGTCATGGACGGTTGAGTTTTTATTTTACACATGAGACTTTTATTGAGAGTTTCTTTTATTTGGGTAAGTTTAAACTATATTAAAAACCACACTGTTATTTTTGGAAATTGAGTTTTGGACATGAAAAAACAGTATTGTTTAAAGATAAATCACACAATCATTTTTTCGCGGTTAAAAAACGAAACCGCACCAAAATAACCGAAAAACCGCATAAAAACCGCAAAACCGAACCGAACAAAAAACCGCACCAATCGGTTTTATACGTATAGAAACCGCATCTATCGGTTTGCGGTTCGGTTTGGTTCAAAAACCGCACCAAACCGCACCATGCTCGCCCCTAGGTGCATGAATGCAGCTGGGCGACAAGCCCAACTTGCTCATTAACTGCGCCAATTTGCATAAACAAACAACCAACAAGGGTTCAACTTGGCTAGTTCATCCCACGTATTCTAATTACCCATTTGGATATAAATTTAATTATTATATACATTTTAAATTATACGCTACCAATAATCTTATTCATGTTTTTAAATTTATAATGATGTTATCGGAATAATTTCTTAATTTCTGTTTAGGGTGTCACAAGTCACAACTATTATGTTGGAGACCGTAGACGCAAAAATCATGATAGTAGATTTTGAAATCTAAAATTTTTAGAAATGGTTACTCAAATTCGAAATTTCAACCTACAAATCTAAAATACTATCTTTTTCACAAGCTAGATGCAAATTTCCATCTCCATTTTCATTTCCTCCTCCACATCTATCCTAAACTTCATCGCAATCTGTAAAAAAAATCTTATAATATACTATATTATAAAGCATATTTGTCATATCTTGAATTTTAAAAGATATAAGATATAAATTTTTTTTGTACAAATCAGTTATGCACAAACAAATTAGTACTTGTCAAAAGTTTAAAGACTTGAATTAATGAAGGTTATTAAGAAATTTAATTTGGAACAAAATTACAATTTTAAAATATTAAATTCATCTATATAAATTAATTTACATTTCTTAAACTACACACCGAAAATAATTAATTTATATAAAATGTATAAACAAGCAATATAAATATAAGTTCTAAACATAAATATTTTATTTAAAAGTGGTAATTTTTTTATTACATAATAACTAATAATAAGATTTAATAATTATTTCCCGGTAAGAAAACTATTCGCCAAAAGAGCTATTTATCGCCGCTGTTTTGCGCGTCATAAGTAAAAACAACAAAGAGGAGAAGTTGTACAAGCTGGGGGTTTCAATCGACATTGTCGTATCTTGTTTCGCTAGTCGCTTGCCAGGTGTTAAAGATTCAATGAAAATTGATTACGAGGCCACCAAGAACAGCCTTTTAGCCGGTATGAATTTTGGGCATAAACATTATGTATTATTAATTGCTATCTTTGTCCAAAACCCCCTTCTCGAACAAATTAGCAATTAAGGAACCCGATTTTGTCGATTGGTGGACCTGGGAAGGAGTTGACGCCATTGGAGAAGGGAGATTTTAAACTCGTGCTTCTTAACTTTCTTGTGAAGACTTTTCCTTTGTTGGAAGATGCAGCGGATGGATAATTACCAATCCATTAGTCACTTTCTTGGGGTTCTTCACTTTCTTCAGTATCTCCAAATTAAAAAGAGGGGTGTAACATCCCAAAAATTCAGATAAAAATTTTATTTTTAATTCATTTCAAAACGTACAGTGATCATGTCAAAACAGTCAAAAGTGTATCATAGTAAAATAATATCATAGTGCAAATCCCAAAATCACATAATGTGGAAAGAATGGGCAGATGCGGTGTGATCAAGTCGGGTCCTTCCCTTTCGAGCTAGAAGTACCTGAAACACAAACTGAAAACCGTAAGCACAAAGCTGAGTGAGCTCCCCCAAAATACCTTATACCATATATACATAACAATCAAAGCATAACTGAGTCTATTTCATCCCCACTTCATTATCTATTAACCGGTGCTGAGTCTATTTCACCCCATTCGGTATCTTTCAACCGGTCCTGGGTCTATTTCACCCATTCGTTATCTTTCAACCGGTATTGGGTCTATTTCCCCCCCTCCAGTATCTTTCAACCGATACTTGGTCTATTTCACCCCTACAGCTAAGCACACAATCAAATCAGCAAAAGTCACGAAGACAACAAACAAAAACATACATAATACGGAATTGTCACGAAGACAACTATCATCCTACTACCATAATCTAGTGGGTCGTCATTGGTGCCTTCGACCCACGAGTACTTGGAGCAAACTCACCTCGACCGAAAGATAGCAAATCCCACACCCGAGTCTACTGCCCAACGGTTCCTCACACTGAACATAATCAATACCAACCTTAGTTACTATCTAAGGTTATGCTCATAGTTATAAGTCCTAACAATGGCCCAAGCCCAAACTAAAGGACCCTAAGGCCCAAGATCTCCAAGATTTCCTAAGGCCCATAAATGATCCAATACCATAAAAAGGTCTAAGGCCTAAACCTAACAAAGCAAGAGCCCAACTAAATCTGAGCCCAAAAACTCCAAAAGCCCACAGAAGGACGTACGCACGGCATTCCTGGCCCGTACGCTCGACGTACGTGGCTGATCCAGAATCCGGGTGTTTCCCCAGCACGCGCATCGTACTCAGGAGTACGCTCGACGTACTGGTCAGACAGCCAAACCCACTCCAAATGACTTAACTGATTAAGCTTATAACGTCCAAACTTCAAGTAAACATCAGAACACGGTCTTAAACCATAAAGTCGAAGACTTTAAGATTTTGCATGTCTTAAAAAGGTCAAATCTTGGATTTTAACATACTAACTTCATGAAACAACCCTCAACCCTTGCATGGTTGAGCTTAATCCATCAAGACACCATTTATATACACAAGGGACATCAGAAACACTAAGATCTATCACCATCAACTTCTGGAGTAGCTTATACTCTCAAGAACACCTCAAGGGACCAAAACAAGCCAAAAAACCCTAACTATCTGGAACTAAGAGATGGATCAACAAGGTAAGGACTTGATACCTTCTGAAGAATGATCAAGGTGGTTAAGTTTTGGATCCACAAGATTTAACACCACAAGAGCAACTTCCAACAGATCCTTCCTTCTTCAAGATCACCAAAAACACCAACAAAGGTCAATTCTAAGTTCAAAACAATAAAATGGTGGTTATGGTTTCGTGGGAGGGCTGATGAGGGGGCAGCCTCAAGCCTCATAATGGGGATTATATAGAGGTTAAACCCTAAAAATTAGGTTTGCTGATTCACAACGTACGTCCATCATACACATTGTATGCCCATCGTACGAAGGTGCCTCCCGCGTCTAATTCAGGTGAGTACGTCATGCGTACTCACACCCCCTTACATATTACGTCCAACATAATATTCCCCTTTCTTCTTCATAAAAATCAAACACTTAACCAGAACGACAAGAAATATAATACATGACAGAACGGATGTTACAAGGGGCATAGGTATTAATACAGTAGTTCTTCAGTGGATGGATAAATAACTCCACTGAAAAAATCAACCCCCATTTTCAAGTGATGAAAAAGGAAATTGACTTATCAGGGTAATTACATTTTCGTTTTCTTCACATCTGGATAACTTCGTTTTTTTACACATCTAGGTAACGAACTTGTTGAAAATGTTCACATAATGACCATTATGACCGGCTGTAGCAAGTTATAATTGGTCATAATGGTCATATGTGAACACTTCCAACAAGTTTGTTACCTATATATGTAAAAAAAACAAAGTTACCCTGATGTAAACAAAACGGAAATGCAGTTACCCTGATAATTCATTGTTCTTTCTTTTTTTTTTATTTTACCTTCTAATTTTAACCTAATTGGTAAATATTTTTAAAAACACAACATTTTAGTAAATATCATTTTAAAATACACTACTTTGGTAATAAATAAATAAAAAAACTCCAGATTTGACAGATAAAAAAACACGTTGTCATTTTATAGAATTTTATTGTTTAAGATATTAAATTTAAAAAATAAAAATTACTAGATACTAAAAGTACCAAAGATGGAGACCAATAACATGAAATAAAATACCTTCTTCAATGGAGTTTGCTCCATGTATTACAAAAATTTAAAATACAAAAAATAGAAGTAGCTTTTATTTACAACGAAAAAATTGTTATTGTCTCATATATATATATATATATATATATATATATATATATATATATATATATATATATATATATATATATATATATATATATATATATATATAGAGAGAGAGAGAGAGAGAGGGAGAGAGAGAGAGTGAGTGAATGAGTGAGTGAGTGAGAGACAGAGAGAGAGAGAGAGAGCTATTTTATAATTACGCTACCAAAAATGGCTCCAAACATGTCGTGACCGATTTAAATACTCATAAATAGTCATAAATATTGTTTTAAGGAAATTGAACTTGTGACAACCTGAAATTTTCATTTGTATAATCTCTACAGTCTAATACTTCAAATAATAGTCAAATACATTTCAATACATTTTTGGCCGGATTTAAGTCCGTTTGGGTGTTTAATTTTAAAAATCGTCAAACGAATAAATAAAAGGAAGTGTCGTTATGAGTGATGTGTAGCAAACAAAACAAACAACACCTTAGCTAGGTGTTTACGGCCAAACAAGAGGAGTTTGGGCCGTAAACACCATTTTTCCAAGAACTCATGCATATAGCATGAGTTTACCCACTATTCCCCCACTTTACACTTCCAACCTCAAGAACACCCAAGTTTTTCTCTCAACTATCATAGGATCATTTCTTCAAATCCGCCAAAATGTAAGTGTTTCCTTCCTAGATTCGTTCATACAACACTTAATCTAGTGTTTATACATCATTTCATCCATGGATTCTTGATTTTTATTTAGATCTTCAAGTGTTCTTCAAAACACCAAGAACACCAAGAACACACACTAGTGTTCTTGGGCCCTAAACACTCTTACAAGCTTCATATAAGTAAGTATGCTCCCCCTAACTAGTTATTTGCTTAGTATACTTGCTAATCCATGGAATAAACATCAAAATCCCCAAGATCATATGTGTTTACGGTCAAGGGATATCCTTGAATCGTAAACACCACCAAGTGGTGTTTAGATGCCCCTAACACCTTCTATAGCTTGGATAAAAGACTAGAACCTTGCATGCATGAACTAGAAACACCAAAACACGAAATGGTTGGAGTAACCATGAGTTTACAGCCGTAAACTCATGGGTTTACGACCGTAAACCCAAGTGTTTACGACCGTAAACTCTCAAGGGTGGTCCAAGGACCGTAAACTCCAAAAGTGAGCCATTTCGAGCCCTAATCACTTCCCAAGCCTTTGATGCAAACCTAGAACACTTCTTTGTGAGGTATAAGACCTTAAAACACACAAATGCACCATTACCATGAGTTTACGGCCATAAACTCATGGGGGAAATGGTCCAGAAACCGTAAACACATATAGGGTTACCATTTGAGGAGTAAACTCCAATGTGAGACCATACTCTCCTTAGATACAACCCTTTAGCACTCCTAGCACTTGAAACTAAGTGTTTCCATGTATTAGAGTGTATTTACTTGATTATTTAGTTATTAAATAACTAATTAGATATATTTATATATCACTACATGTTACATAGGATCAATGTGTGTGTTCAAGTCCTCACTTGACACCTAGCATCCTACCCGGCACTTCCATCCACTCCACTCACTGCAGGTGAGATCATACCCCTAAATCAACCTTTTAAATGATTTTAAATGCTTTTATGGGGGGGGGGGGGAATACAAGTTGAACTGTTATAGTTATTGTATCAATCACATGTGATTAATAACTAGAACAGACTACAAGATTTGCTACTGCTTTCAAATTACCATCAAACTTTGGATTTTCAAGTGTTTCAAACCTTTTATCAAACTCTTTAAATGCCAAAACTGTTTTCAAACTCTTTTAAACTTGCTTTATTTTCAAACCCATATCTATACTAATATATTTATATAAGTAAGACTTGAAGGACTTAGGACTGATAGCTCACCTTATTTCCTGTTCCTTGTTTGGTTGTGGACTTAGGGTATTCTGTTATTTTTCCGATTGTCGTTGAATTCTTAGTTATATATCATATATATTTGTGTTGGATATAAAAGTCTTCACTTCAATTCAGTACCTTTGTGTATCAAAGGCATGCAACCAACATTACTATTTAACTATAATCGGTATAGTTAAGGATTACTACTCATTACTACTATTAGAATGACACCTACCAGAGTCAGTACAGTTATGAGTCAATACATGCTAAATACTATACAAAGAGAATACTATATACTATACAAGAGAACACTCTATACATTATACCAGAAAATACATTATACAATATACAAGAGAATATACTATAATTAGAATGTGACATACTACTTCTCGATATGACATTTCACAGTGGTATCACCGTGTAACCAGAGTCTCCTGGAGTGAGAGCGGGCATTGTGTGTATAGATCTATACAGGACAGATACTCCCACATCCCGACTACTAGCTACAGTCCCAGCCAAAAGGCCAAGGGGTGACAAAATGTCACATCACTAAATATGACTCGGAGGGTCATCAGTTATTCGATCGTCAATCAGCATGGTTACATACGAGTTCACATTTAAACCTTTAATTACACATTAAGAATTAAAGGCCAAACAGGCGCCCCGAGGTGTATTGTACATTTAATACTACCTGGAGTCTGCATTTTATTTCATTTAGCCGGCAGTGCCACTGCTGGGGTAAAACCTTATTTTCCAAATTACTTTACATGAATAAAGTCTAAAACTATATTTTCTTACTGATAGTTTCACTGGGGAAAACTTTTACATTTTCAAAGGATCAAACATGCAAACAAACGGGTCTTGGTAGAAGACTACTTTTACTGGAAAATATAGGATTTTATAGGGAGTATACTATTGTCAAACATTGATATCAGCTATTATACTACATTCTTGTAAACATTTTTATACAAGCAATGACACTAAATACTTATGAAATCACCAGCTTTATGCTGATAAACTCTTTCAAAATAACTTGTATTCTCAGGTCATCAGTAGACAGGTACAGATGAAGCTTTTGAGAAGATGGAGCACATACAAGACTCATCTTTTATTTTGATTATACTTTTGGTGTCTTACAAACTGCACAGAACACGCTTGTATTTCAATTATTATATTAATGCAATGGATGTTGCTGCTTGTCTTTACTATTATGCATTGTTATGATACTGTACATGACGTCCTCCACCCCAGAACGTATTCCGGCGTTCCGGTTTTGGGGTGTGACAGATTGGTATCAGAGCTTTGTTTATAGTGAATCAAGTATATCAACCCATAAAAGATATACGAACTATAAACACATCGGGATTAAAACACTCTGACCAAGAAAATATACTTTTAAATAATAAAATATTTAACTAAGTATATATATACATTTACCCATACCAGTGTCAGTATTATACTAGAACAGAACAAAAGTATTACGATTGTTGAACAGCATAATTAGGCTTAGAGACATATGGTCAAACCTAAGGGGATATAGCCTGATCAACTATATTTTCTGAGGAGTGACTAGCATGTGCCTAAGAATGATTGTGGTGTTACAACAAGTCTAAAAACTTACCCACACTACTACAAGAGCATTAGAACAAGAATACTATAGGAGTATTCTGCATTACTATGAATTACATATGTGAGAACTAAAAAGGTCGTTACTAGTAGGACAATAGTTGCTAAGTGGGTACACCAAGGTTACATGTGACTAAGGCGCTATAGACTTAGAATCTGTGATCTTTGCTTTACTTCCTGTTCCTTGTTTGGTTGTGGATTTAGAGTTAGGGTCACTTATTCGAAGGTCTATCCTGTTTCGGTTGCATGTAATTGGTATGCACTATGCAAGTATTGAATCAACTAATAACGATCATCTTATAAGTATCTTAGATTAGTATGTCTATTAACTATTCTTTACCCATTCTCGTGTAGATAGCATGGCTGGATTTCATCTCCCTGGCGATCCGTACTATCCAAACCAAGGCATTGGAGGATGGCTTGATGATGAGCCGGAAGATGATCACCCAATCCCTTTGGATGATCACCTCGCAGAAGGCTTTTCAGATGGCTCCGACTCCGAACCAGAAGTCAACAACCTACCCCCAGTAGCTCCAAACCCCAACCCCCGTCTGGCATTTCAAGGTCCCACTCCTATGTGGGCAACAACCTTGAACCAATGGAGTGATGAGCAGGGTCAGCCCTTATCCTTCAACGGAGACCGAAGCTTTTACAATATAAGCGAGGGAGGATCAGCTGACCGAGTCCTGCCCATCATGGTCCGAAGGATTGCTAGGAACGTCAAGCAAGGTCATGCGGCCATCGAGCGAGTAGTAGAAATTGACGCCAACTCTAGCCTTAACACAGTCCGTATTCGTCAACTCGAAGAGACGGTGGATAAGACTAGGAGGACCAATGAGACTGTACAGCAGCAAGTAGCTGCATCCCGAGCCGAAGTCATGGAACTTCGAGTGCGTCAGAGAGCGCATGAACGACATCTTCAGGAAGTTGTACGTCAACTGGCAGACCTAAGGATTCGTCCGAGGGATACCCGTCGCCGGTAGAATATGTCAACTCATCTTTACTTTTGAATTAGGGAATAGCCTTTCTTTCCGTGCTTTAGGAAGCACTTGTCTGTAAAATATTCCTAACTTTTTAAAAGTACTGATTAGACTTCTAAGCTGCCAACAATTTCCTTATGGTTTGATGTAAGACCTACTGTTAGGTCAACTTTTCTGAACTCATTTTACATCAGTAATACCAGTAATATTGACAGTTATCTAATCTATGGGAAAGTTTGTACTCTTGTGTTTCTCTAATCTATTAGTACATTTCTATCTGGTAGTTGGGCTATGGCGATTTAGTCCATAAAACACTCCCATCATGCTTACAATTGTTTCTCACTATTGTCATCATCTTTATAAATTTTCAGTAAAAGATGCCTCCTCGCAAGCGTCCAACCAGAAACACGCCTGCAAGTCAAACTCCACCACCACCACCTCCTCCGCAGTTCGATGCGGTGATGTTTCAGGCAGCTGTAACCGCAGCTGTGACCGCAACTATGGCCCAAATAAATCCTGGTGATGCAAGTGGAGCCGGAATGGGCACCAACTCTAGACATGGTGAAATCCACCCACGTACATAGGGGTGTACCTATAAGGATTTCATGAGCTGCAAGCCAACATACTTCAATGGGACCGGAGGGATAATTGCACTGTCCCAATGGGTCGAAAGAACTGAGGCAATCTTCGAGATGTGCTTGTGCCCTGAAGAGAGCAAGATAAAGTTCACAGCTTGCACCTTCACCGAAAGGGCCTCGACGTGGTGGAATGGCCATGTCAAATCACTCTCCTTGGTGACAGCGAACGCCATGGGCTGGGATACACTAAAGGACCTGTTGACGAGGGAGTACTGCCCGAGGGGCGAAATTCAGAAGCTGGAGGAGGAACTGTGGGGCCTCAAGATGAAGGGGACCGACATAGTGGCTTATACAGCCAGGTTCTGTGACCTGGTGACTCTGTGTCCTAACATGGTACCCACCGAAGGCAAGAAAATTGAAAGATACATCTGGGGTTTAGTGCCCCCGTATCTAGGGAACGTTCTAGCATCACACCCTACGACCTTTGACAGTGCCAAGGAATTGGCCCAAAGGTTGATTGATCATGAAGTTCCTTACACTCCATCAGCAACCACAACGGTTGCCACTGCACCGACCAAGACATCCGACAACAAAAGGAAGCGGTGGGACCAAAAGAAGGGTAAATCAGCCCAATCCTCTTCAAAGAACCAACAAACGGTGGCTGTCCATGCTGCCACTACTCCTGCTGCCCCTGTACCAGCCAAAACATATGCAGGGAGTCTACCCAAGTGCACCAAGTGCTCTTTCCATCACAACGGCCCCTGCCGGGAAATGCACTGCACTAACTGTGACTGGAAGGGCCATACCGCCCGGTTTTTCCGAACACCACCCAAACCCATCTCCGAGGTCCCCAATTCGGGAGTAAGCCAGGCCTGCTACGGCTGTGGCGAGATAGGGCATTTCAAAAGAAACTGTCTGAAGGCTGGGAATGCGGGAGGAATAGGGAGACTACTTGCTATTGGCCACAATGAAGCAGTAGCAGACCCCACAATAGTCACGGGTACGTTCCTTCTCGATAACTCTTATTCTTGTATCCTATTTGATAGTGGGGCAGAGAGGAGCTTCGTAAACCAAAACTTTAAACACTTACTTAAACAATCACCGCAACTACTAAAAGAAACCTTCGTCGTAGAAATGGCTAACGGAAAAACAGAAAGTTCTAACGAGATCTACATAGGTTGTACCCTCACACTAGATAATCATTCGTTTCCATTCGACCTCATACCAGTAGCAATCAAGAGCTTCGATGTCATTGTGGGTATGGACTGGTTGAGTCTCCATCGTACCGATATCCTACGTTTCGACAAAGCAATCGTTTAAACCTACCAAATAACGAAACCTTGTTGATATACGGAGACAAACCCAGTGCGAGCCTTCGTATCATCTCAAGTATTCAAGCCCAAAAATATTTGCGTAAGGAATATCGCGCGTTCCTTGCACACATCGTCGACACGAGCCAGAAAACAAAAGACCTGAAAGACTTCCCCGTGGTACGTGACTTCCCCGACGTCTTTCCAGAAGAGCTACCGGAATTACCTCCCCAACGTCAAGTCGAGTTCCTAATCGACTTAATCCCAGGAGCTACCCCCATAGCCAAATCGCCCTATCGTCTAGCACCTGCTGAGATGCAAGAACTGTCCGGTCAACTTAACGAACTGCTCAGCAAGGGCTTTATAAGACCAAGCTTCTCACCCTGGGGAGCACCGGTCTTGTTCGTGAAGAAGAAAGACGGATCGTTCCCTATGTGCATCGATTACAGGGAACTCAACAAACTGACGGTAAAAAATCGTTATCCTCTTCCTCGCATAGACGATTTATTTGACCAACTGCAAGGGGCGAGTTACTTTTCCAAGATTGACCTGAGGTCCGGGTATCACCAGTTACGAGTGCTTGAGGAAGATGTTCTGAAAACAGCCTTCCGAACTCGTTACGGACACTACGAGTTCGTGGTGATGCAGTTCGGACTGACCAATGCGCCCGCAGTATTCATGGACTTAGTGAATAGGGTATGTCGTCCTTACTTGGATCAGTTCGTCATCGTCTTCATTGATGACATACTTATCTACTCTTGAAGTAAGGAAGAGCATAGCAATGATCTACGACAAGTCCTGGAAACCTTACGATCGGAGAAGCTATACGCGAAGTTCTCTAAGTGCGAATTTTGGATCCGAAGAGTCGAATTCTTAGGACATGTGGTGAGCGAAGAAGGAATCCACGTGGACCCATCCAAGATTAAAGTCATTGAGAACTGGTCAGCACCGAAGACGCCTACGGAAATTCGTCAATTTCTAGGCCTCGCTGGCTACTACCGCAGGTTCATTCAAAACTTCTCTCGAATCGCGAAACCCCTGACTACATTGACCCAGAAAGGCGTGGCCTTTGACTGGGAAGAGAAACAAGAGAAGGCATTCCAAACCCTGAAGCGAGCCTTATGCACCGCACCGATACTGTCCCTCCCCGAAGGGATAGAAGACTTCATGGTATACTGCGATGCATCCAACCAAGGGCTCGGCTGTGTTCTGATGCAACGATGTAAGGTCATCGCCTACGCCTCAAGACAGTTGAAGACACACGAGGTCAACTACACCATACACAACCTCGAATTAGGAGCGGTTGTGTTCGCCCTAAAAATCTGGAGACACTATCTGTATGGTACGAAGAGCACCATCTATACCGACCACAAAAGCCTCCAACACATCTTCAACCAGAAAGATCTCAACACGAGACAACGACAGTGGGTCGAGCTACTCAATGACTACGAGTGAGAAATTCGTTATCATCCGGGTAAAGCCAACGTAGTAGCAGACGCCCTAAGTCGGAAAGAATATTCTGGCCAAAGAGTCAAGTCACTAACAATGACTATCCATTCGCATCTATCCGCACAAATTAAGGAGGCTTAGTTCGAAGCTTTGAAACCTGAAAATGTAGCGGGAGAATCCCTGCGACGAATGGATAAGAACCTGGAAGCCAAGGGTGACGGAGCCTTATATCTCATGGACCGGATCTGGACACCGAAGCACGGTGGCTTCAGAGACTTGGTCAGGAAGGAAGCGCACAATACTCGATATTCCATCCACCCAGGTTCAGATAAGATGTATCTAGATCTCAAGAAGTCATACTGGTGGCCTAACATGGAAGCAGAGATTGCTACCTTGTTAGGGTCGAAATGTTGTAATAGTCGAAGTTTGTATTTAGGGTCTTCGAACATTTTTATAATGTATTTTACTAGGGCATAATATTCGAAGATTCATGTTTAGTCCTTAGTATATTTTTTGTACGCTTTTCTCTTCTATAAATAGGATTGGTTAGTAGTGTCTTGAAAAAAAAGTCTTTACAGAATATTCATTGTACTCTGTAAAATTTGAAAAAGCGTAATAGAGCCAAACAGATCATATTTACATCGGTGTTCAAATCTTTCAATTCTACTTTGAATTTACTCTCTAATTCGTTCAATACTTGATTCATTGTCTCATCAATTGGTATCAGAGCAGGAATCATATCTCTGATCTGATTTTCACTTTGTTCAAAAGGTTTTTGAGTCAACTTTTTGATTCAAAAGTTTCCGCACTTTTTGAAAGTGAAAAATTGTTTAGATCTAAGTATGTGATTCGATTCTGCACTTAATTCATTGAATCGAGTGTTCTAAGAGTGATTGTGATTTGAATCATACAGTTTGTTGTCAAATTCTCAAAGTTTCTTCAAAAATTCTCAAGGATCTATTCCGTACAACAATGGCGTCATTCAATCTGAATTCCATGACTTCATTTTCTCATCTTCTAGGATCATCCACCAAAATTCCTATGCTCATCCCTGAGTATTACGATCAGTTGGCTGATCGTATGCAGGATTATCTCAATGGATTGGATGAAGAACTGTGGAATTGCATTTCTGGCAATCTCAATCCACCATCGAATGTTCAACCAATTGGTTCTTCCTCTGGAAACTCTGAAGTTGAAAATCAATCTGATCGTCTGAAAAAGCTGGAGAAAAGGTGTGTAAGAGAGCTAAGAGGAGCTTTGCCTCCAGTTGTTTACAACTACGTGAGGAGTTGTACAACTGCAAAGGAAATCTGGAACAATCTCAAGGAAATATTTCAGGGAAGTGAGAAGACGAAAGTTAATTCTGTGAAGCAATGTTTAGTGGAGGTGAAGGACTTCAGACAGAAAGATGGTGAAACAATTGAAGTTTATTACGATCGTCTTAATGAATTGATATATCGATGCAATCGATATGGTATCACTAGATCAGCCATGGAATTCAATCTGATATTTGTTATGGGACTTCGAAAGGAATGGCGTAGTGTGAGCATGATGGTGAAGAATCAACAGAGCTTTGATACGTCAACATTGAATGACTTGTACAACCAACTTAAGACTCATGAAAGCGAAGTGAACGAAATAGCTGAAGAATCGAAGGCTATGTTGGGAGGTCCACTAGCTTTGGTTTCGAAGATCTCTGAAAAAGATGCTGAGAAAGATGTTTCGGATGAAGATGAAGGGTTCATCATGAACTCAGATGATGAGGCAGTTGCCTTTTATTCAAACAATCGTGTGAAAAAGTTCTTCAAAAAGCCTTTCAATCCGAAGACAAAGTAGCCTGAGACAAAAGGGAACTTTCTGAGTAAAAGTGTTGGGGAAGAGAAAAAGAAAGATGAGATGAAAGATTCGAAGCCTGTTGAGGGAAAGTCTGAGAAGAAGCTAAAGGGAGATGCTGGGATTGATTGTCATTATTGTAATGGTACTAATCATCTTGCTAATGACTGTATGCTTCGAAAGAAGGATGAGAGAAAGAATAAGGTCAAGGATGAGGCGTACTATGCTGAAAAGTTGGAGGAGGTTCGTGCGAAAGCCAAGAATTTGTCTCTGGTTGCAAAGGGTGCGAATGAGGATGAAGATGGTACTTATCAAATCTGGTCATCTGGATCAGATGATGAGGAAATGCGAAATCCAACCCATGGAGCTATGTTTGCAAAAATGGAGGAAGAATCAGAGGAGGAAACATACGAAGTGCATGGAAGATGCTTCGTATCAAAAGCTGCTGGCAAATCACCAATGACCACAAAGGTACGAAACATTCTTGAATCTTTTAATATTTCAGTACATGCTTATAATTATGAATTAGTATCTTTTGATGAAACTGTTACTTATTTTGATTCGATTGTGGTATCTGCTAGCAATGAGGCTAAGAAGCTGTCAATGCAATTGCTAGAGACACAGAAGAAATTAGATTCGAAAATCACTAAGATAGATTGTCTAGAACTTCAAATAACGAATATCATGGTTGATAGGGACAATTTATCTAGTGATAATAAACTGTTGTTAGCACAAAGAAACATTTACTGTAATGCTGCTAAAAGATTATATGGGAAAATAACTGAACTTCATCATTCATGCGAAATCAGTAAAGAACAACATAGAAAATTGCTGCCATTTTTAGCTTATGAAAGAGCTAAGGTAGATAACATTTCGTATGACTGTGAAAAAGAAATAGCTGATTTTGACAAAGTTCCGAATGACAAGTATAGATATGGAATTGTCAAGGTTGATGAATGTCTTGATTCGAATGATTTAGTTAACATTGTAAATGATACTTTGACTAAATCTGAACAAATTCACATTTTGAAAAAGACTGAGAATTCATCATCTGATTCTCAATCTAATTTTGCTGATATTGAAGATAATTCTGACAATATTAGTGAAATTAGTGAGCTTGAAGATGTTGATTGTTCTCAATTGTCTATTGTTAATGTTGCTTCGAATTCTAAAGGGAAAGAAAAAGTTAAGGATTTGATAGTTGAGAAAGAAACTGATACTCCCACAACTTCAAAAGTTAGTGAAATGAACTTCGTGGATCTCAAAGATTACCAAACTGATGATAGTGATGATGAAGATGTAGAGAAAGTTTCGAAAGAAAATAAATCTTCAAAGAAAGTAGTAATTCCACGAATAGTTGTTGACCAAGTGTATGGTGATACACAAAAGTTCGAAAAAGTGATGAATGAAAAAGGTGAACATTATCTTGAA
Organism: Lactuca virosa; assembly: GCF_052849685.1. Taxonomy (NCBI): domain Eukaryota; kingdom Viridiplantae; phylum Streptophyta; class Magnoliopsida; order Asterales; family Asteraceae; genus Lactuca; species Lactuca virosa. The sequence goes on from NC_136428.1 coordinate 223,658,577, forward strand.
ACAAACACGGTGGTTTTTCCAAATTTCAAATGCACAGATGATGTCATTTTTCCAAATCAAGTTTTCGTAACTACCGGAAATGTTGAGAATATCAAACCAGAGTTCAAGAAGATGGTTGAGGAGGATAATTCAAAAACAACTGAGGAAGGTTTTTTCGCAAATCAAAACACGGTTGAAAACAACTTAACAAAGAATTCATATATTTTTCAACGACAAAAACCACAAAAACAATGGATTGAAAAATCAAAAGTTGAAAAAGAGAAAGTAATTCGTGTTGAAAAGGAAAATGAAAAAGTTGTCAAATTAAACTCTAAGGAATTTAAAGATCAAATTGACAAATTTTCGAAGGAAAACAACATTTCAAAAAGACAAGCACGAAAGAAAATATTTTGGCAAAATATTGAGTCTCAAAAGATGTCTGAATCACAATCCATCAAAAAGGTTTTCAAAGTTAAAAATGATTCTTTTTCAAAAACTCAACAAGCATCTCAATCAAATCAAACAAGGTCTGAAGTACATAACAAAACAAGAGATTTTTCAGAAAGATCCAATTCAAATCAAAAAGTTTTTCAACGTCAACATTTTAAATCAAAAATTGATACATCCTATGCTTACTCTTATGTTACCAAACCCAAAGTTGATTTTGTACCTCAAAAACCAAATTTTCCTAATCACACAAAGAAAGAAACTATGAGGACGTCACTGGAAAAAGGAATGACTTCAAGAAAGAACATTGATCATTGGCTTGACGGAAGAGGAAAAATGTATCAGTCAAATAAATATTCAAAAGAGCAAATTCATGAAGCATACGAAAAGTATGTCAATACTTCTTCGAATGGCAGCTCATCATCTAAGGATTCGAATATCTCAGTCAAAACATGGAGACCTGTCACAAAAGCGAAGACTGTTCATTCACAAACTCAAGATGCGAAGGGAAAAGTCAGTGAACATTCGAAACTATCAAACACTTATGTTTCAGTTCCTTTAGATGATGAAGTGAACTTAATTAATAGTCTCAAAACCAAAGTTTGTGATTGGATTAAAAGTTCTTCATTTCATTCGAAATTGAAATCTAATTTCCAAGGACCCAAAAAGCCTTGGGTACCTAAAATTTTTCATTGATTGCAGGTATTGTGTGACGAGCAATATGATAAAAAATGGTACATTGATAGTGGTTGCTCTCGCCACATGACTGGAAAGAAGGAGAATTTAAGAGATTTTCGAAGTCTCAAAAATGCTGGAGTAGTAAAGTTTGGGAACAATCAAAAGTGTCAAGTCATGGGATATGGAAAAATCACAAATGGACAATTCACAGTGAATCGTGTTGCATATGTTGAAGGTCTTCAACATAACTTGATTAGTGTTTCTCAACTTGTTGTGGGCACTGGCAATCAAGTTCTTTTCAACCAAGAAGGAAGTGTTATTTCGAATGTTAACACAAACGAAATATTACTGAAATCTAAAAGGAAAGGTGACATGTTCACTTTGGACATCAATCCAATTGTAGGCAAACCAACAGTATGTCTTCTTTCGAAAGCTACATCTGATTTAAGCTGGTTATGGCATCGAAGACTTTCACATCTCAACTTTCGAAACATAAATAAACTTGTGGTACAAGATCTGGTAAGAGGTTTACCTATACTTAAATTTGACAATGATTCTTTATGTGCAGATTGTGAAGTTGGAAAGCAACATAAACAAGGTCATCCAATCACAATTGATTCGAAAATTGTTGCACCTCTTGAGTTGATACATATTGATTTGTGTGGTCCTTCGACTGTTTCAACTCTCAACAATAAACGGTACATTTTAGTTATTGTTGACGATTTTTCCAGATTTACGTGGGTTTATTTTCTCAGGCTCAAATCTGAAGTTGCACAAATTATGATTGACTTTATCAAAAAGATAGAAACCATGTTGAAGAAGACTGTTAGAAAAATCAAGAGTGATCATGGAACTGAATTTAAGAACAAAGTTCTTGATTCATTTTTGGTGGACAAAGGAATTTCGCATAATTTTTCATCACCATATACACCACAACAAAATGGTGTTGTAGAACGAAGGAATCGCTCATTATGCGAATCAGCAAGAACCATGTTGGCATATGCGAATTTACCTCAATATCTATGGGTTGATGCAGTTTCAACTGCATGTTTTACTCAAAACAGATCGTTCATTCATCGTCGATTTAATATTACACCATACGAAATTCTGAATAATCGTAAACCTAATGTGAAGTTTTTTCATGTTTTCGGATGTAGGTGTTTTATTATGAATCTCAAGGATCATCTTTCGAAGTTTCAAGCAAAAGCTGATGAAAGAATTTTTCTTGGATATTCGCACAATTCAGTGGCATATCGAGTGTTAAATAAGCGAACATGAAAAGTGGAAGAAACGTTCAATCTCACATTCGATGATTATTATGTTAAATCAAATGAGCATAGATTTACGAATCATCCAATTTTACAAGAAAAACAAGTTGAAACTGAATCTATACAAATGGATGATATTGATTATGATTTGATTTTTGGAATTTCAGATCATGCAGTTGATGCTGAAGTTCATGCTCCTGATAATCACATATCAGAATTTTCAAAACATACTGATGATTCACCATCGACTCCTCAAGAAGGTGAAACTATGAGTGATAGTCCACTGGAGGGGGAGCAATTGGATTCGAATACTTTAGATGATGAAGAGCATTCTTTCGAGGGGGAGAAAGAACAATTGAATGCTGAAATTGAGGGGGAGCATGTTGTTGAGGGGGAGCATAATGTTGATGATGCTTGTTCGAATGCAAGCTCAGGAAATGATGAAATATACAAAGATGCCCCTTTGGAATTTGATCCAGCATATCCACCCATGGAAAAATGGACAAGAGACCATCCGAAGGATCAAGTTATTGGGAATCCACAAGAGGGAGTTCTGACAAGAGCTCAAATTCGTGCAAAGAATGAGGTATTGAATGCTCATCAAGAATTTTGCATGTTTAATGTTTTCATCTCTAAAATTGAACCAAAAACAATTAAGAATGCAATGGAACACTTAGATTGGGTTGTTGCAATGCAATCGGAGTTGTCTGAATTTGATCGAAACAAGGTTTGGAGGTTAATTCCTAAACCTGAAAATGTTTCGATTGTCGGGTTAAAATGGATTTTTAAAAATAAAACCGACAAAGATGGAAACATTATTCGAAATAAAGCCAGACTTGTTGTAAAAGGATATTCACAACAAGAAGGAATCGACTATGAAGAAACGTTTTCCCCTGTTGCAAGACTCGAGGCGGTTCGAATATTTTTGGCTTATGCAGCTCACAAAGATTTTGATGTTTATCAAATGGACGTGAAATGTGCATTTCTCAATGGAGAGCTTGAAGAAACAGTTTATGTGGAACAACCCCCAGGTTTTATTAACGAAAAATATCCTAATCATGTTTATATTTTAGATAAGGCAGTTTATGGTGTGAAACAAGCACCAAGAGCATGGTATGCAACACTTACATCATTTTTGAAACAATCTAAATTTAAACAAGGATCAGTTGATCCCACATTATTTCGAAAGAAAGTGGGGAATCATCTAAAGCTTGTTCAAATTTATGTTGATGATATTATTTTTGGCTCGACTGACCCTGCTTTGTCTAGAGAATTCGAAGAATTGATGAAAAGCAAATTTGAAATGAGCATGATGGGAAAAATCAATAATTTCCGTGGATTGAATATTCGTCAAAACAGAGAAGGGATTTTCATTAATCAGGAAAAATATACGAAAAATCTGTTAGAAAAGTTTGGATTGACGAATAGCACAAAGCTTCGTGTACCAATGGAAACAGGCATAAAGCTAACACCATCGTTGGACAAACCTGCTGTTGAAATAACGTTGTATAGGAGCATGATTGGTTCATTACTTTATCTAACAGCAAGTAGACCTGATATCATGTTTTCTGTGTGTAATTGTGCTAGGTATCAGTCTAATCCACGCGAACCACATCTTACTGCAGTGAAGAATATTTTTCGTTACCTTAAAGGCACAATTTCGTTAGGATTGTGGTATCCTTCGAAAACTGGATTCTTCGTTCAAGCATACTCAGATGCAGACTTGGGTGGTTGTAATCTTGATCGAAAAAGCACAAGTGGAGGATGTCAATTTCTTGATGGCAAATTAGTCAGCTGGCAGTCGAAAAAGCAAATGTGTGTGTCAATTTCCTCAGCTGAAGCAGAATATGTGGCTGTTGCTGCTTGCACTTCGCAAATAATATGGATCCAAAGTCAATTACGTGATTATACAATTAATATGAAAAAGATTCCATTATATTGTGATTCTCAAAGTGCAATAAGAATTTGTCATAATCCTGTGCAGCATTCAAAGACTAAACACATAGCTCTTCAAGATCATGTGGAGGATGGAAACATTGAAGTACATTTCGTGAAAACAACTGATCAGTTAGCTGATATATTCACGAAAGCTTTGGATGAAAAATCTCTAATGCGAATAATAGAAGGTCTTGGAATGATCGATGGCAATTCTGTTCCATGCGAAAAAGAAGAATGATAGGCGAAAAAGAATGAATCAGAGGCGCTGAATAAAAGATAACACAAAGTCATTCAGCATTCAGAGGTTACTGTTCATGGTCAACGCTTCGACCGCTTCGAATTCGCATGATTGTCACTTATTTTCAGCGTTGAGTTAATGGTTACTGTTCATAGTCAACGCTTCGAACGCTTCGAATTCGTACATTTGTCACTCTTCAAGGAATACCAAATATTCGTCTGTTTAAAAAAAAAAGATTTTCTTTTGTTTTGTCCTTAAATTTTCGAAAAATCAAATTGTTGCAGATTATGATGATGATTCAGAGGGGACAATGCAGGCAGTTTTAGGGTCAGGTAAAATTTTTCGTATGAATTAATATGTTTTTCATTATTCGAATTAGTTAGGTTGTCCCTACAAGCATGCTGCTGCATGTTGTCCAAAGCCTCCATGACTCAATGTGTGTACGAAAGCCTTAATGAAATGTTTCGGACGAAAATTTCTTCCCAATCAGGCTTATATTCACATTAGTCTCTGAGCTACCTTACTCTTCTCACAAGGAGTTAAGAGTTTTCTGTTTGGTCCAAAACATAACAGAGGTACTTTTCATGTCTTACACCAATCTTTTTCATGCAAAACATTCTTACACGATCACACACAAAGACGTATATCCGAGAGGTCTCTGATCAAACCCATCGAGACTTAGATATATAAAAACTCTGTGTTTATGATCTGACATCATGAGTCCGTGATGGAAGTGAAACCCAAAAATCTTACAAATTAAGGAATTGACGGGGAACATTATTCCAGATATATACGAAACTTTTGTTTCTGTACCAATGTTCGAAACTCCAAATCATATTCATTTCGAATGAGTGGTCTTGATCAAGCATTCGAAACCCACGATGTTTGTTACCCAACAAGATCCAGTATACAAATTTTTTATGAATATAATTTCCGTGTGAGTTTCATTCGAATGTCCTAGTCATGTTAAAATTTTTCAAAGCCGACTTGTCACTGACTACACTGGTCATACAAGTAATTTCTGTTACACTTTATCACCTTATGTTTAGGTTGACATGTAACGAAATTTTGAACCTACCCACGAAGCATTCTTAAAAGAAGCCCTTTGATACTTATCAAAAAGTATTCGATTGTAATTCACGGGAACATACACAAGCTGTTGATCATCTCTCTTCGTGTCAAATTAAATTTTTGACATCACAAAATTTAAAAAAAAATAAATAAATAAAAAAATTTGTTTCTTGTCTAAACTTTCTTTGGCACACTACACACACGAAATCCTTGAGGTTCTGAGTAATACCAACTCAGGCTGATGATTTCGAACATCTGGAAAATAACTTCGCTTTTTATCCCAAAAGTGAAAGAGCCTTGCCTCCATTCGAAGGGTTCTAATGATTACAATTCTATTAAGGGGATAATGGCAGGCTGTGTATACGTGACGTATGGTATTTTGCCCGGTTTTCCAGGTGATGTGACAGACAATTTTTGACGCATGGCTACCTTTCCGCTGTACAGATCCGATTTTCAAGGTGCCACGTCGGATCTCATTAAATGCATCCCGCTTCAAATTCAAATCATTTAGGGTTACATATAAAAGGGGGTTCAAGAGTACTTTATATGTTTATGCGATCAAAACTCATAACTTCCCAAATTCTCTGTTCTTCATTTTTTTTCAAACCCTAACAATGGCGACTACTGCTCATGTCGATCCTTCTACTGAAGATACTTCTTCTGCACCAGTTATGAAGATTCAATCTACCAATTATTATGTGGATGGTGAACTTTCTCAATGTCCAGAAGAATTCAAGATGCTTATTGTTTCTTTAAAACACTCTGTTTTATCCAAAGCAATGTTCAATTCCTTTTCTGTTCCGGTATCCTGGCTTTCTCAAGCAGGATCTACTGCCACATACAACAAAGCCTCTGATTCGATTACTTTTCACCTAATCAATGACAAAAAGGTTAGGCTTTCCAAGAAACTGTTTTGTCAGATTCTTGACATTCCAAATACACCTCCTTTTGTTGAATTTCAATTCTCCCAAATAATTCATATGTTTAATGAAATGGGATATCAGCCCCCATTGTCAAAGATAAGTGACTTTAAGAAGTCTGGTCTTCCAAAAGTATGGAATTTTTTGTTTGGGATATTTTTGCGTTGTTTAACCAGAAGAACAGTTGGATTAGATAAAGGAAGGATGGAGGTTTATGCCATGGTGGCTGGTTTATACTATGATCTTCCAGCAGACTACTCTACACAGCTATGGAAGGAATTCCAAAAAGGAGTAGAACATACGAATGTTGTTCATGGCATTTCGTGTGCTAGGTACTGGAGTCTAATTCTGCAACATTTTTACAACAAGGAAGGCATCTTGGTTTCAAATGAAGAAGAGAAGGTTACTTTTCAATCTTATCACTTTCCGAAGGAAGTTGTTGACAATGATGATGAATTTCCAAACGTTGCTCAGATTCTAGACGCGATGCTTAAATGGGTGGATCCTACGAATCTTGTTTTGATTGCATATCTGAAAACATTTGATTCTTCTATTCCTACGGGAATTTTGTTGCCACGCGAAGCAAAGAAGACCAAAAAGTCGAAGAAAGCTGATCCTGCTTCACCTGAAAAGAAAACGAAGGGTTCAACATCCTCTAAATTTTCAAAGAAGAAGACAGAAAATGTTGCAGTGACAGTTGAAGCAACACAAGTGATTGAGCCAATAGTGGAAGAGACTCAAGAGAACGTGATTATTCCTTCGAAAACAGGGATGTTTCGAAGAATCAAGATGAAATCCACTCACAAACGAAAGTCACCATCACAGAAGTTGATTCGCAAGCCTCAAATTACTCACCAAGGAGTTTTAATTCGTGAGGTGCCTGTTCCTGTTTCTCTCGGATCCAAGAAAAGAGTAGCAGAAGATATGGCAAAACACTTGTCACAACGGAAAAAGCAGAAGACGAAGAAGACTCGAAAGATTGTTTTATCTACTGAGTCTACAGAAGAGGATGAACGAATACCAGAAACTCCAGAGTTCACTTCTATCATTACAAGTTCCATTCCTGAGAAGACTGTTATCATACCACCCGAAGTTTCGATTGCCAAGTAAATTTTTGAGGAGGTTCGAACTTCAGGCATTCCTGCACACGTATCTGATACGGATGCAAATGTCAACATGGGTGAAGGTGGTTCGAAAGATACAGATCAAGGTCCAATTATCTCTACTCTTTTCGAATCATTGGTTTTTGTTACACCAACATCTACTATTCCTCTCACATCAACCACTGTTTCACCAACCTTTGAACATATCATCAATCAACCAATTACTTCCATTTTTTCCTCTCAATCCACTGATACACCCAAACCATCTTCACCCACTGAAACTGATAATGAAGGGTTTGGTGGAACATTCGAAGACCTAGAGTTTCATGATGAAGAAGAAGAATTTCCTGATCATATGTTAATGACAATGAAGCAATACAAAATTCTTAATCAAAAGTTGAACTCCATCATTCAATCTCAAGCTGATCTTGGCGGAGGTTCATCTATTTCAAGTTTGGAGGTTGATTCTATGCTCAAGATGTTTGAATCAAGAGTAATCAACAAAGTTTCTGGAATGATAAAAGCCTCAGAGTCTGTTATTTTAGAAAAGGTTGATTATACAGATCAGAATTTTGAGCTTCGTGTTAAAACTCTCAGATCTGATTTTATGGGAGAAGTTAAGGATCTGCGAAGCATAACAAAAGAACGACATGTTCTTTTTGTTCAGGAAGTCAAGAAAGTGAGGGAGGATGTTAACTCCCAAATTCACGAACTTCGTGAAGACATGAAAAAGGAAATTTTATCTGTTCAACATGATTATGCGTCCTTGAATCAGAAGGTCGATATCATTTGTGATGCTGTCACTCGATTTGTCAAGCTATACGAAGGTTTGAGTCCTCAAATAACTCAAATCTCCAAGTCTGAAAGTGAAAATTTTGAAGGTGTGATCAAGTTGTTAAAGGAGTTGAAGGAGATCTCAACGAAACCGGTTTCGTCACCGTTGATTACTCCAGAATTTTTGTCCCAGAAGTTTGTGCAGTTCGAAGCCATACTTAACAAGCAACTTGCTCCACTATTTCGCATATCTAGTCTTCTTCCCACAACTACTGCCCCTCCTGTTTTCACAGGGGTGCAAGGGGGAGAAAGGAAGTCAACAGAAGAAGAAGCGAAAGTGGTGGGCAAGGTATTTCCATCTAGCATCCCTTCAACAAAACCAGTAATTGTGAATGCTCAACCAGTGACCTCAACAATCGTAACAACATTACCAATTACAAGAACAATTTCGAAAGGAATTGTAATTGGTAAACCTTTGGAATCTGGTGGAAGTGGTTCGAAGCTAAAAGACGTAACTGAAAAATCTGCTTCGAAAGACAAAGGAAAATCAATTCTGGTTGAAAAATCTAAAGAAGAAAAGAAGGCTGAAGCTGAAGCTGAACTCGAGAAAATGAGGCTTATTCAAAGCATCATGACTCAGAGGGCTGGTGATCCGAAGGGCATGAATAAAGGTGATCCAGCAAAACATTACAACTATGAAACAATCGAAGCCTTGGTTGCCTTTAATCACATGTACTCATTTGATAAGAAGCCAAAACAGAGTTATGTGGTTACAAACACTGATGCATGCCAGTTGGATTTCCCTATAAATGAGATGATGTTCATCATGCCTCAGTTCAAAGCTGAAGGGAATTTCAAAGAAAAAGATGAAGGGACTCATATGAAAATTCATTTTCATGCAGTACTTGGCAAAGCCCCTGAGGACGTATGGTCACTGATCAAGATCAAGAAGGTGATAAGCATGAAAAAGGATGTGATCTTTGAAAACATTGTTCAAAATGTTAAATATGTTGTGGCCAGGGCAAATGGAAAAACATGCGAATTCACTATTGCAGATTTTCCTCTGATGAACTTGTATGACCTTATACAAGTGGCATTGCTTCTAAAAGACAAATCCTTTTCTTTTCTGCAAAACACAGATCCAGAGGAATTTAAACTTGGAGTTGCTCACATCAAAATCTTCATTGAGAATTATTATGAGTGCCTAGCACTGTCTGATGTGGAGTTGGCTACTGCAAAAGGAATGGAAGTAAAAGTTCCAATGGCACCTTCGTTGACTCAGACTGAGTTAAAGAAATATGCTGATGGAGAAATATGTTTAAAGCCATTTGGAATAGTTTTTGCTGGAAAGGATAAAGCTGGAAAAGCGAAGCGGTTTTTGTTCCAAGCTAGCGAAGTGGAGAGATATTCTACATCTCAATATACTAACTTGATTGTTCGTATGAACCACTGCAAAAAGAACAATGAAGGAGACAAGAAGGAATTGAAGAAAATTATTTCTTGGTATACTGAGGTTCGGAGAGTTTTGTTGTACTCCATTACTCTACTTACAAACTGAAGACTTCGACTTTGATTACAAAGGGGGAGATTGTTAGGGTCGAAATGTTGTAATAGTCGAAGTTTGTATTTAGGGTCTTCGAACATTTTTATAATGTATTTTACTAGGGCATAATATTCGAAGCTTCATGTTTAGTCCTTAGTATATTTTTTATACGCTTTTCTCTTCTATAAATAGGAGTGGTTACTAGTGTCTTAAAAAAAAAATCTTTACAGAATATTCATTGTACTCTGTAAAATTTGAAAAAGCGTAATAGAGCCAAACAGATCATATTTACATCGGTGTTCAAATCTTTCAATTCTACTTTGAATTTACTCTCTAATTCGTTCAATACTTGATTCATTTTCTCATCATACCTTCGTAAGTAAATGCCTTACTTGCACCAAGGTCAAGGTCGAATACCAGAAACCGTCAGGTCTACTCCAACAACCGGAGATACCTGAGTGGAAGTGGGAGCGGATCACTATGGACTTCACAACCAAGTTACCCAAGACAGCGGGTGGACTTGATACCATATGGGTCATCGTCAACAGATTGACCAAGTCCGCACACTTGCTACCCATCAAAGAAACCGACAAGATGGAGAAGCTCACAAGAACATACATTAGGGAGATCGTACGGCTGCATGGTGTTCCTATATCTATAATCTCAGATAGAGATAGTAAATTCACTTCGAGGTTCTGGTAGTCATTACAAAGCTCCTTAGGAATGAGGTTGGACATGAGTACAGCCTACCATCCACAGACCGACGGACAAAGTGAGAGGACTATCCAAACTTTGGAAGATATGTTGCGAGCCTGTGTGATCGACTTTGGTAAGGCATGGGATACCCACTTACCCCTTGTCGAATTCTCATACAACAACAGTTATCACACGAGCATCAAGGCTGCTCCATTTGAAGCCCTCTATGGCCGAAAGTGCAGATCCCCTCTGTGCTGGGCTGAGGTGGGTGACACTCAATTAGCTAAAGGACGAGTTCCTGATAGCACTCTCACGGGTCCGGAGATCATTCGGGAAACGACAGAGAAGATCATTCAGATTCATGAACGATTGAAAGCCTCTAGAGACCGACAGAAAAGCTACGCAGACAAACGAAGGAAACCTTTGGAGTTCCAGGTGGGAGACCGAGTCCTTGTGAAAGTCTCACCCTGGAAAGGCTTGATACGCTTCGGAAAGCGTGGAAAGCTGAATCCGAGATACATAGGGCCTTTTGAGATTCTCGCTAGAATCGGACCCGTAGCTTACAAACTCAACTTACCCCACGAGCTTAGTAACGTACATCCTACCTTCCACGTCTCAAACTTGAAAAAGTGCTTATCCGACGAGACTATTGTAATCCCACTCGACGAGATCGAGATCAACGAGAGCCTCAACTTCGTGGAAGAACCTGTAGAGATTATGGACCGGGAGGTCAAACGAACGAAAAAAAGCTGTATCCCGATAGTGAAGGTTCGCTGGAACGCCAAGCGAGGACCTGAATTCACTTGGGAGCGCGAGGATCAAATGAAACTTAAATATCCTCATCTCTTTACTTAGTTATGTTGTAATAACTTAGTTGCTTGAACTCTAATTTCGGGACCAAATTCCCTCTAACGGGGGGATGATGTGACAACCCGAAATTTTCATTTGTATAATCTCTATAGTCTAATACTTCAAATAGTAGTCAAATACATTTCAGTACATTTTTGGCCGGATTTAAGTCCGTTTGGGTGTTTAATTTTAAAAATCGTCAAACGAATAAATAAAAGGAAGTGTCGTTATGAGTGATGTGTAGCAAACAAAACAAACAATACCTTAGCTAGGTGTTTACGGCCAAACAAGAGGAGTTTGGGCCGTAAACACCATTTTTCCAAGAACTCATGCATATAGCATGAGTTTACCCACTATTCCCTCACTTTACACTTCTAACCTCAAGAACACCCAAGTTTTTCTCTCAACTATCATAGGATCATTTCTTCAAATCCGCCAAAATGTAAGTGTTTCCTTCCTAGATTCGTTCATACAACACTTAATCTAGTGTTTATACATCATTTCATCCATGGATTCTTGATTTTTATTTAGATCTTCAAGTGTTCTTCAAAACACCAAGAACACCAAGAACACACACTAGTGTTCTTGGGCCCTAAACACTCTTACAAGCTTCATATAAGTAAGTATACTCCCCCTAACTAGTTATTTGCTTAGTATACTTGCAAATCCATGGAATGAACATCAAAATCCCCAAGATCATATGTGTTTACGGTCAAGGGATATCCTTGAACCGTAAACACCACCAAGTGGTCTTTAGATGCCCCTAACACCTTCTATAGCTTGGATAAAAGACTAGAACCTTGCATGCATGAACTAGAAACACTAAAACATGAAATGGTTGGAGTAACCATGAGTTTACGGCCGTAAACTCATGGGTTTACGACCGTAAACCCAAGTGTTTACGACCGTAAACCCAAGTGTTTACGACTGTAAACTCTCAAGGGTGGTCCAAGGACTGTAAACTTTCAAATTACCATCAAACTTTGGATTTTCAAGTGTTTCAAACCTTTTATCAAACTCTTTAAATGCCAAAACTGTTTTCAAACTCTTTTAAACTTGCTTTATTTTCAAACCCATATCTATACTAATATATTTATATAAGTAAGACTTGAAGGACTTAGGACTGATAGCTCACCTTATTTCCTGTTCCTTGTTTGGTTGTGGACTTAGGGTATTCTGTTATTTGTCCGATTGTCGTTGAATTCTTAGTTATATATCATATATATTTGTGTTGGATATAAAAGTCTTCACTTCAGTTCAGTACCTTTGTGTATCAAAGGCATGCAACCAACATTACTATTTAACTATAATCGGTATAGTTAAGGATTACTACTCATTACTACTATTACAATGACACCTACCAGAGTCAGTACAGTTATGAGTCAATACATGCTAAATACTATACAAAGAGAATACTATATACTATACAAGAGAACACTCTATACATTATACCAGAAAATACATTATACAATATACAAGAGAATATACTATAATTAGAATGTGACATACTACTTCTCGATACGACACTTAACAGTGGTATCACCGTGTAACCAGAGTCTCCTGGAGGGAGAGCGGGGATTGTGTGTATAGATCTATACGGGACAGACACTCCCACATCCCGACTGCTAGCTACAGTCCCAGCCGAAAGGCCAAGGGGTGACAAAATGTCACATCACTACATATGACTCGGAGGGTCATCAGTTATTCGATCGTCAATCAGCATGGTTACATACGAGTTCACATTTAAACCTTTAATTACACATTAAGAATTAAAGGCCAAACAGGCGCCCCGAGGTGTATTGTACATTTAATACTACCTGGAGTCTGCATTTTATTTCATTTAGCCGGCAGTGCCACTGCTGGGGTAAAACCTTATTTTCCCAATTACTTTACATGAATAAAGTCTAAAACTATATTTTCTTACTGATAGTTTCACTGGGGAAAACTTTTACATTTTCAAAGGATCAAACATGCAAACAAACGGGTCTTGGTAGAAGACTACTTTTACTGGAAAATATAGGATTTTCTAGGGAGTATACTATTGTCAAACATTGATATCAGCTATTATACTACATTCTTGTAAACATTTTTATACAAGCAATGACACTAAATACTTATGAAATCACCAGCTTTATGCTGATAAACTCTTTCAAAATAACTTGTATTCTCAGGTCATCAGTAGACAGGTACATATGAAGCTTTTGAGAAGATGGAGCACATACAAGACTCATCTTTTATTTTGATTATAATTTTGGTGTCTTACAAACTGTACAGAACACGCTTGTATTTCAATTATTATATTAATGCAATGGATGTTGTTGCTTGTCTTTACTATTATGCATTGTTATGATACTGTACATTACGTCCTCCACCCCAGAACGTATTCCGCCGTTCCGGTTTTGGGGTGTGACATAACTGAATATATTAATATTGCAAACATTATGATTGACCGCCTTAATAAAAAAGGAAATTGACTTATCAGGATTATAGCCTTTTCGTTCTGTTCACATCTAGGTAACTTCGTTTTTTTTACACATCTAGGTAGCAGAATTATTGGAAGTGTTCACATATGGCCATTATGACCGGTTGTAACTTGCTACAGCCGGTCATAATGGTCATATGTGAACATTTCCAAAAAAGTCTATTACCTAGATGTGTATAAAAAAACGAAGTTACCCAGATGTGAACAAAACAAAAAGGTAATTACCTTGATAACTCAATTTCCTTGATGAAAATTGGAGATCCTATGAAAATTTTGGACAAAATTACATATAAGTCATTATGAGAATTTTTAACATGGATGATATTTGTGCTTTCAATTTCTTGCACGGTTGATCCTTTTGACTAACTATTAAAAATCATTGTTCAATACATGTAAAAAGACCAATATACTCTTCTTTAATTCATTTGTTATATTTTTATTTCACTTTATAATTTTTGTGTTACTATTAAATTAAAACCTACATTTTTTACAAAAACGTTCAACAACGTGGATATAGAGAGAAACCCAAATGATTTTTCTAGCGATTTTCGGCTAGCAGCGACGCAAGGTGTGCCGAACAATCCGAATTGTTTTTATGATCTATTATAATGGGAATTTACCACATGAATGGGGGATGGCAGTGGAGACTCAGAAAACATCAAATACACATCGATGATACTCACCATAGATTTAATGATAACAGTAACATGAATTTAAATTACAAGAAATTGGAGGAGGTGCTAGATAATGTCTTCATTACAAAATTTTCGAAAACAATGTCAATTAATTATATGTGGAAGCTATGTGAACATCATGGGGTTGTAACAGATGTATACATTGCCTATAAATTGTCAAAAATAGGTAAAAGGGTTACTTTCATTAAGTTCTAAAAAGACAACGGAATTTAAACATGTTGTTGAATACTTAAATAGAATTTGGAATGTGAACCATCATTTGTTTGAGTTATGGGCTAGATTTAATAGGTCAAACGATGGGCATCGTGATCAAGGTGAACAACAGATGGAGATAAGGGTGCCCCGTGCTGTCTTGATGACTAGAAACATTTCAATCATGAGAAAATATGCATATTCAAAAGAAAAGGAAGTAGTTGAAGATGGAGGCCTGAGTATTCCATATGCAAAAGAGAAAATGGAAAATGAAAATATGTTGGATTGTCTAGTTGAAGATGTTATGTGAATGGAAATAATAAAACTAAAAAAAGAAGCAATGGGGAGATGAACAAGGAATTAATCATTTTGTAATAGAAGAAATTGCACAATCTAGTTCTTCTATTTCGAAACCTTAAGGGTTTAGCACATTTATTATCAGTGGATCATGAATGATTTCTTCCAGCCATGGAGAAGTATGAGTGAGTCGAAGTTGGTTGTGCCGAGATCCTCAATATTTGGGAATTTGAGTTTGAGAAGAAATAAAGGTTCTAGGTCTTCTTAAAGGAATGTTTTTGACATTGATGGGGTGTCGTTGGTTGATGTTATGGCTATTTTTGTAGAGGTTCAAACTACTCTTGGGTATAAGATGTCTACGTGTAACGAAAACATGGAAAGCATTATAAAATATATGGGTGCTAAATTAATTGATAAATGAATATTTTGTCGATAAAAGATTGTAGTGTCACAAACAAGGTGAAAATGAGAAAAATTTCTGGTTTGTGTCATACTATGGGGGTGTCTTTTTTTGGAATTCAAGAAACCCGACTATCTACTGTGGATCTTTTTTTTTATTATGTAGCATGTGGGGAAATTTTACCTTTTACTTTGCAATGAGTTTGTCTTGCAGTCGATCAGGAGGAATCATTTCTATCTAGGATCCTTCAGTTAAAAAAAAACCTTTACATGTAACGAGAATGTGCATATTGTTCAAGGAGAATGGGTATAATCTAAATTACATTTCTTATTGGTGAATTTTTATGCACCACATGAGGATGGGAATAAGCGGGATTTGTGGAGTTTCTTGCAGATATTTATGAGTCGGAATAAGGGGTCTTATTTATTTTTTTAGTGACTTAATGTAGTTAGATCATTAAATGAACAAATAAGGTGTATTTTCTCTTAATGGGTAAAGAATGATTTTAGTTCTTTTAATACCAATTCTGATCTTTGTGAAATCCCTATGGAGGGGGGGGGGGGTTCTTTCACTAAAGTTAGTGCTATTGGTTCGACCTCTAGAAAACTAGATTGATTTTTGGTGTCTCGAGATGTGGTTGAGCAGTTCTAGATCTAGTTGTCTTCGCTGTGGATCTAACCATCTCAGGCCATAGACATATATTTATTTCTCGGGAGGCGAGTTATTTTCGTCCGTGTCCTTTCAAGGTCTTCAATTTGTGTAACGTTTGGTTCCTGGTATGTATTTAAACTCATAATTTATTTAATTTTATAGAGTAACTCGACGAGTTGGTGGCCCTGAACTCGTCGTGTTGAAATGTTATGGACTGCGTATTTTAAGTGACCAACTCGACGAGTTGGAAGGTCTCAACTCGACGAGTTGGCAGGAAGAAATGAAACCCTAATTCCGGGGTTTTGCACCCTATTTAAACAACCTAAACCCTACAAGTTGGCCTCATTTCCAGCTTCCATAGCCCTAAACCCTAACCTCGAAAACCTAAGGCACTTTTGAGTGTTTGTGAGCTATTTTGAGTGTTTTTGTGTGTGTTTTAAGCCATTGGAAGAAAGGGAAGCTTGGTGATACAAGAAGGAGCCGCTAGATCTCGAATCCTTGCTTCATTTTCGACACTATTCGAGTATAAAGTTCTAACCTTAATCAATATTTGATTGAATCTCTTTTTGGGTTAGTTTTGAGGCTTTTAGCCATGTTTGGGTGATTGGTGGGGTTAAAGGTCATCCCAAGTGCTATCTCTTCAGATCTATGGTCCTCATGAGCTGTTATGGCATAAAGGTGCCAACTTTATGGTCCTAACGGCTCCATGCATCCTTTAAGCCTTTGCTTTGGCCTTTTAAGCTTCTTTTGGCCATGCATGTGAGTAAAGTTGAAGACTTTACATGACCTTTTAGCCTTTAAGGTCCAAATCTATGTTCATGAGTTCTATCTTGAAGATATGGTGGTTGTTGGATTAAGACATAAGCCTTTTAGGATTAGGGTTTGAGCTTAATGCCTTTGGGGTGGTTCTTAATGGGTAAAGTTGGAAACTTTACCCTTCTAGACGTATTATCAGTCTAGATCTGGAAGATAGGGCTTCAGTTTGAAGAATAGTGGCTTAATGCATTAAGTGGGTTAGCTGATCGAAGAACTCGATGAGTTCTGAAGGGAACTCGGCGAGTTGGGTTGGGATTGTCCCGATTCTGTTGAAAAAGGAGGAACTCGACGAGTTAAAGGGAAACTCGGCGAGTTGGATCGAAATATCGCGATTCTGTGCTTAATGGAAACTCGGCGAGTTGTGGGATAACTCGACGAGCTGAGTCAACTCGGAGCATTGACTTTGACTTTGGCCAAGTTTGACCTTGAAGGGGTTTTGAAATAGTGATCGATATCTAAGGGATTGTTTCTGTTTAGGGGTTGAGTAGAGCTGTTTCTGGGGCCGGGGATTTATCCAGTTATCTTTCAGCATTCGAGGTGAGTTTCCTTACCGGACTTAGCGGGTCGAAGGCACCAAGGCCGGCCCATGTTTATATTATTTTGTTAGTATGCTAGTTTCTCCGTGACTCATGCATGTGCTGTGTTTATATGTTTTTCTAGGTCAAGCCCCGATGTCGGGCGGGGCTCGATATCTGTATGTTATGTATCTCTGTGATTATTGCATGTGTATGTGTTTATTTTGATATATGTTATTGTACGTTAAGCGGGGGCCCATTTTACCGAGCTCAGCTCGATGTCGGACGGGTCCGAAGCTGGGCGGGGCCCGATGACAGTCGGGGCCCACTATTTTCTTATTGTATGATTGGTATGTGGTATTTTGGGGGAAGTCACTAAGCTTTGTGCTTACGATTTTTAGTTTATGTCTCAGGTACTTCTGGTTCCAAGGGGAAGAGCTCGGGATGACTGCATTGCACACACCGTTGAGATTTCTGCTTATGATGCTCACTCTGATTTATGTCAAATGATACTTGGAGTTTTGTTTAAATGTTTGGATGTTATTGGGAAATACTCTTTTATTTATTATTAAAAACAAATTTTTTGGGACCATATTTATAGATGTTACAAGTTGGTATCAGAGCCTTGGTTTGAGGGATTCGTGCACACTCTCGGGTGTGACTGAACTCAAACTAAGGACTTGGTAAAAAATTTTAAAAGAAAACATGTTTTTATAAAAAAAAATTATAAAAGAGAAAAGGGTGTGGTGCCTGCAATCAGCCGAACTCAAGTAAGTTATCCCAAAACACCCATACATGCTTATATATGATATGAATTGTGAATTGTGAACCGCATGCTAGATTAGGGATAAGGATGTAGGAGGGATGCCTTGTATGCCTGTTGTATGAGCTTATAGAATTGCGTGTTAGTACTGATCAGTCAGGGATAGGATGGCCTGATTAGGTTATGCTCAGTTCTGTTACTTGATGCTCGAATGTTGCTTTCTTTGTGCTTTTAGGAGTTCTTACTAATCTCAGCTAGTTAGTAAGCGAATATGATAAATTACATATTATGGAAATTAAAAATTCAGAAGGTTAGGGTTAGCTCTATTGCACAACTCTTGTTTGAGTCCAACCGTTGTAGGGAGAGACCTCTCATTCCAAGAATTGTCTAGTCTTTGTAATATGTAATTGTATTCGTGAGCTAGTTAGGAAAGGTTAGCATTAGTTCCTTATGCAACTGATGGCGGATAGTGGTGTGGAGTTTGCCCTAGGAAAACCTAGGATGGGATTTAGTGTTGGGAGCTCTAGCTGTGAGGGATCTGTTGGCTATAGAGTAACTTGGCTGAGTGATGACACTTCTTGAGGAAAGTACGGATAGATGTGGAAGGTACTATGGGCCCGTACTACTGGAAGCAGAGGATCCGTACTCGATTTAACGAGGGCTGTAATGAAGCCAGGGAGCTTGTGTAGTTATGAATTCCACGATATACGCATTGATGCTTATTCTGATATTTTTATGGTGTATTTTCAGTATGTTGGTATTGCGAGGCAGGCCAGTGGGCAGTTCCTGTTGGATTAATGTCTAAGTCCATAACTATAATTGGTAAGACTTGACCCGACCCGGCATGGTCCATTTGGGTTGCATGGCATCATGCAGTTGGATAGACTATAATGAGAGAAATAACACTTAAGGTTGGTTAATATATTATAAGTTCTAATATATTAATAAGGTTATTTAATTAGTATTGATCAAGAATTAATTTGGAATTAATTAAGTGATCAAAAGGAGACTAATTAAATATATGGGTTGATTGTGTAAATCACTCATTCTTATATATGTGGGCTTGTGATCCAAGATTCCTTTTGTTGGACTAAGTCCATGGGGTGACCCATGGATACTCCATGGAGGTTAAAATCCATGGAGCATAAGGAATGGGTAAAGTTATGAGTTACATGGTGTAACCCTAATAGCCACCATATAAAAGAATCCCATGGCTCAAGAAATCGTGCACTAATGTGTGAGTGTGAGGGCTAGACGATTTCAAGGAGTGTTCAAGTTTCTCTCAAGTTATTCCAAGTGTATTTGGTGTTGTGTGAACCATTTGAGGTGTCACACTTGGGGCACTAGGCACTCAAGCTTCATGAAGACATTCTACATCAAAGAGGTATGTATTCTATCTTGTTATATTTATTATTTTGTATGCTAGATTAGGATAATACCTTGAATGTTCATAATTGTATGTATAATAGAGAAAACATAGATCCAAGGTATTTAGGGTTGCATGTACACTTAGGAGTTTTAGAATGCTCATAACCCAACAGTGGTATCAGAGCCTAGGCTTGTTTTCTTGTTATACTTGCAAAAGTAGCTGAAAAATCGAGTTGGATGCATATATTCGATTGTTTTGGCTGGAATTGGACTAGGAACATTACCCTAAGATGTTTTTGGACTTATAAACTTGTTTTTGATGTGGTAATGTTCATGCTAATCCAATTTCTAAGATAATTGTCATAATTTCAAGATTTGTATTAGTTTGTATGTTCATGCTAATTTCTTGAAGATTGATGATTTGAATTATCTTGTTCTTATAAGGTTCTTAGATTAATAGAAAAGTTGTGTAAAATAGTTGTTTTCAATCCATTTTAATCTAAGAGTTGATTCCAAAGTGTGTTTTTTTAACTTGTCCTCAAGTTATATGAAAAGTCACATTTAAGAATCATAAAACTCATAAAAGTTGGCAAAGGTTACAAAATGAAGAGTCTAGTTCTAATTAAATGGTTTTATGACTCCATAACTTGTCCTCAAGTTATGGAGGTTCAAGAGTCTCTTCATTAAATTAAAAAAAAAGTGTAACCTTAATTAGTTCCATAAGTTACAATAAAAAAAGTTATTTTTTTTATTAATTAGTTTAAAGTCTTCCATAACTTGTCCTCAAGTTATCGAACTTGAAGAGTTTTTTTTTTAATTAAAACTACTTTAAACTCATAAGTTATTGAATTAATTAGTTTTGAATAGTTTTAAAACTTGCCCTCAAGTTTTGGAATTTGAAAAGTTTTCACTTATGAATACTTTAATTCCAAGTTAGCCCTTAGAATTTTAAAAGTTAAAATTCAACCCTTATACTTTATAATATTATAAGTTAATAATATTTATATATATGTATAAGAGTAAAGTCAGTCTTACCGTTAGTAGGCCTCATTCACGAAGCCGGTCTATAAGGTTACTGCCTATAAAATGGCAGTTTAATGGGTGTCCACTCTCACCCACCGCTTCCTTGACTGGTGGAGGGTCGTTAGCCGAACGGGTAGGACAAGGACTATAATTCTCCTTTCATTAAAAGTATTAATGATAAATACTAAGTAACTAAACTCTTATTAATACCCAATCTTAGTTACTTAGGAAAATGTGAATTTGGTGCTAACCCATGAAATTACACTTTGCACTTTGCTTAAGTCGTTAGTGGAGCGTGTGTGGTTAACCGGCACACTAACCTGGACTTAACAAGGTAGGCAAAGGGTAACTTAATATTTATCACAGTATCGGTGGAGCGTGTGTGGTTAACCGGCACACTGATTAAGGGGTAAATATTAAGGGTACCAAGTATATTTGCATGGTTATTCACACCATGTTTTGTGATCCTCGGCATCCCAGTCACAAAACCTGAAGGGCACACTCGAGATTGAAACATGCCTTTGAACAGTTCAATGAATCTCAAAGATCTAGGACTTTCAAATCCAATTAAAACCTAATAAATTATTTCGTTTTTCATGGTGGAAATTGGTGAATCGTCATTCACCTACCTTCAAATATTTTAGAGCTTGGATTACGACATCCCTCTTCTAAGTTATAAAATAGTTTGTTGGGTCCTAGCCTTAATATTTCATATTGGGTGTCATATTAAGGACTTTAAATCAACTATCTTGAATATCTCCCAAAAAGATGTCTGGTCTAGACATTTATGATCTTCCCAAATCTCTTGAAACAAGCTTTCCTAAATGAAGATGATGTCTCATGGATATCATACTTCTTTCACCTCCTCCAATTATTCTCCCTAACCCACAAGTTCCTAAAAAGTTTAAGGTCACTCAAGCCCTATTGGCAATGCAAGGTCTAGGTGTGATCACATCTTGGAGATGTAGTCACATATTGACAAGCCGGGAGAGTTGGGTGTCAAAGTCTTGAGAAAGTTGGTGGCTCAACTACTTTCTAAGTCACATAGTGAGTTCTTTTGGGAATCCTATGAAACAGACTAAGACAAGACCCTTAATGATCTTATCAATTTGCTAAGATCAACTTCCTAAAACGCTATGGACATTGACAATGATTACATTGGATATCCAGTAAAGCTCTCTCTTCCCAATGGAAAGGGATCGGCCATAGTCAACTCGGTTGACCCAATGGTAAAGAGAGAGGCGAAGTCTGAGATAGTCCCATTATCAAGGGTCCATAGGTAACTATTTCCAAAGGAAGGGGCATTGGTTACGAAGCTGCCAAATTTACCTAAGGATGTTAAAGTCAATAAGTTTGGCTCTACTTCAGGTAAAGTCCATTGTCTAACTCTATTAAGTACATGCTGATTCTGATCGCGAAGATGGATTTCAATCGCATGGTTCGGTGATCAGAATTTTGGGCTATTACTTAAGAGTTATGATATTTATATTGCTTAGGAATAGATAACAACAAGGTTTTCATATGGATTGTAAGGATAAGTTTTTCCGCAAAGTTTTAAAATAAAAGAAAAAGGTTTTGATTTTATTTATTTTAAGTATCCTTACAATGGCATTTGTGAAAAGTTGTTGCTTATAAGATTCCATTGATAGCAATATTGAAAAAATGGATTTGATTCTTTCGGTTGTGGTAGTGTCTAATATTACCAAATAAGGAAAGATTCTCATCACCCAAGGTTCAATTGGACCGAAACTTGGAATCATGCAAGTTGTATAGTATGATGAATGAGAGCTTTCAGCTTGGAAAATTAAGACTAATTCCTTATGTGAATAAGGAAAGGACTAAGGGATCGAGTACACATTCTTGTGCACTGGTCAAGTCCACCACAAAAGATCAAGAAGACTATTTGTCATGATTTACTTAAGTTCAGTAAATATGGTTATACTTATAAGTTTAAGTATAAGTCTGTAGCATTGGAGAAGTTTCAATGTGAGACAGAACGAATAAGAAGAATCAAAGAATGGCAGAAAGATAAAAGTTTCTCAAATCTGAAAAGATGGGAGAGTACTTTAGTATCATGTTTATGATCGTCTTAATGATTAAGATACCATATCACAATTGGTCCTCTAAAGTCATCTTAGTGCATTCTTATGACTAAGAAGTGGAGTCATGAATTGTTGAAATGGTTAAATCAAAAAGATGAGTCATACTTCGTTCCAAAACAATTCTTAGAGTCATACTCCAAGATTGTAACTTGAGTGACATATCTTAAAGAGGGTTTGTTAACACTAGTCAAATGTAAGAGTAAAAGGTTATCTACTCTTGTACATTTGAAATTGGTAAGTTGTGATGTTTTGGATAAAACAGAGACCAACTTAGGCCAATTGTGTAAAGTGTTAGTCTTGATAAAGAATCTGCACTATCTCTTGAATATTTGACAAGGAAGTCTTATATGTCAAGAGGACAGTGGGAGTCTTAAAGCTCTTGAAAGTTTCAAGACTTAATCAAGAATAAAACCTAAAGTCCTTCACTAGCACACGACTTGAGGTTTATAACCTATAGTGTTGAAATTTTTGTGCCTATTCAAGTTGGCTTTGCATAGGAGTTCTGAGAGTTCTAAATTGGTTGCACAACTACTTGGAAGCAATGGCAGACACCTGAGCTGCCAAATGGCAAGAATTTAAGATTGCACAAGTTTAATCAATATGAGTTTGGATTTGTCACTAACCTTGTCTTGTGATTATGGTTTTGACAAATTCACATGGATAAGAACACATACACTATTAAATCTAAGTGTCATAAGGTTTCTCTCCGATTCATGAAAATGATGGTGAGGAAACACTTTCACTAAGTAGATTTTAGCTAGATAGCAATTGTGATATTTGCATTCTCAAAGTCGTTAGTGGAGCGTGTGTGGTTTACCGGCACACTAACATGGACTTGTGAGAAGTGGCAAAGGTCTAAACAATTGAGACTATGATTACGGCATCCCTTTTCATAGTTCTAAAATTGTTTAGACACACATGTGAGCTATCTAAGAGAGGTGTATGATTTTGATAAAGTTTTATCAAAACAACTAGTATCAGAAATCTGAACTTTGGTAAGAAAGTCAGCTGATTTCTGAGTACATGTCAAAGCTAGTGGGAGCATAAGTGTTATGCTAATAATCATCATGTTAGTGGGAGCATGATAATTATGACAAAGGTTGCAAGTTAGCAATGTTAATTATAGAAAACAAAAGTTTCAATTCGTGAGGTTGCAGGGGTTGAAAAAGTTGTTTTGCTATAATTAAGGGAGAGGAAATTATACTTCATTTCAATTCTAAAAGCTTAGATTGAGATTTTAATCGTATTTAATCAAGGCTATATATATGAATTTCATGTTGGAATGGCTCAACATAAGGAAATTCTATATATGGGTCCATTATTTGCGTTTTAAAATTCGATTATGATTACGGCATCCCTTTTCATAATCTGAATTTTGAGAACTTGGCAAATTGAAATGGAAATATTATAGCAAAAGACTAGTTTAGTCTTTATGTGAGACATCATGAATCGTGTCCCATATGCTTCGGATATAGGATCGATTACATGTGCTATATTCATCCTTTCTAAAATTTTCCAAATGCCTGGGGCATTATGAAGGGAAAAGGTCTAGAATTGGATATGACTAAAATGATTAAGCAATTGTCGAGGACAATCTAAGGTTTACCAAAGATTGGTTGCTCAAGGACAGTTGGAAGTATAATGTTAATTCTGGAAGGACCATATTGACATAATCTGTAAGGAGGCAACTCTTGTTCAGAAGTGATAGTTAAAATGGAATATGGAAATGTTTCAAAGTTAGAAATTATTCAATCTGTGTAAGATTAGGAAACTTAATGAAAGAAGGATGTTTCCAAGGAGCTGATCTCCTTTGGAATTCTCTGTAATGATTGTTGTCAAGTCTTTCTGACTTCGTGCATAATCATTAAGAGGATCAATGCATATAAGTTTAGAATCTAACAGATTTCAGTAAATGGCATGAATTTGGAATTCTTGCATTTGCAGTAAGGATTTAGGACTGTGAAAAGAGGATCATTGGAGTGATGTTCAATTGATCTATTTTACAAAGTAAAGATCATAGACAAACATAGTATGCATACTTGGTGTATGGCATGACTAGTGTTTAGAAAACATAGTGTACATGCTTGGAGCATGGGACAACTATTGTTTTAAATTCAAGTATAAAGTTGATAAAACCGAAACAATGAATAATGAGTAATCAGTATGGGATAAATAAAAGTGTTTATTTATATTCATAGGGTTTGATACCATATTTGATTCATTTATTCTTGTGTTTCACTTTGCATGTTTTGACTTCCAGAATAACTAAGTCGCTCTTCCTGAATGATTAAGTTATTCAAACCATCCACAGTCGGTCATATGTTGGAAGTAGATATGAATCAAGACTGTCATGGGTTGGTTTGTAGAGGTCCAAGTTGGTGGACAAAGTGGTGCTACAACACTCATGAGTGCTCATAAGTTCTGAGTATTGGATTCAACCCGCGCTCATTTGAATCACTTCATGGATTTTATCACGAGTGATCATGAGATGATAATATCTTATATTCTTCAAACCTAGAGATATGAGTTGTTACTATGAGTTGGTTATACATTGATTGCACGAAAACGCATTGGTAACTCGATGTTATAAAACGTACATTTGTGTATGATTCAACAAGTAGTAGAACAAGCCATATGAGTCGAAGTTTATCCATTCCTTTTACCTTCGGGATAAAAGCGATATCTGTGGGCCCCTTGTTGATTTAAAGATGATACATGTGAGTGCTTGGCCAAGCCAGGACTGATTTGATTTGTTCAATCAGTCAGTCATCATGAATCGGAAATCGGGAAACAACAAATGGACAGAGAGAATGATTGATAATCCATGTCTCAGTCCATATGATATCTAGAATGGAGGAATATATGATCCCTTATCTAATGGACAAGTCATTGACAAAGGTCAGAGTTCATCGACAAGGTCAGAGTTCGACATAAGCTTTTGAGAGCTACGATTGCTGATCGGTTCCTGAAGTCATACACAATCATAGTTTTAGACTTATCCAAGTGGGAGACTGTTGGATTAATGTCTAAGTCCATAACAATAATTGGTAAGACTTGACCCGACCCGACATGGTCCATTTGGGTTGCATGGCATCATGCATTTGGATAGACTATAATGAGAGAAATAACACTTAAGGTTGGTTAATATATTATAAGTTCTAATATATTAATAAGGTTATTTAATTAGTATTGATCAAGAATTAATTTGGAATTAATTAAGTGATCAAAAGGAGACTAATTAAATATATGGGTTGATTGTGTAAATCACTCATTCTTATATATGTGGGCTTGTGATCCAAGATTCCTTATGTTGGACTAAGTCCATGGGGTGACCCATGGATACTCCATGGAGGTTAAAATCCATGGAGCATAAGGAATGGGTAAAGTTATGAGTTACATGGTGTAACCCTAATAGCCACCATATAAAAGAATCCCATGGCTCAAGAAATCGTGCACTAATGTTTGAGTGTGAGGGCTAGACGATTTCAAGGAGTGTTCAAGTTTCTCTCAAGTTATTCCAAGTGTATTTGGTGTTGTGTGAACCATTTGAGGTGTCACACTTGGGGCACTAGGCACTCAAGCTTCATGAAGACATTCTACATCAAAGAGGTATGTATTCTATCTTGTTATATTTATTATTTTGTATGCTAGATTAGGATAATACCTTGGATGTTCATAATTGTATGTATAATAGAGAAAACATAGATCCAATGTATTTAGGGTTGCATGTACACTTAGGAGTGTTAGAATGCTCATAACCCAACAGTTCCGGTGCCGGGGAGGGTTCAGGCTCGGGTTTTGGAGTCGGGCAGCTTGATGACTAGACGAGGGAGTTCACCACGTCTGATATTATGCGTAGTATCCTTGATCAGACTCATGTGATTTTTGGCTCGGTCAAGGAGGGTATTCTGGAGATTCTTGATGAGAGATTGAGCGCCTTCCGCGTTGAGATCGTGGCATTGATTGGGACGCGCTCTATGACCTTCAGGGAGTTTCGGGCTTGTGGAGCGCCAGACTATCATGGGGCCAGGGACCCCAGTGCGAGCAGCAGGTGGTTGGCAGATGTTGCCAACGCCTTTCGTACCGGTCGGTGTCTCGAGGGGGACAAGGTCAGACTAACGTCCTGACTCCCGAAGGACATGGAGATGTATTCCCGGAGGATTTGCTTGGGGTACCACCGGAGAGGCAGGTGGAGTTCAACATCGATTTGGCTTTAGGTGCGGCTTCGATAGCTAAAGCACCATACCGGTTAGCTTCTACCGAGATGCTCGAGTTGTGTACACAACTGTAGGAGCTGTTAGACAAGGGATTCATTACACCGAGCAGTTCGCCTTGGGGAGCCACGATTTTGTTTGTGAAGAAGAAGGACGGATCCCATCGGATGTGTATTGACTACCGGAAGTTGAATAAGCTAACAGTGAAGAACCGTTATCCACTCCCGAGGATTGATGATCTTTTCGACCAGCTTCAGGATGCATCTTGGTTTTCCAAGATTGATTTGCGATCGGGCTATCATCAGATGAGGTCCAGGGACGAGGATGTGTAGAAGACAACTTTCCAGACTCGCTATGGTCATTATGAGTTCGTGGTGATGCCATTTGGGCTCACCAATGCTCCTACCGCGTTCATGGATCTCATGAACTGCGTATGCAGACCGATGTTGGAGCGGTCTATGATAGTCTTTATTGATGATCTTTTGGTTTATTCCAAGACGCAGGAGCAGCATGAGGAGCACTTGAGGGAGGTGCTGGAGACTTTGAGGAGGGAGAGACTTTTCGCAAAGTTCTCAAAGTGCGAGTTTTGGTTGCGCGAGGTGCAGTTCTTGGGGAACCTTGTCAATCAGAAGGGTATTCTGGTCGATCTGGCCAAGGTCGAGGCCGTGATGTAGTGGGAGGTTCCGAGGTCTCCATCTAAGATTCAGAGTTTTCTCCAAGATTGTTGTTCCATTGACCCGACTGACCAAGAAGTCGGTAGCATTTCGTTGGGGGCCTGAGCAGCAGGCAACTTTTGAGACTCTTAGACAGCGGTTGTGCGAGGCGCCGATTCTAACCCTGCCTAAGGGTGCTGATGATTTTGTGGTCTATTGTGATGCTTCGATCACGGGTTTGGGTACAGTTCTGATGCAGCGGGGGCGTGTGATTGCATACGCTTCGAGACAGCTGAAGCCTCATGAGGCGAATTACCGGACGCATGATTTGGAGTTAGGGGCGGTGGTTTTTGCCCTCAAGATTCGACGACATTAAATCTATGGGGTTCGTTGTACTACTTACACGAACCACAAGAGCGTGAGGTATTTGATGGATC
Source organism: Lactuca virosa (assembly GCF_052849685.1). Taxonomy (NCBI): domain Eukaryota; kingdom Viridiplantae; phylum Streptophyta; class Magnoliopsida; order Asterales; family Asteraceae; genus Lactuca; species Lactuca virosa. The sequence continues at coordinate 223,686,689 of NC_136428.1, forward strand.
AGCCGAATCTGAATATGAGACAGCGTCGCTAGTTGGATGTGGTGAAGGATTATGATTATGAGATCTTGTACCACCCGGGGAAGGCGAATGTGGTGGCCGATGCTCTCAGCCGCAAGGCGGTCGCGGCTCAGATCAGGAATATATGTTTGAGGATGACAGTGATTACTCCGTTGCTGGAACGGATTCAGGAAGCTCAGGTCGAGGCTGTGAAGGAGGAGCATTGGAAGTGTGAGCAGATTGTGGGTCAGGTGGCTTCCTTCGATTATGATAACTGTGGATTGTTGACCCTACATCGGAGGGTCTGGGTTCCTTATTGGGGCGGGCTGCGCCAATTTCTGGTGGAGGAGGCTCACAAGTCGAGATTCTCCATTCATCCCGGGGCGAAGAAGACGTATAGGGATCTTCGCCCTGATTATTGGTGGCCCTGCATGAAGCGAGATATAGCGTGGTTTGGGGAGCGGTGCTTGACTTGTGGGAAAGTCAAGGACGAGCATCAGTGATCTCATGTCAAGATGTAGTCGTTGGAGATTCCCGTATGGAAATGTGAAGACATCACAATGGATTTTATCACAAAGCTCCCCAGGACAGCGCATAGTGGATTCTATTTGGGTCATCGTGGATCGATTGACCAAGAGCGCGCATTTTATTCCGATCTAGGAGAGTATTTCTGCCGAGAAACTAGTCGAGATTTATGTTCGGGAGGTGGTGGCACGTCATGGAGTGTCGGTATCAGTAGTTTCAGACCGGGATGTTCGCTTTACTTCTGGGTTCTGGAAGCGGTTTCATGACGAGATGGGCACTCGTCTCCATTTCAGTACAACTTTTCATCCGCAGACCGATGGGCAGAGTGAGCGGACGATTCAGACCCTTGAGGATATGCTGCGTTCGTGCGTATTAGATTTTGGTGGGAGTTGGGATACGTATCTTCCGTTAGCGGAATTTCGTATAACAACAGCTATCACGCTAGCATTGATCGACCTCCTTTTGAGATGCTCTACGGGAGGAAATGTAGGACCTCAATTTGTTGGGGCGAGTTCGGTCAATGAGTCATGGGGAGTACCGAAGTGGTACTCAAGACTACCGAGTTGATCCAGCAGGTCCGGAGCAGGCTTCACACAACTAAGAGTCGACAGAAGAGCTATGCCAACAAGCATCAGTCGGGCTTAGAGTTTTAGGTGGGAGATATGGTTCTCCTGAAGGTGTCACCTTGGAAAGGTGTCACCTGGTTCAGGAAGCGGGGCAAGCTGGGTCCCAGGTACATCGGTCCGTTCATGGTTTTGGCTTAGGTGGACCGGGTTGCGTATCGACTGAATATGCCAGCTGAGCTTAGTCAGATCTATAGCACCTTTCATGTCTCTCAACTGCGAAAGTGTTTAGTGGATGATTCCGCAGTTGTACCTTTGGAGGATATTCAGGTGGACAACCGCCTGAACTACGTTGAGAGGCCAATGACGATTCTAGATCGGAAGACGAAAACCTTGAGGAACAAGGTTGTACAGTTAGTAAAGGTGCAATGGCTGCACCGTAGGGGTCAGAGTAGACATGGGAGCTAGAGGAGGAAATGAGGGAGCATTATCCAGGATTATTTGGGGCAGCAGACTTCGAGGACGAAGTGTAAGATAAGTGGGGGAGAATTGTAGCGCTTGGTTCCTGGTATATATTTAAACTCATAATTTATTCAATTTTATAGAGCAACTCGATGAGTTGGTGGCCCGGAACTCGTCGTGTTGAAATGTTATGGACCGCATATTTTAAGTGACCAACTCGACGAGTTGGCAGAAAGAAATGAAACCCTAATTCTGGGGTTTTGCACCCTATTTAAACAACCTAAACCCCACAAGTTGGCCTCATTTCCAGCTTCCATTGCCCTAAACCCTAACCTCGAAAACCTAAGGCACTTTTGAGTGTTTGTGAGCTATTTTGAGTGTTATTGTGTGTGTGTGAAGCCATTGGAAGAAAGGGAAGCTTCGTGATACAAGAAGGAGCCGCTAGATCTCGAATCCTTGCTTCATTTTCGACACTTTTCGAGTATAAAGTTCTAACCTTAATCAATATTTGATTGAATCTCTTTTTGGGTTAGTTTTGAGGCTTTTAGCCATGTTTGGGTGATTGGTGGGGTTAAAGGTCATCCCAAGTGCTATCTCTTCAGATCTATGGTCCTCATGAGCTGTTATGGCATAAAGGTGCCAACTTTATGGTCCTAACGGCTCCATGCATCCTTTAAGCCTTTGCTTTGGCCTTTTAAGCTTCTTTTGGCCATGCATGTGAGTAAAGTTGAAGACTTTACGTGACCTTTTAGCCTTTAAGGTCCAGATCTGTGTTCATGAGTTCTATCTTGAAGATATGGTGGTTGTTGGATTAAGACATAAGCCTTTTAGAATTAGGGTTTGAGCTTAATGCCTTTGGGGTGGTTCTTAATGGGTAAAGTTGGAAACTTTACCCTTCTAGACGTATTATCAGTCTAGATCTGGAAGATAGGGCTTCAGTTTGAAGAATAGTGGCTTAATGCATTAAGTGGGTTAGCTGATCGAAGAACTCGATGAGTTCTTAAGGGAACTCGGCGAGTTGGGTTGGGATTGTCCCGATTCTGTTGAAAAAGGAGGAACTCGACGAGTTAAAGGGAAACTCGGCGAGTTGGATCGAAATATCGCGATTCTGTGCTTAATGGAAACTCGGCGAGTTGTGGGATAACTCGACGAGCTGAGTCGACTCGGAGCGTTGACTCTGACTTTGACTTTGGCCGAGTTTGACCTTTAAGGGGTTTTGAAATAGTGATCGGTATCTAAGGGATTGTTTCTGTTTAGGGGTTGAGTAGAGTTATCTCCGAGGCCGGGGATTTATCCAGTTATCTTTTAGCATTCGAAGCGAGTTTCCTTACCGGACTTAGCGGGTCGAAGGCACCAAGGCCGACTCATTTTACATTATGTTGTTAGTATGCTAGTGTCTCCATGACTCATGCATGTGCTGTGTATTTATGTTTTTCTTGGTCAAGGCCCGATGTCGGGAAGGGGCCAGATGGATATCTGTATGCTATGTATCTCTGTGATTATTGCATGTGTATGTGTTTGTTTGATATATGTTATTGTACGTTGTGCGGGGCCCTTTTTACTGAGCTCTGCTCGATGTCGGACGGGGCCCGATGCCGGACGGGGTCCGAAGCCGGGCGGGGCCCGATGATGGGGGGGGGGGGGCCCACTAGTTGCTTATTGTATGATTGGTATGTGCTATTTTGGAGGAACTCACTAAGCATTGTGCTTACAATTTTTAGTTTATGTTTCAGGTACTTCTGGTTCCAAGGGGAAGTGAAACATTCCAAAAATACGGTCCAAAAACTTCGTTTTCAAATCATTATTAAAACCATAAATCCTCCATACTCATAAATAAAATAGTGTATCATGTATCACAAAGTATCATAATATCTGTCACATGTTAAAATCTCATATCAAAATAACAGAGTAAAAGTCCTAGGCAGAAGACTGTGGTGTGTGCCATGCGATCATCCCGAGCCCTTCCCCTTGCTAGTGGAAGTACCTGAAACAAAAACTGAAAACTGTAAGCACGAAGCTTAGTGAGTTCCCCAAACTACCACATACCATATAAATAACATGCAACTAGGAGATACGGGCCCCGCCCACTCTCATGGAGATTCGGGCCCCGCCCACACTCCGCTGTCGAGGAGATTCGGGCCCCGCCCACACTCCGTTGCCTAGGAGATTCGGGCCCCGCCCACACTCCGCTATCTAAGAGATTCGGTCCCCGCCCACACTCCGCTATCTAGGAGATTCAGGCCCCGCCCACACTCCGTTGTCTAGGAGATTCGGGCCCCGCCCACAATATGCTACTAACATGCATACAAGTATCACACAGACAACAAGTACATCTACCAATCAATCACATATCTATACTCAAATAATAGTATAAGCATCGGGCCCGACCATTCTAAACTACTATAAGCTTCAGGCCTTTCCCACACTTAGCTACTACATATAAGCATCGGGCCCCTACCACTCTAAGCTACAAAATATCACTCATATGGGCCGGCCTTGGTGCCGTAGACCTGTTCCTACTGAAGGAAACTCACCTCGCAAGACTGACTGCTGAAAACTCGAGCGAGGAATCCCTATCTGCTGCTCCGACGACACTCCGACTATCAATTCCATAATAATTCTTAATCAGAATCTGCTAATCCTCTCTTAGGGTAAAATGACAATTTTACCCCTGGTCAAAGTCAAACTCAAAGTCAAGGTCAACTCCCAGTTAACCCAACTCGTCGTGTTATCTCCTAACTCGGCGAGTTCTTGAACGCTTAAACCTGTGGTCAACTGAGTCAACTCGTCGAGTCCCCTAACAGACTCGTCGAGTTCTTGTTGTCATAAAAATCGGGACAATCACGATACGACTCGTCGAGTTCACCTATGGACTCGACGAGTCCTTCTATCTGTTTGGCCATTTTAACAGATTAAGCCCCTATTTTATTAGATCCAAGGTTCTTAGCTCGTTTGCTCACTAGAATGGCCGTTCTAAGGGTAAAGTTTCCAACTTACCCGTTCATAACTCTTCTTAAAGGGTTTAGACAAAACCCTAATTCCTTTAGGACATGGATCTTGTCCAAAAAGCCTTAGAATCTCAAATCCACGCATGTAAACCTAGATGTAGGGTCTAGCTATCAGGTGATCACTAAAAGTCTCAAGCTTGCTTCCATGCATCGCCTTTTTGTGCTCAAAAGGCCATAAATACTTCTTTAGCACTTGCATGAGGACTCTAAGGGCATAAAGTTTGCACCTTTATATCCTCCCAGCCTCTCAAGGCACTAGATCTAGAAGAGCAACTCTTAGGTCAATCCTTACCCACAAGTTAACAAATCTTGGACCAAAAACCCTCAAAATAGGTCATAAATAGATCTAAGAAGAGAATGATGAAGTTTGAGGCTTTATTACCAGAAAATGTAGCTAAAGGGATGAAACTTCTGGATCTACAGTCTTTCTCTTAAGCACTCTAACTTCTTTTTCTTCCACAAGCTTCAAAAGGCACAAATAACTCTCAAAAGTGGCTCACACACTCAAAAAGCACTCTAGGGTTTCGTAGCTGAGGGTTTGGGATAAGGAGACTGCAAATGAGGCTAAGGGGTGGGGATTAAGGTGCTTAAATAGGGTGCAAAACCCTGAAATTAGGGTTTCACCCTGATTAAGCTACTCGCCGAGTCAAGGAATTGACTGGCCGAGTAGACAACTTAAACTCCGCGCATAATCTGCCTTCTACTCGACGAGTTAGGGCTACCAACTCATCGAGTCCTTTTTCTCAAAATAAATAAATAATTAAATTAAGTGCGTACCAGGGAATCGGGCGTTACAATTCTCCCCCCACGTTTCTTAGACTTCGTTCTCGAAGTCTGCTGCATTTGAAAACAACTCCGAGTAGTGCTCCCTCATCTCCTCCTCGGGCTCCCAAGTCCACTCCGAGCCCTTGCGGTGCCGCCTGTGCACCTTCACTAACTGCACCCTCTTGTTCCTCCTTTCCTTCGTCTTGCGATATAAAATCGCCACTGGTCTCTCGATGTAGTTCAGGCTGTCATCAACCTGAATGTCTTCAAGGGGTACCACTGCTGAGTCATCCACTAAGCACTTCCGCAACTGAGAAACATGGAATATGTTGTGGATCTGGCTGAGTTCTGCTGGAAGGTCTAACCGGTAAGCAACCCAACCCACCTGGGCTAACACCCTAATTGGGCTTATGAACCTGGGGCCCAGCTTGCTCCACTTCCGGAACCTGATAACACCCTTCCAGGGTGACACCTTCAGGAGGACAATATCGACCACCTGGAACTCCAAGTCTGAACGCTGCTTGTCGGCGTAGCTCTTTTGCTGACTCTGAGCAGTCTGGAGCCTGCTCCGGACCTGTTGGATCCGCTCGGTGGTCTTAAGTACTACCTCCGTACTCCCCATAACTCTCTGACCGACCTCACCCCAACAGATTGGGGTCCTACACTTCCTCCCATAGAGCATCTCAAAGGGAGGTCGGTCTATGCTGGCATGGTAACTGTTGTTATACGAAAATTCCGCTAACGGAATATATGTATCCCAACTACCACCGAAGTCTAAAACGCATGCGTATAGCATGTCCTCGAGATTCTGAATCGTCCTCTCGCTCTGCTCGTCCGTCTGGGGATGGAAAGCGGTGCTGAAATGGAGGCGAGTACCCATCTCCTCGTGAAACCGCTTCTAAAATCTGGAAGTAAAACGAACATATCGGTCTGACACCACCGAGACAGGAACTCCATGACGTGCCACTACCTCTCGAACATAAATCTCGGCTAATTTCTCTGCCGAGATGCTCTCCTGGATCGGTATGAAATGGGCGCTCTTGGTCAACCGATCCACGATGACCCATATCGAATCGACCCCATGTGCGGTCCTGGGAAGCTTAGTAATGAAATCCATGGTGATATCCTCCCATTTCCACACAGGAATGTCTAACAGCTGTATATTGCCGTGCGGTCTCTGGTGCTCTGCCTTGACCTTCCTACAGGCCCGGCATCTCTCCACATACCAAGCTACGTCCTGTTTCATGCAGGGCCACCAGTAATCGGGTCGAAGATCTTTGTACATCTTTGTCGCCCCAGGATGAATGGAGAACCTCGACTTATGGGCCTCATCCATCAAAACCTGTCATACTCTGCCCCAGTACGGAACCCATACCCTCCCATGCAGGGTCAACAACCCTCGACTGTCATAATCAAACGAGGCCACCCGGCCCACAATCCTCTTACACTTATGACGTTCCTCCTTCAGACCCTCGACCCGAGCCTCTCTAATCTGCTCCAATAATGGAGTTACCACTATCATCGTCAGACAGATGTCTCGGATCGGGGCCGCTACCGCCTTACGGCTCAGGGCGTCGGCGACTACGTTGGCCTTGCCCGGGTGGTAAAGGATCTCACAATCGTAGTCCTTCACCACATCTAACCACCGACGCTTCCTCATGTTCATATTCGGCTGATCCATGAGGTACCTCAAACTCTTGTGATCCGTTTATATGGTACACCAGACCCCATAGAGGTAATGCCGCCAAATCTTGAGGGCGAATACCACTTCCCCCAGATCTAAATCGTATGTCGGATAGTTAGCCTCGTGAAGCTTCAACTGTCTCGAGGCATAAGCTATCACATGAACCCGCTGCATCAATACTGCTCCCATGCCTATGATCGAAGCATCACAGTAGACTACGAAGTTATCCACACCCTCTGGCAGAGTGAGGATCGGTGCCTCGCACAATCACTGCCTGAGCATCTCAAAGGCTACCTGCTGCTCAGGTCCCCAACGAAAAACTACCAACTTCTTGGTCAGTCGGGTCAACGGAACTGCAATCTTGGAGAAGTCTTGGATAAATCTCTTATAATACCCTGCCTGACCCAGGAAACTCCGAATCTCATTTGGACACCTCGGAATCTCCCATTGCATCACAGCCTCTATCTTGGCCGGATCGACCAAAATACCCTTCTGGTTGACAAGATGCCCAAGGAATTGCACCTCGCGCAACCAGAACTCATACTTGGAGAACTTCGCATACAGTCTCTCCCTCCTCAGTGTCTCTAGCACCTCCCTCAGGTGCTCCTCGTGCTGCTCCTAAGTCTTGGAGTAAACCAAGATGTCATCAATGAAGACTATTATAGACCGATCCAGCATCGGTTTGCACACACGGTTCATGAGGTCCATGAACGCGGCTGGAGCATTGGTGAGCCCAAACGACATCACCACAAACTCATAATGACCATAGCGAGTCCTAAAAGCTATCTTCTGCACATAATCATCCCTGACTCGCAGCTGGTGATACCCTGACCGTAGATTAATCTTAGAAAACCAAGATGCTCCCTGAAGCTTATCAAACAAATCATCTATTCTCGGAAGTGGGTAACGGTTCTTCACCGTTACCTTGTTCAGCTCCCGGTAATCGATACACATGCGATGTGACCCATCCTTCTTCTTCACAAACAGGATCGGGGCTCCCCATGGTGAACTGCTCGGCCTGATGAAACCCTTGTCTAGCAGCTCTTGCATCTGCGTAGACAACTCCTACATCTCGGGAAGAGCCAACCGATATGGTGCCTTGGCTATCGGAGCCGCACCAGGAATCAGGTCAATCGTAAACTCAACCTGTCTCTCCGGAAGTACCCCATGTAAATTGAAAGGCCCACACTTTCATATTTCTGAAAGACCCAAACTTTCATACTTGACAATTGTTACTCCAAAACATGCTACATGCATATTCATAAAAACAATATTTTACATTGATAATTTGATTACAAAAGACTGGATACAAACCGACTAAGTTTTAGTATATTACATAACTACCCAGGATATTTAAGCTTTTATACATACGTAAACCCAAGTACAAAAGTAATAGTATAAACTATTCTAAATCTTCCAATAGTATATGACTATACTGGAGACATGACAATGAGACATGACAATTTCTATACTTGATATACATCAATAAAGCTTCGGCCCAAATGGCATAGAAGACATATACTTTCTGATTTAAACATTTCGGTAGATTTTAGGCTGAAAACCCTTTCTAACCTTCTGCCAATACCATAGAATAGAAGTCATTCTCTTACGAGACATGCTCTACATGGTCAGAGGCTACATACCAGTACCACCGTGAATCTAAGTCCTTTCGCTCATCACATGGTCAAAGGTATAACTTTGCTATCATAAATAGCGGAATAATGACAACGGAAAATCACATAGCACATATAACACATAACATACAATTGTTCCTATATATTGAACTCACCGTGAATTAACCGGAGGTTAAAATAGTAATTCGTGCAGCACTTCGTTGTAATAAATAGCTTTCTTCGTTGAAAACCGGGAGCTTTCTTGAAAACCGGGCTTTGCAATGCTTGAGCTTCAAACTGAAAAGATAAATTTCTCAGGCTCCTCGGGAACTTCGGAAAGTATTTCAGGTGTTAAAATTGATACCGGGGCTTCGGGGGAAGTGGAAGTAGTTGAAATATGAGTTTAAGGGTGAAAAGTGACAATTTTCCAACATTTACCCGGGAGGTCTCGCACCCTTATATAGGTGCGAGCCTCGGATTCGAAGCAAGAGGAAAGCAGGGTAGGTGGCGCGATGCTCGGTACACGCGGCAGAAGGGGCGAGGTTCGGACGACAGGTGGCTTGGTTCGGACGGAGGCACGCGTCCGAGTTCGGAGGCTATAGCGCGACGCCACGCATCGGACGAGGAGATGGTCGCGGCTTCGGTCGCATCGGATAGTGACGCGTGTCGTATTGTCGGCTGCACAGCTCATCAACGTCGGACATGTGGCATGCTCGGAGCGAGGTGACGTGGCCAGTCCGGATGAGGCTTATCCATGCGAAAATTCTCGGAAATTGTGCCATAATCTTCTAAAATCCATAACTTTCGCATACGAGCTCCGTTTTTGACGTACTTTATATGCACGCGTAGGAGAGAATATATTCTACAACTTACATTTAGACTCCGTCGGCTAATTTTGAATTTATTTTTAATATTATTATTTTTAACAGACCGAGACAGGAAAATCCGTTAAAAATTCATAACTTCTTCATCCGATGTCCGTTTTCGTCTGTCTTTTTACCGTTGTACTACTATTGACGAGACCTTCGATTCTCGTTTAGGTTGTGTCGGCTAAAAATCACTCGATCTAAAATTCGAGTTTTTAGCTGTCTACTGCTAAGCTGAAACTTAGAAAAATCATAACTTCCTCATACGAAGTTAGATTTGGGCGTTCTTTTATGAAAATTCTCGGTTTAACAAATACTACGACTTTCATTTAGATCACCAAGGCTAAAAAGTAGTTTATCAAAAACTTACTTTTTATGTTGAGAATATCAAACCAGAATTAAAGAAGTTAGTTGAGGAGGATAATTCAAAAACAACTGATGAAGGTTTTTTCGCAAATCAAAGCACAGTTGAAAACAACTTCACAAAGAATTCTTATGTGTTCCAACGTCAAAAACCACAAAGAAAATGGGTTGAAAAATCAAAAATTGAAAAAGAGAATTCAAAACAAGTTGTAAAGGAAAATGAAAATGTTGTCAAACTAAACTCTAAGGAATTTAAAGATCAAATTGACAAATTTTCGAAGGAAAACAACATTTCAAAAAGACAAGCAAGAAAGAAAATATTTTGGCAAAATGTTGAGTCTCAAAAAATGTCTGAATCACAATCACCCAAAAATGTTTTCAAAGCTAAAAATTCCTCTTTTTCAACAAAACCTCAACATTCATCTCAATCAAATTATTCAAAGTCTGAAGTGAATAAACAACCAAGGTTTTCGAAAGTTTCAGAAACTAACAATTCAAGAACATTTTCAAATAAATCAAATCAAAATCAAGAATTCTTTCAACGTCAACATTTTAAATCAACAGTTGATACATCATATGCTCAATCTTTTCTAACAAATCCAAAAGTTGATTTTGTTCCTTAAAAGCCAAATTTTCCTAATAAAACGAAGAGAGAAACTATGAAAATTTCACGAGAAAAAGGAATGACTTCAAGGAAGAACATTGATCATTGGCTTGAAGGCAAAGGAAAGATGTATCAGTCGAATACATTTTCAAAGGAGCAAATTCAGGAAGCATATGAGAAGTATGTGAATACTTCATCAAACGACAGTTCATCTTCTAAGGATTCGAACATATCAGTCAAAGCCTGGAAACCAGTATTAAAAGCAAAGAATGTTCATTCAAAAACTCAGAATTCGAAGAGTAATGTCAGTGAACATTCGAAACCATCAAAAACTTATGTTTCGGTTCCTTTAAATGAAGATGTAAACTTAATCGATAGTCTCAAAACCAAAGTTTGTGATTGGGTTAAAAGTTCTTCATTACATTCGAAATTGAAATATAATTTCCAAGGACCCAAAAAGCCTTGGGTACCTAAATTTTTCCACTGATTGTAGGTACTATGTGACGAGCAATATGATAACAAGTGGTACATTGATAGTGGTTGCTCTCGTCACATGACTGGGAAAAAGGAAAATTTACGTGATTTTCGAAGTCTCAAAAATGCTGGAGTAGTGAAGTTTGGGAACAATCAAAAATGTCAAGTCAAAGGATATGGGAAGATCACGAATGGAAAATTCACAGTGAATCCTGTTGCATATATTGAAGCTCTTCAACATAACTTGATAAGTGTTTCTCAACTTGTTGTGGGCACTGGCAATCAAGTTCTTTTGAACGAAGAAGGAAGTGTTATTTCGAATGTCAACACAAAAGAAGTGTTACTGAAATCCAAAAGGAAAGGTGACAAGTTCACTCTGGACATCAATCCGATAGTGAGGACCTGCTATATGACTTCTTTCGAAAGCAACAACAGACTTAAGTTGGCTATGGCATCGAAGACTTTCTCATCTCAATTTTCGAAACATCAATAAACTTGTGGTACAAGATCTGGTAAAAGGTTTACCTGTACTTAAATTTGACAATGATTCTTTATGTGCAGCTTGTGAAGTTGGCAAGCAACATAAACAAGGTCATCCAATTACGATTGATTCGAAAATTGTCGCGCCTTTGGAGCTCTTACATATTGATTTGTGTGGTCCTTCGACAGTTTCAACTCTCAACAAGAAAAGGTACATTTTAGTTATTGTTGATGATTTTTCCAGATTTACGTGGGTTTATTTTCTTAGGCTTAAATCCGAAGTTGCACAAATCATGATTGACTTTGTCAAAAAGATGGAAACAACATTGAAGAAGATTGTTCGAAAAATTAAGAGTGATCATGGAACTGAATTTAAGAACAATGTTCTTGATTCATTTTTGGTGGACAAAGGGATTTCGCATAATTTTTCATCTCCATACACACCACAAGAACTATGTTGGCATATGCGAATCTTCCACAATACCTTTGGGCTGAAGCAGTATCAACCGCATGTTTCACTCAAAACATATCTTTCATTCATCGTCGTTTTAACATTACTCCATCTGAAATTCTCAACAATCGAAAACCTAACGTCAAATTTTTTCATGTTTTCAGATGCAGGTGCTTAATTATGAATCTCAAGGATAATCTTACGAAATTTCAAGCAAAAGCAGATGAAGGGATTTTCTTGGGATATTCGCATAATTCAGTCGCATATCGTGTGTTGAATAAAAGAACACAAAAAGTTGAAGAAACTTTTAATCTTACATTTGATGATTACTACATTAAACAAACTACCTCACAGTTTGAAAATCATCCTATTCTGAAAAACATACAAGATGAATCTGAATCCTCACAAACCTTAGATATTGATTATGATTTAATTTTTGGAATTTCAGATCATGTTGTTGATGCTGAAATAAATGCAAATGATAATCATCTCTCTGAACTAACGAAGCTTACTGATGATTCAACATCAACTTCTCCAGAGAAAGGCGAAAGTATGCAACACAATCCAGTGGAGGGGGAACACTTGGATTCGAATACTTTGGATGAGGAAGAGCATTCTTTCTAGGGGGAGAAAGAAAGATTGAATGCTGATGTTGAGGGGGAGCATTTAGAAAACATTGAGAATAATAATGATTTTGATGATGTTTGTTCGATTGCAGGTTCAGAGAATGATGATATATACGAAGATGCACCTTTGGAATTTGATCCAGCATATCCGCCAATGGAAAAGTGGACAAGAGATCATCCGAAGGAACAAGTAATTGGGAATCCACAGGAGGGAGTTTTAACAAGAGCTCAAATTCGTGCAAAGAATGAGGTATTGAATACTCATCAAGAATTTTGCATGTTCAATGTTTTCATCTCTAAAATTGAACCAAAAACAGTTAAGATTGCAATGGAACACTCAGATTGGGTTGTTGCAATGCAATCTGAATTGTTTGAATTTGAACGAAACAAGGTTTGGAGATTAATTTCTAAACCTGAAAATGTTTCGATTGTCAGGTTAAAATGGATTTTCAAAAATAAAACTGACAAAGATGGAAACATTGTTCGAAACAAAGCCAGACTTGTTGTTAAAGGATATTCACAACAAGAAGGAATCGACTATGAAGAAACTTTTTCCCATGTCGCAAGACTCGAGGCTGTTCGTATATTTCTGGCTTATGCAGCTCACAAAGATTTTGATGTTTATCAAATGGACGTGAAGTGTGCATTTCTAAATGGAGAGCTTGAAGAAAATGTTTACGTGGAACAACCCCCAGGTTTTATTAACGAAGAATATCCAGATCATGTTTATATTTTAGATAAGGCAGTTTATGGTTTGAAACAGGCACACGAGCATGGTATGCAACTCTTACTTCATTTTTGAAACAATCTAAATTTAAACAAGGATATGTTGATCCCACATTATTTCAAAAGAAAGTTGGGAATCATCTAATGCTTGTTCAAATTTATGTTGATGATATTATTTTTGGCTCAACTGACCCTGCCTTGTCTAGAGAATTCGAAGATCTGATGAAAAGCAAGTTTGAAATGAGCATGATGGGAAAAATCAATAATTTTCTTGGACTGAATATTCGTCAAAACAGAGAAGGGATTTTTATTAATCAGGAAAAATATACGAAAAATCTGCTAGAAAAGTTTGGATTGACGAATAGCACAAAGTTACGAGTTCCAATGGCAACTGGCATAAAGTTGACACCTTCGTTAGATAAACCTGCAGTTGACATAACTCTAATCCACGAGAACCACATCTCACTGCTATGAAGAATATCTTTCGTTATCTTAAAGGAACAATTTCGTTAGGATTGTGGTATCCTTCGAAAACTGGATTCTTTGTACAAGCATATTCGGATGCAGACTTGGGTGGTTGTAATCTTGATAGGAAAAGCACAAGTGGTGGATGTTAATTTCTCGATGGCAAATTGGTGAGCTGGCAGTCGAAAAAGCAAACATGTGTCTCAATCTCAACAGCTGAAACAGAATATGTGGCTGCTGCTGCTTGCACTTCACAAATTATATGGATTCAAAGTCAATTGCATGATTATGCAATCAATATGAAAAAGATTCCATTATATTGTGATTCTCAAAGTGCAATAAGAATTTGTCATAATCCTGTGCAGCATTCGAAGACTAAACATATTGCACTTCGTTATCATTTCATCAAGGATCACGTGGAGAATGGAAATATTGAAGTACATTTCGTGTAAACAACTGACCAGTTAGCTGATATTTTCACGAAACCTTTAGATGAAAAATCCCTTGTGAAAATTATAGAAGGGCTTGGAATGATCGATGGAAATTTTGTTCCATGCGAAAAAGGAGAATGATGGTTGACAAGGAATGAATCAGAGGCGCTAAATAAAAGACAATGCAAAGTCATTCAGCATTCAGAGGTTACTGTTCATAGTCAACGCTTCGACCCCTTCGAATTCGTAAATTTGTTACTTATTTTAAGGGTTGATTCAGAGGTTACTGTTCATAGTCAACGCTTCGACCCCTTCGAATTCGTACATTTGTCACTTATCAGGGGATGATAAAATTTCGTGTTTTTGCAACAAGTACAGTATATTTTCATTTTCGAAAATACAAAAATCCAAAAAGATTTTCGTTTGTTTTGTCATTTCATTTTCGAAAATACAAAAATCCAAAAAGATTTTCGTTTGTTCTGTCTTTACTTTCGAAAAATCAAAACAACAAAAATATTTTGATTCTTATTTCTTTTTAGTATTTTGTTGCAGATAATCATGAAGATACAGAGTGGATTATGCTAGCAGTTCTAGGGTCAGGTACATTTTTCGTATGAATCGATAAATATTTTCATCATTTGAACTAGTTAAGTTGTCCCTAGAAGCATGCTGCTGCATGTTGTCCAAAAGCCTCCAATGACTCAATGTGTGTGTACGAAAGCCTTAATGAAATTATTCATACGAAAATTTCTTTCCAATCAGGCTTATATTCACATTAGTCTCTGAGCTACCCGACTCTTCTCAAAATGAGTTAAGAGTTTACTGTTTGGTCTAAAGATAAATGAGGTACTTTTCGTGTCTTACATCAATCTTTTTCATCCATAAAGTTCTTACACGATCACACACGAAGACATATGTCTGAGAGGTCTCTGATCAAACCCATCGAGACTTAGACATATCAAAAATCTGTGTTTATGATCTGACATCATGAGACCGTGATGAAAGTGAAACCCAATTTTCACTACACTTTTAAGGAATTGACGGGGAACAATGTTCCAGATTTTCACGAAACTTTTGTTTCTGTACCAAAATTCGAAACTCCAAATCATATTGATTTCAAATGAGTGGTCTTGATCAAACATTTGAAACCCATGATGTTTCTTACCCAACAAGATCCAGCACAAATTTTTGTTCTTGAATATGATTTCTGTGTGAGTTTCATTCGAATGTCAAAGTAATTTCAAAATTTATCAAAGCAAACTTGTCACTGACTACACTGGACAAACAAGTAATTTCGGTTACAATTTATCACCTTATGTTTAGGTTGATATGTAACGGAATTTTTGAACTACCCACGAAGCTTAATAAAAGAAGCCCTTCGATACTTATCAATAAGTATTCGATTGTAATTCACGGGAACCCACACAAGCTATTGATCATTTCTCTTAATGATTAATGAAGTAATCTTTGCCCGGGATTTCATCTGCTTTTGTGTCAAATTGACATTTTGACATCACAATATCCCAAATTTTTCTTATCTTTGTTTCTCGTCTACATTCTTTGGAACACTGCACTCACGAAATCCTTGAGGCTCTGAGTAATACCAACTCAGGCTGATGATTTCAAACTTCTGGCGTATGACTTCGCTTTTCATCCCAAAAGTGAAAGAGCCTTGCTTCCATTCGAAGGGTTTTGACGGTTACAATATTCTTGGGGATAACAAGACAGGCTGTTTATAAATGACGTATGGTATTCTGTCCGATTTTCAAGGCGATGTGACAGCTACTTTTTGACGCATGGCTACTTTTACGCAGTAATGGTCCGATTTTCAAGGTGCCACGTCGGATATCATTAATTACCTGTCCCGCTTCAAATTCAAACTTAAGGGTTACATATAAAAGGGGATTCAAGGGTTCATTATCAGTTTACGAGATCAAAAAGAAAAATTCCCAAATTCTCTGATCATCAAAATCTTCAAACCCTAACAATGGCGACTTCTGTTCATGTTGATTCTCATACCACTGAAGATGCCTCTTCATTACCAATAATGAAGATTCAAGCAACAAACTATCACTTGGAGGGTGATGTTTCTCAATACCTAGAAGAATTAAAGATGCTAAGCGTTGCTTTGAAGAACTCTGTTTTGTCAAAGGCGATGTTCAGTTCATTCTCTGTTCCAATGTCATGGCTGTCTTAAGCAGGATCTACTGCTACTTACGACAAAGCTTCTGATACGATTACTTCTAATCTGGTGAATGACAAAAAGGTCAGGCTATCCAAGAAACTCTTTTGTTAAATTCTTGAAATTCTGAATTCACCTCCATATGTTGCTTTCACATTCCCTCAAATAGTTAACATGTTTAATGAGATGGGATATCAGCCTCCATTATCTAAGATCAGTGATTTTAAGAAATCTGGTCTTCCACGACTATGGAATTTCTTATTTGGAATCTTTCTACGATGTTTAACTGGGAGAACAGTTGGTCTTGATAAGGGAAGAATGGAGGTTTATTCAATGGTTGCTGGCATCTATTATGATCTTCAAGTGGACTATTCTACACAATTATGGAAGGAATTCCAAAAGGGTGTAGAACATACGAATGCTATTCATGGTATTTCGTGTGCAAGATACTGGAGCCTGATTTTGCAATACTTTTACAACAAGGAAGGGATTTTGGTACCCAATGATGAAGAAAAAGCCGTTTTTCAATCGTACCACTATCCGAATGATGTCACGGATAGTGCTGAAGTTTTTCCATCAGTTGCTCGTATTCCCGATGCAATGCTTAAAAGAGTTTATCCTTCGAATTCTGTTTTGGTGGCATATTTGAAGACCATTGGTTCTACAATCGAAACTGGCATACTATTGGGAAGAGATGATAAGAAATCCAAGAAGACGAAGAAGAATGAAACTGAGTCAAAATCTTCGAAATCTCCAAAGAAGAAGCCTGAAACAGTTGAAGTGTCTGTTGCTGAGACTCAAGTGATTGAGCCTATTATTGAAGAAACACAAGAGCATGTAGTCATTCCTTCGAAGATTGGTATGTTTCGAAGAATAAAAATGAAGTCAACCCATAAAAGCAAGTCTCCTACACATAAAGTGGTTCGAAAACCTCAAATCACTCATCAAGGTGTGTTAATTAGAGAAGTGCCAGCACCTATTTCTCCGGTGTCCAAGAAACGAAGGGCTGAGGATATGTCAAAACATTTGTCAAAGAAGAAGAAGAAGAAGACCTGACAACTCATGATTTCTACTAAGTCAACAGAAGATGATGATGAAAGAATTCCAGAAACCCCAGAGTTAAATCCTCACGCAGGAAGTTCAACTCCTGAGCAGTCAGTCATCATACCACCCGAAGATTCGGTTGCCAAATCAGTTTCTGAGGCGGTACGAACTTCAGGCATCCCTGCAAACGTATCTGATATGGATGCACATGTCCATATGGGTGATGGAGGTTCGAAAAATGATGATCAAGATCAATCTACTTCTGCTCCTTTCGAAAGTATTGTTTCTTTATCACAATCCACTATTCCCATTACATCAACCATTGATTCCCCTACATTCGAACACATTATCAATCAACCATTCACTTCTATTTTTTCTTCTCAATCCACTGACACACCCAAACCGACTTCGAATGTTCAAGAAACCATTTTTATGGAGACAGTAACTGATACTGAGGGGTTTGGAGGCACGTTTGAAGAATTGGAATTTCATGAAGAAGAAGAGCAGTTTCCAGATCATATGCTGATGACCATGAAGCAATTTAAAATTCTGAATCAGAAGTTGAATTCGATAATTCAATCTCAAGCTGATCTGGGGGGTGGTTCATCTGTTTCAAGTTTGGAGGTTGATTCATTGTTGAAAATGCTCGAAGCCAGAATTGTCAGTAAAGTATCGGGGATGATTAAAGACTCTGAATCTCAAATTTTGAAGAAGGTTGATTATAATGATAAAAATAATGAACTTCGGATCAAATCTCAAAATTCAATGTTTACCAGTGATGTGAAAGAATTGAAGAATGTCACAAAGGAACGGCATGTTCTTTTTGTTCAAGAAGTGAAGAAAGTAAGGGAGGATGTTAATTTGCAAATTCGTGAACTCCGCGAAGATATGCAAAAAGAAATTGGAAATTTTCAAAAAGATTATGCTTCTCTGAATCAGAAGGTTGATATCATTTGTGACGCAATCACGCACTTTGTTAAATTGTATGAAAATTTGAGTCCACAACTAACTCAACTTTCAACATCCGAAAGTGCAAACTTTGAGGAAGTGATTACTTTGCTCAAGGAGTTAAAAGAAATTTCTGACAGGCCGGTATCTTCTTCCCTGATTACTCCTGAATTTTTATCACAAAAGTTTATCCAATTCGAAGCCATTCTCAACAAGCAACTTGCTACTCTCTTTCGCATAACAAGTCTTCTTCCAACACCAAATGCCCCACCTGTTTTCACAGGGGTGCAAGGGAGAGAAAGAAAAACTAATGAGTCGAAGGCTAGTGGTGAAGATGCGAAAGTTGTAGGAAAGGTTTTTTCTTCGAAGATCCCAACAACAAAGCCAGTTATAGTTTCTGCTGGGATGGTTACTTCAACAGTCGTTACAACGTTACCTATTACAAGACCTATTTCGAAAGGAATTGTGATTGGTAAATCTACAGAGACTGGTGAGAGTGGTTCGAAACCAAAAGAGGCAATTGACAATCCATCTTTGAAAGATAAAGGGAAATCGATTGTAGTGGAAAAGTCAAAAGAAGAAAAGAAGGCTGCAGCAGAAGCTGAAATTGAAAAACTAAGGTTGATTCAAAGCATTATGGCTCAGCGTGCTGGTGATCCGAAGGGAATGGACAAAGGTGATCCATCCAAACACTACAATTACGAAACAATCGAGGCCAAGGTAGCGTATAATCACATATATTCGTTTGAAAAGAAACCAAAACAAAGTTATTTGGTTACGAATACTGATACAAGCCAGCTGGATTTTCCGATAAATGAAATGATGTTCATCATGCCTCAATTCAAAGCTGAAGGAAATTTTAAAGAAAAGGATGAAGGTACTCACATGAAAATTCATTTTCATGCTGTTCTTGCAAAAGCCCCTGAGGAAGTGTGGTCATTGGTTAAAATCAAGAAAGTGATCAGTATGAAAAAGGATGTGGTATTCGAAAACACAGTCCAAAATTTCAAGTATGTGGTTTCCAGGGCAAATGGAAATATTTGTGAGTTTACTGTTGCAGATTTTCCATTAATGAACTTGTATAATCTTATACAAGTTGCATTAATTTTAAAAGACAAATCATTTTCATACCTTCAAAACTTCTGAACCGGATGAATTCAAGCTTGGGGTTGCTCACATCAAGATTTTCATCGAAAACTATTATGAGTGCTTGGCACTAACAAATGTGGAGTTAGCTACTGCCAAAGGAATGGAAATAAAAGCACCAATGGCACCAACAAAGACTCAAGCAGAATTGAAAAAGTATGCTGATGGTGAAATCTGCTTGAAGCCTTTTGGAATGGTCTTCGCAGGAAAAGACAAAGCTGGAAAAGCTAAACGATTCTTATTCCAAGCATGCGAAGTGGAGAGGTATTCAACATCTCAATATACGAACTTAATTGTTCGTATGAATCATTGCAAGAAGAACAATGAAGGAGATAAGAAAGAGTTGAAGAAGATTATCTCCTGGTACACAGAGATTCGAAGAGTGTTACTGTATTCCATCACACTTCTTACAAATTAAGGATTTCGACTATGATTACAAAGGGGGAGATTGTAAGGGTCGAATTGTTGTAATTAGTCGAAATGTATTTTGAACTCTTCGAATGTTTTGTAATGTATTTTACTAGGGCGCTTTTATTCGAAGCTTAAGTGTCTATGCCTTAGTATATTTTTTGTACGCTTTATGTTCCCTATAAATAGGTTTACTAGAGTTAGATAAGAGTTTTTACAGACCTGTCTATAGTACTCTGTGAACATTCGACAGCGTAATAGAGCTGAAACAAGATCATATTTACATCCGGTGTTCAATCTCGCATTCTTACTTGAATTCATACTCTGATTAATTCTATACTCGATTCTTTGATTCATCAGCGCTGATCAGGTCCACCACAAAGAATGATAAGATTATTCGTCATGATTTACTAAAGTTTAGTAAATATGGTTATGCTTACAAGTTTAAGTGTAATTCTGAAACATTGGAAAAGTTTCAATGTATGGCAGAACGGATGAGAAGAATCAAATAAGGCAGAAAGATAAAAGTTTCTCCAATCTGAAGAGATGGGAGAGTACTTGAGTATCTTGTTTGATGATTATCTTAGTGATTATGAAGCCATATCACAATTGATCCTCTAAGGACACCTTAGTGCATTTGTTTGACTAAGGAGAGGAATCATGAGTTGTTGAAATGGTTAAATCAAAAGATAAATCATACTTCGTTCCAAAATCAACTCTTAGAGTCATACTCCAAGATTGTAACTTGAGTGACATAATCTTTAGAAATTTTATAACACTTGTCAAATGTAGATTAAGATGTTTCCTATTCTTGTACATTTGAAATTGGTAAGTTGTGATGTTTTGGATAAAACAAAACTAAGACCAATTGTGTGAAGTGTTTTCCTTGATAAGAATCCGCACTAATTCTTGAACATTTGTTTCGTCAAGGAATGGTTCTTGAAAAAGAGAATCTTATATGGCAAGAGGTCAGTGGGAGTCTTAAAAGATCTTGAGATAGTTTCAAGAACTAATCAGGAGTATTGTTTAATCAGTAGCACATGACTTGAGGTTTGTAACCTATCGTGTTGACATATTCTTGTTCTTGTGCCCATTCAAGTTAAAGTTGACTTTGCATATGAGTTCTATGAGTTCTCAATTTTTTGCATAACAACCTGGAAGCAATGGTAGGCCCTTGTGCTATCGGGTGACAAGAAAATGAGATTGAATAAGTTCAGTCCATATGAGTTTGGATTTGTCACTAACTTTGTCTTGTGATTATGGCTATGACAAATTCACATGGATAGGAACATATACACCATAAAATCTAAGTGTCATAAGGTTTCTCTTTGATTCATGAAAATGATTGTGAAGAAACGCTTTCACTAAATAGATTTTAAGTAGATAGCAATTGTGATATTTGCATTCTCATGTCGTTAGTGGAGCGTGTGTGGTTAACCGGCACACTAACTAGTGAGAATGGCAATAGTTCTAGACAAACATGTGAGCTATCTAAGGAAATGTGTATGATTTTGATAAAGTCTTATCAAAGCAATCTTGTATCAGAAATCTAAACTTTGGCAAGAAAGTCAATAAAGTATTGATTTCTAGAAGTCCAGTTGATTTTTGAGTACATGTCAAAGTTAGTGGGAGCATAAGTGTTGTGCTCGTAAGATAATAATCATTGTGCTAGTGGGAGCATGATTATTATGGTTAGTGTTGCAAGTTAGCAATGTTAGTTATAGAAAACAAAAGGTTCAATTCGCTTTGAAAAGTTGTTTTGCTATAATTAAGGGAGAGGATTTATACTTCATTCCAATTCTAAGAGCTTAGATTGAGATTTTAATCAACATTAGTCAAGGATATATATGAATGTTATGTTGGAATGGTTCAACATAAGGAAATTCTTCATTCAAATTCTAAAAGCTTAGATTGAGATTTTAATCAACATTAGTCAAGGATATATATGAATGTTACGTTGGAATGGTTCAACATAAGGAAATTCTATATATGTTGCATTCTCAAATTTCCGATTATGATTACGACATCCCTCTTCATAGTTCGAATTTTGAGAATATGGCAAATAAAAATCTTTATAGCATGAATCGGGTCCCATATGCTTCGGTATAGGATCGATTACATGTGTTATAATATTTATCAATTCTAAATTTTCCAAATGCCTAGGGTGTTAAGAGGGAAAAGGGAATAGAATTGGATTTGACTAAAATGATTAAGCAATTGTCGAGGGCAATCTAAGGTTTGCCAAAGTTTGGTTGCTCATGGACAATTGGAAGTATAGAGATAGGACCATATTGACATATTCTGAAAGGAGGCAACTCTTGTTCAGAAGTGATAGTCAAAATGGGAATATGGAATTGTCTCCATAGGTGGAAGTTATTCTTTGAATCTGTGTAAGATTAGAGAACTTAATGCAAGAAGGGTGTTCAAAGGAATGTACTTTGAATGTGAGACTTCGTTTCCATGGAATTGCTCTCCATTGGAACACTTTGTAATGTCTGTTGCTAAGTCTTTGTGACTTGTGTGCATATTCATTGCAAGGGGATTATTGCATATAAGTTTAGAATCTAATAGATTATGGTAAATGGCAAGAGTTTGGTATTCTTACATTTACAATAAGGATTGGGATTGTGAAATGAGCATCATTGAAATATTGTCAATTGATCTGTTTCACAAAGTAAGGATCATAAGACAAACATAGTGTGCATACTTGGAGTATGGCATAGCTATTGTTTAGACAAACACAGTGTGCATGCTTGGATCATGGCATGACTATTGTTTTTATTCAAGTGTTAAGTTGATAAATTGAAACATTATACGATGAATAATGAGTAATCAATATGGTGCTTAGATAAAAGGTGTTTTATTTACACTCAAAGTGTTGGGGCCATATAGAATTAGTATTATTCTTGTGTTTCACTTTGCATGTTTTGACTTCCCGAATAACTAAGTTATTCAAACCATCCACAGGTGATAATATGTTGGCAGTAGGTATTAAGGCAAGACTGTCATGATGTTGGCTTGTAGATGTCTAAGGTGTTGGACATAGAAAAAGTTGCTACAACATTCACGAGTGCTCATAAGTTCTGAGTATTGGATTCAACCCACACTCATTTGAATCACTTCAGGGATTTTATCACGAGTGAATAATGAGACGATAATATCTTATATTCTTCAAACCTAGAGATATGAGTTGTTGACTATGAGTCGGTTATACATTGATTGCACGAAAACGCATTGGTAACTCGATGTTATAAAACGTGCATTTGTGTATGATTCAACAAGTAGTCAGTACAAGCATATGAGTCAAAGTTTATCCATTCCTTTTACACTTAAAGGGATAAAAGCAATATCTGTGGGCCCCTCGATGATTTAGTGATGACACCCTAAGTGCTTGGCCAAGCCTGGACTGATTTGATTTGTTCAATTAGTCAGTCGTCATAAATCGAAAATCCGGAAACAACAAATGGACATAGAGAATGATTATAATCCATGTCTCAGTCCATATGATATCTAGAATGGAGGAATATATGATCACTTATCTAATGGACGCGTCATTGTTTGTTCAGGGTTTGACATCGGCTTTTAAGAGCTACGATTGCTAGTCGGGTTATGAAGTCGTATTTGCAATAATAGTTATTAGACTTATCCAAGTGGGAGACTGTTGGATTAGTGTCTATGTCCATAACTATAATTGGTATATACTTGACCCGACCCAGCATGGTCCATTTGGGTTGCATGGCATCGGAACATTTGGATAGACCTTTTGTGAGAAAAGGATATTTGTCATATTATTTAATTAGTATTGATCAAGAATTAATTTGGAATTAATTTAGTGATCAAAAGAGACTAATTAAATATATGGGGATTGATTGTGTAAATCATTCATTCTTATATATGTGGGCTTATGATCCATGATTCCTTATGTTGGGTTTAACCCATGTGGTGACCCATGGATACTCCATGGAGGTTAAAACCCATGGAGCATAAGGAATGGGTAAAATCATGGGTTACATGGTGTAACGCTAATGTGCACACTATATAAAGACCCCATTAGTTGGTGAAATTGCCACTAGTGCATACACAAGAAGGCAAGCCGATTTCTAAGAGTCAAGTATCTCTTCTCATGGTTATTCCAAATGTTGATGATGTTGTGTGAACCATTTGAGGTGTCACACTTGGGGCACTAGGCTCTTAAGCTCCATGGAATCAAGCTACAACAAAGAGGTATGTATTCTATCTAGTTTTGTTATCCTAGTACATATGATTGTATGCTAGTTAGGGTAATACCTTGGAAAATTGATATTTGCTTGTATAATAGAGAAAACATAGATCCAAGGTATTTAGGGTTGCATGTACACATTAGGAGTGTTAGAATGCTCATAACCCAACAATCACATCCAACACTACATCATCACCAATAGCTCTCCCTACCTCCTCACACCAATCACGTGCCCTATCCTTCAGAAGACAAGACGCAAGCCTAACCTTGTCCCCCTCGGGAAATCTGCTGGTGCGGAACATGTTGGCAACATCAGCCAACCATCTGCTTCTAGAGATGGGGTCCCGAGCCCCATGATAGTCAGGAGCTCCACATGCTCTGAACTCCCAGAAGTTTAGTGTGCGCGACCCCATCATGGCCGTTATCTCAGTACGAAAAGCGCTCAGCTTCTCATCCAGAAGCTCTAAAATACCATCCTTAACTGATCCAAAGATCACAGGAGTCTGCTCTAGATTGCTGCGTGTAACCTCAGACGAAAGAAACTCCCTCGTCTACTCATCCATCTGCTCGGATCCAGAGCTCGAGCCTGATCCCTCACCTGAAGTGCCTGTCGGCCTAGGTCGTAGAACCACCATACTGAAAATACACCATAACAAACATCAGTATACTCATCAATTCTCGAGGGACCTAACATACTACAAGTTCCCTGGATTCATCTCAGCCTTTTCTGATTCGAGTACGGATCCTCTGATTTCAGTAGTACGGGCCCATACTACCTTCCACATCTATCCGTACTTGCCTCAAGAACTGCCTCGACTCCACCGAGTCCCTTCCACTACTACTACTGGTGATCTCATACTAAACTCTTCCTAGGCTTGCCCTTGGGTAATCACCAACCCACTCTCCGCTATTAGCTGCATAAGAAGTCCCTGCTACCTCCCCCTAACTAGCTCGTGAATATTATTACATATTACTAAGACTAGATAATTCTTCGAATGAGAGATCCTACCCTACAACGGTTGGACTCAGACAAGAGCTACACAATAGAGCTAGACCTAACCTTCTGAAATTATGTAATCCTCGCAATATGTAACGTAACATATTCATTTACTAGTTAGTAAAAGATAACTAAGACTCCTAAAAGCACAAAGCAAGAAGCATTCGAGCATTGAGTAAACATAATCAAGCATATCTCTTTCAGGTTATCCCTGACTAATCTGCACTAGCATGCAGTTCATAAGTTGAGATACATATAACAGGCACATAAGGCATCCTTCCTAGATCCTTAGCCCTAATCTAGCATGCAATTCTCATAAAGCTGATGCACATATAATAGGCACATAAGGCATCCTTCCTAGATCCTTAGTCCTAATCTAGCATGCTGTTCTCATAAACCTGATAATCATACCATAACATAAACTTGTATGGGTAATTTGGGAATACTTACTTGAGCTCGGCTGATTGCATGCACCACACCCTTTTCTCTTTTTCAAAATTCTTTTCTTTTTCTCAAAGTTCCTTTTATAAAAATGATTTTCTTTTGAAAATTTTCATACCAATTCCTTAGTTTGAGTTCAGACACAGCCAAGAGCGTGCCTGAATCCCTCAAACCAAGGCTCTGATACCAACTTGAAACATTCCAAAAATACGGTCCAAAATATCATTATTAAAACCATAAATCCTCCATACTCATAAATAAAATCGTGTATCATGTATCACAAAGTATCATAATATCTGTCACATGTCAAAATCTCATATCAAAATATCAGAATAGAACTCCCAGGCTGAAGACTGTGGTGTGTGCCATGCGATTATCCCGAGCCCTTCCCCTTGCTAGTGGAAGTACCTGAAACCAAAACTGAAAACTGTAAGCACGAAGCTTAGTGAGTTCCCCAAACTACCACATATCATACAAATAACATGCAAGTAGGAGATACGGGCCCCGCCCACTCTCATGGAGATTCGGGCCCCGCCCACACTCCGTTGTCTAGGAGATTCGGGCCCCGCCCACACTCCGCTGTCTAGGAGATTCGGGCCCCGCCCACACTCCGCTGTCTAGGAGATTCGGGCCCTGCCCACACTCCTCTATCTATAAGATTCGGGCCCCGCCCACACTCCTCTATCTAGGAGATTACGGCCCCGCCTACACTCTGTTGTCTAGGAGATTCGGGCCCCACCCACACTCCACTACTAACATGCATACAAGTATCACACATACCATAAGTACATCTACCAATCAATCACATATCTATACTCAAATAATACTATAAGCATCGGGCCCCGCCCACTCTAAATTACAATATGCTTCGGGCCCCACCCATACTTAGCTACTACATATAAGCATCGGGCCCCGCCCACTCTAAGCTACTACATATCATTTATACGGGCCGACTTTGGTGCCGTAGACCCGTTCCTACTGAAGGAAACTCACCTCGCAAGACTGATTGCTGAAAACTCGAGCGAGGAATCCCTGTCTGCTGCTCCGGCGAATCTCCGACTATCAATTCCATAATAATACTTATTCAGAATCTGCTAATCCTCTCTTAGGGTAAAATGACCATTTTACACCTGGTCAAAGTCAAGGTCAACTCCCAGTCAACCTAACTCGTCGAGTTATCTCCCAACTCGGCGAGTTCCTGAACGCTTAAATTCATGGTCAACTGAGTCAACTCGTCGAGTCCCCTAACAGACTCGTCGAGTTCTTGTTGTCATAAAAGTCGGGACAATCATGATACGAATCATCGAGTTCCCTTATGGACTCGACGAGTCCTTCTATCTGTTTGGCCATCTTAACAGATTAAGCCCCTATTTTCTTAGATCCAAGGTTCTTAGCTCGTTTGCTCACTAGAATGGCCGTTCTAAGGGTAAAGTTTCCAACTTTACCCGTTCATAACTCTTCATAAAGGGTTTAGACAAAACCCTAATTCCTATAGGACATGGATCTTGTCCAAAAAGCCTTAGAATCTCAAATCCACGCATGCAAACCTAGATCTAGGGTCTAGCTATCAAGTTTTCACTAAAAGTCTCAAGCTTGCTTCCATGCATGGCCTTTTTGGGCTCAAAAGGCCATAAATACTTCTTTAGCACTTGCATGAGGACTCTAAGGGCATAAAGTTTGCACCTTTATGTCCTCACAGCCTCTCAAGGCACTAGATCTGGAAGAGCAACTCATGGGTCAATCCTTACCCACAAGTTAGCAAATCTTGGACCAAAAACCCTCAAAAGAGGTCATAAATAGATATAAGAAGAGAATGATCAAGTTTTAGGCTTTATTACCAGAAAATGTAGCTAAAGGGATGAAGCTTCTGGATCTACAGTCTTTCTCTTGAGCCCTCCAACTTCTTCTTCCACAAGCTTCAAAAGGCACAAATAACACTCAAAAGTGGCTCACACACTCAAAAAGCACTCTAGGGTTTCGTAGGTGAGGGTTTGGGACAAGGAGGCTACAAATGAGGCTAAGGGGTCAGGATTAAGGTGTTTAAATAGGGTGCAAAACCCTGAAATTAGGGTTTCACCCTAACTGAGCTACTCGCCGAGTCAAGGACTTGACTCACCGAGTAGACAACTTAAATTCCGTGCATAATCTGCCTTCTACTCGACGAGTTAGGGCTACCAACTCGTCGAGTCCTTCTCTTAATATAAATAAATAATTAAATTAAGTGTGTACCAGGGAACCGGGCGTTACAGGAAGAGCTCATGATGACTGCATTGCACACACCGTTGAGATTTCCGCTTATGATGTTCACTTTGATTTATCTCAAATGATACTTGGAGTT
The DNA here is from genome assembly GCF_052849685.1 of Lactuca virosa. Classification (NCBI taxonomy): domain Eukaryota; kingdom Viridiplantae; phylum Streptophyta; class Magnoliopsida; order Asterales; family Asteraceae; genus Lactuca; species Lactuca virosa. Next base: position 223,714,515 of record NC_136428.1, read on the forward strand.
TTGTTTTAAATGTTTGGATGTTATTGGAAAATACTCTTTTATTTATTATTAAAAACAAATTTTTTTCGGAGAAAGGTGGAGAAAGTGTTGGCACGTATAATTTTTAAATATAAACTAAAAGGCCTTAAAGTTGAACTACGACAAGGGTGAAAGAGTGTAAATTCCAAACGAATAGTATCTAAAAATGTGTAGGTAAATGGCTTCATGAACTTGATATAAAGAGTGAAGTGTATACGACTTTGGTGGAAGAAAAAGAAAGAAAGAAATGGAATCAAGACTCAGTTATATGTGATTGAAAAAAAAAAGATAGTTGATTTATCTCAGAAGCAAAGAGTAATTAGAGTATTGAGGGTAATGAAAACACCAAATACTATCATGGCATCATTAACCATAAAAGAAGACACATTGCTATTTTGGGGTCAAAGTAGAAGGAGACTGGATTACTAATCTCATTCAACTGTAGACTATATATTTTGAGCACTCCAAAGAAATTTTTAACAAAATCCCAACCACAGTTTTCGAGAGAAGAATCCCTCGATTCTGAAGTGTTTCTAATGATGAGGTCCTAGGTGTATAGCAAAGGGTCACCATAAATGAAATTAAGATTGTTGTGCGGTCGTGTAGTGGTGAAAAGGCGCGTGGTCCGGACGGTTTTACGTTTTTGTTTATAAAGAAATACTAGGAACTTCTAAGAGAATATATTTTTGCTTTTGTGGATGATTTTATGAGAAGGAATTTGTAACTCCTCATTTCTCACTTTAATTCCAAAGAATAACAGTCCAATGGTAGTTAATGACTTCCTGCCTATTAGTCTTATCGGAATTAAATATTATTTTTTTGATAAGGTGTTTGATCTTAAATTAGCTAAAGTTATCGACTCGATGGTTAGTTGTAAACAATCGGCTTTTGTTAAAGATCATCAGAGCAATCTGGATGGGTCCTTAATGGTTCATGAGATCATGGATCGGTATAAGAATAAAAAGAAAAAGATAATATTTTTGAAGATTGTTTTCGAAAAAGCATATGATTCAGGAGTTTTCTTGATCGGTTGATGTCGTGTATGATCTTTGGAGAAAATGGTGTGCTTGGATTCATGCATGTATTATTTCGGCTAGAGATTATATTCTTATGAACGAAAGTATGACATAGGAGTTCCAGTTACAAAGAGGCCTTCATCAAGGAGATCCTTTATGTCCATTCTTTTTATCCAAGTGATCGTGGGACTCCATGTTGCTATTAAAAATTCAAAGGCTACTAATTTTTTCTATGGCATACAGGTTAGAAAAGGAAGTCTTTGTTTGTCCCATATGTACTATGCAGACGATGTCATATTCCTTGGAGACTAGGTGAGAAGTAATATTTGAAATATCTTTTGTATTTTACATTGCTTCTATTTAGTATAAAGAATGAATATTAACTTGAACAAGTCATATTTATATGGTTGTTGGGTTCATTTTAAGGAAGTCGAACAACTTTCTCTTGTAGTTGGTTGTAAATTGGACAAATTTCCTTTTACTTATTTTGGACTTTCAATCTGTTAGAGTATGATAAGGGTGGTTGGGTGGAATATGCATTATTAGAGGTTTAAGAAAAACTCTCAAATTTGAAAGCTTTTACACTTTCCTTAGGAGGTTGATATATACTCCTCAAATCGGTCTTGTGTTCTCTATGTATTTACTATATGTCCTTGTTTCTAATGTCGGTTAATGTTGCTAAGAATTCAAAAAAATTATGTGACCAGTTCTTTTGGGGTGGTAATGAAGAGACTTGAAAAAAAGGCTTGGATTAAATGAGATTTGGTGCTTACATATAATAATCATGGGTATTGGATATTGGTATCTTGATTGCTTTAAATTTTGCCCAGCTCTAAAAATGGAGATGATAATTTTTTATTGATGATAATATACTTTCGCTTCAAATTATCAAGGAGTTATATGGTGATAATGCAATTTAGATCAAAGACAGAACCTTAATCTTGGGTCGGGTCTGCGGACGAGGACTGTTGCCTATATGATAGAGGCATGGTAGTTGATTTAGTTCTACAAAGGAAAATAGGTAATGGTATGGCTACTCAGTTTTGGCATCATGTTTGGTTGGGTGAACATAAACTTTATACTAGATTTCCGAGAACTTTTTTTTATCTAGAACTTGACAAAGATTATACCATTACAAGTAGAAAAAGGGACGGAAGTTGGTGTTGGAAATGGAGGCATTAGATTCGTGGTGGTGAAGAAATGAGACAACTCATAAGGTTAACTGAGTTCTTGCAAGAGGTCACTTCTATGAGCTAGATGATAGATGGGTGTGGGATATTGTAGATGATGGAAGATTTACGGTAAGTGAAACTAGAAGATTGATTCATAATGTCATTCTTCCAACTTTGAGTACGACTACTAGATGGAATCCTTACATACCTAAAAAGGCTAACATAATGTTATGGTGTGTTCTAGGTAATAGAATTCCTACGAGATTAAATTTTTCGAACCGAGAAATGGATGTCCCTTTCATTTTATATCCCACAAACATGTTCGAGGTAGATCTACTTGACCACTTGTTCGTAAAAAATGAGGTAACAGCTAGGATACAGAACCCGTTTTTCAAATGGTTGGAGATTCCTTCTCAACGGTTCGAGTCGGTGGTAGTTTGTTTTTTTGTTGTTGATCACTTGCCTCTATCCTTGGAAAAGAAGGTATTTATGGATGTCGTTGTTTCTATTTGGTACATATGGAGGTTGATAAATGATAAAGTGTTTGTTGATGGAAAGTTGAGGCATAATGACATTGTTGTTTGCTGATTCTATCAAAGAGTTTTCTTTCCTTTGGTTTTCAAATAGGAATAGAAAACGTTTTATAGATTGAATTAACTGGTTGAAAAATCCCATGAAATCGAAGTAATTATTTTGCTCTAGCTTCTTGCTAGTGCTTGTTTCTTTCTTTTGATATATGATTGTTTCCAAAAAAAAAAGAAACCAACATCACCTATCTCTCTCTCCGGTAAGTCAATGTCGATACCATCTCTAGGTAAATTACGATCATCGTAAACAAGTCTGTAAACCACCTCCGCCCCAACATCAAGCCTTCACCTTCACCGCAACATCAAGCCTTCATCATAGGATTAACTCAAGGAGAATGTTGTTGTTGCTCTTCTGCAACTATGTAAAAATATTTTAAATCATGGTAGCTTCTTGAAAAATCCATTTCCCCATATTCAATCTCCTTATTTCACCGAAGAAACAAGGTGGTTAAAGAATCTATTTCCCACATTTAGCTTCTTGATTTGCAGGTTTGATTCGTGAGGAGGAAGTCTGGGTGTTCACTGGTCACCATTTTAAAATCCTTAAAAGCACTTGTTTAATGATCCATTAATGAAACTACTAAAATCAAGATGAAAAAATGGGTTTCAATATCCGAAGAAAGTAAGAAAGACTTTTTTTATTCCTTCAAAATATGTAGAAAACTATAAATGAGATAAACAAAAATGAAACATACTATTAACGAAAAGCTACCCTTTGTTTGATACATTGTCTTAAAAAGAAATTCGTCCACTATTTATGTTTTTTCCCAATATACAACAATTTACAAGTGGTTCTTCGAGTCTACGCAAACCTCTCTAGGATTGGATGTTACCTTTTCAATAGCAATAAAATGAAGTAGTAAAGGGAGGAGAGGATATGGTTAGGTATGACTTTTTGTGTTTTCAAAACGGTTGTAAAGATGGTGTATTTGTACAAAAAAAACCATAACTGACAATTCAATCGAGATTAAAACACAAATTGTAACCCATAGTTAAATAGGAAATCCAGGTTTGATCCATTAATTTTCAATTTCCGGGGCGAGATAGTAAATAAATATCCTTATATATATATATATATATATATATATATATATATATATATATATATATATATATATATATATATATATATATAGTAAAATTGAAATAAATTTATAGTGAAACTAAATCAAGGTTATACAAACAAAAACATACAAAAATTCATCTAAAACGATGCCTCCATGCATTTTTTGAAGAAAAAACATATCTTTTTTATGATAATAAAGACTTCGTAGAAATTGACTTTCGATACCAAAATTGCTAATATGTTTAATCTTTCTTGAGTCGTTGCACTTCGAAGATATGATTTAAAAAAGTTTAATATCGAAAAACTTATTTCTGCGGAAGCAACTGTTACCGGTACCATCAAAAAATCTTATATGCTATAAACATATTGGGAAACATGTCCATTTCCTTTGCAAACTCCATAATTTAAATATTTGTGAAAGGAATTTGACATTTGTATGCTTTATCCAACAACATTTCCTGCAAAGTTTTTTGCTTAATAAATAAGGCTTTTCCATCAATACCAAGTTCCTCACCCTTGTAACTTATTAGTAAGACGTTGTTCTCTCTATTTTCGTGTTCTATATTGAGCACCTGATGGTTGTTTTCTAGAAAACATATTTAAAATTAACAAAAAGAGATTAAAAGTCATATGCATACAGTAAAAGCAAAGAAGGATACAATTTGAAGTTAGCTTTCTATAACCACACCCTAAAGAAAAACATAAAATGGTATAAGAATTAACATTTCAGATTTTTAGGAATTAAATTAACATAAGATATTCAGAAATATGATAAAACAGATTTTCAGAAATTAAAATAACCTATCATATTTTTAGATACATCAAACGTCCATATACATCGTATTATTCAGAAAATACCATATCATATTATTCAGTAATAAAAAACACATACTAGATTTTCAAAATCAGAAATCACATATCAAAATTTCAAAATCAGAATTCACATATCAAAATTTTCAACTTTTTCAACTAATGTCAATTAACTACTTGATTAATTGAAATATTTTGCATATATATAAGAAGATTATTTCATGTTTGGTTACTCACAATGAAATGAATAGTTTAATGATGAAATATATTGTGAAGAAATGAAGGTCGATATGGTAATCAAGTTTTTGAAAGCCTAAAATGTATTTAGGTGTTTTCTCAATTTCAATTTATATTCATATATTTGTTTTTCTACTTTCTTTAAAATTAAGAAATATTTATGGTTGTATATATGGATCTAAAAGGAAAATATGAATATTTAAAGTTGTTTGTTACTATTAATTGAAGATGTATACTCTTACTTTGCAAAGTTCTATATCTTTTTTTATTCGGTTCCATCATTGGGTATGTAACTAATATAATTACCATTATAGAACCATCGTTATTACTTTGTGTTTTTTGTTATGTTATAAGCCTTTATTAATAACGGATGCATATGATACATCAATATGTCGATGATGACTTTTATGTAAACGAAGGAAGATACAAGCCGACTACAATTCTAAAAACCTTGTAACAAAAAAAAAAAACAATACAAATAACAAGAACTTAAAGTTAAAGAATAATGTACAACAAAATGATTCAAATGGATGTATATATAAAACAACTTTCAATCATGAAATTGTAACAACTAAAAAGAATCATTTTGTATTTCTCTAAGTATCATGATTTATAAATAAATGCAAACTCTACGTATTTCTTAATCTAAATCAACAAATAAAAAGATGTACACTTCGTCACTTATAAATATTACAATTAATTTTATAATAGTGGGTTTGTAGTTTTACGTTGTAATCTTTTAAATATATGATCATTTAAAATTATATAATATTTTGAAAAAAATGATTGATTTGTTATATACTAATAATTAAAGCATACGCATCTTTCTTAAAATGAAATACATTAAACATCCACCAATTTCTAATCATCAAATAACTTTTAATCTATTAATTAAATAGTCGTTTCTAGAACACATAAAGACTATATGGAAACAAATGAATAAAAATAATTTATAAAGAAAAATTTAAAATGATAGAGATAATATATTACTAATTTTATTTATGTAAGAAAATTTTCATTATAATATATGGTTAGACATTAATTATTCATGTTATTCATTTAATTAAGTAACCATATTTTAAAAAATCAAATCATATTTAATTAAGTTCCATAAATATCAATTAAATACCATAAATAAAAAAAAACTTTTTTTTGAGTATTATTGGTGTAATGTTAAATAACCCTTGATTGGAGTTTAAAGAATTGTAATATTAAAATAAAAATTCAATACCATTAACAAATAATTTCCATAATATATATATATATATATATATATATATATATATATATATATATATATATATATATATATATATATATATATATATATATATACTCTTAGTTTTCAATATAGAAAAAATATCATAAATGGTCCATGTGGTTTCTCCATATCTGAAGTTTAGTCCCTATGGTTTAAAAACGTCATAGATGGTACCTGTGCCTTCAAAACGTTTGACGATTGGTCCTTATTGCTAATTCCGTTAAGTTTTGTCTGTTAACTGAAGGATATTTTCGTCATTTCACTACCACAGGGACCATTTATGATGTTTTCTTTTTTTTTTAAAGAAAAAACTAAATATAATTATTTAATATATAAAAGGTCCCACCCTCTCTCTCTCACACACACACACATTCTGTAATTAAAATAAAAAACAAAAAAATATTATCAAAACCCGTATCACCCCCTGTTCTTCAACAAATCCCAAATATGAAAACCAAACCTAAACATTTAAATCAAAATCAACATCTATAGAATCTAAAAAACGTGAAAAACACCAACCTGCAACAAACACAAAGAAAATCTACCAAAATTGCAATAGATTACAAGTGAATTTGAGATTATTTCAACACTCTTAACGTTAATCAAGCCCAAAAAATCGATAGAGGGAGGAACCGATTCTCAAAGAGGAATCGATATTCAGAAATCGAAATCAATTACTTAGTTCAAATTCAAAAAAAAATTGGTAGTAAACTTATCAACGAGGGCGTCAAAATCAATTTTCTTCTGCTTTTAGGATTATTGAATCTCCACTTCCAACAACTTACTGTGATAGTTCTAGTCGATGACTCGTTTTCATACGAAAGACTTTCAGATAAATGATTCAGTTGGAGACATGAAATTGGAAAAACTTTTAGGATTGTCATACCAGTGGAGAATGAAGGAGAGAAAATCAGATAAACGACCCAGTTAAAGACGAACAAATTTCAACCTAGATTATCCCCTTTCCCATTCCATGTGATTGTGTATATTTTCGGTTAGCCAAAGGTTAGCATAAACGGGTTGTGGAGACATGGAATTGGAATAGGGGCGATGAGATTAAGCTGTCTTCGTCATTAGAGACCAGGGCGGTGAGATTGGGGAAGAGGGAAGGTTGCTTCTGATTTTTAAATGACCACTAAACTCTACATGCTTCTCTTTTTCTTCTCACCGGTCTCCTGCACACCAAACCCTAGCTCCGTGTAACGTCCCAAAAATAAGACCCAAAATTTTACTTTTAATTTAAAAAAACCAATATTCCAAAACATCATTAAAAAAACCAATATTCCAAAACATCATTGGTGCCTTTAACCCGCTAAACATGGTGAGGAAAACTCACATAGCGCTGCTGAATCATATTGATGGATCCCTGGTTGCTGGTCCGACAAATCCCCTACCTCAAAAAGCTTGCAAAAAGAGTGATGATTCTATATCTATAAACTTCTCACCAAGAAAAGCACCTTCAATCTTCTTTACTTCCAAAATCCAAGTGTTACAATTCTCCCCCACTTGAATTAGACTTCATCCTCAAAGTCTGTTGCACCGAATAACTTCGGATAGTGCTCCCTCATCTCATCTTCCAGCTCCTAAGTCTACTATGAACCCTTTGTTGGATTAATGTCTAAGTCCATAACTATAATTGGTAAGACTTGACCCGACCCGGCATGGTCCATTTGGGTTGCATGGCATCATGCATTTGGATAGACTATAATGAGAGAAATAACACTTAAGGTTGGTTAATATATTATAAGTTCTAATATATTAATAAGGTTATTTAATTAGTATTGATCAAGAATTAATTTGGAATTAATTAAGTGATCAAAAGGAGACTAATTAAATATATGGGTTGATTGTGTAAATCATTCATTCTTATATATGTGGGCTTGTGATCCAAGAGTCCTTATGTTGGACTAAGTCCATGGGGTGACCCATGGATACTCCATGGAGGTTAAAATCCATGGAGCATAAGGAATGGGTAAAGTTATGAGTTACATGGTGTAACCCTAATAGCCACCATATAAAAGAATCTCATGGCTCAAGAAATCGTGCACTAATGTGTGAGTGTGAGGGCTAGACGATTTCAAGGAGTGTTCAAGTTTCTATCAAGTTATTCCAAGTGTATTTGGTGTTGTGTGAACCATTTGAGGTGTCACACTTGGGGCACTAGGCACTCAAGCTTCATGAAGACATTCTACATCAAAGAGGTATGTATTCTATCTTGTTATATTTATTATTTTGTATGCTAGATTAGGATAATACCTTGGATGTTCATAATTGTATGTATAATAGAGAAAACATAGATCCAAGGTATTTAGGGTTGCATGTACACTTAGGAGTGTTAGAATGCTCATAACCCAACAGTGGTATCAGAGCCTAGGCTTGTTTTCTTGTTATACTTGCAAAAGTAGCTGAAAAATCGAGTTGGATGCATATATTCGATTGTTTTGGTTGGAATTGGACTAGGAACATTACCCTAAGATGTTTTTGGACTTATAAACTTGTTTTGATGTGGTAATGTTCATGCTAATCCAATTTCTAAGATAATTGTCATAATTTCAAGATGTGTATTAGTTTGTATGTTCATGCTAATTTCTTGAAGATTGATGATTTGAATTATATTGTTCTTATGAGGTTCTTAGATTAATAGAAAAGTTGTGTGAAATAGTTGTTTTCAATCCATTTTAATCTAAGAGTTGATTCCAAAGTGTGTTTTTGTAACTTGTCCTCAAGTTATATGAAAAGTCACATTTAAGAATCATAAAACTCATAAAAGTTGGCAAAGGTTACAAAATGAAGAGTCTAGTTCTAATTAAATGGTTTTATGACTCCATAACTTGTTCTCAAGTTATGGAGGCTCAAGAGTCTCTTCATTAAATTAAAAAAAAAAGTGTAACCTTAATTAGTTCCATAAGTTACAATAAAAAAAAGTTATTTTTTTTATTAATTAGTTTAAAGTCTTCCATAACTTGTCCTCAAGTTATGGAACTTGAAGAGTTTTTTTTTAATTAAAACTACTTTAAACTCATAAGTTATGGAATTAATTAGTTTTGAATAGTTTCAAAACTTGCCCTCAAGTTTTGGAATTTGAAAATTTTCACTTATGAATACTTTAATTCCAAGTTAGCCCTTAGAATTTTAAAAGTTAAAATTCAACCCTTATACTTTATAATATTATAAGTTAATAATATTTATATATATAAGAGTAAAGTCAGTCTTACCGTTAGTAGGCCTCATTCACGAAGCCGGTCTATAAGGGGGGTATAAGGTTACTGCCTATAAAATGGCAGTTTAATGGGTGTCCACTCTCACCCACCGCTTCCTTGACTGGTGGACGGTCGTTAGCCGAACGGGTAGGACACGGACTATAATTCTCCTTTCATTAAAAGTATTAATTATAAATACTAAGTAACTAAACTCATATTAATACCCAATCTTAGTTACTTAGGAAAATGTGAATTTGGTGCTAACCCATGAAATTACACTTTGCACTTTGCTTAAGTCGTTAGTGGAGCGTGTGTGGTTAACCGGCACACTAACCTGGACTTAACAAGGTAGGCAAAGGGTAACTTAAAATTTATCATAGTATCGGTGGAGCGTGTATGGTTAACCGGCACACTGATTAAGGGGTAAATATTAAGGGTACCAAGTATATTTGCATGGTTATTCACACCTTGTTTTGTGATCCTCGGCATCCCAGTCACAAAACCTGAAGGGCACACTCGAGATTGAAACATGTCTTTGAACAGTTCAATGAATCTCAAAGATCTAGGACTTTCAAATCCAATTAAAACCTAATAAATTATTTCATTTTTCATGGTGGAAATTGGTGAATCGTCATTCACCTACCTTCAAATATTTTATAGCTTGGATTACGGCATCCCTCTTCTAAGTTATAAAATAGTTTGTTGGGTCCTAGCCTTAATAATTCATATTGGGTGTCATATTAAGGACTTTAAATCAACTATCTTGAATATCTCCCAAAAAGATGTCTGGTCTAGACATTTATGATCTTCCCAAATCTCTTGAAACAAGCTTTCCTAAATGAAGATGATGTCCCATGGATATCATACTTCTTTCACCTCCTCCAATTATTCTCCCTAACCCACAAGTTCCTAAAAAGTTTAAGGTCACTCAAGCCCTATTGGCAAGGCAAGGTGTAGGTGTGATCACATCTTGGAGATGTAGTCACATATTGACAAGCCGGGAGAGTTGGGTGTCAAAGTCTTGAGAAAGTTGGTGGCTCAACTACTTTCTAAGTCACATAGTGAGTTCTTTTGGGAATCCTATGAAACAGACTAAGACAAGACCCTTAATGATCTTATCTATTTGCTAAGATCAACTTCCTAAAACGCTATGGACATTGACAATGATGACATTGGATATCCAGTAAAGCTCTCTCTTCCCAATGGAAAGGGATCGACCATAGTCAACTCGGTTGACCCAATGGTAAAGAGAGAGGCGAAGTCTGAGATAGTCCCATTATCAAGGGTCCATAGGTAACTATTGCCAAAGGAAGGGGCATTGATTACGAAGCTGCCAAATTTACCTAAGGATGTTAAAGTCAATAAGTTTGGCTCTACTTCAGGTAAAGTCCATTGTCTAACTCTATTAAGTACATGCTGATTCTGATCGCGAAGATGGATTTCAATCGCATGGTTCGGTGATCAGAATTTTGGGCTATTACTTAAGAGTTATGATATTTATATTGCTTAGGAATAGATAACAACAAGGTTTTCATATGGATTGTAAGGATAAGTTTTTCCGCAAAGTTTTAAAATAAAAGAAAAAGGTTTTGATTTTATTTATTTTAAGTATCCTTACAATGGCATTTGTGAAAAGTTGTTGCTTATAAGATTCCATTGATAGCAATATTGGAAAAATGGATTTGATTCTTTCGGTTGTGGTAGTGTCTAATATTACCAAATAAGGAAAGATTCTCATCACCCAAGGTTCAATTGGACCGAAACTTGGAATCATGCATGTTGTATAGTATGATGAATAAGAACTTTCAGCTTGGAAAATTAAGACTAATTCCTTATGTGAATAAGGAAAGGACTAAGGGATCGAGTACACATTCTTGTGCACTGGTCAAGTCCACCACAAAAGATCAAGAAGACTATTCGTCTTGATTTACTTAAGTTCAGTAGATATGGTTATACTTATAAGTTTAAGTATAAGTCTGTAGCATTGGAGAAGTTTCAATGTGAGACAGAACGAATAAGAAGAATCAAAGTATGGCAGAAAGATAAAAGTTTCTCAAATCTGAAAAGATGGGAGAGTACTTTAGTATCATGTTTATGATCATCTTAATGATGAAGATACCATATCACAATTGGTCCTCTAAAGTCATCTTAGTGCATTCTTATGACTAAGAAGAGGAGTCATGAATTGTTGTAATGGTTAAATCAAAAAGATGAGTCATACTTCGTTCCAAAACAATTCTTAGAGTCATACTCCAAGATTGTAACTTGAGTGACATATCTTAAAGAGGGTTTGTTAACACTAGTAAAATGTAAGAGTAAAAGGTTATCTACTCTTGTACATTTGAAATTGGTAAGTTGTGATGTTTTGGATAAAACAGAGACCAACTTAGGCCAATTGTGTAAAGTGTTAGTCTTGATAAAGAATCCGCACTATCTCTTGAATATTTGACAAGGGAGTCTTATATGTCAAGAGGACAGTGGGAGTCTTAAAGCTCTTGAAAGTTTCAAGACTTAATCAAGAATAAAACCTAAAGTCCTTCACTAGCACACGACTTGAGGTTTATAACCTATCGTGTTGAAATTTTTGTGCCTATTCAAGTTGGCTTTGCATAGGAGATCTGAGAGTTCTCAATTGGTTGCACAACTACTTGGAAGCAATGGCAGGCACCTGAGCTGCCAAATGGCAAGAATTTAAGATTGCACAAGTTTAATCAATATGAGTTTGGATTTGTCACTAACCTTGTCTTGTGATTATGGTTTTGACAAAATCACATGGATAAGAACACATACACTATTAAATCTAAGTGTCATAAGGTTTCTCTCCGATTCATGAAAATGATGGTGAGGAAACACTTTCACTAAGTAGATTTTAGCTAGATAGCAATTGTGATATTTGCATTCTCAAAGTCGTTAGTGGATCGTGTGTGGTTTACCGGCACACTAACATGGACTTGTGAGAAGTGGCAAAGGTCTAAACAATTGAGACTATGATTACGGCATCCTTTTTCATAGTTCTAAAATTGTTTAGACACACATGTGAGCTATCTAAGAGAGGTGTATGATTTTGATAAAGTTTTATCAAAACAATCTAGTATCAGAAATCTGAACTTTGGTAAGAAAGTCAGCTGATTTCTGAGTACATGTCAAAGCTAGTGGGAGCATAAGTGTTATGCTAATAATCATCATGTTAGTGAGAGCATGATAATTATGACAAAGGTTGCAAGTTAGCAATGTTAGTTATAGAAAACAAAAGTTTCAATTCGTGAGGTTGCAGGGGTTGAAAAAGTTTTTTTGCTATAATTAAGGGAGAGGAAATTATACTTCATTTCATTTCTAAAAGCTTAGATTGAGATTTTAATCGTATTTAATCAAGGATATATATATAAATTTCATGTTGGAATGGCTCAACATAAGGAAATTCTATATATGGGTCCATTATTTGCGTTCTAAAATTCGATTATGATTACGGCATCCCTTTTCATAATCTGAATTTTGAGAACTTGGCAAATTGAAATGGAAATATTATAGCAAAAGACTGGTTTAGTCTTTATGTGAGACATCATGAATCGTGTCCCATATGCTTCAGATATAGGATCGATTACATGTGCTATATTTATCCTTTCTAAAATTTTCCAAATGCCTGGGGCATTATGAAGGGAAAAGATCTAGAATTGACATAATCTGTAAGGAGGCAACTCTTGTTCAGAAGTGATAGTCAAAATGGAATATGGAAATGTTTCAAAGTTAGAAATTATTCAATCTGTGTAAGATTAGGAAACTTAATGAAAGAAGGATGTTTCCAAGGAGCTAATCTCCTTTGGAATGCTCTGTAATGATTGTTGTCAAGTCTTTCTGACTTCGTGCATAATCATTAAGAGGATCAATGCATATAAGTTTAGAATCTAACAGATTTCAGTAAATGGCATGAATTTGGAATTCTTGCATTTGCAGTAAGGATTTGGGACTGTGAAAAGAGGATCATTGGAGTGATGTTCAATTGATCTATTTTACAAAGTAAATATCATAGACAAACATAGTATGCATACTTGGTGTATGGCATGACTAGTGTTTAGAAAACATAGTGTACATGCTTGGAGCATGGGACAACTATTGTTTTAAATTCAAGTATAAAGTTGATAAAACCGAAACAATGAATAATGAGTAATCAGTATGGTGATAAATAAAAGTGTTTATTTATATTCATAGGGTTTGATACCATATTTGATTCATTTATTCTTGTGTTTCACTTTGCATGTTTTGACTTCCAGAATAACTAAGTCGCTCTTCCTGAATGATTAAGTTATTCAAACTATCCACAGTCGGTCATATGTTGGAAGTAGATATGAATCAAGACTGTCATGGGTTGGTTAGTAGAGTTCCAAGTTGGTCGACAAAGTGGTGCTACAACACTCATGAGTGCTCATAAGTTCTAAGTATTGGATTCAACCCGCGCTCAGTGGAATCACTTCATGGATTTTATCACGAGTGATCATGAGACGATAATATCTTATATTCTTCAAACCTAGAGATATGAGTTGTTACTATGAGTTGGTTATACATTGATTGCACGAAAACGCATTGGTAACTCGATGTTATAAAACGTGCCTTTGTGTTTGATTCAACAAGTAGTAGAACAAGCCATATGAGTCGAAGTTTATCCATTCCTTTTACCTTCGGGATAAAAGCGATATCTGTGGGCCCCTCGATGATTTAAAGATGATACATGTGAGTGCTTGGCCAAGCCAGGACTGATTTGATTTGTTCAATCAGTCAGTCATCATGAATCGGAAATCGGGAAACAACAAATGGACAGAGAGAATGATTGATAATCCATGTCTCAGTACATATGATATCTAGAATGGAGAAATATATGATCCCTTATCTAATGGACAAGTCATTGATAAAGTTCAGAGTTCATCGACAAGGTCAGAGTTCGACAGAAGCTTTTGAGAGCTACGATTGCTGATCGGTTCCTGAAGTCATACGCAATAATAGTTTTAGACTTATGCAAGTGGGAGACTGTTAGATTAATGTCTAAGTCCATAACTATAATTGGTAAGACTTGACCCGACCCGGCATGGTCCATTTGGGTTGCATGGCATCATGCATTTGGATAGACTATAATGAGAGAAATAACACTTAAGGTTGGTTAATATATTATAAGTTCTAATATATTAATAAGGTTATTTAATTAGTATTGATCAAGAATTAATTTGGAATTAATTAAGTGATCAAAAGGAGACTAATTAAATATATGGGTTGATTGTGTAAATCATTCATTCTTATATATGTGGGCTTGTGATCCAAGAGTCCTTATGTTGGACTAAGTCCATGAGGTGACCCATGGATACTCCATGGAGGTTAAAATCCATGGAGCATAAGGAATGGGTAAAGTTATGAGTTACATGGTGTAACCCTAATAGCCACCATATAAAAGAATCCCATGGCTCAAGAAATCGTGCACTGATGTGTGAGTGTGAGGGCTAGACGATTTCAAGGAGCGTTCAAGTTTCTATCAAGTTATTCCAAGTGTATTTGGTGTTGTGTGAACCATTTGAGGTGTCACACTTGGGGCACTAGGCACTCAAGCTTCATGAAGACATTCTACATCAAAGACGTATGTATTCTATCTTGTTATATTTATTATTTTGTATGCTAGATTAGGATAATACCTTGGATGTTCATAATTGTATGTATAATAGAGAAAACATAAATCCAAGGTATTTAGGGTTGCATGTACACTTAGGAGTGTTAGAATGCTCATAACCCAACACCCTTGTGGTGCTGCCATTGCACCTTTACCAACTCAACAACCTTGTTCCTCAAGGTTTTTGTCTTCCAATCCAGAATTGCCACCGGTCTCTCAATATAATTCTGCAATCATCCACCTGAATATTCTCCAAGGGTACTACTGCGGAATCATCCACTAAGCGCCTCCGCAGCTGAGAGACATGGAATGTGCTATGAATATGACTGAGCTCATCTGGAAGATCCAAGCGATAAGCAATCCGGCCCACCCGAGCCAAAACCATGAAAGGACCAATATACATGGGGCCAACTTTCCCCGCTTCCTGATCCGGATGACACCTTTCCAAGGTGACACGTTTAGGAGAACCATATCTCCCACCTAGAACTCTAAATATGACCGGCGCCTGTCGGCATAACTCTTCTGCCGACTCTGAGCTATCTGGAGCCTACTCCGAACCTGCTGAATCAGCTCAGTGGTCTTGAGTACCACCTCGGTACTCCCCACAACCCGCTTACGTACCTCGCCCCAACAAATCGGGGTCCTACACTTCCTCCCGTAGAGCGTCTCGAAAGGAGGTCGATCAATGTTGGTGTGATAACTGTTGTTATACGAAAATTCCGCTAACGGAAGATACGTATCCCAACTCCCACCAAAATCCAGGACACGCGCCCGCAACATATCCTCTAGGGCCTGAATCGTCCGCTCGCTCTAACCATCAGTCTGCTGATGGAATGTTGTGCTTAAAAGGAGACGAGTGCCCAACTCGTCATGAAACCTCTTCCAAAACCTGGAAGTAAACCGGAAGTCTCTGTTAAAAATCACTGATACCGGCACCCCATGACGTGCCACAACCTCCCTAATATAGATCTTAGCCAACTTCTCTGCAGAAATACTCTCCTAAATTGAGATGAAATGTGCACGCTTGGTCAAACGATCCACGATTAACAAAATTGAATCCACTCTGCGCACAGTCCGGGGTAGCTTCGTAAAAAAATCCATGGTAATATCCTCCTATTCCCATATGGGAATCTCCAATGGCTGCATTTTGTCGTAAGGTAGCTGATGCTCGGCCTTGACTTTCCTGCAAGTCAAGCACCGCTCCACAAACCAAGCCACATCCTGCTTCATGTAGGGCCACCAGTAATCAGGACGAAGATCCCTATACATCTTTGTCACCCCCGGATGAATAGAGAACCTCGACTTGTGTGCCTCCTCTATCAGAATCTGACACTACAAGAAAAATGACTTACAGTCACACCAAAAAAGTGTGAACATTTGCATATAGTGATATTTTATTTTTTCACTGAAAGTGTGACGGAAGGTGACGCCATCGTATGGGTCTTATGGTCACTTTATAATGTAGTGTCTGTATGAGATAAAAACATGTGGCCGTATTATAAAAGTGTGGCAAATTTGTACGGAAATTTTTTCCTTAAATATCCAATATTGTAGCGTTAAACCGTCAATAGACACATTTATTTAGTAACTGTGGTGACTGTATATCACCAACTTGCGACATTCATGATGTTTTAATGTAGTTGTTTTCTTTTATATTGCCACACAGTTTAAATTTTGTTAAGACTATTGTGTATCTTTTGTAAACATGTAATTACGGTGAGCATGACCATGTTTGCTAAATGGCCACATATAATTAATTCCATAAGTGGCGAATTGCTAATAATTAGTTACAAAAAACAATCAATTTTTGTGACTATAGCCTATCGTACAGAGACACACATTTAAGTGAAATACAATCATAAGTATTATAAAGACACACATTTTGTTATAATTAAGGACTATTCGGTATCGTAATAAGACTATTGGGTATATTTTAGATACATATAATTACGGTGAACATGACCATGTTAGGTAAATGGACACATATAATTAATTTTATAAGTGACGATTTGCTAGTATTTAGTTACAACAACAATCAATTATGGTATCTATTGTTAACCATTTAGCCACACGTTAAAAATGATGTAAAGTAACCATTGTATAATTTTAGAGACATTGAAAACCAATAAAACATGGCCAAATTTATATTAAAGCCACTTTAATTTAATATTTATTGTTACTTTTTCTACAATTTTAGACACATCAAAATCATTTAAATTAAAGTAACCAAACCCAACAATATGAAACAAAAGCAAAATTCATAATTTGATATTAGTAATAATTGAAATCCAAATCCATACATTAAATTCCTAATTAAAATACAAAAAAATAATTGTTCTAATTTCAAGAATTTAAATAATAGTAAAAAAATCAAACACATCATAAACCAAAACCTAAACATAACTAGACATTCTTCTTATTTGTATTGCTCCTTGTCTTCTTGAGAAGGGCATCAGATGAGATGTAAGTTGGTTTCCTTTTATTTGAGTTTTGATGTTGATGTTCTTGATGTGATATAATTTCTGGTACCTATAACAACAACATTGAAGCAAAAAAAATTGAGTTCATCAAAACCTTAGTATACTACTTTATGAAGAAAATAAAGTGTAATGCAGAACGTAGTGAACATAATTAAACAAACCTTTGACTCGTGTTGCACAAGGTATTTTGGCCATGGAACAAAACTTTTATATGCATCCTCAACTAATGTGAATTCTCCAGTTTTATGGGGCAGAAATGCTTGTTTTATTACCACTTCATCAATGGAAACTTTATAGCAATCATCTTGTAGAGGAACTCCATGAATGAATTGTCTTTCTGATGATAAGTGAATGGTACCACAAGCAACAATGTTCCTTTTATACGGATGTGATAGAGTACACTTGATTGGCTAATTTGATAAGTAATATTAGAATCTAAAAAAAAAGACAGAAATGTATATTCAACATGTAAAAAACACTTACCTGGTGAAGGGGTTTATTTGGTGAAACTGTTGGTATGTCAGGATTGATAGTGGCAGTCTTAGAGTCAACAGCTTTTCTGGTGGGTTTTGTATTTGCCTAATATAAAGGTTTAAGACATATATGTAAAATTATATTTTAATATAAAAGATAAATTAAAAGTGTTGAAAACTGTAAAGTAAGTATATACTACTGTTGCAGATTTCATGGAAATCAATTGTGTATCGGGAGTTGCAGTTGTAGAGTTGGTTTGAACTTGTTTCTTGGTGGGTTTTGCAATAACCTAAATAAGTTAAAGTCCCAAGTGAAAAAACAGACCTTAGTACCAAAAAAAGTATATCAATGATTATCTTATAAAATGATAATATACTGGTGTTACAGGTTCTGATGGTTGCTTGGTTTTGAGACTAACAGGAGTTGTTTCACTACTTTCAACAATCTTGTCACTTGAAATACCCTAGCAAATATAAAGAAACATGGAAAATGTCTAAAAAAATTCAATTTACAAGTAACATTGAAAATACATGTTGTTAATAATATTACTTACAACAGTATGAGACAGATTTTGAAAGTCAGCTCCTTTTGCATTAAGATGAGCCAAAACTAGCTTTAGTGTTTGATCTTGTTCATTAACCTTTGTAGACAAAGCCTTGAGTTCAGCATCTTTTTTCTCAAGCTCAACTTTTCCATTATGCAGAGCAACTTTAAGATCTTTAATTTCTTCCTTAGATGATCCTTTGCTGCGAGGAACATTGAAATATCTATTGTAAGTGACTCCTGTGCCGACACCCTTTAAAAATCCTCCCTTTTCCTTGCCAAAAACTAAGGTCATGGCATCCGTGCCTGGTTCAACATTAACTTGTCCTTCTTTTATCTGCTTTACTTGTTCCATCTAGCACACAAAATATTAATAATTATTGTCCTAATAAAACTGATTAAAATATTTATAGTAATAGTAATAAAAAGGTTTATTGAAGTTACTAGTTTATCCGCCATGACTTTAACATCTTCATCCTTAAATACTCATTTACTTTCACGTCATTTACACCACAGAATTGACCTTGAGGGCATTTCTTCCTTTGAAATCACTTTCTCTTCAATCTTGATAAAAAAAATTAAATTGTAAACAATATAAAGTGAAATTCTGTTAAGTAGAATACTATGAAGGTAATATAATGGATCGTATAGCTAAAAACAAAGCTTACCAACTTCCTCCTAAGAGTAGTATACCCCCCTCGTCCCATCTGATGAGCGTACTTTGACATCTTTCGCGCTTTGACTGTCTTTTGTGACACAACCTGTCAAAAAAAAAAATTTGTCAAGCACTTTTTGGTAATTTAATGATTAATAAATGAAGAAGTTTTGGGAAAAAGTTGTAACATTAAACTCTTTAGATTGCGTATATTTCACGAATTTGTTCCAATCATCTTTTTCAGTAATTATTGCACGATATCGAACAAGGATTTCTCCAAGCTTTTTGGAATTTCCCAGATGTGGCTTGATGTAAGCTGCATACAATTTCCTTCTAAAGTTTCGTAGAAGGATACCAAGCCTATTCATCACAAATTGTTTTCTAGTTTCATGAACTTCAAAATAGCGCTAAAATGAAACAATAATGAATTTGTTAGTATTTAATACATGATTTGTAAATAAAATATGAGATGCAGTTAAAAAAAGTGAAAAAAATATTTACTGTAATCTCTTCCCAAAGTTTGTCCTTCACTTCCGGTTTTACTTTCTTCCAGCAAAGAGCACTTAATCCCACCTTCTCACGGACAAGATCTCCCAAACAACTAACAAACACTGCATTATTCTTCCCAGTAAACTTACCGAATTCATCAAACTTGACACGTTTTTTTCTACCACCAGAATTGACATACTCGGTCTTCAGCTTTGGCAATCGAGTCAGGCCCCTCTTCCTAGGTGACCTTGTAGGAACGTTGCTTTGCATTTCTTCTTCCAAATCTGAATGGCTATTGTACTCAATGTCATTATTTTCACCATCTTCTGTGTCTGATTCATAAAATTAGGTTCCATCATCTTGCTCATATTCCATATCATAGTCAGGCATATCCTTATGTTGTTCCTTGTTCACCTCCATGATTCTTCTGTTGACATGAAACATATGAATTAAGTTTGATTATTTATATGTTTAATAAAAAAGTATGACTAACTTATATTACATACAAAATTTCACATACACATTTCATCGAACATTTGGTGTGCAACAAGCACAATAATATGAAGAATCAAAAAATTTATGCTTTATGTATAATCCCCTAATCAATACAATCAATAACATTAACACCATATATACAGAGAATATACTTACAGTAGAAATACGTTGATGAATGTTGTTGAATGATGAACTGAAATATAATCCAACTGGGATCGATATAACCTAGAGAAAAACCATACAATGGTTGAAACAATCAAACTCTTTTAAATACTACATTGTTAGTACGTCCTAATTTGAGGGTGGTTACCAAGTTTATCGGATTTTCCTTCATCTGATGGATTGATCTTCATAGTTTTGGCGGTGAGATAGATGAATACTTCCCGCGTTGATTTGGAGCCCAAACAAAATGGAAAAAATGTTTGCCTCCCATTATATTTGCTTAATTTTGATTGACGAATTCAAATTATTTCCAAATTTTGATCTGATAGTGAACTCACACGATGAGAAGCGTAAATCGTGGTTTGGAAACATGTTCTGGCTTTTGAAACATTATTACGAGTTATTAGATATAAATAGAAATGCTACAACTTTGGTCCTTGTAAATTAACAATTTTCCGTTAGGATACAACTATATCACTATTGGAAATGAAAAATATTTAGCATTTAATTATGTATATACAATGGGATAATAGTAGAATAAAACGAAAATAAGAATAAGGTCTAGTTAGCCTACTAATTTTTCCGTGTGAACACTTTGTTAAGATTTTTTATTTTATTTTATATTAAGTAAGAAAAAAATCCATACACCTACTATAAACCCATTTCGGTCCTAAACCCGTACCCATATTAGAAACCCATTTGGGTCCCAAACCATTACCAACACCCCTACATGTCCTAAGGATGGTCAACCAGTACCAACACCCGACCACCTGCAACCCATACCCATATTATAAACCCATTTTGGTCCCAAACCATTACCAACACCCCTACATGACCTAAGGATGGTCAACCATTACCAACACCCCTACATGACCTAAGGATGGTCAACCATTACCAACACCCGACCACCTGCAACCCGTAGCCATATTAGAAACCCATTTTGGTCCCAAACCATTACCAACACCCCTACATGACCTAAGGATGGTCAACCATTACCAACACCCGACCACCTGCAACCCATACCCATATTATAAACCTATTTTGGTCCCAAACCATTACCAACACCCCTACATGTCCTAAGGATGGTCAACCCGTACCAACACCCGACCACCTGCAACCCATACCCATATTATAAACCTATTTTGGTCCCAAACCATTACCAACACCCCTACATGACCTAAGGATGGTCAACCATTACCAACACCCCTACATGACCTAAGGATGGTCAACCATTACCAACACCCGACCACCTACAACC
Organism: Lactuca virosa; assembly: GCF_052849685.1. Taxonomy (NCBI): domain Eukaryota; kingdom Viridiplantae; phylum Streptophyta; class Magnoliopsida; order Asterales; family Asteraceae; genus Lactuca; species Lactuca virosa. The sequence continues at coordinate 223,736,085 of NC_136428.1, forward strand.
CGTACCCATATTAGAAACCCATTTTGGTCCCAAACCATTACCAACACCCCTACATGACGTAAGGATGGTCAACCATTACCAACACCCGACCACCTGCAACCCATACCCATATTGTAAACCCATTTTGGTCCCAAACCATTACCAACACCCCTACATGTCCTAAGGATGCTCAAACCATACCAATACCCGACCACCTGCAACCCATACCCATATTAGATACCCATTTTGGTCCCAAACCATTACCAACACCCCTACATGACCTAGGATGGTCAACCATTACCAACACCCGACCACCTGCAACCCATACCCATATTATAAACCCATTTTGGTCCCAAACCATTACCAACACCCCTACATGTCCTAAGGATGGTCAACCCGTACCAACGCCCGACCACCTGCAACCCATACCCATATTATAAACCCATTTTGGTCCCAAACCATTACCAACACCCCTACATGACCTAAGGATGGTCAACCCGTACCAACACCCGACCACCTGCAACCCATACCCATATTATAAACCCATTTTGGTCCCAAACCATTACCAACACCCCTACATGACCTAAGGATGGTCAACCCGTACCAACACCCGACCACCTGCAACCCATACCCATATTAATTAAAAAATGATTTTATATATTTATAATTAATTTATATATAAATTTATATTTTGTATGGTAATAATAAAAACATAGCAAGTATTGATGTTACACTTAATTAATATTATATATATTAATGTAAATAATATATTAATGTATAACACAATATCGATAATCATTATCACAGCCGTCGTTCAAATTGCACCTCCCCTGTAGCCTACTATTAATCGGAAGTGATGGCCTGCGTCGATGTCCCTTCAGCTCCTAATGATGATCCATTTAAAGCCTCCCCTTATATCAAAATCGTCATACTTACATCTTCATTACCAACATACGATATCTTCGATTATTTACTCCTCCTCTGTGAAAACAACTCCGACGATCAATGGAAACAAAGATGAATGCTGATCCATGGGAAAATCTGAGGTTCCAACTTTGGAGTGTAAGCAGTGAACCACCAAAAAACACACCATTAGTAGAGTACGGGAAAGCAAACGATAAGAGATTCCCCATTGGAGTTATACATGGCGGGTTTTTTACAGACTATCCAGGTAAGTCGTATCAAATGACATAAGTTAACTTTATTTCATGTGTCAACATCGATTTGCTCAACATGGAGATGCTTGGTCATTTTTCGAAAAGCTTGGGGTATACAACTATGGGTAACTGGTATCATATGCCAACTGAAGAAAACTGTGGGTTGTCAATGGTTCCAATTATGAATGATGATTGTTTGGGAACTTTCAAGATGATCGTTAGGGCACACCAATTCCGAGTGATTGAACATATGTATGTTGAACATAGGCCTGTATTTGTTCCAATCAATTTCCCCCACTTTTTGATGAACTCACCATCCAAAAGAGTTGAGAAGCTTATTCATCTGTTTGTAACAGAACACCCAATGGCAACAGTTGATGATGGAATAGCATACATCAGGCATATGCTAAACATGACCATTCCAAGAGAAAAAATGGAAGATGCAATGGACATGGCGAAGGAGAATGTGATAGCATGGAAAAACGTAGTGTAGGCGACCTATGTTGTACTCCATTTTGTGTTTAATACAGAGTACATATGAAACTCTTTTTTGTAAGCAATATGATGTTGTTTTGATTATAACTGTCTTAGGGGCAAAATGGGAAGTAATTATAATTATAATTTTATATTGTTATTTTTATTGTGTTTCATACTTATAACTGAGTCAGTATTGTCCCTGTTTTGCTGCATTGATTTGTAAAAAAAGGAATGTACTTTTCAACTTATTTCCACTTTAGAGGTAGTATTGGTTAGATTAGTTAGTTTTTCCCATGTTTGTTATCAACATATGGCGATTATGATAAAGCAGGGGTACATCCGTCAATTATTTGTTATTATCATAAAACAAAGAAATTGTTATAATTTCCCATTGAAACTGTGTTTGATATATAAGGGTATAATGCTCATTTAGTATATATAATGAAAAGAAAAAGGAAACATCATCTTAGGGTATGCATCATCATAGTATTGATAGAAAAAAAAATAAGTTAATCTTGGATACATGTATGATGTGCATAACTACAATTAATTAAACAATAAGAGTGTGAGAAGATTCAGGGGTATTTTTGGCATTTGTTTTTATTTCCAATTGTGAAGGCTAATTAAAAACAATGTGCAACCACAATTACGTATATTGTATCAAATGAGGAAAGTATGATTGATGGTAAATGTGTTTGTCTTAGAGCAGTTCTAGAGGAAGCAGGGGTATTTTCGTCAAATGTTTCTCTTTTAGTTTATTGTTATGTCTTTTTCGTAAACTAATAACTTACAAACAACCAATCACCCCAGTAGGTAAGTGTAAATGTAGTTAAAGGTATATTTTGTGATGGCCATGAGTTCAAACCCCATTAGGAACAATTTTTTTTTCTATTCTTTTGTATTTTCTCGATATATCGTTGATCATCCACACCTATTACGTAGATATGAATTTTTAGAAAATATGCATTCCCATCGAATCATTCTCTGCTTACTACAAAAGTATTGCAACTACGTTTATACTTCAACCAAGAATTGATACTTCAACATGAAATTCATACAGGTACACATACTACATTAATTTATACAGGGACATAAAAAATAATTACCTTCAGAATATTAATCTTTGCTATTTCGTTTGGTCATGTATCATTATATATTCTTCAATTAACAAGTATTTGGTTTCCAGTTATTGGATTTAATTGTAATGTGATCTTTTTCGTTTATGCACACCAACTGTTTGTTAAAATGCTTCAATGAACAGGAAACATATATTGCTTGTTGATGCTGTTATAAACTGAATATGGATAAGTCTTGGATGGGAGCCTACAGAACATCAGAAACGTATGTAAAGGGTGTTGCAGAATTTTTGAAATATACAGTACACAATTACAAGATTTCTAAAAATATGGATCCTATAGATACCAAAAAAAAGATAAGAATTCCATGTCCATGTGTCAAATGTGTAAACCACATATCTCATTCGGTGGATGTGGTAGATGATCACCTATTCCGGAATGGAATTGATCAAACATACACGAATTGGCATAAGCATGGAGAAACAGAGGAACCACCCATAAATTATATATATGAACATAATTTTGACATGGACACGTCATACGTTGTTGATTCCACGAACATGTGTAACATCCGGATTCCCAGGTATCTTATTTTAAGTATTTATCTTGAGTGTTAGGAAGGGACTCGGTGAGTAGGCGCTCAGACTCGCCGAGTAGGAGCGCGTATTTCTTGTCCGATTTAATGAAGGACTCGACGAGTCGATGCGTGGACTCGGCGAGTCCGCGCTGTAAAGTGAAACCTTAATTCTCGCGGCCTGTGCCCTATTTAAAGGCTTTTATGGCCTCCATTTGCGGCCAATGCACCCCTGAGAAACCCTAGAGAGCAGAGAGAAAGCTTGTAGTGCAAGAGGAGGGCTAATTCATCATTCCAAGTGTGATTTTGCAAGAAAGATGGAAGGAGGACAAACAAGGAAGATTGAGGAGCTCAGATCTATCACCCATTTGATCAGAAGAGGCTGCTAGAGGTACTAATATGTGCTCCATCTCATGTATTTGGTGATCTATTTGAATCTAGGCTTTTCTTATGCCTTCTTTGGCTTGGATTCGAAGTATGTGAGGTCCCAAGGTGGAGTTCTTCTTAGATCTGGACCTTAAGAGGTCCAGAGAGTCCTATCTACCTTGCTTTTTGCTACTCCATTAGAGATATGACCCTAGGTTGCAATTGTAGATGTTATTTCACCCAAAGGAGCTTATTGGACATTGCATGAGTGTAAAGGTCGGACCTTTACGTGATTATAGTGGTTGGGAAGGCCAGATCTATAGGTTGGAGAAGTAGATCTGACCTCAGAAGGTCATTTCAGTGTTGCTATGGATGCAACTCGCCGAGTCCATAATGGGACTCGACGAGTCGAGTCGGGGTTGCCCCGCGATTCGTGATAGGTGTAACCCGTCGAGTGGGACGATGACTCGACGAGCCAAGAGAGGCTACAAGGATTCAGAGAACCCGCATGGACTCGTCGAGTCACCCTTGTGCACTCGACGAGTCGGGTCAAAGTTTGACCGTTGACTTTCGTTGACTTCCGTTGACTTTAGGGTTCTGGTCAAGACTGATTCAAGAGAGTTCAGAGAGGGGTAGAATGGCCTTCTACCCAATCTGTAGAGATGAGACTATGAGAGAATATTGATCGGGAATGTTATTTGAATAATAGGAGGAGGCTAGGTCGGGACGTTGAGCACGAGAGTTTATCCGACTTCATTGAGATGAGTCTTCTCACTATACTGTACCTGGAAGGGTACCTATGTGTGACCGAAAGATCTTTTATGCTATGAGATGTATGTGCTATATGCGGTTATGTGATATGTATGTGCTATGTATGTTATGTATGGTAAGGACCGGAAGGTCAAGATGATATGGACCGGAAGGTCAAGATGACATGGACCGGAAGGTCAAGAGGTTACGGACCAGAAGGTCGATACGGGTAGGACCGGAAGGTCTACCGGGATTCGGGACGGAAGTCCCCTGATACACATGGATCGGAAGATCCTACAGAGTTATGGCCTGGAAAGGCGTATGTGTTGTATGTGGTATCTTGGGGAACTCACTAAGGATTTATGCTTACAGTTGTTATGTTATGTGTTTCAGGTACTAGCGAGGATCGAGGGAAGGCGCCGGCATGATCCGTACACACTTATGGAGTTTATGTTATTGAGATTCTGGGACATGTTTTGTTATGACACAGTGGATACATTATGTTTTTGTGATTATCGTGTTATTGAAAGTATGATTTAAAAATGAAAAATTGTTTTGAAAATTTACGTTGTTACAAGTTGGTATCAGAGCCTTGGTTAGAGGGATTCGGGTGCATCTTCGGATGAATCTGAACTCAAACTGAGGATTTGAGAAAGTTTTTCATAAGATAAACAATTTTTCTAAGAGAGTAAAAGATTTTGAGAAAGGCAGAAGGAAGCAGTGTGTACGATCAGCCAGCGCCTGAACGGCGATTTCCCAAAATACCCTTACATTATGTGTTATGAGATATGTTATGATATGATATGCATGCTAGAGTTGGCTAGGTATTCATATTAGGACTAGAGTGGCCTGATTTTGTGATGCCTTAGCCTAGGAAGGATTTTGCTGCTATGTGATGCTTGAGAGCGAGTAGGTAGCAGTGAGGAGCTGATGAGAGGTCTACCGAAGGGTAGCCTATGCCAGTGAGATATAGAGTACTTGTGATCTGGGATCCTAGGAGGAGGACTTGGGGTGAACATTGATGCGGTGTGGACGGTAGTATAGGGCCCGTACTACTGAAGACACCGGATCAGTGCACAGTCCAAGTAAGAATCCTTATGGTACTAGGGAACAAGTAGGGTTGAGTTATCGAGCGCGAGTATGCTCGATCGAGTCTCTGATATTATTATGTTGTATTTCAGAGACATCATGGTTGGGACACGCCATAGACCTGAGACGAGCGGCGTGAGTGATGAGGAGGTTCGTCAGATGATCCACGATGAGGTGGCAGCGGCGATTCGAGCCGAGATTCCGGAGATGTTTGGGTCTATCAAGACCACATTGATTGAGACTTTTGATGAGTGGTATGCAGCGGTGACTAAGGCTGCGGCTGCTACAGCTACTACAGCTGTGGCTGCTGCCAGGCCTCAGGGAGGTGACTCGTTGTTGTTTCGGGAGTTCAGCAACACGAAGCCACCAGAGTTTGATGGGACGCAGGATCCGATCGCTGCGATGAGATGGATTTCTGATATCGAGGGATGCTTCTACATGTGTTCATGTCCAGAGCATCTGAGGGTACGGTTCGCGCTGAACCAGCTTCTCTTGGGAGCGAAGGACTGGTGGAAGTTCGTGACGGCGAGCTTCACCCTTGCAGAGATTTCAGAGGTGACCTGGGAGAGGTTCACCGCTATGTTCAGAGACCAGTATATTCCCCCGGTGGAGAGGGAATGGTTGGTTCAGGAGTTCTTGACCCTCAAGCAGGGTACTAATTCTGTTACTGTGGTTACCAGGAAGTTTCATGAGAGGGCGATGTTCTGCCCTGAGCAGGTGTCTACTGAGCAGGCAGGCATGAGCCGATATTTGGGCGTTTTGAGGAGGGATATTCGGGAGTTCGTGTCGAACTCGACTTACCGGACATTTGCTGAGCTCCAGGGAAATGCCCGGAAGAGGGAGATTGAGTTGGTGACTCAGGCCAGGGAGGAGGCCGAGTCTCAGAGGATGGATCGGTGGCCGACACAGTCTCAGCCGGCAACCAAGCGGGCAAAGTCCGCTGACACGAGATCTGGAGGTCAGAAGGGCCGCACTTGTGGGAAGTGCGAAAAGGGACATGATGGGGTCTGTCGATCAGGTGCTTGCTACAAATGTGGCAAGGATGGGCATATCGCCAAGGATTGCCCCAAGGGGTTTATGGTTTGCTTTCATTGCAACCAGACTGGCCATCGGAAGGCCGAGTGCCCACAGTTACATCAGGGATCAGCACAGGGATCTGCACCTGCTGCTAGGGTTACCGAGGTTCGGCCAGCAAAGGTCGAGGCACCGAAGGTTCGCGGGAGAGCTTTCCAGTTGACAGCGAAGGAGGTCCGCGCAGCGCCCGATGTGGTGGCTGGTATGTATTCTTTATTTATTTATGCTGAATTGAGATATTGTGCTTATATTATGATATGCGTAGGTACTTTTCTTGTGAGTTCTGTACCTGCCTTAGTGTTATTTGACTCGGGTGCGAGTCGATCATTTGTGTCGATAGCGTTTAGTCGGCACATCGGTAGCCGACGAAAGGCGTTGAGTCGACTTCTACGAGTTTCCATAGCTGACGAGAGAGCGGTGTATGCTACGGATGTGATTCGAGGATGTGTACTCGAGATCTTCGGTGTTGAGTTCCCGATAGATCTAGTCCCGATTGCAATGGGGGACGTATGTGTCATAGTGGGCATGGATTGGTTTAGCCGATTTGGGGCTGTTATATACTACGAGCGACAGTTGGTGACGATACGAGACCCTAGTGGGGGAGTACTTACGGTGTACGGTGAGGGTACCCGATGTGGGTCAGCGTTTTGTTCGGCTGCCAGAGCGAGACAGAGTTTACAGCAGGGCTGCAGCGGGTTTGTAGCCTATGTGATGGACACACGAGAGGCCGTTCGGAGGCCAAGTTCTATGGATGACGTTCCGATAGTGCGTGAGTTCCCGGATGTTTTTCCCGAGGAGTTGCCGGGTGTTCCTCCCGAGAGGCAGGTAGAGTTTCGTATCAACTTGGTTCCGGGGGCAGCGCCTATCGCCAAGGCGCCTTATCGCCTTGCGCCGCCAGAGATGCAGGAGTTATCCTCGCAGCTTCAGGAGCTGCTAGGGAAGGGGTTTATTAGACCGAGTAGTTCCCCTTGGGGAGCACCGATCCTTTTTGTCAAGAAAAAGGATGGTTCACACCGGATGTGCATTGATTACCGGGAGTTGAACAAGTTGACGGTCAAGAACCGTTACCCATTACCGAGGATCGACGATTTGTTCGATCAGTTGCAGGGAGCGTCTTGGTTCTCCAAGATTGATCTGAGGTCCGGATATCATCAGATGAGAGTGCGTGATGAGGATATCCAGAAGATGGCGTTCAGGACTCGTTATGGGCATTACGAGTTCGTGGTGATGCCTTTCGGGCTCACCAATGCACCGACAGCGTTCATGGATCTCATGAACAGGGTGTGCAGGCCGATGTTGGATCGTTCGATGATCATGTTCATTGATGATATTTTAGTGTATTCGAGATCTAGAGAGCAGCACGAGGAGCATCTGAGAGAGATCCTCGGGGTATTAAGGACGGAGAGGCTTTATGCCAAATTCTCCAAGTGCGAGTTCTGGTTACGGGAGGTCCAGTTCTTGGGGCATCTCGTCAACCAGAATGGGATTTTGGTCGATCCGGCCAAGATTGAGGCGGTTATGAGGTGGAAGGTGCCGATATCACCCACCGAGATCAGGAGTTTTCTAGGATTGGCCGGCTACTATCGGAGATTTATCAGAGATTTCTCCAAGATCGTCGTGCCTCTCACCAGGTTGACCCGGAAGGGTGTTGCTTTTTCATGGGGTCCGGAGCTGCAGACCTCGTTTGAGACACTTCGCCAGAGATTATGCGAAGCCCCGGTGTTAGCCCTCCCGGAAGGGATGAAGGATTTTGTGGCGTATTGTGACGCATCGATATCAGGGTTGGGTGTAGTACTTATGCAGAGGGGGCATGTGATAGCGTATGCATCGAGGCAGCTGAAGCCTCATGAGACGAGGTATCCCACCCACGATCTGGAGTTGGGGGCAGTGGTGTTCGCCCTCAAGTTATGGCGTCACTATTTATATGGGGTTCAGTGTACCATATACACGGACCACAAGAGCTTGAAGTATTTGATGGATCAGCCCAATCTGAATATGCGCCAGAGGAGATGGTTGGATGTGGTAAAGGATTACGATTGTGAGATCCTGTACCACCCTGGCAAAGCTAATGTTGTAGCTGATGCCCTGAGCCGTAGGGCGGAGAGTGCCCCGATTCAAGACATTTGTATGCGATTGACACTGATGACTCCGATGTTGGACACCATTCGGGAGGCCCAGGAAGAGGCCCTGATACCGGAGAACCGCAAGAGGGAGCTGGTGATCGGGCAGGTGTCTGAGTTCGTTACCGATAGCCGAGGGCTAATGACCTTTCAAGGTCGGATTTGGGTGCCGTATGCAGGCGGGGCACGTACCATTCTGATGGAGGAGGCGCATAGATCAAGGTTCTCGATCCATCCCGGAGCCACTAAGATGTATTTGGATTTGAAGAAAGATTGTTGGTGGCCCTGTATGAAGAGGGATGTTGCATGGATTGTTGAGAGGTTCTTGACCTGTCGCAGGGTTAAGGCCGAGCACCAGCGTCCGCATGGCAAGTTGCAGCCACTTGAGGTTCCCCAGTGGAAGTGGGAACAGATTTCCATGGATTTTATCACCAAATTGCCAAGGACCGCGACGGGTGTCGATGCGATTTGGGTGATTGTCGACCGGCTGACGAAGAGCGCTCACTTCCTTGCTATCAGTGAGAGCTCTTCTACAGAGAGATTGGTAGAGTTGTATGTGAGGGAGGTGGTATCGCGGCATGGAGTACCGATCTTGATTGTGTCAGACCGAGATATACGTTTCACTTCCAGGTTCTGGAAGAAGTTCCATGAGGAGTTAGGTACGAGGCTGTATTTCAGTACCGCATACCACCCACAGACGGACGGGCAGAGTGAGAGGACGATTCAGACGCTCGAGGACATGCTCTGAGCATGTGTGTTGGACTTCGGGGGAAGTTGGGACACGTATCTGCCGTTGGCTGAGTTTTCATATAACAACAGCCACCATTCGAGTATTGGTATGCCTCCCTTCGAGTTGTTGTACGGGAGGAGATGTCGGACTCCCATTTGTTGGGGAGAGGTAGGGCAGCGCTTTATGGGCAGCACGGAGATAGTGCTTCAGACGACCGAGCAGATACAACAGGTTAGACAGAGGTTGTTGACGGCTCAGAGTCGCCAGAAGAGTTATGCAGATAGACGACGATCCGAGCTTGAGTTCCAGGTGGGAGACTTCGTACTCCTAAAAGTGTCTCCTTTGAAAGGAATGATTCGATTCAAGAAGAGGGGCAAGCTGGGGCCCCGGTATATTAGGCCATTCTGGGTGACCGCGAGGGTGACCGCGAGGGTGGGCAGGGTAGCATATCGGTTGGAGCTACCTGCGGAGCTGAGCCAGATTCATGACACCTTCCACGTGTCTCAGTTGAGGAAGTGTATAGCCGACGAGTCGACAACGGTACCACTGGAGGATATTCAGGTAGATGCGAGCCTGAATTATGCTGAGAGGCCAATCGCGATCCGGGATCGGAAGATCAAGGTTCTGAGGAACAAGGAAGTGTCCCTGGTGCAGGTCCAGTGGCAACATCGGAAAGGGTCCGAGCTGACTTGGGAGCCGGAGCTGGAGATGCGGGAGCAGCATCCAGAGTTGTTTGTCGAGCAAGCCTTCGAGGGCAAAGTCTGATTCTAGTGGGGGAGAATTGTAACATTCGGATTCCCAGGTATCTTATTTTAAGTATTTATCTTAAGTTTTAGGAAGGGACTCGGCGAGTAGGCGCTCAGACTCGCCGAGTAGGAGCGCCCATTTCTTGTCCGATTTAATGAAGGACTCGACGAGTCGATGCGTGGACTCGGCGAGTCTGCGCTGTAAAGTGAAACCCTAATTCTCGGGGCCTGTGCCCTATTTAAAGGCCTTTATGGCCACCATTTGCGGCCAATGCACCCCTGAGAAACCCTAGAGAGCAGAGAGAAAGCTTGTAGTGCAAGAGGAGGGCTAATTCATCATTCTAAGTGTGATTTTGCAAGAAAGAAGGAAGGAGGACAAACAAGGAAGATTGAGGAGCTCAGATCTATCACCCATTTGATTAGAAGAGGCTGCTAGAGGTACTAATCTGTGCTCAATCTCGTGTATTTGGTGATCTACTTGAATCTAGGGTTTTCTTATGCCTTCTTTGGCTTGGATTCAAAGTATGTGAGGTCCCAAGGTGGAGTTCTTCTTAGATCTGGACCTTAAGAGGTCCAGAGAGTCCTATCTACCTTGCTTTTTGCTACTCCATTAGAGATATGACCCTAGGTTTCCATTCTAGAGGTTATTTCAGCCAAAGGAGCTTATTGGAAATTGCATGAGTGTATAGGTCGGACCTTTACGTGATTATAGTGGTTGGGAAGGCCAGATCTATAGGTTAGAGAAGTAGATCTGACCTCAGAAGGTCATTTCAGTGTTGCCATGGATGCAACTCGCCGAGTCCATAATGGGACTCGACGAGTCGAGTCGGGGTTGTCCCGTGATTCGTGACAGCTGTAACCCGTCGAGTGGGACGATGAATCGACGAGCCAAGAGTGGCTAGAAGGATTCAGAGAACCCGCATGGACTCGCCGAGTCGCCCTTGTGCACTCGACGAGTCGGGTCAAAGTTTGACCGTTGACTTCCGTTGACTTTAGGGTTCTGGTCAAGACTGATTCAAGAGAGTTCAGAGAGGGGTAGAATGGCCTTCTACCCAATCTGTAGAGATGATACTATGAGAGAATATTGATCGGGAATGTTATTTGAATAATAGGAGGAGGCTAGGTCGGGACGTTGAGCACGAGAGTTTATCCGACTTCATTGAGGTGAGTCTTCTCACTATACTGTACCTGGAAGGGTACCTATGTGTGACCGGAAGGTCTTGTATGCTATGAGATGTATGTGCTATATGCGGTTATGTGATATGTATGTGCTATGTATGTTATGTATGGTAAGGACCGGAAGGTCAAGATGATATGGACCGGAAGGTCAAGATGACATGGATCGGAAGGTCAAGAGGTTACGAACCGGAAGGTCGATACAGGTAGGACCGGAAGGTCTACCGGGATTCGAGACGAAAGTCCCCTGAGACACATGGATCGGAAGATCCTACAGAGTTATGGCCTGGAAAGGCGTATGTGTTGTATGTGGTATCTTGGGGAACTCACTAAGCATTTATGCTTACAGTTGTTATGTTATGTGTTTCAGGTACTAGCGAGGATCGCGGGAAGGCGCCGGCATGATCCGTACACACTTATGGAGTTTATGTTATTGAGATTCTAGGACATGTTTTGTTATGACACAGTGGATACATTATGTTTTTGTGATTATCGTGTGATTGAAAGTATGATTTAAAAATGAAAAATTGTTTTGAAAATTTACGTTGTTACAACATGAACACAAAAATGCCAGCAGATGCTGCAGAAACAGTAGAGATGGTGGAAGCTGTAGAAGAAAATTTTATTGGGAACCCTGGGAAGTTTAGAGAACTGATTGAAGATGCCGAGAAGCCCCTATATAAAGGGTGTCCTAATTTCACAAAATTATCTAGCAGTCATACAACTACTCAACTTAAAGAGTAAGTATGGAGTATCAGATAAGTGCTTTACAGAATTATTGGTTTTGATCAAAAATATGTTACCAGAAGGTAACGAAATGTACAGTAGTACATACGAGGCCAAAAAAGCATTCAAGGCAATGGGTTCAGGGTATACTAAGATACATGCATGTGTCAACAACTGTATACTTTACAGAAACGAATACACAGACATGGCAGCATTTCGTACTTGTGGTAAATCAAGATGGAAGGTCGATGAACAAAAAAATAAAATTTACAAGAATATTCCTGCAAAAGTTTTGTGGTGCTTTCCAATTATTCCGCGCTTGAAACGACTTTTTTAGTCTAAGACTATTGCAAAAGATTTAACATGGCACACAACAGACAGAAAGGTGGATATTGGTGTTTTAAGTCACCCAGCTGATTCACCAGCATGGGCTGCCATTGATGACAAATATCCTGAATTTGCTAGCGAGCCAAGAAATTTGCGGCTAGGCATTTCGGCTGACGGGGTCGATGTGAATAGAGGAAATAGGAGTCATAGTGTGTGGCCTATTTTAACTGTCATTTACAACCTTCCACCATGGTTGTGTATGAAGAGAAAGTTCATCATGCATTCGTTATTGATTTCGGGAACACCAAGAAACGATATTGATGTGTTCCTTGCACCTTTTATTGATGATCTGCAATTATTATTTGATATTGGAGTTGAAACATACGATGCATATGCACAAGAGCAGTTTAAACTACGTGCAGTAGTGTTATGGACTATTAATGATTATCCTGCTCTAGGAACATTAAGTGGTTGTCCATACAGCGGATTTCAAGGTTGTGGTGTGTGTGGTGAAGAAACACACTGCATTAGACTCCCTGAATCGAATAAGCAGAGTTATGCGGGTCATAGACGATTTCTACCGTATGATCACCCATTCAGAAGACAAAAAAAGGCATTCAATGGACAACAAGAGTTCTCACCCTCTCCAGAACCTATGAATGGGGAGGAAGTATATAACAGGGTCAAATTTATAATTAATAAATGGGGAAAGGTGTCTAAGGGCAAGGAGGCAGAAATCCAACAATCTACAACTGGAAGAGGTGGGAAGATAAATAAAAAAAAGAGAAAATCATGCCAAGTGGGTACTTCAGATGTGGGCAAGCAAAATAATACATACTGGAAGAAATTCAATATATGGTATAGACTAATAAGGTATTGGCGTGACAGTTTGATTCCACATTGTATAGATTTTATGCATGTCGAAAAGAACGTGGGCGAGAGTTTAACCGGAACTGTGTTGAACGTTCTCGGGAAGACGAAAGATGGTTATAAAGCTCGATTGGATTTGGTTCATTATGGTTTAAAACCAGAGTTGCATCCTCAGATAGAAGGGAACAACACAACACGTCCCGCAGCAGGTTGTACATTGACAAAAGAGGAAAAAGACAAATTATGTGAGACTTTATACAACTTAAGGGTTCCTCAAGGGTATTGTTCTAATTTTTCTAGTTTGGTGAGTCTGAAGGATAGGAAGTTGATCGGACTAAAACCACATGACTATCACATGCTCATGCAACAATTTTTGCCCATAACAATTCGATCTATTATGCATCCACCCACCAGAATTGCTATTACAAGGTTTTGTTTCTTTTTCAAATCAATATGTAGCAATGAAATCAAATTGGATGAGCTCGATAAGTTGCAAGAGGAGTTATGTGTAACCTTATGCCTTCTTGAGAAACACTTTCCACCATCATTTTTTGATGTGATGATTCATTTAACCGTTCATCTAACTAGGGAAGTAAAATTATGCGGTCCAATATTCTTTAGATGGATGTACCCGTTCGAAAGGTTTATGAAGGTTATTAAGGGGCACGTGCGAAACAAAAATAGACCAGAAGGATGCATTGCAGAAGAGAATGTTGCAGAAGAGACGATTGAGTTTTTTAGTGAATTTCTCAAAAAGATGGATATTGTTGGTATTCCACCTGACAATCATAACACATGTGGAATTCAGATAGGTGTAGATAGTAGTTCTATTACGGACGGTACTCCTCTATCAGCTGCTAAATCGGTAGAAGTTTCCGCAGAACTATTCAACAAAGCACATTTCTTTGTATTGCAAAATACATTTGAAGTACTCCCGTATATCAAGTATGTTTTTTTACATGTATGTTTTTTTTGTTATAATATTAACATTAACGTATTGACAGACGACATATGGATTTTTTGCAACATCAACACCCTACTAAACGAAAGGCACGGCTAGAACAAGAGCACAGTAATGCATTTGGTCATTGGTTACGAAAGGAGGTATATTCATTTCATATATGTTGTGTTCTTTGTTATGCATTTCTTTATATCTTAAATTCATTATCTAATTACAATTCAGGTAGAGAGAGAGTTAGGGGGCTGTAGAGAAAGTATAACAGAGACAATGAGATAGATTTCACATGGACCCAATAAGAACATTATTAAATACGATGTATATGCTATCAATGGATATACTTTTCGTACAAAAGCTCGTGAAGGTAAAGTTCACCAAAACAGTGGGGTTAGTGTCGTTGTAACTGACACACACATCAGTAAAGAAGTTGTAACATATGCCAAAAACACTTATTATGGTGTTTTACAAGAGATATGGGTACTAGATTATCATTTTAAACGAATTCCAATTTTCATGTGTGACTGGGTTGACAATAGAAATGGGGTAAAAAGGGATAAATTGGGGTACACACTAGTTGAACTAAAAAGATTAGGCCATAAAGGTGATCCCTTCATATTGGCCTCACAAGCACAACAAGTATTTTATGTCACAGATCCGCTCGATCAAAAAATGTCTATTGTGTTCAATACACCTCCCAAAAATTATAGAGATACATATGAAGATGTAGATGAAGAATTTAGTACTGTAGTTCCTCAGAATGATAATATATTGCCATGTGTAGACACACTTGAGTTGCAGAAGGAAAATGATTATTTTCGTACTGATTGTCATGGTATTGTTATACGTACGGTATGTGTTTCTTCATGTCATGAATTACATTTATAGTGATAATATTTTTCCTTCTTTTAACATTTAATGATCTTTCTTTTTGTTTGTAGAAGGGAAAGGCCAAACCTTGATCCTAGCGTTACGTGGAGAATAAGAAAATGACAAAAAATGACGATGTACTTTCCTTAATATTTTTTTACCATATTATACCATCAAACTATTCTGGTGTAATATTGTTATAACTCAAAGTTATTTTTTTTCAGTTTTTTACTGTAATGGTGGAAGACATGTTATAACATAAATTGCATGTTATAGTAATGTACTTTCGTTATGCAATGTTAGACAAAGTTGTATTCTTTTCATTTATTTATCATACTATTCTGTTAAAATATGATGTATTCTTTTCATTTTTAATGGTGTCTGATCTGGTGCAATTAAAAGAATAGATGACAAAAGGGCAATTTGGTCCTTTCTTATAGCTCTTATTCAATACAACTATATTGTTATTTGTTTTTGTTTTTATAATTTTTAGTTTGTTTTGTTTTTTTCAGAAATTGTTTCTAACTTTACAAAACTGCCATTCATTTTTTTTCATTAATTTAAACAACCCTTTAATTGCAAAATAAGCAATGTACTTTTGTAAATTGCCATGATTGAACTTTTTGTTCATTTTTAATTCTGCCAAATGATATCAAAGATAAATATGGTCAAATATAAGAGTCTTCCAAATACAATAGTACAACCAGAATAAACATTACATATGTGTCTATATTTACATATAGACACATATAATAGCTGTAATCGTAACTAAATGCTACATACACATACAATATTTGTTTCTTCTTAAGCCAATTCATAATATTTTGAAACACATAATAAATGATACATGACCATAAGTAACCAATACTAACTTGTTTTAATTTCTTGCGTTAACTAAGTACAACGAGTACAGAACCGCCCTATGGACACACAAATATTTAGTGTGACCATATGTATCACCTTTTAGTTACTTTGTCTGTTATGTGGCTAAATAGGCACCAGGTTACAAACACACATAGAACTAACTCATGTCACGATACGTTAATCTACTGTCTCTCATAAACAAAGTATGACAATCTTAATCGATACCTGTGGCTGGTTGTGACCTATGACCTCAGTGGTCGAGTGTGACTAATATTTGTCACATTTGGTATAATTAAGTGTGGTTAAAGTTTTGATTATCTATATAATGGCCACACAAACTAAATTAAATGTATCCAAAAACAGTCTCTAAATTTTTTTAGTGACCTTTGGCCACACTTTTAATAAAAATTGTCACAGGCCGTTTTTCAGAAAGTGTGACTGTAGGTCATTTTTGTACTAGTGTGACGGATACCGCCCCAATATGGAACCCAAACTCGTCGATGCAAAGTCAACAATCCACGACTATTATAATTGAAGAAAGCCACCTGACCCACAAAAGGCTCACTTTTTCTGTGCTCTTCCTTCATATCCTCGGCCTGTGTCTCGCGAATCTGCTCCAATAACGGAGTAATCACGGTTATTCTCAAACATATGTCTCTGATCGGAGTCGCGACCGACTTGCGGCTGAGAGCATCAGCCACCACATTGGCCTTCCCCCGGGTGATAAAGGATCTCACAATCATAATCCTTCACCATATCCAACCACCGGTACTGCCTCATATTCAAATTCGACGGATCCATCAAATACCCCAAGCTCTTATGATCTGTGTAAATAGTACAACGGACAAAATTGAGGTAATGCCGCCAAATCTTAAGGGCGAAAACCACATCCCCCAACTCCAAATCATGCGTCGGATAATTCACCTTATGAGGCTTCAGCTGCCTCGAAGTATAAGCGATTACACGACCCCTCGGAATCAACATTGCCCCTAATCCTGTGATCGAAGCATCATAATAAACCACAAAATCATCAACACCCTCCGGCAGGGTCAGAATCGGCACCTCACACAACCGTGGTCTCAAATCTCAAAAGTTGCCTGCTGCTCAAGCCCCTAGTGAAATGTAATCGTCTTCTTTGTCAGTCGGGTCAAAGGAATAGCTATCTTGGAGAAATCCTGGATGAATCTCCGATAATAACCCGCCAAACCAAGAAAACTCTGAATCTCAGATGGAGACCTCGGAACAACCCACTGCATCACGGCCTCGACCTTGGCTGGATTGACCAGAATACCATTCTGGTTGACAAGGTGCCCCAGAAACTGCACCTCGTGCATCCAGAACTCACACTTGGAGAACTTTGCTAAAAGTATCTCCCTCCTCAACGTATCCAGCACTTCCCTCAAGTGCTCCTCATTTTGCTCCTGAGTCTTGTAATAAACCAAGATATCATCGATGAACACAATGACAGACCGATCCAGCATTGGTCTGCACGCGCAGTTCATGAGATCCATGAACGCGGCTGGAGCAATGGTGAGCCCAAAAGGCATCACCACGAACTCATAATGACCATAACGTGTCCGGAAAGTTGTCTTCTGCACATCCTCATCCCTAAACTTCATCTGATGATAACCCAATCGCAAATCAATCTTAGAGAACCAAGATGCACCCTAAATCTGGTTAAAAAGATCATCAATCCTCGGGAGTAGATAACGGTTCTTCACCGTTACCTTATTCAGCTCCCGGTAGTCAATACACATGAGATGAGACCCATCATTCTTCTTCACAAACAAGATCGGTGCTCCCCAAGGCGAACTGCTCGTACGAATAAACCCTTTGTTTAACAGCTCCTGCAGCTATGTAGAAAACTCCTACATCTCGGGACGAGCCAACCGATACGGTGATTTGGCTATCGGAGCCGTACCAGGAACCAGATCAATCCTGAACTCAACCTGCCTCCCTGGAGGCACCCCGGGAAAATTCTCTGGAAACACATCCGGGTAATCCCGCGTAATCGGCACATCATCCACAGTCGCCTTACCCTTATCCCGGGTATCCATAACATAAGCGACATAACCGGAACAACCCTGCTGAATATAGCGTCTGGCCCTCGTTGTTGAACACAAAATTGGCCCAGACTGAGATCTCTCCCCATGAACCACTAACTCTCCCCCACTTGGGGTCCGAACCCGAACTAACTGTTGCTCATAGTCAATCACCGCCCCATTAGGGCTCAACCAATCCATACCCACAATAACCTTGTGTAACGCCATGATTCGAATCGTTTCCTATTTTGGAGTAGTGATCAGGGATTGGGTATTAGCGGGCTTGGGTCCCTTAAAGAATTGGGATTTGGACTCATTTGGGGGTGGATACTGAATTTGGATGATTTGGGTATTCAATTTGTGTTTTGGAGTCAAAGGGTATATCGGTATATTGTCAGCTCGGGATTTTATGGAAATTGGAGCTTTGTTCGGAAAATGGTAAGGCAGGTATTGGTTGATTAAAGTGTTAGGCTTCTCGTTACCTTTTCATGGATTTAAGGATCGTCGAAATCAGATTTGTAATGAAGAAGTTATGGCCTTCGAAGTGTTTAAGGTTTTAAGAGGAAACCCTAGTATGCGGGGCGTATTTAGGGAGTATGCGGGGTGTACTGATGCGAGGGGTATTACGTTGGGCATAATGTTGTGTACGCTTAGCGTACTGCGAGGGTTAGATCGGGGTTGTGGGACCTCATACATTGGGCGTATGAGGAGTATGTGGGGCGTACGAGGGGAAAGGAAAAACCCTAATATTGGAAGTTGTCCCCTATATAAATGCATTAAGTCTTTTTGGTTGGCCTCTTTACCAACCTCTAATTCCCCAAAACCCTAGAAATCGTCTTTAAGCCTCCATGTTTGTGATTTTCAGCTCATAGTGTGCATTTTGGTGTTTTTGGGTCATTTCCAATAAGATGGAGTTTAGTACAAGTTGTGGATGAAGGAAGAGCTTGTGGATCCTGATTATGTGCTTCATTTCCAACTTGTTGAAGTTCGGGGATCTTTCTGCCAACAGCCAGGGATTTTCTATACGATTCAGCAATGCGAGGTGAGTCTCCTCACTAGGTTTAGCGGGTTGAAGGCACCAATACCGGCACATGGTTTTTATGTT
Source organism: Lactuca virosa (assembly GCF_052849685.1). Classification (NCBI taxonomy): domain Eukaryota; kingdom Viridiplantae; phylum Streptophyta; class Magnoliopsida; order Asterales; family Asteraceae; genus Lactuca; species Lactuca virosa. Next base: position 223,755,158 of record NC_136428.1, read on the forward strand.
AGGATGCAAGATGTCTGCGTAACTCTTGCGTGCGTTATAGGATGGTATGCTTACCGGGAAAGGACCGATGCCAGGCAGGGCCTGAGGAGTATAGTGTATGCCGGTTATAAGTATCTGTTTTATGCTTACCGGGCGAGGACCGATGCCGACTGGCGCTCGATGACTGTATGGAATGTTGTAGTCTATGTGATTATTGCATGTGTTAGTAAGGTTATATGTTTATATGATTATAGGGTTATATGATTATGTATGTATCGGGAGGGGCCCAATGTCAGGCGGGGCCTGGTAATTGACAAATCTGTAATCCGAGCGGGGCACGATGCTGGGGGGGGGGGGGGGCCAAGGTCGGGCGGGGACCGAGGTTGAGTGGGACTCGAGACTGGACAAGGCCAGATGGAGTGCGGGGGGCCAGTATGTGATTGATGTATGTATGGTATGAGGTATCTTGGGGAACTCACTAAGCTTTGTGCTTACGGTTTTCAGTTTATGTTTCAGGTACTTTGGTTTTCAAATGGAAGAGCTCAGGATGATTGTAGAGCACACACCACATTTTTCCGCATTTTGTGATTTACTCTGATTCGATGATGTTTTGCTAACTCTTGATTACCTTGGTTTTATGGAAATGTTATGTATTAACAATTTATGAATCTAAAAATGAAAAATTTTATGTCATTATTTTTGGGATGTTACAAGTTGGTATCAGAGCCTTGGTTTGAGGGATTCAGATATACTCTCGGGTGTGTGTGAACTCAAACTGAGGATTTGGTTAAGTTTTCAAAAAGAAAATTATTTTTAATAAAATGTTTTTCTAAGATAAGAAAGGGTATGGTGTGTGCAATCAATCGAGCTCAAGTAAGCTTCTCCCAAATTACTCATACATGTTATCTGATATGGTTTGATTTATGAATCGGTGATTTGCATGCTAGTTAGGGCTAAGTATCTGCCCAGTTTTTGCATGATAGAATCCTAGGAGAGATGACTTGTTTTCCTATTGAATGAGCTTGTAGACTTGCATGCTAGTTCTGATTAGCCGGTGATAGGTTGGCCTGAAATGTGATGTCTGGTAGTCTAGGAAGTATGGTATGCTGCATTGGGTTTGATTTGGATGCGTAGGAAATCGGTAGCGGGAGTAGGAGCTCCTAGTATGTGTTATAGTATGTGGAATTGGAGTGCTACTGCTCGAATGTTCCTTGCTTTGTGCTTTGTGGAACTCCTAGGTGATGGGAGTCAGCTACTAAGTGAATATGTCAAGTCACATGTGACAAAGGTTGGATAATCTTAGAGTGATTGACTTGACCCTATTGTGCAGCTCTCGTTTGAGTCTAACCGTTGTAGGAATGGGTCTGTTACTCGAAGGATTATCTAAGCTTTATTGCATGTGATTGTGTTCATGTGGTAGCTAACTGACATTATGAGGAGTTCTTCAGCAACTTATGGCAGTGTGAGGTCGGAAACCTATGAAAGCCTAGGGATTTCTTCAGTGGGTTTTGTTGTGTGGGTTAGCAAGTGTTGGTGTAGGGATTTGATAAGGTGACTTAGATGATTCGGGAGGATTCTTGAGGAAAGTATGGATAGGTGTGGAAGGTAGTATTGGGCCCATACTACTGAAAGCACAGGATTCATACTCGAATCGGGGAGAGTCTTGGAAAATCTAGGAAGCTTGTGGGATGAGGATTCTTGGGTATTTTCGGATCTTTTCCATGTTGTTTCGGTTGGGTGTTGAGCACTCACGATGGAGTCCAGGTTCTGGTTCTGGTTCCGGTTCAGTAGCAGGTACTGAGCTGATCGATACGCGGACGTGGGAGTTCATCTCATTGGAGATTACTCGCGATAGTTTGGAATGGACCTCGGTGGTCTATGGTTCAGGAAAGGAAGGGATTTTGGAGCTCTTGGTTGGTCAGCGGGGCCTTTTGGGCCGGGATTGTGGTAGGGCAGTTGGGGGCTCATCTGGAGCCCAAAGCTGGTGGATCCCTAGATTCCTTCAGGAAGAAGGATCATGTAACACCCCGACTCTCAGGTATAAACTTTTCAGTCTTATATTTCCAATTTTTAAGGTCGACTCGACGAGTTGGATGCCCTGACTCATCGAGTAGGCACGGATTGAGCCGCGTGTTTAAGTGACCAACTCGGCGAGTTGGAGGACCGACTCGATGAGTTGGAGCTGGAGGATGAAACCCTAATTTCCGGGGTTTTGCACCTTATTTAAAGGGTCATTAGCCTCCCTTATCCTCCCTTATAGCCCCCTTTGATTCCAGAAACCCTAAATCACGTTTTCTCTTCATATTATGTGATATTAAGCTTTGAAGGTGGATTGTGGTGAGAAGAGTTTGAATTACTAGAGCTTGAAGCAAGAAGAGGCTGTGGATCCGAGTCCTACTTCATCTTAGCATCGTTTTGGAGGTAACAAGTCATTACCTTGGCTTTACATTAGCTAGATCTTCTCCTTGTTGGGATTAAGGCCAACTTTAGCATATTTGGGTATCATTTCGGGTGTTGGGGTAAGATCTGAAGTTGTAACTTCAGATCTGGATTTCCCTAGGTCTCTTTAGTTATAAAGCTTCAACCTTTAGCAAGATAATGCCTTTTCCTCACCTAGAACCTCTCCTTTAGCTTGATTTGGCCCCAAGCACCTTGCATGTACGTAAAGTTTGCAACTTTACATAGGAAGTATGCCCTAGGAACTCAGATCTGCAATTTGGAGCCGTGGGTGGCTTAAAATCGTCTGAATGGGTAGTGGACTAAAGGGACTCGACGAGTTGCGTGGTCAACTCAACGATTCGGATGAAGATTGCCAGAGCGTGGTTTCTACATGGACTCGGCGAGTCTGTAAGATGACTCGACGAGTCAGAGGGGGTTTTCCCGACTTTTGGACACGCTTGAACTCGACGAGTTGCCTAGAAACTCGGCGAGTCGACTAGGGTTTTATGACTTTGTGAGTTCTGAATGAACTCGACGAGTCCGGTCAACATGGACTGTTGAACTTGACCGTTGCCTTTGACTTTGACCAAGGGTTGACCAATTTGACTTCTGGGGGTAAATTGGAAATTTATGGGAGTGGTCTCATGGAAAATATAGGTGGCGGAGTTCGTGGCTGTGATTCGAGAGTTTGAGCTTATCAGTTCAGTTCGACAGTTGTGAGGTGAGTTATCCTCACTATACTAAGGGGTCGAAGGCACCAATGTCGGCCCATAGGATCTGATATCCTAGTAGTAGGTGTTATGATTGAGTATGAATTCGTTATGCATGTTAGTTTGCTATGCCAGTTGGTAGATCTGTAGGAATACCTTTGTCACTACCTGATTCTCTGTATGTGTACTAGTTATGTTATATATCGACATATTATGTGGGACAGGTTGAGGTTGTACTGCTTCGTGCGGTAGCCGACAAACCCTAGAGTATTCCAGATATGAGCTGAGGGCCGGGTAGGGCATTCCAGACTCATATTGAGGACTCAGGAGCATTCCAGATACGAGCTGAGGGTCGTGCAGGGCATGCTAGACTCGTACTGTGGGCTTAGTGGCATTCCAGATGTGAGCTGTGGGCCCGGAAGGCAAGCCAAACTCACACTATGGGCCCAGGGGTAATCCAGTCTGTAAAATTGTGGACCCATTACATGATGTTATTTGTATATGTGCTATGTGCTGTGTATCAGTATTTTGGGGGAACTCACTAAGCTTCGGGCTTACAATTTCATTTTTAGTTTCAGGTACCTCAGATGATCGTGGGAAGGCAAAGGCGTGATCGTATAGCTCCTCACTTTTTATGATTTTGTTTCTGGGAGACTCTGATATAGAACTATTTTGAAAAAAAATTTGTAACAACTATTGGTTTCTAAATGTTTTAAAAAGTTTAAATTTGGCATGATTTTTTTATGGATGTTACAGATCATATTGTTAGCTCTTGTGACTTGGGATTGGAGGGGGAATTTTGCACCATGGCCTCAGGTTGGCCAGGGTAACTCAGTAGGAGGAGGTCAGGATTTCTTCGGATTCTTTTGCGGGTATGTCATCTTCTGTCTTCTTCTGGGTTGTTATCGGGAATTTGTATTGTGTTGGAATTTTGCTGGGTTTGGGTAAGTTATATATCTGGTTGGTTCTCTACTAGTGTCTGGATTATAATATCAAGGGTTGTGATATGCCATTCTGCATGCCAGGAGTCTTTGATGAATCTTCAGAGGGTCGTATCTTGTTGAGTAGGTTCAGTGTGTTCAGTTGTTGTTCTGGGTCTTTGTCGGGATCAATTCAGGAGTATTTCTTGGAGGATCTTTGGTCAGGGTTAGCGGGTTAGTTCTCCAGTGAAGTCAAGGTTCAGTGATTTTATCATCTGTTCGGGTATGATCAGCGGTTTCCAATGGAAGAACTTTTGGGTTCAAACCCTACCGTTGCTAGGAGAGGAGCGGTAGTAGGAAGATGGTGGTGTCAGTTGCATGAGTTGTTTGGTCATTGGAAGTGTCAGGGGAGTTTTATATCCGCATGGGTTGTAGACGGTTAGAGTCTAGTGATTCTTTGAGAATGGAAGTTGTGGGTGAAGATTCGTCAGTTCATGGCACGGGATATGGTTTTTGAGTTATCAGCATAAGAACTTAAAGAAATTGGTGTGGTATCATGGGAAGTGATTTGGATTATCAGATTGGTTAAGGTTTCAAGAGTATTCTTCTGGATTTCAGGAATTATGCGATTATTCAGTTTGGCTAAAAATGGAACGTTAGTATTGACTAGTGCGGGTCGTAGGCAGTTCATGCTATATGAGGTTGATGGGTTGGGAACGCATCGGGTTAAGGGATGAGAGAACTTCGTCGAATCCAAGTGGAGGAGAATTGATCAAGTTTTCTGGAAGACGGGAGGGGTGTGAACCAGGGCAAGTTTCACATCTTGGCCAGGAAGAGAGATGGCTCAAGTGGCTGTTTATATTGAGGTGGAGTAAGTGGGAGTTCAGGAAACTTCCAACCGCTGGTCGGTGCCTTCTTTATTATGCCCAGAAGGCTTGTGGTTGAGTTCAGGTTGAGGGCTTTGGAATTTTTAGGATATATAGAGAGTAAATCAAATCCATTGTAAGATCCCCATTAGACACTGGAATTCTGTTTGTCGAAGAATGACCCGAACACCTGATTGGATGCAGTTCGACGCAGGTTTTGGCTCAGGATGAGTGGGGTTGTGATTGTTAAGGCGTGGTAAGGCCATGGGTAGTAACCATGGTCGGCTTGAGGTGTTGTAAGACTACAATGAGATCGTAGAATTCACCAGTTCGAGGTAGACTAACGTTAGAGGTGGTCATGAGCGTATCGGGGGAATTGGTCCGTGCCTTGGGCATGTCAACCAAGATTGTCGAGGGGTATTATCTGTTTAGGGTTGAGGATTATTGTGGTCCGACGCGGAGTTAGGTATGGGTAGCTATGATGGGTTTCGAGCAATACATCATTCCTATGGTGTACATGCAAACCCTAATAGCTTTTGGATCTAGTTTGTCTAATGAACATGCAATTGATAATCCAAAGCCATAAACCCTAGATCTAATAAACTATAACTGAAATTAGGGTTTAGATCTTACCATTGATTGTTATATAGCAATAACAATCAATCCTTGGCTTCAGAAAGCTTAGTGCCTCAAGTGTTGCACATCTAATGGAGTCACAAACACCACTAAGCAATTGGATGAAGGAGAGAAGATAGAGGAGGCACAAAAACGGCTGGAAACCCTAATCCAAGTGTTAGCCACGTTTTTGATGCCCAAGGGTTCCTTATATATTTAGGCTATTAGGGTTATCCAACAAGGAAACCCTAATTTGACTGCTTAAGCCCTAAGCAGCCCATGGACCCCTTCTGGAACATGCCTTGGACGATTTCTAATGGGCTTCCCCATAGAATTCGTCCAACCTATTATTCCAAGGTGATCCATAGCCCAATTGCAATTATCCTATAATTACAATTCCAGTCCCCTAAGTTTAATTAATCTCTTTTAGCCACAAAATTAATTCTTTATTAATTCTCGACTAATATTAATTAAACAATATGATTTCTCCTTTAATATATTATTCTCATAATATATTAATAAATCATAATTAAACCTTTCTCTCCTTAATTCATCCTACATATTGCTATGGTGAAGGCAACCCAAAAGGACCATGCTCATAATCGGGTCAAGTACATACCAAAATAGTTATGGACTTAGACACTAATCCAACAGTCTCCCACTTGGATAAGTCTAATAACTATTTTGTATAACTTCAGAACCTGATCAGCAATCGTAGCTTTCAAAAGTCGCTATCAACTCTGATCTTATCAGATACGTGTGTCCTTTAGATAAGGGATTATATATTCCTCCATTCTCAAGATATCGTATAGACACAAGACATGAATTTGATCATTCTCTCTATACTGTTTCCCGACTTCCGATTTATGACGACTGACAACAGACTACAATTGAATACATCAACTTAGTCCCGGCTTGGCCAAGCGCTTAGGGTGTCATCACTAAATCATCGAGGGGCCCACAGATATCGCTTTTATCCCACTTTGGGTAAAAGGAATGGATAAACTTCGACTCAAATGCTCGCTTGCATTTACTGATCGAATCACACACAACAATAAGTTTTATAACACCAAGTTACTGGTGCGTTTTCTTATTATCAATGTGCAACCGACCAACAAACAACAACTCACGCGTCTCGGTTTCAAGAATATACAACGTTATCGTCTCACAATTACTCATGATAAAAGCCATGAAGTGATTCAAGTGAGCGTGGATTTGATCCAATACTCTAATCTTATTAAAGCACTCATGAACTCTGCAGCAAACTTGTGCTATGTCAAAACACTTATACAATCTACAGACAGATTCATGACAGTCTTCCTTCATACCTACTTCCAACGTATGACCGACTGTGGAGGTTTGAATAACCCAGTTATTCTGGAAGTCAAAACATGCAAAGTGAAACACAATAATAATATTAATCCTATATGGCCCCAAAACTTTTGAGCGTAAATAAAAAAACACTTTTATTTAAACACCATATTGATTACTCATTATTCATTGCTTTCTGTTTCAAAAAATCAACTTATTACTCGAATTATAACCACAATTGTCCCATGCTCCAAGCATGCACACTTTGGTTTCCTATGGTCCATGCTTTGTGAAATTGATCAATTGAAAAACTTTTCCAATGAAACTCATTTCACAATCCCCAATCCTTATTATTAGTATAAGAATACCAAATTCTTGCCACTTTTAGAATATGTCAGATTCTAACATTTTATGCAACGATCCTTTCGTGAAGTCACAACAAAAGTCACAAAGACTCGGCCAATGAAATCACAAGGTACTCTATCAAAAATTGTTACAAAACAATTTTATAGATGTGATGTCTCTCACTCAAAGTACATTCCTTTGAACATCCTATTTGCATAAAAGTTTCTAATCTACATAGATTCTTAATTTCCAACTCCCATTTATGGAAACATTTCCATATTTGCTATATGACAACTCATTCTTAAAAGAATCTTATCTATTCATAATAATGTCAATATAGTCCATCCAATACTATACTTCCAACTACTCATAAGTGACCAATCCTTGGCAAACCTTAGATCATCCTTTGATAGTTGTTTATTTATTTTAGTCAAAACTAATTCTAGTCCCTTTTTCCCTCTTAATGCCCTAGGCATTTGGAAAATTTTAGAACGGTCAAATATTATCAGTCTTCTGCCATAATATTTTGTTAGCCATGTTCTCACAATTCGAACTATGAAGAGGGATGACGTAATCATAATCGAATTTTGAGAACGTGTTATGTATCCTTGACTAAATTTTATTAACATTTCTCGATCTAAGCTTTTAGATATTGAAACGAAGTATAATATTCTCTCCATTAATTATAGCAAAACAACTTTTCAACCCTTGCAACTTTGCAAAGTGAATCTTTGTTTTCTATAATTAATATTGCTAACTTGCAATACTTACTATAATAATCATGCTCCCACTAACATGATGATTATTTTCTTACCAGCATAACAGTTATGCTCCCACTAGCTTTGACATGTATTCAGAAAACAATTGAACTTCCAGAAGACAATGCTTATTGAATTCCTTAAGTTCATATTTCTAACACTTGATGCTTTGATAATCTTTTATCTAAGCTTTTTTTTAAGCTCATACATCTTTGCCTTAGATAGCTCACATGTGTGTCTAAACAATTCAGAATTTATGTTACTAAGTCCCAAATGTTCAGACCAATTGCCAAATCTCACAATTCGAACTATGAAAAGGGATGCCGTAATCATAATCGAATTTGAGAATACAATTTTCACAATTGCTATCTTCTTAAAATCTCTCTTAGTGAAAGCATTTCCTCAAAATCATTTTCATGAAGTAGGGAAACCTTATGACACTTAGATTTTATGAAGTATGTGTTACTATCCATGCGAATTCGTCAAAACGAAAGTTTGCAACAAATCCAAAAACATATGGACTGAACTTGTTCAATCTTGATTTCTTGCCTCATGGTAACACGAGTGCCCACCATGTCTTCCAAGCAACTCACCCCTTACTTATCAATGTACTTTCCATTGATCAAGGTGCTTTGTCTTTATGCATTCAAATGAGAACTCATAGAACTCACATACATATTTAGCTTAATTGGAATGGCACAGAAACAAAATAATGTTAACACGATAGGTTATAAACCTCAAGTTGTGCGCTAGTGATGATTAACTAGGTTTACTCTTGATTTGTTCTTGAAACTTTTCAAGACCATTAAGACTCCCACTGACTCCTTGACATATAAGATTCTCTTGTCAAGAAACATTTCCTGACAAACAAATATTCAAGAGTTAGTGTAGTCTTTTGTCAAAGTTAACACTTCACACAATTGGTCTTGGTTGGTCTTTGTCTTATCCAAGACATCACAACTTACCAATTTCAAATGTGCAAGAATAAGAAAACTTTTCCAAATTCCACTTTTGACGAGTGTTGTAAACCTACTTTAGACTTGTCACTCAAGTCATAATCTTGGAGTATGACTCTTAAGACTTGATATTGGAACGAAGTATGATTGACTTCTTGATTTTAACCATTTCTACAATTCTCGATTCCTCTTCTTAGACATACAAATGCACTAAGACTCACTTGGAGGATCAATTGAGATATGGTTCTTAATCATTAAGACTTATCATAAAACACAATAAAAGGTACTCTCCCTTCTTCTTAGAATAGAGAAACTTTTATCTTTCTGCCTACTTGATTATTCTTATTCGTTATGGTATTGATTGAAACTCTTTCAATCAACTCAGAATTATACTTAATCTTATAAGTATAACCATATTTACTAAACTTTAGTAAATCATGACGAATATCTTTATCACTCTTGTGGTGGACTTAATCTATGCACAACCTAGTGTACTTGATCTCCTAGTCCTTCTCTTGACACTTTGTCAAAGAATTAGTCTAATTTCCAAATATGAAGTTTCTCATTCATCACGCAACCAAGTTGCATGACTCCAAGTTTCTGTCCAACTGAAACTTGGGTGATGAGAATCTTCCTTTATTTGGCAAATTCTTGACATTTCCACAAATAACATAATTAAGAATCAAATCCATTATTGCTAATAATAGAAACAATTAAACATCAATTTTTCATACACACCATTGCAAGGATAAATAAATAAGACAAAATCAAAATTTATTTTATTGCGGAAAATTTGTCCTTACAATGCAATTCAACTGAAAAACTATGTTATTTCATATTTCTTATCATTCTATCCTAACTCTAGAGTAGCAGCTCAAAAAATCTGATCTTCGAATCCATGCGATCGAAATCCATTTCTTCATGATCAGATTCAGCATGCTTCTTCCTTAAGCTTCCTCTCTTTTCTTTGATCCTGCAAAACATCAAAATGTAATCTTATCACATCATGTATTAAGAATCAAATATAGGAACTTACAGAGTTAGATAATGGATTTTACCTGAAGTAGAGCCATATTCCTTGACTCTCCCATCTCTTAGATCTCTCAGGTAGTTTGGGCAGCTTTGTCTCCAATGCCCCTTCTCTAGGCAATAAAAGCAAATGGACTCCTTTGGCACAGCACATGGGATAATCTCATGCTTAGTCCTTTCTGGACTTCCAATGTTGCCAGTGTCCATTGAAGTTTGGGAGTTTGATTCACCAGACAAATTTGCTTGACCAGCACGCCAAATCATAGCTGATTCAGCAGCTATAAGCAAATAGGTGAGATCAATGAGCGTCACGTCGTGGTCCATCATATAGTACTCTCTAAAGAACTCACTATATGATTCAGGAAGCGACTGAAGAACCCAGTCAACAGCCAACATCTCTGAGATATCGACACCCATCATCCTTAACCTATCAATGTGTGACTTTATCTCCAAGACGTGTGCACACATAGGTTTCCCATCTTCGTGTTTACTTGCCAATAGGGCTTGAGTGAGCTTGAACTTTTCAAGCCTTTGAACTTATGGGTTAGGGAGAATAATTGGAGGAGGTGGAAGAAGTGAAGCATGACTCTCATTTCCTTGATCGTATCGTGGAACGTCATCTTCATTTGGAAAGCTTGTTCCAAGGGACTTGGGAAGACCATTGTAAGATTTAGACATCTACAAAACGGGAGAAAATTCAAGTTAGTTTATAAGAATCCTTGATGTAACACCCAAAAGAAACATCAAGGCTAGGATCCAACACAATACTCTACAACCTAGAAGAGGGATGATGTAATCTAGTTGCAGAATATTTGAAGGTAGGTAAATGACGATTTACCAATTCCCACCATGAAAAACAAAAATGAAGTTTAAGTTTTAAATGAATTGAAACTCCTAGATCTTTTGAGATTCATTGAACTTTTCAATGGCATGTTTAATCTCGATTATGCCCTTCTATTTGTGACTGGGATGCCGAGGATCACAAATAAGGTGTGAATAACCATACGAATCTACGTGATGCACTCAATGATACTATCACCTAATCAATGTGTCAGTTAACCACACACGCTCCATTGATCTATGATAAACATCGAGCCACCCTTCACTACCAATGTCAACCCCAAATTAGTGTGCCGGTTAACCACACACGCTCCACTAACGTTTGACAAGGGTACGAAGTGTCATTCCATGGATTAGCATACAATTTCACATTTTGCCTAAAGTAACTAAAATTTGGGAATTTGTAAAGCATGTAGTTACTTTGTACTTCATTATACTTATAATGGAAGGTTTCGTCCTATCCTACCCGTTCGGCTAACGACCCTCCACTAGTCAAGAGTGCGGTGGGTAAGAGTGGATACCCATTCAATCGCCATTTTATAGGCAATTTCCTTAAACACCCCTTATAGACCAGCTTCGTGAATGAGGCCTACTAACGGTAAGACTGACTGTTTACTCATACATATATATATAATATTAGACTTTTAATGTTATATATAGTATAGGGTGTATTTTACACTTTTAAAATACTAGGTGGTCTAATTTAATAAACTATACTTTTAATTTAATTAAATGTAAACCAAAACTTTATGGATTTATTAACTCTCTTTTAATTATACACTTTAATTAATTAACAAAACCATAAGGGTGTAATTTGAACTTTTCAAAATGCGAGGGTTTTAGAATTTAACATTTCAAAATCAAACTTTTAATCAACTTTTAAATTCCAAAACTTGAGGGCAAGTTTTGAAACTTTTCAAAACATTTGGGATTAGAATTTAAATATTTCAAAATTAACTTTTAATCAAAAATTTAAATTCCAAAACTTGAGGGCAAGTTTTGAAACTTTTCAAAACATTAGGGTTCAACTATTCAAATTTCAAAAACAAAACTTTTAAGTTCAAATTTAAACTATAAAACCTAAAGGGGAAAATTGAAACTTTTTCACAAGATAATTCAAATCTAAATTACAAATAATCAATCTTTATCTAATAAAACAAAAGATTATCTAAATTTTGACAATTATCTTCTATTTTGGCAAGGATAATCTCCAAATATTGATAAAAATCGGATTTTATTAATAAAAAACGTTATAGGCAATTATCCACAGCCAAAACAGGTCAAAATCCTGAAATCTGCTCCATCTGCGACTCTGACTCGTCGAGTCTAGCTTGGACTCGTCGAGTTCACTATGGACTCGGCGAGTTCAGCCATGGACTCGGCGAGTCCAGCCCCCAGAAACCAAAAAATTTCGATTTTAAGCATGAATAATCAACTATAGCATCAAATACATCAAACAAACAGCCCTAGGCTCTGATACCATTGATGGGTTTGGAGCAATACATCATTCCTATGGTGTACATGCAAACCCTAATAGCTTTTGGATCTAGTTTGTCTAATGAACATGCAACTGATAATCCAAAGTCATAAACCCTAGATCTAACAAACTATAACTGAAATTAGGGTTTAGATCTTACCTTTGATTGTTATATAGCAATAATAATCAATCCTTGGCTTCAGAATGCTTAGTGCCTCAAGTGTTGCACCTCTAATGGAGTCACAAACACCACTAAGCAATTAGATGAAGGAGAGAAGAGAGAGGAGGCACAAAAACGGCTGGAAACCCTAATCCAAATGTTAGCCACGTTTTTGATGCCCAAGGGTTCCTTATATACTTAGGCTATTAGGGTTATCCAACAAGGAAACCCTAATTTGACTGCTTAAGCCCTAAGCAGCCCATGGACCCCTTCTGGAACATGCCTTAGACGATTTCTAATGGGCTTCCCCATAGAATTCGTCCAACCTATTATTCCAAGATGATCCATAGCCCAATTGCAATTATCATATAATTACAATTCCAGTCCCCTAAGTTTAATTAATCTCTTTTAGCCACATAATTAATTCTTTATTAATTCTCGACTAATATTAATTAAACAATATGATTTCTCCTTTAATATATTATTCTCATAATATATTAATAAATCATAATTAAACCTTTCTCTCCTTAATTCATCCTACATATTGTTATGTTGAAGGCAACCCAAAAGGACCATGCTCATAATCGGGTCAAGTACATACCAAAAGAGTTATGGACTTAGACACTAATCCAACAAGCTCTTGATGGCTGGGGCCCGTGGGCGAGGCCGCTCCGTGGTATTGTTGGGTGGGACCCGTGGGTGAGGCCCGTGTGATTATGGTAATCCAAGTTGGACGTGGTAGAGACCGTTGGGTCAAGGATTGGATCTTGAGTGGCAGGATTAAGTGGGTGATCAGTATGTGACGCAAAGGGGTTTATCAGCAGGGTAGCCTTGTTATTGGACTCTTGGGAACCTGGTGGTTGGACCAGGTGCGAGACTGGTAGTCTCAACGATGATTTAGGGAACCTATATATATATATATATATATATATATATATGTCTCGATCTAGCAAGGGGTTGTCATTATCAAAACGTCTTGGGTGAAATGCAAGTGCAGATCCGTGGATCTCGGGTTATGAGTTGAGTATCGGGTTGGTTTTTGCATGAGATATCGAGTTGGGAATCGCGAGTGTTTTGTGTTGGATTCTCTTTTCATGGGATAAGAATTTGGGGTATCTATATGCCGAGGGCATCAATCGAAGGGTTCAAGGGTAAGGAATGGACTCAGTTTTGATGATAGATCAAGCTCTAGTGATTGTGCCTTGGGTTGGTTCTATTTGTGAAGGGCATCATGATAAGTCAAGGTAGTGTTATTTATTTGGAACTCGTGTGTGGAGTAGCTTTTTATTCGGAGGAGATGTTAGGTCACTTGCAGTTGGGATTGGATAATCTCAGAGTAAATGATTTGATCGTGTTTGTGCAGCTCTCGTCTGAGTCTAACCGTTGCAGGGATTAGTCTCCTACTCGAAGGATTATGTGAGCCTTCTGTCAAGTATAAATGTTCTGCATGGATAATTGGTCTGTGATTATGTTTTCTAATAGGAACCTCAAGTTACCAGAAGTTGACTAATCGGTTGGGAGATAAGTGGAATAGATTCAACAATGGTTCAGTATGGGCGGTCTGTCAGGGAGTCAGACCAGCTCGAGTCTTCAGGTTTCAATTTGAGTAAATGTGGTTAATTTGCAAGGGATTATTTTTCAGGTTGAGAAAGGATTCGTTTATCTTCGGGTTGTAGATCTCTACGAGGGTTGGTTTCGGGTGCCTTGGGAAGGATGGGGTATGCTTGGGGTTGTGGTCGGGTTGCTCAGGTTGTTGGGCGTGCCGGAAATGGTATGGAAAGATTTCTAGGACGAAACCTAATTTAAGTGGGGGAGACGTTTAACGTCGTGTTTTGAATCGTTTCCCATTTTGGAGTAGTGATTAGAGATTCGGTATTTGTAACGCCCGTGTTTCTAGGCTAGACATTAATATTGACATAATGGTCTAGGTTAACCTTTGAAACTCATTTAGAAGAAATGAAAAGGAATTATGTGAATTTTATGTGAATTATGTGTTTTATGCTTAATTATTAGGGTTTAATTAATTAAGAATAAAAATGAGCGTCAAAAATTAAATTTTAGATAAAGCCGATATCTATTAAGAAACTGGTAGTGGGCGTGACAAGGATTACGGATATATAAAGAATGCCGAAATCTGAGTTATAACGAAGAAGTTATGACCTGTCGAAGTTTCGCGACAAAACCGGCACGGGGCCGAATGTCGTAAAAAGTGAGTTTTTGATAAACTAATTTTTAGCCTTAGTGATCTAAACGAAACTCGTAGTGTTCGTTAAACCGAGAAGTTCGATAAAAAGAACGCCAAAATCTGACTTCGTATGAGGAAGTTATGATTTTTCGAAGTTTCAGCTTAGCAGTAGACAACTAAAAACTCGAATTTTAGATCGAGTGATTTTTAGCCGACACGAACTAAACGAGAATCGAAGCTCTCGTCATTAGTAGCACAACGGTAAAAAGTGTGACGAAAACGGACGTCGGATGAAGAAGTTATGAATTTTTAACGGATTTCCTATCCCGGTCTGTTAAAAATAATAATATAAAAAATAAAGTCAAAATTAGCCGACGAAGTCTAAACAAAAGTTGTAGAGCATAATTTTACCTACGCGTGCATATAAAGAACGTCAAAAACGGAGCTCGTATGCGAAAGTTATGAATTTTAGAAGATTTTGGCACAAAATTCGAGAAATTTCGCATGGATGAGCTTCACCCGGAAATGCCACGTCACCTTCGCTAGTAGCGTGCCACGTGTCCGAAATCGGGAGTCATGCGAGCCACGTGTCCGAGCCGAAGACCCAGCCGAGGACGCGTCGCCTTCTGATTCGTCCGAGCAGCGGTCCAATGCGTGTCCGACGCGTCTCGCTTCTAACTCAGCATCCTCGCCTCGCAGGTCCAATCCGAGCGCGCCCCGTGTCCGACGCGTGTCTTCCTCCGGATCCGAGTACGTTGCCTTCGCTGCTGCTGCCACTTGCCTCGCTGACTCGCCCTTCTGATCAACCGACTTCGGACCTCACAGCCTATAAATAGAAGGCATGCGAGCCTTCCCGGGTAATTTTGGGAAATTGCCCATTTTTACCCCCTTTTCAATATTTTAGCCATTTTCGCTTCCCCCATGCCCCGAGATCATTTCCAACGCCCGGAACACGTCCCGGAGTGCCCGAGAAGCCCGGGAAATTTATTTTTTCGGTTTTGAAGCCCGACCTTTCGCAGAGCCCGGTTTCTCAATAAAACTCCTGGTTTTATTAGAAACGATCGTTTTAGGAAACGAATTGCTGCCCGATTTTCATTAAATCAAGTGAGTGTATAGTCACTTTCACCTTACACATAAATATGATATATTTACCTTAAAATACGTGCTATGTGTAAATATATTAATTGTTTATTTGAGGTGACTGTTGAATTGATGTTTTATACAAGTTTTAAACTGTATATATATATATATATATATATATATATATATATATATATATATATATATATATATATATATATTTTATCTACAAATATGTTGGGTAAAACATGGGTAGATGAATTAGATGATGTGTGATGAAATAAAAGTGATGAGAGGTATCGATGTTTAAGATGATCTAGTCATCTAGCAGAGTATAGACAATGGCCACAGACTATTTTAGATAGCCCAGTGGAACGTTAGTAGACTTGTAATCGGTACATATGTTTGAACTATATGTTCATTAGGTATTTTTGAACTATGTGTTCATCCATTAGTTCTTCCTTTTGACACTATTACGTGTCGGGGTACGGGAAAAGTGAGTGGTTTAATATGGGAAAAGCTTTTACCCAGATGTTGGCGTGAGTGGTGCAATATGAGAAAAGCCCTTACCCAACGTTGACCCCCGTCATTCAGCAGAGTAGGGATGACAACCATGGACTGTTCTAGACGGTCTGCGGAACACTAGCAGGCTCGCAGCCTGTAGGTGTTAATGGACTTGAGTGTTCATTCGTTGTACTCTAAGACCCCCGTCATTCAGCAGAGTATGGATGACAACCATGGACTGGTTTGATGGTCTGTGGAACACTAGCAGGCTCGTAACCTGTAGGTGTTAATGGACTTAAGTTTTCATTCGTTGTACTCTATTCCCCTCATGAGTGCCTTTAGGGCAAGTAAGGCTGGGGAAAACCCCTTAAGTATGTTCATCAGCTGTATGGAAAACCCATTGACATGTATTGCGGGGCGGAACTCCCGTGGGAAATACCGTCGATGAATAAGAGCTATGGACTTAGTATAAGGAAAACCCATTGACATGTATTGCGGTGGGGAAACTCCCGTGGGAAATACCGTCGATGAATAAGAGCTATGGACTAGCACATGGCGACGATGTGACTTCGTGCCTATTTGACATAAATTGCTGAAGGAAAGCAATGTTCTCACCTTGTTGGTTGTTTTATGTTAGGATGTCTTGTTTGACATAACTTGCTGGGGGAAAGCAATGTTGTCACCCCGATGTTTGTTTTATTTGACATAACTTGCTGAGGAACCCCCAAAGCAATGTTGTCACCCCTAGTGATAATCCTTAGGCTAGGTCCCTTATGATAGTTGTTTTAGAGACGTAAAGTGAGGATAATGAGAATGGGTAATTAGGGTTATTTTTGGTTGATGAAATTAATAAATTTATTATTGACTGAGAACTTAATAAGTTTATTATTTATTGTGGGTTGAAAACCCTATATGCTCACCAGGCTCCCAAGCATGACCCACTCAGTTTATTTGTATCACAGGTATCGATACGAAGTTGCTTTACACTGAGAGATTAAAAGAGAAGTAGATCACTAGTGTAAATGAATGTAAGTTTTGTTTATGCTTATGTTTTTGTATTGACAATGACATCCTAATGGTTTAAGTGAATAAAATTCATTTCTTCGGAAATGATTTGATAACATAGTTATCATGTTTATCTGGGAACAAATTCCGCAACACTTTTTAATCAAATGATTACTCTGAAATTATTTTAAAAGCATAAATTAAATCGGTCTTTTCTGGCCGTGAAATTGGGGATGTCACAGTTGGTATCAGAGCATTAGTTTAAGCGAACTAGGAATTTGTAGGATTTCTAGACTTAAACTTAGAATGCTAAGTGATGATTGTGAGATGAGTGTCTACCATAATTTAGGCACGAGCATTAGTTTATTTTAGGAAAGTTGCCTAAAATGTTTTATGTGTTAAATATTTTATGTTATAGCTATAAGGATGCCTTATATGCTATTATTTGTTCGGATCTATGGTTTGTTGCCGACCGGATCTAGAAACCTTATGTGTGTAGGATTCTAAGCGTATGATTACGAGATTAGAACTAACATGTAAACGTTTCGAAGTGATAAGGAGATTTATACGTTTATCATAAATAAAGCTTTCTTATCTTAAATTCTCGCCTGGTACACCGAACGTCTGCTTGGGTGTACAAAACGTTATAGTGAAGACTCGTAGAGAATTGAGTAGATGGAGGAAATGAAAATCTTATGATAGTGAATGATACCTATCAGAAGATATCGTAAGAGTGGTATCTTGTCTTAGAATATGTTTGATAAAATAATGAAACGTTTAGAGGAGTATGGTACGTCTGAAGTACACCTTCGATTGGCAGGATGATGGAACGATTGGTGTAATTCCTGAAGTTGTCCCATCATTTGGAATTTCCATCACCAACCAAGTTAAAGTAGAATTGATGACTGAAGATACGCATGGAAGAAGTCCTAGTAGAGTCCAGGAAAATTCTATGATTAATTGGACACATTCGTATGTGTTAAATTGTTTTGTGATTTTAGGACTTGGGGACTGCAAGACAGTACTTGGGACAAGTATGAGTAGGTGTGAATAGTAGTAGAGATCTATACTACTGGAAGCACATGACTCACACTTGGATCAGGGAAAGTCACAAGGTTACCAAGGAACTCGTAATTGATTCCGTCTTATTCTAGTCTGTCGTTACCATCATTTCGGTAATGACTAAGAAGATGATTGTTATTCCGACCCTAGTGGTCATATCGAATTGATTCCGACTACGATGAGTTTGTTATGTGGTTCAGAGAACCAAGTTTGATGTAGCAGTTGACTTAAGTCGAATTGAAGTAAAGGCTGATCAAAGCGATCAATAGAAGTATTGTGTTCGTTGTTAAAGAAGTTGGGTTAGGTTGTATTCTGACCCAAAGGGATGAAGTGATAGCGTATGCATTGAGGCAATTGAAGGAGCATGAAAAGAACTACCCCACTCATGATCGGGAGTTGGCAGTGGTAGTATTCGACTTAAACATAGGGAGGCACTATCTTTATGGTACTAAATGCAAACTTTTCACTGATTATAAGAGTCTTCAATATCTCTTTAATCAGAAGGAATTGAACATGAGGCAACAGCGCTGGCTAGAATTACTCAAGGACTACGACTGTGAGATACATTACCACCCTGGTAAAGCAAATGTTGTTGCTGATGCTCTCAGTCGGAAGGTAAGTCTTGAAAAGAAAAGGCCAAGAGCGTTGAGAATTAAAGTTGTCTTGACAATTGTGAAAAGTATAAAGAAAGCTCAAGAGGAAGCTTTAGAGAAAAATGACCGAAAGAAAGAACGTTTGGGATAAAACGTTGGTGTTTGATACAAACGGTCAAGGACTGAAGGTATTCAAATATAGGATTTGGGTATCTAGGATGGGAGGAGTAAGAGGTCTTCTGATGGAAGAAGCTCACAAAACCATGTACTCGATTCATCCCGGCAGTGCAAAAAATGTATAGGGATCTAAAACCCTATTACTGGTGGGCGACGGTGAAGCTCGATGTTGCTAAGTATGTGGCTGAGTGTGTAACTTGTGCTAGGGTTAAGGCACAACATCAGAAACCATATGGGAGTTTAGATCCTTTACCTGTACCGATGGGTAAATGGGAAGGTATCACTATGGATTTTGTGACTAAACTGCCCAGAACAAGGAACGGTCACGACATGATTTGGGTGGTCGTTGATCGCTTCACTAAGAGTGCACGTTTCATAGCAGCCAACGAGAAATGGTCTATGGATAAACTTGCGAATTCTTATGTGAAGGAAAGTGTGAGGCTTCACGGTGTTTCGTTAACGATTGTATCCGATCGTGACAGCCGTTTTACCTTAAGGTTTTGGAGGAGTCTATAAGAGGAATTGGGTACCAAGTGTGTTTGAATACAACTTACCATCCACAAACCGATGGTAAGAGCGAGCGAACAATTCAAACATTGGAGGATATGCTGAGAGCATGTACCCTGGAATTCCAAGGTAACTGGGGTAAACACTTACCTCTAGTAGAATTTTCCTATAATGATAGTTTCCACTCGAACATCTAGATGGCACCTTATCACGCTTTGTATGGAGAAAAGTGTCGAACGCTGTCATGTTGACTGGAAGCTGGGGAAAAGCAGTTTATGGGACTTGAAATAGTCCATCAGACTGCTGAAAAGTTAAAAGTGATTAGGGAAAGGAGGTTAGCTGCTCAAAAGAGCTATGCTGACAAGAAAAGACAACCGGTATCATTCAAAGTTGGAAATTCAGTTTTACTTAAAGTCTCGCCGTGGAAGGGACTTATAGGATTTGGTAGAAGGGGAAAGTTGAGTCCAAGGTTTATTGGACCATTTAAAGTTCTTCTAAGAATCGGGAATCAAGCTTACAAGCTAGAATTACTGGAAGAACTAGAGGGTATTCATAACACCTTTCGTGTGTGTTATTTAAGAAAATTTACGGGAGATGTGCCCGACATAATTCCCATTTCTAAATTAAGGTTGGATGAAAACAAGAGGTTGATTGAAGAACCAGAGGCAATCGTTGACCGTAAGACTAAGAAATTGTGATGTAAAAATGGTCGATTTAGTGCTTGTGCGTTGGAAACATACGAAGGGGCCAAATATCACCTGGGAAACGGAGAGTGACATGAGGAGTCGCTACTCGTATTTGTTTGTCGATGTGTGATTCCGGGGACGGAATCATTCTAAGGGGGAGAGAGTTGTAACGCCCGTGTTTCTAGGCTACGCATTAATATTGACATAATGGTCTAGGTTAACCTTTGAAACTCATTTAGAAGAAATGAAAAGGAATTATGTGAATTTTATGTGAATTATGTGTTTTATGCTTAATTATTAGGGTTTAATTAATTAAGAATAAAAATAAGCATCAAAAATTAAATTTTAGATAAAGCCGATATCTATTAAGAAACTGGTAGTGGGCGTGACAAGGATTACGGATATATAAAGAATGCCGAAATCCGAGTTATAACGAAGAAGTTATGACCTGTCGAAGTTTCGCGACAAAACCGGCACGGGGCCGAATGTCGTAAAAAGTGAGTTTTTGATAAACTAATTTTTAGCCTTAGTGATCTAAACGAAACTCGTAGTGTTCGTTAAACCGAGAAGTTCGATAAAAAGAACGCCAAAATCTGACTTCGTATGACGAAGTTATGATTTTTCGAAGTTTCAGCTTAGCAGTAGACAACTAAAAACTCGAATTTTAGATCGAGTGATTTTTAGCCGACACGACCTAAACGAGAATCGAAGGTCTCGTCATTAGTAGCACAACGGTAAAAAGTCTGACGAAAACGGACGTCGGATGAAGAAGTTATGAATTTTTAACGGATTTCCTATCCCGGTCTGTTAAAAATAATAATATAAAAATTAAAATCAAAATTAGCCGACGAAGTCTAAACGAAAGTTGTAGAGCATAATTTTACCTACGCGTGCATATAAAGAACGTCAAAAACGGAGCTCGTATGCGAAAGTTATGAATTTTAGAAGATTTTGGCACAAAATTCGAGAAATTTCGCATGGATGAGCTTCACCCGGAAATGCCACGTCACCTTCGCTAGTAGCGTGCCATGTGTCCGAAATCGGGAGTCATGCGAGCCACGTGTCTGAGCCGAAGACCCAGCGGAGGACGCGCCGCCTTCTGATTCGTCCGAGCAGCGGTCCAATGCGCGTCCGACGCGCCTCGCTTCTGACTCAGCATCCTCGCCTCGCAGGTCCAATCCGAGGGCGCCCCGTGTCCGACGCGTGTCTTCCTCCGGATCCGAGTACGTGGCCTTTGCTGCTGCTGCACCTGCCTCACTGACTCACCCTTCTGATCAACCGACTTCGGACCTCGCAGCCTATAAATAGAAGGCATGCGAGCCTTCCCGGGTAATTTTGGGAAATTGCCCATTTTTACCCCCTTTTCAATATTTTAGCCATTTTCGCTTCCCCCATGCCCCGAGATCATTTCCAACGCCCGGAACACGTCCCGGAGTGCCCGAGAAGCCCGGGAAATTTATTTTTTCGGTTTTGAAGCCCGACCTTTCGCAGAGCCCGGTTTCTCAATAAAACTCCCGGTTTTATTAGAAACGATCGTTTTAGGAAACGAATTGCTGCCCGATTTTCATTAAATCAAGTGAGTGTAGTCACTTTCACCTTACACATAAATATGAAGTATTTACCTTAAAATACGTGCTATGTGTAAATATATTAATTGTTTATTTGAGGTGACTGTTGAATTGATGTTTTATACAAGTTTTAAACTGTATATATATATATATATATATATATATATATATATATATATATATATATATATATATATATTTTATCTACAAATATGTTGGGTAAAACATGGGTAGATGAATTAGATGATGTGTGATGAAATAAAAGTAATGAGAGGTATCGATGTTTAAGATGATCTAGTCATCTAGCAGAGTATAGACAACGGCCACAGACTATTTTAGATAGCCCAGTGGAACGTTAGTAGACTTGTAATCGGTACGTATGTTTGAACTATATGTTCATTAGGTATTTTTGAACTATGTGTTCATCCATTAGTTCTTCCTTTTGACACTATTACGTGTCGGGGTACGGAAGCGTACGGGAGTACTTTATCAGTATTTTCCCTATACTTTTATTTGGAAGAACTTTGGAGTCTTTGTTCTTTTATGAAGTGATCGGACGAGCTTCATGAGTTAGTGATATAGATTATGAGTTAAATAGTGGGTGTGTGATGAAAAGAGAGTTGGATAGATGAGATGATCAGTAATATAGATCATGAGTTGAAAGTGAGTGGTGAAATATGGGAAAATCTTTTACCCAGATGTTGGCGTGAGTGGTGCAATATGAGAAAAGCCCTTACCCAACGTTGACCCCCGTCATTCAGCAGAGTAGGGATGACAACCATGGACTGTTCTAGACGGTCTGCGGAACACTAGCAGGCTCGCAGCCTGTAGGTGTTAATGGACTTGAGTGTTCATTCGTTGTACTCTAAGACCCCCGTCATTCAGCAGAGTATGGATGACAACCATGGACTGGTTTGATGGTCTGTGGAACACTAGCAGGCTCGTAACCTGTAGGTGTTAATGGACTTAAGTTTTCATTCGTTGTACAATATTCCCCTCATGAGTGCCTTTAGGGCAAGTAAGGCTGGGGAAAACCCCTTAAGTATGTTCATCAGCTGTATGGAAAACCCATTGACATGTATTGCGGGGCGGAACTCCCGTGGGAAATACCGTCGATGAATAAGAGCTATGGACTTAGTATAAGGAAAACCCATTGACATGTATTGCGGTGGGGAAACTCCCGTGGGAAATACCGTCGATGAATAAGAGCTATGGACTAGCACATGGCGACGATGTGACTTCGTGCCTATTTGACATAAATTGCTGAAGGAAAGCAATGTTCTCACCTTGTTGGTTGTTTTATGTTAGGATGTCTTGTTTGACATAACTTGCTGGAGGAAAGCAATGTTGTCACCCCGATGTTTGTTTTATTTGACATAACTTGCTGAGGAACCCCCAAAGCAATGTTGTCACCCCTAGTGATAATCCTTAGGCTAGGTCCCTTATGATAGTTGTTTTAGGGACGTAAAGTGAGGATAATGAGAATGGGTAATTAGGGTTATTTTTGGTTGATGAAATTAATAAATTTATTATTGACTGAGAACTTAATAAGTTTATTATTTATTGTGGGTTGAAAACCCTATATGCTCACCAGGCTCCCAAGCCTGACCCACTCAGTTTATTTGTATCACAGGTATCACGAAGTTGATTTACACTGAGAGATTAAAAGAGAAGTAGATCACTAGTGTAAATGAATGTAAGTTTTGTTTATGCTTATGTTTTTGTATTGACAATGACATCCCAATAGTTTAAGTGAATAAAATTCATTTC
Organism: Lactuca virosa; assembly: GCF_052849685.1. Classification (NCBI taxonomy): domain Eukaryota; kingdom Viridiplantae; phylum Streptophyta; class Magnoliopsida; order Asterales; family Asteraceae; genus Lactuca; species Lactuca virosa. The sequence goes on from NC_136428.1 coordinate 223,778,700, forward strand.
TTCGGAAATGATTTGATAACATAGTTATCATGTTTATCTGGGAACAAATTCCGCAACACTTTTTAATCAAATGATTACTCTGAAATTATTTTAAAAGCATAAATTAAATCGGTCTTTTCTGGCCGTGAAATTGGGGATGTCACAGTATTAACGGGCTTCGGACCCTTTAAGATTTAAGATTTGGACTCATTTGGGGGTGGATACTATAATATGGATGATTCAGGTATTCGATTTGTGTTTTGGAGTCAAAGGGTATATATCAGTATATTGTCAGGTCGGGCTTTATGGAAGTTGGAGCTTTGTTCGGGAAATGGTAAGGCATGTATAGCTTGATTAAAGTGTAGGGCTTCTCGTTACCTTTTCATGGATATAAGGATCGTCGGAATCGGATTTATAACGAAGAAGTTATGGCCTTCGGAGTACTTTAGGGTTTAAGAGGAAACCCTAGTATGTGGGGCGTACTTAGGAATACGCGGGGCGTACTGATGTGAGGGATATTATGTTGGGCGTAATGTTGTGTATGCTTAGCGTACTGCGAGGGTCATATCGGGGTTGTGGGACCTCGTACGCTAGGCGTACGAGAAGTACGCGGGGCGTACGAGGGGAAAGGAAAAACCCTAATATTGGAAGTTGTACCCTATATGAACGCATTAAGTCTTTTTGGCTGGTCTCTTTGCCAGCCTCCAAGTCCCCAAAACCCTAGAAATCGTCTCTAAGCCTCCATGGTTGTGATTTTCAGCTCATAGTGTGTATTTTGGTTTTTTTGGGTCATTTCCAAGAAGATGGAGTTTGGTGCATGGTTATGGATCAAGGAAGGCTTGTGGATCTTGATTACGTACTTCATTTCCAGCTTGCTTAAGTTCAAGGATCTGTCAGCCAGGATCCAGGGATTTTCTGTACGATTCGAAAGTGCGAGGTGAGCCTCCTCACTAGGTTTAACGGGTCGAAGGCACCAATGTCGGCCCATGGTTTTTATGTTAGGATGCTAGATGTATGCGTAACTCTTGTGTGCGTTATGGGATGGTATGCTTACCGGGTAAGGCCCGATGCCAGGAGGGGTCTAAGGAGTATAGTGTATGCTGGTTATAAGTATCTGTTTTATGCTTACCGAGCGAGGCCCGTTGCCGAGCGGGGCTCAATTACTGTATCGTATGTTGTAGTCTTTGTGATTATTGCATGTGTTAGTAAGGTTATATGTTTATATGATTATAGGGTTATATGATTATGTGTGTATCGGGTGGGGCCCAATTTCAGACGGGGCCTGGTAATTGACAGATCTGTAATTTGAGCGGGGCTCGATGCCGGGGGGCCCGAGGTCAGGCAGGGCCCGAGGCCGTGTTGGACTCGAGACCGGGCGAGTCCCGATGGAGGGCGGGGGCCCAATATATGATTTATGTATCTATGGTATGAGGTATCTTAGGGAACTCACTAATCTTTGTGCTTACTGTTTTCAGTTTATGTTTCAGGTACTTTGGTTTTCAAATGGAAGAGCTCAGGATGATTGTAGAGCACGCACCACATGTTTCCGCATTGTGTGATTCACTCTGATTCGATGATGTTTTTCTAACTCTTGATTACTTTGGTTTTATGGAAATGTTATGTATTAACGATTTATTAATTTAAAAACGAAAATTTTATGTCATTATTTTTGGGATGTTACACCTTGTTCCCACGCAAGGGAATGGGAACCAAGTCGACCAGATACTACTCGTTGAATAACTGGAGAGTACAACCCTGATGAACCCTTGCAACCTGAAGAGACCTATCATCTGCAATATCGACATTCAACGGACAATCCAGCTCCCCCGGAGCTCTAGCAAATCTCTTGCTAAGCGCAAGTGATACAAAAGATCGGGTAGCCCCCGAATCAAACAGTACCAATGCAGAAATACCGTTTACAAGGAACGATCCTAAAATAAAACACATAAATATAAGCATCAATTCAACATAAATAAAGAGATAAGGAAAAGATACTCACCCTCACCACCTCTGGTGTCGTGCAAGCCTCCTCGGCTATCAAATGAAAGGCCCTGCTCTTCACCACAGGTGCATCTGCGCGGCCCTGGCGGCCGTCAGTAATCCGAAGAGTTGTAGGAGCGGGTGCTGACATCGGTCCGACTGCAGCCAAACTCGGACAATGGGTCTTCTTGTGGCCCCTCTGATTCTAATGAAAAAAAGCAGATCATATATCGGGGTGGTGGTGGTGGTAGCAGTGCAATCTCTGCTAATACGACCCGTCCGACCGCACTTGAAGCAGCCAGAACCACCCACCACGCACGCTCCCTCGTGCACCTTACCGCACTTGCCACAGTAGCTTCGACCCTGATGGCCTCTCGATCTAGACTCAGATACCTTGGGCCTCTTGCCCGAACCCTCAACACTCGGCACAAAATCTAGCTTCCTCTTCTTCTCCATCTCCAAATCAATCTCCCTCTCCCTAGCCGTCGCTATCATGTCTTCCAGCGTCTTGCAGTTGGTGTTGGATTAGTGTCTAAGTCCATAACTATTTTGGTATGTACTTGACCCGATGGTGCATGGTCCTTTTGGGTTGCCTTCACCAAAGCAACTTGATAGGATGAACTATGGAGAGAAAGGATTAATTATGATTTATTAATATATTATGAGAATAATATATTAAAGGAGAAATCATATTGTTTAATTAATATTAGTCAAGAATTAATTGATAATTAATTTTGTGGCTAAAAGAGATTAATTAAACTTAAGGGACTGGAACTATAATTATAAGATAATTGCATTTGGGCTATGGATCACCTTGGAATAATAGGTTGGACGAATTCTATGGGGAAACCCATTAGAAATCGTCCAAGGGATATTCTAAAAGGGTCCATGGGCTGCTTAGGGCTTAAGCAGTCAGATTAGGGTTTCCTAGTTGAAAACCCTAATAGCCTACATGTATATATAGTACCCTTAAGCCCCAAAAACGTGGCTAAGAGTTCCACTAGGGTTTCTGGACGTTTTGGGCAGCCTCCTCTCTCTTCATTCTTCATCCTCTTGCTCTTGGTGTTTGTGAGCCATTAGAGGAGTGACACTTGTGACTCTAAGCTTTCTAAAGCCATTACAAGGAGGATTTGAGATTGTTATTGCTACATAACAATCAAGGTATGATCTAAACCCTAATTCATATGTTAATATTGATTATCACATGCTAGATCTAGGGTTTAAAGTCTTGGATGAATTGCATGTACAATAGAGAAACCTAGATCCAAGCATTAGGGTTTGTATGAGCACATAGGATGTTCTTATGGCCTAAACCCATCAGTGGTATCAGAGCCTTGATTGGTTTCTATTGTATTGATGCCTTGGTTATTTGTTCAAGCTTCAAAATCGATTTTTTGGCTCCCTGACTGATGAACTCGGCGAGTTCCAATGTGGACTCGGCGAGTTGCTCCAACTCGGCGAGTCCATAGAGGAACTCGGCAAGTTCGAGCGTCAGAAAGAGGGAAATTCGGGATTTCTTGCTGTTTTGCTTGAGGATACTTGCCTTAATTGTTTTGGATCTTTAATATTCGAATTTTATCTTATATTTGAGAATATCCTTGATTAAACAAAAGATAATTACCAATTGATTAGATAATAACTTCCTTATATGATTAAAGATTAATTATTTGTATTAATTGGGTAACTTATCTTGCAAGAAATTAAAATTAGGTCAAATTTAGATAATCATTAAATTAATTGTTTAATTTAAATTATTTGCTATTTGATCCTTGTGTTTTTGAAATGTTTCAAATACTTGCCCTCAAGTTTTGGAATTTAAATTTTGATTAAAAGGTTTGATTTGAAATATTTAAATTCTAAACCCTAATGTTTTGAAATGTTTCAAAACTTGCCCTCAAGTTTTGGAATTTAAAAGTTGATTAAAAGTTTAATTTAGAAATGTTAAATTCTAAAACCCTAGTATTGTTTTGAAAAGTTCAATTCACACCCTTATGGTTTTATTAATTAATTAAAGTGTATAATTAAGAGAGATTTAATAAATCCATAAAAGTTTTGGTTTACAATTTAATTAAATTAAAAGTGTAATTATTAAATTTGACCACCAAGTATTTTAAAAGTATAAAATACACCCTATACTATATATAACATTAAAAGTCTAGTATTATATATGTATGAGTAAACAGTCAGTCTTACCGTTAGTAGGCCTCATTCACGAAGCTGGTCTATAAGGGGTGTTTAAGGAAATTGCCTATAAAATGGCGATTGAATGGGTATCCACTCTTACCCACCGCACTCTTGACTAGTGGATGGTCGTTAGCCGAACGGGTAGGATAGGACAGAAACCTTCCATTATAAGTATAATGAAGTACAAAAGTAACTAAATGCTTTTACAAAATTCCCAATCTTAGTTACTTTAGGCAAAAGTGAATTGATGCAATTCCATGAAATTACACTTTGTGCCCTTGCGAAGACGTTAGTGGAGCGTGTGTGGTTAACCGGCACACTAAATGGTTCTAAGCAAAGGTACCAAAGGGTGACTCATTGTTTGTCATAGTTCGGTGGAGCGTGTGTGGTTAACCGGCACATCGAATAGGTGACTGTAACATTTGAGGGCACCATGTAAGTTTGCATGGTTATTCACACCCTGTTTTGTGATCCTCGGCATCCCAGTCACAAATCGAGGGGCATATCGAGATTTAAACATGCCATTGAAATGTTCAATGAATCTCAAAAGATCTAGGAATTTTCAATAGATTTAAAACTTAAATTTTTTTTCGTTTTTCATGGTGGAAATTAGTGAATCGTCATTCACTTACCTTCAAATGTTCTGCAATTTGGGTTACGGCATCCCTCTCCCAAGTTGTAGAGTATTGTGTTGGGTCCTAGCCTTAATATCTCATTTGGGTGATTTATTAAGGACTCAATCAATCAACTAACTTGAATTTTTCTCCCGTTTTGTAGATGTCAAAGTATGACAACTATGGTCTTCCCAAATCCCGTGGAAAAAGCTTTTCACATGAAGATGATATTCCACGATTCGATCGAGGAACACGAGATCATGCTTCACTTCCTCCACCTCCTCCTATTGTTCTCCCTAACCCACAAGTTCAAAAGATTGAAAAGTTCAAACTCACTCAAGCCCTTTTGGCAAGTAAAAATGAAGAAGGAAAGTCAGTGTGTGCACACGTCCTAGAGATGAAGTCACACATTGATAGGTTAAGAATGTTGGGATCTATTGTCTGTGAGGAGCTGGATGTTGACTGGGTTCTTCAGTCACTTCCTGACTCATATAGTGAGTTCGTAAGAGAGTACTATATGATGAACCACGACGTAACCCTCATCGATCTCACCTATATGCTTATTGCTGCTGAATCAGCAATGATTTGGCGCACTGGAAAAGCAAAGTTGATTGGTGGATCTGCCTTCCAGACCTCTATGGATATAGGCAATGGCAACGAAAGGCATGCCATGATCGAAAAGTTTGATCATAAGAGAAAGGCAAAGTCAGAAGTAGTTCCGTGTGTTGTTCCAAAAGAGTCAATTTGCTTTTATTGCCAAGAGAAGGGGCATTGGAGACGAAGCTGCCCTATTTACCTAAGAGATCTAAGAGATGGGAGAGTCAAAACGTATGGCTCTACTTTAGAATCGAAGAAAAGAGAGGAATCTTAAGGAAAGAAGTGAACAGAATCTAATCGTGAAGAAATGGATTCCGATCGCATTACTTGAAGATTAGAACCTTAAGCTACTACTTGGAGTTAGAATAGATTGCTTAGGAATATTTAACAACATAGTTTTTTAGTTGAATTGCATTGTAAGGACAAAATTTTTCCGCAATAATATAAACTTTGATTTTATATTATTTATTTATCCTTGCAATGGCGTGTATGAAAAATTGATGTAAGTTTCTATTATTAGCAATAATGGATTTGATTCTTAATTATGTTATTTGTGGAAAGGTCAAGAATTTACCAAATAAGGAAAGTTTCTCATCGCCCAAGTTTCAATTGGACAGAAACTTGGAATCATACAACTTGGTTGCATGATGAATGAGAAATTTCATATTTGTAAATTAGACTAATTCATTGACAAAGTGTCAAGTGAAGGACTAGGAGATCGAGTACACAAGGTTGTGTGTTGATCAAGTCCACCACAAGAGCAACAAAGGTATTCGTCATGATTTACTAAGGTTAATTAAATATGATTATACTTATGAGATTAAGTGTAATTCTCAATTGATTGAAAGAGTTTCAATAAATAGCAGAACGAATAAGAAAAATCAAGTAGGCAGAAAGATAAAAGTTTCTCTATTCTAAGAAGAAGGGAGAGTACCTTTTATTATGTTTTTTGATAGGTCTTAATGATTAAGAACCATATCTCAATTGATCCTCTAAGTGAGTCTTAGTGCAATTGTATATCTGAGAAGAGGAATCAAGAATTGAAGAAATGGTTAAATCAAGAAGTCAATCATACTTCGTTCCAAAAACAAGTCTTAGAGTTAAGATTGTGAATTGAGTGACAAGTCTTAAGAAGGTTTATAACATTCATCAAATGTGAAATTTGAAAAGGTTTTCTTATTCTTGCACAATTGGAAAGTTGTGATGTCTTGGATAAGACAAAGACCAACTAGGGCCAATTTAGTGAAGTGTTTTGTCTTGATAAAAGCTACACTAACTCTTGAATATTTGTTTGTCGAGAAATGTTTATTGACAAAAGAATCTTATATGTCAAGGAGTCAGTGGGAGTCTTAATGGTCTTGAAAAGTTTCAAGAACTAATCAAGAATAAACCTTATCGATCATCACTAGCACACGACTTGAGGTTTACAACCTATCGTGTTGGCATTATTTTGTTTCTGTGCCATTCCAATTGAGTTAATTATGCATGTGAGTTCTATGAGTTCTCATTTGAACGCATAAAAGGCAAGGACCTTGATCAATGAAAAGTATATTGATAGGAAAGGGTGAGTTGCTTAACTACTTGGAAGACATGGTGGACACTCGTGTTACCATAAGGCAAGAAATCAAGATTGAGAAAGTTCGGTCCATATGAGTTTGGATTTGTCGCAAACTTTGGTTTTGACAAATTCGCATGGATAGGAATACATACACCATGAAAATATAAGTATCATAAGATTCCCTCCTTCATGAGAATGACTGTGAGGAAATGCTTTCACTAAGAGAGATTTTAAGAAGATAGTGATTGTGAAATTGTACTCTCGAATTCGATTATGGTTACGGTATCCCTTTCCATAATTCGAATTGTGAGATTTGGCAATTAGTCTGAATTGTTTAGACACACATATGAGCTATCTAAGGCAAAGGTGTATAAGATTAAGAAGCTTAGATAAAGGATTATCAAAGCATTAGGTATTAAAAATATGAACTTCAGAAATTCAATAAGTATTGTTTTCTGGAAGTTCAGTTGTTTTCTAAAACATGTCAAAGCTAGTGGGAGCATAAGTGTTATGCTTATATGATAATAATCATCATGATAGTGGGAGCATAAATGTTGTGGTTGTATGATTATTAAGTCAAGTATTGCAAGTTAGCAATATTAATTATAGAAAACAAGAGTTATACTTTGCAAAGTCGTAAGGATTGAATAGTTGTTTTGCTATAATTAAGGGAGAGAATATTGTACTTCGTTTCAAAATATAAAGCTTAGATTGAGAAATTTTAATAAATTTAGTCAAAGGATACATAGTGTGTTCTTAAATTTCGATTATGATTACGGTATCCCTCTTCATAGTTCGAATTGTAAGAACGAGACACATAAAATAATTATGACAGAAGATTGATAAAGTATCATATCTTTATGTAAGACATTATGCATCGTGTCCCATACGCTTAGGGTATAGGATTGATTGCTAGTGCTATTATATTTGACCATTCTAAAATTTTCCAAATGTCTAGCACATTTAGAGGGAAAAAGGACTAGAATCGGTTTTGACTAAAATAATTAAACAACTATCAAAGGACGATCCAAAGCTCGTTGAGGATTGATCGCTTGTGAGTAGTTGGAAGTATGGTATTGGATGACATTATTATGAATATATAAGATTCTATTAAGAATGAATTGATATATGGCAAATATGGAAATGTTTCCATATTGGGAGTTGGATATTGAGAATCTATATCTAGATTAGAAACTTTTATGCAAGAAGGATGTTCAAAGGAATGCACTTTGAGTGAGAGACATCATATCCATAGAATTGTTTCTGATAGAGATTGGCCAAGACTTGATGATTTTGAGCTGTGACTTTACGAAAGAATCATTGCATAAAATGTTAGAATCTGGCATAAGTAACAAGAATTTGATATTCTTATACTTGTGATAAGGATTGGGAGTTGTGAAATGAATATGATTGGAAATGTGTTCATTTGATCTATTTCACAAAGAAAGGACCATAGGTAAACATTGTGTGCATGCTGAGAGCATGGGACAAGTGTAGTAATAATTCAAGTAAGAAGTTGATTACCCGAAATAACAAATAATAAGTAATCAATATGGTGATTAAATAAAATGTTTTATTTATACCCAGAGTTTGGGGCCATATGGGATTAGTATTATTCTTGTGTTTCACTTTGCATGTTTTGACTTCCTGAATAATTAAATTATTTCAGAATAATCAAATTATTCGAATGGTCCACAGTCGTTCATATGTTGGAAGTAGGTATGAATGAAGACTGTCATGAATTGGTTTGTAGATTGTCTAAAGTGTATTAGACATAAGCAAATGTTTGTTGCAACGTTCATGAGTGCTTATGAATACGATTTGAGCATTGGATTAAACCCACGCTCACTTGGATCACTTCATGGATTTTATCACGAGTGATTGGTGACACGATAATATCTTATATTCTTGAAACCGAGATGTGTGAGTTGTATCTTGTGAGTCGGTTACACATTGATAATATGTAAACGCACCAGTAACTTGGTGTCATAAAACATATTGTTGTGTGTGATTCGGTAAGTGAGTGCAAGCAAGCATTGAATCAAAGTTTATCCGTTCCTTTTATCCAAAGTAGGATGAAAGTGATATATGTGGGCCCCTCGATGATTTAGTGATGACACCTAAGCGCTTGTCCAAGCCGGGACTAATTTGATGTGTTCAATTGTAGTCTGTTGTCAGTCGTCATAAATCGGAAATCGGGAAACAACACATAGACAGAGAGAATGATTTAAATCCATGTCTCAGTCTATACGATATCTAGAATGGAGGAGTGACACTTGTGACTCTAAGCTTTCTAAAGCCATTACAAGGAGGATTTGAGATTGTTATTGCTACATAACAATCAAGGTATGATCTAAACCCTAATTCATATGTTAATATTGATTATCACATGCTAGATCTAGGGTTTAAAGTCTTTGATGAATTGCATGTACAATAGAGAAACCTAGATCCAAGCATTAGGGTTTGTATGAGCACATAGGATGTTCTTATGGCCTAAACCCATCAGTTGGATTAGCTCACAAACTGCCAAATATCACTCCTCAACATCTCATGATATCGAGCCTTCTTCATCTCTTCATCTGCCACATATTGCGGAACCAACAGTGCCCTATTTCGAAACATTGTGGTGATCTCAGCCACCGTCCCATTATTCTGGCGGAGATCCTGAAACTCTCGCGCTAACTGTTGCACCTCAATCACAGGTGCAAACTCAGCCCTCAACCTGGTCACAAAATCATCTCAGGTCATCGAATCAACCGCAGCATCAACAATGGAGCATCTGACCTCCTCCCACCAATCTTGTGCCATGTCCTTTAGAAGACAGGAAGCAAGTCTTGTTGCGTTTTGAGCATTCTAACACTCCTATGGTGTACATGCAACCCTATAAACCTTGGATCTATGTTTTCTCTATTATACATGCAAATATTAACTATTCCAAGGTTTCATCCTAACTAGCATATTATGAAGCACCTATACTACAAAGTTCTAGTTAGATGACATACCTTTTGATGTAGCTTGATGTCTTCAAGCTTTAAGAGCTTAGCCCCAATAGTGTGGAAGCCTCAAATGGAATCACAAATCACCAAAACACCTTGGAAGAACTTGATAGAATATGTATGCACACTAAAATCGGCCCACTCTTATTTTCACACACTTGTTCCAATTTTGTGAGCTAAGGACCCCTTTATATATTATGGAGGATTAGGGTTACATCCATGTAAACCCTAATACCCATGACCTTTCATTTACATAGGATCCATGGGTTAAAAGCTCCATGGACCATCCATGAAAGCTTAGCCCAACCTAAATGAACTTGGCCCATTCCATATATATAAGAGTCCATATTTAATTAGTTCTTTTTGATCACTTAATTAATTCTAAATTAATTCTTGATCAATACTAATTAAATAATATGATTCCATATTAATATATTAGAACTTATAATATATTAATATAAATCATAAATATACTATTCTCAAAAGACTATCCATATAAATTGTGCCGGTGAAGTGCAACCCAAATGGACCATGCTGGGTCGGGTCAAGTACATACCAAATATAGTTATGGACTTAGACATTAATCCAACAAGTCTGACCTTTGCCCCCTCGGGGAAACTGCTGGTGCGGAAGGCGTTAGAAACATCCGCTAAGCACCTCGTACTCGCTATCGAGTCCTTCACCTCGTTATAGTCCGGAGCTCCACAAGCCTAGAACTCTTGAAGGTCAATGAACGCGCCCCAACCAAGGCCACCATATCAGAGCGAAAGGCCATCAACCGCTCATCCATAATCTCCAGAATGCCCTCCTTGATCGTACCAAAGATCACAGGAGTCTGCTCGAGAATGCAACGCGTAATCTCAGACGAAATGAACTCCCTAGTCTGATCATCTAGGCCCGACTCCAGAACTTGAGCCCGAGCCCTGACCAGCACCAGAACTACCAACAGGTATGCCTTGCAATGTCACCATACTGAAAATAAACCATATAAACCATCATAATACATATCAACATATATTGAGGGATCACAACACTACGAGCTTCCTGGTTTCTTCATGACCCTCCTTGACTCGAGTATGGATCCTCTGCTTCCGGTAGTACAGGCCCATACTACCTTCCACATATATCCGTACTTTCCTCAAGGATTTCCTTGAATCCGCCAAGTCACCCTATATCCATACAAATAACCCCCAACAAATAAGGCTCCCAGCACTAGATCTCATCCTAGGTTTTCCTAGGGCAAAGTCCACACCACTCTCCGTCATCAGCTGCAGAAGGAACTCCCGCTAAATCCCTCTAACTAGCTCACAAATACAATTACATATCACTAAAACTAGATAATTCTTCGAATGAAAGGTCTCACACTACAACGGTTGGACTCAAACAAGAGCTGCCCAATAGAGTTAAAACCGAACCTTCTAAAATTATTTATGTAACTTAGCATGTTCGCTGACTAGTTAGCTGAAGTTAGTAAGAACTCCTAAGAGCACAAAGCAAGCAACATTCGAGCATCAAGTAACTAGAATCAAGCATCACCTAATCAGCCCATCCTACCACTGACTAATGAGTACTAGCATGCAAGTCTACAAGCTCATATAATAGGCATACATAAGCATCCCTCCTAGCGTTCTATCATGCAAAACCTGAGCAGATCCTTAACCCTAACTAGCATGCGATTCACAAATTCACATATCAAATCAGATCAGATAACATGTATGGGTATTTTGGGAAAACTTACTTGAGCCCGACTAATTGCATGCACCACACCCTTTCTTGCCTTAGAAAAACTCTTTTTCCTAAAAATATATTTCTTTTTGAAAACTTTACCAAATCCTTAGTTTGAGTTCAGACACACCCGAGAGTATGTCTGAATCCCTCAAACTAAGGCTTTGATACCAACTTGTAATGTCCCAAAAATAAGACCTAAAAATTTCATTTTTAATTTATAAAAAAATCAGTATTCCAAAACATCATCAATACAATCCAGATAAATAAGTGTATCAAACATCATCTCAAATCAGAGTAAATCACAAAAATACGGAAGGAGGCGGTGTATGCTCTGCAATCATCTCGATCCCTTCCCTTTAAAACTGGAAGTACCTAAAACATAAACTGAAAACTGTAAGCACAAAACTTAGTGAGTTCCCCAAAATACCACACACCATACACAATAAACACAAAATGGGCCTTGTCCATCATCGTGCCCTGCCCGGCATTGGGCCCCGCCCAACATACATATAACATATAACATATATCAAATAAACAAATATACGTGCAATAATCACAAAGATACATAGCATACAAGATGGTCATCGGGCCCCGCCCGGTAAGCATACGAGTACATAACACATGCAGAGTCACACAGACATCTAGCATCCAAGCATAGCATCAACATGTGTTGGAATTGGTGCCTTCGACCCACTAAACACGGTGAGGAAAACTCACCTCACACTTCTAAATCACACTGATAGATCCCTGGCTGCTAGTCCGACAAATCCCCGAGCTCAAAAAGCTTGCAAAAAGAGTAATGATTATGGATCTATAAACTTCTCACCAAGCAAAGTACCTCCAATCTTCTTTACTTCCAAAATTTAAGTGTTATACTCTGCGCGTTCTTTTCCGGTGAATGGGTTGCATATCCGGCACCACCATCACACACTCTTCTTCCTCTAACCTCATCTTTTCACCGAAACTTGCATCACCTTGTCCCCCTTTCTTGTCATCGATTTTTGAAACCACTGCTGAAAAATGTAAGTCTATTTTTGATCTAGTGGAGGGTGAAGAGGATGAGTCGTTGGGATCTAGGAGAGAGAAAAAGAGAGAGAGAGAGAGAGAGAGAGAGAGAGAGAGAGAAAGAGAGAGAGAGAGAGAGAGTGTGTGTGTGTGTGTGTGTGTGTGAGTGAGTGTGTAACGTCCCAAAAATCAAGAACAAAAATTTCATTTCAATTCATTAATAAAACCATAAGCTATCAAAACATTTCATCAAAACATTGTCATCAGAGTTCCATATCAAAAATCAGAGTAAAACATCCCAGGCTAAACATCATGGTGTGTGCGATGCAGTGATCCCGAGCTCTTACCTCCGATACCAGAAGTACCTTAAACCAAAAATGAAAATCGTAAGCACGAAGCTTTGTGAGCTCCCCAACCTACCACACACTGGGCCCCCACCCGCTACATAGGGACTTGCCTGGCATCGGACTCGCTCCGGCATCGGGCCCCGCCCGGCATCAGGCCCCGCCTGGCATCGAGCCCCGCTCCGTATATAGATTTGTCTCTCTTAGGCCCTGCCTGCCTCTGGGCCTCACCCACTATACACATCCAATCAAAATAACATGCTAGTACATAAATAAACATACTCTAACTTTACTCCTGTTCTAAGGCCTCGCCTAACTTGGGCCCCGCCCTTGGTCTGCTATTGATGAGTCGTGGAACCCCGTCCACACTCCTGCTGAGAGTGAGATATGGGCCCCCGCCCACACTCCTACTAATAGTGAGATACGGCCCCTGCCCACACTCACTTCACTCCTATCACGGGCCACGCCCCTACTATGTTAATATTGAGATATGGAACCCCATCCATACTCAACTAGTGATGAGATACGGGACCTCGCCCACATTCACCTCGCTACCAGGCACATACAAGTATCATAAAGACATCAAGTATAATCTAACATGCAACCTATAAACCTTCCTCAGGCTTGCCCCGAAATCAGACCCTAGTCCGGAATCATACTACCATATAAACATACCCCGGGCTTGCCCCGGCATCGGACCCCCGGTCCGGAACCTAGCGTACCGACACATGCAAGAATCTCAAAGACCTCTAGCATAATAACATTCCTCGGGCCTCTCCCGACATCGGGTCGTAACCCGAAACATATATCATAAAATGCCTAGGGCTAACCCCCGAGTCTTCCTACTATACACAAACTTAATGGGCCGACATTGTGGTCGTAGACCTATACACACAGTGAGGAGACTCACCTTGCACTGCAGAAGACCTGCTGATACTCCTCTGGCTGCTAACTGACAATTCCCCGAACTGCTGCTCCTTCGGCTCCCCGAGCTATCAATAACAAAATGACACTTAGCCCCAAAATGACCTCAAAGTCAAACTAGGTCACCCTTGGCCAAAGTCAAAGTCAACGGTCAAAGTCAACGCTCCGAGCTGACCCAACTCGCCGAGTTGCTCCACCGACTCGCCGAGTCCCATAAATCAGAATTCCGAAATCGCGATTCAACTCGTCGAGTCACCCCTGACTCGCCGAGTTCCCTGGCTACTCATGGTCGCGATTTATCAAATCAACTCGTCGGGTCAGCCCTCAGACTCGCCGAGTTCTTGCATGAACAGAAACGGCACAACTCACTGCGAATCGTCGAGTCCCTCCTTGGACTCGCCGAGTCCCTCAGTCTGTTTGGGCCATCTTAACATATTAAGCCCCTACACTTCAGATTCAAACCCCAAACTTCGTCTACATGCTGGAAATGACCTAATGATGGTAAATTTTCCAACTTTACCCACTCCTAATCCTTCTTAATGGGTTTAGCTAAAACCCTAGCTCCTTAAGACATAAATCTATATCCCAAAACCCTTATTTCTCCAATCCAAAGCAGGGGAACCAATATCTAGGCCCTAGTCTCCCAATAACTACGTAAAGTCTCTGCCTTTTCATCCATGCATGGCTTTTTGAGGCTTAAAAGACCATAACTGATGGGATTTCAGCATTCTAACACTCCTATGGTGTACATGCAACCCTAGAAACCTTGGATCTATGTTTGACTATGATACATGCAAATAATTATTTTTCCAAGGTTCTTATCCTATCTAGCATGACATGGGGAACTTGAATCAAATAAAGCTAGTAGAATTACTTACCTTGTAGTTGTAGTTGATTGCTTGGAGTTTTAGAGCCTAGCACCAATAGTGTGGATGCCTCAAATGGAAATCACAAATCACCACAAACTTGGAACTTTGAGAGAATAGTAATCACCTTCTTGAAATCGGCCCTCTTACTTTACTCACCACAACTCGTGTGATTTCAAGAACCAAAGCCTCCTTTATATAGTGTGGTGGATTAGGGTTACATCCATGTAAACCCTAATACCCATGTCTTTTCATTTCCATGAGATCCATGGGTTAAAGCTCCATGGAGTATCCATGGACTTTCCATGCAAGCCTAGCCTATTCCAAATAAGCATTAGCCCACACTATGTAAATACAAGAGCCCATATTTAATTAGTCATACTTTTGATCTCTAAATTAATTCTAAATTAATTATAGATCAACACTAATTAAATAATATGATTTTATATTAATATATTAGAACTTATAATATATTAATAAATCATAACTTATACTATTCTCAAAAGATTATCCGTAAATTGTTCGGGTGAAGTGCAACCCAAATGGACCATGCCGGGTCGGGTCAAGTACATACCAAATATAGTTATGGACTTAGACACTATATCCAACAGTCTCCCACTTGGATAAGTCTAATAACTATAGTTGCAAGTATGACTTCAGGAACCGATCAGCAATCGTAGCTCTTTAAACTCTGTTAAACTATGAAGCGCCATTTTAGATAAGTGATCATATAATCCTCTGTTCTAGATATCAGCCGGACAAATACATGGAACATGGTCTTGCTTATTGTCCAGCATTTGTTTCCCGATTTCCGATTTGTTTGACATAGAACTTAACTGAACACATCAATTTAGTTATGACCGGGCCCGGTACATAGGTCAAAACAAAATCATCGAGGGGCCCAGATATCGCTTCTAATCCTAGAAGGAACAGATAAACTTCGACTCATATGTTTGCTCTACTACTTGTTGAATTACACACAAAAGCACGGTTTATAACATCGAGTTACCAATGCGTTTTCGTGCAATCAATGCATAACCAACTCATAGGCAACAAATCATATCTCTAGGTTTGAAGACTTATATGATATTACCGTCTCACGATCACTCGAGATAAATTCCATGAAGTGATACAAGTGAGCGTGGGTTGAATCCAATACTCAGAACTTATGAGCACTCATGAGTGTTGTAGCCCCGCTTTGTCTAACATCTTAGACCTCTACAAGCCAACCCATGATAGTCTTGATTCATATCTACTTCCAACATATGACCGACTGTGGAGAGTTTGAATAATATGATATAAACTATAACATAATTATTCTGGAAGTCAAAACATGCAAAAAGAAATAATAGTAAACGATTGACAAGAGATAGCAACACTTTACTCATAAATAACAGCTTTTATTTATCATCAAATGTCAATTACATTTTACAAATTTCAAGATTATCTAACTACTAAAACTAATATCATCCTTCAGCCCTATGCTCCGAGCATGCTGGAGATGCTTAGCCCGAGTCAGTCCCTTCGTGAGGGGATCTGCTGGGTTCTCATCCGATGATACCCTCTTTGCCACGAGGATTCCTTCTTTTATTCGATGTCTGATGAAGTGATATTTTCTGTCAATGTGTCTGGATCTCCCATGATCTCTTGGTTCCTTGGCTAAGGCAACCGCACTATTGCTGTTACAGAAAATCTCCATTGGCTCCTTTATAGCTGGTACAACTCCAAGGTCTCCGATGAAGTTCTTTAGCCATATATCCTCCTTTGCTGCTTCGCTTGCTGCTATATACTCTGATTCACAAGTGGAATCAGCCACTGTCTCCTGCTTGGAACTTTTCTAAGTAATTGCCCCTCCGTTTAGAGTAAAGACCCAGCCCGACTGAGAGCGGAAATTATCCCTGTCAGTCTGAAAGCTAGCATCACTGTACCCTACAACTCTCAAGTCGTCACTGCCACCGAGGGTAAGGACCCAGTCCTTAGTCCTCCGTAGGTACTTGAGGATATTCTTTACCGCAGTCCAGTGTGCCTTGCCAGGGTTCCCCTGATACCTGCTAACCATGCTCAAAGCAAAGGCTACATCAGGTCGAGTACACGTCATAGCATACATGATCGATCCTACAGCTGAAGCATAAGGTATTCGACTCATTTCTGCTATCTCAGCCTCAGTACTAGGGCTTTGTGTCTTACTCAATCTGGCGTTACTCTGGATAGGTAACTCTCTTTTCTTGGAGTTATGCATGTTGAACCTTTTCAACACTTTGTCCACATAGGTGCTTTGACTAAGTCCAATTAGTCTTTTACTCCTGTTTCTCAAAATCCTTATCCCTAGGATATAGGCAGCTTCTCCAAGGTCCTTCATAGCGAAACACTTCCCAAGCCAGGACTTTACTTCCTGCAGGGTTGGGATGTCATTTCCTATGAGTAGTATGTCATCCACATACAGTACCAAAAAGCTGACTATACTCCCACTAGCCTTGATATAGACACAAGATTCATCTTCACTCCTTGAAAAGTCAAATTCTTTGACTTTCTCATCAAAGTAAAGATTCCATCTGCGAGGTGCCTGTTTTAATCCATAAATGGATTTCTCGAGCTTACACACTCTACTGGGGTACTCTGTACTGACAAAACCCTCTGGCTGAACCATGTAAACATCTTCAACCAACTTTCCATTAAGGAAAGCGGTTTTGACATCCATTTGCCATATTTCATAATCATGAAATGCAGCAATGGCTAACAGAACCCTAATAGACTTAATCTTGGCCACTGGTGAAAATGTCTCATCATAATCAACTCCCGGAGTTTGAGAATAACCCTTTGCAACCAGTCGTGCCTTATAAGTGTGTACATTACCATCCATGTCGGTCTTCTTCTTGAAGATCCATTTGCACCCAACTATCTTACGATCAGGTACATTGTCAACCAAGTTCCAAACTTGATTGTCATACATAGACTGTATCTCGCTATCCATAGCCTCTTTCCATTTAGCAGCCTCAGGGCCTGCCATGGCTTCCGTGTAGCTGTTAGGCTCATCCAGATTTACCAGTGTGTTATCACTGATGAGTGTCTCGCCTTCTGCAGTAATATGAAAACCATAATAATGCTCAGGTGCATTCGTAACTCTGGTGGAACGCCTCAGAGGTATAGATTCTTTAGTCGGCTCAACAGGAGTTTCCTCCTTAGGTTGAGGGCTAGGGTTTGAGGTTCCTTCACCACTTGACTCTTGAATTTCCTCAAGGTCAATTTTCCTCCCACTGTCTCCTTGGCTCATGAATTCTCTCTCTCGAAAGAATCCTCTTCTTGCTAGAAAGACCACATTATCACTGGGTCTGTAGAAGATGTAACCAAAGGATTTCTGTGGGTAGCCGATAAAAATACACCTTTCGCTTCGGGGTTCGAGCGTATCGTGAGTCTCGCGTCTCACGAAAGCCTCGCAACCCCAAATCTTGATGTGGTCTAGATTGGGAACTTTTCCAGTCCACCCCTCGTGAGGTGTTTTGGCAACCTTCTTTGTAGGGACTAGATTAAGGATATGGGCGGCAGTCTCTAAGACATACCCCCAAAATGAGATTGGTAGCGAAGCTCGACTCATCATGGAACAAACCATGTCCAACAAGGTCCGATTGCGCCTCTCAGCTACACCATTCAACTGTGGTGTCCTAGGAGGTGTCAATTGTGAGACAATCCCACATTCCTTAAGATAGTCAAGGAACTCAGTACTAAGATACTCACCACCACGATCGGATCGAAGCATCTTAATGTTCCTGCCCAACTGATTCTCCACTTCTTGCTTAAACTCTTTGAATTTCTCAAAGGTTTCTGACTTATGCTTGATTAGGTAGACATATCCATATCTACTAAAATCATCAGTAAAAGTCACATAGAACCGATTAGCATCTCTTGTGGCGGTTCTGAAGGGTCCACGCACATCCGTGTGTATGAGGTCCAACAAACCTTCACCCCTAGCACAAGTGCCAGTAAAACGTGACTTTGTCATTTTACCAAGCAAACAAGATTCACAACTATCATCTGACTTTAGGTCAAATGACTCCAAGACTCCATCCTTTTGGAGTTGGCCTATGCGTTTCTTGCTTACATGTCCAAGACGACAATGCCATAAGGATGCTTTATCTAAGCTAGTGGAAGAGTTAATACACAATACATTATTTCCTAGATTATCTACAACAGATACAGTTTCATACACGCCATCACAAGGTAATGCTTTAAAATAAAGAACATTATTAAAGAAATCATCAATACTACCATTATTATTATCAAAATAAAAGGTAAAACCTTGTTTATACAATGCATGAAAGGAAATAACATTTCTTGCCATTTCTGGCGAATAATAACATTTATTCAAATCTAATGTAAACCCACTATTTAGCACTAAGGAATAAACTCCTTTCTTGGTGACAGGTGAAGCTTTCCTGTTTCCCATGATCAAGTTTATCTTTCCCTGCTCCACATTCTCACTTCTTTTTAGTCCCTGCAAATCACAACATATGTGAATACCACAACCTGTATCAAGGACCCAAGACTTAGAATGAGGTGAGTTATTAGACAATATAGTGTATATACCTGCATGGTTGGGTTTTACTTTCCCATCCTTCAAATCTTGCTGGTACTTTGGGCAGTTTCGCTTCCAGTGCGACTTTTCATGGCAATAGAAGCATTCAGCCTCATTAGGGTTAGCAGAAGGAGTGACAGAACCTTTCTTGGTTTTGCTTGAAGAGGAGCCTTCAAGGGTCTTACCCTTGGTACCCTTAGAAGGGTTCTTTCTCTTCTTCCCTTTGCCATGCCCGATTGCCAAGACATTGGCCGCAGTTGGAGTAGGAGTAGGAGTAGTAACAACCGACTTACCTTTTAGACCACTTTCGGCGGTCTTCAAGAGTCCTTGAAGTTTGCTGAGGGTGACTTCTTTCTTGTTCATGTGATATGTCATGCGGAATTGATCATAACACGATGGCAAGGAGTGCAAAATGATGTCTATTGCTAACTCCTCAGGGAAGTTCACATTCAGCTTCAGTAAACGGTCCACATACCTTTGCATTTTCTGCATGTGGCCCGTGATGGGTTCACCATCCTTCATTCGGGTTGTTATCATGGAGGAGATTATTTCATATCGCTCTTGACGAGCACTTTGATGGTAGCGGTCCATCAAGTCCTGGTGCATCTCAAAAGGATAATAGTCCTCATAGGACTTTTGGAGCTCGGCTGTCATGGTGGCCATCATGATGCATGCCACTTTTGTAGCATCTCTTTCATGTACCTCATATTCAGCAAGCTCTTCAGGAGTAGCAGTTGGCTCGGGTACCTTCAGCTCCTTGTCGAGAACATATTCTTTGTTCTCATACCGAGTGACCATCCTGATGTTTCTGATCCAATCTATAAAGTTGGACCCATCAAAGATGACTCTCCCACAAAGATTCATGAGAGAGAAGGAGCTAGTACGGTTTGAGCCAGAAGCATTGTTATTGGAAGACATCTGAAAAGAAGAGGGAATAGATTAGATTAGATATAGAGATAGTCCTTAACAAAACACCCAAATGTAATATTAAGGCTAGGACCCAACACAATATTTTATAACTTAGAAGAGGGATGTCGTAATCTAAGCCATAAGATATTTGAAGGTAGGTGAATGACGATTCACCAATTTCCACCATGAAAAACGAAATATTTAATTAGGTTTTAATTGGTTTAGAAACTCCTAGATTCTTTGAGATTCATTGAACTTTCTTCAATGGCATGTTTCAATCTCGAGTGTGCCCTTCAAGTTTTGTGACTGGGATGCCGAGGATCACAAAACAAGGTGTGAAGTAACCATGCAAATTACTTGGTACCCTTAATGTATTACCCCTCAATCGATGTGCCGATTAACCACACACGCTCCATCGATACTATGATAAACATTAAGTCACCCTTTACCTACCTTGTTAAGTTCAAGTCAGTGTGCCGGTTAACCACACACGCTCCACTAACGACTTAAACAAAGTGTAAAGTGTAATTTCATGGATTAGCACCTTATTCACATTTTCCTAAAATAACTAAGATTGGGAATTCAATAAAGTTTAGTTACTTTAGTATTATCATTATACTTTTAATGAGAATTTATAAGTCCTTTGTCCTACCCGTTCGGCTAACGACCCTCCACCGATCAAGGAAGCGGTGGGTGAGAGTGGACACCCATTAAGTTGCCATTTTATAGGCAACAACCTTATACCCCCCTTATAGACCGTCTTCGTGAATGAGGCGTACTAGCGGTAAGACGACTTGATCTTATACATATATAAATTTTATTAAACTTATAATATTATAAAGTATAAGGGTTGAATTTTAACTTTTAAAATTCTAGGGGTTGGGACCAAAGTTTTTAATATGACTTTACATGTTCCAAAACTTGAGGGCAAGTTTTGTAAACTTTCAAAACTTTTCATTTCTCATAACTTATGAGTTAATGGTTATTAAAAATGAAGACCCTTCATTTTTTGTAACCTATGTGTTCTTTTAATGGTTATTTATAAATGTGACTTTTGGTTATCCATAACTTAAGAACTAGTTATGGACTCCATTAAAACACATAAAGATCAAGAATTAATCTAATCAATTATTAGCACATAATTTCTATGATCTTCTAAACTCATATGTTTATGAATGTTCATATCAAAAATTTCAAGAATCGTAAGTACATATACAAAACTTGAAATTTTGATACGAGCTTTTGAACAAAACTTCGATTTTCAAGTTTTTTTTTCGCATCAAGTATCAAATAAACAAACCAGTCTCTGATACCACTGATGGGATTTCAGCACTCTAACACTCCTATGGCGTACATGCAACCCTAGAAACCTTGGATCTATGTTTGACTATGATACATGCAAATAATTATTTTTCCAAGGTTCTTATCCTATCTAGCATGGCATGGGGAACTTGAATCAAATAAAGCTAGTAGAATTACTTACCTTGTAGTTGTAGTTGATTGCTTGGAGTTTTAGAGCCTAGCACCAATAGTGTGGATGCCTCAAATGGAAATCACAAATCACCACAAACTTGGAACTTTGAGAGAATAGTAATCACCTTCTTGAAATCGGCCCTCTTACTTTACTCACCACAACTCGTGTGATTTCAAGAACCAAAGCCTCCTTTATATAGTGTGGTGGATTAGGGTTACATCCATGTAAACCCTAATACCCATGTCTTTTCATTTCCATGAGATCCATGGGTTAAAGCTCCATGGAGTATCCATGGACTTTCCATGTAAGCCTAGCCCATTCCAAATAAGCATTAGCCCACACTATATAAATACAAGAGCCCATATTTAATTAGTCATACTTTTGATCTCTAAATTAATTATAGATCAACACTAATTAAATAATATGATTTTATATTAATATATTAGAACTTATAATATATTAATAAATCATAACTTATACTATTCTCAAAAGATTATTCGTAAATTGTTCGGGTGAAGTGCAACCCAAATGGACCATGCCGGGTCGGGTCAAGTACATACCAAATATAGTTATGGACTTAGACACTATATCCAACAATAACAACTCCTTAAAGCTTGCATCGGGGTTTCTAATGGCATAAAGTTTACACCTTTATGCCTTAACCACTCTTAGGCATTCCAGATCTGAAAGGATCTTTGCTTGGGACGTCCTTGTCCCATAGATCAAGCCCCGTGGACCAAAACTCTCATAAAATGGACATAAAGAGATCTAAGAAACTATAAGCCAAGATGAAGACTTGATTACCAGAAAATGATGGAAATGAGATGGTGTTGCTGGATCTACAACTTCTTGAACCTTCAAGCCCCTTCTTCTTCTTCTAGTCTCCAAGAACACATAAAACACTCTAGGATGGCTCACACACTCTTAAAAGGCTCTAGGGTTTCGTGGGTTAAGTTCTGGATAATGGGGGCTGGGAATGGAACTAAGAGGAGGAGAATAAGATGCTTAAATAGGGTACCAAGTCCCGAATTTAGGGTTTCTCAAACCCTGACCAACTCGCTGAGTTGGTCCCCCAACGCGTCGAGTAGGTCACTTAACCCGCGACCCAAAATATGCTCGTACTCGTCGAGTCATCCCACCTACTCAACGAGTTGCCTTCCGATTTGAGGTTTTCCTTTCCTTTCTAGATCTTCTGAATTCGGGGTATTACAACTCTCCCCCACTTAAAATAGACTTCGTCCTCGAAGTCCACTTCGGCCAACTATTCCGCAACCTCTCACAGCATTCCTATACGATGCATACTTTGTCTGGTCGGTCCAATCCTTCCAGTACTCCCGAGCACTTACACTTGACATCCAAGGGGTTCATCCCCTTCTCTGCGCAGACACTGGCCTTCCCAAAACAACTTTCCATAAGCTACAACCCTTCCTCATCTCTATATAGAATAACCCTTCGTTACAGCTGAGTGCTTCCCCTTATCATATCCTGGTGCCGAACACCCCACCCTGCGAATGGATCAGATAATCCTTCGAGTAAAAGACTCATCCCTGAAACGGTTACACTCAGACGAGAGCTGCACAACAGAATCAAATCTTTCCATCTGAGATTATTTAACCCCGCTGTGAGTGGCGTAGCACCTCTCAGTCAACTGGCTACTTCTCGCAAGAGTCCTCTCATTATTACCCTGCCCGAAAATCCTACTGTCTCTTATCCGCTTACCGGATGAACCGAGACCACCCTGGTCCCAACTGATCTACCATTAACTGGAATACGGTCTTCCAACGGTTACTGAACGCAAGGACAACCTCTGAGTCGCTCTCAGCAACTTCCGAAGGGAACTTCGGCTACCTGAACCGCTCTATCTACCTAGCCTCTCTGGCTCAAGAAGTCCTAGGATCCTCTATCCCCTACCTTGACCCTACGGTCTCTACCAGATCCTACCTGCGCTGCTATAAGTACACGGGCCTCGCCCACGGGTCTCACCCAAAATATATTTCAGAGCGGCCTCTCCCACAGGTCTCACCTATCTAGGACTATACAGGCCCACTCCTCCTCGAATCTCAGCTTTCTATCCTTACCTGATTCTTATCATGCTAACTAGGAGATACGGGCCCCCGCCCACACTCCGCTAACTAGGAGATACGGGCCCTCGCCCACATTCCTCTAACTAGGCTGCTAATGAATGCTTCGGCCATCTCGTACTTATATCCTGCCTAAACTTGCACCCTTCCGGGAAAAACTCCAACCTGGTTTCCCAAACCAGTCATCAACTAATCGCGAATACACGAACTCAATGTTGGGAAGTTTTCCAAACTCCCAAATCATGTGCTCCTCAATCCAAGCAGCCACTTAAGTTGCTTTCTTCCTCACCAAGAATGCGAACTCATCCCAGTTCCACACATACTTCTGCTCCTGACTACTCGGATGGTTCTCCCCCACTTCGATTCAGCTAACTCCAACAGCTCACATCCTTGGAAGGGATTCCCCATCCTTCTTACCGTCCAACGATTGATCCGCTCGCAATCCGATGCTCACCACTGCTAGTGATCTAACTGACCAGTACCAATCAATACCTCTCTAGATATACTAACGTAACATATCCCGAGTTCTAGTCACGCTTGCCACAGTTACTGCATCCTGATAACCTTCTCTAAAAGGGAACAACCTCTATCTACTATTCTAAAATCCAAGGTATGCAAATGGCATATAGATCAATATCAATGTAGTACCATAACAATAAAATCATAAGTAAAAGCTGATAGGAAAGCAAAAGATACATGGCTGCAACATCGGAAGCTGCTCGTGCCTCCTCTGTGGTCAGCTGGAAAGCCCTTCTCCTCACTGTCGCAGGGGCAGGTGCCAACACCTGTCCCGTGGTAACCAAACTTGGACACTGGGCCTTCTTGTGGCCCCGCTGACTGCAATAGAAGCAGATCAGGTCTGATCCATGGGTGATGATAGCTGTACAATCTATGCTAAAATAACCAGTTCGGCCGCACTTGAAGCAGCCAGAATCACCACAACTACCACTCCTACACGCACCCTCGTGCGTCCTGCCACACTTGCCACATCGGCTGCGGCTCTGATAGTCCCTCGATCTCGAGTCTGACCCCGTGGGTCTCTTGCCTGAACCTGTGGATACCTAAATCTCATCCAGCTTCCTCTTCCTGAGGTGCTCTAGGTCGATCTCCCTCTCCCTGGCTCGAGCAATCATATCCTCCAGCGTCTTGCAGCTGGACCTGCTCACAAACTGCTTGATGTCATCCCTCAGCATCTCGTGATATCGGGCCTTCTTCATCTCCTCGTCCGCAACATACTGCGGAACAACAAGAGCCCTCTCCCTGAACTTGGTGGTAATCTCCGCCAATATCTTTGTAGTCTGCCGGAGGTCCTGGAATTCCCGCGCTAACTGCTGCACCTCAATCACCGGTGCAAACTCGGCCTTTAACCTGGCCGAGAAATCACTCCATGTCATCGCGTCCAACGCGACATCATCCACAATGGTATGTCCAACCTCCTCCCACCAATCTTGTGCTCTGTCCTTCAGAAGACAGGAGGCAAGTTAGACCTTGTCCCCTCGGGACATCGGCTCGTACGGAAAGCGTTGGCAACATCGGCCAACCACCTGTTGCTAGTAATGGGGTCCCGAGCCGCATGGTAATCTGGACCTCCACAAGCTCTGAACTCTCGGAATGTCAGGGTACGCACCCCCATCGACTATCATCTCTGTACGGAAAGCTCCCAGCTTCTCATCCAAAATCTCTAGTATGCCCGCCTTGACTGTGCCGAAGATCAAAGGAGTCTGGTCTAAAATAATGCAAGCAATCTTTGTTGAAATAAACTCTCTCATCTGCTACCCGAGCTGCTCGGCTCCTGAGCCCGAGCCTGATCCCTCACCAGCGCCTGAATCGCCAACTAGTCTACCCCGTAGCGTCACCATTCTGCAACATATCATAATAATCATCAAAATACTCATCACTTCTGAGGGATAACACACGCACTACAAGTTCCCTGGTTTTATCTCAACCTTCTTTAATTTGAGTATCGATCCTATGCTTTCAGTAGTATGGGCCCCTACTACCTTCCACATCTATCCGTACATTCCTCAAAGATTGCCTTGACTCCACCAAATCCCTTGCACTACTACTATTGTTGTTGGATTAGGTGTCTAAGCCCATAACTATTATTAGTATGTACTTGACCCGAGAGTAGCATGGTCCATTTGGGTTGCATGGCACCGGAACAATTTGTAAGGATGGACTTATGAGAAGAGGATATTTATGATTTATTAATATATTATAAGTTCTAATATATTAATATGAAATCATATTATTTAATTAGTATTGATCAATAATTAATTTGGAATTAATTTTGTGATCAAAAGAGACTAATTAAATATATGGGGATTGATTGTGTAAATCATTCATTCTTATAAAGTGGGCTTATGATCCATAGTTCTTTATGTTGGGCTAAACCCATGTGGTGACCCATGGATACTCCATGGAGGTTAAAACCCATGGAGCCTAAGGAATGTGGAAAGTCATGCACATTAGGGTTTGCATGGTGTAACCCTAGTTATGTCACACTATATAAGAAACCTCATGGCAACCAAAATCGGCACTTAAGTAAGATACAAGAGGGCTAGCCGATTTTTGTGTGTGCAAGACAATCTCTTCTCAAGTCCTCCATTGTTGGTGGTGTTGTGTGATTCCATTTGAGGTGCAACGCTTAGGGCACTAAGTTCTTAAAGGTCAAACTCAAGAAGTTCTACAAGCTACAACAAAGAGGTAATTCTATAACTCAATTCTATGTTGATTATGTCATTTCCATGCTAGTTGTAGGATTGATGCTTTGGAAACAATATTGCATGTATAATTAGAGAAAACATAGATCCAAAGCATTTAGGGTTGTATGTGCACCATAGGATGTTCTAATATACTAAAACCCATCAGTGGTATCAGAGCCTAGGGTTGTTTTCTATTATACTTGATGCTTATTGTTTTTAAAGCAAGAAAAAATTGTTTTTTTTATCTGCCTGATCACCACGAGGTGGTGACTGTTCAGTGAAAAAAATTCAGTTTTTTGGCCTGTTTTGGATTAGGATCATTACCCCAAAATGTTTTTGTTCATAAAATTTGATTTTGTTGCTATGGTAATTATTATCCTCATTCAAATAAAAGATAATTGTCAAATTTTCATGATTTGTATTATTTTATATGATTAGGCTAATTTCTTGAAAATTGTTTGATATAAATTATCTTAATTTATGAGTTTAATTAGATCATAGACAAATTGTTTGATTTTGTTAGTTACAATTTTTTGATCTAAATGTTTTTGATGAAATCCATAACTTTTCCTCAAGTTATGCAAAATGAAAAGTTTCAATTTTAAATGTCATCATAAAATGGTTTTAAGTCTTCCATAACTTGTCCTCAAGTTATGGAACTTGAAGAGTCTTTTACATAAATGTTTGTATGAACTCCATAACTTGTCCTCAAGTTATGGAATGTCAAGAGTCTTTTCATAAAACCTATATTAAACTCATAAGTTATGGATTCCAAAAGTTTTTGAATAGTTCAAAACTTGCCCTCAAGTTTTGGAATTTGTAAATGCAAAGTCTCACTTTGAAACATTTAGTTCCAAACCCTAGACTTTTAAAAGTTTAAAATTCAACCCTTATACTATTATGATATTATAGGTTTAATATATATATATATATATATATATATATATATATATATATATATGTATATATATATATATATATATATTTATATATATATATATATATATATATATATATATATATATATATAAGAGTAAAGTCAGTCTTACTGTTAGTAGGTCTCATTCACGAAGCCGGTCTATAAGGGGGTATAAGGTTACTGCCTATAAAATGGCAGTTTAATGGGTGTCCATTCTCACCTACCGCTTCCTTGACTGGTGGAGGGTCGTTAGCCGAACGGGTTTGGCAGGACATTTAAATTCTCATTAAAAGTATAATGAAATACTAAGTAACTAAACACTTATAAATTCCCAATCTTAGTTACTTAGGAAAATATGAATTTGGTGCTAACCCATGAAATTGCACTTTGCACCTTGTTAAGTCGTTAGTGGAGCGTGTGTGGTTAACCGGCACACTAATCTGGGACTGACAGTGCGTGGCAAAGGGTAGCTTGATGTTAATCATAGATCAATAGAGCGTGTGTGGTTAACCGTCACATTGATTAGGTGGTTGTAACATTGGGTGTACCAAGCTAATTTGCATGGTTATTCACACCTTGTTTGTGATCAAAGGCATCCCAGTCACAAACTTGAAGGGCACAGTCGAGATTTAAACATGCCATTAAATAGTTCAATGAATCTCAAAGGATCTAGGAATTTCAATCCATATAAAACTTAATAATCAATTTCGTTTTTCATGGTGGAAATTGGTAAATCGTCATTTACCTACCTTCAAATATTTTGCAATTTGGATTACGGCATCCCTCTTCCAAATTGTAAAATATTGTGTTGGGTCCTAGCCTTAATATTTCATGTTGGGTGTTATATTAAGGACTAAAATAAACTAAACTTGAATTTCTCCCATTATAGATGTCTAGTTCAGACAACTATGGTCTTCCCAAATCTTTTGAAAAAAACATTCTTTATAAAAAATGATTTTCCACAAGGCGATCAAGGTGAAAGATTAATCCCTTTTTCGTGCTGTAGTGGGACTTCACTTCCTCCACCTCCTCCAATAATTCTCCATAACCCACAAGCTCAAGGTCACTCAAAACCCTATTGGCAGGAAGGAAAGTCTGTATGTGCTCACGTCTTGGAGATGAAGTTACATATTGACAAGCTGGGAGAGTTGGGTGTCGAAGTCTCAGGGAAGTTGGCTGTTGACTGGGTTCTTCAATCACATCCTAAGTCATATATCGGGTTCTTTAAGGACTACTATATGGTAGATCACGACATGACCCTTATTGATCTTAACATATTTGCTTGTTTCTGCTGAATCAGCAATGATTTGGCGCACTGGTAAGGCAATTTGATTGGAAGATCTACTCTCCAAACTTCCATGGACAGTGACAATGGTAACATTGAAAGTCCAAAAAAGCTTTCTCTTCCCAATGGAAAGGGATTGGCCATGGTCAAGTCATTTGACCAAATGGTAAAGAGAAAGGCTAAGTCTAAGATAGTCATGTGTACCATTCCCAAAGAGTCCATATGTTTATATTTCCAAGAGAAGGGGCATTAGTTGCGAAGCTGCCATATTTACCTAAAAGATCGCAAGGATGGTAAAGTCAAAACTTTTGACTCTACTTCAGGTAAAATCCACTGTCTAACTCTATTAAGTTCCTATTTGGAGATTCTTAATACATGATGTAATGTAATTATATTTTGATGTTTTGAAGAATCGAAGAAATGAAAGGAAGCTTAAAGGAAGAGTATGTTGAGTCTGATCGCGAAGAGATGGATTTCGATCGCATGGTTCGATGATCATAATTTTGAGCTACTGCTTAAGAGTTATGATAGATTGCTTAGGAATAAATAACAACATAGTTTTCATATGTATTTGCATTGTAAGGATAAGTTTTCCGTAATTTTTATAAATAAAGAAAATTTTTGAAATTTATTTTATTTTAAGTTTCCTTACAATGGCATTTGTGAAAATTTGTTGCTTATATGTTTCCATTGATAACAATATTCGAATATGAATTTGATTCCTTCGTTTGTGGTAATGTCGAGAATTTGCCAAATAAGGAAAGATTCTCATCACCCAAGTTTCAATTGGATGGGAACTTGGAATCATGCAACTTGTATTGTGTGATGAATGAGAACCTTCATCTTTGGGAAATTAAGACTAATTCCTTGTTCACATGTATGTGTGAGTTAAGTGAAGGACTAGGGGATCGGGTACACTAGGTGTGCGCTGGTCAGGTCCACCACAAAGAACGATAAGACTATTCGTCATGATTTACTAAAGTCTAGTAAATATGGCTATGCTTACAAGATTAAGTTTAATTTTGGAACATTGGAAAGGTTTCAATGTATGGCAGAACGAATGAGAAGAATCAAATTAGGCAGAAAGATAAAAGTTTCTCCAATCTGAAAAAGATGGGAGAGTACTTGAGTATCGTGTTTTATGATTATCTTAGTGATTATGAAACCATATCACAATTGATTCTCTAAGGACATCTTAGTGCATTTGTATGGCTAAGAAGAGGAATCGTGAATTGTTGGAATGGTTAAATCAAAAAGGTGAATCATACTTCGTTCCAAATCGAGTCTTAGAGTCATACTCCAAGATTGAGCCTTGAGTGACATAATCTTAAGAAAGGTTTATAACACTTATAAAATGTAGAGTAAAATGTTTTCTACTCTTGTACATTTGAATTTGGTAAGTTGTGATGTCTTGGATAAGACAAAGACCAACTAAGGCCAATTGTGTGAAGTGTTTGTCTTGATAAGAAACCGCACTTACTCTTGAATATTTGTTTGTCAAGTAATGTTCCTTGACAAAGTGAATCTTATATGTCAAGAAGTCAGTGGGAGTCTTAAAGATCTTGAAAGTTTCAAGAACTAATCAAGAGTAAACCTATTGTTAATCACTAGCACACGACTTGAGGTTTGTAACCTATCGTTTTGACATATTATTGTTTTTGTGCCCATTCCAGTTAAGTTGACTATGCATGTGAGTTCTATGAGTTCTCAGTTGTTTGCATAACAACTTGGAAGCAATGGTAGGCCCTTGAGCTGCCAAGTGACAAGAAATTAAGATTGAACAAGTTCAGTCCATATGGGTTTGGATTTGTCATTAACCTTGTCTTGTGATTATGGTTATGACAAATTCACATGGATAGGAACACATAAACCATAAAATCTAAGTGTCATAAGGTTTCTCTCCAGCACTAATCTCATCCTAGGCTTACCCTAGGGTAATCTATAACCCAACCCAGTCCTCAGCTGCTGAAGGACTCTTCAGAACGCCAATTAACCACTACGTGAATACCATCACATGTAACGAGGCTCGGATAATCCTTCGAGTAAAGGACTCATCCCTACAACGGTTAGACTCAGACGAGAGCTGCGCAATAGGGTTAAATCCAGCACTCTGAGATTATTCAACCCTGATCACATGCAACTTAACGTATTCACCTAGTAGCTAACTCCCATCACTCAAAGTCCCACAAAGCACAAAGCAAGCAGCATTCAGACCAACAGAAAATCTAACCAGAATCATAATCAAGCAATTTTGTCCACATATCAGGAATATGTACTAGCATGCGATTCTAAGCTCATACACATATAACATGCACATAAGGCATCCTCCTAGATCCTTAGCCCTAATCTAGCATGCAATTCTCATAAGCATATCATATCTAAACATACATGTATGGGTAATTTGGTAGAACTTACTTGAGCTCGGCTGATTGCATGCACCACACCCTTTTCTCTTTTCAAAGTTCTTTTGTCTTTTCAAAATTCTTTACTTTTTCTCAAAGATCCTTATAAAAATGATTTTCTTTTGAAAAAATTTCATACCAAGTCCTCAGTTTGAGTCCAGACACACCCGAGAGTATGCCCGAATCCCTCAAACCAAGGCTCTGATACCAACTTGTAACGTCCCAAAAATCAAGACCAAAAATTTCATTACAGTTCATTAATAAAAACATAAGTTATCAAAACATTTCATCAAAACATTGTCATCAGAGTTCCATATCAAAAATCAGAGTAAAATATCCCAGGCTAAACATCATGGTGTGTGCGATGCAGTCATCCCGAGCTCTTCCCTCCGCTACCGGAAGTACCCGAAACCAAAACTGAAAATCGTAAGCACGAAGCTTAGTGAGTTCCCCAACCTACCACATACCATACACATAACCACATATTGGGCCCCCGCCCGCTGCATCGGGACTTGCCCGGCATCGGAATCGCTCCGACATCGGGCCCCGCCCGGCATTAGGCCCCGCCTGGCATCGAGCCCCGCTAAGTATACATATCTGTCTCTCTTAGGCCACGCCTGTCTCTGGGCCTCGCCCGCTATACACATCCAATCAAAATAACATGCTAGTACATAAATAAACATAATCTAACTGTACTCCTGTTCTAAGGCCTCGCCTAACTTGGGCCACGCCCCTGGTCTGCTACTGATGAGCCATGGAACCCCGTCCGTACTCCTGCTGATAGTGATATACGGGCCCCCGCCCACACTCACTTCACTCTTATCACGGGCCACGCCCCTACTCTGTTAATATTGAGATATGGAACCCCATCCATACTCAACTAGTGATGAGATACGGGACCTCGCCCACACTCACCTCCCTACCAGGCACATACAAGTATCACAAAGACATCAAGTATAATCTAACATGCAACCTATAAACGTTCCTCGGGCTTGCCCCGACATCGGACCCTAGTCTGGAATCATACTACCATATAAACATACCTCGGGCTTGCCCCGTCATCGGACCTCCGGTCCGGAACCTAGCGTACCGACACATGCAAGAATTCCAAAGACCTCTAGCATAATAACATTCCTCGGGCCTCGCCCCACATTGGGTCGTAACCCGGAACATATATCATAAAATGCCTAGGGCTAACCCCCGGGTCTTCCTACTATACACAAACATAATGGGTCGGCATTATGGCCGTAGACCCATACACACAGTGAGGAGACTCACCTTGCAGTGCTGAAGACCTGCTGATACTCTTCTGGCTGCTAATTGACAATTCCCCGAACTGCTGCTCCTTCAGCTCCCCGAGCTATCAATAACAAAATGACACTTAGCCCGAAAATGTCCTCAAAGTCAAACTAGGTCAACCTTGGCCAAACTCAAAGTCAACGCTCCGAGTTGACCCAACTCGCCGAGTCCCATAAATCAGAATTCTGAAATCGCGATTCAACTCGTCGAGTCACCCCCTGACTCGCCGAGTTCCCTGGCTACTCATGGTCGCGATTTATCGAATCAACTCGTCGAGTCAGCCCTCAGACTCGTCGAGTTCTAGCATGAACAGAAATGGGATAAACTCACTGCGACTCGTCGAGTCCCTCAGTCTGTTTGGGCCATCTTAACAGATTAAGCCCCTACACTTCAGATCCAAACCCCAAACTTCATCTACATGCTGGAAATGACTTCATGAGGGTAAAGTTTCCAACTATACCCACTCCTAATCCTTCTTAATGGGTTTAGCTAAAACCATAGCTCCTTAAGACATAAATCTATGTCCCAAAACCGTTATTTCTCCAATCCAAAGCAATGGAACCAAGATCTAGGCCCTAGTCTCCCAATAACCACGTAAAGTCTCTGCCTTTTCATCCATGCATGGCCTTTTGAGCCTTAAAAGACCATAACAACTCCTTAAAGCTTGCATGGGGGTTTCTAATGGCATAAAGCTTGCACCTTTATGCCTTAACCACTCTTAGGGATTCCAGATCTGAAAGGATCTTTGCTTGGGACGTCCTTGTCCCATAGATCAAGCTCCATGGACCAAAACTCTCATAAAATGGACATAAAGAGATCTAAGAAACTATAAGCCAAGATGAAGACTTGATTACCAGAAAATGATGGAAATGAGATGGTGTTGCTGGATCTACCAACTTCTTCTTGAACCTTCAAGCCCCTTCTTCTTCTTCTTCTAGTCTCCAAGAACACATAAAACACTCTAGGATGACTCACACACTCTCAAAAGGCTCTAGGATTTCGTGGGTTAAGTTCTGGACAATGGGGGATGGGAATGGAACCAAGAGGAGGAGAATAAAATGCTTAAATAGGGTACCAAGTCCCGAATTTAGGGTTTCCTAAACCCTGACCAACTCGCCGAGTTTGTCCCCCAACTCGTCGACCCGCGACCCAAAATATGCTCTTACTCATCGAGTCATCCCACCTACTCGACGAGTTGCCTTCCAATTTGAGGTTTTCCTTTCCTTTCTAGGTCTTATGAATTCAGGGTGTTACACACACACATACACACACACACACACACACACAGAGAGAGAGAGAGAGAGAGAGAGAGGGTGAGACCTTTTATATATTAAATAATTATATTTAATTTTTTCTTTTTAAAAAATATAAGAGAAAACATCATAAATGGTCCATGTGGTAATGGAATGATGAAAATACATTTCATTTAACAGACAAAACTTAACGAAGTTAGCAATAATGATCAATTGTTAAAAGTTTTGAAAGCACATGGACCATCTATGATGCTATTAACAATGATGACTAAACTTCAGATCTAGGAAAAGCACAGGGACCATTTATGATGTTTTTTCTTTAATATATTATATGATTGTTTGCTTTTGTAGGGTATTTGACTGGTATAACTACAATCATATAATTACATTATTATTGAATATTTTACTTTGAGACGTTACTTTGAACTCATCAAAATTTTTAATTTTAATCGTCCATTGTCTTTCTCTATAACCAAACTCATCGTCTTTTTGATCTTCAATTATTAAGCATGGTTGGCGCTTAGATCGAGATGTTAGAAACGTGCATAATCAGTTTTTCAAATGGCACTTAATTAGGTCTCGACATTAAGCGCTTCCGGATCATATGTGGCCCAAATAATATAATATCCATAACAAACCTTGAAAATCATATGTCCCGTTAAGATTTGTTTTGCTGGGTTTGGGCCAACCGACCCTAAAAATTGTAATTGAAAATATTTAATTAATTTTGAATCGTAACTGTTCATTATTTTTTCGAACAAAATGGTATGTGATGGGAAGGTGACCAAATAATTATGAACTTAGTCCTAGTATTTTGTACCAATCATATGCCTGATTTTATGTAAATTTGTCTAATTTTTATCATGGTTTTGAAAGTCTATGTTATGAAATTTAACAATAATTTAATGTGAAAGAAGATTGTTACATATATCGGGTTGTGTCGATTTCGTTACGGACTTGAGAAAAATAGACCAGGACGGCAGGACATTATGTTCGAACCTCTTAAAGAGAGCACAGCCTTTGTAAAATTCATGTCAGGTTCCAGAAAAATAAAAAAAGGTCCTACCGAGAGTCGAACCCAGGTCGCTGGATTCAAAGTCCAGAGTGCTAACCACTACACCATAGAACCAACTGATGTACCATTCCTCTTTTCATCATTAATATAACATAGTAATTGTTGATAAAACCGTAACAGCCTAATAGTTATCTAAAAAATTTCGTTAATGTAACATTGTGAACTTTTTTTTTTATTATTCTTAAAAATAAGTGTTACTATAGAAAAATATATTAAGTATTGACTAAACCCAATTCCATTATGGTTGTAGATATAAAATATTATATATTGAATTTTTGGGCAAATTGCAATAACAACAAACATATTATTTTGCAATTCATCACTAAATTCTATTTAAGCGGAACATTTCAAAAAACGAATATATTGATAAGGTTTTGATTCGACAAGGAACCTAAAAAAAAAAAAAGAAATCACTATAATCGTTGTACCCAAAATTAGACATGGTAAGGCTGATGGGTGTGGGCTCGGCGAGGGGCTCGGCAGCCTCGGCGCACACCGGGCCGACTCCTCGGCTTGGCATCAAGGTTAATATATGTCGAGTATTGATGACCAATGGGAAGATGGGGGTAGCTGGCAACGGCTATTTTCATTTAATTTAATTTATTTATATATTTATTTATTTATTTATTTATTTTAAGAAAAAAAAACTCCTATAAATACTACAACTTCAACCAACTTTAACTCATGACATCAACTTACAACTCAAATATACTCTCTCAAAATGTCTTCTTCGACATATTCATTGATACCTTGCTTGAAACGACTATATAGGTTATTCAGGAGGCGGAGCAGATGATCGAACGACTACAAGAAGAAACTGCTGAGAATGCACGCCGGAGGAAGAGAAGATACATACAAAGATTTCGTGAGGTGGCTAATGATCGACTCATGCAAGATTACTTTGTGGATGACGCTAACTTTATAGGATATTATTTTCGTCGTCGGTTTCGTATGCATAAATCTTTGTTTTTGCGTATAGTCAATGACGTCACGACAGCGTGTCCATTTTTTTCAACAACGTTGAGATGCTAGAGGTATAATTGGTTTTACTCCTATACAAAAATGCATCGCTACACTTCGTCAATTAGGTTATGCCACTTGCCCCGATGCACTAGAGGAGAATCTTAGGATGTCCAGACGTGTTGCACGAACTAGCCTTCACAATTTTTGCAAGTTTGTCATGAGATTATATGGTCCACAATATATGTACAAACCTATTTGTAGTGACATCCAACAATTGTATGCTCATCACTCAAACGTGCACGACTTTCCTGGAATGTTAGGAAGCCTAGATTGCCTCCACTGGGCATCGGGTTGTTGTCCGAATGCCCATAAAGGGAAATACACTCGAAGTGATCATGGTTATCCAACCGTTATACTTGAAGCGATGACATCACAGGATATGACATAATGTTCTTAACATATCTTCGTTACTTGACGACATGTACAACGGGACTGCACCAGACTCCTCTTTTCAAGTAGTTGGAACATCGTATAGGAACGGGTATTATCTGGTAGATGGGATCTATCCGGAGCGTGCTTGTTTTGTGAAGTCATTGTCTTTTCCAAATGATCGGAAAAGGTTGAAGTTTAAGAGAGCTCAAGAACGGGCGACAAAGGATGTTGAACGAGCATTTGGAGCTTTGAAAAAACGTTGGCATATTCTTAAATATCTCTAGCCGTATATGGAGGAGAAGAAAATGAGCGAGGTGATGTATACTTGTATCATAATGCATAATATGATTCTCGAAGACAAAGAAAACGCAATATGTGAGTATAACGAAAACGAGATCGTTCCACCGACACAAGCTTTTGAGGTTGGAAGCGCGGAGTACATGTCGAGGAGGGCACTAGTTAATGATGTTGAGACGCATCATGTTCTTCGTAGGGACTTAACGGAACATATTTGGAACGTAAACCACATCGATCTTAACACAGAACCAGTCGCCGATTTGGAAGGTCAATTTTCCGATGAAGATGTTCTTTAGGTCTATCTAGGTTTCGTAATTTTAGTTTGTATGCTTTTAATTTTAAATTCTATTTTTTTTGGTGTGTTTGTTGTTATTTTGAATTTCTATGTTTTTATTTTAAGTTTAATGAATTTTTAGTTTTTAAAAATTGTTATGTTTGAAAGATTTATTTTGTATATTAAAAAAAATAGGTAGTATGGCAAGTATGACAACCCACGCTTACCAAATGACAACTTTTGGTAAGAATGTGCAAAATGTGATGCGACGTCTACGTGGACCATGACAAGTGTGACACCACACCCACCAGCCTAATAGAGTGACTTTAAAAAGGTTATTCTTCATCCAAACCATTTTAACAAATTTTAAAATTTGATCAACACCTGTAAAATTTTGAATAATCTAATTCATGCCTTTATCTACCGGATCAAAGGATATCCAACTTATTTATGATAGTCATAAATGGTGCCTATCGTTTATGAAATGTCACAACTTTAGTCACTACTAATTTTTTATTTATTTATTTGATAAGGATGGTCCTCGTGGTTTCTAAAAGTTACACAAATGGTCTCTAAGCTATACCATTGAACTTGTTTGAATTGTTCAAAAAGTACCAATATGATCGGGTATAGTGGGTTTTGCCGGTTTCGTGCGTCTTTTCTGGCTAAACATGTTCTCCAGTCACCTTTTGCCGGTTTCGTGCGTCTTTTCTGGCTAAACATGTTCTCCAGTCACCTTCCCTGGCTAACTATGAATTTTTCGGCGATTTCTGAGGTGCACAAACAAAAAGCAACGAGTTCAACCTTCAAACTTTGATTTGGTTCCAGTTTCGTGGGTTCTTTGTTTGGTTCCACATTCGATTTGATTTTAGAACTAAGTTAGGGTTCGATTTAGGTTTCTTCAAAAACAAAATTGTTCAACTGTATGTTTGAAATTGATTTCGTTTTGATATGTTTGTTTGAAATTATCCATCGGAAACAGAATCGATTTCATAAGGGTGTTTGAAATTGATTTCGTTTGAAGGGTTTAAAATCGATGAGGATGAATGGGTTTAGAAACATGATCTGAAATCGATTTCGATTCGTGTTAGGGTTTCTTCATCATAAATAAAATTGATTTTAGATGTGTGTTCCAACAACAAAATCGATTCCAAATAGGTGTTGAAGGTTTTAACTCCAAGAAGATTAAGGGTTCTAGAAACGAGAACCTGAAAAAACTTCCATTGACGAACTCGAACTCTGCCATGGATTAACTTCCATTAATGAACTCGAAATTTGCCATGGATGAACTTCATTTCATGTGTTTCAGATGTGTTCCACAACCATGGATTAACTCGAAATCTATCATGGTCGGAAAACTGATTCTTTCCCGGAGAAGATGACCAGAAAAGTCATCGGAGGTAAGGAATCCCGGAAATGTCACCGAAATACCTCTCAAAATAGGTGCTACATGCTATTGCCGGTAATAATGGTATGTTTAAAAATACAAGTTTAAGGGTTATCAGTGCACAAAAAAAAGTTAAGTGTCCAAATATGTACAAAATGTATAGTTGGTTACCCTTTCAAGTCATTATATATATATATATATATATATATATATATATATATACTAGTATATTATAAACCATACATAATATACAACTATCCAATACACAAAAGTCTTAAATTTAAGATATTCACGAGGTACAAGTATTAGATGCATGATACATTTTGATACATTTCAGCGGGATTTTATCGTGGTTCAAATTTGAAATGGAGGTAATGAAAATGGGCGGACGATTCAAATTCACTTTCACCCATTTCCCTATATCTTTGCATCTACAAAAGTGAACTTCGTGCAATGTGTAAAAGAGAACCCGGTACACCAACCTTTCCTGTTTTCTGTCGGAGACTTTGATCTGATGTGTGACCTTTGCCCCTCCACCCCCTAAAGTTTCTCTCTTTACGACTCCTTAAAGAAGATCCGCGTTCACTTCTGGATTCAAAATCTTTGAAATTAGTGGATACTACAGCACCATCTATTGTTACCACCATCACACGCCTTCCTCCCAAAATCCTAAACACCACTGCCACCATGTCTTCTACAACAACAAAACCGCCACCGTCGCTAAATACTACCACCGAACTACTATCTCCAATACCATCGCCATTTACAGGTGCCGCCACTGTCATCACTTCATGCCAACACCCTCTCTCTCTCTCTCTGTTTACTCCTCTCCATCTCTCCAGGAATGTATAAAAAAATCTGAGGATCAGGTTTTCTTTGATTTTGATTAAATGTTTGTTTGTTAAATCTAGATCTACATCTGATTTTTCTGGTTTCTTTGTGAATATCTGATTTTTCCAGTTAAAACATAAACGCTTTTTTTTGTGTCTTCGGTTTATCACATTAGAAGAAATGCTTTGTTAATTGTGTTGGGTTTTTTGTTTCAGATTTGACCATGGTTTCAGTCTTTTGTGAGAAATACATGTGTTAGGAACACATTCGACATCCGGTAAATAATGGCTTTTCAAGATCTGACCACCCACATGCATTTTTTTTCAGATTTGACCACCTACATATCTATGAAGGTCGATAGAACTGATAATCCATAGATGCCTACCTGTTGCTTACATTACCACTGCTGGCAGCTACTTCTTCCCTTGTAGATGAGAGTAATTGGCTGTGGTTTCAGGGGATTCAACTCATGTAGCCTACTTCCTTTTTTGCATCTTTGAAAGCATTATGATATGGGGAAATGTCATGAGGCGTGGGTCTGAAATTCTCTTTACTTTATTTTTAGTTTCTGCATTCTATTGTTTTTTTTGTACCTTTATGTCTTATCTGTGTGCTATCTTTTGTTGTGTTCATAGTCTTTCAAAATCGTTGACTCTCGGATGTTAGCTACATGTATCACAACGTCAAACTCAAAGTCAAACCAATGATAACAGGTAGCGTGGGGTAGCTTGATGTAACACCGTAATTTTTCAAATAATTTTTCACATTTTTAAAAGCATACTTTCATTCATAGATGTTATAAAAAATCTCGTTGTATCACATATCAATCCATAGAAACACATCCCAAGATCGTAATGTATAAAAACTCCTCATGTGTGTACTGATCATGTCGGCGCCTTCCCGCAATCCTCACTGGTACCTGAAACACATAACACAACACTGTAAGCATAAATGCTTAGTGAGTTCCCCAAAATACCACATATAACACATATTAGCCACTCGAGGCTGTAACTCTGTGGACCCTCCGGTCCTAACTCTGTGGACCCTCCGGTCCTAACTCTGTGAACCTTCCGGTTCTAACTCTGTAACTCTGGAACATATACGGCATGAATCACATAGAAATAATGCAGTGTATTACAATCACATAAATAGCATACACGATACTCTGTCACATAACTCTAATTACCACTCTAGGTAAAGTATAGTGAGAAGACTCACCTCGGGTAACTCGGTAAACCTCGAACTCTGAAATACTGCACTAGCCTCTGCCTAATCACATAAATAATTACTCTAATTAATACAACTTCTAAAGGGTATGCTAACCCCTCTCTATAAGTTCTCTAAGAAGGGTAAAATACCATTCTACCCCTCTGATGGCTCATAAGTCCAAACACTGACTAAACCCTAAAAGTCAACAAAAGTCAACGGTCAACATTGACCGGACTCGTCGAGTGTACCTGTGTGACTCGACGAGTACATGCGTGTCCTCTTCGCCCTTGGTCCTTCCTCGACTCGCTGAGTCAACCCTACACTCAACGGGTTATCACAGGTCGCGAATCGCGGGGCAACCCGACTTGACTGGTCGAGTCCCCTATGGGCTCGGCGAGTTCCTCCCATGAAAGCACTCATCTGACCTCCTAAGGTCAGATCTGCTTCTCTAATCTATAGATCTGACTTCCCCATGACCAATAAACACGTAAAGGTCGAATCTTGGTACACATGCAAGGCACTCTAGGCTTATTTTGGTGAAATCCCTTCAATCATGGCAACCTATGTCCCTTTCCTCCATAGAACCACAAAAAGCAAGGTGGTTCAAGCTCTTTGGA
Source organism: Lactuca virosa (assembly GCF_052849685.1). NCBI lineage: Eukaryota > Viridiplantae > Streptophyta > Magnoliopsida > Asterales > Asteraceae > Lactuca > Lactuca virosa. The sequence continues at coordinate 223,819,457 of NC_136428.1, forward strand.
CCTCAAAAGGTCTGGATCCAAAGTTTATTACTCAATGGGACACTAAATCTCAACCCAACAAGCCACAAAAGATATAGAAAACCCTAAATTCAATGCTCTTAAGCAAAACAGAAGAATAGGATCGAATGGCTACCTCAAAATGAAGATCCAAGCTGAAATCCTACTGAAATGAAGTCCTCTTGCCCCTTTCTTGCTGGAAACCCTTCCTCCTTGGCTAAATCACACCAAAAACGAACAAAGAGGCTCCAACTCTCTCACAACTCGCTCAAAATCGCTAGGATATCTCTCTCTGGACTGCTAGCCGCAAATGGAGCTATAAAGTCCTTTAAATAGGGCTCAGGCCCGGGGATTTAGGGTTTCAATCGTCAGCACGGACTCGTCGAGTCCACCCTTACCGACTCGTCGAGTCCCTTCATTTATCCAGTCAGCAATCGCGACCCGACTCGACGAGTCTAGGCGTCAACTCGTCGAGTCCTTCTCTTAACTCCAAAAATAATTGATAAAAATAATACCTGGAATTCCGGATGTTACACTTGATGAGTCGATTTTCTTCTCTCCTTTTTTGCCCTGATTGTTTATTCTTTGTGTAGCAGATGATTAAATCACTTACTTGGACCTATTTAATCTGTTTTTGTCTAATGGTTTTGCATAGTGTTTGAAGAAGATGATACACATTGAAAGATGCATAACGTAGTTGAGGTGCTATTCAGCCATTTGTGATAGAGCCTGGTGAATTTGTTGTTATTAAATGTGTTGCTATTGTAGCATTGTACATGTATTTAACTATGAATGTATTGCTAGTGAATGCCATTATTGGGATAGATGTTACAAAGAACAATGTCATTATTTAGAAAAATAATGAATCTGATAAAATTTGCAACTACCACAATTGGGATGGACTTCCTGCAATAAATTTTGAAAATGGATTTGGCATTCATTTTTTGTCTAAAATATAGCATCCTACTCAATGAAGATATTATTTTCTATGGGTCAAGTTAAGATTGTTGCTATATTCTTCCAAGAGATAGACGTTTAGGAACTGTTAGAGAAATTCCAGCCTTTGGGGACATTGACATGTAATTTCAACTCAAATCGTCTTTTAACTTTGCTGCAAGTGTTGATTAGCTAATTGTTTAGTATAAATATTTTGCTTTTCCTATCAGAAATCTTTGGATTCATACATATAATGCTCATTCTTTCAATTACTTAAATTCATTACTTTATATTACATAGATTGATTTGCAAATTAGATGACATAATACATTTATTCAATAAAAAAGGATCTGCACATACAATGAAAGTCTTGAATTATCATAATGTATAATTAAATAAACCAAAATGCAAGCTCAAAACATGAAAATACAATAAAAAACATAAGATATTTCATTACTTCACACTTATAGATAAATGCATATTTCTAAATAGTTTAATGTAACAAATCAATATATTTATAAGCATGTCTACTTATACTATATCAAATGTCGAATTTAGACAAAAATGGTAATATACTTCAATTGTATTAATATTAATATAAAAATAACATGGGAACACAGACGTAAAGTGCAATTATGTTAATGAAAAATAAGTTTATATGCTAAGATATAGTTTTTTGGTTTTGATAGTTTCATGATTTTTGATAACGATACATTAGAAAAAAGATTTTAATTTTGTTTAAAGTCTAAAGACCAACACGAAGTTTTTTAAAAATCATTTTTTTCTAAAATTCATTCATTACATTATATTTTTAATTATGAAAATTGAATAATTAAATTTTTAACACAAAACGCAAAGTGATAAATTTTAAACAAGAAATAATTTTTATATAAAAATTTATAACCAAGGGGAGTTATAATAAACCGGTCAAGTTAAGATTTAGATAAAGAAAATAAAGATACCGGCTAAAAGGTATATCTTATAAAGTCGGAATTAATTGAGTTTGAAACTATGAATGGTTAGAATGGAATCTATTTTAACTTTACTTTAACTTTTGTTTTTATCTTCATGGCAAGATCGAATAGCCAAAACCACATCCTTAACCATTTTTTATGTTATAACAAATAATGAAAATATAAAGCGAAAGTGATACAAAGAGGATCTCAGATTATAAGTTAAACTGAATATCGAACGGATAATTGATTAGACCAACAGAGTAAAAAACAGGTTTTATCTATTTCTGGTTTTTGCACCAACGTCCTAAACTTGAATTCTAAGCCATATACCCTAATTCACGAAACGAAATTATTTATTAAAATGCACCGATAAGCCAAAAAGAAAAAGAAACTATTCACACTTCTATTCATCCTATTTTCTTATTTTTTATAGTAATATATAACCTAAATAGTAGCATAATATTATTTTTAACCAAAACAACGTACGTTTATTTGTTTAAACCAAAAGAACAACATTTTTATAGTTTTTAACTAAACACAACTTATTTTTAACAACAATAGAAACATACTTTTATTTTTAACACAAATGATAACATTCACAGAAAGGAAGTTATGCACAAATTGGAAAAAAAAAAGATTAATCTCTACCGAAACGAACTAATTGCCGGCAGGAAACTAATAGCCGAAACGAAACAAATCGCCGCCGACGCATCGCGCGGGTACGCTACTAGTATATATATATATATATATATATATATATATATATATATATATATATATATATATATATATATATATATATGCCTACCCCATCACATCTATCCTTTTGAAAATCATATAAGGAAAAGAAAATCCGGAACACCCCTTTTTGAATATGTGTGTATCCGACTGCACAAAGAGAACCTCCCCTTTGTTCCCTTCTTCTTGAATTGAACTACAACAACAAAGAAACAAAACCAAATTCGATTGATTTATAAGTGTGCAAGAGAAACTAAGAACAAGTGGGTCTGATGGAAATGGTTATATCAAAAAGCATTTTCAATTTGTATCCATGACACTAAGTACGCATTTAAGATTTAAATTGGCACATGATTCTCTTTGAATTTTCTCATGAACTACTGAAAAAAGGAGATTAGAAACCAAATGAATTATGTAATTTTCATAAATGTTGATCAAGTTTTTTTGCAGTGAGATCGATATCAATGTTGATTAAAAATGACTATGTAGATCTATACAATGCTTTAATGTCCAAGATTGGCATAAATTGTGAATATTTTGAGGGATTTTCTACTTCCACGGAGATGACAGAAGAACACCAGATGAAATAAAAATAAAAGAGGAAGAACAACTTGGTTATGGCAATGTTGGGGTGGGGCTACCGAGTAGGGGTGGGGTGTGTTTTTTTTATTCCTTTTTCTTTACTGTAAATTGTATTTAAATAAAAATAAAGATAAAAGAAAACAAAAGGTTAAATTAGTCGTTTTACATAGATTAGGACCAAACACAAGAATTTTAGAAACCATAATGATCATGTTCGTCAAGAACATTTAGCATGGACTAAGTTTATGACATTCGGTAAACCACATGGACCATTTATGTCATTTTTCTTGATAATATTATGCATTGCACAATTATTATACATGGCACACAATATTATCTATAAAATATAACATGAATCATATTTTACTTAATAATTCAAATAGAATATACTACAAATTATATTTTACTTAATACTTAAAATATAATTTCTTAAATAATATATATATATATGTCAACTATAGCAAATATGCATCATAAAATGTAGACATTGACGTGAATCTTGAATAAAATCAATGTCTACTATTGGAAACATGTGTTCGATCATAAAAACAGGTGCACTTAGAAACGACTACACTCTCACAATACGAGTTTGATTAGAGAATAAAAAGTAGCAATTGAATGATGATTTGTTTGAGTTTAGGTGGATATGCGTTTGATTACATAAATGAAAAGATGGTCGAATGTCGATTAAGAAATTATTGAGTTATAAATGGAATCTGTTAGGAAAATATAATACACAATGTACGAATGAACAAAAACAATACAATTACTGTTATGTCTGTGTTTAACGCAGTGTCCTTAAAACAAATTCGTCCGATATGTGTGTTTGTTTCCCAGGATACAACAACAGAAATGTTTCTTAAAGATCCCTCGAACCTTCATTTGGTCGGAAAATACCTTGGTTGTAGAAATAGGAAGAAATATAAATAGAATCGGTAGACAGGAAGAAGAGATTGGTTCATCTGGATCCTCAATCAGTCAGTCAGTCAGTCACTGAGGTGCTATATTTATACTGTAAAACGTAACTGATGTCTTAATACCCAGTCAAATTGTCAAAATTAAAGAGCACAATTAATCATGAAATCAAAACCGAAATAAATGATTCATGACTTTTATTTCAGGTTTATAAATGATAAAATTTTATTTACAAAAAATAAAATAATTGCAAAAAAGGTCGTTGAAAATTTGTGGTTGACCGGCAGTGCATTTGTACAAGCAGGATGCGTACTCGGACACAAGTTCAATAAACCCAAGCCAATATGGTTCATATTTGCACCCCCTTAAGTGCGCTAGAGTGAGTCTTTATACCATAAGACTTACAAGGCTTTGAAATCTTTGTAGTTATAAAGCCATTTTCTTTTAATACTCACTTAACCCACTGTGAGTTTATTCCAACTATCTTAATCTACATGTAATTTTTCATTCATTTTTAATCCATTTATGACGTGTGATATAACCAAACGAAGGTATCATGGAGGAGAACACGAACATATAATCATTATTACATTTTGCTAATGTTTAGTGTTCCAATTCTTGCTCAAAATGGGTAAAACCCCATTTTTGAAATTTGGTTAAAACCAATTTTCCAACAGAAACTTGGCGAGTACATTAGAAGAAAACCTCGGTCTTCACTTTGGATTCGGGGAATTAGAATAATAAAGAAACAAAATGGGATGGGAAAATCAAAGAGTCTTCTAACTAAACGGGACGGGTTATAAATATATCGGATTAATAATGATCAATACCCAATACATTTAATAAAAGAATTAACGGGTATCAAATGTAAACAGTAAATAGGTAAAAGCATAAAAAACTAAGATCCAAACCCACATTTTTCTCACGGGTTTGGGTCACATCAGGGTCAAAATGTATCACCCGTGCTCAGGTACTTTTCATTTATGGCTAAAGGTATAAAATTCTTGCAAAATTGGTCCTACGCGGTGTGTATGCATTGTACTACGCATGGTGTAGTTTGGGAAACTGGACACGGGCATTCAAAGCACTACACGGGGTGTACCCTTGTGCACGCAGTGCGTAGGTGCGCTGATACACAACCCTAATTTTTAGGGTTGAGACCCTATTTAAAGGCATTAACTTCCTTGAGGCCCTCTTTAACCTCAACCTCCACTCTTTCCATTAGACCTCTCAAAACCCTAGCCCCATTTGTGAGAGTTTAAGGCCTTAGTGTGATTTTGTAAAGAGGGGAATTCTTTGGAGGAGCATTGTGAAGCCTCAAGCTTAAAGATCCATATTTTGTACTTCATCATTCACCTCCAGGAGGTATAAAGCTTGAACTTTTATGTTTCATTTTGTTAGATCTTGAGTTGGCTCCTGGGTTGTTATGCTTTTGGCCCCAAGAACTTAGTTTTATGGAGTATGAGCTACTCCATACCTTATGAGCACCATATTCTATTGTATTTGAGTTTGGGAAGTCATAAAAATGGGAACTTGGCCACTCCCATCCATTCATGCAAGACATCTTAAGATTTTGAGTGGTCTTTTGACATAGGGTTAGGTTTTATAACCTCTTGAGCCATGCAAAGGAAAAAAGTTGTGACTTTATCAGTTAAGACATCCATTAGGTCCAGATCTGAGAGTTGGACGTCTGGTATTAAGGTATTAAGACGTTAATATGAAAGTTGGCAAACAACGTGATTACGCAGGGCGTAATCCGGGTTATGAAGCGTGTAGCCTATTTTCCACCCGTTTTCTGTAGTAAGGCTCTACGCCCAGCATAGAGCTAGAGTATGCAGTGCGTAGGTCAACAAAATGTTGACCATTGACTTTTTTACTGGTTTGACTTTTGGTGAACTATGAGGGTTTAAGACTTGGAAGGGCAAAAAGGTCTTTTGCCTAAATAAGGATTTGTCATGGTATTTTGGACTTGCTAAGTTGGGATAAGTACCTTAATTTCTAATTAGGGTTGTATTTTATATGTATAGTGTGAGGAGGTTCTCGTACCGGCAACTCGAGTGTGAGATTTATCTATTATCGTTGAGGTGTGTCTCTTCACTATACTTGTGGGTCAAAGTCACCAATGTCGAACCATTGTATTATGTTTGTAGGATGCTAGCTCTCTTTGTGACTCTTGTATGTGTTTGTATGTATGTTGGGCCGGGCCCATTAAATATGGTGGGCGGGGCCCACTGTATATTACGGACGGGCATGTTAGCTGGGTGGGGCCCGATGAGTAACGGTCGGGGCCGAATGAATGTTGGGCGAGGCCCGATGTATGTATGGTATTTGGTATTTTGGGAAGCTCACTAAGATTTGTGCTTATGGTTTATTTTTATATTTCAGGTGCTTTCGATTCCAAAGGGAAGAGCTCGGCGCGATTGCATCGCATCCACGTGTGTTCCTCTTTTTATGACTTGTTTTCTACTCTGATAACTATTTGATACAGTTCTATACTTTGATGGGCTTTTCGAATGAATGAATGGTTATTTTGGTTGACTTAAAAACAAAAAATTTTATTTGGTATTTTTGGGACGTTACAAGTTGGTATCAGAGCCTTGGTTTGAGGGATTCGAGCACACTTTCGAGTGTGTTTGAACTCAAACTGAGGAAATGATATATTTTCAAAAGAAAATGGTTTTCAAAAAAGTGTTTTTAGAAAGAAAAGGGGTGCGATTCATGCAAACATTCGAGCTCAAGTAAGTATTTCCCAAAATACCATGCATGTTTATGTGTTTCAGTATGTGTATATGTGTATAGAATGCTAGATTAGGGCTAAGGATCTGCTCAGAATTGTATGATAAAATGCTAGGAGAGATGCCCTTGTATGCCTGTTCTATGAGCCTTTAGAATTTCATGCTAGTATAGGTTCTTAAGTTGGAAGTATAGGATTGCCAGATTAGGCGATGCACAAGTTTAGATAACTCAACGCTCGAATGTTGCTTCCTTTGTGCTTTTAGAGACCCCCATTAATATCAGTTAACTATTAACAGAATATGCTAGGTTACATGTTACATGGATTAGATAATATTAGAAGGTTATGTTTAACTCTATTGCGCAACTCTTGTTTGAGTTTAACCGTTTTAGCATGAGACCTTGCAGTCGAAGAATTATCTAGTTCCTATTGCATGTAATTATATTCGTAAGGTAGTTAGCAGGTGTTAGTGGGATTTTCTTCTACAACTGATGGCGGAGAGGGGTATGAAAGGAACCCTAGGAGAATGTAGGAAGTATGTTAGAATGTCAGATGTATTTTTTTAGTAGGATTGGCGGATGTTTGGTAGTAGGGGAGTCACTTAGGGGAATCGCGGAAACCCTTGAGGAAGGTACAGATAGATGTGGAAGGTAGTATTGGGCCCGTCTACTGAAAGCACATGATCTGTACTCGAGTCAAGGGAAGTCATGGGGATACTAAGGAACTCACAGGGTGTGGGATTCTTTGAGTATTTTCTGATTGTTTGCATTGTTTATTTTCAGTATGGTGGTCACTCGAGGAGGTTCTAGTTCTAGTGATAGGCCGGGTTTGGGCTCTGGGGCCGACCCGAATGATAAGAGGATGTGAGAGTTCATATCATCTGAGATTACCCACAGTATTCTGGAGCAGACCCTTGTGATATTTGGTACGATCAAGGAGGGCATTATGGAGATTCTGGATGGGCGTCTGGGCGCATTCCTTACTCAGATGGTGGCAATGGTGGGAGCACGCACTCTTACTTTTCGAGAGTTTCATGTATGTGCGACTCTCGAGTTCTTCAGGAGGAAAATGTTGGATTAGTGTCTAAACCCATAACTATATTTGGTATGTACTTGACCCGGTTGTAGCATGGTCCTTTTGGGTTGCCTTCACCAAAGCAACTTGACGGGATGATTTATGGAGAGAGAGGATATTATGGTTTATTAATATATTATATGAATAATATATTAAAAGAGAAATCATATTTATTTAATTAACATTGGTCAAGAATTAATTAAGAATTAATTTCGTGGTCAAAAGAGGTTAATTGAATTAAGGGGATTGAAATTTTAATTATGTGATAGTTACAAAGTTGGGTAAGGAAACCCTAGAGTATAGGGTGGACGAATTCTAAGGATAAGGCCTTAAGGAATTCGTCCAAAGGGGGTTCTAGAATTATCTTATGGGCTGCTTGGTGGCTAAGTAACCAGATAAGGATAATGACTGAAACCCTAATTTCCACACCTATATAAAGACCCCTTAGGCATGAGAGTTCGGCTACACCTTAACCCTAGAAGTCTTGGAGCCGAATTTCCCTCTCCCCTCTCTCTCTTGTTTCATCCTATTGCTTTTGGTGTTTGTTCTGAAAGCTTCAAGATCTACAATCAACAATCAAGGTATTCATCTAACTTGTCTATTTGATATTCAATTGTTTTGTTGTATGCTAGCTTAGGGTTTACAAGCTTTGTATAAATTCGCATGTACAATAGAGAAACCTAGATCCAAAGCTTTAGGGTTTTGCATGTGCACATAGGAATGTTCTTTTTCTCAAAACCCATCAGTGGTATCAGAGCCTTGCTTGGTTTCTATTGTATTTGATTTATTGTATGTTTGTTCATTGCTTAAAATCGATTTTCTTGCCTTCTGCCTGACAGACTCGTCGAGTCCCAAAGTGAACTCGACGAGTCAGTAAGGGACTCAGAGAGTCGGGGAGCCAGACAGAGGGAATTTCGGGATTTTTGCTTATTTTGACTTGGGATAATTACCATAATTGTTTTTAATTAATAAAATCCGAACTTTATTGATTATATGTGATTATCTTTGTCAAAATAAAAGATATTTATCATTTAATTAGATAATTATTACCTTATTTGATAAATCTTAATTATTTGAATTATTTGATCAATTATCTTGCATGAAATTGGATTGGTTCAAAATTAGATAATCACCAATTAATTGTTTAATTATATTATTTGAATTTTGATCTAGATAGTTTTGATTAAAAGTTTAATTTTGAAATAATTAAATTCCAAACCCTAGAATTTTACAAGTTTAAAATTCACCCCTATACCATTATAATAATATAAGAATAATTATTATATATGTATAAGATAAATGGTAGTCTTACCGTTAGTAGGCCTCATTCACGAAGCCGATCTATAAGGGGGGTATAAGGTTGCTGCCTATAAAATGACATTTTAATGGGTGTCCACTCTCACCCACCGCTTCCTTGATTGGTGGAGGGTCGTTAGCTGAACGGGTAGGATAGGGCAACTAAATTCCTCATTAAAAGTATAATGATTAATAAAGTAACTAAATGTTTTTATAAAATTCCCAATCTTAGTTACTTTAGGAAAAATATGAAAATGATGCTATTCCATGAAATTACACTTTGTACCCTTGCCAAGACGTTAGTGGAGCGTGTGTGGTTAACCGACACACTAATTTGGGTCCAGCAAAGGTGGCAAAGGGTGACTCGATGTTTGTCATAGATAAATAGAGCATGTGTGGCTAAGCGGCACATTGATTAGGTGAAGGTAACATCGAGGGCACCATGTACATTTGCATGGTTATTCACACCTTGTTTGTGATCCTCGGTATCCCAGTCACAAACTTGAAGGGCATATCGAGATTTAAACATGCCATTGAAAAGTTCAATGAATCTCAAAAGATCTAGGAGTTTTCAATACATTTAAAACTTAATTTCCTTTTTTGTTTTTTTTGGTGGAAATTAGTGAATCGTCATTCACTTACCTTCAAATTATTTGCAATTTAAATTACGGCATCCCTCTTATAAGCTGTGAATAATGTTGTTGGATCCTAGTCCTAATTTCTCATTTGGGTGTTTAATTGGGGATTCTTGTCTAATCAAACTTTGTCTCTTTTCCTTTCAGATGTACAACTCGAACAACAACAACGCTTCAGGCTCAACCTCTTCAGGCTCGTTCTCACTCATGAAATTGTGTGGGAGGGTGATTTTTGATGGGACCAATTTCAATGATTGGATCTGCAACATCCGCATGGTCACCCGCTACGAGGACAAGGAGTATGTTCTCGATGAAAAGCTGAAAGAGGTCAACGTCAACACTGCTACTCCCGAGGAGATCGCTGCCTTTGAGGCCCACGAGCGAGATGCTACGAAAGTCCATTTCATCATGCTCGCGACTATGACTGCCGAACTCCAAAAGTCCTACAAGGACTTCTACCCCTATGAGATGCATAAGGATTTACTGGACAGGTACCACCAAAGTGCCAGGCAGGAGAGGTACGAGATCATCACTTCGATGATCACTACCAAAATGAGGGACGAAGAGTCTGTCACTGCTCACCTGCAGAAAATGCAGAGATATGTTGACCGCCTGCTGAAGCTAAATGTTAACTTCGATGAAGAGCTGGCGATTGATATTATTCTTCATTCCCTGCCTCCTTGCTACAACCAGTTCCGCATGACCTACCACATGAACAAAGAGGAGGTCACATTGAGCAAGCTTCAAGGCCTGTTGAGGACTGCTGAGAGCAACCTCAAGGACAAATCTGTTGCATCAACTCCTACTGCCGCTGCCCCCGTCTTGGATATTGGGTAGGGGAAGGGTAAGAAGAGGAAGGCTCCATCCAAGAGCCACCACAAGGGAAAGTCTCATGATGGAACCTCTTCTAGTGGAACCAAGGCTGGTCCCACTGCACCCTTCTCCAACCCAAAGGATGCAGAGTGCTTCCACTGCCATGACAAAGGGCATTGGAAACGAAGCTGCCCGAAGTATCTGCAGGAAATCAAGGATGGAAAGATAAAACCATCCTACGCAGGTACTTATACTATTCAATCTGATAACTCATCGCATGCTATTTCTTGGGTTCTTGATACAGGATGTGGTTTTCACATTTGTTCTGATTTGAAGGGCCTAAGAAGAAATAGGGATGTGGAGCATGGAAAGATAAACCTGGTCATGGGAAACAGAAGATCGTCGTCTGTCACCAAGATTGGAGTTTACTCTTTAGTGCTTAGTAGTGGGTTAGGACTAGAGTTGAATAATTGTTGCTATTCGCCAGAAATGGCTAGAAACATCATTTCTTTTCATGGTTTATATAAACAAGGATTTAGATTTCCGTTTGATCATGAAAAAGGTTCTATTAATGCTTTTCTTAATGGTGTTTTCTATTTTGAAGCATTGCCTTGTAATGGAATATATGAAACTGTGATGGTTGTAGACAATTTAGGAAATGATGTATTGTATATCGATTCTTCCAATGATTTGGATAAAGCATGCTTGTGGCATTGTCGTCTTGGACATGTCAACAAGAAACGCATAGCCCAACTCTAAAAACATGGAGTGTTGGAGTCATTCGACCTTAGGGACGATGACGTGTGCGAGTCTTGTTTACTTGGAAATATGACCAAGTCACCCTTCACTGGTTCTTGTGAAAGGGGTGAGGGTTTATTGGATCTCATACACACAGATGTGTGTGGGCTCTTTAGATCCACCACAAGGGATGCAAGCCGCTTCTATGTGACTTTCACTGATGATTATAGCAGATATGGCTATATCTACTTAATCAAACACATGTCAGAAACCTTTGTAAAGTTCAAAGAGTTTAAGCAGGAAGTGGAGAATCAGTTGGGCAGGAAAATCAAGATGCTTCGATCCGATCGAGGTGGAGAGTACCTTAGTCTTGAGTTCCACGACTACCTCAAGGAATGCAGAATAGTTTCGCAATTGACGCCACCCAGGACACCGCAGTTGAATGGTGTACCTGAGAGGCGTAATCGAACCTTGTTGGACATGGTTCGTTCCATGATGAGTCGTGCTTCGCTACCTATCTCATTCTGGGGGTATGCCTTAGAGACTGCCGCCCATATCCTTAACCTAGTTACTACAAAGAAGGTTGCCAAAACACCTGACGAGATGTGGACATTGAAAGCTCCCTCGTTGGCACATATCAAGGTTTGGGGTTGCGAGGCTTTCGTAAGACGAGAGACTCACGACAAGCTCGAACCTTGTAGTGAGCGGTGTATTTTCTTCGGCTATCCACATAAGTCCTTTGGTTATCTCTTCTATAGACCGAGTGACAATGAGGAGAGGGGTATTCCGAGAGCGAGAACTCATAAGACAAGGAGACAATGGGAGGCAAATCGATCTTGAAGAGCTTCATGAATCAAACGATGAAGGAACCTCTAACACTGGCGCTCAACCTGAGGAGGAAACTCCTGTTGAACCGATTGACGAGTCCTTACCTCTTAGACGTTCCAGTAGAGTTAGTGTTCCGCTTGTGTTGTATGGTTTTCATATAACAAGTGAGGGCGATACGTTTATTAGTGATAGTACACTAGTAAATTTGGATGAACCAAACAGCTACAAGGAAGCCATGGCAGGCCCGGAGCCTACAAAATGGAAAGAGGCTATGGACAGCGAGATTCAGTCCATGTATGACAACCAAGTTTGGAATTTGGTTGACAATGTGCTAGGTCGTAAGATGGTCGGGTGCAAGTGGATCTTTAAGAAGAAGACCAACATGGATGGGAAAGTACACACTTATAAGGCGCGATTGGTTGCGAAGGGCTTTACTCAAACTCTCGGAGTTGACTATGATGAGACCTTCTCACTGGTTGTGAAGATAAAGTCTATTAGGGTGATGTTAGCCATTGCTGCATTTCATGACTATGAAATATGGCAGATGGATGTCAAAACCGCTCTCCTTAATGGGAAGTTGGCTGAGGATGTTTACATGAGTCAGCCATAGGGTTTTGTCGATGCAAAGCATCCTAATAGAGTGTGTAAGCTTGAGAAATCCATTTATGGATTGAAACAAGCATCTCGCAGATGGAATCTTTGTTTCGGCGAGAAAGTCAAAGAGTTTGGCTTCCTGCGAAGCGAGGATGAGTGATGTGTATATGTCAAAGCCAGTGGGAGTATAGTTAGCTTCCTCGTATTGTATGTCGATGACATAATACTCATAGGAAACGACATCCCGACCCTGTAGGAGGTTAAGTCCTGGCTTGGGAAGTGTTTCGATATGAAGAACCTCGGAGAGGCTGCCTATATTCTGGGAATAAGGATAGTGAGAAACAGTAGTAAAAGACTGATAGGACTTAGTCAACATACTTACTTGGACAAGGTACTAAAACGTTTTAGTATGGAGAATTCCAAGAAAGGCGAGTTACCAATCCAAAGCAACGCCAAACTGAGTAAGACTCAGAGCCCGAGTACAGAGACCGCGATAGCAGAGATGAGCTGAATACCTTACACTTTCGCGGTTGGCTCGATCATGTATGCTATGACTTGTACTTGCCCTGATGTGGCCTTCGCTTTGAGCATGGTCAACATATATCAAGGGAACCCTGGCAGAGTACATTGGACCGCAGTCAAGAATATTCTTAAGTACCTTCGGAGGACCAAGGAATGGTTTCTAGTCCTTGGTGGGAATGATGACTTAAGGGTGCGAGGGTATAGTGACGCTAGTTTTCAGACAGACCGAGATAATTATCGATCTCAGTCAGGCTGGGTCTTTACCCTAAATGGAGGAGCAGTGACTTGGAAAAGTTCCAAGCAGCAGATCGTAGCTGATTCAACGTGCGAATCAGAGTAAATAGCAGCGAGCAAAGCGTCAAAGGAGGCGATATGGTTGAAGAACTTCATCAGAGACCTTGGAGTTGTGCCATCCATAAAGGAGCCTATGGAGATTTTCTACAATAATGAAGGAGCGGTTGCCTTGACCAAGGAACTGAGGGATCATGGCAAATCTCGACATATCGACAGGAAATATCACTTTATTAGACATCGGGTGGAAGAGGGACTCCTCGTAGTGAAGAGGGTATCGTCAGAGGATAACCTAGCAGATCCCCTTACGAAGGGACTAAGCAGGGTTAAGCACTTGCACACGCTAGGAGCATTGGGCTGAAGGACGATATTATTTTAGATTAGATAGTTGCGAAACGTGTAATAGATAAATTGTAATTAACATTTGATGATTAAATAAAGAAGTATTATTTATAAGTAAAGTTACTGTATTGTGTTAATTATTTACCTATTGTTTCACTTTGCATGTTTTGACTTCCTGAATAATAAGATTGTTCGAGCAATCCATAGTCTCTTATACTTTGGAAGTAGGTATGAAAGAAGACTGTCATGAGTTGGTTGTAGACTGTCTAAAGTGTATTAAACATAGCAAAGGTTTGCTGCAACATTCATGAGTGCTTATGAAATAAGATTTGAGTATTGGATTAAACCCACGCTTGCTGGCATCACTTCATGGAATTTATCACGAGTGATCGCAAGACGATAATATCATATAGTCTTTAAACCTAGATATATAGTTTATTTTTTGCAAGTTGGTTGTGCGTTGATGATGCGTAAACGCATCAGTAACTTCAAGTTATAAAACGCATTATTGTGCATGATTTGATGAGTGAATAGTAAATGCATATAAGTCGAAGTTTATCTGTTCCTTTTATCCTAAGAGGGTAAAAGCGATATCTGGGCCCCTCGATGATTTTGTTTGACTTATGTGTCGGGCCTGGTCAGGACTGAGTTGATGTGTTCAATTAAGTTCTATGTCGGACGAATTAGAGATCAAGAAACAAACTGCTGGACAATAAGTATGACTATGTTCCATGTATTTGTCCACACGATATCTTGAGAACGGAGGATTATACCATCCCTTGTCTAAAGGACGAGTCAGAGTTCGACAACGGCTTTTGAGAGTTACGATTGCTAATCGGATCCTGAAGTCATACTTGCATTTATAGTTATTACACTTATCTAAGTGGGAGACTGTTGGATTAGTGTCTAAGCCTATAACTATATTTGGTATGTACTTGACCCGGTTGTAGCATGGTCCGTTTGGGTTGCCTTCACCAAAGCAACTTGACAGGATGATTTATGGAGAGAGAGGATATTATGGTTTATTAATATATTATATTAATAATATATTAAAAGAAAAATCATATTTATGTAATTAACATTGGTCAAGAATTAATTTTTTGGTCAAAAGAGGTTAATTGAATTAAGGGAACTGAATTTGTAATTATGTGATAGTTACAAAGTTGGGTAAGGAAACCCTAGAGTATAAGGTGGACGAATTCTAAGGATAAGGCCTTAAGGAATTCGTCCAAAGGGGGTTCTAGAATTATCTTATGGGCTGCTTGGTGGCTAAGGAACCAGATAAGGATAATGACTGAAACCCTAATTTCCACACCTATATAAAGACCCCTTAGGTATGAGAGTTCGGCTACACCTTAACCCTAGAAGTCTTGGAGCCGAATTTCCCTCTCCCCTCTCTCTCTTGTTTCATCCTATTGCTTTTGGTGTTTGTGATTAATTAGAGGCACAACATTTGGGGTGGTAAAGTTCTCAAAGCTTCAAGATCTACAATCAACAATCAAGGTATTCATCTAACTTGTTTATTTGATATTCAATTGTTTTGTTGTATGCTAGTTTAGGGTTTACAAGCTTTGTATAAATTTGCATGTACAATAGAGAAACCTAGATCCAAAGCTTTAGGGTTTTGCATGTGCACATAGGAATGTTCTTTTTCTCAAAACCCATCAGAAAGAACCCATTGTTAGCAGGCGATGGTTGGCGGACATCGCGAACAATTTTTGGACTAGCTTCTGCCCCAAAGGGTCGAAGGTCCGATTTGCATCCTTTCTTCTGAAAGACAGAGACTGTGATTGGTGGGAGGAGGAAGACCATACCTTAAGAGGCGAGGATATTGAGACAATAAAATGGGAGGATTTTGTGATGAAATTCAGGGCTGAGTTTGCACCAGTGATCGAGGTTCAACAACTGGTGAGGGAGTTTCAGGACCTTCGCCAGACTACTAAGACTGTGGAGGAGATCACCACCATGTTCCGTGAAAGGGCTTTATTGGTTGTGCAGTATGTAGCGAACTAGGAGATGAAAAAGACGAGGTACAATGATGATGGGTTTTGAGCATATCTACAATCCTATGTGATCTTGCAACCCTAATTGCTTTGGATCTAAGTTTTTCTCTATTGAACATACAAATATGAACACCAAAGCAATAACCCGAGATCTAGTATATACAATTTCGAAATTCACATATATATTGGTGTTAGAAGATTACCTCACTTGTTATATTGTAATAACAAGAACAGTCCTTGCTTGATCTTGACTTCTGAAAGCTTAGTGCCCCAAGTGTTGCACCTCTAATGGAGTCACAAACACCCAATGCAAAGGATGAGTTGGAGAGATGAGAAATCGGCTAGGGTTTCTCTTAGAAGAATAGAGGCCGAAATTCCTTAGGTTAAGAGGGTTTATATAGGGCTAGGTTGCATAACCTTTAATCTGGACTTGAATAAGGAAACCCTAGTTCCTAACTTAAGCCCAAAGCAACCCATAGACCTCCTTAGTGAGACCTTGGACGAAATATTATGGGGTTGCCCATAAATTTTGTCCACTCGACTTACAAGGAGTCCTAAGCCCATTTTTACAACTATTAATGATTTGCAAAACAACCCCTTCATTATTAATCAGTTCCTTTAATCCCAAAATTAATATCAAATTAATTTCTGATTAATCACTAACTAATAATATGATTTCCAAATAATATATTAATCTTGTATATATTAATAAAATTATTCTGAGTACCAATTTATTATTCATATAATAAATCTTACTCTTTCTCTCCACTAGTCATCCTATCAAGTTTCATGAGTGAAGGAAACCCAAAAGGACCATGCTACATATCAAATCAGGTACATACCAATTATAGTTATGGGCTTAGACACCTAATTCAACAATCTCCCACTTGGATAAGTCTAATAACTATTATTGCAAGTATGACCTCAAAATTTGACTAGCAATCGTAGATTTCAAAAGCCGCTGTTAAACTCTGATCTTATCAGTAACGCGTCCTTTAGATAAGTGACCAAATATTCCTACGTTCTACAAGATATCGTATGGACATGAGACAAGGATTTTAATCAATCTCTTACCAATAGTTGTTTCCCGATTTCCGATTTATAACGACTGACTAATTGAACAAATCAAATCAGTCCAGGCTTGGCCAAGCGCTTAGGGTGTCATCACTAATTCATCGAGGGGCACACCGATATCGCTTTTATCCCATTTAGGGTAAAAGGAACGGATAAACTTTTACTCATATGCTTGCACAATTTACTCATCAAATCACACACAACAATACGTTTTATAACATCAAGTTACTGATGCGTTTATGTATTATCAATGCACAACCGATTCGTTAACAACAACTCATATGTCTCCGTTTCAAGAATATAAGATATTATCGTCTCACAATCACTCGTGATAGAAGCCATGAAGTGATTCAAATGAGCATGGGTTTAATCCAATACTCAAATCCTATTTCAGGAGTACTCATGAACACTACAACAAACTTGTGTTATGTCTAAGCACTTAGACAATCTACAGTCAAATTCATGATAGTCTTAATTCACTACTTACTTCGAAAGTATGAACGACTGTGGATGTTTGAATAATCCAATTATTCAGGAAGTAAAACATGCGAAATGAAACACAAAAATAACCTAATCCAATATGGTCTCAAAACTTTTGAATATAAATAAAACACTTATTATTTAATCACCAAATTGATTAGACCTTATTCATTGTATAATGTTTCGAACCATCAACTTAATACTTGAATTAAAACAATAGTCATCCCATGCTCCAAGCATGCACACTATGTTTATCTATGGTCCTTTCTTTGTGAAATAGATCAATCGAACACATTCCCAATGATGCTCATTTCGGAATTCCAAATCCTTATCACAAGTGTAAGAATACCAAATTTTTGCCACTACTAAAATCTGTTAGAGTCTAAACTTACATGCAATGATCCTTTTGTAATGTATGGGCACCAAAGTCATAGAGACTTGGCCAATGATATTACAAAACATTCCATTTGAGATGAAGTCTCACATTCAAAGTAAATTCCTTTGAACATCCTTCTTGCATAAAAGTTTCTAACTCACATATAGATTCTCAATATCCAACACCCATAATGGGAACATTTGCATATTCCCATATGACTATCAATTCTGAGCAGAGTTACATCTTCTCAGAACATGTCAATATGATCCTTCCAAAATTATATCATACTTACATGTGACAACCGTCAATTTTTGGCCAAGTCAAAGTCAACCAAAGTCAACGAGTCAAACCGGTCAACTCATCTAACCCTTGTACATTAGGGTTTCCATTATGTTTCTTATTGAACAACTCGCAATCTTAATACAAAGTATCACTTAGAGTTTTCACGTGTTCGGAAATTCTAAACCCTAATCAGGGCAAGTGATGAAACTACTCGATAAAACATTATTCCTTAACCAAGGGGCATATAATAATCATAACGAGACTTAACGGGATGTACAAACCTTGTGTTACGAAGCCAAACACTCAAAAAGGTCACAAAAGAAGTCTATCCCAATCTCTTTCACTCTAACTCTCCCAAAACTCTCTAAGTAGGAGAAATCGCTACAAGTGTGTGTAATCTCTCCCAAATCTCTCCAAGTATGTGAAATCTCTCCCAAATCTCTCTCTGTATGAGAAATCTCTCCAAGAATGGGAAATCTCTCTCTGTATGAGAAATCTCTCCAAGAATGTGAAATCTCTCCCAAATCTCTCCAAGAATGTGAAATCTCTCCCAAATCTCTCTCTGTATGAGAAATCTCTCCAAGAATGTGAAATCTCTCCCAAATCTCTCCAAGTATGTGAAATATCTCCCAAATCTCTCTCTCTGTATGAGAAATCTCTCCAAGAATGTGAAATCTCTCCCAAATCTCTCTCTGTATGAGAAATCTCTCCAAGAATGTGAAATCTCTCCCAAATCTCTCTCTGTATGAGAAATCTCTCCAAGAATGTGAAATCTCTCCCAAATCTCTCTCTGTATGAGAAATCTCTCCAAGAATGTGAAATATCTCCCAAATCTCTCTCTGTATGAGAAATCTCTCCAAGAATGTGAAATCTCTCCCAAATCTCTCTCTGTATGTCAAATCTCTCCAAGTATGTCAAATCTCTCCCAAATCTCTCTCAAAATCTCTCTCAACTCCTTATAATCACTCGAGGCATCCCGGCCCTTAAATTAGTCGAAAACCGCTCGAAAACGGAAGTTTACACGAAAAACAGCCTTAAGGAGCCGAAACCCCTCTTAGGAGCTGAAACTCCTCTTAGGAACCGAAACTCCTCTTAGGAGCCGAACCTCTTAGGAGCCGAACCTCTTAGAACCGAACCTCCTAAGAACCGAAACCCTCTCAACCGAAATGGACCGAGCGCTCGGTCTATTTCGGTCCTCTGACAATTCCAAACCGAGACTCTCCCTTCCTACCTTCGGTCCGAGAAGACTTCCCACCTTCTGTCCGAGGAGCGAGCCTGCGCAGCCGAACCCCTCCACTCTCGGTTCCTCTTCTACTCTCGGTTCCCATGCACAACCGAGCCTCACCTTCGGTTCTAAGCTCCTAAGGAGCCGAACCTTCGCATCCTCGGCCTGAATTTCGGAATTTGGCAGTTTTTGCCCGATTTTCAATATTTTTAGCGTTTTGAGCCCGTTTTTCGATATTTTAACGCGGGATTTTCACCCAAAATCATATTTTAACATATAAAACCCCTTATTTCATAATTAATCACGTTTTGGGGCATAATCCTTATCCAAGAAGAGTGGGTGGGATATTATTGGTGGAGTGTTGACTTTGCTTTATTGTATGACACAAGCAACCCCCATGCCCACTCCATTAACCACCCTTGTCCTTCCACCATACCTGGTCATTCAAAAGTACTTTCCCCACCATTTGACCAGCCACACTCTTGGTCAAAGGCTGAAAACTCCTATCTCTCCTCACTTTCCTCTCATTTCTCTCATTTTTCCTCCAAAAGACAAACATCATTCTCTCTCAATTCTCTCTCTAGATTTCGAGATTCAAGACCATTCTCCAAGCTTTTCTTCTACTATTGGTAAGCATTATCATCCTCCACAAGATTATTTGACTTCTTTCTACTCAAATCATAGATATCTTACATAAACATCATCACATTCATGTTAGATCTTCGAACCTTCAAGGCATCTTCTTAGTGTTCTTGAGTAGAACACTTCTTTTCTTCAACATCCATCCACTAAGAACACACAAGGTGAGTTCATACCCCTACATTTTCATGTTTTCTTTAGTTTTCAGGGGGGGAATACAAGTTAAAATACCAAAAACAAATGGATTTTTACTACTTGAAAAAGGTTTTACTCTCAAAACAAATGGGTTTTTCATATCTTACGTAATAAACTATAATAGTAATAGTTTAAGGAATTCATATCACTAATTTATTCAGAAAAGGTGATTTTACTTCCTTCACGGAAGAGGTTTTAATATCAAACTATGTGTAAACTAGTTAACTTAGATTGTGAGGCAATTCTCTCCCCGTACGTTCGAGTACGGGATCCCAATTCCTGTAAGTTATAACCAGAGTCTCTTGTAGGGAGAGCGTGATAATTGTGTATAGATCTATATTGGGTTTGACACCCCACACCTTGCTGCTAGCTACAGTGGGACCTGCAGGTCTACGGGTGACAAGAGTCATAGTATCTTAACGTCTGAAAAACGTTGTGCAGGTTATTTCTCGTCATAGTATGGTTATAGCGACTCACATAGGTAGTTAACAATCTTTCAAGTTTACATGCAAAATTTTACTTTGAAAAGGGGTTTACTTCTAAATCAAACGAGTTTATGTCGATTTAAACTTGCATGAATTACTTTAAGTATGGAAAAATACTTGTACACTTTCGGTCTTAGGATTAAAGACAACACATAACACATAAAGTTTACGGGATTTTTCTCAAATCAAAAAGGGTTTTATGCCGATTTAAAACCACTTTTATATCTTTAAGTATGGAAAATACTTGTTTATTTTCGGTCCTGGGATTTAGGACCAAATAACTTTTATATGGAAAATATAGGATTTTCTTTGGATCATATTTCTATCAAAACTATTTCATCTATGATTGTTAGACTTCAGCTATAATTGCTAAGTGTATATGATAGAGTTATATAAGAATTTAGTCACAATCAACTTAGAATTGGTGGGCCCGCCTCACTTCCTGTTCCTTGTTTGGTTGTGGACCTAGGGCAGACCCATTATATTCAACGGTTTATTTAACTTAAATTTTATATAACTTATATACGCTGGGCGATTATAAAAGGAATCTACAAGTCTTTCTAGGGTTCATTATCGCATAACATAGGAGCATTCATTTCACGCTTAATTAAGAAAATATCGGATTTTCTGGAAACATACTTTGTCGCTTTTACAAGGAAAAAGGTTTCTTTCTCAAACAAAACTCTTATGAACTCACCAACTTAATTGTTGACACTCTTTTCAAAACTACTTGTATTCTCAGGAAATCAGTGAAACAGGGAAAACATCAGCACTTTGAGGATGGGACGTTAAATCGTCAAACAATTTATTTTGTCATCATAATGTAATTGATTTTGAAACATGTAAACATATACTATGGTGTAACCTTTTCAATTATATTTATGATGGTTGTATTTACTTTGAGCACTATTATACTCGTTGTTGTGATAGTTTACATGAAGTCCTCCACCCCCGGACGTTTCCGCCATCCTTGGTTTGGGGGTGTGACATTACAACTGTCCACAAGCAACCAATCTTCAGTGAACCTTAGATTGTCCTTGAAAGTTGTTTAAAAAATTTAGTCACATCAAGTTCTGGTCCTTTTTCCCTCTTAATGCCATAGGCATTTGGAAAATTAGAACGAGTGAATATTATATCATATGCAATCTATCCTATATCTAAAGCATATGGGGTACGATTCATAATGTCTTACATAAAGACATGATAATAGACTAGTCTCTCGCTATAACATTTCCATATATTGAATTTCCTATGTTGAATCATTTCAACATGACATTAATATATGTTCATGACTAAGTTCTATTAAAATTTTAATCTAAAGTTTTAGATTCGAAATGAAGTATTAATGCCCTCTTCCTTAAGACCTTACTATAGCGAAACAATTCCCAAATTCTGCAACTTTGCAAATTTAGAACTTTGTTTCCTATAAATGGCATTGCTAACTTGCAATACCTTACATAATAATCACGCTCCCACTAGCATAACAATTATGTTCTTACCAGCATATCAATTATGCTCCTACTAGCTTTGACATGTATCCAAAAATCAACTAGACTTCTAGAAATCAATACCTATTGACTTCCTTACAAAAGTTCAGATTTCTGATATGTAGTGCTACGAAAAGTCTTTATCTAGACTTCTCAAGCTCATACACCTTTCATTAGACAGCTCATGAGTGTGTCTGAACCCTTTCATAACTTATAGCTATAAGTCCCGAACCTTCAAACTATTTTCCATTTCTCACAATTCGAACTATGAAAAGGGATTCCGTAATCATACTCGAATTTGAGAACGCAATTAACACAACTGCTAACTCTTTAAAATCTACTACTGAAAGCGTTTCCTTATAATCATTTTCATGAAGTGGAGAGAAACCTCTTGCCAGTTAGATCTTAATATGTATGTGTTCCTATCCATGTGAATTTTTCATTTCCAACCATTATCATAAGACAAGGTTTATGAAAAATTCAAACTCATATGGACTGAACTTGCTTAATCTTAATTTCTTGTCATCCGGCAGCACAAGGGCCTACCAGCGCTTCCAAGTTATTGAGCGACTCACCCACACTGATTAATGTACTTTCACTAATTAATGTAATTCGCCTTATACATTCAAATGAGAACTCATAGAGCTCACATGCATAGTCAACTTAACTGGAATGGGCACAAAAACAAGAATATTTCAACACGATAGGTTATCAACCTCAGGTCGTGTGCTAGTGATAACTAAAAGGTTTATTCTCTATTATCTCCTGAAACTTTTCAAGATAAACAAGACTCCCACTATCCTCTTGACATATAAGATTCTATGTCAAGGAACATTCCTCGACAAACAAATATTCAAGAGTTAGTGTGGGTTCGTATCAAGAAATAGTTCATCTAATTGGTCTTAGTTGGTCTTTGTTTAAACTAAAACATCACAACTACAAATTTCAAATGTGCAAGAGTAAGAAAACATTTCTACTCCACATTTCATGTGGTGTTGTAAACCAACTTAGAACATGTTACTCAAGGTACAACTTGAAATAACTAGAGTATAACTCTAAAACTTGTTTTTGGAACGAAGTATGACTCATCTTCTTGATTTAACCATTTCAACAATACCCGATTCCTCTTCTTAATCATATAAATGCACTAAGGTGTCCTTAGAGGATCAATTGTGACATGGTTCCATAATCATTAGGATGATTATAAAACTCGATAATAAAGTACTCTCCTTTCCTTTCAGATTGGAGAAACTTTTATCTTTCTGCCCAATGGATTTTTTTCTTATTCGTTCTGCTATACTTTGAAACTTTTCAAGGTATCAGAATTACACTTAATCTTGTAAGAATAACCATATTTACTGAACCATTAGTAAATCATGACTAATAAACTTATCGTCCTTTGTGGTGGATCTGACCAGTGCACATCAATGTGTACTAGATCCTTTAGTATTTCACTTGACTCACATACATATGTGAACAAGGAATTAGTCTCAATATCCAAAGATCAAGATTCCCATACATCATACAATACAAATTGCATGATTCCAAGTTTCTGTCCAATTGAAACTTGGGTGATGAGAATCCTTCCTCACTTGGTAAATTATGACTCTACCACAAGTGATATAACTAAGAATCAAATCCATTCTCAACATTGCTAATAATAGAAATACAAACACCAATTTTCATAAATGCCATTGCAAGGAAACGTAAGATAAGATAAAATCAAAATTTATTTTATTTGATAAAATGCGGAAAACTTGTCCTTACAATGCAAATACAAATCAAAACTATGTTTCTAAATATTCCTAAGCAATCTATCATAACTCCTAAGCAGCAGCTTAAAAATCTGATCATCGAATCATGTGACCGAAATCCATCTCTTCACGATCAGACTCAGCTTACTATTCTTTTAAGCTTCCTTCTTTCTCTTCGATCCTACAAAACATCAAAATGTGATTAACACATCATGTAATAAGAATCTATAAATAGGAACTTAATAGAGTTAGATAGTGGAAGTACCTGAAGTAGAGTTATACAATTTGACTTTACTATCTCTTAGATCTCTCAGGTAGTCAGGGTAGCTTTGCTTCTAATGCCCCTTCGATTGACAATAGAAACAGGTGGACTCTTTAGAATTTGCACATGGAACTATCTCAGAACTGGCCTTTCTCTTAAGGTCAAGCTTTTTGACTTTGGCCAATTTCTCTCCCTTAGGAGAAGAAATCATTTCTGGACTATCATCGTTGTCATTGCTTATGTCCATGGAAAATTGGGAAGTAGATATTCCAGAGAAATTTGCTTGACCAGTGCCCCAAAGCATTGCCGCTACAACAACAATTAGCAAATACGTCAGATCGATCAGGGTCACATCGTGGTCTGTCATATAGTAGTCCTTAATGATTTGACTATATGACTAAGGAAGCGATTGAAGAACCAAATCAACGGCCGACTTCCTTGGGAAAACGACACCCAACATTACCAGTCTGTCAATGTGGAGCTTCATCTTCAGAACGTGTGCATACACTTCCATCTCGATGCTTACTTGCCAATAGGGCTTAAGTGACCTTGAACTTTTCAAGTTGACGAAAACATGGGCCAGGGAGAATCACTGGAGGAGGTGGAGGAAGATACGTATGATTTCCAGTTCCACCAATGCACGAAGAAGGGGTTGATCTTTCACCTCGATCGACACGTGGAATATCATCTTCATGAGGAAATCTTTTCCCAAAAGGATAAGGAAGACCATAGTTGTCAGAACTAGACATCTACAAAGGAGAAAATTCAAGTTAGTTGATTTAATCCTTAATATAACATCCAAATGAAATATTAAGTCTAGGACCCAACACAATAATTTACATTTCAGAAGAGGGATGCCGTAATCCAATTGCAAATTGTCTGAAGGTAGGTAAATGACGATTTACCAATTCCACCATGAAAACGAAATTTTAAACGAATTATGTTTTAGATGAAATTCCTAGATCTTTTGAGATTCATTGAACTTTTCAAGGGCATGTTTAATCTCGATTATGCCCTTCAAGTTTGTGACTGGGATACCGAGGATCACAAACAAGGTGTGAATAACCATGCAAATTAGCTTGGTACTCTCGATGTCATTTATCATCTAATCAATGTTCCGGTTAACCACACACGCTCCATAGATATATGATAATTTTCGAGCTACCCATTACCATCCTTTATTAGTCCATATTAGTGTGCCGGTTAACCACACACGCTCCACTAACTGACCAATAAGGTGCAATGTGCAATTTCATGGATTAGCATCAAATTCAAATTTTCCTAAAGTAACTAAGATTGGGAATTTATTGTTAGGTCATATTTTGTGGGTTTGAGTTAGGCATGAATCTGTATAGGTATTGATAGGGTTTGGTCATGTAATGTATGGGTGTTCATGACCGTGAACGTGTGTGCGGCCGTGAACGTGTTTGCGGTTGGTTGCTCCCTTTAAATAGGTGTCAGATGTGTCAGACGACAATAGTTGCATGTGTGTGTTATCCAAGTGTACCAGACGTTTACGATTCTAATAAAACGTGTGTATTGTTGGATTGATCTTGCTTCTACTCTTTATCCTTATTGACTACAACTTGATTTTGTGTTTGATGACTAGTTGGTCCAGATTTGGGGACTTACATTTGGTATCAGAGCCAATCTAGTGTCAAACTAGTTCAAGTTGAGTTTGTGGTTGGAGGATTCTTCATTTTCGTGACTGTTTCAAGCTTGGTTGCTGTGTTTCTGCATTTGCTCGTGAAGTTTAAGGCCAAAGGAATCAAAATCTGCTCAAAATCATCTGTTTTCGTCAAAATCTGGGTGTTTACGGCTTCATCTGTTGAATTGTTTACGGCCGTGAACACTGTATGGCCGTGAACCACTCATCTCAATTGGACCGTGAACCATTCATTGGACCGTAAAACATTTATTGGACCGTGAACCATTCATTGGACCATGAATCATTCATTAACCGTGAATCAACTCTTGTGTACGGCCGTGAACCCTTTGCAGCCGTGAACCCCTCTTGGTTATAGAACTCTTTTCGTTTTCGGTTACACTTTCATTTCAAGTCTTGTTTTCATTCAAATTAAAAAAATTAAGAAAATGGAACCGCAAAACATTCCGGTCAATGAAGTTTCATGCTCTAAATTTTGTGAAATTACTTATAAATTTTTACATGAACAAATCGAATTATTGCGTAGAGAGAACGAGGACCTAAAATACGAAGGCTATACCCCTAGGAAAGGACAAAAACCCCTGAAAGCACAATTAGAAGCAAAAACCAAAGATTTTAGGAAACTTCAGGAAGAGTACTGCAATATATGTGCAAACTATAGATATGTGAAAGAACAACTTGCTGAGTTAACCGCTGAACTTGACACATTGAAAAATAAGTTTGAAAATGCAGATTTTAATTTCAGAAAATTTGATGTGTCAAGTGAAGTAGTTGCGTCAATGATAGAAAATAGTTTGAAATTTAAAGATAACCAGCAAAAGGGTTTAGGGTATGATAAAGTTCCTCCTCCTTTTAATCACACTTATCCGTTTAACCCTTTAACCAAAGAAGAAATGAACAGAGAGGCACATCTCAAATATGGCAAACATGCTGTATTTGTGCCGGAAAGTGGTCCTAAGGTTGAGAATACTAATGTTTCTACTTCCTATGAAAATCCACCATTAAGTCATTGCAAGCAAGCAGCTGAAGAGAGTGTGTCTGATAATAAAATTGTTTCAGAATCTGATGTTTTTGTTTCAAACGATGCTTCTTTTGTTTCTGCCTCGAAAACTAATGTTTTGTCTTGTGATGATTATGTGTCAAAGTCTGATGACTCAAATTTTTTTGATATGTTTGATGATCTGTTTAATAATTCTGATGTTCCTGTTACGAGCACATCTACTCCACCCTCACCAGTCACACAACCTGATTCTTGCACATGTACTTGTGGGAAGAGTAAAGGTGTCATTAAAGAAAATAAACTAGAAAAGAGCGGTACCGACTTTTATGCTAATAAACAGACATGCTTTAACTGTGGTACTGCTGGTCATATTGCTCGCAACTGTCCGAATCGGGCATTTGTTCCTTTTTATGCACAGAGAAGAGAGAACGAGTCACGAGGAAGATCTCTCGTTAGAAAATTCTCGAGATATCGTTCTCATGATAGTGATTGGAATGTCAATAAACACAGAAAACGGGCTGAGCTTTCAAATAATAAACATGTTTTAGATAATAATTCAAATGGTACTTTAGCGAAATCGAACGTGGCTAAGCCAAGATCGGATTCGTTAAAGTCTTCGTTTAGGTCCTCGACTAATTCTAGACGAAAACCCAAACGATCAAAACCAATGAAAAATATTTCAAAATCACATGTAATTGTTTCTAAACCTAAATATGAATGGGTGCCCAAGAATCTAAATGTCCAATCACCTCAGTCTTCTGACAGTGCGTCTGGTAATAAATCAAATTCAAAAATTGCAAAAGGAAAATATGTTGCTAACAAAGGAAAACCCAGTGTTGTTATGACATGGGTTCCTAAATCTAATTGATCCCATGCATTGTGCTGGAACAGCTGCGGAGGAATGTCGTCCGACCCTGGTATGTCGACAACGGTTGTTCCATGCACATGACAGGAGACATCTCCCAATTGCACGACATTCAGAACTTTAATGGGGGTTATGTTTCCTTCACGGGAGGAGATGGATGAAAGATCACGCAGAAAGGAACTGTCACAAACGGAGTGCTTAGCTTTGAGAATGTCAACTATTCTCCTGAGTTAAAGAACAGCTTATTGAGTATCTCACAGATCTGCGACAAAGGCTATTCAACACACTTCACTGACAAAGAGTGCCTTATCTTGAAGCCCGGAATCATTATCCCTGAAGAATGGATCCTGTCTCAACCTCAACGGCGGAGGCAGAATACGTTGCTGCTTCTGCCTGTTGCTCTCAAGTGATTTGGATTCAACATCAACTTATGGACTACGGTTTGAATTTTCTAGAAACTCCAATTTTTTGTGATAACGATGCTGCAATCCAAATCGCTAAAAATCCTGTCCAACACTCCAAAACCAAGCACATCGACATCAAAGTTCATTTTATCAGAGATTGTTATGAGCGTTCACTCATTCGGTTGGAACAGATTCACACCGATAATAATGTGGAGGATCTATTCACCAAACTGTTTAACAAAGCTCGATTCGATGTGCTTGTGGGCTTTCTAAAAATGATACATTTTGAAGACTAATTTTTTTGTTTTAGGTAGTTTAAATTTGCTCATTTACTTTCTTTTCTCTCCTATGCACAAATTTAGGGGGAGAAATAAAACAAAACAAAAATTAGAAAATCAAAAAACCCAAAAATATTAGAAAATAAAAACAAAACAAAAATCAGAAAATCAAAAATCCAAAAATAGTGTTATTTTTGTTTTATTTTTTTTCAGAAAATATGAAAAATCCAATAATAGTATCTCATGATAGTTTGTCTGCAGGTGATGTGTTGGGAAGTGATATCAACAAGGGATAACAGACAATTTTCATTTGTGTAAGGTACCAATGCTGAACTGTCTAGGCTCAGTGTTCAATGCGCTAGTAGGCACGAAAGATTATATGGACTGGACTAGGCATAGTTGGACTAAGAAAAGACTTGACCATCATTGACTTAGATAGTCCCGTTTGGTCTGACAATACGACGCTCGGGTAGATTGAGTAGTGAGATATTCATGGGAACCTGCCGGATACACTATATAATATGTATCTAGAACTGTGGCTTAACTTTTCCTCGATGTACAGACTCATGTCCGTAATTCCGGTACTGACGGGGCGACTGGGGAATTCCAATAAAGTAGATCTGTAGAAGGTTATTTTCTTGCTTTATTTCTATCAGTCATATGTTGCCTCCTCTACGTGATCGAAAGATCCGACCTGGACTGCAACATATGCAATTCTATCTCTCTGCATCTTATTATCTATGCAATTCTTTCTATCTGTAAACCATATGCTGTCTCCTTTGCGTGATTGGAAGAGATTCGACTTGGAACACAGCATATGCACCATTCTACTTCTCAAACCCTCTAACTCTGGTTAGTCATATGTTAATCCCTCTGCGAGATTGGAAGATCCGACCTGGGTGTACAACATATGCATTCTAAATCTGGCTTCTCCCATAATAATTGTCTACTCATCTAAAGTAAGGAGTATTTTGGAAGTCCTTGATTATTGGGGTATATCAGGAAGCGGGAAACATGTTCTAGTACATCTAAAATTGAACATTTATAGGTTGTCTGTAGATCTCGCTGCTAAATTTAGGTGGACAACAATATCATTGGTCGTCGTCAGCTGAATGGTCCTTTAGGAATATTATTTAGGTCCATAGGGTAAAATGTCTTGTCACTTGTAGCATGTCCAAATTTGTCACAATTTTTCGTGCTTAGGTGGACCACAATACCGGCGATTGACCAGATTTATTCATAAAGGTGGAGGTACCGAAAAACAGATTAAGGCTGTCTAAAAACTTTGATCCCAAAAATCACAAATTGGAAATGGTGAAAAGAAATTAGTGTTATTTTATTTTTATTTTTAATTTTTTCTAAAAAAATTTAAAAATTTAAAAAATTGTTAGTTTGAATTTAATTTTTTTTATATATATGTTTTTTTAATTTTTAAGTCTTCAAAATGTTTTATTAATTTGGATGTATTGGGGTTTAGATTTGAGGCTATTGGGTTTGCAACCCATGGGTTTTGAGCAGGATAATGATTTAAGGCTAAGTAATGAGGATCTCGATGCTTTCTTTGACACTGTCCATGATGTTGTACAACCTGCAACGGAGACAGAAGGAGTTAGTGGTGTTCTCAAAGTGACGTCTCCAACTCTTGATCAGATGGCCGACACCTCAGCGAATATGCATACAACTTCAAAGATTCCTCCCCTTCCAGTTGCTACTCTAATCTCTTTACCATATGAGAGTGATCTTATTTTGACACAAGCCTCCCGGCCTCAAATCAAAAGAAGAAAAGTTGATCCTAGGTCGGGAGAGCTTCTAAGGGAACAAGTGCCGCGTTTCCAACAATCAACTGCTGCTGCATCACCAGCCCTACAAACCCCTGAAGAAAGTCAAGTGCTGAAAGAGGGTCCAAGTGTTATTCGATCTTCTCATGAAGCCGGGATGCTGTCTTCGAGAGGCTTGCTAGGTTGTTGGAGCAACACAATTTTGACGCTTCTACCCGAGCCAAATGCATATCTATTGGTGAAGGAAGCTCAGGGGGAGCGGACCCATCATTATCAGATCTTAGAGCAGCAATTGGAGTATTGTACCATAAGATTATTGAAAAAGACGTTTTGATTGGAAACCTCGACGTTCGAGTTTCCGAGCTTGAAGAAGAAAATACATTAAATTCAAAACAAATCTCTGCTCTACAACTAAACCTTGGAGCCCTAACTGCTGGATACTTCGACTTGAAGAACAAGCTTATTGCAGAATTTAGTGACAAGTTCAAGACCACAGTCGAAGATCCAAAGGCAGCCGAGACTTCTCAATCTATACCAGCCAGTACATCACAATCTGATCAGCTTGATAACAATCCTCCAGTCAGAACCACAACAATCGTTGACTAATTTGAAACTGAAGCAGCTCAAGCGCCTCCAAGAGTTACTCTTAAGCGAGCCCAACAATCAGCATCTTCTAAGAAGAAGGGGAAATGGCTCTTCATAAAAAATTCTGATCAGAATGTTCGTGGAGACCAGCCCCAACTCACTATGACGGATCTCGGAAAAAGGCGGTTCAGAGATAGATACGGTGACCGATCAGGGATTCGTATGTGGGGTTTTCACGATCAATTAAACTGCTGGCTGATCAAACGCAAGAGCAGGAATGTGGAATACTACAAGCACAAAAATGATTTCTCTTCTTTGACGAAGGTGGATCTTACTGAGATCTCTGAAGCTCCATTCTCCAATCCTGCCAATGACCCTCGTGGAACAGACTTCAAACTCTTCTTGGAAAACCAAGTTAAGAGACAATCTGATGGGATGAAGACCGCTGAATCTTTCCTGGAGAGAGCTAAATATGTGTTTGACCCAAAGACCAATAAGAACTTCACGAATGTCATGTGGCCCCCTCGACAGATCAGATGAAACATATCCCGATTGTGAATAACTTTTGTGATGGATCACTACACACGATGGAATACTGGGTCTATGATGATGCCACAGCTTCTGCTGTCATCAAATTCCCAGATGTTGTGTTTCGCATTATTGACAAAAGGGATCTGCTACAATTTGGTGAAAGGGACATCCACACTTTGGCTCATCATCAAATTTTATGCCATGAAGAGATTTTTAAGGTTGCTGCTAAGGCGTTCACAAGCATGATTGCAGAGATTATCGATAAAAAGATGTGGCTGGGTGCAATGGGCAGATCGGACGTGCTGGTCATCGAGAAAGACTAAATTCATGCTATCCTCAAACCAAGGGGGAGACTGTTAGGTCATATTTTGTTGGTTTGAGCTAGGCATCAATCTGTATAGGTATTGATTGGGTTTGGTCATGTAATGTATGGGTGTACGGTTGTGTGTTTGCGGCTGTATGGATGTTCACGGCCATGAACGTGTGTGCGGCCGTGAACGTGTTTTCGGTTGGTTGCTCCCTTTAAATAGGTGTCAGATGTTTCAGACGACAGTAGTTGCATGTGTGTGTTATCCAAGTGTACCAGACGTTTACGACCCTAATAGAACGTGTGCATTGTTGGATTGATCTTGCTTCTACTCCTTCTTATCCATATTGATTACAGCTTGATTGTGTGTTTGATCACTAGTTGGTTCCATATTTGGGGACTTACATTTATAAAATCATTTAGTTACTTTATAATCCATTATACTTTTAATGAGAGTTTAAGTGTCCTATCAAACTTGTTCGGCTAACGACCCTCCACTGGTCAAGGGTGCGGTGGGTAAGAGTGGATACCCAATGACGGTCATTTTACAGGCTGCTTCCTTAAACACCCCTTATAGACCAGGATCGTGAATGAGGCCTACTAACGGTAAGACTGACTTTTCTCTTATACATATATAATATTAAACTTTTAATTCTATAATAGTATAAGGGTGTATTTTAAACTTGTAAAATATTAAGTGGTTTAATCTTTTAACAAATTAATCTTTAATTTAATTAAATTTAAACCTATCTATGGATTTATTAATTGTCTTTTAAATAGGTGTCAGATGTTTCAGACGACAGTAGTTGCATGTGTGTGTTATCCAAGTGTACCAGACGTTTACGACCCTAATAGAACGTGTGCATTGTTGGATTGATCTTGCTTCTACTCCTTCTTATCCGTATTGATTACAACTTGATTGTGTGTTTGATCACTAGTTGGTTCCATATTTGGGGACTTACATTTATAAAATCATTTAGTTACTTTATAATCCATTATACTTTTAATGAGAGTTTAAGTGTCCTATCAAACTTGTTCGGCTAACGACCCTCCACTGGTCAAGGGTGCGGTGGGTAAGAGTGGATACCCAATGTCGGTCATTTTACAGGCTGCTTCCTTAAACACCCCTTATAGACCAGGATCGTGAATGAGGCCTACTAACGGTAAGACTGACTTTTCTCTTATACATATATAATATTAAACTTTTAATTCTATAATAGTATAAGGGTGTATTTTAAACTTGTAAAATATTAAGTGGTTTAATCTTTTAACAAATTAATCTTTAATTTAATTAAATTTAAACCTATCTATGGATTTATTAATTGTCTTTTAATTAAAACACTTAATTGATTAATTAATAAAATCAATGAGGATGTATTTTTAAACTGTTAAAAATATTAGAGTTTTACCATTTAAATTTCCAAAAAATTAAAACTTTTAATTTCAAATTCAAACTATAAAACCAAAGGGTGTAATTTGAAACTTTTCAAAATCTATGTTAAATCTTTGAATCAAAACAATCTTAAATTATCCAAATTTAACCAAATCCTTTGATGTTGATAAGGATATGATGATACCAATCATAAAAATTGATTTTACGCAATAAAAACAAATATGGTAGTTATCAAAATCAAAATCGGATCTGAAAATCGAAATTTTAGGTAACATACGAGTCAACTCGTTGAGTTCACCCAACTCGTCGAGTTCATTATGGGCTCGTCGAGTTCATGTGACAGACAGGAAAAAAATTGATTTCTTGTTCTTTGGACAGTTCACTCTTGTGCTAATTCAATTGAAAAACATCTTAGGCTCTGATACCACTGATGGGTTTTGAGCATATCTACAATCCTATGTGATCATGCAACCCTAATTGCTTTGGATGTAAGTTTTTCTCTATTGAACATACAAATATGAACATCAAAGCAATAACCCTAGATCTAGTATATACAATTTCGAAATTCACATATATATTAATGTTAGAAGATTACCTCACTTGTTATATTGTAATAACAAGAACAATCCTTGCTTGATCTTGACTTCTGAAAGCTTAGCGCCCCAACTGTTGCACCTCTAATGGAGTCACCAACACCCAATACAAAGGATGAGTTGGAGAGATGAGGAAATCGGCTAGGGTTTCTCTTAGAAGCATAGAGGCTAAAATTCCTTAGGTTAAGAGGGTTTATATAGGGCTAGGTTGCTTAACCTTTACGTTGGACTTGAATAAGGAAACCCTAGTTCCTAACTTAAGCCCAAAGCAACCCATAGACCTCCTTAGTGAGCCCTTGGACGAAATCTGTTGGATAAGGTGTCTAAGTCCATAACTATTTCTGGTATGTACTTGACCCGACCCGACATGGTCCTTTTGGGTTGCATGGCACCATGCAATTGGATAAACTAAAATGAGAGAAATAACACTTATGGTTTATTAATATATTATAAGTTCTAATATATTAATAATATTATTTAATTAGTTTGATCAAGAATTAATTTAGAGTTAATTAAGTGATCAAAAGATAACTAATTAAATATATGGGTAGATTATGTAAATCTTCCATATCTTATATAGTGGGCTAAGAGGCTCCATGGATTATCAAGTTGGGTTCCACCCATAGGATGCTCCATGGATGCTCCATGGGAGTTACAAACCCATGGGTCATGGAAATGAAGAGTCATGACACATTAGGGTTAAATGGTGTAACCCTAGATGTGTCAACACTATATAAGAAACCCATTCTCCACCAAAATCGGCTACACATAAGAAACAAGAGGGCTAGGCCGATTTTAGAAGTGTGTATTCTCTCTAAAGTCATTCCAAAAGCATTTGGTGTTGTGTGAAGCATTTAAGGCATCACACTTGGGGTGCTAGGCTCACAAGGTTTCAAGGATCATAAGCAACAACAAGGTAAGTTATTCTATCTTTCATGCAAGTTAAAATTTGTTCCCCATGTATGCTAGATAGGAATATAACCTTGGAATTCAACTTTGCATGATAATTAGACAAACATAGATCCAAGGTTATTAGGGTTGCATGTACACTTAGGAAGTGTTAGAATGCTCAAAACCCATCAGTGGTATCAGAGCCTGGTTCGTTTGTTGTTTTTTTTTGTGTGTGCAAACAGCTTGAAAAAAAATCGTTTTTCTGTTTTCTGCTCGTATGAAAGTTTGCACATTTGTTGCTGGAAATGGACTAGAAACATTACCCTAAACTGTTTTGATGTTTTAAAGCTTGTTTTAGATGGTGTAATGTTTATGCTAATCCATTTACAATGGCAATTATTAAAATTACAAGTTTTTTTAAGTGTAATTTTTGATTCTTGAAAGTGTTCATATTCATGTTCTTGAACTTAACAAGATTAGATGATCATAGGAATTGTTTGTAACCTTCATGGTAGTTTAATTCATGATCATAATGCGTCTTAATGGAGCCCATAACTTGTCCTCAAGTTATGGAAAACCAAAAGTCTCACTTTTATTAAAGCCATTAAAAGAACACAAGAGTTATAAAAATGAAGAGTCTTCATTTTTATTACTCAATTAATTCATAAGTTATAAGAAATGAAAAGTTTTGGAAGTTTACAAAACTTGCCCTCAAGTTTTGGAACATGTAAAGTCTTGATTAAAACTTTAGTTCCAACCCTTAGAATTTTAAAAAAGTTAAAATTCAACCCTTATACTTTATAATATTATAAGTTACTAATATATATATGTATAACGTCAAGTCGTCTTACCGCTAGTACGCCTCATTCACGAAGCCGGTCTATAAGGGGGGTATAAGGTTGTTGCCTATAAAATGGCAACTTAATGGGTGTCCACTCTCACCCACCGCTTCCTTGATCGGTGGAGGGTCGTTAGCCGAACGGGTAAGACAAGGACTTATAAATTCTCATTAAAAGTATGATGAATATTATAAAGTAACTAAATGCTTTTATTAAATTCCCAATCTTAGTTAGTTTAGGAAAATGTGAATAAGGTGCTAATCCATGAAATTACACTTTACACTTTGTTTAAGTCGTTGGTGGAGCGTGTGTGGTTAACCGGCACACTAACTTGGACTTAACAAGGTAGGTAAAGGGTGACTTAAGGTTTACCATAGCATCGATGGAGCGTGTGTGGTTTACCGGCACATCGATTGAGTGATAAACCTTGAGGGTACCAAGTGATTTGCATGGTTACTTCACACCTCGTTTTGTGATCCTCGGTATCCCAGTCACAAAACTTGGAGGGCACACTCGAGATTGAAACATGCCTTTGAAAAGTTCATTGAATCTCAAAAGAATCTAGGAATTTCTAAGAACCAATTAAAAACCTAATATTTATATTTCGTTTTTCATGGTGGAAATTGGTGAATCGTCATTCACCTACCTTTCAAATATGTTATAGCTTGGATTACGGCATACCTCTTCTAAGTTATAATATATTGTGATTGGATCCTAGCCTTAATATTACATTTGGGTGTTTTATTAAGGACTCTCTTAATATCTAAACTAATCTTGTTCTCTTCTTTCAGATGTCTTCAAACAATGCTGCTTCTGGCTCTAATCCTAATGGCTCCTTTACCCTTATGAACTTGTGTGGGAAAGTCACTTTTGATGGATCCAACTTCAATGAATGGATCAGAAACATCAGGATGATTACCCGCTACGAGGACAAAGAATATGTCTTTGACAAGGAGCTTAAGGAGATTGATGAGACCACTGCAACTCCCCAGGAGATCGCTGACTTCCGGGCACATGAAAGGGATGCTACAAAAGTGGCATGCATCATGTTGGCCACCATGACAGCGGAACTCCAAAAGTCCTATGAGGACTTCTACCCTTTTGAAATGCATCAAGATCTGATGGAAAGATACCATCAAAGTACACGACAAGAGAGGTATGAAATCATATGCTCTATCATAACAACCATGATGAAAGACGGGGAATCCGTCACGAGCCACATGCAGAAAATGCAAAGGTATGTGGATCGGTTGCTGAAGCTTAATGTGAACTTCCCTGAGGAGCTTGCAATAGATATCATTTTGCACTCCTTACCATCGTGCTATGATCAATTCCGCATGACATATCACATGAATAAGGAAGAGGTCACACTCAGCAAACTTCAGGGACTCCTCAAGACCGTAGAAACAGGTCTTAAGGGTAAGTCGGTTGTTAACACTCCTACTCCAAACTCCGCCCCGGTTTTGGCAATCGGGAAAGGTAGAGGGAAGAAGAGGAAGAGCTATTCGAAGGGTACCAAGGCTAGGACCCTTGATGGCTCTTCTTCAAGTGGAACCAAGAAAGGTTTTGTCACTCCTTCTTCTGACCCTAAAGAGGCTGAATGCTTCTATTGCCATGAAAAGTCACATTGGAAGCGGAACTGCCCAAAGTACCAGCAAGATGTGAAGGATGGGAAAGTTAAACCCAACCATGTAGGTATTTACACTATCTTATCTAATAACTCACCCCATTCTAACTCTTGGGTCCTTGATACCGGTTGTGGTATTCATATATGTTCTGATTTGCAGGGACTAAGAAGAAGTGAGAATGTGGAGCATGGAAGAATAAACTTAATCATGGGGAATAGGAAAGCTTTACTTGTCACCAAGATTGGAGTTTATACTTTATCGCTAAGTAGTGGGTTTAGTTTAGATTTGAATAAATGTTGTTATTCGCCAGAAATGGCAAGAAATATTATTTCCTTTCATGCATTGTATAAACAAGGTTTCACCTTTTCATTTGATAATGAAGTTGGTTCGATTAATGCTTTCTTTAATAATGTTCTTTATTTTAAAGCATTACCTTGTGATGGTGTGTATGAAACTGTATCTGTGGTTGATAACTTAGGAAATAATGTATTGTGTATTGATTCTGTTAATGATAATAACTTGGATAAAGCATCATTATGACATTGTCGTCTTGGACATATAAGCAAGAAACGCATAGGCCAACTCCAAAAGGATGGAGTATTGGAGTCATTTGACCTAAAGTCAGATGATAGTTGCGAATCATGCTTACTTGGAAAAATGACAAAGTCACCCTTCACAGGTTCTTGTGAGAGGGGTGAAGGTTTGTTGGATCTTATACACACGGATGTGTGTGGGCCCTTCAAACATGCCACAAGGGATGCTAATAGTTATTATTTGACTTTTACTGATGATTACAGTAGATATGGATATGTCTACTTAATCAAGCATAAGTCAGAGACTTTTGAGAGGTTTAAAGAGTTTAAACAGGAAGTCGAGAATCAATTGGGCAGGAACATTAAGATGCTTCGATCCGATCGAGGTGGTGAGTATCTTAGTTCAGAGTTCCTCGACTATCTTAGGGAATGTGGGATTGTCTCATAATTGACACCTCACAGGACACCGCAGTTGAATGGTGTAGCTGAGAGGCGTAATCGAACCTTGTTGGATATGGTTCGTTCCATGATTAGTCGAGCTTCGCTACCAATCTCATTTTGGGGGTATGCCTTAGAGAATGTCGCCCATATCCTTAATCTAGTTCCCACAAAGAAAGTTGCCAAAACTCCTCATGAGATGTGGACTGGTAAAGTACCCAAACTAGACCACATTAAGATTTGGGGTTGCGAGGCTTTCGTGAGACGCAAGACTCATGATAAGCTCGAACCTCGAAGTGAGAGGTGTATTTTCATCGGTTACCCACAGAAATCCTTTGGTTACCTCTTCTACAGACCTAGTGAGAATGTGGTCTTTGTAGCTAGGAGGGCTTTCTTTCGAGAGAGAGAGTTCATAAGCCAAGGAGACAGTGGGAGGCAAGTTGACCTTGAAGAAATTCAAGAGTCAAGTGGTGAAGGAACTTCAAACCCTAGCACTCAACTTGAGGATGAAACTTCTGTTGAGCCAATTGACAAGTCTGTACCTCTGAGGCGTTCCACAAGGGTTAGGAATGCACCTGAGCATTACTATGGATTCCATATTACTGCGGAAGGTGATACACTTATCAGTGATGAGACACTGATAGGTCTGGATGAACCTAACAGTTACGCGGAAGCCATGGCAGGCCCTGAGTCAGCCAAGTGGAAAGAGGCAATGGACAGCGAGATACAGTCCATGTATGACAATCAAGTTTGGAACTTGGTTGAGAATGTACCAGGTCGTAAGACTATAGGGTGCAAATGGATCTTCAAGAAGAAGACCGACATGGATGGTAATGTACACACTTATAAGGCACGACTGGTTGCAAAGGGTTTCTCACAAACTCCGGGAGTTAATTATGATGAGACCTTTTCTCCAGTGGCCAAGATTAAGTCTATTAGGGTTCTGTTAGCCATAGCTGCATTTCATGACTATGAAATATGGCAAATGGATGTCAAAACCGCTTTCCTTAATGGAAAGTTGGCTGAGGATGTTTACATGAGTCAGCCAGAGGGTTTTGTCAATACAGAGTACCCTAATAAAGTGTGTAAGCTTGAGAAATCCATTTATGGGTTAAAGCAAGCACCTCGCAGATGGAATCTTTGCTTTGATGAGAAAGTCAAAGAATTTGGCTTTTCTAGGAGTGAAGATGAATCTTGTGTATATGTCAAGGCTAGTGGGAGTATAGTTAGCTTTTTGGTATTGTATGTGGATGACATACTACTCATAGGAAATGACATCCCAACTCTGCAGGAAGTTAAGTCCTGGCTTGGGAAGTGTTTCTCTATGAAGGACCTAGGAGAAGTTGCCTATATTCTAGGGATAAGGATCTTGAGAGACCGGAGTAAAAGACTAATTGGACTTAGTCAGAGTACCTACTTGGATAAGGTGCTGAAGAGATTCGGCATGCAGGACTCCAAGAAAGGAGAGTTACCCATCCAGAGTAACGCCAGATTGAGTAAGACACAAAGCCCTAGTACTGAGGCTGAGATAGCAGAAATGAGTCGAATACCTTATGCTTCGGCTGTAGGATCGATCATGTATGCTATGACGTGTACTCGACCTGATGTAGCCTTTTCTTTGAGCATGGTTAGCAGGTATCAGGGGAACCCTAACAAGGCACACTGGACTGCGGTAAAGAATATCCTCAAGTACCTACGGAGGACTAAGGACTGGGTCCTTACCCTCGGTGGGAGTGAAGACATGAGAGTTGTAGGGTATAGTGATGCTAGCTTTCAGACTGATAGGGATAATTTCCGCTCTTAGTCAGGCTGGTTCTTCACCTTAAATGGAGGAGCAATTTCTTGGAAGAGTTCCAAGCAAGAGACAGTGGCTGATTCAACTTGCGAATCAGAGTATATAGCAGCTAGCGAGGCAGCAAAGGAGGCGATATGGCTGAAGAACTTCATTGGAGACCTTGGAGTTGTACCAGCTATTAAAGAGCCAATGGAAATTTTCCGTGATAGTGAAAGTGCAGTTGCCTTAGCCAAGGAACCAAGGGATCACGGGAGATCCAGACACATCGACAGAAAATACCATTTCATCAGACATCGAATAGAAGAAGGACTCCTCGTGGCAAAGAGGGTATCATCGGATGAGAATCCAGCAGATCCCCTCACGAAGGGACTGACTCGGGTTAAACATCTCCAGCATGCTCGGAGCATACGGCTGAAGGATGATATTAGATTTAGTAGTTAGATAACCTTGAAATTTGTAAAGTGTAATTGACATTAGATGATGAATAAAAGGTGTTTTATTTATGAGTAAAGTGTTGCTATCTCTTGTCGATCGTTTACTATATTTCTTTTGCATGTTTTGACTTCCAGAATAATTATGTTTGGTATATCATATTATTCGAACCTCCACAGTCGGTCATATGTCGGAAGTAGGTATGAATCAAGACTGTCATGATTGGTTGCAGAGGTCTAAGCTGTTGGACATGGCTACAACACTCATGAGTGCTCATAAGTTCTGAGCATTGGACTCAACCCACGCTCACTGGAATCACTTCATGGAATTTATCTCGAGTGATCGTGAGACGGTAATATCATATAAGTCTTCAAACCTAGAGATATGATTTGTTACTTATGAGTTGGTTATGCATTGATTGTACGTTAACGCATTGGTAACTCGATGTTATAAAACGTGCTTTTGTGTATAATTCAATGAGTGGTAGAACAAACATATGAGTCGAAGTTTATCTGTTCCTTCTTGGATTAGAAGCTGATATCTGGGCCCCTCGATGATTTTGTTTTGACCTATGTACCGGGCCCGGTCAGAACTAAGTTGATGTGTTCAGTTAAGTTCTTTGTCAAACAAATCGGAAATCGGGAAACAAACTGCTGGACAATAAGTAAGACATTGTTCCATGTATTTGTCCGGCTGATATCTAGAACAGAGGATTATGTGATCACTTATCTTAAATGGCGTATCATCATCTTCTCAGTTCCGAGAGACCTTGAAAGAGCTACGATTGCCGATCGGTTCCTGAAGTATTGCAGTTATAGTTATTAGACTTATCCAAGTGGGAGACTGTTGGATAAGGTGTCTAAGTCCATAACTATTTCTGGTATGTACTTGACCCGACCCGGCATGGTCCATTTGGGTTGCATGGCACCATGCAATTGGATAAACTAAAATGAGAGAAATAACACTTATGGTTTATTAATATATTATAAGTTCTAATATATTAATAATATTATTTAATTAGTTTGATCAAGAATTAATTTAGAATTAATTAAGTGATCAAAAGATAACTAATTAAATATATGGGTAGATTATGTAAATCTTCCATATCTTATATAGTGGGCTAAGAGGCTCCATGGATTATCAAGTTGGGTTCCACCCATAGGATGCTCCATGGATGCTCCATGGGAGTTACAAACCCATGGGTCATGGAAATGAAGAGTCATGACACATTAGGGTTTACATGGTGTAACCCTAGATGTGTCAACACTATATAAGAAACCCATTCTCCACCAAAATCGGCTACACATAAGAAACAAGAGGGCTAGGCCGATTTTAGAAGTGTGTATTCTCTCTAAAGTCATTCCAAAAGCATTTGGTGTTGTGTGAAGCATTTGAGGCATCACACTTGGGGTGCTAGGCTCACAAGGTTTCAAGGATCATAAGCAACAACAAGGTAAGTTATTCTATCTTTCATGCAAGTTAAAATTTGTTCCCCATGTATGCTAGATAGGAATATAACCTTGGAATTCAACTTTGCATGATAATTAGACAAACATAGATCCAAGGTTATTAGGGTTGCATGTACACTTAGGAAGTGTTAGAATGCTCAAAACCCATCAAAATCTTATGGGGTTATCCATCAATTTTGTTCACTCCACTTACAAGGAGTCCTAAGCCCAGATTTACAACTATCAATGATTTGCAAAAGAGCCCCTTCATTATTAATCAGTTCCTTTAATCCCAAAACTAATATCAAATTAATTTCTGATTAATAACTAATTAATAATATGATTTCCAAATAATATATTAATCTTTTAATATATTAATAAAATCATTCTGAGTACCAATTTATTATTAATATAATAAATCCTACTCTTTCTCTCCACTGGTCATCCTGTCAAGTTGCACAAGTGAAGGCAACCAAAAAGGACCATGCTACATATCAAATCAAGTACATACCAATTATAGTTATGAACTTAGACATCTAATCCAACACATGATTTACTGAAGAATGAGATACAGGAGTTTGTGAGCATGTCCAGCTACAGGACCTTGAATGACATGATAGCTAGTGTCCAAGAATGAGAGATCGATTTGGAGACAATGAGGAAGGAAGCCGGTTCAGGCTCAGGTATTAGAGGGATCAAAAAAGAAGTCCAAGGTTTTTGATTCTCGGTCGAGGGGCCAGCATGTCCGGACTTGCTATGGAAAGTGCGGAAAGACGCACGAGGGGGTTTGCAGGGTGGGTAGTTTTGGTTGCTTCAAGTGCGGCAAGACTGGTCACTACAGCAGGGATTTTACCGCCACCACCACTACCCATGGACTGAGTCTAATTTTCTTCCATTGAAATCATAGGGGCCACAAGAAGGCCGATTTCTCGAGCTGGATAGTAGGAGAGGTGGCAACACCCGCTCCATTGATATTAAGGACCACTACGACCGCCAGGGCAATGCGGGGGTGACAGTTGTGAGGAGTTGAGCGTTCCAGCTGACAGCTGAGGTGGCTCGTGCAACACCTGATGTGGTTATGAGTATGTATCCTATATCTATCTTATTTACTGCTTTTGTTTATGCTTATTGTGTATGCTTCAATATAGGGACGTTCCTAGTGAACGATGTTCTGGCCTTGGTCCTTTTTGATTCGGGCGTCACCCGATTATTTGTATCTCTTGCTCTCAACAAGAGATTTGATGATGCTCTGGGAGAAATTGATTATCCGTTAGAGGTTGAGATTGCCGACGAACATCTAGTGAGGGCGTCGATAGTTCATCGAGGTTGTATTCTGGAGTTATTTCGAGAGAGGTATCTGATCAAATTGGTTCATATTCCTTTGTGCGAGAGCAAGGTTATCGTGGGGATGGATTGGTTGAGACCTAATGGGGTAATGATTGATTGCGAGCAATAGTTAGTTCGAGTTCGAAACCCAAGTGGGGAGAACTAGTTATTCATGGCGAGGGTGCTCAATGTGGACCCCCTCTCTATTCAACTGCG
Organism: Lactuca virosa; assembly: GCF_052849685.1. Classification (NCBI taxonomy): domain Eukaryota; kingdom Viridiplantae; phylum Streptophyta; class Magnoliopsida; order Asterales; family Asteraceae; genus Lactuca; species Lactuca virosa. The sequence continues at coordinate 223,862,656 of NC_136428.1, forward strand.
AGAGATAGGATGTATCTTCATCAGGGTTTTTTTGGTTTCATGGCTTACGTGTAGGAGACCAGAGAGGAAGGAAAAAGGAAGGTTGATGATGTACCGATTGTTCGGGAGTATCCCAATGTGTTCCCGGAGGACTTTCCTGGGGTGCCTATGGAGAGGCAGGTTAAGTTCCGTATCGACCTGGTTCAAGGTGCGGCTCCGATAGCCAATGCACTTAGTCGGTTAGAACCACCTGAGATGCAGTAGTGGTCTACACAACTATAGGAGTTGTTAGACAAGGGTTTTATCAAGACGAGTAGTTGACCATGGGGAGCACCAATACTGTTTGTGAAGAAGAAGGATGGTTCTCACAGGATATGCATCGACTATCGGGAGTTGAACAAGTTAACGGTGAAGAACCGTTATCCATTTCCAAGGATTGATGACTTGTTCAACCAGTTACAGGGTGCGTCTTGGTTTTCCAAGATTGATATCCTTTCAAGCTACCATCAGATGAGGGTTCGGGATGAGGATGTTTAGAAGAAAACTTTCAAAACTCGATATGGTCATTATGAGTTCATGATGATGCCTTTTGGGTTCACCAATGCACTGGTGGTGTTCATGGACCTCATGAACAGGGTTTGTAGGCTGCTGCTGGATCAGTTGGTGATCGTCTTCATTGATGATATCTTGGTCTATTCTAAGACCAAGGAGCAGCATGAGGATCACTTGCGAGAGGTTCTGGAGACTTTAAGGAGGGAGAGGCTTTATGCCAAATTATCCAAGTGTGAGTTCTGGTTGCGTGAGGTGCAGTTATTGGGGCACCTCGTCAATGAGAAGGGTATATTGGTCAATCCGGCCAAGATCAAGGTCGTGATGTAGTGGGAAGTTCAGAGGTCTCCATCCGAGACTCGGAGTTTCCTTGGCTTAGCAGGGTACTATCAGAGGTTCATTGAGAATATCTCCAGGATCAGAGTTCCGTTGACTAGGTTGACGAAGAAGGATGTTACCTTCCATTGGGGGGTTGAGCAGCAGGCAACATTTGAGACTCTGAGGCAGAGACTGTGTGAGGCTCCAATCTTAACTTTGCCTGAGGGTGTTGATGACTTCGTGGTTTACTGTGATGCTTCCATCACAGGATTGGGTGCAATGCTTATGCAGCTTGGTCGCATGACCGCTTATGCGTCGAGGTAGTTGAAGGCTCATGAGGCGAATTATCCTACACATGATTTGGAACTAGGGGCTATGGTTTTCACCCTCAAGATTTGGTGACATTACCTCTATGGGTTCCGTTGTACCATTTATATGGATCACAAGATTTTGAGGTACTTGATGGATCATTCAAATATGAATATGAGGTAGCGTAGGTGGCTTGATGTAGTGAAAGATTATGAGTGTGAGATTTTATACCACCTTGGGAAGGCTAACATGGTGGACGATGCGTTGGGTCACAAGGTGACTAGCGATCATATTCAGGATCTATTTTTGAGAATGACGGTGGTTACCCTATTGCTAGAGCGGATTCGCGAGACTCAGTTCGAGGCTATGAAAGAGGAGCACCGGAAGAGTGAGCGTATAGTGGGTCATGTGTTCTCTTTTTATTATGATAGCCGTGGATTGTTGACTTTGCATCGGAGGGTTTGAGTTATGTATTTGGGTGGTACACGAGATATTCTGATGGATGAGGCACACAAGTCGAAGTTCTCTATTCACCCGGGTGCGAAAAAAATGTATAGAGACTTCCGTCTTGACTATTAGTGGCCCTATATTAAGTGGGACATGGCTTGGTACATGGAGAGGTACTTGAATTGTAGGAAATTCAAAGTAGAGCATCAGCGACCTCACGGAAAATTAGAGTTGTTGGGTATTCCCGTTTGGAAATGGGAATAGATCACAATGGATTTCATCACAAAGTTATCTCAGACAGCGCGAGGGGTAGATTTCATTTCGGTTATGGTGGATGGATTGACCATGAGTGTGCATTTTATCCCCATCTAGGAGAGCATCTCCACAAAGAAATTAGTAGACATCTACATCCGAGATGTGGTTGCGTGACACAAAGTTCCAGTATCAGTGGTTTCGAATCGGGATATACGCTTCACTTCTAGATTTTGGAAGAAGTTTCATGAAGAGTTGGGTACTCGACTGTACTTCAACATATATTTTCACCCGAAAACTGATGGTTAGAGTGAGCACACTATTCAGACTCTAAAGGATATGCTCTGGTCATGTGTTTTGGACTTTGGTGGTCGTTGGGATTTGTATCTCCCATTGGCTGAGTTCTCATACAACAACTACCACGCTAGCATTGATCGACCTCCCTTTGAGATTCTCTACAGGAGGAAGTGTCGGAGCCCTATTTGTTGAGGTGATGTCTGTGACAACCCGAAATTTTCATTTGTATAAACTCCGCGGTCAAGCACATCAAATTAAATCCAAATTCATTTTAGTACGTTTTTGGCCGGTTTTCAGTTCGTTGGGCGTTTTTATTTTATACTCGTCAAGCGAACAAATAATAGGAAGTATACTTTAGAGGTTGTCGTGCATCCCGTAAGCCTCAAAACTCCAAGAGTTTGGAGTTAACGGCCCCAAACATGGAGTTTACGGCCGTAAACTCTAAAGAGTATAAATATGACACTTAGTCATTTTTAGCTCACTTTTCACTTCCTAACTCAAGAACACCCAAGATTCTCTCTTAAGTATCATAAGATCATCTCTTCAAATCCGCCAAAATGTAAGTGTTTCCTTCCTAGATTCGAACATGCAACACTTAATCTAGTGTTTATACATCATTTCATCCATGGATTCTTCATCTTTTCTTAGATCTTTAAGTGTTCTTCAAAACACCAAGAACACCAAGAACACACACTAGTGTTCTTGGCCCTTAAACACTCCTACAAGCTTCCCATAAGTAAGTACACTCCTCCTAACTAGTTGTTTGCTTAGAATGCATGTTAAACCCTCGAAGAACATCAAAATCCCCAAGAACATATGTGTTTACGGTTCAAGGAGATCTCCTTAGACGGTAAACACCTTCAAGTGGGGTTCAGGTGCCCCTAACTCCTTCTATGGCTTGTATAAAGGACTAGAACCTTGCATGCATGAGTTAGAAACACCAAAACATGGAATGGTTGGGTAACCATGAGTTTACGGCCGTAAACTCATGGGTTTACGACCGTAAACACATGTTTTTACGACCGTAAACTCCCAAGGAGTGGTCCAAGGATCGTAAACTCCAAAGAAGGGCCATTTCGAGCCCTAGTCACTTCCTAAGCCTTGGATTCGAGTCTAGCTTACTTCCTTGTGTGGTTTAGGACCTTAAAACACCCAATGACACCATTGCCATGAGTTTACGGCCGTAAACTCATGGGGGAAATGGTCCCAGAACCGTAAACCCATATGGTGCTACCATATGGGGAGTAAACTCCAATGTGAGGCCATACTCTCTTAAGATGCAACCCTTAGCACTCCTAGCACTTGAAACGAAGTGTTTTCATGTATTTGAGTGTCTTTACTTGCTTAATTAGTTATCAAATGATTAATTAGATACATAAATGTATCATTGCATGCTCAATAGGATCCGCGTGTGTGTTCAAGTCCTCACTTGACACTTGGCATCCTATACCACCCGTTCATCCGAATCACCCACTTCAGGTGAGTTCATACCCCTTAATCAACCTTTTTAAATGATTTTAAATGCTTTTATGGGGGGGGGGGGAATACAAGTTGAACTATAAAGTTATTATATCAATCGCATGTGATTAATAACTGTATAGCAAAAAGATTTCTGCATGTTAAATTGTTTTATCCAGCTAAAGGTTTCCAAATTTTGTTTTCAAATCTCTTTTAAAGTACCAAAATCTCTTTTAAATTACCAAGCTTTTATGAAAGTCTTTTAAACTTATATTCTTGATAGATTCATGTCTATATAGATATAGTTATATAAGTAGGGTTTGAAGGACTTAGGACTGATAACCCGCTTTACTTCCTGTTCCTTGTTTGGTTGTGGACTTAGAGCATCCGGTTATTTGTCCGAGTATCGTTGAAGTCCTAGTTATATATTATGTATATCTGGTTAGATGTTAATACTCTTATTCCAGTTCAACACCTTTGGGTAGCAAAGGCATCTAGATAACCTCTCGAGTAAACTATAATAGGTATAGTTTAGAAACCAACCATAACTTTCATGAAGGAGAACTTAGTTATATCTATATTCTAAGAACTTGTACTTATAATAACAAGAAAAGGTATATAGAAATCAAAACACGAGATACATCCTCATGACGCGGATTTGACCGTTGTCGAGTGGTAACCAGAAGTGTGTATAGATCTATACGGGACAGACCATCCCACATCCTGACTGCTAGCTACAGTCCCGGCCGACCAAGCCAAGGGGTGACAAATGTCACATTCATTCCGACGCCAGCAGGTCGTCATGTTTACATCCGTCAATTAGTATGGTTACGAGTATCTTTACAATTACCTTATAATCCATGGCTTTAAGGTAATAAGTATTATCACGGTATTTTCTACATATGAAACCATCATAATATATTTTCCTAGTTATACACTAGGCCTCATATTAAACCTTTAAACTGACCTACTTAGGATTAAAGGTTAACTTAGACTCTCCGAGGCGTATTATTCACTTAATACTGCCTGGAGTTTATATTTCATTCACTTAGATTCTCCGAGGCGTATTGTTCACTTAATACCGCCTGGAGTCTGTATTTTATTCACTTAGACTCTACGAGGCGTATTGTTCACTTAATATTTCCTGGAGTCTATACTTCATTCCTTTAGACTCTCCGAGGCGTATGGTTCATTCGATACCACCTGGAGTCTATGTTTTATTCACTTTTAGTCAGCAGCGTTACTGCTGAGGTAAAATAGTATTTTCCCTATTACTTTTGTTTGTGATCTTCTCACATGTTCCTTAAAGTATAAACTATATTTTGATAATGATAGTTACCTTTGGGGGAAATTACTCCTTAAACATAAAACAACTGGGTCTTGGTAGAAGACTACTTTTATGAGAAAATATAGGATTTTCTGGAAAGGATTCTGATACTCTGTAAACTCAAATCACCATTATCTAGTGAGATTATTTTGAAGAAAAACATGTATTTATATCAATGTCATTAAATACTTATGAACTCACCAGCATTAAAATGCTGATACTCGCTTTCAAAACAACTTGTATTCTCAGGTCATCAGTAGACATGTACACTCCGGGAGCTTTTGCGAAGTCAGCCTAGTACCAAGCTGCCGCTTATGTTATTTCCTATATCTACTTTTGATGTTGTTGTTAAATGTAACCTATGTAAAATTATTACTATTAATGCAATGGTTGTTGTACTTTGATTAGTATACTGCATATGTTGTGATACTTGACATGACGTCCTCCACCCCAGAACGTTTCCGTCGTTCCGGTTTTGGGGTGTGACAGATTGGTATCAGAGCATTGTTTATAGTGAGCTCAGTATATCAAATCATAAAAGATATACAACCTATAAATACAATGGGATAAAATACTCTGACCAAGAATTATACTTTAAAATATAACCATATTTTACAAAAGTATAAGAACATCCAAAATATAAAAGCCCGAACAAGTATCACAAGAAGAACAAGAATAAAAGTCTTTGGATGTTAAGCATTACCGTCAAACCTGGGCAGTTATGTAATCGTAAGCTGGAATAAATGTAACCTGATCAACTACATTTATTCGAGATGCGACTAACGTGTGCTTGGGAGTGATGGTGGTGTTGCAATGAATCCGAAACTTACCAAATAGGAATGCTAGAGCCAAACATAAAGTTAAAATACTATAGGAGTATTTTAGGATACTAAAAGACTCGCAATAAACCCAAAAGCATGTTCAGAAGTTAAGAATCAAACATGTAAATAAAATACTATAGGGGTATTTTGGAAACCATAAATAACCTTGCGTGAAAACTAAAAGAGATCCTTATTGATAGACCTATGGTTACAGAGTGTATACTCCCAAGGTTATATATAGTGAGGATCTCATAGGCTAAGAATGTGTGGTTTCGCTCTACTTCCTTTTCCTTGTTTGGATGTGGATATAGGGTAGTATCACATATTCGAAGGCCTATCAGATCTAAGCTATATATGATTTGTGTACACTATGTAAGTGTAGCCGGACTCGATATGGATCACCCAGTAAAATGTTTTAATAATCTCTTAAGATTCTTTAGACATTCCCATTCTCGCACAAACCCCTTTAGGAAGCCTTATCCACTCCAGTAACCAGCAGAGGAGTCGATAAAGACCCAGAAGAGGTTCATTGAGAAAGACTTCCAAGTAGGAAATAAACGATCAGTGATGAGACTATTGAAATCACCATGTGCCTATACCTTTTAGGGACATCGGTGGGAAATTCGCCTGAACTTCCGAGATTCCAGTCATCCATTATGAAGAAATGACACCCAGAGTCAGAATCGGAAGTAAGGCGGAGCAGAAATTCAATATGTCTACGAGAGCGGAGAACCCTATATAGATACCTGAAGGAAACCAACGCTTGTTCCAATCAGGAATAAGAGGTGGACAGAGGGAGCCAATGCATGGAGCCCGAGAAGTGTTTCTACCTCTTTAACGTCACGCTAATAATCCATAAAATAATACAATTTAGTGAGTTAGTGATTACACTACTCACACTATGTGCTAGGCAAATCGTCTTTCCTGTCGCGATTAATATAAATAGATCGGATCACAAAACCTCAATTGAGATTGTTTAGCCATAAGTTTTCATGAGCATTTTCTTCCGTGATCTTCGTTCCGAACTTCTCTCAAATCTTTTCAAAGCCGGAGAGTGAACCTTTCCAATATAAAGATAACTTAGTAGGAACGACACCCATTTTATGGCTTTCCGATACACTTACTCCTACTCTGTTACCCAGACTGCATCATAGGGATGTAGGTCGACGCTCAGATAACCATAAATCAAGGCGCGGGAAAAATTTATGCCTATCATAGTAAAGAAAGATACGTCTAGGGTTAACCATCGTTTCTCATCAGCTTGTGTTCCTTTTCGTGTAAGAAAAAAAACCATGCCTCCAAAGAAACGTAACCAACCCGCTGGTAAGACACCGATTCTTCAAATCGATGAAGCTACGTTCCAAGCTGCAGTTTCCGCAGCCGTAGCAGCTGTCATGGCTCACCTGAATGCTAACAACGCCAATGTTAGAAGGAGCCCTATTGGGAATCCCGATTATAACGATGGACAGCAGCAACCAACACCCGTGTGCACAGCCACCCAAGAACTCAAACCTAATCCACTGAAAAGAAAGTTTGAGAACGAGGAGGGAAGTACCTCGACTCAAGGACCTTCCAAAGGGCAACGAGCTGAAGTGGTCAATGCCTCTGTCAACCCTTCTGCCTCGACACCTGGAAGACCATACCTAGGAAACCTTCCCCGCTGCAGCAAGTGTAACTACCATCATCATGGTATCTGTCGGGAACTCTTTTGTATTAGGTGCAACATGAAGAGGCATACCGCTCGCTTCTGTAGAACCCCGATTGAGTTCATTACATCAACCACCAATGTTGGGACCAGTCCAGTATGCCACCTATGTGGTGAAATTGGGCACTTTAAGAGGGACTGCCCAACGGAAGGAAATGACAAAGACGTAGGAGGAGTTTAACCCTAATGCCTAGGGGAACATCAAGAACCCGGTAGAATTTTGGTACGTTTCTTAAACCTTAAGTAGCTAATCGAAAACTTAAAATAATCCATTCTAATTGTAATTACTCCCTCATTAAGGCGAAAGTCGCAGCACTATTGTAACACTTAAAAACCCATCAGGTAAAGCTATGATGGCTTAGCATATGCGTTAAGGCCATGTATAATTGGGATTGATAGACCACGAGTGAGTGATGCTGCCTTATTTCCTGTTCCTTGTTTGGTTGTGGGTTTAGGGCGGGGTCGCTCAGTCAACAGTCCTTTTAATCTTAATTATACATGACTAGTGTATACTAGGCGGTTATAGAGAGGCCTCGTGAAAAATCCGTTCATGAAAAGTACATTATTCCAAAACACCAGGACCCCTAGAGTTCAGCGTCAATCATGACGGTCCAAGTATCCACGATAGTGATACCCTGGACGAAACCCGGGATGCTAAGAACTTGTGTGCCCTGTACAACACATAGTCCTATCGATCTTCATTCCATATCGTGTCGATGATTGTAAATTTCGACACTACCGTCAGTCATGGCTTGACTTGGTTCAACCATGCGAAAATTCCTGGTGCTGTGTAAAAGAACTTTCACCGTATCCTGAGCATCGAATGAAAATTCTTTCGAACCGAATAAGGACAACCTAATGCGAACCGTCAGTCGTCTCTCTCATCCAACCTTCAGAAGTACCCAGGAGAGGGGTACAACGCGCTGTTAACCAACCCATTAGACTTTAAAACCAGAAACGAAAGGCACTGCAGATATTCCGGAAAACAATAACCGCCTGAGGCCTACTCAGTAGATCCCCCAGAAAGACCATTTGCACCGTACAATCGGGTTCGTGAATCAAGAGAAAGAACTCATGGGATCAACTTACTACTGCTGAGTATATGCATTAGAGTGGTATATAATTTAGATCAATGAAATTTAAGATGTGTGCTTCCTCCCTACTCCCTGTTCCTTGTTTGGTTGTGGGTTTGGGGTGGGGCCACACATCTGAACATCCCGTCAATCTCAATTATATACGATTTGCATACACGGAGTAATAGTGATTGAGCCGAGTATGAGGTCTACCACAAACCTTATAATAAGACCCTTCATCCTATCCCATAGAAAAAGGAGCTGGAGTCAAGAGAACCACTGTGGGTTGAGCTACTAAAATGACCACGAATTCGAAATTTGTTGTCATCCCGGTTAAGCCAACATAGTAGCTAACACCCTCAGTTAGGGAAAAGTAACTCAAGTCGTAAGAGTCGAAAAAATATTGACTACGACCATCCATTCGCGTCTAATCCGACAAATTAAGCATCTCAGTAGTGGGCTATGAAACCTGGAAGGCTGTGACAGAGATGAATGGATGAGGAAATTAGAGGTTCTGAGTAGCAAAATCGTATGCTATCTAGATTTAATCTAGGTAGAGAAACTCAGTAACACCGGAATAGTAGTTGCAAGGGATACTCGCACTACTCAGGCACTTCGTCCATCTAGATACAGACGAGTAGTGCCTAGGACACAATGCCTCCTCATGCGAGAAAAGTCACCGTCGCCCTATAGACGATAGACTGCATTCTCCAAAGTTAATACAAGGATGCTAAGAACCACATGACTACCTCCGCAACCAAGAATACTTGAATAAAGTAGATGGTAAGTTGCGTTAAGCTTTATAACCCAGATCATAAAGAGATTGTAGACTCGACACCAGTCTAGATGTTAGTCGATGGGTTATACAAGAACACGCGTTTCCTACAAACTGGAGGGAGCAGACGCGATCGAAAATGGTGCAAGTCTTAGAGATTTGTTAGACTACTAGGTGTTCCAAAGAATACTATCCCGAAAGAGATAGTAGATCCACCTCTCGAGATAGTCAATCACTTCAGAAAATCTCTTAGGACGAAGCTAGCCCCGATCTGAGACTGTTATCCATGAAACAGCGATGCAAGTAAGAGAATGATTCTTTCCGAATAGGGATCCTACTGTGAAAGCATCTATTAGACGATGAGAAAAATTGCAATTTTCTAAGCATCGTCTGGTAAAACCCTCTATCTCGCTGACTTTGAGAGTTTCTGTTAGAAACACCTCGAGAGTCAGAAGTGCAGGTCCATTTTGCACAGGGTCGAGATAGATGCCACGTAACCAATAGATGCCAGTATATAGCCAATACCTCCAAAGATCCAGAAAACCTCCGAAAACCAATCAGTAGGAAATACGAATCCGAAGACGACCTGAGCCTTCTAAGAACCAACCCGGAAGACTGCACTCCAGTAAGAGAGAACTTGTGGAACTTCAGAACGGCGATCACGCCAAGTGATGATCTAACCATGGAAGTACATTATGTTCCAAGTACTGAAACATACTATCTTCCCAAGAACCTAGGACCATCAGGGATTCTTGATAAGAATTGGTCCAACCTCCGTCAGACCTCGACTACTTTAGGGATTCCATAATTTCCCTTCGAATCTATCCTACGTCTCAACTTGAAAAAGTGCTTGTCCGACGTGACTCTTGTAATCCCACTCGTCAAGATCGAAATCAATGAAAGCCCTAACTTTGTGTAGGAACCTGTAGAGATCATGGACCGAGAGGTCAAGCGAACAAAGCAAAGCCGTATCCCGATAGTGGAGGTTCGCTGGAACGCCAAGCGAAGACCTGATTTCACTTGGGAGCAAGAGGATCTGATGAAGCTAAAGTATCCTCATCTTTTTGCTTCGCTAAATTGTATCTACGCGTGTGCTTGAACTTTAATTTCGGGACGAAATTCCCTCTAACGGGGGGATGATGTGACAACCCGAAATTTTCATTTGTATAAACTCCGCGGTCAAGCACATCAAATTAAATCCAAATTCATTTTAGTACGTTTTTGGCCGGTTTTCAGTCCGTTGGGTGTTTTTATTTTATACTCATCAAGCGAACAAATAAAAGGAAGTATACTTTAGAGGTTGTCGTGCATCCCGTAAGCCTCAAAACTCCAAGAGTTTGGAGTTTACGGCCCCAAACACGGAGTTTACGGCCGTAAACTCTAAAGAGTATAAACATGACACTTAGTCATTTTTAGCTCACTTTTCACTTCCTAACTCAAGAACACCCAAGATTCTCTCTCAAGTATCATAAGATCATCTCTTCAAATCCGCCAAAATGTAAGTGTTTCCTTCCTAGATTCGAACATGCAACACTTAATCTAGTGTTTATACATCATTTCATCCATGGATTCTTCATCTTTTCTTAGATCTTCAAGTGTTCTTCAAAACACCAAGAACACCAAGAACACACACTAGTGTTCTTGGCCCTTAAACACTCCTACAAGCTTCCCATAAGTAAGTACACTCCTCCTAACTAGTTGTTTGCTTAGAATGCATGTTAAACCCTCGAAGAACATCAAAATCCCCAAGAACATATGTGTTTACGGTTCAAGGAGATCTCCTTAGACCGTAAACACCTTCAAGTGGGGTTTAGGTGCCCCTAACACCTTCTATGGCTTGTATAAAAGACTAGAACCTTGCATGCATGAGCTAGAAACACCAAAACACGGAATGGTTGGGTAACCATGAGTTTACGGCCGTAAACTCATGGGTTTACGACTGTAAACACATGTGTTTACGACCGTAAACTCCCAAGGAGTGGTCCAAGGACCGTAAACTCCAAAGAAGGGCCATTTCGAGCCCTAGTCACTTCCTAAGCCTTGGATTCGAGTCTAGCTTACGTCCTTGTGTGGTTTAGGACCTTAAAACACCCAATGACACCATTTCCATGAGTTTACGGCCATAAACTCATGGGGGAAATGGTCCCAGAACCGTAAACCCATATGGGGAGTAAACTCCAATGTGAGGCCATACTCTCTTAAGATGCAACCCTTAGCACTCCTAGCACTTGAAACAAAGTGTTTTCATGTATTTGAGTGTCTTTACTTGCTTAATTAGTTATCAAATGATTAATTAGATACATAAATGTATCATTGCATGCTCAATAGGATCCGCGTGTGTGTTCAAGTCCTCACTTGACACTTGGCATCCTATACCACCCGTTCATCCGAATCACCCACTTCAGGTGAGTTCATACCCCTTAATCAACCTTTTTAAATGATTTTAAATGCTTTTATGGGGGGGGGGGAATACAAGTTGAACTATAAAGTTATTATATCAATCGCATGTGATTAATAACTGTATAGCAAAAAGATTTCTGCATGTTAAATTGTTTTATCCAGCTAAAGGTTTCCAAATTTTGTTTTCAAATCTCTTTTAAAGTACCAAAATCTCTTTTAAATTACCAAGCTTTTATGAAAGTCTTTTAAACTTATATTCTTGATAGATTCATGTCTATATAGATATAGTTATATAAGTAGGGTTTGAAGGACTTAGGACTGATAACCCGCTTTACTTCCTGTTCCTTGTTTGGTTGTGGACTTAGAGCATCCGGTTATTTGTCCGAGTGTCGTTGAAGTCCTAGTTATATATTATGTATATCTGGTTAGATGTTAATACTCTTATTCCAGTTCAACACCTTTGGGTAGCAAAGGCATCTAGATAACCTCTCGAGTAAACTATAATAGGTATAGTTTAAAAACTAACCATAACTTTCATGAAGGAGAACTTAGTTATATCTATATTCTAAGAACTTGTACTTATAATAACAAGAAAGGTATATAGAAATCAAAACACGAGATACATCCTCATGACGCGGATTTCATCGTTGTCGAGTGGTAACCAGAGTCTCCTGGAGGGAGAGCGGGCATTGTGTGTATAGATCTATACGGGACAGACCATCCCACATCCTGACTGCTAGCTACAGTCCCGGCCGACCAAGCCAAGGGGTGACAAATGTCACATTCATTCTGATGGCAGCAGGTCGTTATGTTTACATCCGTCAATCAGTATGGTTACGAGTATCTTTACAATTACCTTATAATCCATGGCTTTAAGGTAATAAGTATTATCACGGTATTTTCTACATATGAAACCATCATAATATATTTTCCTAGTTATACACTAGGCCTCATATTAAACCTTTAAACTGACCTACTTAGGATTAAAGGTTAACTTAGACTCTCCGAGGCATATTATTCACTTAATACCACCTGGAGTTTATATTTCATTCACTTAGACTCTCCGAGGCGTATTGTTCACTTAATACCGCCTGAAGTCTGTATTTTATTCACTTAGACTCTCTGAGGCGTATTGTTCACTTAATACCGCCTGGAGTCTATACTACATTCCTTTAGACTCTCCAAGGCGTATGGTTCATTCGATACCACCTGGAGTCTATGTTTTATTCACTTTTAGTCAGCAGCGTTACTGCTGAGGTAAAATAGTATTTTCCCTATTACTTTTGTTTGTGATCTTCTCACATATTCCTTAAAGTATAAACTATATTTTGGTAATGATAGTTACCTTTGGGGGAAATTACTCCTTAAACATAAAACAATTGGGTCTTGGTAGAAGACTACTTTTATGAGAAAATATAGGATTTTCTGGAAAGGATTCTGATACTCTGTAAACTCAAATCACTATTATCTAGTGAGATTATTTCGAAGAAAAACATGTATTTATATCAATGTCATTAAATACTTATGAACTCACCAGCATTAAAATGCTGATACTCGCTTTCAAAATAACTTGTATTCTCAGGTCATCAGTAGACAGGTACACTCCGGGAGCTTTTGCGAAGTCAGCCTAGTACCAAGCTGCCGCTTATGTTATTTCCTATATCTACTTTTGATGTTGTTGTTAAATGTAACCTATGTAAAACTATTACTATTAATGCAATGGTTGCTGTACTGTGATTACTATACTGCATATGTTGTGATACTTGACATGACGTCCTCCACCCAGAACGTTTCCGCTGTTCCGGTTTTGGGGTGTGACAATGTCGTTCGGTGTGTCATGGGGTGTACGGAGGTGGTACTCAGGACTACAGAGTTGATACAACATGTGCGTGTCGGGTTTTAAACCGTACGGAGCCTACAGAAAATGTTATGCTGATAGACGCCGATCAGATTTGGAGTTTCAGGTCCGTGATATGGTACTCATATAGGTGTCACGTTGGAAAGGTGTCATTCGATTCAGGAAGTGGGTCAATCTGGGTCCTAAATATATTGGTCCTTTTAGGGTTGTTGCCCGGGTGGGCATGGTTGCATTTCGTTTGGAGTTACCTGTTGGAGCATGAAAATGCTCTACAATGTTGAGTGTCTATTAGGTTAGAATATTCCCTTGTATGAAAATCATATTCCCTCCACTAGTATATAAAGTGGAGGTGATGGTCATTTTATTGTAAGAGTGCACTATGTAGACTTTGTAGATTAGAGAGAGTGTGGTGGGATCTCTCCCACCATGGGAGAGTTATCTCTCCCAACCCATGAATGTTATTGTAATATTTTATATCTCTCTATTTATCTACTACAGTTTTACTCACATATTATGTTCTTCATGTTCATACACGATTCTCTTTTTGGTAATATATTCCGCACCGATCCAATCGATAAAATGGGAACCTACATTACCCAATGAGCTCAGTCAGATTCATAGCACTTTCCACGTCTCTCAGCTGCGGAAATGTCTGGTTGATGATTCCGTTGTAGTTCCATTGGAGGATATTCAGGTAGACAAGCGCCTGAACTATGTTGAGAGACCAGTTGCGATCCTCGACAGGAAGACAAAGACTCTGCGAAACAAGGAGTTGGGTTTGGTGAATGTGCAATGGCAGCACCGCAAGGGTTCAGAGTGGACGCGGGAGCCTGAGGAGGAGATGAGAGAGCATTACCCTGAGTTATTTGCAGCAGCGGACTTCGAGGATGAAGTCTAATTCAAGTGGGGGGGGGGGAGTTGTAACACCCGTTTCTCAGGTACTTTTCATTTCTGGTTAAAAGTATAAATTCTTGCAAATTTGGTCCTACGCGGTGTGTAGGTGGTTACTACGCAGGGCATAGAAATGGAAAATTGACATATGCATTCAAAGCCTTATGCATGGCATAACCTTGTGTATGCAGTGCATGGGTGCACTGATTCAAAACCCTAATTTTTAGCCTTGAGACCCTATTTAAAGGCCTTACCTTCCATAAGGCCCTCTCTGACCTCAACCTTCACTCTCTCCATCAGTCCTCTCGAAAATCTAGCCCCATTTGTGAGAGTTTAAGGCCTTAGTGTGATTTTATGTGCTTTTGTGAAGAAGAGAGTTCTTTGGAGGAGCATTGGGAAGCCTCAAGCTTGAAGATCCAGATTTTGTACTTTAACATTCACCTCTAGGAGGGATAAAGCTTGAACCTTTATGTTTCATTTTGTTAGATCTTAAGTTGGTTAATGGTTTGTTATGCTTTTGGTCCCAAGACTTTGATTTTATGGAGTATGAGGTACTCCATACCTTATGAGCACCATATTCTATTGTATTTGAGTTTAGGAAGTCATAAAATTGGGAGCTTGGGCACTCCCATCCATCTATGCAAGACATCTTAAGCTTTTCAGTGGTTATTGGACTTAAGGTTAGGTTTTATAACCTCTTGAGCCATGTAAAGGCATAAAGTTTGTGACTTTATCAGTTAAGACGTCCATTAGGTCCAGATATGAGAGTTGGACTCTCGTCTTAAGGTATTAAGACATTAATAGGAAAGTGGGAAAACAACATGATTACGTAGGGCGTAATTCGGGTTACGCAGCGTGTGGCCTATTTGCCACCCGTTTTCTGGAGTAAGGCTCTACACCCAACGTAGAGCTAGAGTACGCAGCGCATAGGTCAACAAAAAGTTGACCAGTTTAACTTTTTGTCAACTGTGAGGGTTTAAGACTTGGAAGGACTAAATGGTCTTTTGCCAAAATAAGGATTTATCATGGTATTTTGGACTTGCTAAGTTGGGATGAGTACCTTAATTGCTAATTAAGGTTGTATTTGATATGTATAGTGTGAAGAGGTTCTCGTACCAGCATCTCGAGCGTGAGATTTATTTGTTATCGTTGAGGTGAGTCTGTTCACTATACTTGTGGGTCGAAGGTACCAATGTCGGCCCATTGAATTATGTTTGTAGGATGCTAGCTATCTTTGTGACTCTTGCATGTGTTTGTATGTATGTTGGGTGGGGCCCATTATATGTGGTGGGCGGGGCCCACTATATATTACAGACGTTCCTGTTAGTCGGGCGGGGCCCGATGAGTACCGGGCGAGGCCCGATGAGTACCAGGTGAGGCCCGATGAATGTCGGGCGAGACCCGATGTATGTATGATATGTGGTATTTTGGGGAACTCACTAAGCTTTGTGCTTATGATTTATGTTTATGTTTCAGGTACTTCCGGTTCCAAAGGGAAGAGCTTGACATGATTGCATCGCATCTACCGGTGTTCCGCTTTTTATGACTTGTTTTGTACTCTGATAACTATTTGATACAATCTTATACTTTGATGGGCTTTCAGAATGAAAGAATGGTTATTTTGGTTGACTTAAAAACACAAATTTTTACTTAATATTGTTGGGACGTTACACGAAACCCGCGTCATTACCAATTCTACAAAAAATATAAAAGGATGAAAAGTATAATGTATATTTTTTTAGCTATATGCACATGCATCAAGTTATATTAAAATCTCATTACGTTTTTTTTACGGTTACTATTATCGAAAAAAACTGAATATATCAAATTCATAATTTTTTTTCCTTTATAAATAGATATTTACATAAAGTTTTTATTTTATTTTATTTTTATTTTTTTATTTTAGCTTGTTAACATTCAAATGTGAATATGAAGTGTATATTTCTTACACACATTAATTCACATGAAAATAACCATTATACCAAAATTTCCAACTACTCTTGATCATTCGATAACTAACCGTGAACGTTTATAATAAAATTCGACTAAATTCTCATGTATACATTTGCACATGTGCACTTTTTACATCGATGATGTAACCTATTATTATATTGACATATGAGTTTGAATAAATGTATATATGAATTGGGTAAATATACCAATAAAATGAGTAAACTTACTTGTAAATCTTAGTGAATTCATTTGTATATAATTAAAAGATTGAAATAAAAATCTGATAGGAATTTATTTATATTTACATTAAAATTTACTTAGATTTAATATATTTTTACGAATTCAGATGTAAATTTAGTATTCATAGATTAACGATCATTCACATATATATTTAATGGAAATCATAAACAATTTGTGAACACAATGGTTATTCACATTTGAATGTTGACTATCAAAATTTTATATGTTAACAAGTAGCTCATATAATTCATTCTTTTGAAGTAAAATTTTTCCTATTATTCTTGTCAAAACCGTTATTTAGCCTAATTTAACGAACTTTCCATTGACGAAACTCGAAGAGATGCATCCATTATTCCCAAAATTTCTAATAGTGGTGTGATTAGTATAGAGGTAACATCGGCTGTGGTGGTCGTCAATGTTGATAATGAACAGATAAAGGATGATGATGATGCCCGTGGATAGAATATGAAATGAAAAGGACCGCATATGTGAGGATGGAGGCGTAATGGAGAAGATATAGATTAAAATGAGGGTTCTTTTGTAAAAATATCTCAAAAATCCATATATAATTTGTAGGGAAAATATTACGGAAATTTACGAAAACAAACAATTAATTTGAAATTGCTAAAGCATGTGTTTAACATAATTCACATGCACTCAGATGTTTGTTTCCTATGATACAACAACTAAAGACGGTTCTTTGAGACCACCCGATCCTTGCTAAGCATGGGTTTTACCTTGATAGCAACATGAAAACATAGACGTAAAAGAAGAGTAGAAGAGATGATATTTGCATGTCTTATGTCTCTTTTGTTTAGAAGAAGGTTATATTTATATAGAGTTCTTGTAACAGTCATAATTGAATAATTAATTCGTTATTTAATATACAATAAATATTGACAAATTAATGCAGTCATTAACCTTAAAATCAAAATCGATATACCAATTAATCATAATGTTTACTTGTGTATTTAATATGGTTTTATAATTTGAAAATCTAATAAATTTTCATTTTTAACACCTCACTCACTTTAATGATTAATTCTCATTCATCCAGTTCCGTTTTGAACATGTAATATATCAAAACCAATGTATTACGGAGGAGAACACAAATGTATATCTGTGTATATATTTTAATTATGTTTAGGGTTAAAAGTTTGTGATTAAGAATAGGACAATCCCATTTCTAGAAATTAGTTAAAACCAATTTTCCAACAATCCTCCACATCGAATGTAAACTGATCAGATATTTCCAAGCTAGTGAGTAAAATCCAACAATTAACCATTCATATGATACGTAAATGTTACCCTCTGAACCTTCCTCTGAGAGACATATTTTTGTTATTAGCATACTAGTAGACTTGTTGTCCTTGAACTGTTCCACTGTTAGTGTAAATAATCAATATGTGCCTTACATGATTCTCCCTCACCTAGGTTCTAATAATATGTTAGTTACAGTCATGAACTTTTTCTTGGTTGAGATTATAGGAA
The DNA here is from genome assembly GCF_052849685.1 of Lactuca virosa. Classification (NCBI taxonomy): domain Eukaryota; kingdom Viridiplantae; phylum Streptophyta; class Magnoliopsida; order Asterales; family Asteraceae; genus Lactuca; species Lactuca virosa. The sequence continues at coordinate 223,880,799 of NC_136428.1, forward strand.
TTATGCCCTTTAAAATTACCTTAAAACGTACACCACTTATCTTTTACATAGATGATTACTTATCTCTTACATAGGTGATTCTACAAAAAACATTAAAAGCAAATGATTGACGATTTCCATTTTTTCATCAACTGCTATAAGTTTAACCTACATCACTATCTATTTTATGAATGGTTTGGTGTTGACCCCCATAATGATTCACTGATTCTATCTGCACTTAGGTTATCCCATTCAACCTAGATCTTAGGATTCCCACTCAACAAGGATGGGGTTTCCTCTGTAATCTTATTTTGACTTTAGGTAGTATTTAAAGATAATTCATCTTGAGAGTCTATGTATGGATACACCATTATTTACAACACCATGTACTCATATAGGATATACTAATTCATCTTGGGACATCTCCTAAGAACTTACAAAGCTCTTTAGCTTGTTTTCTGAACTTGTAAACACTTCTAAGTTTATCCTCCTATATTTTCCAACAAATATTAACCATTATCACTATGGTTAGATCTATACCTTACCACTTTTGAATGTATCTAGAACATTGTCCATATGTAATTATGAATATAGCATACATGAGTTTACTTGAAATTTCCATATTTTTCCATGCAATTTGTCGCTTTAACCATCTACATTTAAGATTATAAGGCATCCTATCTCAAGGATCCTACTATGTCACACATAAGAATGACACTTTCAGGTTCCATTTATATGGCTATATTTCATTACATTCATTGACGTTGACATGACATTCTCAAACTTTTGATACCACTGTTCCTAAGATTACTTTTACTCATATATTAACTTCACAATTTTACATATTTATCCTCTTTCCATCGGAAAAGATAACCACTGGACAATTCCATGTAGATTTATACTTTTAAAACTATTTTTAGATGTTTTAGTTTCATATTAGAATGATATACATTCAAATTTTCCGAAGTTACAACAACATATCATTATATGAAATATCATATAAATCAAAGTAATCAAGTCATTCTTATGTTTGTATTTTCCATCTGCTCTTACTTCTCATTTAGAAATCCACAAAAACTTAAGGATATATTTCTTGCTAAACACTCACTACTTCGTTATTATATTATAATGTAATCCATGATGATATTTTGATAAAACATTAACTATTTATCCATCATGTAATTCCAACTTTAGAATACTTATGTTTTTATTCTCAGTCCTTTCAATTTTGTGTTGAATACATTTATATTCATCAAGAAATTCTATATTTAATGGATTACATCGAATATATATATATATATATATATATATATATATATATATATATATATATATATATATATGTAAAAACACATATTCAAATATAAACCATTATTTGATTTTAATTTTCAAATAAGAAATTGGCGTATATTTCAAATTGAAAAACACGCATAACTGTTCAGAGCGATTTTGTAACGCCTGGTTTCTGGTATGCTCTTAACTCATTAATTTATCCATTTTGGAAGGACAACTTGACGAGTTGGTGGCCCTAACTCGTCGAGTAGAAGGCAGAACATGCGCGGGTTTTAAGCTATCTACTCGACGAGTTGAGAGCCCTAGACTTGGCGAGTAGGTCTGTCTGAAGGAAACCCTAATTTCGGGGTTTTGCACCCTGTTTAAGTTCCTTAACCCCACCCCTTGGCCTCATTTCCAGCCTCCAAGTCCTAAACACTAATCCACGAAACCCTAGAGCATTTTGTGAGTGTGTGATCCATTCTTGAGTGATTTTGTGTGTGTTCTTGAAGCTAGAAGAAGAAGAAGGAGCTAGAAAGTTCAAGGAGAAGATAATATATCTAGGGATTTCCTTCCATCCTCATCACTTTCTGGTAATCAAGTCTCTAACTTGATCATTCATTCATTAGATCTACTTACTTCCATTTTTATGAGGGTTTTGGTTCAAGAACGTTGGTCTTTGGGATTTGGACGTCCCAAGTGACTTACATCTCAGATATGGGATCTAGAAAGAGGTTCCATGGCATAAAGGTGCAAACGTTATGACCATGGAAGCCCCATGCAAGCTTAAAAGCGTTATTATGGTCTTTTCAGCCCTAAAAGGCCATGCATAGAAGAAAATCTTGGAACTTTACGTGTCCAACTGATGTCCAAGGCCTAGATCTATTATAGTGTGCTTTGGTTTAGAGTATTATGGCTTGTGGACCAAGATCTATGTGATGGGTAGGAGCTTAATCTTTTGAGATGGCTCAATCAGACAGAGGAACTCGGTGATTCCATAGAGGGACTCGACGAGTTGAGTTGGTTTGTCCCGTTTTAGGTTGAGGTAGAACTCGACGAGTCGGTGAAGGGACTCGGCGAGTTAATTCGGTAGATCGCGACTATGAGTAGCCTGGGAACTCGACGAGTTGGGGGGAGACTCGACGAGTTAGATCGCGATTTCAGGTTCTACGACTCGACGAGTTGAGTCAACCAGAAGGTTGACTTTGACCCAAGTGTTGACTTTAACCAGGGGTAAAATGGTCATTCTACCCTAAGGAGAATTATCAGGTTTTTGACTAAGTGTTATTGTGATAATAATGTACGGGGAGTCGTGGGAGCAGCTATCAAGGATTCCTCACTCGAGATTTTAGCAGTCCGCTTTGCGAGGTGAGTTTTCCTCCAGTAGGACGGGTCTAAGGCACTAAGGTTGGGCCGTATATGCATGTTTAGTAGCCGAGTGTGGGCGAGGCCCGTATCTCCCAGTTAGCCGAGTGTGGGCGGGGCCCGTATCTCATAGTTTAGTTTGACTACGGATATATGACTGATTGATAGATTTAGTAATTTAGCTACACTTGTTGTCTGTGTGATACTTGTATGTATGTTTAGTAGCTGAGCGTTGGCGGGGCCCGTATCTCATAGTAGTTGAGTGTGGGCGGGGCCCGTATCTAATAGCCAGTGGAGTGTGGGCGGGGCCCGTATCTCCCAGTTAGCGGAGTGTGGGCGGAGCCCATATCTCCATGAGTGTGGGCGAGGCCCGTATCTCCTAGTTGCATGTTATATGGTATGTGGTGGTTTGGGGAGACTCACTAATCTTCGTGCTTACAGTTTTCAGTTTTGGTTTCAGGTACTTCCACTAGCAATGGGAAGAGCTCGGAATGACTGCATGACACACACCACAATTTATAGTCTGGGATGTCTTAGACTCTGATATTTTGATACAGTATTTGGATATGATGTTTTGGATACATGACTTGTGATTTCATTTTGATGTTGATGCATTATGGTTTTCTTAAATGATTTTAAACAGAAATTTTTGGTATGAATATTTTGAGGGATTCGGATACGATCTCGGGTGTGTCTGAACTCAAACTAAGGAATTGGCATGAAGATTTTTTCTAAAGAAAATCATTTTATAAAAAGAGGTTTTGAAAAGAGAAAAGAATTTTGAAAAGAGAAAAGGGTATGGTGCATGCAATCAGCCGAGCTCAAGTAAGTACTCCCAAATCACCCATACAAGTTTATGTTAAGATATGTTTATGAGAACTACATGCTAGAGTAGGACTAAGGATCTAGGAAGGATGCCTTATGTGCCTGTTTTATGTCTATCAGCTTTATGAGAACTGCATGCTAGTACAGATTAGTCAGTGATAGCCTGATTGGGATATGCTTGATTATGTGTACTCAATGCTCGAATGCTGCTTGTTTTGTGCTTTTAGGAGTTCTAGTTATCTTTTACTAACTAGTTAACGAATATGCTAAGTTACATATTGCGAGGACTAAATAATTTCATAAGGTTAGGTTTAGCTCTATTTCGCAGCTCTTGTCTGAGTCCAACCGTTGCAGGGTTGAACCTCTCATTCGAAGAATTATCTAGTCTTAATGATATGTAATGGTATTTGCGACCTAGTTAGGGAGAGATGGCAGGGACTTCTTATGCAGCTGATGGCGGAGAGTGGGTTGGTGATTTCCTTAGGGCAAGCCTAGGATGAGATTAGCATGAGATCAGCAGTAGTAGTAGAAGGGACTTGGTGGAGTCAAGGCAGTTCTTGAGGAAAGTACGAATAGATGTGGAAGGTAGTATGGGCCCGTACTACTGAAAGAAGAGGATCCGTACTCGAATCAAGGAAGGCTGAGATGAATCCAGGAAACTTGTAGTATGTGAGATCCCTCGAGATATGATGAGTATACTGATGTTTATTATTGTGTATTTTCAGTATGGTGACACTACGCACTAGGCCAAGTAGCAGTTCAGGCGCCGGTGAGGGATCAGGCTTGGGCTCTGGAGCCGGGCAACGGGATGAGCAGACGAGGGAGTTCATCTCGTCTAAGATCACACGCAACATGCTAGACCAGGCTCCTGTGATCTTTGGATCAGTCAAGGAGGGCATCTTGGAGATACTTGATGAGAGGTTGGGTGCATTCTGCACCGAGATGGCAGCCATGTTAGGGGCACGCTCACTGACATTCAGGGAGTTAAGGGCTTGTGGAGCTCCCGATTATAATGGGGCTCGGGACCCCATTGCGAGTACCAGATGGTTGGTGGATGTCGCCAACACATTCTGCACCAACAGATGTCCCGATGGGGACAAGGTCCGACTTGCATCATGTCTTCTGAAGGACCGGGCACGTGATTGGTGGGAGGAGGTCGGACGAGCCATTGGGGATGATGCGGTTTTAGATGCGATCACCTGGAGTGATTTTTCGGCCAAGTCTGTATAGTCCACTCACTCTGACCACCGGTATGCATATGAAAATATGTGATGAAGTGCAGACGAGTACCCAACTCTTCATGAAATCTCTGCCAAAATCTGGAAGTGAAGCGGTCATCCTGATCCGATACCACTAATATTGGAACCCCATGACATGCCACAACTTCTCGAATATAAACGTCTACCAACTTCTCCACAAAGATGCTCTCCTGAATGGGAATAAAATGTGTACTCTTGGTTAATCGATCCACGATCACCCAAATCGAATCCACCCCCACGTTGTCCGCACAACTTCGTGATGAAGTCCATCGTGATCTCTTCCTATTTCCAAACAGGAATACCCAACAGCTACATTTTACCGTGAGGTCACTGATGTTCGGCCTTGACCTTTTTGCAAGTCAAGCACTTCTCCACGTACCAAGCCACATCCTGCTTCCTGCACGACCACCAATAATCGGGTCGGACATCTCTGTATATTTTTGTTACACTTGGATGAATAGAAAATCTCGACTTGTGTGCATCATCGATCAGTACCTATCGTACACCACCCCAATACGGAACCCAAATCCTCCGATGTAAGGTCAACAGTCCCCTACTGTCGTAATCGAAAGAGGACACCTGCCCCACAATGCGCTCACTCTTGCAGTGTTCCTCTTTCATGGCCTCGACCTGAGCCTCACAAATATACTCCAATAATAGAGTAATCACCGTCATCCTCAAAAATAGATCTCTAATAGGTGTGCTCGTCACCTTGCGACTGAGCGTCTTGGCCGCCACATTGGCCATATCGGGGCGATAAAGGATCTCACAATCATAATCCTTCACTACATCCAACCACACGCTTTGCCTAATATTCAGATTTGGATGGTCCATCAAGTACCTCAAGCTGTTTTGATCTGTGTAGATGGTACAACGGACCCCGTAGAGGTAATTTCGCCAAATATTGAGGTCGAAAACCACCACCCCAAACTCCAAATCATGAGTAGGATAGTTCGCCTCAGGAGGCTTCAGCTGCCTCGAAGCGTAAGAAATAACTCGAACCCTCTTCATCAGAACCGCACCCAAGCCCGAGATCGACGCATCACAGTATACCACAAAATCGTCCACACCCTATGGAAGAGCCAAAATCGAAGCTTCGCACAACCTCTATCTAAAAGTCTCAAATGCCGCCTGCTGCTCAGGACTCCAGCGGAAAGTAACTCTCTTCTTCGTCAACCTCGTCAACAGAACTGCGATCCTGGATAAATTCTCGATGAACCTCGGATAATACCCTACTAAACCCAAGAAGCTCCGAATCTCAGACGAAGACTTTGGAACCTCCCACTGCATCACAACCTCGATCTTGGTCGGATCAACTAATATCCCCCTTTCATTGACAAGATGCCCTAGATATTGCACTTCGCGCAACCAAAACTCGTAATTAAAGAACTTGGCATAAAGCCTCTCCCTCCTTAGACTCTCTAGAACCTCTCGCAGATGATCCTCATGCTGCTCCTTGGTCTTAGAATAGACCAAGATATTTTCAATAAATACAATGACAGACCGATCCAGCATTGGTCTACATACACACTTCATGAGATCCATGAACGCGGCTGCGACATTGGTGAGCCCGAAAGGCATCACCACAAACTCGTAATGACCATAACAAGTCCTGAAAGCAGTCTTCTAGACATCCTCATCTTTGACTCTCATCTGATGGTAGCCTGAACACAGATTGATCTTGGAGAACCAAGACACACCATGTAACTTGTCGAACAAATCATTAATTCTCAGAAGCGAATAACGGTTCTTCACCATTAGCTTTTTTAGCTCCCGATAATCAATTCACATCCTGCGGGACCATCCTTCTTCTTCACAAACAGAATCGGCGCTCGCCAGGGTGAACAACTCGGTCTGATAAACCCCTTGTCTAACAGCTCCGGAAGCTATGTAGACAACTCCTGCATCTCCGACGGTGCTAATCGATAAGGTGCCTTGGCTATCGAAGACGCAACTGGTACCAGATCAATACGAAACTTCACCTGCCTCTCCGGAGGCACTCCAAGCAAGTCCTCTGGGAATACATCTGAAAAGTGTTGACGGACTGGCACATCCTCAATCATCCTCTTTCTCTCCATATTGGTGTCCAGTACATAAGCCACAAAACCCAAACATCCATGCTGAATATATCTCCTTGCTCTCGCAGCTAAATATAGAGTCGGTCCGCGTTGAGCTCCCTCGCCATGAATAACCAGTTCTCCCCCACTTGGGGTTTGAACCCAAACTAACTGGTACCCACAATCGATCAACCCCCCATTAGGGCTCAACCAATCCATCCCCACAATGACCATGCTATCTCACAAAGGAATAGAAACAATGTCGATCATATATCTCTCTCGGAACAACTCAAGAGTACAAACCCGATGAACTCTCGATACACTCACTGAATGATCATCGACTATCTCCACCTCCAACGAATAATCAAGCTCCCCAAGAGCATCATCAAATCTCTTGATGAGTGTAAGAGATACAAACGATCGGGTAGTGCCTGAATAAAAGAGAACCAGAGCAGACAATACGTTCACTAAGAACGTCCCTAAACATCACAACATGAAAGATAAGCATAAACAATAATGAAAGCACATAAATAAATGGAAAAAATACATGTAACCACGTCAGGAGTCGCACGCGACTCCTCGGCCATCACCTGAAAAGCCCTGCTCTTCATTATAGGGGTCGCCAGCTTGCCCTCCCGGCCATCTGTGATCCTCAAAGTTGCCAGAGCGGGTGCTGCAACCGATCCTACCGTAAAACTTGAGCAATCGGCCTTCTTGTGGCCCCTCTGATTGCAATGAAAGAAAATCAGACCTGATGCATAGGTGGTGGTAGTGGCAGTGCAATCTCTACTGAAGTGCCCAATCTTTCCGCATTTATAATAGCCCGAACCACCCGCCCTACAAACCCAGTCATGCATCCTGCCACACTTGCCACAACGGCCCGACCCTGCTGGCCCCTCGATCTAGACTAAAAAACCTTAGGTTTCTTTGCTGAACCCCCAGGTGTCTGCACCTGCTTCGTCTTCCTCTTCCCAATGTGCTCCAAATCGATTTCCCGCGCCTGATCCCTGGATATCGTGTCCTCCAATAAAGGACATGCTAAATAGCTGACTATCTCCCTGATAGCTGATCTTAGCATGCTTTGGTACCGAGTCTTCTTCATATCCTCGTCTGCAGCATACTGGGGTACCAATAAAGCCCTCTCTCGGAACTTGGCGTCGATCTCCACCACGGTCTCAATCGTCTGACACATATCCTGGAAATCCCTCGCCAACTGTTGCACCTCAACAGCCGGTGCAAACTCTGCTTGGAACCGGGTCACAAAATCTGACTAGGTCATAGCCTCAATAGATGGTTCTCCCAGAGCATAACTAACCTCCTCCCACTAATCACATGCTCGCTCCCTCAGACATCCTGCAACAAACCTCACCTTTGACCCCTCCGGGTAGAAGCTAGTCATCTGAGTACACTCCACATCTACTATCCATCGTCTGGCGGCAATGGGGTCCTTCAACCCAAAGAACTATGATGCCCCCACATACCCGGAAATCCTTGAAGCAGAGAGTGTGGGCTCCGTACTAACCAGTAGCTAGCTCGGCTCTAAAGGCCCAGAAACGATTCTCCATCAACTCGATGATACCCTCCTTGATCGACCCGGACATCACTGGGGTCGCATCAAGGATGCCTCTCGTAATCTCAAATGTGATGAACTCGCGTAGCCCCTCATCAATTAGTTCGGTGTCCGTGCCTGTGCCCGAAACCGATCTAGATCACGAACCTCTTGCTCCACCACGTGTCATCACCATGCTGAAACGCAATACATAAACAATCAGTACACGCACGAAGAGGTTTACACTCCCGAAGTTTCTCAAAATCATCAAGACCTTCCTTATCGTAGGTATAGATCTTGTGTTTTTAGTAGTATGGGCCCAATACTACCTTCCACACCGATCTTTACCTCCTACAAGGACTCTCTCAAATCCTCCATGTCACATCCTTACTATTAATTACTTCACTCACACTATAGAGTGCCCTATGCTCTAAGACATATCCTAGGGTTTCCTAGGATTCCATGTTTCCCATCACCCTATGCGATCAGCTGCAGAAGAGGCTCCTTCCAACACCTTCTAAGTACCTCAAAAATACAATTACAAGTTATCGACATCAAATAATTTTTAACTACTAGATCCCACCCTACAACGGCTGGACTCAAACAAGAGATGTGCAATATGGTTGAATCTAACCTTCAAAATGATCTTATCCCCATAACATGTAACTTAACGCATTCGCTTAATCAATAGCCAACACCAGTGCAGTCACTAGAAGCACAAATCAAGCAGCATTCAAGCACTGGGTTCTAAACGTACACTACCTAATCAGGTCATTCTATCCATTCATCTAAAATTTATACTAGCATGTAGTTCTGAAGGATCAAACAACCGAAATACAAGGCATCTCTCCTAGCATCCTACCATGTAGTTACGAGCATATCCTTAGCCCTGATCTACCGTGCTATTCACATATACATATTTTCAAACTATAAACATGTATGTGTATTTTGGGAAATACTTACTAGAACTTGGCTGATTGCATGCATTGCACCCCTTTATTTATAAAACAATATATTTAGAAAATTCATTTTATTTCAAAAGATTACCATTTCCTCGGTTTGAGTTCAGACACACCGGCGAGTGTGCCCGAATCCGTTCAACCAAGACTCTGATACCAACTTGTAACATCCCGAAAATTACTATGTAAAAAGTTCATTTTAAAACCAACAGAAATAACATTATATCATTGCAAATCCATCAAAATGTGATAATGTATAAAATAGTTATCAAAGTACAAATCAGGACATAAAATGCATAATGCTGGTGGATGCTGTGCGATCATGTCGGGACCTTCTTTTTCGATCTGGAAGTACCTAAAACCATAAAGTTAAAACGGTAAGCACAAAGCTTACTGAGTTTCCCCCTAAATACCCCATTCCAAATATACATAACAACTCAAAACTAAAACTGGGTCTACTTCACCCCCTATCTTTCAACCGGTACTAGGTCTATTTCACCCCCTTCGTTATCTTTCAACCACTTCTGGGTCTATTTCACCCCAACAACTAAGCATACAATCATATCAGCAAGAGTCACAAAGACAACAAGCACATACAGGCATATCAACAAGTGTCGCAAAGGCACTATCATCCTATAAGCAAAATCTAGTGGGCTGGCATTGGTGCCTTCGACCTACGAGTATAGTAAATAGACTAGCCTAAAAAACGATGATCAACTGCCACTGTTCCTACTTCCACGAATACAGATGCTACAAACAACCTATACATCCATACAAAGTACAACCTTAGTTTTCCTTCCAAAACTAGGGGTTTGACCAAATATAAACTCAAGTCAAAAGTCAACGTCAACGATCAAGGTCACGTCGTGTCCTTGAAATGAAAAATGACTCGTTGTCCCTATTCGCCATGCCGTGGCAACCTAGGACATGCTGTTGGCACAGGGTTCCAAGTGACTTAATGGGTTAAGCCGAATCCTCCAATCCAAGAGGTTCCAAGGTCCAGATCTGATCATTATTATCGTCTAAATGGATTTTCCATCTTTATTCCTTGAGACCCACTAAGAGGTCTAGATCTTAAGACCGAAGTCTATAAAGCATAACTATGGCATGGACTTAATCAAGAAGCACTTAATCCCTTAAGTCTCCAGCCCATTTGCTCCAAAAAAACCTTATGTCACTAAACCCATCCTAATGATTGGTGCTTTTTAGACATGTATGTCTAATGCATGTCGTGGACTCAACTTAGGTCACGATGGGGGTTTATGACCAAAGTTTTATGCATGGCTCAAACAGCCTATCAAAATTCAGATCTAAATCATGAACTACTCCAAATAATCCAAAGATTCATAAAGTTGCAACCTTTATGAAATCTCACCATCCCATATAACAAGATCAAGAAGAAAATGGGACAAAATACAAGATTTAACACTCTATAATCAAAAAAAGGTGGAACCTTGAACACATAAAAGAGTCCAGAACTAAGCTAGGAAGGAGACATGAACTCTCTTGCAGATCCTTGGCTTACTCCTTCTTACTTCTTCCTTCAAGACCTCTCAAAAGCACTCAAGTAAGCTTCAATAATTGACGAAATGAGTTAGGGTTTCCTCTGAGTTTAAGAGCGTGGTGGAGGCTGAGGGCGAGAAAACCCTAGCCTCATCATTCCTTTAAATAGGTGCAAAACCCAAAAAATTAGGGTTTAAGATGTCAGCGGCGGCCACACAGTGGACTTCGTTTCGAAGTCATGACGAGTCAAAAAGAGCCGCGACTGGAAAATGCCTCGCCACGTCGTGGCCATCCTTCCCATGTCGTGGCGACTCCCCAAAACCAAATCTTAAATTAAAATAAAACATACCTCAAAACTGGATGTTACAAAAGTCTAAGTTGGATAGCCTGAAAACTCTTGCTCAAATTCCTGATTGTGATGTTATTGTCTGATTGTTCACTCTCGGGTGGATCATCTGTTAGCCTGTCTATCTGATCCCTTATTACAAATGACTTTTTTCATTACAAGGAAAGACCATGGGGTGGACCATGGCCCTAGTTTGTAAGATCATGGGGGTAGCCCATGTCATTGCAGGGAAGAGCCATGGGTGTATCCCATGGCACTTATTTGTAAGACCATGGGGATAACCCATGACATTACAGGGAATGATAATGGGGGTAGCTCATGGCAATTCCTCATTAGACCATGGGGTAGCCCATGTCATCACAATGAAAGACCATAGGGGTAGCCCATGGAAAGATGTAAGACTATGAATTAGCCCATAGCATTCAACCAAGGTTAGAGTAGACCCGTTACTTAATGTATGTTTATTAGGTATGATTATGTGGATATGAGATTGAACTGTTCGGCACGAGAGTTGAGATCTTGTGTGGATGCTTTGTATTTATGATGGAATATGTGGTATATTGGGGGAACTCACTAGGCTTTATGCTTATGGTTGTGGATTAAATAATTTTGTAGGTAGTTTCCAAGAGGAGCTCGGCGGGCTGTACACATGCATCGAAGATGTTTGTTTCCGCGGTTTTGTAAATTAGCTATGATATTGTATGGTTTTAATCAAATGAATGTCACCTGATGGTTTTGAAACAAATATTTTAGTTGGTTACCATATTTTAAAATTAGAAAATCTATTTGTAATTTTCGGGATGTTACAAGTTGGTATCAGAGCCTTGGTTTGAAGGATTCAGGCGCATCTTGTGGTGTGTCTGAACTCAAACTGAGGACTGAGAGATTTTCTAAAGGAGTTTTTGACAAGAAAATGATTTTATTCAAGAAAACAATTTTCTAAAAAGATTTCATAAGCAACTGAAGAATGCAGTGCGTACAATAGGCCGAAGCTTAAGAAGTAAGTAATTCCTAATATACCCATACGATTATATGTTTATTATATGAGTTGCTATGCATGCTAGAATGTAGGAATAAATATCCACTCAAGAATTGTATGATAGAATTGTCTAACTTTTGTGATGCTCTATAGCATGGAGAATTGTTTGTTCTATGTTGCTTGAAGTCTTGATTAGTAATGTTATTTATAGGTGTGTGTTTTAGAGTTGTATATGGTTATGATTGGATAGCCTTAGATCGATTGATTTAGCCTTATTTCCTGTTCCATGTCTAGTTGTGGGCTTATGGTGGAATCACTCATTCGACCATCTATTTGATCTTGTATTGCGTATAACTTACATGTACGGGGCAACCGATAATGTTGATATGGGTTCTATTAGTGCGGAAGCGAGTGAGAGGAGGATGCTAGAGGAAGATTCTAGGGAGTGTGGTTTTATGCATATGGCTAGACTTATGCTTGCACATGAGGGGTTTAGTGGAGTGTTGCGAAGTGACTTGGGTGTCTTGGTACAGTCCTTGGAATGAGTATGGATATGTGTGGAAGGTAGTACTGGGTTAGTACTACTGATGGCACAAGATTCATACTTAATTCATGGAGTGTTTTAGGATTAACAGGAAACTTGTAGGTGGGTATGAATAGTGTAGGTTTGCACTATGCAATGTTTGATGTGTTTTCTATTATCTTTCAGATTCAAGATGGTGACCTTCCATGTTGGTTATTCAGAACTGAGTTAGGAGGCTTTTCGCGACATCATAGATGCATAGATTTGGAGGTTCATGAGTGAGGATGAGCATGGTATGATCAACTCACTCAGGATTGAGTTGATTTCAGTGATGGATGAGCGCCTTAGGGTTCTTCGAGCTGATTTGGAGGATGGTCGCCTCAAGTTTCGACAGGTTTCCTTCTGAGAGTTTGATGCTTGTGGAGCCCCTTTTTTGGGAGTAGGGAGCCGATTATCAGTATGCGTTGGATCGTTGATGTGGAAAGTGCCATTCACGTCAACTTCTGTCTGGCGGAGGTCAAGGTCATATTTACGTCAGGTATCATGCACTAAAAAGCTAGGGATTGGTGGTGCGAGGTTTTCCAGGGCCTCGAACCAGATGTGGTTGATTCCATGTAATTGGAAGATTTCATCACCATATTTAAGAGAGAGTTTGTGCCAGTGGTTGAAATTCAGTAGTTGACTCGGGAATATTTGGCGTTTGGGCAGACTATAGAGACGGTGGCTGGGATCACCGCTAATTTTAGAGGGAGAGAGAGAGGGAATGATGTTTTTCCCTCACTATACAGCTTCGAAGGAGATGAGGATGACACGCTACCATGACATGTTGAGGACAGAGATCTGGGAGCACGTGAGTATCTTGAGTCATAAGAGTCTTCCCAATTTGGCGGAGGCAGCCAGTGAGAGAGAGAGATGGAGTTGGAGACCCATCAATGGAGGAGAAGACAAGATCATATTCATGTATCTGCAACAACAACCAAGAAGGCTCAGGTGACAGGCATTCAGATATGAGATCGAGAGACTTGTGAACTTTACAGGAGTTGTGGTCAGACCCATTGGCGTATTTCTCACGTGCCTGTTTCTTGATGTTTAAGGTGTGGTCTGGAGGGTCACTGCAATCAGGACTATTTTCTGAGGGATTCACCAGGAGTATGTTTATTTTGCTTTCAACCAAGCCATGTTAAGGCCGATTGTCCTCTGAGAGATGTTGGTTTGGCATGGAAGATATCGGATAAGCGGCATGGGACAAATGGACTCCCAAGAGCCGGAGTTTGAGTTAGTGTTTTTTTGTGGTTCAGTTCGATGCAACATTTGTTGGTTTCATCAGTATCCCTTCTGTTCTAATTGGTTTTGTTGTTTTAGTTGTAATATTGGATGATCTATTGAAAGATATGGTATTAGTCTACTTTGGGTTTATTTTGGAAGGTTTAATTATGTTTGTGTTGTTGTTATAAGGTTGTAAGTGTGTGTTGGAACTCTTTGGATTATGTCGTTATGGTGTATAGTTATATTGTAACTCTTGAGTTTTGTTAGAAGAATTCAGATTCCTTTATTCTTGGTAATGACAAGTATGGTTGATAGGAACCATGTAGTGGAGTATTTGGATTGACTTGGAAATTTGAATGGTTATAAAGTTGTCAGGGTTTAGCCAAATCCAAGTAGAGAGAATTGCTTCATTAGATGGAAATATTTCAAGTATTGGTCATTTTGAAATTTTATATTCAAGGATATAAGGACAGCCAATTTAGGTTGTGGTTCAAATTGGGGTATGTAAGGGGCGACGTTCAGCAGTCAGATGTGATCAGGGAAGTAGATTTTGAGGATTCCTGGTTATCTCATTTGAAGGTTTGAAGCATCGTCGACAGCGTAGATTTTGGGTTAGTAGCTAGGTTATGTTCGAGGGTTGTGTGGGGGTCTCTCTACCTGTTCTTGTCTGATGAAGGCTCTGGGATTCGAAACATGACCTGAACACCTCACAAGGTCTAGCAGACTAGGGGTCCATCTCATGTCAGCCTTGCTGACTATCCTTGTAGACTTGCTTATAAGACCATTGGAGTAGCCCATTTCACTTGCTTGTAAGACCATGGGGGTAGCCCATGGCATTGCAAGGAAAGACCACGGGGCTAGACCATGGCAGAAAGTGTTGTATGTGACAACCCGAAATTTCTATCCTGTACAACCATTCACTTCAATAGAAGTCAGAACAGTTTCTGCTAACTTTCAAGCTTTCTGGAGTAAGTTTGAGTGTTTAGAAGTTAGTACTTCAGGAGATAACAGGAGAGAGGATGCCCTAGGGTTTATTGTGCAACAATAATGTCCCAAAACTCCAAGAGTTTGGAGTTTACGGCCTAAACAAAGGTGTTTACGGCCGTAAACCCTAAAAGGGGGTATAAATATGACACTTAGTCATTATTTACCACTTTTTCACATTTTCAAGATCCAAACTCAAATCCTCTCAAGTATCATCCAACATTTCTTCTTGATCTTCAACTTTGTAAGTGTTTCTATCCCTAAAAAGTTGATATCTTACTTAATCTAGTGATCTTACATGATTCCATCCGTGAAATCATTCCAAAAGTGTAGATCTTCAAGTTTCAGCAAGAACACCAAGAACACACACTAGTGTTCTTGGACTTTTAGCACCTTTTCAAGCTTCTACCTAGTAAGTACTCTTACCCTAGTGTATTATAAAACTTGTTACACTTCTAATCATCAAGAAAACACCCAAGAAACACAAGATCAAAGGTGTTTACGGTCCAAGATGTTCTTGGACCGTAAACCCTAATAAAGGGGCCAAAATGTGCCCTAGTCCCTTACCAAGCCTTGGGTACTAGTCTAGATCATATCCTTAAAGTGCTTAGGACTTGAAACATCAAAAAGACCATAAACCATTTGGGTTTACAGCCGTAAACCCAAGGAGAAGTGGTCCAAGGACCGTAAAGTCCACAAAGGAGTGAAATGGTTCCCTAATCACTTCCAAAGGCTTAGATATGAAGTAGGAATGCTTCTTATGACCTTTTAAGCTTCAAAAATCAACATGGTAAAAGTAACATGAGTTTACGGCCGTAAACTCATGGGTTTACGACCGTAAACTCACTAAGAGTTGGTCACAAAACCGTAAACTCCAAAGGAGTTTACCCTTGAACCCTAAACTCAATTACAAGGTCCTGCCACCCTTAGATGCAATCCTTAGGACTTATAGCACTTAAATCAAGTGTTTTACATGTCTTAGGATGTCTTAAATTTGGTTAATTAGTTGTTTTATGACTAATTGGACACATATATGTGTTATTATATGTTAACTAGGATCATTTTGTGTGTACAAGTCTTCACTTGACACTTAGCATCCTACATCATCCGTTCATCCAAACCACTCACTATAGGTGCGTTCATACCCCTTAATCAATCCTTTTAAATGATTTTAAATGCTTTCATGGGGGGGGGGAATACAAGTAGAAAACATGAAGTTATAGAATCAATCATATGTGATTTATAACTGTGTTTTCAACCAACTGATTTCACGTACTTCAACATGTGTTAAATACAATGGTTTTCAGTTATTTTATTCTTTGTTATCAAATGAACTACTTTTGAATCGTTTTATAAACTGACATCAAGTCATTATTACTTATTGTTCAAAACTCTTAAATGTATTACAAAACCTCTTTCAACTTATGGTTAAAAACCATATCTATACACTTATGTTTCATACATATATGTATTGATATGAGAGCTTTCATTCTTTCTTCAGTTCCAACACTCTTGTGTAGCAAGGGTGTATAAACCTACTTGGACATTCAATCTACATTCCAGTAAACTATTATAGGTATAGTTTAGGAGGTACAAAATATTATTCCTAGTACAAGGAATTACACAAGAGTCAGTTCATTCATGAGTCTATACAAATATATTAAATACTATATGAAGAGATACTATTACTTGTTATACAGAGAGAAATACTATATACTATACAGAGAGAGGCGAGTTTCCACGCCGTGATTATCCTAAGGCAAAAGGATACGATTTCAATGATTATATAATTTTCCCAATTACTTTTACTTTGTGACACATTCACATAAACGATGAGGTAGATTATATATTTATAATAATAGTTGCACATGGGAAAAACCTTCATTGATACAGAAATGCAAACCTTCAAAGCATTCGGGTTTTAGTAGAAGACTACTTTTTTTTACTAGTAGGAAATATGGGATTTTCTAGGGTTTTCACACTTATACTAAATGTTTCATTAAACATTTACAAGTCTTTCATAACAGCTTTTCAAATCAATGACACTAAAATACTTATGAATTCACCAGCTTTATGCTGATCTACGCTTTCAAAATAACTTGTATTCTCAGGTCACCAGTAGACAGGTACGATGACTAGGTTTTGAGAAGACGGAGCACAGACAAGACTCGTCTTTTATTTTGATTACATATTTTGGTGTCTTATTACTATGAAAGAACACTCATGTATTAAAACTTTACTTTTAATGCAATGGATAATGTTGTTGCTTGTTTACTACTTTTCACTGTTATGATACTTTACATGACGTCCTCCACCCCTGAACGTTTCCGCCGTTCTTGGTTTTGGGGTGTGACAGATTGGTATCAGAGCATTGTTTATAGTGAATTGAGTATATCAACCCATAAAAGATATACAGACTATAAATACAATGAGATTAAAATACTCTGACCAAGAGTTTATACTTTTAAATAATAAAATATTTAACTAAGTATACATGCCTGTATTCATATTAAAAATCAGTGTCACAATGACAAAACAAAAGTATTACGATTGTTGAATATCACAGGTAAGCTCGGGGATGTATGGTCAGTCCTGGGAGTGGCATAGCCTGATCAACTATGCTGGTCCGAGGAGTGATTAGCATATGCCCAAGAATGGTTGTGATATGGCAACAAGTCTAAAAACTTACCAACACTACCGCAATGAAATACTATGGGAGTATTTGGTGTTACTATAATTACTTATCTGCGAACTAAAAAGGTCTTTATTAGTAGGTCAATAGTTGCTAAGTAGATACACTAAGATTATATGTACCTAGGACGTCATAGACTTAGAATCTGTGATCTTTGCTTTACTTCTTGTTCCTTGTTTGGTTGTGGGCTTAGAGTTAGGGTCACTTATTCGAAGGTCTATCCTGTCCTGAGTACATATAACGGGTATGCACTAAACAAGTATTGGAGTAACTGATAAAGATCATCTTATAATTATCTAATTAGTATGTCTATTTAGTTATTTCTTATATCCCTTTTCTCGCGTAGATATTATGGCTGGATTCCATCCCCACGGCGACCAATACTTCCCAAACCAAGGCGATGCTGGATGGCTAGAGGAAGAACCAGAAGATGATCACCCAATCCCTTTGGATGATCACCATGCTGAAGGCTTTTCTGATAGTTCTGACTCAGAGCCTGAAGTCAACAACCTACCCCAAGTGGGTCAGGTCCCGAATCTGAACCCCCAACCCGCGTTTCAAGGTCCCACACCCTTGTGGGTAACAAACTTGAATCGCTGGAGCGACGAACAGGGTCAACCCTTACCCCACTATGGGGACCGAAGCTCTATGACCTTAGCGGAGGTGGCTCTGCGGATCGAGCTCTGCCTGTTATGATCTGTAGGATTGCTCGAAATGTTGAGCAAGGTCGAGCAGCCATCGACCGAGTCAGGGAAATTGATGCCAACTCGGGCGTTAACACCGTCCGCATTCGACATCTGGAAGACGCTGTCGAAGGGACGAGAAGAACCAATGAGACTCTGCGGCAACAGTTAGCTGCATCTCGGACCGAAGTCATAGAACTTCGAGTTCGTCAGAGGGCTCACGAGCGACATCTCCAAGAGGTGGTACGTCAACTGGCGGATATGAGGATTCTCCCCAGGAATTCCCATCGCCGGTAGAAGATGTCTAGTACATTTTTTATTTTGATGTAAGGAATAGCCTTTCCTAACTGAGCTCTAAGTAGCACTTTTCTGTAAAATATTCCTGGCTCTCAAGTACTTTCTTAGATTTCTAAACTGTCGACATTTTCCTTATGGTATGATGTAAGACCTATAGTTAGGTCATTTTCCCGAACTCATTTACATCTTATATACCAGTAGTTTCGGCAGTTATCTAATCTATTTAGAAATTCATACTGTCATTTGATATCGAACTATGGCGACTTAGTTCACAAGACACTTTCATTCTTTATACTATTGGCTTCTTATCATTGTTTCTATCTTTTAAACTTGAAGTTAAAAGATGCCTCCTCGCAGAAATCCAAGGCGTAACAATAATAACGAAACATCGATACCACCACCTCCACCACCTCCTCAGTTCGACGCTGCTATGTTCCAAGCAGCTGTCACGACGGCCGTAGCGGCTGTCATGTCACACATCAATACTCCTGTCCCTAGTGGATCGGGAACAGGTGCACCTCCTTCCAACCATGGCGAGAGTCATGGGCACCCCCAGGAATGCACCTACAAGGATTTTACAAATGTCAAACCCAGAAATTTCAATGGAACTGGAGGGGTTATGATTTTAAGGCAGTGGATAGAAAAGACAGAAGCAGTCTTTGAAATCTGTGCCTGCCCAGAGAACAATAAGGTCAAGTTTGCTACTTGTACCTTTTCTGACAGGGCTTTAACTTGGTGGAATGGCCACATTAAGTCACTGACTCTGATAGTGGCAAATTCGATAAGCTGGGAGAGCTTGAAAGCCATGCTGATGAGAGAGTACTGTCCACGAGCGGAAATTCAAAAACTCGAGCAGGAACTCTGGGGTCTTGTAATGGTTGGTTCTGACATATCAGCCTATACTAATAGATTCTGTGATTTGGCAATTCTTTGCCCTGATATGGTTACTCTAGATAGCAAGAAAATAGAGAGATATATTTGGGGACTGTCGCCCCAGATCCAGTCAAGTGTGTTAGCATCAAGGCCTATTACTTTTGACAGCACTAAAGAGCTGGCACAATCTCTTATAGATCACAGAAACTACCAGAACCCAACAATTTCTACACCCGAGCAACAAAAGCGAAACAACAACAACAACAAGAAAAAGGGGTGGAACAAGAGGAAAAGCGGGACTTCACAAGAATCCTCAAAGAGACAACAACTAGTTACAATCAATGTTGCCACGGTAACTCCTGTTGTCCCTACTAATCCCTTACCAGCGAAGCCTTATGCCGGTAATCTTCGGAAGTGCAACAAATGCACCTTCCATCACAACGGACCTTGCCGGGAAATGCAATGCACTAACTGCAACAGAAGGGGGCATACTGCCCGTTTCTGCAAGACTCCAGCAAGGCCGAACGCTCAAGTTCCTAACACCGGTGTGGGCCAAGCTTGCTACGGTTGTGGCGAAGTGGGCCACTATAAGAGGAACTGCCCTAAGGCAGGGATAGTTGGCGGAGTAGGAAGAGTTCTGGCCATAGCCCACGAGGAAGCGGTTGCTGACCCCACAGTGGTCACTGGTACGTTTCTCCTCGATAACTCTTATGCATGCATACTTTTTGTCACACCCCCGAAACCAGACGGCGGAAACGTCCGGGGGCTCGCGTGACTTACATTGAATACCATCACAATGAATATACATGAATCATAACATAAACATCACCATGCATCAATACATTACAACTGATATTGTTTACATCCCGTACATTGTTTCAAATATTACACATTCATAACACAAATTGTTTCAGAGTTTTCAAAACAAAACATTCTAACATACTTGGTATTACCCTTCCGCTTATCTGTTACCTGAGAATACAAGATATTTTGGAAAAACGTCAACATATGAAATGTTGGTGAGTTCATAAGCAAGGTTGTGAATAAAATGATTTGTATAGTTTGTAAAACCCAGAAAATCCGATATTTTCTGAAAAGACAATAGTTTATCAAAGTGTGAAGATCCATAAGTTGATGCATGAATGATTTCAAGACATATATATATAAAAGGGTGTTTTATATTATAGTATAGAAATTCCGAGCGAGTAGTATTGATTTCCCCGGAAAACCCGATGTTTTCCGATGTCGAAAGATATACGTGATTACAAATTGTTATACCGCCACAACGAATGGCTTTTGATTACTCGTCCTTGAATACTCGGATGGTGTCAGATAAACCAAGTGAGTCGTCGTAACGATGTCCGGTGAAGACATGTTATAACAGCCAACTACAAACGCCCCATAGAGGTGTCGTCCGTTGTTACTCACTCAATCCACACCACCTTGATTACTGTTGAATAACGTCCTAATTCCGTCTACTTTGATTACTCATGAGCCTTAGCGAACGAAGAGAAGAGGAGTACGAAGTCCTGCTACTTATCGTAAGTACCTTAGGCTGTCGTGGATGCGAAGGACACGTGGGCCCAACTCGCATTTGATTACTCTGACTTTACTAGCCATACTAATGGACCACTAGGGCCCAATAGCACATAAAAGCGATTGAAAGTCCTTTTATATGGAATTGAGCCATAGGAGGCCCAATAACATATAAGCGTTGTCCCTTTGGGCCCAAAGATCATGTTGATGGACTTGCAAGGTCCAACAAGCATGATTTGAAACTCATAAGCCCAAAGTTTGTAAGTTTACTCATCGTATGTATCGCGTATCATTTGAAGGTTTGATTTAGCGTTTGTTATGTTGTATCGATTCGAGACCGATCGATTTCGTGTATCACGATATTTGGAGTTAAATGTGTATTCGTCTTTTGATTTGTCGGTAGTCGTAGTTTTGTATTTTGACTTTATGAAATAGTTTGTCTAAGTAGGGGTTTGACCTTTGTTACTCCCTTTCTTTTTATAAAAATAACAATTTTTGTCCTTTATATAAAAGAATTTCATTTTTAGTCCTTAAAACATTTTCTTGACACTTTTGCATCATAAATTTGTTGAAATGATAGTTTAACCCAAAATTTTAATTTGTTAACAGATTCAGCCCTTCTAGAATGGTATTTCTCGGTTAAAACCCTCTTTTTCGCAATTTTTACAGTTTTGGTCCAAAATCCAAAAACTTTACGTTTTTTATCCTTTTTGGAAATGAAAAGCATTTTTGACTCTTGAAATAGTTTTGTTACACTTTTTATCCCCTGTTTTGAAGAAAGTTTCAGTTCAACCCCTTTAATTATCATTTTCGCAATGTTGGGCTTATTGGGCCAAAAAGCCCAAAATTAGCCCATTAAGCTAAAAATTTACATTTCAAGTCCTTTGAAAATTTTATTATTCAGAAAAACAATTATGGAAACTGTTTTGACTCTTTTTGGCCCTTAAGAAACCGTGACTTGACCATTTTTAACCCAAGTTTTGTATTTTTGACAATTTAAGCCCAAAAATGGGTTTTATGTTGTAAATATGTTCATCATAATCTTATAAGCTATTATTCTTGACTTGTTTAGTGTAAAATAACTTAGATTATGTTTGTTTCCTTTCTCATGTCATAGATCTCGAGTATCACCCTTTTTTAGTTACATGTTCATCATAAAAACACATAAAAACACACATACATGCATAAAATCACACATATCATACACATACACATTGATCTACACATTTTTCTTGTATTCTCCCCCATAAAACATATAAAAACCGAAAAGAGAGGGGTATGAAGCTCACCTTGAGTTGTGGTTTCGGTTTTTGAAGGAAGAAATGAAGAAGATTCGATCCTAGCAAGCTTTCTTGGAGGATCTCGAACTTAGATGTTTCTAAGGTGCAAGATCACGAGTTTGATTAGATTTAGAAGAGATTTTTGATGAAATGAAGTAGCTAGATCATGGATTAAACATCAACTTACCTTAGATGATGAATTTTGTGGTTTAATTTCCTTGAAAGCTTCCTAAATCTCGAAAATTTGGTGAATGAGTGCAAGTGTTCTTGAGAGGATTTGGAGAGACTGGAGATGAATTTTGTGAGTGTGTGTGTGTCTTGTTTCGGCCGAGAGCAAAAGAGAGAGGAGAGAAGAGAGAGTAGATGAAGTGATGGTTGTATGGAAGCATGGGATTTTTGCATGGAAATCCATGGTATAATAATGAGGTGGCACATGAAGTCAACTCCTCCCTTTCCTTTGTGTAGTTGGGCCGAGAAGAGGAGAAAGGAGAAAGGAAAAATAATTGGGCCTTGTATGCTTAGGCCCATGCTATGGTTAAATTAGATGATTTTTGGCCCAATAAAAATCAAAGAATGATTTTTATGATCTATTAGGGCTAAATTAATTTGGTTGTGATCCATTAAGGCCCATCAAAGTTAACCTAGTTTATTTTGGGCTCATAAGGCCCAAAAATATTAAGTTTCATGTATATGGGTCCAATTAGGGCCCATTTGAGAGTTCTATGTTCAAGATAGTTAAATTGGAAGCTTATTTGTCCATTAGGTCCAATAAGGAAATCCTAGTCCAAAATGGACTTAAACCGGGATTTCAAAGGTTTCCAATTCTTTGTTGACTATTTGTAGTGCTTGAATGAAGTGTTTGATGAAGGTTTGTTGTTATTGAATAAGCATCACGCATGCTTTCATATTGTTGATTCATAATTAATATAAGTGTTGTAGTTACAAGGCATCAAAATTCCTAGTTGTGACATCATCCCCCCGTTAGAGGGAATTTCGTCCCGAAATTATTTTGAAAGCTAGATTTGAGAATGCGAGAATAGATGAGTGTACTTCTGCTTCATTTGATCTTCGCGTTCCCATGTGAATTCTGGTCCGCGTCTTGCGTTCCATCGAACTTTCACAATCGGAATGCGGCTCTGCTTAGTACGCTTCACCTCTCTGTCCATGATTTCGACTGGTTCCTCGATGAACAGAAGGTTCTCATTGATTTCGATTTCCTTTAAAGGAATGACGAGAGTCTCGTCGGATAAGCACTTCTTCAAGTTGGAAACATGGAACACATGGTGTACACTGCTGAGTTCAGCGGGTAGTTACAGTCTATACGCCACTGGACCGATTCGGGCAAGAATCTCGAAGGGTTCAATGTATCGAGGGTTCAGTTTGCCCCGCTTCCCAAAACGAATCACTCCTTTCCAAGGAAAGACTTTTAGTAACACCCTATCTCCGACTCCGAATTCCAAGGGCTTTCGTCGTTTATCGGCGTAGCTCTTTTGTCTATCTCGTGATGATTGCAGTCGGGCCCTGATCTGAACTATCTTCTCGGTCGTCTCACGTATGAAATCTGGTACCGTTAAGGCATTGTTTGGCGTTTGCCCTCTTGCTAGCTGGGTGTCTCCTACCTCAGTCCAGCACAACGGTGATCTACATTTACGCCCGTATAATGCCTCGTAAGGAGCAACTTTGATACTCGAGTGATAACTATTGTTATATGAGAACTCGATCAAAGGCAAGAGGGTATCCCACGATTTTCCAAAGTCTATCACACACGCGCGAAGTATATCCTCTAGCGTTTGAATGGTTCGTTCGCTTTGACCATCCGTTTGTGGGTGGTAGGCAGTGCTCATGTCAAGTTGCGTTCCCATAGCTTTCTGAAGCGATTGCCAAAAGCGTGAAGTAAATCTACTATCTCTATCTGAGATGATAGATACCGGTACTCCGTGGAGTCTCACGATTTCTTTGATGTAGATTCTTGTCAGGCGCTCCATCTTGTATGATTCTTTTATTGGTAGGAAATGGGCGGATTTCGTTAACCTATCAACTATTACCCAGATCGTGTCCAAACCATCCGTCGACTTGGGTAGTTTGGTCACAAAATCCATGGTAATCCTTTCCCATTTCCACTCTGGAATTACTGGTTGCTGTAGTAATCCGGAGGGCTTTTGATATTCCACCTTTACCTTAGCACAAGTGAGGCACTTGCTAACGTAAGTGGCAATCTCTGCCTTCATATTAGGCCACCAATAATGTTGCTTCACATCCAAGTACATTTTGTCTGAACCTGGATGGATGGAGTATCACGTCTTGTGGGCTTCGTTCATGACTACTTCCCTGAATCCCCCGAGTGTAGGGACCCAGATGCGGTTCATGAAGTAATTTGTTCCGTCTTCTCTCACTTCAAAGTTCTTCTCCATCCCACGCAGTGCTTTGCTGGTTTTGTTTTCTGCCTTCATGGCATCGAACTGGGCTGCCCTGATTTGAGAGGTTAGGTGGGATCGAATGGTTATGGAGAGAGTCTTCAAACAACGATTCGAGTATTCTTTCCGACTCAAGGCATCGGCTACCACGTTAGCCTTGCCTGGGTGGTACTTGATTTCGCACTCGTAGTCGTTCAGCAGTTCGACCCATCTTCGTTGCCACATGTTTAGCTCCTTTTGATTCAAGATGTGCTGGAGACTCTTGTGGTCGGTGAAGATGGTGCACTTGGTACCGTAAAGGTAGTGCCTCCAAATCTTCAGGGCAAAGACCACTGCTCCCAGTTCCAGATCATGAGTGGTGTAATTCACCTCGTGCGTCTTTAGTTGCCGGGACGCGTAAGCTATCACCTTTCCCCGCTGCATGAGAACGCAGCCTAAACCCTGATTTGACGCATCGCAGTAAGCTATAAAGTCTTTTGTTCCTTCGGGTAGCGATAACACCGGCGCACTGCAGAGTGCTTGCTTCAGAGTTCGAAATGCAGCTTCTTGCTTGTCCGTCCATACGAAGGGTACGCCCTTTTGTGTAAGCGAGGTGAGTGGCTTTGCCGTTTTGGAGAAGTTTTGAATGAATCTCCTGTAGTAGCCTGCGAGGCCTAAAAATTGGCGAATTTCCGTGGGTGTTGTTGGAATTGCCCATCCTTCGATGGCTTGGATTTTAGAAGGATCCACATGAATTCCTTCCTGACTAACAACATGTCCCAAAAAGTTCACACTTTGAAGCCAAAACTCGCACTTAGAGAGTTTTGCGTATAACTTCTCGGTTCGCAGGGTTTCCAGGATTTTTCGGAGATGTCGGCCGTGTTCTTCCTCGCTTCGAGAATAGACGAGGATGTCGTCGATGAAAACGATGACAAAGTTATCAAGGAATGGTCGGCAGATTCGATTCATTAAGTCCATGAATGCGGCAGGAGCATTCGTCAGACCGAAGGGCATTACGACAAATTCATAATGTCCGTAACGAGTTCAGAAGGCGGTTTTAGGAATATCCTCCTCCCGGAGCTTGAGTTGGTGGTATCCAGATCGCAGATCTATCTTTGAAAAGTAACTAGCTCCTTGGAGCTGGTCAAATAGATCGTCAATTCGCGGAAGTGGATAGCGGTTTTTGATGGTAAGCTTATTAAGTTCCCTGTAGTCGATACACATCCTGAAGGTACCGTCTTTCTTTTTGACAAAGAGAACCGGAGCTCCCCAAGGTGAGAAACTGGGTCGGATGAATCCTTTGTCCAAAAGCTCGCTGAGTTGACTGGACAACTCTTGCATCTCCGCAGGAGCCAATCTGTAGGGCGATTTGGCGATGGGAGTAGCTCCTGGCACTAGATCTATTCGAAACTCGACTAGTCTTTCTGGGGGTATCCCCGAAAGATCCTCCGGAAAGACATCCGGGAAATCGCAAGCCACAGGGATGTTTCGAATATTGATCTCTTCCTTGGACTTATCCACGATATGAGCTAGGAACGTCAAGTCCTTCTTTCGTAGGTACTTTTGTGCCTTAATGCACGAAATAAGACGAAGGTTCGTGCTGGGTTTGTCTCCGTAAATAACTAGGGTTTCGTGATTTGGGAGATGAAGGCGAACGGCCTTCTCGTGACACATAATTTCAGCATGGTGGGGGCTTAACCAATCCATGCCGATAATCACATCAAAACTCCTAATGGAAACAGACATTAAGTTTATTTGAAAGACGTAATGATTTAAAGTCAGGGTACATCCGATGTAGATTTCCCCAGTGGATTCTGTCTTCCCATTGGCCATTTCCACCGTGAAGGTTTCATTAAGCTTCTGGGGTTGTTGTTTTAATAAGTGTTTGAATTTATTACTCACGAAACTTCGTTCTGCCCCGGTATCAAATAGGATGCATGCATAAGTGTAGTTTAGGAGAAACGTACCAGTAACAACAGCGGGATCCTGAACCGCTTCTCCCTGACCCATTGCTAGCACCCTTCATGTTCCTCCATTCCCAGGGTTGTTGGTGTTGGGGCAGTTGCGACGGATATGCCCAGTCTTTCCACATCCATAGCAGGTGAGGCTTGATCTTGTGTTATTGCCGCTATTGTTGGTGTTGTTGTTGTTGTTGTTGCGGTTATTGTTGTTGTTGTTTCCTTGTGGTTGGTTCTGGGGTGGATAGGTCCTGCAATACCTTGCCGTGTGACCCTTCCGATTGCAACTGGTGCATTGCATTTCCTTGCATTCGCCATTATGATGGTAATTGCACTTGTTGCACTTCGGGAGATTCCCAGAATACTGCTTGGGAGTGCTTGGATTAGCTGAGGCTGGAACATGTGGGGTGAAGGGTACTTGGGTGGTTGCAGCATTGACTGTCACTGTTTGTTGTTTCTTTGTTGATTCCGAGCCTTGTCGTCCTTTTCTCTTGTTGTTCTTTCCTTTCTTGTTGTCACTCTCTTTCTTTCCTTCAGTTTCCGCTGGCTTCTCGCCCTTCTTGTTGTTGTGGTCGTACATTCTCTTGGCCATCCTCTTGGCACTGTCGAAGGTTTCAGGATTTGCAGCGATCACATTTCCTTGAATTGGGGAGGTCAATCCCCAGATGAATCGTTCGATCTTCTTTCCTTCTGACGTAATCATGCCAGGGCACAACAATGACAGCTCGCTAAATCTTGATATGTATGCATCTATATCAGAGTTTCGGACGGTGAGATGCCACAGCTCTTGCTCCATCTTCTGAATTTCGCCACGTGGGCAGTATTCAACCATCAGCATTTCCTTCAGCTCTGTCCATGGCATAGCGTTGGCTACGGGGAGAGTGATGGCGTCTACATGTCCATTCCACCAGGTGAGAGCCTGGTCGACAAATGTGCATGCGGCAAACTTCACTTTCACCTCCTCGGGGCATTCACATATTTCGAACACCGATTCCACCTTTTCCACCCATCTCTTTAGGGTTATCACTCCACCCATGCCATTAAAGGTTCGGGGTTTGGCGTTGGCGAAATCCTTGTAGGAACATGTCCTGGTAGGTCCGTGATTTGTTCCATTGTTCGAACTCCCAGCCCCTTGTGCATTGACTCCACCGTTGTTTCCTTGCTGGATTTGTGCCATGGCTGCAGTAACTACAGCAGACACAGCTGCCTGGAATGCAACTGAGTTGACTTCGGGTGAGGTTGGTCTAGGGTTTCCACGAGTTGGTCGTCGAGGCATCTTTCTGTCATGGAACGGAAAGATGTTGAGTGCCTATAGTTTTTGTGAGATTGTGGTCCTATAGACTAGGTGTTTCGCATGAACTTAAGTGGTTTCGCAATTTAGCATATAATCATGTATATATAACACATAGCAGATCACAACATCACAATAGAACACATAAAGTTTTTCATTAATATTATCCGCATTTTTGATACATGAAAAGTTTGCTCAGAAGAGCATTCATAAGTGGTGCAAGTTCGGCAGCGTAACAGCTCTATGAGTAGTGTAATCACTTAAACATAGAGTCGATGGTACATAGCATAGATCACATAAACCTAATACTAAAGGTAGATATGACTAATCCTATTCATGGTGGGATGCGCCAGGGGGTGGTGCTGATGAAGTGGACGCTCCCTGAAGGTGAGCCACCTGTCGTTCCGCATCTCGGAGGCGAGTCTCCCATCTCACCTGCCTCATGTGGAACTCCGGAATAACCTCTCGTGTCTCCTGCTCTGCACGCTCAACCCTAGTCCGCATCTGGTGTATCTGATCAGCGGTGCTCTGCGCCAGGTCGCCAGTGTTCCGCAGTCGTCTCACCATGACCGGAAGTGCGCGATCCGCTGGTCCTCCCTCCCTCAAGTCGTAGAACTCGCGTGACATGCGGAATGGAGGTCGCTGTCCCTGCTGTCTGCTCCATCTCCAAAGGTCGATACCCCAGGGGGGTGTAGGGCCGGTCGGGCCCATCCGGTGAGCGGGCACCCTAGTCGGGTAAGGGGGATTGATGACTTCGGACTCTGTGTCCCAATCATCATCGTTGGGTTCTTCCTCGAAGTCTTCTCCGGCTCCCCCTTCTCCCTGGACCTCTACTGGCTCGGCAGGTCCGCCCTCGACTTCCTCCTCAGGTTCCTCTTCAGACCCTTCCTCGGGGTCTTCCTCGGGTTCCTCCTCCAGCCATCCGTTATTTCCCTGATTGGGGAAATACGGATCTCCGGGGTGATGGAAGCCGACCATACTGTCTGCGAGAGTATATAAATGTACTATTCATTATTTCTAAGAAGTTTTAGTTACTATGTATTTTGAGTTAATGTTCTTTTCTTGGAAATCAAGGGTATGTTTTTAAGTTTACTGACCATCGAGGCTTTCTCGGAGCCTGTGATAGTTGCACTTCGGAGAAAATGTAGTTGATCAGGCTACACTCACCCCTTACTACAACCATGAACAGTCCCGACTTAACCGAGATGTCAGTGTTATTTTGTTTGATTTTTGTATTATGTTCTCTTTCCTATATCACACAAGTAAGGATGTTTTATCGTTGTGTTTTATTTGTTTTGTTCAGAGTTGTGTTAGTCCCTCTTTTGGTTTATAGTTGCATATCAATGTGTGGTTAGATATGCTAGTTCACTATAAACAGAGCTCCGATACCAACCTGTCACACCCCCGAAACCAGACGGCGGAAACGTCCGGGGGCTCGCGTGACTTAAATTGAATACCATCACAATGAATATACATGAATCATAACATAAACATCACCATGCATCAATACATTACAACTGATATTGTTCACATCCCGTACATTGTTTCAAATATTACACATTCATAACACAAATTGTTTCAGAGTTTTCAAAACAAAACATTCTAACGTACTTGGTATTACCCTTCCGCTTATCTGTTACCTGAGAATACAAGATATTTTGGAAAAACGTCAACATATCAAATGTTGGTGAGTTCATAAGAAAGGTTGTGAATAAAATGATTTGTATAGTTTGTAAAACCCAGAAAATCCGATATTTTCTGAAAAGACAATAGTTTATCAAAGTGTGAAGATCCATAAGTTGATGCATGAATGATTTCAAGACATATATATATATAAAAGGGTGTTTTGTATTATAGTATAGAAATTCCGAGCGAGTAGTATTGATTTCCCCGGAAAACCTGATGTTTTCCGATGTCGAAAGATATACGTGATTACAAATTGTTATACCGCCACAACGAATGGCTTTTGATTACTCGTCCTTGAATACTCGGATGGTGTCGGATAAACCAAGTGAGTCGTCGTAACGATGTCCGGTGAAGACATGTTATAACAGCCAACTACAAACGTCCCATAGAGGTGTCGTCCGTTGTTACTCACTCAATCCACACCACCTTGATTACTGTTGAATAACGTCCTAATTCCGTCTACTTTGATTACTCATGAGCCTTAGCGAACGAAGAGAAGAGGAGTACGAAGTCCTGCTACTTATCGTAAGTACCTTAGGCTGTCGTGGATGCGAAGGACACGTGGGCCCAACTCGCATTTAATTACTTTAACTTTACTAGCCATACTAATGGACCACTAGGGCCCAATAGCACATAAAAGCCATTAAAAGTCCTTTTATATGGAATTGAGCCATAGGAGGCCCAATAACATATAAGCGTTGTCCCTTTGGGCCCAAAGATCATGTTGATGGACTTGCAAGGTCCAACAAGCATGATTTGAAACTCATAAGCCCAAAGTTTGTAAGTTTACTCATCGTATGTATCGCGTATCATTTGAAGGTTTGATTTAGCGTTTGTTATGTTGTATCGATTCGAGACCGATCGATTTCGTGTATCACGATATTTGGAGTTAAATGTGTATTCGTCTTTTGATTTGTCGGTAGTCGTAGTTTTGTATTTTGACTTTATGAAATAGTTTGTCTAAGTAGGGGTTTGACCTTTGTTACTACCTTTCTTTTTATAAAAATAACAATTTTTGTCCATTATATAAAAGAATTTCATTTTTAGTCCTTAAAACATTTTCTTGACACTTTTGCATCATAAATTTGTTGAAATGATAGTTTAACCCAAAATTTTAATTTGTTAACTGATTCAGCCCTTCAAGAATGGTATTTCTCGGTTAAAACCCTCTTTTTCGCAATTTTTACAGTTTTGGCCCAAAATCCAAAAACTTTACATTTTTGATCCTTTTTGGAAATGAAAAGCATTTTTGACTCTTGAAATAGTTTTGTTACACTTTGTATCCCCTGTTTTGAAGAAAGTTTCAGTTCAGCCCCTTTAATTATCATTTTTCGCAATGTTGGGCTTATTGGGCCAAAAAGCCCAAAATTAGCCCATTAAGCTAAAAATTTACATTTCAAGTCCTTTGAAAATTTTATTATTCAGAAAAACAATTATGGAAACTGTTTTGACTCTTTTTGGCCCTTACGAAACCGTGACTTGACCATTTTTAACCCAAGTTTTGTATTTTTGACAATTTAAGCCCAAAAATGGGTTTTATGTTGTAAATATGTTCATCATAATCTTATAAGCTATTATTCTTAACTTGTTTAGTGTAAAATAACTTAGATTATGTTTGTTTCCTTTCTCATGTCATAGATCTCGAGTATCACCCTTTTTTAGTTACATGTTCATCATAAAAACACATAAAAACACACATACATGCATAAAATCACACATAACATACACATACACATAGATCTACACATTTTTCTTGTATTCTCCCCCATAAAACATATAAAAACCAAAAAGAGAGGGGTATGAAGCTCACCTTGAGTTGTGGTTTTGGTTTTTGAAGGAAGAAATGAAGAAGATTCGATCCTAGCAAGCTTTCTTGGAGGATCTCGAACTTAGATGTTTCTAAGGTGCAAGATCACGAGTTTGATTAGATTTAGAAGAGATTTTTGATGAAATGAAGTAGCTAGATCATGGATTAAACATCAACTTACCTTAGATGATGAATTTTGTGGTTTAATTTCCTTGAAAGCTTCCTAAATCTCGAAAATTTGGTGAATGAGTGCAAGTGTTCTTGAGAGGATTTGGAGAGAGTGGAGATGAATTTTGTGAGTGTGTGTGTGTCTTGTTTCGGCCGAGAGAAAAAGAGAGAGGAGAGAAGAGAGAGTAGATGAAGTGATGGTCGTATGGAAGCATGGAATTTTTTGCATGGAAATCCATGGTATAATAATGAGGTGGCACATGAAGTCAACTCCTCCCTTTCCTTTGTGTAGTTGGGCCGAGAAGAGGAGAAAGGAGAAAGGAAAAATAATTGGGCTTTGTATGCTTAGGCCCATGCTATGGTTAAATTAGATGATTTTTGGCCCAATAAAAATCAAAGAATGATTTTTATGATCTATTAGGGCTAAATTAATTTGGTTGTGATCCATTAAGGCCCATCAAAGTTAACCTAGTTTATTTTGGGCTCATAAGGCCCAAAAATATTAAGTTTCATGTATATGGGTCCAATTATGGCCCATTTGAGAGTTCTATGTTCAAGATAGTTAAATTGGAAGCTTATTGGTCCATTAGGTCCAATAAGGAAATCCTAGTCCAAAATGGACTTAAACCGGGATTTCAAAGGTTTCTAATTCTTTGTTGACTATTTGTAGTGCTTGAATGAAGTGTTTGATGAAGGTTTGTTGTTATTGAATAAGCATCATGCATGCTTTCATATTGTTGATTCATAATTAATACAAGTGTTGTAGTTACAAGGCATCAAAATTCCTAGTTGTGACATCATCCCCCCGTTAGAGGGAATTTCGTCCCAAAATTCTTTTGAAAGCTAGATTTGAGAATGCGAGAATAGATGAGGGTACTTCTGCTTCATTTGATCTTCGCGTTCCCATGTGAATTCTGGTCCGCGTCTTGCGTTCCATCGAACTTTCACAATCGGAATGCGGCTCTGCTTAGTACGCTTCACCTCTCTGTCCATGATTTCGACTGGTTCCTCGATGAACAGAAGGTTCTCATTGATTTCGATTTCCTCTAAAGGAATGACGAGAGTCTCGATGAATAGAAGGTTCTCATTGATTTCGATTTCCTCGATGAACAGAAGGTTCTCATTGATTTCGAACCTTCGCATCATTTCGTGTATCCAAGCTCAGAAGTCCTTGCGAAAGGAATATCATGCATTCCTCGCACACATCGTCGATACGAGTCAAGAAGTGAAAGACATTCAGAACATCTCAGATGTGCGCGACTTTCCCGACATCTTTCCAGAAGAACTACCGGGATTACCACCTCAACGCCAAGTCGAGTTCAGAATCGACTTAGTGTCAGAGACTACTCCAGTAGCCAAATCTCCATATCGTCTGGCACCGGCGGAGATGTAGGAACTTTCCAGTCAGCTTAACGAACTTCTCAAGAAGGGATTCATTAGGCCAAGCTTCTCAGCATGAGGAGCACCCGTCTTGTTCGTCAAGAAGAAAGACGGATCGTTTCGTATGTGCATCGACTACAGGGAACTCAACAAGCTTACCATTAAGAATCGTTATCCCTTACCCCGCATTGACGATTTATTTGATCAACTTCAAGGAGCCAACTACTTCTCGAAGATAGATCTACGATCCGGGTACCACCAACTACGAGTGTTAGAGGAGGATGTTCCCAAGACAGCCTTCTGAACTCGTTATGGACACTATGAGTTTGTAGTGATGCCGTTCGGATTAACAAACGCGCCCGCAGTATTCATGGATTTAATGAATAGGGTGTGTCGTCCTTACTTGGATCAGTTCGTCATTGTCTTCATCGATGACATACTCATCTACTCTCGAAGTAAGTCGGAACATAGTCAACACCTACGAAGAGTCTTAGAAACATTACGATCGGAGAAGCTCTATGCGAAGTTCTCTAAGTGCGAATTTTGGATTCGAAGAGTCGAATTCTTGGGCCACGTAGTTAGTGAAGAGGGAATTCATGTGGACCCCTCCAAAATCAAGGCCATTGAGAACTGGTCAGCACCGAAGACACCTACAAAAATTCGTCAATTTCTAGGTCTCGCTGGTTACTATCGCAGGTTCATTCAGAACTTCTCCCGAATTGCGAAACCTCTTACAACACTGACCCAGAAGGGCGTGGCCTTTGACTGGGAAGAGAAGCAGGAGAGAGCGTTCCAAACGCTCAAGCGAGCCTTGTGCACCGCACCAATACTATCCCTCCCCGAAGGGATAGAAGACTTCGTTGTCTATTGTGATGCTTCAAATCAAGGGCTCGGCTGTGTTCTGATGCAACGAGGTAAGGTCATCGCATATGCCTCGAGACAGCTGAAGACACACAAGGTTAACTACACCACCCACGATCTTGAACTAGGAGCAGTTGTGTTTGCTCTGAAGATCTGGAGACACTACCTGTATGGTACAAAAAGTACTATCTTTACAGACCACAAAAGCCTACAACATATATTCGACCAGAAGGAGCTCAACATGAGACAACGACGATGGGTCGAGCTACTCAGTGATTACGAATGTGAAATTCGTTATCATCCGGGTAAAGCCAACGTAGTAGCCGACGCCCTAAGTCGGAAAGAATACTCTGGTCGTAGAGTCAAATCATTGACTATGCATATCCATTCACACTTGTCCACACAAATTAGGGAGGCTCAGCTCGACGCTTTGAAACCTGAAAATGTGGCGAGTGAAACCCTAAGAGCGATGGATAAGAATTTCGAAGTCAAGGGTGGCGGAGCCTTATACCTCATGGATCGGATCTGGACACCGAAACACGGTGGCTTCAGAGACTTGGTCATGACCGAGATACACAACACTCATTATTCCGTCCACCCAGGTTCAGATAAGATGTATCTAGATCTTAAAAAGCTATATTGGTGGCCTAACATGAAAGAAGAGATTGCTACCTTCGTAAGTAAATGCCTTACTTGCGCCAAGGTCAAGGTCGAATACCAGAAACCCTCCGGTCTTCTACAACAACCAGAGATACCGGAATAGAAGTGGGAGTGGATCACTATGGACTTCATAACCAAGTTGCCCAAGACAACAGGTGGACTTGATACCATATGGGTCATCGTCGACAGATTGACCAAGTCCGCACACTTCCTTCCTATCAAAGAAACATACAAGATGGAGAAGCTTACAAGAACCTACATTCGGGAGATTGTACGATTGCACGGTGTTCCCATATCCATTATCTCGGACAAAGATAGCAGATTCACTTCGAGGTTCTGGCAGTCGCTACAAAGTTCCCTAGGAACTAGGCTGGACATGAGTACAGCCTACCATCCAAAGACCAACAGACAAAGTGAGAGAACTATCCAAACCTTGGAAGATATGTTGCGAGCCTGTGTGATCGACTTTGGGAAGGCATGGGATACTCATTTACCCCTTGTCGAATTTTCCTACAACAACAGTTATCACACGAGCATAAAGGCTGCTCCATTCGAGGCCCTCTATAGCCGAAAGTGCAGATCCCCTATGTGCTGGGCTGAGGTGGGAGATACCCAGTTAGCTAAAGGACGAGTTCCTGAAAGCACTCTCACGGGTCCGGAGATCATTCGGGAAACGACAGAGAAGATCGTTCAGATTCGTGAACGATTGAAAGCCTCTAGAGACCGACAGAAAAGCTACGCTGATAAACGAAGGAAACCGTTGGAATTCCAGGTGGGAGATCGTGTTCTATTACAAGGTCCTACCACCCTTAGATGCAATCCTTAGGAGTTTATCCTTGAACCCTAAACTCAATTACAAGGTCCTACCACCCTTAGATGCAATCCTTAGGACTTATAGTGTGACATCCCCATTTTCACGGCCAGAAAAGACCGATTTTGTTTATGCTTTATAAAAATCAGAGTACTTCTTTTAAAAATGTTGCGGAATTTGTTCCCAGAAAAAAACATGATAAATGCGTTATCAAGCATTTCCAAAGAAATGTATTTTTATTCATTTTAAAACATTGGGATGTCATCGTCAATACAGGAACATAAGCATAAACAGAACTTACATTTATTTACACTAGTGATCTACATCTCTTTTAAATCTCTCAATGCAAAGTAGCTTCGTATCGACACCTGTGATACAAATAAGCTGGAGTGGGTCAGGTTGGGAAACCTGGTGAGTACATAGGGATTTCAATCCCACAATGTTATATCATATATAATTTAGAACACAAAATATACGATTTCCCCATATATATATAATCAACTCTTACCCCACCCCGTTAATCCTCACAACGAGACTATCCATACTCTCGGACCTTAAACTTTACCTCTTACCTAATCCATACTCTCGGATCTAATCCATTCTCTCGGATAAATAATTGTGCCCATTCCATACTCTCGGGTTAGGGACAATTGGTCTATGTCCAAATCCATACTCCCGGATTAATGACGGATTCTGTGTCCTGCCCATACTCCCGGACTGAGGACAACTGACTATGTCTTAATGTTGGATTAGTGTCTAAGTCCGTAACTATATTTGGTATGTACTTGATCCGAGTGTGCATGGTCCTTTTGGGTTGCCTTCACCAAAGCAACTTGACAAGGTAATTTGATATGAGAGAGAAGATATTATGGTTTATTAATATATTATAAGAATAATATATTAAAGGAGAAATCATATTTATTTAATTAGTATTAGTCATAAATTAATTGGGAATTAATTTGGTGACTAAAAGAGATTAATTAAATAAAGGGGTATAAACTGTCAAATGTGTGATAGTTGAGTTTTGGGCTGGGAAACCCAATGGAATAAGGAGGAACGAAATTATGATGAGGGATCATTATATTTTCGTCCAAGGGCCTCATTCCAGAAGGTTCCTTGGGCTGCTTGGTGGCTAAGCTATCCATTAGGGTTTAGACTGAAACCCTAGCACCCTATAGTATAAATAGATGCCCTATGCTTCAATTTTCGGCCACTTGATTCCAAGAGAAACCCTAGGGCCGAAAATTAGTATCCTCCCTCTCTCTCTTAATTACCTTCTTGCTTCAAGGTGTTTGTGAGCCATTAGAGGCACTACAATTGTGGTGCTTGCTTTCAAGAGTTCAAGAGATCAAGGAAAGTAGTTGTTATTGCAATATAACAACAAAGGTATGTCTACTACACTTCTATATGATTTTCGAAAATAATAGAAGCATGCCAGGGTTTATTTTGTGTTCATATAGTTGTATGTCTTATAGTGAAAACATAGATCCAATTAGGGTTGCATGCACACATAGGATTGTTTGTATAAAACCTATCAGTGGTATCAGAGCCTTTGGTTTTTTGTTTTCAATTGGATTTGATACATATTATGAATTTGACAAATTAGGGTTTATGGCAAGTAAACCCTAAGGCTTGGTGATTTTCGCAAATTAGGGTTGCAAAACCCTAGTTGGCGATTTTGATAGGGTTCTTAAAACCCTTTTGCCTAGCCTCATATTTTCGAAATTAGGGTTATGAAACCCTAGGGATTTCGAAAATCCCTTGCCCCCCAAGACAAGATCCCAAGATTTTAGGGATTTGGATATTGCTATCTTTGTGATTATCAATTTAATTGTTTAAACTAGATAATTGAAGATCTTGTATTATCCTTTCCATATATTTCACAATCTAGGGGATTTAAAGGATTTGGTAAATTAATAGTTTAATCTCATGATAATCCTTCATGATTTAATATTTTAAATTAATTGTTTAATTTTGATAATTATTAAATCAAAGATTTTTGGTGTTTAAAATTTTAAATTAAATCGTCTAATTTTCGAAAATTTTAAATACAATTAAGACACTAGTATTTTGAAATGTTTTAAAATACACCCTTATACAATTATGATATTATAAGATTAATTATTATATATATGTATAAGAATAAGCTAGTCTTATCGCTAGTAGGCCTCATTCACGAAGCCAGTCTATAAGGTGGGTATAAGGTTGTTGCCTATAAAATGGCGCTTAATGGATGTACACTCACATATACCGCTTGCTTGACTGGTGGAGGGTCGTTAGCCGAACGGATAGGATAGGGCACTTAATTCCTCATTATAAGTATAATGGAAATATTAAAGTAACTACATTGTTTTACAAATTCCCATTCTTAGTTACTTTAGGGTAAAATGTGAAAATGATGCTATTCCATGAAATTACACTTTGTACCCCTGTCAAACGTTAGTGGAGCGTGCGTGGTTAACCAGCACACTAATTTGGGATTGACATTGGTGACAAAGGGTGGCTCGATGTCTTATCATAGATCAATGGAGCGTACGTGGCTTACCAGCACACTGATTAGGTGATGAAGACATTGAGTGCACCATGTTGATTCGCATGGTTATTCACAAACTTGTTTGCGATCCTCGGCATCCCAGTCGCAAATTTGAAGTGCATATCGAGATTTAAACATGCCATTGAAATGTTCAATGAATCTCAAAAGAAATCTAGGAATTTTCAAATACATTTAAAACTTAACCTCTTTCGTTTTTCATGGTGAAAATTAGTGAATCGTCATTCACTTACCTTCAAATTATTTACTTTTAGATTACGGCATCCCTTTTCTAAGTTGTAAATAATGTTGTTGGATCCTAGCCCTAATTTCTCATTTGGGTGTTTAATTGGGGATTCATTCTAATCAAACTTTGTTCCTTTCTATTTCAGATGTCAAACGCAAACAACA
Source organism: Lactuca virosa (assembly GCF_052849685.1). NCBI lineage: Eukaryota > Viridiplantae > Streptophyta > Magnoliopsida > Asterales > Asteraceae > Lactuca > Lactuca virosa. Next base: position 223,918,982 of record NC_136428.1, read on the forward strand.
CTTCTCGGTCATTCTCGTTGATGAACCTATGTCAGAAAATGACATTTGATGGCTCGAACTTCAACGAGTGGATGAGATACATTCGCATGATAACTCGTTACGAGGACAAAGAATATGTCCTAGACGAGAAGCTAGAAAAGATCAACCCAGAAGAAGCTACTCCTGAAGAGATGGCCGCCTTTGAGGCCCACGAGCGTGATGCAACGAAAGTTCATTGCATCATGTTGGCCACCATGAACCTCGAACTCCAAAAGTCCTATGAGGACATGTATCCATATGAGATGCACCAAGATTTGATGGACAGGTACCACCAGAGCGCGAGGCAAGAGCGCTATGAGATCATCACCAACATGATCACCGCTAAGATGGGGAGTGGAGAATCCCTATCTGCTCATTTGCAAAGAATGCAAAGATATGTTGATCGTCTTCTCAAACTTAATGTTAAGTTTGATGAGGATTTGGCTATCGACATCATCCTCCACTCCTTGCCTTCCTGCTACAGCCAGTTCAGAATGACCTACCACATGAATAAGGAAGAGGTCACCCTAAGTAAGCTTCAAGGGCTCCTGAGGACAGCTGAGAGCAACCTCAAGAACAAATCTATTGCATCATCCTCTACTGTAACTGCTCCTGTGTTGGCAATTGGCCAAGGAAAGGGAAAGAAGAGGAAGGCTCCTTCCAAGAGCCACCATAAGGGTAAGACCCAAGATGGTTCCTCTTCTAGTGGGACCAAAGCAGGTTCTATTAAGCCCTCTTCTGACCCCAAGGAAGCAGAATGCTTCTATTGCCACCAGAAGGGCCACTGGAAACGAAGCTGCCCAAAATATCTGCAAGATATTAAGGATGGGAAGATAAAGCCCACCTTTGCAGGTATGTATTTAATTAAATCTAATAACTCATCATTTGCTACTTCATGGGTTCTTGATACAGGGTGTGGTTACCACATTTGTTCTGATATGCAGGGCCTAAAAAGAAGTAGGGAAGTGGAGCATGGAAGGATAAGCTTGATCATGGGAAACAAGAAGTCTTCACCAGTAACCAAGATCGGAGTTTATTCCTTAGTGTTGAGTAATGGGTTAGGACTAGATTTAAATAATTGTTGCTATTCGCCACATATGGCAAGGAACATCATTTCTTTTCATGGTTTGTTTAGACAAGGTTTCAGATATTCATTTGATAATAGTAATGGTTCTATTAATGCTTATTTGAATGGTGTCTTTTATTTCAATGCATTACCTTGTAATGGGATTTATGAATCTGTGTTAGTTATTGACAATTTAGGAAATGATGTTTTGAATATTGATTCGTCCACAAGTTTGGACAAAGCATGCTTATGGCATTGTCGCCTTGGCCATGTTAACAAGAAACGCATAGCCCAACTCCAAAAGGATGGAGTATTGGAGTCATTCGACCTTAGGGACGATGACGTGTGTGAGTCTTGTTTGCTTGGGAAGATGACCAAGTCACCCTTTACTGGCACATGTGAAAGGGGTGAGGGTGTATTGGATCTCATACATACAGATGTATGTGGACCCTTTAGATCCACCACAAGGGACGCTTGTCGCTTCTACGTGACTTTTACAGATGATTATAGCAGATATGGATATATCTACTTAATCAAGCAGAAGTCAGAAACCTTTGAAAAGTTCAAAGAGTTCAAGAATGAAGTGGAGAATCAGTTGGGCAGGAAAATCAAGATGCTTCGATCTGATCGAGGGGGAGAGTACCTAAGTCTTGAGTTTCACGACTATCTGAAAGAGTGTGGAATAGTTTCACAATTGACGCCTCCTAGAACGCCACAATTGAATGGTGTGGCTGAGAGACGTAATCGAACCTTGTTGGACATGGTTCGCTCTATGATGAGTCGTGCTTCGTTACCAATCTCATTCTGGGGGTATGCCTTGGAGACTGCCGCCCATATCCTTAACTTAGTTCCCACAAAGAAGGTTACCAAAACACCTCACGAGATGTGGACAGGGAAAGCTCCCTCGCTAGCACATATCAAGGTTTGGGGTTGTGAAGCTTTCGTAAGACGAGAGACTCACGACAAGCTAGAACCTCGTAGTGAGAAGTGTTACTTCATTGGCTATCCACAGAAGTCTTTTGGTTATCTCTTCTATAGACCAAATGACAATGTTGTCTTTGTTGCTAGGAGAGGGGTTTTCAGAGAAAGAGAACTCATAAGCCAAGGAGACAGTGGGAGTCAGATTGACCTTGAAGAGCTTCAAGAGTCAGGAGAAGAAGGAACCTCTGACACTAGCGTTCAAGATGAGGAGGAAACTCCTGTTGAACCAATTGACCAGTCCTTACCTCTTAGACGTTCAAGTAGAGTTATTGTTCCACCCCAGTTTTATGGTTTCCATATTACTACTGACGGGGATACGTTTATTAGTGATAGTACACTAGTAAATCTGGACGAACCTAACAGCTACAAGGAAGCCATGGCAGGCCCAGAGTCTGCTAAATGGAAAGAGGCAATGGACAGCGAGATTCAGTCCATGTATGACAACCAAGTTTGGAATTTGGTTGATAATGTACCAGGTCGTAAGACAGTCGGGTGCAAGTGGATCTTCAAGAAGAAGACAGACATGGATGGGAAAGTGCACACTTATAAAGCGCGAGTGGTCGCGAAAGGGCTTTACTCAAACTCCTGGAGTTGACTATGATGAGACCTTCTCACCAGTTGCGAAAATAAAGTCTATTAGGGTAATGCTTGCAATAGCTGCGTTTCATGATTATGAAATCTGGCAGATGGACGTAAAAACCGCTTTCCTAAATGGGAAGCTGGCTGAGGATGTTTACATGAATCAGCCAGAGGGTTTTGTCAATGCGAAGCATCCAAATAGAGTGTGCAAGCTTGAGAAATCCATTTATGGATTAAAGCAAGCATCTCGCAGATGGAATCTTTGTTTTAACGAGAAGGTCAAAGAGTTTGGTTTTCTGCGAAATGAAGATGAGTCATGTGTATATGTCAAGGCCAGTGGGAGTATAGTGAGCTTCCTCGTATTGTATGTCGATGACATACTACTCATAGGAAACGACATCCCAACATTGCAGGAGGTCAAGTCCTGGCTTGGAAAGTGTTTCGCTATGAAGGACCTCGGAGAGGCTGCATATATTCTGGGAATAAGGATAGTGAGAGACAGAAGCAAGAGACTGATAGGACTCAGTCAGGATACATACTTGGAAAAGGTACTAAAACGTTTTAGTATGGAAAATTCCAAGAAAGGGGAGTTACCAATCCAATGCAATACCAAACTGAGTAAGACTCAGAGCCCGAGTACAGAGGCAGAGATAGCTGATATGAGCCGAGTACCTTACGCTTCCGCAGTTGGCTCGATTATGTACGCTATGACTTGTACTCGCCCTGATGTGGCTTTCGCTTTGAGCATGGTCAGCAGATATCAAGGGAACCCTGGTAGGGCACATTGGATTGCTGTCAAGAATATTCTTAAGTACCTACGAAGGACCAAGGAATGGTTTCTAGTCCTCGGTGGGAGTGATGACTTAAGGGTGCGAGGGTACAGTGACGCTAGTTTCCAGACAGATCGGGATAATTACCGATCACAGTCGGGTTGGGTCTTTACCCTGAATGGAGGAGCAGTGACTTGGAAAAGTTCCAAGCAAGAAACCGTAGCTGATTCAACGTGCGAATCAGAGTACATTGCGGCAAGCGAGGCGTCAAAGGAGGCTATATGGTTGAAGAACTTCATTGGAGACCTTGGAGTTGTGCCATCTATAAAGGAGCCCATGGAAATTTTCTGTGATAATGAAGGAGCGGTTGCCTTAACCAAGGAACCAAGGGATCATGGCAGATCTCGACATATCGACAGGAAATACCATTTTATTAGACATCGGGTAGAAGAGGGACTCCTCGTTGTGAAGAGGGTATCGTCGGAAGATAACCCAGCAGATCCCCTTACGAAGGGACTGAGTAGGGTTAAGCATTTGCAGCACGCTAGGAGCGTAGGGCTAAAGGACGATATTAGTTTAGATTAGATAGGTAGGAAACTTGTAATGGATGATCTTATATTCAACATTTGATGATTAAATAAAGGTGTGTTATTTATAAGAAAGTTTCTATCTTGTGTTGATTATTTATCTATTGTTTCAATTTTGCATGTTTTGACTTCCTGAATAATAAGATTATTCGAACAGTCCACAATCGCTCATATATTGGAAGTAGATATGAAGGAAGATTGTCATAAATTTGTTTGTAGATTGTTTGAAAAGTTTTAGACATAGCAAAGGTTTGCTGCAAAGTTTATGAGTGCTTATGAAATTTGTATTGAGCATTGGAATAGACCCGCACTTGCTGGCATCGCTTCATGAATGTTATCACAAGTAATCGCAAGATGATAATATCATATAATCTTTAAACCTAGAGATATGGTTATTGTTTGCTAGTTGATTATACATTGATAATGCGAAAACGCATCAGTAATTTGATGTTATAAAACGCTTTATTGTGTGTGGCTTAGCTAGTAAATGATAAAAGCATATAAGTCGACGTTTTCTGTTCCTTTTATTCTATGATAATAAAAGCGATATCTTGGCCACTTGATGATTTGGTTTGACTTATGTGCCGGGCCCGGTCAGGATGAAGTTGATGTGTTCAACTGAGTTCTATGTCGAACAAATCGGAGATCGAGAAACAAAATGCTGAACAATAAGTATTGTTAGCATGATATCTAGAACAGAGGATTATACGATCCCTTATCTGAAGGACAGATTATTGGTCAGAGTTGACAGCGGCTATTGAAAGCTACGATTGCTAATCGGATACGGAAGTCATATGTGAGATATAGTTACTAGACTTATCCAAGTGGGAGACTGTTGGATTAGTGTCTAAGTCCGTAACTATATTTGGTATGTACTTGATCCGAGTGTGCATGGTCCTTTTGGGTTGCCTTCACCAAAGCAACTTGACAAGGTAATTTGATATGAGAGAGAAGATATTATGGTTTATTAATATATTATAAGAATAATATATTAAAGGAGAAATCATATTTATTTAATTAGTATTAGTCATAAATTAATTGAGAATTAATTTGGTGACTAAAAGAGATTAAATAAATAAAGGGGTATAAACTGTCAAATGTGTGATAGTTGAGTTTTGGGCTGGGAAACCCAATGGAATAAGGAGGAACGAAATTATGATGAGGGATCATCATATATTCGTCCAAGGGCCTCATTCCAGAAGGTTCCTTGGGATGCTTGGTGGCTAAGCTATCCATTAGGGTTTAGACTGAAACCCTAGCACCCTACAGTATAAATAGATGCCCTATGCTTCAATTTTCGGCCACTTGATTCCAAGAGAAACCCTAGGGCCGAAAATTAGTATCCTCCCTCTCTCTCTTAATTACCTTCTTGCTTCAAGGTGTTTGTGAGCCATTAGAGGCACTACAATTGTGGTGCTTGCTTTCAAGAGTTCAAGAGATCAAGGAAAGTAGTTGTTATTACAATATAACAACAAAGGTATGTCTACTACACTTCTATATGATTTTCGAAAATAATAGAAGCATGCCAGGGTTTATTTTGTGTTCATATAGTTGTATGTCTTATAGTGAAAACATAGATCCAATTAGGGTTGCATGCACACATAGGATTGTTTGTATAAAACCTATCACTTAATCCATACTCCCGGACTAAGGACAACTGACTATGTCTTAATCCATACTCTCGGATTAATGACAGTTGACTATGTCCAATCCATACTCTCAGACTAGGGACAATGACTATGTCTAATCCGTGCTTCTGGATCAATGACATATACTAAAGTTCTACTCTCTAAGTATAACTCACTTGTACTCATAAGAAAATACTACCCAATGTTCCTCATAATTAATTTAGGTTTACTCTTTATCCTAAATTATCATATATAATCAGGTATGTTCTTTAACACGTATTTCAGGCAACATCAATTAACTCGCACATAAACATATAATTAATACTTCAATAAATACTTGTATTAAAATCATGTTCATGAAAGGGACTATGCACTCACTTGATTAGGTTGTGATTCCGAACTCAGACAACGCTTCGTTATCTCAAAATAATTTTCCTCGACAAAACCTAGTATCAATACCACTCGGGTTTAGTTTTAACGTTAACCGTGACTAATTAATAGTCTAGCTATTATTACTATTATATAAGCGTTAAATAACACTCAATATAACTCATAATAATAGCCCAAATAATTATTTTAAGGTCCTAATAATGTTACTATAATTAAATAAAAGCTATATTAAATATAGTATAGACGTAGCTCACTTACAACGGGTTTTTATCAAAAATCGGGCTTCGCTGGAGCAGCGTTTCCGAGCTGAAAGCTTTTCTTCTCGGAGCCGTCGGGCGCTCCAGGGCTTTCTTCTCGTGCTAGGGAGGTTCCCTAGACTTGGGAGGGGTTTAGGGAGGTTAGAGAGAAGTTAGAGAGAGAAAGAAAGGTTTGAAGGTGTGAGGAAATTATGAAGAGTTCATCTCTTATTTATAGGAATTGTATAGTAAAGTAGTCTCCAAGCTTCGTCCGTAACTTTCGCATACGAGCTCCGTTTTTGTCTGTCTTTTTACCGTTGAGTTCCTATTAATGAGATCTTCAACTCTCATTTAGACCTCGTTGGCTAATTCTCATTCTATCTCGGATTTACAAAACTATATCGAATTCGTCGCGCTCGAAAAGTAGAGACAAAGCTTAGTCCATAACTTTCACATACGAGCTCCGTTTTTGTCTGTCTTTTTACCGTTGAGTTCCTATTAATGAGATCTTCAACTCTCATTTAGATCGTTGGCTAATTCTCATTCTATCTCGGATTTACAAAACTGTATCGAATTCGCCGCGCTCGAAAAGTAGAGACTAAGCTTCGTCCATAAGTTTCGCATACGAGCTCCATTTTTGTCTGTCTTTTTACCGTTGAGTTCCTATTAATGAGATCTTCAACTCTCATTTAGGTCGCGTAAGCCAAAAACCGCTCTAACTAAAATTCGAGTTTCGGGCTGTACACTGCTAAGCCGAAACTTCGAAAAATCATAACTTCCTCATACGAATTCAGATTTGGGCGTTCTTGTTATGGACGCTCTCGGTTTAACGTTTTCTACGAATTTTGTTTAGATCACTAAGGCTAAAAGTCGCTCCATCGTAAATTCACTATTTACGCTTCCCGGTGTCGTGCCGGTTTTGCCGTAAAACTTCGACGGGCCATAACTTCTTCGTTATAACTCGGATTTCGGCGTTCTTTATACGTACGGAAACCTTGAGAAATATTCTACAACTTGGTTAAGATTATTTATTATAAATAATCTTTTTCCGAAAATTCGTTTTCGACACTCATTGCCTCTAAATTGACTAGCCCGGATCTACGGGCGTTACAATTGTCTCCCCCTTAGGATGATTACGTCCCGAAATCATCAACGAAACAGGGTTGTATAATGACTCCATACGTTATCTCTTCATCCTAGGTATTAATCGTAACTTCTATGTTCCTTCAAATGTGTATATAACTCTTGGTCTGCTTGACTGCAAGCGGTGCTCGAACTTGCACCTGCTCATTAGACTTCAAACTATAACATTCGAGTCACAATATCGATCCTTGATGGAGACTCCTTCTTCTTCTTAGAAAGCTTAAGATAAGCTCCTCTGTTACTACAACGTACCGATGTGTCATATTCTAATGACCTCTCATCGTGTGCTTAAACTCAAATCTCTTAGAGTTAAATTCCAGAACAGACTATACCTTCCTTCATGTTCTAATGTGACATAATCACATCTTAAAACTTAGCATCTCTAGCTACAAGCCTCTTTAGCGACAATCACGATACTTCTATTGATCGCTTTGATTTCAATCTTTTGGTTTAAGTCGGACGCTACATCAAACTTGGTTCTCTGAACCACGTAACCTACTTATCGTAGTCGAACTCAATTTAATATGACCACTAGGATCGGAATAACAATCATCTTCGATGGTAACGACATGCTCGAATAAAACGAAATCAATTACTAGCTTCTTGGTAACCTTGTGACTTTCCCTGATCCAAGTGTGAGTCATGTGCTTCCGGTAGTATAGATCTCTACTACCATTCACACCTATTCATACTCGTCCCAAGTATTGTCTCGCAGCTTATCCAAGTCACCATACAAGAAAACCAGATAATCACTTAACACATCGGATGACAAAACGAAGGTCTTATATTATTTCTTGCAACGATTACATGGGTGTTCAAGTTCACCCTAGACTATGCCTCTACTAGGCTATATCATACGATACTATCTATATGGCTACTGCATCACTAAATCTTCGGATATCAAGTCCTCACTCTTGATTCCTTGCATCATCGTCAAGGATCATCTGAAATTCCCTTGCCTTCGGCTTTGGCGGCACATTTGGTTTTGCAGCTTCTTCTTTCCTTGGGCAGTCTTGCTTGAAGTGTCCTTCTTCACCACACTTAAAGCAGACTTCTTTCTTGGTTGTGCATTCGCTGGCGTAATGACCAGTCTTCCCGCATTTGAAGCAGGTCATCTCTTTAGAGCATTTCCCAATGTGCTTCCTTCTGCACTTGTCACACCATGGTGTTCCTTCTCCAGACTTCGAGAATTTTCTCTTCTCGTCGGACCTTGTGGATCCTTCAAATTTTCTCTTATCGCCTACTTCAACCTTGCTGGCGGCTCTTCCCTTTATCATATCTTCAACAGACTTGGCAGCCCAAATAGCTTCCTCCAAAGTAGGTGCCTGACGTACTGGCACAGCATACTCCCATGGAAGTCCCTTGGCGTACTTGTCGATTCTTGTCAGCTCATCTGGGACAAGTCGCAAGGCAAACTCCATTTTCTCGGTGAAGTTGTTGGTGTATTCGTCAATTGACATGCTTCCCTTCTTTAAGGTCAGGAATTGGTTCTCTAGCTCAAGCAAGTTTTGGGCTGAGCAGTACTTGCGCTTGAACTGTACTAAAAATTCTACCCATGTCAGCTGTAGGGGCTTAAAGTCTTCCCCAGAGTGTTCCACCAGCGCACTGCTCCTCCTCGAAACTGACGTACTGCAAAGGTAGTCTGTAACTTGCCTCTGCAACCGCATGTCATAAAAGCTAACTCCATTTCTGAGATCCAATCCATGACTCCGATCAAATCTTCCTTCCCAGTGAAGGTCGATGGCTTGCAAGTCAGAAAATCCTTGTACTTGCATCTGATTCCCTCGACTACATTATCCTGATCGTTTCTCCTAATCACTGGCGGATCAGCTTGGCCCACAGACCTGCTGTAGTTTCCCTTCTCAGACTGCCCCTCACTCAGCTCGGGCTGTTCAACAGGCATCGTGGGCTCATCCCGATTCTGTTGAAGTAATTGTCTTGTTTCCTCCATTTGACGATCCAACATTGTCTGGATCATCGCTTGTACTCCGGCCATTGTGATTGGTTCAGGAGCGGCTACCACCACAGGTATTTGCTCAACCACTGGTGGTTGATTCCTATTCCCATTCGCGTTCCCGGCTCCACTGTGGGTTCTTGCCATTTCGATCTATACACCCATTTAAACGTTCGATGTGTAATGACGAGAATTAAGATAGGAAAGATTTTATTGTCGTTTGACGTATAAATCTCCCTATTACTCCGAAAATTTATATGCCAGTTCTAATACCGTATTTAAACGTTTAGAAACTTGAACACATAAAGTTTCCAGATCCGGTCGGCAACAGACCATGGATCTGATCATATAATGTATATCATAAAGCATCATAAATCATTTAGCACATAAAAGCATGTTAGGCATTTTCCCTAAATAAGCTAGTGCTTGTGTCTATTCAGGTGTATTACCTAAGACACACTCCTCGCAATCATTGTTTAGCATTTTAAGTTTAAGTCTAGAAATAAATCCATATTCCTAGTTCGCTTAAACTAATGCTCTGATACCAACTGTGACATCCCCATTTTCACGGCCAGAGAAGACCGATTTTGTTTATGCTTTATAAAAATCAGAGTACTTCTTTTAAAAATGTTGCGGAATTTTTCCCAGAAAAAAACATGATAAATGCGTTATCAAGCATTTCCGAAGAAATGTATTTTTATTCATTTTAAAACATTGGGATGTCATCGTCAATACAGGAACATAAGCATAAACAGAACTTACATTTATTTACACTAGTGATCTACATCTCTTTTAAATCTCTCAGTGCAAAGTAGCTTCGTATCAACACCTGTGATACAAATAAGATGGAGTGGGTCAGGTTGGGAAACCTGGTGAGTACATAGGGATTTCAATCCCACAATGTTATATCATATATAATTTAGAACACAAAATATACGATTTCCCCATATATATATAATCAACTCTTACCCCACCCCGTTAATCCTCACAACGAGACTATCCATACTCTCGGACCTTAAACTTTACCTCTTACCTAATCCATACTCTCGGATCTAATCCATGCTCTCGGATAAATAATTGTGCCCATTCCATACTCTCGGGTTAGGGACAATTGGTCTATGTCCAAATCCATACTCCCGGATTAATGACGGATTCTGTGTCCTGCCCATACTCCCGGACTGAGGACAACTGACTATGTCTTAATCCATACTCCCGGACTAAGGACAACTGACTATGTCTTAATCCATACTCTCGGATTAATGACAGTTGACTATGTCCAATCCATACTCTCAGACTAGGGACAATGACTATGTCTAATCCGTGCTCCTGGATCAATGACATATACTAAAGTTCTACTCTCTAAGTATAACTCACTTGTACTCATAAGAAAATACTACCCAATGTTCCTCATAATTAATTTAGGTTTACTCTTTATCCTAAATTATCATATATAATCAGGTATGTTCTTTAACACGTATTTTAGGCAACATCAATTAACTCGCACATAAACATATAATTAATACTTCAATAAATACTTATATTAAAATCATGTTCATGAAAGGGACTATGCACTCACTTGATTAGGTGGTGATTCCGAACTCAGACAACGCTTCGTTATCTCAAAATAATTTTCCTCGACAAAACCTAGTATCAATACCACTCGGGTTTAGTTTTAACGTTAACCGCGACTAATTAATAGTCTAGCTATTATTACTATTATATAAGCGTTAAATAACACTCAATATAACTCATAATAATAGCCCAAATAATTATTTTAAGGTCCTAATAATGTTACTATAATTAAATAAAAGCTATATTAAATATAGTATAGGCGTAGCTCACTTACAGCGGGTTTTTATCAAAAACCGGGCTTCGCTGGTGCAGCGTTTCCGAGCCGAAAGCTTTTCTTCTCGGAGCCGTCGGGCGCTCCGGGGCTTTCTTCTCGTGCTAGGGAGGTTCCCTAGACTTGGGAGGGGTTTAGGGAGGTTAGAGAGAAGTTAGAGAGAGAAAGAACGGTTTGAAGGTGTGAGGAAATTATGAAGAGTTCATCTCTTATTTATAGGAATTGTATAGTAAAGTAGTCTCCAAGCTTCGTCCGTAACTTTCGCATACGAGCTCCGTTTTTGTCTGTCTTTTTACCGTTGAGTTCCTATTAATGAGATCTTCAACTCTCATTTAGACCTCGTTGGCTAATTCTCATTCTATCTCGGATTTACAAAACTGTATCGAATTCGTCGCGCTCGAAAAGTAGAGACTAAGCTTAGTCCATAACTTTCACATACGAGCTCCGTTTTTGTCTGTCTTTTTACCGTTGAGTTCCTATTAATGAGATCTTCAACTCTCATTTAGACCTCGTTGGCTAATTCTCATTCTATCTCGGATTTACAAAACTGTAACGAATTCGCCGCGCTCGAAAAGTAGAGACTAAGCTTCGTCCATATGTTTCACATACGAGCTCCATTTTTGTCTGTCTTTTTACCGTTGACTTCCTATTAATGAGATCTTCAACTCTCATTTAGGTCGCGTAAGCCAAAAACCGCTCTAACTAAAATCCGAATTTTGTTTAACGTTTTCTACGAATTCAGATTTGGGCGTTCTTTTTATGGACGCTCTCGGTTTAACGTTTTCTACGAATTTTGTTTAGATCACTAAGGCTAAAAGTCGCTCCATCGTAAATTCACTATTTACGCTTTCCGGTGCCGTGCCGGTTTTGCCGTAAAACTTCGACGGGCCATAACTTCTTCGTTATAACTCGGATTTCGGCGTTCTTTATACGTACGGAAACCTTGAGAAATATTCTACAACTTGGTTAAGATTATTTATTATAAATAATCTTTTTCCGAAAATTCGTTTTCGACACTCATTGCCTCTAAATTGACTAGCCCGGATCTACGGGCGTTACATATAGCACTTAAATCAAGTGTTTTACATGTCTTAGGATGTCTTAAATTTGGTTAATTAGTTGTTTTATGACTAATTGGACATATATATGTGTTATTATATGTTAACTAGGATCATTTTGTGTGTACAAGTCTTCACTTGACACTTAGCATCCTACATCATCCGTTCATCCAAACCACTCACTACAGGTGCGTTCATACCACTTAATCAATCCTTTTAAATGATTTTAAATGCTTTCATAGGGGGGAGGGGGGGGGGAATACAAGTAGAAAACAAGAAGTTATAGAATCAATCATATGTGATTTATAACTGTGTTTTCAACCAACTGATTTCACATACTTCAAAATGTGTTAAATACAATGGTTTTCAGTTATTTTATTCTTTGTTATCAAATGAACTACTTTTGAATCGTTTTATAAACTGACATCAAGTCATTATTACTTATTGTTCAAAACTCTTAAATGTATTGCAAAACCTCTTTCAACTTATTGTTAAAAACCATATCTATACACTTATGTTTCATACATATATGTATTGATATGAGAGCTTTCATTCTTTCTTCAGTTCCAACACTCTTGTGTAGCAAGGGTGTATAAACCTACTTGGACATTCAATCTACATTCCAGTAAACTATTATAGGTATAGTTTAGGAGGTACAAAATATTATTCCTAGTACAAGGAATTACACAAGAGTCAGTTCATTCATGAGTCTATACAAATATACTAAATACTATATGAAGAGATACTATTACTTGTTATACAGAGAGAAATACTATATACTATACAGAGAGAGATACTATATATACTATACGGGACTGACCATCCTACACCTGGCTGATAGCTACAGCGGGACCTGTTCATCGACGGATGTTCTCGGTTGTACTGTTCGGCTAGTTTCCACGCTGTGATTATCCTAAGGCAAAAGGATACGATTTCAATGATTATATAATTTTCCCTATTACTTTTATTTTGTGACACATTCACATAAACGATGAGGCAGACTATATATTTATAATAATAGTTGCACATGGGAAAAACCTTCATTAATATAGAAATGCAAACCTTCAAAGCATTCGGGTCTTGGTAGAAGACTACTTTTTTTTACTAGTAGGAAATATGGGATTTTCTAGGGTTTTCACACTTATACTAAATGTTTCATTAAACATTTACAAGTCTTTCATAACAGCTTTTCAAATCAATGACACTAAAGTACTTATGAATTCACCAGCTTTATGCTGATCTACGCTTTCAAAATAACTTGTATTCTCAGGTCACCAGTAGACAGGTACGATGACCAGGTTTTGAGAAGACGGAGCACAGACAAGACTCGTCTTTTATTTTGATTACATATTTTGGTGTCTTATTACTATGAAAGAACACTCATGTATTAAAACTTTACTTTTAATGCAATGGATGATGTTGTTGCTTGTTTACTACTTTTCACTGTTATGATTCTTTACATGACGTCCTCCACCCCTGAACGTTTCCGCCGTTCTTGGTTTTGGGGTGTGACATTGTAAGACTATGGTTTGGCCGTAACATTAACATGGTTGAAATAGACCATTGGCTTTAATAGTTCGTAAGTGTTGTAAGACTACGGTTCGACCCGTACCATTCACATGGTTGAGGCAGACCTATTATTGTACGTTTATAGGTTGCGAGTAGTCCTTTGCCTAGACTTAAGGGTTTATAGAGCCGTGTGGAGGTTTAGGCTAGGTTAGCCTTTGTCGTTCGGCTTTCGTGTGGAGTTCGTTGTGCATCTGTGCGTGTGCGGGTGTCGGTTTTAGCAGTTAGTTGTGGAATTCATTATTCGGTTCATCCGCAAGATGGAACAATGTACCATTCGTAATTTCGTATGTTTCCCTTTAAGCCCCTTAATGCAAATTTTTATCTTTTTGGTCCCTAGCTAGTACACAGAGCGTACTATCTCTTTTATGGATGTGAGATTCACCCATGTACGCGAGGCGTACGTGGAGTACGCATCACATACGTGGTGTAGAGGCAAACCCTAATTTTTAGGGTTTGCACCCTATTTAAGAAACATATACCACCTTTGGACATTTTATTGATCAACCTCCATCACCCTATACCCTAAGAACGAAACCCTAAGTACTTTTGGTGAGTTTTGAGCTTGAAAGTGAGATTTGGTGGTGTTTTTAGTGAAGAAGAAGAGGAAGAACACTTGGTGGTTGCTTGGGAGTAGCTTGGGCTTGTAGATCCAGGGTCATCTTCATCTTAGCAAGTCATTTGAGATAAAAGGCTCCCATCTTGATGATTTCTTTTATTAGATCCAATCTAGGGTGTTATTTATGCATTTTTGGGTCTTTTGAGCTAAAGATGAGTTTATGGTCTACTCCAGAAGCCATGGATGTTATATCTTAGCACCTTTAAGGTCCCTTGTCCCTAAAAATGTAATCTTTATGAGAGATTTTGGTCCATGCAAGTGTTAAGATTCTTATTAAGCTTCTTTCTGAGTGTTGGGTCCTATTAAGTCATGCATGGGTGTAAAGTTGCCAACTTTACGTGTTAAGTCACCATTTAGGTTCATATCTAGAAGTTTGGCTTATTGGCTTAATCAGTTAAGTGGTTAATGAGTTGGGTTGGTAATTTGGGGAGTACACGGGGCGTACCTAGCTAGTACGATGCACGTACTGGCCCTGGGAGGAGTACGCTAAGTGTACAAGCAGAGTACGCTCCGCATACTCAGCAGATTGACTTTCGGTTTTACTTTCTCGGGTTTGGGCCATATTTTCGGCTTTCAGGGTTTGGGCCTTGTTGGGCCATTGGATTTCTGACTTTGGGTCATGGATAGACTATGGACTTTCTTGGGATTAGGTCCATGATAGTTTGTGGGACCAATTAGGAAGTTGGGCCACATTGGGCCTTGTGATGTCATTTAAGGAATTTAGGCCTTTTGAGTAGATAGGTTGGGCCTTGGTTTTGGGCCAAGTATGGAAAAGGGTAAAATGGTTTCTTACCTTGACTATTGGTCAAGTAGCTTAGATTCTTGATTATGGGTCGAGATCCAATTATTAATTGGATATTATTTAATGATGTTAGCATGGGGATTCTTCCGGACCTATAGAACGAGATTTATTTGAGAAATTCAACAGCTAGAGGTGAGTTTCCTCACTGTGTTTAGTGGGTCAAAGCCACCAATGCCGACCGATGGTTTATTATGATTAGGATGCTAGTTGTCTGCGGGAGTCTTGCATGTATGATATTGATATGTATACCGGGCGGGGCCCGATGTCGGGCGTGGCCCGATAACTATCATGTATGTTATTTATCTTTGTGGTTATTGCATGTGTTTATATGATTATATATTTATATGTTATATGTATACCGGGTGGGGACCGATGCCAGGCGGAGCCTGATAATTGACAGATCTGTTCCGAGCAGGGCTCGATGTCGGGCGGGGCCCGATGTTGAGCGGGGCCTATTATATGTTTGATATGTATGGTACGTGGATTTTGGGGAAATCACTAAGCTTTGTGCTTACAGTTTTTAGTTTAATTTGCTGGTACTTCTGGTTCGAAGGAGAAGAGCCCGGGATGATTCAGTGCACACACCACATCGTTTCGCATTTTTATATTACTCGGATGTACTTGGTTGTTATTGATACACTTTGATTCACCATGGTTTCTATGATGATGTTTTCGATGATGGTTTTATTAATTTAAAAATCGAAATTTTTAGTCTTAATTTTTGGGACGTTACAAACAAGGTTAGTAAGGATCTCGGTCAGGTCGAGCCTGCAAATTTCCCAATCGGCAGGGTTGACATTGAGGATAGGATTGTTCTCCACGTTGTTCGACATAACCTTGAAGCCTCCAAGATTTGGAAAAGAGTTAGTTTCTCTCAAGGTTGATTAGATGTAATGTTCAGGCCGCCATATGGTCGTTCGATCAACTCTGTGAGTCTTGGTCAGGATGGTTGAGGTTTGGGTGGCTCGGTCTATCTGGAAGTATGAAATGGTTTTGGAGTCTTCGTATTATCGATAAGGAAGTTATTTCTTCCTGATAAGGTTTAGTTGTGAAGCGTTAATGTTGTTTGTTCGCCAAGTCGCATATTTCTCGTTAAGTATTGAATTGGTTTCTGGGAATAGAGAGAAGTGTCTGTTTTGGGAACTGTCCCAGTTCTGCTGCGGTCATGAATTCAACCTTTTGGAAGATTCTCAGGTTGGATATGCACTTGGATTTGGGAATTCTTCTGTTCGTGTTTGCAGATTCTGTCACTCGGGGTGACTCTAGCTTATGGTAGGAAGCAGACTCAGATGAACCCACAAGGGGCTTAGTGGGTGTGTAAGGAGATACTGGTAAGGACTAATTTAGAGGATGAAATCTAATTTAAGTGGCAGAGAGTTGTCACACCTGTTTTCCCAGAATGGATCAGTGGATAGTATACAAGAGTACAAGGAATGGGTTTTAAGGAAAACCATATGTCACGATGTGACATGAAGGGTGTGACGACGTGGCATACAAAATGAAGATCACGTATCCGGATTAGGTTTCACGATGTGACAAATGGTGTGTAACGATGTGACGAAAGCTGCAACCTAAACCCATGAGTTTTTAGGGTTTCCTTCATATTTAAGAGCCTTAACATTAGGGTTAGACCATTGCTTCAGCCTCCATTTCCCTTAAACGAAGCCCTAACATTCCATCTTTCCTTTCTCTAATGGTGTTTTGGCCCCTTGAAGGTTGAAGGAGGACTTTGTTGAGAAAAGGATCATTTATCAAGATTGACTACATCTATTGTTTCACCTTTTGGACTTGGGTAAGTCTCCAAGTTTCCATCTTTTTGGTTCATCTCTTGTGGATCTAGGTTTTTAGTCTTTTCCTTCATGGTTTGTGGTTATAATTGGTTGGTTTGGATCAAGTTGGCAAATTGATCACTCCTTGAATTCCCTTGGTTATAATATGCTCTATATATAGATTATCATGTTGTTTGGTGCAATGCATGGAGTTTTTGTAACACCCGCAGATTCGGGCTAGTCAATTTAGAGATAATAAGCGTTAAAAATGACTTTTTGATAGAAGATTATTTAGAATAAATAACCTTAACCAAGTTATAGTATGTGTCACAAGGGTTCCATACATATAAAGAACGTTGAAATCTGAGTTATAATGAAGAAGTTATGACATGTCGAAGTTTTGCTACAAAACTGGCACGACGCTGTGTGACGTAAAAAGTCGTAGTATACATTAAACCGAGAGCGTGCATAAAAAGAATGTCCAAATCTGACTTCGTATGAGGAAGTTATGACTTTTCTAAGATTTAGCATAGTAGTGCACAGTCTGGAATTCGGATTTTAGATCGACCGACTTTTAGCCGACACAATCTAAACGAGAGTAAAAGATCTCATTAATAAGAGCTCGACGATAAAAAGACAGACGAAAACGGACGTCGGATGACAAAGTTATGAATTTTTAATGAACTTTACATGTCCAAGCCTATTAAAATATAACTTTAAAAATAAAATGAAAATTAGCCGATGGAGTCTAAACGAAAGTTTTGGAGTACGTCGCCACCTACGCGTGGATATAAATAACGTCGAAAACGGAGCTCGTATGCGAAACTTACAGAATTTAGAAGTCGGGAGGGTGCTGATGCGAAGAGGGTGATGCTGAATCTCAGCCTTTTCTTGCTCCCCACGTCATCGCTTTGGATCATCAACACGTGCCCCTCGTAAGCGGAGCATAGTCCTCGTACGCGTAGCGTACCTCCGACGAACGCCCAACGTACCAAGGATCGACCCCCAATATATACCATGCGAGGTTCAACACTTTCCTTCACACCTTAACACTTCTTTCTCTCTCTATCTAACTTCTCTCTAAACTGTTGGATTAATGTCTAAGTCCATAACTATAATTGGTAAGACTTGACCCGACCCGGCATGGTCCATTTGGGTTGCATGGCATCATGCATTTGGATAGACTATAATGAGAGAAATAACACTTAAGGTTGGTTAATATATTATAAGTTCTAATATATTAATAAGGTTATTTAATTAGTATTGATCAAGAATTAATTTGGAATTAATTAAGTGATCAAAAGGAGACTAATTAAATATATGGGTTGATTGTGTAAATCATTCATTCTTATATATGTGGGCTTGTGATCCAAGATTCCTTATGTTGGACTAAGTCCATGGGGTGACCCATGGATACTCCATGGAGGTTAAAATCCATGGAGCATAAGGAATGGGTAAAGTTATGAGTTACATGGTGTAACCCTAATAGCCACCATATAAAAGAATCCCATGGCTCAAGAAATCGTGCACTAATGTGTGAGTGTGAGGGCTAGACGATTTCAAGGAGTGTTCAAGTTTCTCTCAAGTTATTCCAAGTGTATTTGGTGTTGTGTGAACCATTTGAGGTGTCACACTTGGGGCACTAGGCACTCAAGCTTCATGAAGACATTCTACATCAAAGAGGTATGTATTCTATCTTGTTATATTTATTATTTTGTATGCTAGATTAGGATAATACCTTGGATGTTCATAATTGTATGTATAATAGAGAAAACATAGATCCAAGGTATTTAGGGTTGCATGTACACTTAGGAGTGTTAGAATGCTCATAACCCAACAGTGGTATCAGAGCCTAGGCTTGTTTTCTTGTTATACTTGCAAAAGTAGCTGAAAAATCGAGTTGGATGCATATATTCGATTGTTTTGGCCAGAATTGGACTAGGAACATTACCCTAAGATGTTTTTGGACTTATAAACTTGTTTTTGATGTGGTAATGTTCATGCTAATCCAATTTCTAAGATAATTGTCATAATTTTAAGATTTGTATTAGTTTGTATGTTCATGCTAATTTCTTGAAGATTGATGATTTGAATTATCGTGTTCTTATGAGGTTCTTAGATTAATAGAAAAGTTGTGTGAAATAGTTGTTTTCAATCCATTTTAATCTAAGAGTTGATTCCAAAGTGTGTTTTTGTAACTTGTCCTCAGGTTATATGAAAAGTCACATTTAAGAATCATAAAACTCATAAAAGGTGGCAAAGGTTACAAAATGAAGAGTCTAGTTCTAATTAAATGGTTTTATGACTCCATAAATTGTCCTCAAGTTATGGAGGTTCAAGAGTCTCTTCATTAAATTAAAAAAAAAGTGTAACCTTAATTAGTTCCATAAGTTACAATAAAAAAA
Organism: Lactuca virosa; assembly: GCF_052849685.1. NCBI lineage: Eukaryota > Viridiplantae > Streptophyta > Magnoliopsida > Asterales > Asteraceae > Lactuca > Lactuca virosa. The sequence goes on from NC_136428.1 coordinate 223,938,396, forward strand.
GTTATTTTTTTTATTAATTAGTTTAAAGTCTTCCATAACTTGTCCTCAAGTTATGGAACTTGAAGAGTTTTTTTTTTTTTTTTTTTTTTTTTTTTTTAATTAAAACTAATTTAAACTCATAAGTTATGGAATTAATTAGTTTTGAATAGTTTCAAAACTTGCCCTCAAGTTTTGGAATTTGAAAAGTTTTTACTTATGAATACTTTAATTCCAAGTTAGCCCTTAGAATTTTAAAAGTTAAAATTCAACCCTTATACTTTATAATATTATAAGTTAATAATATTTATATATATGTATAAGAGTAAAGTCAGTCTTACCGTTAGTAGGCCTCATTCACGAAGCCGGTCTATAAGGGGGGTATAAGGTTACTGCCTATAAAATTGCAGTTTAATGGGTGTCCACTCTCACCCACCGCTTCCTTGACTGGTGGAGGGTCGTTAGCCGAACGGGTAGGACAAGGACTATAATTCTCCTTTCATTAAAAGTATTAATGATAAATACTAAGTAACTAAACTCTTATTAATACCCAATCTTAGTTACTTAGGAAAATGTGAATTTGGTGCTAACCCATGAAATTACACTTTGCACTTTGCTTAAGTCGTTAATGGAGCGTGTGTGGTTAACCGGCACACTAACCTGGACTTAACAAGGTAGGCACAGGGTAACTTAATATTTATCATAGTATCGGCGGAGCGTGTGTGGTTAACCGGCACACAGATTAAGGGGTAAATATTAAGGGTACCAAGTATATTTGCATGGTTATTCACACCTTGTTTTGTGATCCTCGGCATCCCAGTCACAAAACCTGAAGGGCACACTCGAGATTGAAACATGCCTTTGAACAGTTCAATGAATCTCAAAGATCTAGGACTTTCAAATCCAATTAAAACCTAATAAATTATTTCGTTTTTCATGGTGGAAAATGGTGAATCGTCATTCACCTACCTTCAAATATTTTATAGCTTGGATTACGGCATCCCTCTTCTAAGTTATAAAATAGTTTGTTGGGTCCTAGCCTTAATATTTCATATTGGGTGTCATATTAAGGACTTTAAATCAACTATCTTGAATATCTCCCAAAAAGATGTCTGGTCTAGACATTTATAATCTTCCCAAATCTCTTGAAACAAGCTTTCCTAAATGAAGATGATGTCCCATGGATATCATACTTCTTTCACCTCCTCCAATTATTCTCCCTAACCCACAAGTTCCTAAAAAGTTTAAGGTCACTCAAGCCCTATTGGCAAGGCAAGGTCTAGGTGTGATCACATCTTGGAGATGTAGTCACATATTGACAAGCCGGGAGAGTTGGGTGTCAAAGTCTTGAGAAAGTTGGTGGCTCAACTACTTTCTAAGTCACATAGTGAGTTCTTTTGGGAATCCTATGAAACAGACTAAGACAAGACCCTTAATGATCTTATCTATTTGCTAAGATCAACTTCCTAAAACGCTATGGACATTGACAATGATGACATTGGATATCCAGTAAAGCTCTCTCTTCTCAATGGAAAGGGATCGGCCATAGTCAACTCGGTTGACCCAATGGTAAAGAGAGAGGCGAAGTCTGAGATAGTCCCATTATCAAGGGTCCATAGGTAACTATTGCCAAAGGAAGGGGCATTGGTTACGAAGCTGCCAAATTTAGCTAAGGATGTTAAAGTCAATAAGTTTGGCTCTACTTCAGGTAAAGTCCATTGTTTAACTCTATTAAGTACATGCTGATTCTGATCGCGAAGATGGATTTCAATCGCATGGTTCGGTGATCAGAATTTTGGGCTATTACTTAAGACTTATGATATTTATATTGCTTAGGAATAGATAACAACAAGGTTTTCATATGGATTGTAAGGATAAGTTTTTCCGCAAAGTTTTAAAATAAAAGAAAAAGGTTTTGATTTTATTTATTTTAAGTATCCTTACAATGGCATTTGTGAAAAGTTGTTGCTTATAAGATTCCATTGATAGCAATATTGGAAAAATGGATTTGATTCTTTCGGTTGTGGTAGTGTCTAATATTACCAAATAAGGAAAGATTCTCATCACCCAAGGTTCAATTGGACCGAAACTTGGAATCATGCAAGTTGTATAGTATGATGAATGAGAACTTTCAGCTTGGAAAATTAAGACTAATTCCTTATGTGAATAAGGAAAGGACTAAGGGATCGAGTACACATTCTTGTGCACTGGTCAAGTCCACCACAAAAGATCAAGAAGACTATTCGTCATGATTTACTTAAGTTCAGTAAATATGGTTATCCTTATAAGTTTAAGTATAAGTCTGTAGCATTGGAGAAGTTTCAATGTGATACAGAACGAATAAGAAGAATCAAAGTATGGCAGAAAGATAAAAGTTTCTCAAATCTGAAAAGATGGGAGAGTACTTTAGTATCATGTTTATGATCATCTTAATGATTAAGATACCATATCATAATTGGTCCTCTAAAGTTATCTTAGTGCATTCTTATGACTAAGAAGAGGCGTCATGAATTGTTGAAATGGTTAAATCAAAAAGATGAGTCATACTTCGTTCCAAAACAATTCTTAGAGTCATACTCCAAGATTGTAACTTGAGTGACATATCTTAAAGAGGGTTTGTTAACACTAGTCAAATGTAAGAGTAAAAGGTTATCTACTCTTGTACATTTGAAATTGGTAAGTTGTGATGTTTTGGATAAAACAGAGACCAACTTAGGCCAATTGTGTAAAGTGTTCGTATTGATAAAGAATTCGCACTATCTCTTGAATATTTGACAAGGGAGTCTTATATGTCAAGAGGACAGTGGGAGTCTTAAAGCTCTTGAAAGTTTCAAGACTTAATCAAGAATAAAACCTAAAGTCCTTCACTAGCACACGACTTGAGGTTTATAACCTATCGTGTTGAAATTTTTGTGCCTATTCAAGTTGGCTTTGCATAGGAGTTCTGAGAGTTCTCAATTGGTTGCACAACAACTTGGAAGCAATGGCAGGCACCTAAGCTGCCAAATGGCAAGAATTTAAGATTGCACAAGTTTAATCAATATGAGTTTGGATTTGTCACTAACCTTGTCTTGTGATTATGGTTTTGACAAATTCACATGGATAAGAACACATACACTATTAAATCTAAGTGTCATAAGGTTTTTCTCCGATTCATGAAAATGATGGTGAGGAAACACTTTCACTAAGTAGATTTTAGCTAGATAGCAATTGTGATATTTGCATTCTCAAAGTCGTTAGTGGAGCGTGTGTGGTTTACCGGCACACTAACATGGACTTGTGAGAAGTGGCAAAGGTCTAAACAATTGAGACTATGATTACGGCATCCCTTTTCATAGTTCTAAAATTGTTTAGACACACATGTGAGCTATCTAAGAGAGGTGTATGATTTTGATAAAGTTTTATCAAAACAATCTAGTATCAGAAATCTGAACTTTGGTAAGAAAGTCAGCTGATTTCTAAGTACATGTCAAAGCTAGTGGGAGCATAAGTGTTATGCTAATAATCATCATGTTAGTGGGAGCATGATAATTATGACAAAGGTTGCAAGTTAGCAATATTAATTATAGAAAACAAAAGTTTCAATTCGTGAGGTTGCAGGGGTTGAAAAAGTTGTTTTGCTATAATTAAGGGAGAGGAAATTATACTTCATTTCAATTCTAAAAGCTTAGATTGATATTTTAATCGTATTTAATCAAGGATATATATATATATATGAATTTCATGTTGGAATGGCTCAACATAAGGAAATTCTATATATGGGTCCATTATTTGCGTTCTAAAATTCGATTATGATTACGGCATCCCTTTTCATAATCTGAATTTTGAGAACTTGGCAAATTGAAATGGAAATATTATAGCAAAAGACTGGTTTAGTCTTTATGTGAGACATCATGAATCGTGTCCCATATGCTTCGGATATAGGATCGATTACATGTGCTATATTCATCCTTTCTAAAATTTTCCAAATGCCTGGGGCATTATGAAGGGAAAAGGTCTAGAATTGGATATGACTAAAATGATTAAGCAATTGTCGAGGACAATCTAAGGTTTACCAAAGATTGGTTGCTCAAGGACAGTTGGAAGTATAATGTTAATTCTGGAAGGACCATATTGACATAATCTGTAAGGAGGCAACTCTTGTTCAGAAGTGATAGTCAAAATGGAATATGGAAATGTTTGAAAGTTAGAAATTATTCAATCTGTGTAAGATTAGGAAACTTAATGAAAGAAGGATGTTTCCAAGGATCTGATCTCCTTTGGAATGCTCTGTAATGATTGTTGTCAAGTCTTTCTGACTTCGTGCATAATCATTAAGAGGATCAATGCATATAAGTTTAGAATCTAACAGATTTCAGTAAATGGCATGAATTTGGAATTCTTGCATTTGCAGTAAGGATTTGGGACTGTGAAAAGAGGATCATTGGAGTGATGTTCAATTGATCTATTTTACAAAGTAAAGATCATAGACAAACATAGTATGCATACTTGGTGTATGGCATGACTAGTGTTTAGAAAACATAGTGTACATGCTTGGAGCATGGGACAACTATTGTTTTAAATTCAAGTATAAAGTTGATAAAACCGAAACAATGAATAATGAGTAATCAGTATGGTGATAAATAAAAGTGTTTATTTATATTCATAGGGTTTGATACCATATTTGATTCATTTATTCTTGTGTTTCACTTTGCATGTTTTGACTTCCAGAATAACTAAGTCGCTCTTCCTGAATGATTAAGTTATTCAAACCATCCACAGTCAGTCATATGTTGGAAGTAGATATGAATCAAGACTGTCATGGGTTGGTTTGTAGAGGTCCAAGTTGGTGGACAAAAGTGGTGCTACAACACTCATGAGTGCTCATAAGTTCTGAGTATTAGATTCAACCCGCGCTCATTTGAATCACTTCATGGATTTTATCACGAGTGATCATGAGACGATAATATCTTATATTCTTCAAACCTAGAGATATGAGTTGTTACTATGAGTTGGTTATACATTGATTGCACGAAAACGCATTGGTAACTCGATGTTATAAAACGTGCATTTGTGTATGATTCAACAAGTAGTAGAACAAGCCATATGAGTCGAAGTTTATCCATTCCTTTTACCTTCGGGATAAAAGCGATATCTGTGGGCCCCTCGATGATTTAAAGATGATACATGTGAGTGCTTGGCCAAGCCAGGACTGATTTGATTTGTTCAATCAGTCAGTCATCATGAATCAGAAATCGAGAAACAACAAATGGACAGAGAGAATGATTGATAATCCATGTCTCAGTCCATATGATATCTAGAATGGAGGAATATATGATCCCTTATCTAATGGACAAGTCATTGACAAAGGTCAGAGTTCATCGACAAGGTCAGAGTTCGACAGAAGCTTTTGAGAGCTACGATTGCTGATCGGTTCCTGAAGTCATACGCAATAATAGTTTTAGACTTATCCAAGTGGGAGACTGTTGGATTAACGTCTAAGTCCATAACTATAATTGGTAAGACTTGACCTGAACCGGCATGGTCCATTTGGGTTGCATGGCATCATGCATTTGGATAGACTATAATGAGAGAAATAACACTTAAGTTTGGTTAATATATTATAAGTTCTAATATATTAATAAGGTTATTTAATTAGTATTGATCAAGAATTAATTTGGAATTAATTAAGTGATCAAAAGGAGACTAATTAAATATATGGGTTGATTGTGTAAATCATTCATTCTTATATATGTGGGCTTGTGATCCAAGATTCCTTATGTTGGACTAAGTCCATGGGGTGACCCATGGATACTCCATGGAGGTTAAAATCCATGGAGCATAAGGAATGGGTAAAGTTATGAGTTACATGGTGTAACCCTAATAGCCACCATATAAAAGAATCCCATGGCTCAAGAAATCGTGCACTAATGTGTGAGTGTGAGGGCTAGACGATTTCAAGGAGTGTTCAAGTTTCTCTCAAGTTATTCCAAGTGTATTTGGTGTTGTGTGAACCATTTGAGGTGTCACACTTGGGGCACTAGGCACTCAAGCTTCATGAAGACATTCTACATCAAAGAGGTATGTATTCTATCTTGTTATATTTATTATTTTGTATGCTAGATTAGGATAATACCTTGGATGTTCATAATTGTATGTATAATAGAGAAAACATAGATCCAAGGTATTTAGGGTTGCATGTACACTTAGGAGTGTTAGAATGCTCATAACCCAACATAAACGTCTCCCAAGCCTTAGTAATTTCCAAGTGCTAAGAGGCGAGTCCCGGAGCGCCACAAGGCTCCGAGAAGAAGAGATTTTCGGCTCAGAAGTTCTGCCCCCGCAGAGCCCGGTTTCTAGCCAAACCTCCTAGTAAGTGAGTTATGCTTACCTTACTTTAAGTATAACTTATGTTTAAGTTCAATATCGTTATTATGAACTTATAAAAAATATATGTATTATAAAATATAATATAAAAAGAGTTACTATAATATCTTTTAACTACTCGTGGTATAGGGAATCTGGTTTGAAGGGCCGCATAGGGTTGTTGGATTTCAGAAGTGTTATAATACCAAAATGGTCCTGCCCTCCGGTGTTTCATATCTGGCCCCTGTCTGTACATAGTGGTTGAAAAATATTGTTTAACACTTATAAAACAATATCGCTCGTAAATAGTTTCAATAAATATTAGACTAAAATCTTGCGATAATGATACTAGGTTTTGTCGAAGGAAAAGACGATTGTTAGAAGCGAAGCGCTGTCTAAGTTTCGAGTCATCACTTTAACAAGTGAGTGCATAGTTACTTTCATCTTACACATATATATGAAGTATTTAATATACATGTATTACTTGATTTAAACTGTATATATGTATTTTATACATATAAAAATATTGGGTAAAGATGGGTAGATGAATGATGAGAGATCATGTAACACCCTGACTCCCAGGTATAAAATTTAAAGCTTATATTCACATTCTTAGACCTACTCGACGAGTTGGATGCCCCAACTCGTCGTGTAGAAACGGATCAGGACGCGTGATTTATGAGGTCTACTCGACGAGTCGGAGGACCCCGACTCGACGAGTAGGAGAAGGAAAATGAAACCCTAATTTCCATGGTTTTTCACCCTATTTAAAGGGTCGTTAGCCTCCCTCTGCCTCCCTTACTGTCCCCCTTGAGCTCAGAAAACCCTAATCGCGCCTACTCACCATTTTTGTGTGTTAAGAAGCTTGGAAGGTGGATTTTATGAAGAGCGCTTGAAGTCTAAAATCTTGGAGCAAGGAGAAGCTTGTGGATCTGAGTTCTACGTCATCTTAGCATCATCTTGGAGGTAACAAGTCGTTACCTTGACTTCTCTCTAGCAAGATCTCTTCATGCAAAGGTTTAGGGCTATTTCTAGTTGTTGTGGAGTTATTTATGGTTTTGGGCATGATCTGAAGTTGTAACTTCAGATCTGGACTCCTCTAGCCCCTTATAGTCATAAAGTTCTAGTCATTAGCAAGTTATGGCCTTTTCCTTGCCTAAAAAACTTCTTCCTTAGCTTGGTTTTGTCCTTTAAGGCCTTGCATGCACGTAAAGTTTGCAACTTTACGTGGTAACTATGCCTTAGGAAGCTAGATCTACAATTTGGAGCTTTGGGGTAGCTTAAAAACGTCTGAATGAGAAATGGAATGAAGGGACTCGACGAGTTGCATGGTCAACTCGCCGAGTCAAATGAAGATTGGCCGTTTTGGTTTCTGCATGGACTTGGCGAGTCAGTAAGATGACTCGACGAGCAAGTTAGGATTTTTCCCGACATTTGGACACGATGTGGAGTCGACGAGTTGTCTAGAAACTCGGTGAGTCAACGAGGGTTTTCGCGACTTCCTTAGTTCTGAAGGAACACGACTAGTCAGTTAGCTACACTCCACGAGTTGGGTCAACATGGACTGTTGATCTTGACCGTTGACTTTCACTTTGACCAAGGGTTGACCAGTTTGACTTCTCGGGGTATTTTAGTAAATTGGAAATTTATGGAAGTGGATCACTGGTGTATGTAGGTGATTGAGTTTGGAGCTGTATTTAGGGAGCTTGACATTATCATCCCGAGCTACTTGTGAGGTGAGTTCTTCTCACTATATCAACAGGGTCTAAGGCACCAAGGCCGGCCCTTTATGATTTGTATCCTAGCTATAGGATGGTTGCTATGTTAATCATCTGTTAGATCGGTATCCTGCTTATAGGATTATGCTTTGTTAGTGATCTGCTAGATCGGTATCCTGGTTATAGGATGATACTACGTTAGTGATTTGTTAGATCTGTATGACTATCTGTACATGCTAGCTAGCGTATGATATTTATGTGCACATGATTACTTGATTGGGCTTTGGGTTGAGGCGGTCATGCTTTGTGCTTGTACCAACATACCCAGGGTGGACCAGATAGACTTCAGACCCGGTTTGGGGCATACTAGTCAGGCCGAAAGCCCGACGAGCGGTTGGGATAGGCTGAAGGCCCTGAGAGGCGATCCAGACGTGCTGATGGCTCGGAGAGAGGTCCAGATAGACTGATGGCATGTGAAGCGGTCTAGTGGCTCATTATGCATGTTGTTTGATATGATATGGTTATATTTGTATGGCGTTCGTATTTTGGGGGAACCCACTAAGCTTCAGGCTTACAGTTGTTGATTTTCTTTAAGGTACTTATGATGATCGCGGGAAGGCGAAGGCGTGATCGTGCACCTCCTTATGTTTTTATGATTTGATTCTGGGATACTCTGACATGAAACCATTTTGAAAACAAATTTATAATAATTATCGGTTTTTGATTGATTTAAAAAGTTTTAAATTGGCTTGATTTTTTTTGGGTGTTACAAGTTGGTATCAGAGCCTTGGTTTGAGTGAATTGGAGGAAACACTCATGTGTATCCAATCTCAAACTGAGGACAAGATTTCTAAAATGACTTTTCAAATGGATTTCAAAATACTAAAGGAGGATGCAAGTGTACGATCAGCCGGAGCCAGTAAGTAGACCCCAAAATACCTTACGAATTATTTGATTTTGTGATATGTTAGAACAACATGCTAGTACTAGGCTAGGGATATATTAAAAATTGCATGATGGAATTGCTTGATTATATGATGCCTGATAGCCTATGGTTTTTCCTTATATGAAATTGACATCATTAATGTAGTCGCTTAGTGTATGCATCACGGTCGTACAAAATTAAGATCTTATAGACTAAGAATGATTGGTTTGGCCTTATTTCCTGTTCTTGTTTGATGAAGGGCTTAGGGTAGGATCAGGTATTCAAAAGTCTATAGGGTCCATCGTTATGTATGGCTAGCATACACTAGTGCTGTAGGGTTGGTGGAAGTTTCATGGATGAGTTGTGTGGGACAGTCCGCCAGTTATGAGATATTTAGCCTTCCTCTAGGAATGAAGATTGAGAGCATGCCATGCTTATGTATATTGCAGGGCGTTGTGATGATACTTGAGACAAATATGGGTAGGTGTGGAAGGTAGTATGGGCCCGTACTACTGAAAGCACAGGACCCATACGCATAACAAGGAAGTCACAACCCCTAGGGTTTTGTTAGGGGATGGTTCCCGGATTATTATACGGAATGTCTGATATCTTCCTGGTATATTTTCAGCATGGTGGTTACTAGACGATTTGTGACTTGATCTGGATCAGGACCAGGAGATGGCGGACAGGAGGCACCAGCAGTACCCAAGACTATCAGTCATATGGGGCCAGACGAGATAGGTGTCGGGGTTCGGGAGATCCTGCATGATGAGGTTGCTGCGATGTTCCGGGCTCAGTTGCCGGAGATGTTTGGGTCTATCAAGACTGCCATGGTGGAGTACTTCGATGAGCGCTATGCAGCCCTCACTGAGACGGATGCCGCAGCAGCTTCAACAGCTGTAACGGCAGCAGGGGGAGGAGCCATTCGGGCTTTCCAGTACCAGGACTTCGATAACACGAAGCCCTGACTTTTGATGGGAATCGGGACCCGATTGTAGCCATGAGGTGGTTGTCAGATGTGGAGGGATGTTTCTTCACATGTTCATGTCCTACTGACCAGAAGGTCATATGTGCCCTGAACCTGCTGAGGTCCGGGGCAAAGGACTGGTGGAGATTGATGACGGGGTCGTATACAAATGATCAGAGAGTTGCGGTTACTTGGGAGCAGTTCAGGGATATGTTTCGCGCTCGCTACATACCACGGGTCGAACGAGAGCTGCTAGCTCAGGAGTTTCTGGATTTGAGACAGGATGCAGATTCGGTGACAAAGATCACCCGTATGTTCACTGAGAGGGCGATGTTTTGCCCAGAGTTTGCTTCTGAACAGGCTCAGATGAAACGTTATCTGAGCATGCTCAAGACTGACATCCGTCAGTTTGTTGCCAACCAGCGTTGTGATACACTACTGTTGTTACAGGAGGCCGCTAGGCGACGTGAGCTGGAGATTGAGCTGCAGTTGAGAGAGCATCGGCAGGCCCCGACACAGTGACAGCCGGCGCCAAAGCATTCTAAGACCGTTGATTCTAGGTCGGAAGGCCAACATGGCCGCACTTGTGGCAAGTCCGGGAAGGGTCACTCTGGGGTTTGTAGATCTGGTAGTGCGTGCCGTAAATACGGCAAGGAGGGGCACTTTGCGAGGGATTGCTGCCAGCCAGCCCCGGTTCAGGATATGAGGATTTGCTACCACTGTCATCAGGTTGGTCATGTGAAGACCAACTGTCCACAGCTCGCTGCCAGGTCGGCACAGGCTCCAGCGCCGACTACACTGAGGATTACTGACGGGGGTCAGGGTAGAGCAGAGCCTCCTAAGGCTGGGGGAAGCGCCTTCCAGCTTATAGCCGAGGAGGCCAGGACAGCACCGGATGTGGTTGCTGGTATGTTTCTACCCTTTATCTTATTGATTATATCTTTTTATGCTTATATGGTGTACCTATGATTAGGTGCGTTCTTAGTGAACTCCTTACCTGCTTTGGTATTTTTTGACGAGGGGGCGAGTCGGTCTTTTGTCTCCGATTCATTCAGTAGGGAGTTCGGTTTGCCAGTAGGAGAGCTAGAGTGTCCGTTGCGAGTTCCTATCGCCAATGAACACGAGATTTCTGCTTCTTCAGTCTATCGGGGTTGCGTGTTGGAGATCTTCGGGGTGTCTTTACTGATAGAATTGATTCTGATTCCCATGGGGGAGGTATATGTGATTGTGGGTATGGACTGGCTTAGTCGCTTCAGTGCCATGATCGACTGCAAGGGTTAGTGGGTGGTAGTTCGAACCCCAAGTGGGGGAGAACTGATTATCTACGACGAGGGCACCAGAGTGGGATCTGGGTTTTGCTCAGCTGCCAGGGCTCGACAGTACATTCTGATGGGTTTTTGAGCATTCTAACACTTCCTAAGTGTACATGCAACCCTAATAACCTTGAATCTATGTTTTCTCTATATACATGCAAATTTCTTTTTCAAGGTTATTTCCTAACTAGCATAGCATGGGGATTACATAAAACATAAAACTAGTAGAAATACATACCTTGTTGTTGCTTGGATTCCTTCAAGACTTTGTGAGCCTAGCACCCCAAATGTTGTGCCTCAAATGCTTCACACAACACCACAAGACTTGGAATAACTTGAGAGAATACTTCTAGCACTCAAAATCGGTTATGCCCTCTCTAGTAACCCTAGGTCAACTAGGTCATGATTTTGCTAGCCATAGGGTTCCTTTTATAGTGTTGTCACAATTAGGGTTTACACATGAATGCCCTTAATTGTCATGACTCTTGATTTCCCATGACCCATGGGTTTGTAACTCCCATGGACTATCCATGGAGCTCCATATGGTTATAACCAAACCCATAAACCATGGATCATTAATCCACCATAAAAGAATTGATGATTGTCATAATCAACCCTATATATTTAATTAGTCTCACTTTGATCACCAAATTAATACTAGATTAATACTTGATCAATACTAATTAAATAATACTATTATTAATATATTAGAACTTATAATATATTAATAATCATAAGTGCCTTATTCTCTCATTTAGTCTATCCAAGTATTGCAATGCCATGCAACCCAAATGGACCATACCGGGTCGGGTCAAGTACATACCAAATAAAGTTATGGACTTAGACACTATATCCAACAGTCTCCCACTTGGATAAGTCTAATAACTATATTTGCAAATATGACTTCAAAATCCGACTAGCAATCGTAGCTCTTTCAAAGTCTCTCGGAACTGAGATGATGGTGATACGCCATTTAAGATAAGTGATCATATAATCCTCTGTTCTCATGATATCAGCCGGACAAACACATGGAACATGGTCTTACTTATTGTCCAGCATTTGTTTCTCGATCTCTGATTTGTTTCGACATAGAACTAAATTGAACACATCAATTAGGTTCTGACCGGGCCCGGTACATAAGTCAAAACCAAATCATCGAGGGGCCCAGATATCGCTTCTATTTCTAGAAGGAACAGATAAACTTCGACTGATATGCTTGTACTAACTACTTGTTGAATTACTCACAAAGGCACGTTTTATGACATCGAGTTACCAATGCGTTTTCGTGCAATCAATGAATAACCAACTCATAGTTAACAACTCATATCTCTAGGTTTGAAGATTTATATGATATTACCGTCTCACGATCACTCGAGATAAATTCCATGAAGTGATGCAAGTGAGCGTGGGTTGGATCCAATACTTAGCCCTTATGAGTACTCATGAATGTTGTAGCAACCATTGCATTGTCCAAAGCACTTTAGACAAATCATACAAGCCAAATTCATGACAGTCTTGATTCATATCTACTTCCAACAAATGACTGACTGTGGATGGTTTGAATAATATGATATATACCATAACATAATTATTCTGGAAGTCAAAACATGCAAAGTGAAACATAAGAATAATACTAATCTTATATGGCCCCAACACTTTGAGTGTAAATAAAAACACCTTTTATTTAAGCACCATATTGATTACTCATTATTTATGTTTCGATTATTCAACTTTATGCTTGAATTAAAACATTAGTTGTCCCATGCTCCAAGCATGTACACTATGTTTTTCCAAACAACAATTATGCCATACTCCAAGTATGCATACTATGTTTACATATGGTCCTCTCTTTGTGAAATAGATCAATTGACAATATTCCAATGATGCTAATTTCACAATTCCAATCCTCGTTGTAAATGAAAGAATACCAAACTCTTGCCATCTACTGTAATCTGTTAGATATGCAATGATCCCCTTGTAATGACTATGCACAGAAGTCACAAAGACTTGGCAACAGAAATTACAAAGTATTCCAATGGAAAACAATTCCATGGAAATGAAGTCTCAAATTCAAAGTACATTCCTTTGAACATCCTTCTTAGCATTAAGTTCTTTAATCTTACACAGATTCAAAGAATAACTTCCACCTATGGAGACAATTCCATATTACCATTTTGACCATCACTTCTGAACAAGAGTTGCCTCTTTTCAAAATATGTCAATATGGTCCTTACTCTATACTTCTAATTGTCCATGAGCAACCAATCTTTGGTAAACCTCAGATTGTCCTTGACAACTTTGCTTAATCATTTTAGTCATTTCCAGTTCTATTCCTTTTTCCATCTTAATGCCCTAGGCATTTGGAAAATTTAGAATGGATGAATATTATAGCACATGCAATCAAACCTATACCCAAAGCATATGGGACATGATTTATGCTATAAATTTTTTTATTTGCCATGTTTTCATAATTCGAACTATGAAGAGGGATGCCGTAATCATAATCGAATTTTGAGAACGCAACATATATATAATTTCCTTATGTTAAACCATTCCAACATAACATTCATATATATTCTTGACTAAAGTAGATTAAATTCTCAATCTAAGCTTATAGAATTGGAGTGAAGTATAAAATCCTCTCCCTTAATTATAGCAAAACAACTTTTTCAAGGCGAATTGAAACTTTTGTTTTCTATAATTAACATTGCTAACCTGCAATATTTAACATAATCGTCATGCTGCCACTAGCATAATGATTACCAGCATAACACTTTATGCTCCCACTAGCTTTGACATGTACTCAGAAATCTACTGGACTTCTAGAAATCAATACTTTATTGACTTTCTTACCAAAGTTCATATTTCTGATACTAGATTGCTTTGATAAGACTTTATCAAAAACATACACCTTTCCTTAGATAGCTCACATGTTTGTCTAGACCTTTTGCAATTCTCACTAGTTAGTGTGCCGGTTAACCACACACGCTCCACTAACTATATGAGAATGCAAATATCACAACCGCTATGTACTTAAAATCTTCTTAGTGGAAGCGTTTCCTCACCATCATTTTCATGAATCGAAGAGAAACCTTATGACACTTAGATTTTATGGTGTATGTGTTCCTATCCATGTGAATTTGTCATAACCATAATCACAGGACTAGGTTAGTGACACTTCCAAATTCATAGGGACTGAACTTGTGCAATCTTAATTTCTTGCCACCTGGTAGCATAATGCCCACCATTGCTTCCGGGTTGTTATGCAAACAATTGAGAACTCATAGAACTCACAAGCATAATCAACTTTCAACTGGAACAGACACAGAAACAAGAATATGTCAACACGATAGGTTACAAACCTCAAGTCGTGGGCTAGTGATTAACAAAACTCTTGATTTAGTTCTTGAAACTATTTCAGAATCATTTAGACTCCCACTATCCTCTTGACATATAAGACTCCTCTTTGTCAAGAACCATTCCTTGACAAAACAAATATTCAAGTTCTAGTGCGGATTCTTATCAAGTTAAACACTTCTCATTATTGGTCTTAGCTGGTCTTTGTTTTATCCAAAACATCACAACTTACCAATCTCAAATGTACAAGAATGGGAAACATCTTACTCTACATTTGACAAGTGTTATGAACTTTCTAAAGACTATGTCACTCAAGTTACAATCTTGGAGTATAACTCCAGGATTTGTTTTTGGCACGAAGTATGAATTATCTTTTGATTTAACCATTTCAACAATTCACGATTCCTCTCCTCAGGCAACAAACACACTAAGGTGTCCTTAGAGGATCAATTGTGATATGGTTCCATAATCACTAAGATAATCATAAAACAAAATACACAAGTACTCTCCCATCTCTTCAGATTGGAGAAAATTTTATCTTTCTGCCTTATTTGATCCTTCTTATTCATTCTGCCATACATTGAAACTTTTCCAATGTTTCAGAATTACACTTAAACTCGTAAGCATAACCATATTTACTAAACTTTAGTAAATCATAACGAATAATCTTATCTATCTTTGTGGTGGACCTGACCAGCACGTAACCAAGTGTACCCAATCTTTTAGTCCTTCACTTGACTCACATGTACATGTGAACAAGGAATTAGTCTTAATTTCCCAAAGACGAAAACTTCTCATTCATCATACAATACAAGTTGCATGATTCCAAGTTTCTATCTAACTGAAACTTGGGCGATGAGAATCTTTCCTTATTTGGTAAATTATGATACTACTACAAATGAAAGAATCAAATCCATTTTCAAATATTGCTATTAATGGAAACATATAATCAACAATTTTTCACAAATGCCATTGTAAGGATACTTAAAATAAATAAAATCAAAACTTTTCTTTATTTTAAAACTTTGCGGAAAACTTATCCTTACAACCCATATGAAAACCTTGTTGTTATCTATTCCTAAGCAATATGTCTCAACTCTTAAGTAATAGCTCAAAATTCTGATCACCGAACCATGCGATCAAAATCCCTCTTCGCGATCAGAATCAGCATATACTTCCTTTAAGTTTCTTCACTTTTCTTTGATTCTTAAAACATCAACATGTGACCCAGTCACATCATGCAATAAGAATCTCAGAATAGAAACTTAATAGAGTTAGACAATGGACTTTACCTGAAGTAGAGTCAAACATTTGACTTTACTATCCTTATGGACTTTTAGGTAAATTTGGCAGCTTCGCAACCAATGCCCTTCCTTTGGCAACAGAAACATATGGACTCTTTGGAAACGGTACACGGGACTATCACAGACTTAGCCTTTCTCTTTACCATTTGGTCAACCGAGTTGACTATGGCCAATCCCTTTCAATTGGGAAGAGAAAGTTTTTCTGGACTTCCAATGTTACCATTGTCAATGTCCATGGAAGTTTGGGAAGTTGATCTTCCAATCAAATTTTGCTTTACCAATGCTCCAAATCATTGCTGATTCAACATCATCAAGCAAATAGGTAAGATCATTAAGGGTCATGTCGTGATCTGTTATCAGGGAGTGACCAAGTCAACAGCCAGCTACCTTGAGACTTCGACACCCTACTCTCCCGGCTTGTCAATATGTGACTTAATCTCCAAGACAGCACATATAGACCTTGTTTGCCAATAGGAATTGAGTGACTTAAAACTTATCATGTCTTGAAACTTGTGGGATAAGGAGATTTATTGGAGGAGGTGGAGGAAGTGAAGTATGATTTCCAGTCCCACTAATGCACAACAAAGGGATTGATCTTTCACCTTGGTTGCCATTTGGGATATCATCTTCATTAGGAAGCTTGTTCCTAAAGATTTGGGAAGACCATAGCTGTCTAAACTAGACATCTATAATGGGAGAAATTCAAGTTAGTTGATTTAAAGTCCTTAATATAACACCCAATATGAAATATTAAGCCTAGGACCCAACAACCTATTTATAACTGGAAGAGGGATGCCGTAATCCAAATTATAAAATAGTTGAAGGTAGGTAAATGACGATTTACCAATTTCCTACCATAAAAATGAAATATAATTAAGTTTTTAATTGGATTTGAAACTCCTAGATCTTTTGAGATACATTGAACTTTCAATGGCATGTTTGAATCTCGATTGTGCCCTCTCAAGTTTGTGACTGGGATGCCGAGGATCACAAACAAGGTGTGAATAACCATACAAATTGACTTGGTACCCTCAACAATATTACCTAATCGATGTGCCGGTTAACCACACACGCTCCACCGATCTATAATAAAGTCAAGTTACCCTTTGCCACTCTTACTAGTCCATGTTAGTGTGCCGGTTAACCACACACGCTCCACTAACGACTTGGTAAGGTACAAAGTGTAATTTTATGGGCTAGCACCAATTTCACATTTTCCTAAAGTAACTAAGATTGGGAATTTATAATGTATAGTTACTTTATAATTCATTATACTTTTAACGAGTATTTAAAGTCGTATCCTACCCGTTCGGCTAACGACCCTCCACCGATCAAGGAAGCGGTGGGTGAGAGTGGACACCCATTAAGTCACCATTTTATAGGCAACAACCTTATACCCCCCTTATAGACCGGCTTCGTGAATGAGGCCTACTAACAGTAAGAATGACATATTCTTATACATATCTATATAATAAAATTATAATAATAGTATAAGTGTTGAT
Organism: Lactuca virosa; assembly: GCF_052849685.1. Classification (NCBI taxonomy): domain Eukaryota; kingdom Viridiplantae; phylum Streptophyta; class Magnoliopsida; order Asterales; family Asteraceae; genus Lactuca; species Lactuca virosa. The sequence continues at coordinate 223,955,803 of NC_136428.1, forward strand.
TTTTAAACTTTTTAAAAATCTAAGGTTTAATTTGGAATTAAAGTATTAGAGTGTAAGACTTTTCAAATTCCAAAACTTGAGGGCAAGATTTGAAACTATTCCAAGTCTCTTCAATTTGTAACTTATGAGTTTTAATGGTTCATAAAAATGAAGACTCTTCATTTTATGAAACCTCTTTAGTTCTTTAATCACAATTAAAAGAAGTGACTTTTGGTTATCCATAACTTGAGGACAAGTTATGGACACCATCATAGCCATTGAGATCATGAATTAAACACACATGGTGGTTACACATAATTCCTATGATCTTCTAAAAACTCATAAGAACACAAATTCATGTCAAGCAATTTCAAGAAATCATATAAACATATACAATACTTGAAAATTGATAAAAGTCATGTAAAATGGGTTAACATAATCATTATCATTTTGAAAAACAGGTTTTACAAGTCCAAAACAGATTGGGATAATGATCTTAATCCATTTCCAGCAACAAAACTCGAAAAAACTGCCCAGCACGCTCCTACTCGCCGAGTGCATTATTCTACTCGCCGAGTAGGATGAATTTGTTCATGGACTCGGCGAGTCCTCCCCATGGACTCGGCGAGTCCAGTCGTCAGAGTGCATAATTTTCGATTTTTAAGCAGTTTTGCATCAAGTATACAGAAAACAATCCTAGGCTCTGATACCACTGATGGGTTTTTGAGCATTCTAACACTTCCTAAGTGTGCATGCAACCCTAATAACCTTGAATCTATGTTTTCTCTATATACATGCAAATTTCTTTTTCAAGGTTATTTCCTAACTAGCATAGCATGGGGATTACATAAAACATAAAACTAGTAGAAATACATACCTTGTTGTTGCTTGGATTCCTTCAAGACTTTGTGAGCCTAGCACCCCAAATGTTGTGCCTCAAATGCTTCACACAACACCACAAGACTTGGAATAACTTGAGAGAATACTTCTAGCACTCAAAATCGGTTATGCCCTCTCTAGTAACCCTAGGTCAACTAGGCCATGATTTTGCTAGCCATAGGGTTCCTTTTATAGTGTTGTCACAATTAGGGTTTACACATGAATGCCCTTAATTGTCATGACTCTTGATTTCCCATGACCCATGGGTTTGTAACTCCCATGGACTATCCATGGAGCTCCATATGGTTATAACCAAACCCATAAACCATGGATCATTAATCCACCATAAAAGAATTGATGATTGTCATAATCAACCCTATATATTTAATTAGTCTCACTTTGATCACCAAATTAATACTAGATTAATACTTGATCAATACTAATTAAATAATACTATTATTAATATATTAGAACTTATAATATATTAATAATCATAAGTGCCTTATTCTCTCATTTAGTCTATCCAAGTATTGCAATGCCATGCAACCCAAATGGACCATGCCGGGTCGGGTCAAGTACATACCAAATAAAGTTATGGACTTAGACACTATATCCAACACATTCAGCACAGGAGTGTGGGTTACTTAGCGTATGTGGTAGATACCCGGAGTACCTCCGGAGAGGCAGGTCGATTTCAGGATCGACCTTGTGCCAGGTGTGTCCCCTATCGCCAAGGCACCGTACTGATTAGCACCACCAGAGATGCAGGAGCTGTCATCTCAGTTGTTGGAACTACTAGGCAAGTAGTTCATTCGTCCGAGCGGTTCTCCGTGGGGAGCGCCGATTCTCTTCGTCACGAAGAAGGATGGACCACACCAGATGTGCATTGACTACTGGGAGTTGAACAAGTTGATGGTGAAGAACCGTTATCCACTACCACGGATCAATGATCTCTTTGATCAATTACATGGAGCATCTTGGTTTTCCAAGACAGATTTGAGGTCTGGGTATCATCAGGTCAGGATACGGGAGGAGGACATGGAGAAGACCGCGTTCCGGACTCGTTATGGACACTTCAAGTTCATGGTGATGCCGTTTGGGCTCACCAACGCGCCAGGTATATTTATGGACCTGATGAATCGATTATGCAGACCGATGCTCGATCGCTCGGTCATCGTGTTCATAGATGATATCTTCGTGTACTCCAAGACCAGAGAGTAGCACGAGGAGCATCTTCGGGAGCTATTGGGAATCTTGAGGCGAGCACAAATTTATGCCAAGTTCTCGAAGTATGAGTGTTGGTTACGAGAGGTTCAGTTCCTTGGACATCTCGTTAACTAGGAGGGTATTTTGGTCGATCCGGCGAAAATCGAGGCGGTTATGCAGTAGGAAGTTTCGAAATCTCCCTCGGATATCAGGAGCTTCTTGGGATTGGCAGGGTACTACCGAAGATTTATACAGGATTTCTCCAAGATTGCGGTACCCCTCACTCGTCTAACGAGGAAAGGGGTGGATTTCCTGTGGGGCATTGAGCACCAGAGGGCATTTGAGACCCTCAGACAGCGACTTTGCGAGGCTCTAGTCTTCACTCTCCCGGAGGGAGTTGAGGATTTTGTAGTATTTTGTGATGCGTCCATCACGGGACTGGTAGAGGTCCTTATGCCGAAAGGACGGGTGATAGCCTACGCATCGCGACACTTGAAGCCACATGAGACGAGATACCCTACACACGATTTGGGGTTGGGGGCGGTGGTATTCGCTCTCAAGATATGGAGACATTATCTCTATGGGGTCCGTCGTACCATTTACCCGGACCATAAGAGTCTGAGACACATCATGGATCAGCCAAACCTGAACATGAGGCAGCACAGGTGCCTTGACGTGGTCAAGGATTATGACTACGAGATCCTTTACCATTCTGGTAAAGCGAACGTGGTTGCGTACGCTCTGAGCCACAAGTCAGCTGGAACTTCTACTCCAGTGACGTGTATGAGGATATCAGTGGATTCTCCACTTGTGAGCTTGATCAGGGAAGCTCAGGTTGAGGGTATGCGATAGGAGAATTGGAAGCTTGAGAGGATTATGGTGAGAACAACTGGTTTGTGCAGGATAGTCGGGGATTATTGACCCGTTGCGGTCGGGTCTGGGTTCCGATGTCTGGTGGGGTCAGACAGATTGTTCTGGAGGAGGCTCATAAGTCTCGATTCTCTATTCACCCGGGGGCCACCAAGATGTACCGAGATTTCCGATTGAGTTACTGGTGGCCGTGCATGAAGTGAGAAATCGCTTGGTATGTGGAGAGGTGCTTGACCCGTAGGATGGTCAAGGCCGAGCACCAGAGGCCGCATGGAAAGCTACAGCCTCTAGAGATTCCCATATGCAAATGGGAGCAGATCACGATGGACTTCATCACCAAATTGCCGAGAACTGCAAAGGGTTTCGATGCTATATGAGTCATCGTGGATCGATTGACCAAGAGTGCCCATTTCCTGCCCATTCGGGAGAGCTCATCGGCCGAGAAGCCGGCCGATGTGTATATACGCGGGATTGTCCTTTGCCATGGGGTTCCGGTCTCTATTGTTTCAGACCGTGATGTTCGGTTTACCTCCCGTTTCTGGCAGAAGTTCCACGAGGAACTGGGCACACGACTGCACTTCAGTACAACCTATCATCCGCATACAGACGGCTAGAGTGAGCGGACCATACAGACTCTCAAGGATATGCTGAGAGCCTACATTATTGACTTCGGTGGGAGCTGGGACTCCTACCTACCCCTTACAGATTTCTCCTACAATAACAAATTTCATTCCAGTATTGGTGCTCCACCACATGAGCTGTTGTATGGATGGAGATGTCGCACCCCAATTTGTTGGGGTGAGATCCGTCACAGGGTGATGGGACATAAAGAGGTGGTTCTGCAGACTACGGAGAGGATTCAGCAGATTAGACAATGGCCGCAGACCGCTCAGAGTCGGCAGAAGAGTTACGCCGACAGGCACCAATCTGATATGGAGTTCCAGGTGGGTGACATGGTACTACTGAAGGTCTCACCCTGGAAGGGAGATTCGCTTCAGGAAGAAGGGAAAATTGGGTCCCCGATACATTGGGTCATTCAGGATCATTTCCAGGGTTGGCAAGGTGGCGTATAGACTGGATCTCCCGGAGGATCTTAGTCAGATTCACAACACTTTCCATGTCTCAGAGCTGCGAAAGTGCATATCGGATGAGGAGGCAGTAGTGTCGTTAGATGATATTTAGGTTGATGAGCGCCTGAATTACGTGGAAAGGCCAGTGGTCGTTCTTAAGAGGAAAATGAAGGTTCTACGGAACAAGGAAGTACCTTTGGTAAAGGTACAGTGGCAACACCGGAGGGGATCCGAGTGGACTTGGGAGCCAGAGGCAGAGATGCGGGAGAATTACCCAGAGTTATTTACCACATCAGACTTCGAGGACGAAGTCTAGTTCAACTGGAGGAGAATTGTAACACCTGACTCCCAGTTATAAAATTTAAAGCTTATATTCACATTCTTAGACCTAATCGACGAGTTGGATGCCCCAACTCGTCGTGTAGAAGCGGATCAGGCCGCGTGATTTATGAGGTCTACCGACGAGCCGAAGGACCCCAACTCGACGAGTAGGAGCTGAAAAATGAAACCCTAATTTCCAGGGTTTTTCACCCTATTTAAAGGGTCATTAGCCTCCCTCTGCCTCCCTTACCATCCCCCATTGGGCTCAGGAAACCCTAATCACGCCTACTCTCCACTTTTGTGTGTTAAGAAGCTTGGAAGGTGGATTTTGTGAAGAGACCTTGAAGTCTAAGAGCTTAGAGCAAGGAGAAGTTTGTGGATCTGAGTTCTATGTCATCTTAGCATCATCTTGGAGGTAACAAGTTGTTACCTTGACTTCTCTCTAGCTAGATCTCTTCATGCAAAGGTTCAGGGCTATTTCTAGTTGTTGTGGAGTTATTTCTGGTTTTGGGCATGATCTGAAGTTGTAACTTCAAATCTGGACTCCTCTAGCCCCTTATAGTCAAAAGGTTCTAGTCTTTAGAAAGTTATAGCCTTCTCTTTACCTAAAAAACATCTTCCTTAGCTTGGTTTTGGCCTTTAAGACCTTACATGCATGTAAAATTTGCAACTTTACGTGGTAACTATGCCTTAGGAAGCTAGATCTACAATTTGGAGCTTTGGGGTAGCTTAAAAACGTCTGAATGAGAGATAGAATGAAAGGACTCGACGAGTTGCATGGTCAACTCGCTGAGTCAGATGAAGATTGGCCGTTTTGGTTTCTGCATGGACTCGGCGAGTTAGTAAGATGACTCGACAAGTTAGTTAGGGTTTTTTCCGGCATTTGGACACCACGTGGACTCGACAAGTTGTCTAGAAACTCGGCGAGTCAACGAGGGTTTTTGAGACTTCTTGAGTTCCGAAGGAACTCGACGAGTCAGTTAGCTACACTCGACGAGTTGGGTCAACATGGAGTGTTGACCTTGGCCGTTGACTTTGACTTTGACCAAGGGTTGAACAGTTTGACTTCTGGGGGTATTTTAGTAAATTGGAAATTTATGGAAGTGGATCACTGGTGTATGTAGGTGATTGAGTTTGGAGCTGTATTTGGGGAGCTTGACATTATCATCCCGAGCTATTTATGAGGTGAGCTCTTCTCACTATATCAACAGGGTCTAAGGCACCAAGGTCGGCCCTTTATGATTTGTATCATGGTTATAGGATGGTTGCTATGTTAGTCATCTGTTAGATCGGTATCCTGGTTATAGGATTATGTTATGTTAGTGATCTGGTAGATCAGTATCCTGGTTATAGGATGATACTACGTTAGTGATCTGTTAGATCTGTTTGACTATCTGTACATGCTAGTTAGCGTATGATACTACGTTAGTGATCTGTTAGATCTGTTTGACTATCGGTTTTTGATTGATTTAAAAGTTTTAAATTGGCTTAATTTTTATGGGTGTTACTGATGAAAGATGAAATAGATGAACATTGGCAGTTATGGACTTAGTGCCTGATAGATAAACCCTGACAGCTATGGACTTAGTGCAAAATAGATAAACCCCGACAACTATGGACTTAGTGTCTTACAAATAACATTGGCAGATATGGACTTAGTGCTTTACAAACGAACGTTGGCAGCTATGGATTTAGTGCCCTATAAATGGATATTGGCAGCTAAGGACTTAGTGCTTAACATATAACATCGGCCTCTATGGACTTAGTGCATGTTGGATGAACACTGGAAGCGATGGACTTCGTGCCTATTCCTTAGGACAATCATTAGGAATGAATGAATGATGAATAGGTGATTCTTAGGGTAGATCCTTAAGAATAAAGAAGATAATGGGGATGGGAAGTTGGGTTAATTATTTAACGATTAAACATAATAATAATATTATTGTGGGTTGAAAACCCTATTTACTCACCAGGTTTCCCAACTTGACCCACTAAGTTTATTTGTATCACAGGTGTCGATATGAAGCTACACTACACTGAGAGATTAAAGGAGATGTAAATCACTAGTGCAAATGAATGTAAGGTTTGTTTATGCTTATGTTTTTGTATTGACGATGACATACCAAAGTTTTAATATAAACAAAATACATTTCTTCGGAAATGTTTTGATAAAATATTTATCATGTTTTCTGGGAGCAAATTCTGCAATAATATTCTTTAAAATGAATACTCTAATTTTCAAATAAGCATAAATAAAATATTTAAAATGACCATGAATTTGGAGATTTCACATTTGGTATCAGAGCATTAGTTTAAGGGAACTAGGAATTTGTAGGAAATTTCTAGACTTAAACTTAGAATACTAAGCGGTGATCATTAGGAGCATGTCTAATATATTTTAGGTAGTACACCTGAATAGACACAAGCACTAGCTTATTTAGGGAAGATACCTAAAATGCTTTTAAGTGCTAAATAATTTGTGATGCTTTATGATGCTATCGTTTGATAGGATCTATGGTCTGTTGCCGACCGGATCTGGAAACTTTATGTGTTCAGATTTCTAAACGTTTAATTACGGTATTAGAACTTGCATGCAACTTTTCGAAATAATAAGGAGATTTATACGTCTATCGTAATTAAAGCTTTCCTATCTAAATTCTCATCACTGAACACCGAACGTTTGAGTTGGTGAATAAATCGACATGGTGGGAACTCGAAGTGGATTTGGAAACGCTAAGGGAAATGCAAATGCTAATCAGCGACCTGTGATTGAGCGTGCACCAGAGGTAGCAGCTGCACCCGAGCCAATCACGATGGCAGGAGTCCAAGCAATGATTCGGGCTATGATGGCCAAACAAAGGGAGGAGATGAGGCAAATTATGCTTAATAGGTATGACCCTACTGTGCCTATCGTGAAACCCGAACTGAATGAAGAGCTATCAGAGGAGGGAAATTACAGTCGTACTGTGAGTCAAGTTGGACCTCGAGTGGTCAGGAGGAATGACCCGGATAGAAGGATTGATAGGGATGGGCTCATGTATAAGAACTTCTAGGTTTCCAAACCACCAAGTCTTTCTGGAAACCCAAAGCCAGTGGAAATTATGGACTGGATCTCCGAGATGGAAATGGTATTTGAAAGTTGCAACTGCAGCGATAAGCAAAAGACCATCTTTGCAGTCACACAACTAATGACTGGAGTTTTAAGTTGGTGGAAGTTGTTGGCAGATACAATGCCACGGGGAGAAGCCATGCATATGTCTTGGGAGGAATTCATGGAGCAGTTGAAAATACAATATCGCTCAAAGATAGATCTGATAGACCTAAACAACGAGTTTTAGAACCTGAAGAAAAAAGGGAATATGAGTGTTGATATGTATGCCACAGCATTCACCGAGAGGATGATGTCATTCCCCTACTTGGTGCCTACTGAACTCTGCAAGATAGATATGTTTTCTAACAGATTGCCAACAGACTTTGGCCCAATGGTCAAAATGGCAACTACTTTGAAAACATCTGTTAGAGCAGCTAAGAATGTAGAGACCCAGATAAGAGAAAAGGGTCTAGAAAAAGATAAGACGGGAGAAAAGAGAAAGATTGAGGTATCCTCAAGGTCTGATAAGAAAGGAAGATTCTCGAAGTCTAACATGGATGACCAAAAGTATGGAGCCAAGTGGTGTGAAAACTGCAAGAAGAAGCACTATGGGAGATGCGACGGGGAAGTGACTTGTTACAAGTGTGGGAGGATTGGTCGCTATTCCAGAGACTGTACTCTTAATGATAAGGTATGCTACGGATGCGGAGACAAGGGGCATATGTCAAGAGATTGCCCGAAGAAAAATGAAGCAGCAAGACCAAATATACCACCAAAGCCAAAGGCAGGAGCATTCCAGATGATCCTCGATGAAGCAGGTGACAATGCAAGGAATCAGGAGTGAGGACTTTATATCTGAAGATCAAGATATGAAGTAGACATGCAGATAGTATCATGTGGTGTATCCTATTAGTGGCATAGTTATATGTTGAACTTGAACATCTATGTAATCGTTTCAAGAAATAATATAAAGCTTGGATATGTTATCGATGTGTTAAATGACTATGTGAAATTCTTTTATGGTGACTTGGAAAATGGCGAGACAATACTTGGGATGAGTATGAGTAGGTGTCAATGGTAGTAAAGGCCTATAATACCGGAAGCATAAGACTCGCGCTTGGATCAGGGAAAGTCACAAGGTTACCAAGAAGCTAGTAATTGATTCTGTTTTGTTCATGTCTGTCATTACCATTGTTTCGGTAATGACTAAGAAGATGATTGTTATTCCGACCCTAGTGCTCATATAAAATCGAGTCCGACTAAGATAAATATGTTACGTGGTTCAAAGAACCAAGATCGATGTAACATCCAACTTAAGCCAGAAGATTCAAGTGAAAGATAATCGAAGCGATCAATAGAAGTATCGCGATCGTTGTTAAAGTAAGAAGATTGTAGCTGAAAGTGCTACATGCTAGAATGTGATCATATCACATTAGAACATGAAGGAAGGTATATTCCATTCTGGAATTTGACTCTAAAAGACCTGTAACACCCATAAAATTTGAGCCAAATTAAAACATTTTAATCATTCAAAAACCATTACGTTCATACAACTCGTTTTCAAAATAGTTTAAACATCAGAGTATCCCCCAGAACCATATCATATAAATCATAAAACATGAGGAGCGGTACGATCACGCCTTCGCCTTGCCACGATCTCCTGAAGTACCTGAAACAATACACTGAAACTGTAAGCCCGAAAGCTTAGTGAGTTACCCCCAAAATACCAACCACACATATCATACTCATAACATATCATAAATAGAACAGCCATGCACATCGGGTCTACTGTGTGACTGGTCCGCCCGCACCGGGCCTTCAGTCCACCTGGTCCAACCTCCGAGTCCAGCCATGTACGTCGAGTCTACAGTGTGATTGGTCCGCCCGCACCGGGCCTTCAATCCACCTGGTCCACTCTCTGATTCTACAGTATGACTGGTCCGCCCGCACCGGGCCTTCAGTCGGCCTGGTCCACTCTCCGAGCCTCGGCACGTCTGGTCCGCCCTCTTGGGGCCTTCAGCCTATCCGGACCGCTCGCTGGGCCTTCGGAACATCCGGTCCGCCCTAGGTATGTTGGCCTACAGCACAAAGTAGGACCCGCCTCAACCCAACCCCCGTCAAACAACCATGTGCACATACAACAATTAATCACATAACAATCCTCAACCAGACAAACAGTCTAACAGATCACATAGCATATCAAGATCCTAACTAGGATTCCGACCTAACCGGTCACTAGCATAACATTACCATATATCCCGGGTACCGACCTTAACCAGGTCACTAAGATAACATCATCCTAAATACCAGGATGCAGATCTAGCAAAACAATAACATAACAAACAATACCCGGATTCCCATCCGATAAAGGGTCGGCCTTGGTGTCGTAGACCCTGTCGATATAGTGAGGATAACTCACCTTGCAACTGCCGAAATCCTGCAAATCTCTGACCGCTGACTCACCGGGACTCCCAACTATCACATGATAATCACCAAGTTAGAATCCAACATGACTTTCTAGGCCAAGGGCCCACAACACTCATTAAGTCCATTATCCTCTTATTGGGCCAAGACCCAAAACCAAATCCTCATGCAAAGCCCAATATTGGCCCAATTTACTAAATTGGGCCCACCTTTCTAATTGGGCCTAGATCCAAGGTCCATAATAATTATTGGGCCCAAATTACTCCATCTATACAGTTCAGTCACGGCCCAAGCCCAGCTAGCCCATCAACAGCCCAATACTTCACGGCCCAATTTCGAAAACCCAACAGAGGGCGTACGCTGGGCGTACTCCTCCGGTACGCGGGGCGTACGCACGTCTGTACCAAAATCCTTCTAGGTGCTTAATGGCTTAAGCACTTAAGCCCATATGCCAGATCTAGTGACAAAAAGGGCCTAGGACTCATAAAGTCTCAAACTTTATCCTGTTTGACGTCCATAAAGCTCTTAACTCAAGGTCTTAACCCATTAAGACCTCCCTACTTCACACATGGGGCAACCAAAGCCATTGGGACCTCATTTTTCTCACTCAAGACCTCTCCTATGGTCTGAAAGGACAGCTTATCTTTACCAAAACACATCATGCATCATATTGGGGGTTTTTAGGACAAGAATGGTGTCAAAACTTCACAACACTTAGATCTACACAAAATAGATGTCAAGCAAGAAGCTTTATACCTTAAAGTAGTTGCAAAAGGTGCTGCTATCTCAGATGTACAAGCTCCAGCCACCAAGGTTCCTTCTTTGCCAACCTCTTCTTTCTTCTTCTAAGCTTTCCTTGCCAAACTAAGCTCCACAAGGCCAAACACACCCAACAATGGAAATGGAACGAATATCTAGGGTTTTCTAAGGATAAGGGAACAGATAAGGAGGCTAGGGTTGATCCCTTATGTTCTTTATATAGTGGTTGGCCCCAAAATTAGGGTTTAGTGACTCTGAGCGTACGTTGGGCGTACGCGTCCTTGCACCCACGAACATTTGCTCTATTACGCTGGGCGTACCCACGCATGTCCCAATTGCATGCATGGACTACTTCGACACCTTTTTTCCATTAAGGGCCATAAATGTCACTTTCTTTAAAATGTCATAACTCCTTTATTCTAAATCCATTTCCGACGAACTGTATATCCACGAAAAGGTGGCAAGAAGCCGTATGCTTCTAACGACACACCCCGGTCTGAAACCTTCTCGAATGAAAACCATTGCCCACAAAAGACCGAAACGCCCTTACTCTTGATCTCGGAAATTCATAAATAAATACTTTTAGAACGGTGCGTTACAATTCTCCCCCACTTAAATTAGAATTCGTCCTCGAAGCCTGCGGCAACACGAACTTCCGGATGATACCCCCACAATGCATCCACTGATCTCAAACCGGCCCAGATTCCTTCAATCACTGCTATCGAATCCCTAAAATCCATCTCTTCCCTTGTAGGGTCCTGATCAACTACTTCAAGCCGGCCATCGGCTTCTTTTCTCTGATGACAACACTCATCAACTAAGTTCCACCTGAAGAAACTACCTTACTCCCGTCCTACACATTCATTCACAACCTGCGAAAACTGGATACCACAACACCCACTGAGCTCCGCCAAGACGCTAATTCATCTTTCTTCGCCAAGATTGGCGATAACCCTGACAACTAGCAACCTGGAACGAATCCTCATGATGGAATACCCCAGGTTGGAATACCTCCACATACATAACCCAAGCCTACAACCATACTCGGAACTAAGGACCTTGTCCTTGCGTCACCCTCGAACCCTTCGGTTCGACACAACGGAGTGCAATCCACCCACACTTCCCTATCGCTATCTCTAGGTCCTTGACCTCCGACTGTAATATCCTTATGCAGTCCTCAGCACCGGTCCAGACTGCTCCTGAGTCTGTTATCCTGCTGAATCACCTTCCTCTGTCCCATTCCCCGATTTGGAACCACTCTCATTCTCCTCTTCCAAGGAGACTGAAAACATGCCTGCGCATCATCCAACATTGCCACAACCTCAACGGGCATCCAACCCGTATGTGCTTCCATATATCTGGTACAATCCTAGTGCTTACTACCAATAGCTGAAGCACTTTCGATCATCCATTTACTCCACTGCCTCCCTTTCAGAGGACCCACACTCCTTCCGGAGTTACATACCTTTCCTTTCCAGGAAGTCTACTCCACAACCATAACCGCACTTATAAGTGCCACTGAGCTAAACTCCACTCTACCGATCCACTAACACATATAGAGTCTTCAGCATGACTGGACCGCCCTTCCAGGCCTTCAGCCTATCTGCACCACCCTTAGAACCTTCAGCATGTCTGGACCGCCCTCCTAGGCCTTCAGCCTGTCTGGACCGTTCCCTAAACCTCCGGCCGACTCCATCACCATGATCAATACTTGGGGCCAGACCATATCGATTACTATTGCATGGTGACTTATTCACTCATTCTCCTCCTATCGATCCATGAACACTTACAGAGTCTTCAGCATGACTGGACCGCCTTCCCAGGCCTTCAGCCTATCTGGACCACTCTCAGAACCTTCAGCATGTCTGGACCGCCCTCCTGGGCCTTCAGCCTGTCTGGACCATTCCCCGAGCCTTCGGCCTGACTGGTATGCCTCCCGGCCTTCAGTCTATCCGGACCGCTCAAATGCCGTCGCACATCACCCTGAACCATTCCTTCCGGGAATCCTTCCCATGCAGTCTGTTCTAGCCCTCTAGGGGTTCCGAAATCCACATCCGTTCTATGAATCTTTTACCCCGGCCTAATCCCAGGCCTCTCAACAATCACTTTCTCTGAGAACCATGGTCTGTTCCCTGCCCCACGTGTATATCTCCACATTCTCGGCTAACACAACGCTGAAATCCAACATCTAACCATCCCTGGATGCATGTTGTTCCACCGGAGAATTTTCCAATTCTCCCCCACTTAGTGCATCGACTACTAACCACCGTTCCCAAAACCGGCATGGCTCAATCGCCCTTACTCCATATATTCCCTCTTATCCATGAACTGACTCCCTCGGGAGTGAGTAACCTTCACCGTATAACCCTTCCGCCATCGCACACCTGAACTCCAAGGAAGTTCGAATCTCAACTGAACACTCCTCTCAACGCAGTCACTATTCCAAGCAACGAGATCATATACCTTATCTTTCGACCAAGAATCCTCCTGAACACTAACTACCACTCCTAACTACTAAGATCCTCAATCATACTATGAAACATGCAGAACAAGGCAGACAGATTTACCATAATACACAATCAACAAGATAACAAGATATCACAATGGAAACATACCCGCAGCTGCATCTGGCTCTGCCCTGACCTCCTCTGTTGTAAGCTGAAATCCACGTCCCTGAGCCCTCGGAGGCTCCGCTCCACCCTGACCCCTGCCAGTAATCCTCAAAGTGGTCGGTGCTGGAGCCTGCACCGATCCTGCAGCAAACTGTGGGCAGTTGGCCCTCAAGTGTCCAACTTGATGGCAATGATAACAAATCCTCATATCCTGCACCGGGGCCGACTGACGGCAATCCCTCGCATAATGCCCCTCTCTTCCGCACTTGCGGCACGCACCACCGGACCTACAAACTCCAGTATGACCCTTCCCACACTTTTCGCAAGTGTGGCTGCTCTGACTCCCAATCCTGGAGTCAACGGTTTTGAACCGTTTCGGCGCCGGCTGCGACTGCACCGGGGCCTGCCTCTGCTCTCGCAACTGCAACTCAATCTCCAACTCACGCCGCCTGGCGGCCTCCTGCATCTCTAACAAGGTATCACACCTTTGCGTGGACACAAACTGTCTGATGTCTCTCTTGAGTATACTCAGATATCGGGACATCTGAGCCTGCTCTGAAGCAAACTCTGGGCAAAACATCGCCCTCTCAGTAAACATCCTGGTGATCTCCGTCACCGACTCTAAATCCTGCTTCAGCTCCAGGAACTCCTGAGCCAACCTCTCTCTCTCAACCTGTTGAACATAACGGGTACTGAACATCTCCCAGAACTGATCCCACGTAACCGCAGCCCACTGCGCGTCAGAATAAGATCCCGTAGTCAACCTCCACCAATCCTTCGCTCCGAGCCTCAACAGGTTCAAAGCACACCTCACCCTCTGATCAGCAGAGCATGAACACGTGAAGAAACATCCCTTCACGTCTGACAACCACCTCATAGCAACGATCGGATCCTGAACTCCATTGAAAGTAGGGGGCTTCGTATTATCGAAGTCCCGATACTGAAAACCTCGACCGGTTCCTCCCCCTGCCACTGCTACAGCCGCTGTAGCTGCCGCGGCAGCCGCCTCCGCAAGAGCTGCATAGTGCTCATCAAAGTACTCGACCATGGCGGTCTTGATCGACCCAAACATCTCTGGCAACTCGGCCCGGAACATAGCAGCAACCTCATCATGCAGGATCTCACGAATCCTGGCATCCAACTCGTCCGTGCTCATCTGACCAATGACCTCGGGTGGTACTGACCCATCCTGACCACCCTCTCCCGATCCTGATCCCGAACCGGATCCTGCCCCGAAACGTCTCGTAATCGCCATACTGCAATACACCAACAAGACCCTTAGACACATCACATGTCCACCCGGGGAACTATCTTATAACTGATACCCTAGAGAGTTGTGACTTCCTTGATACGCGTATGGGTCCTGTGCTTTTAGTAGTACGGGCCCATACTACCTTCCACACCTACCCATATTTGTCTCAAGTATCACCACAACACTCTAACCATATATACACACACCCGCTCAATCCTCACTCCTAGAGGAAAAGTTGCATATCTCAAATAAGGAAAACCCTAGGCTAATAGGCATCACATAATCAGGCAATTCTATCATGCAATTCCTGAAGATCCCTAGCCTAGTACTAGCATGCTGTTCTAACATATCACATAATCAAATAACTTGTATGGTATTTTGGGGTCTACTTACTGGCTCTGGCTGATCGTACCCTCTGCATCCTCCTTTACTTATTTCGAAAACCTTTTTCAAAACCATTTTGAAAATCCCTCCTTGATTTGAGACTGGATTCACACGAATGTTCCTCCAATTCACTCAAACCAAGGCTCTGATACCAACTTGTAACACCCATAAAATTTGAGCCAAATTAAAACATTTTAATCATTCAAAAACCATTACGTTCATACAACTCGTTTTTAAAATAGTTTAAACATCAGAGTATCCCCGAGAACCATATCATATAAATCATAAAACATGAGGAGCGGTACGATCACACCTTCACCTTGCCACGATCTCCTGAAGTACCTGAAACAATACACTGAAACTGTAAGCCCGAAAGCTTAGTGAGTTACCCCCAAAATACAAACCACACATATCATACTCATAACATATCATAAATAGAACAGCCATGCAATCGGGTCTACTGTGCGACTGGTCTGCCCGCACTGGGCCTTCAGTCCACCTGGTCCACCCTCCGAGTCCAGCCATGTACGTCGAGTCTACAGTGTGATTGGTCCGCCCGCACCGGGCCTTCAATCCACCTGGTCCACTCTCTGATTCTACAGTATGACTGGTCCGCCCGCACCGGGCCTTCAGTCGGCCTGGTCCACTCTCCGAGCCTCGGCACGTCTAGTCCGCCCTCTTGGGGCCTTCAGCCTATCCGGACCGCTAGCTGGGCCTTCGGAACATCCGGTCTGCCCTGGGTATGTTGGCCTACAGCACAAAGCAGGACCCGCCTCAACCCAACCCCCGTCAAACAACCATGTGCACATACAACAATTAATCACATAACAATCCTCAACCAGACAAACAGTCTAACAGATCACATAGCATATCAACATCCTAACTAGGATTCTGACCTAACCGGTCACTAGCATAACATTACCATATATCCCGGGTACCGACCTTAACCAGGTCACTAACATAACACCATCCTAAATACCAGGATGCAGATCTAGCAAAACAATAACATAACAAACAATACCCGGATTCCCATCCGATAAAGGGTCGGCCTTGGTGCTGTAGACCCTGTCGATATAGTGAGGATAACTCACCTTGCAACTGCCGAAATCCTGCAAATCTCTGACCGCTGACTGACCGGGACTCCCAACTATCACATGATAATCACCAAGTTAGAATCCAACATGACTTTCTAGGCCAAGGGCCCACAACATTCATTAAGTCCATTATCCTCTTATTGGGCCAAGACCCAAAACCAAATCCTCATGCAAAGCCCAATATTGGCCCAATTTACTAAATTGGGTCCACCTTTCTAATCGGGCCTAGATCCAAGGTCCATAATAATTATTGGGACCAAATTACTCCATTTATACAGTTCAGTCACGACCCAAGCCCAGCTAGCCCATCAACAGCCCACTACTTCACGGCCCAATTTTGAAAACCCAACAGAGGGCGTACGCTGGGCGTACTCCTCCGGTATGCGGGGCGTACGCACGTCTGTACCAAAATCCTTCTGGGTGCTTAATGGCTTAAGCACTTAAGCCCATATGTCAGATCTAGTGAAAAAAGGGCCTATGACTCATAAAGTCTCAAACTTTATCCTGTTTGACGTCCATAAAGCTCTTAACTCAAGGTCTTAACCCATTAAGACCTCCCTACTTCACACATGGGGCAACCAAAGCCATTGGAACCTCATTTTTCTCACTCAAGACCTCTCCTATGGTCTGAAAGGACAGCTTATCTTAACCAAAACACACCATGCATCATATTGGGTGTTTTTGGGACAAGAATGGTGTCAAAACTTCACAACACTTCGATCTACACAAAATAGATGTCAAGCAAGAAGCTTTATACCTTAAAGTAGTTGCAAAAGGTGCTGCTATCTCAGATCTACAAGCTCCAGCCACCAAGGTTCCTTCTTTGCCAACCTCTTCTTTCTTCTTCTAAGCTTTCCTTGCCAAACTAAGCTCCACAAGGCCAAACACACCCAACAATGGAAATGGAACGGCTATCTAGGGTTTTCTGAGGATAAGGGAACAGATAAGGAGGCTAGGGTTGATCCCTTATGTTCTTATATAGTGGTTGGCCCCAAAATTAGGGTTTAATGACTCTGAGCGTACGCTGGTTGTACCTCTAGTACGCTGGGCGTACGCGTCCTTGCACCCGCGAACATTTGCTCAATTACGTTGGGCGTAACCCAGCCTACGCTGGGCGTACCCACGCGTGTCCCAATTGCATGCATGGCCTACTTCGACACCTTTTTTCCATTAAGGGCCATAAATGTCACTTTCTTTAAAATGTCATAACTCCTTTATTCTAAATCCGTTTCCGACGAACTTTATATCCACGAAAAGGTGGCGAGAAGCCCTATGCTTCTAACGACACACCCCGGTCCGAAACCTTCTCGAATGAAAACCATTACCCACAAAAGACCGAAACGCCCTTACTCTTGATCTCGGAAATTCATAAATAAATACTTTTAGAACGGGGCGTTACAAGACCTGAGTCTAAGCGTTGCATCATACGATGAGAGGTCATTAGAACATGACCCATCAGTCTATTGTGGTAATCGAAGGAAAGAAATTATCTTAATTCTGTTAAGAAGAAGAAGGAGTCTCCAATAAGGATTGATTTTGTAACTCGAAGGTTACGATTGAAATTCCAACAAAGTACGAAGAGCAGGTGCAAGATCAAGCACCGCCTGTAGTCAAGAAGTCCAAGAGTTAGATACACATTCGAAGGAACATAGAAGTTACGATTATTACCTAGGATGAATAGATAACGTATGGAGTCATTATACAAGCCCCGATTTGTTGATGATTCTGGGACATAATTATCCTAAGGGGGAGATAATTGTAACACCCGCAGATTCGGGCTAGTCAATATAAAGATAATAAGCGTTAAAAATGACTTTTTGATAGAATATTATTTAGAATAAATAATGTTAACCAAGTTATAGTATATTTCACAAGGGTTCTGTACATATAAAGAACGCTAAAATCCGAGTTATAACGAAGAAGTTATGACCTGTCGAAGTTTCGCGACAAACCCGGCACTACACTGTGTGACGTAAAAAGTGAGTTTGCGATAAAATACTTTTTAAACTTAGCAATCTAGACGAAAGTCTTATTATACGTTAAACCAAGAGCGTGTATAAAAAGAACGTCTAAATCTGACTTCGTATGAGAGAGTTATGATTTTTCTAAAATTTAGCAAAGCAGTACACAGCCCGGAATTCGAATTTTAGATCGACCAACTTTTAGCCGACACAATCTAAACGAGATTTAAAGATCTCATTAATAAGAGCTCGACTATAAAAAAATAGACGAAAACGGACGTCGGATGACAAAGTTATGAATTTTTAACGGACTTTACCTGTCTAGGCTTGTTAAAAGATAACATTAAAAATAAAATCAAAATTAGCCGATGGAGTCTAAACGAAAGTTGTATAGTTCATCGCCACCTACGCATGGATATAAAGAACGTCAAAAACGGGGCTCGTATGTGAAATTTACGGAATTTAGAAGTCGGGAGCATGCTCCCCACGTTTTCACTTCGGATCATCGATACGTGCTCCATGTACGCGCAACGTACCTCTGAGGAACACCCAACGTATCGAGGATTAGCCCCCTATAAATACCATGTGAGGTTCAACACTTTCCTTCACATCTTAACCCATCTCTCTCTCTCTCTCTCTCTCTCTCTCTCTCTCTCTCTCTCTCTCTCTCTCTCTCTCTCTCTCTCTTTAACTTCTCTCTAAACCTCTCCCAAGCCTTAGTACTTCTCAAGTGCTAAGAGGGAAGTCCCGGAGCGCCAGAAGACTCCGAGAAGAAGAGCTTTTCGGCTCGGAAGTTTTTCCCCCGCATAGCCCGGTTCCTAGCCAAACCTCCTAGTAAGTGAGTTATGATTACCTTACTTTAAGTATAACTTATGTTTAAGTTCAATATCGTTATTATGAACTTATAAACAATATATATATATATATATATATATATATATATATATATATATATATATATATATATATATATATATATATATATATATATATATATTATATAATATAATATAAAAAGTGTTATTATAATATCTTTTAAATACTCGCGGTACGGGGAATCTGGTTTGAAGGGCCGCATAGGGTTGTTGGATTTCAGAAGTGCTATCATGCCAAAATGGTCCTGCCCTCCGGTGTTTCATGTATGGACCCTGTTTGTACATAGTGGTTGAAAAGTATTGTTTAACACTTATAATACAATATCTCTCGTAAATAGTCGCAATAAATATTAGACTAAAATCTAGCGATAATGATACTAGATTTTGTCGAAGGAAAAGACGATTGTTAGAAGCGAATCGCTGTCCTTCCGAGTCATCACTTTAACAAGTGAGTGCATAGTTACTTTCATCTTACACATAGATATGAAGTATTTAATATAAATTACGTGCTCTGTGTGCCTATTATCTGTGTTCTTGATATCTATGTTGGATGAACAAATTATACATGTTTTATTTGATTTAAACTATATATGTATTTTATACCTATAAAAATATTGGGTAAAGATGGGTAGATGAATGATGAGAGATGAAAGATGAAATAGATGAACATTGGCAGCTATGGACTTAGTGCCTGATAGATAAACCCTGGCAGCTTTGGACTTAGTGCCAAACAGATAAACCCCGGCAGTTATGGACTTAGTGCCTTACAAATGAACATTAGCAGCTATAGACTTAGTGCCTCACAAACGAACATTAGCAGATATGGATTTAGTGCCCTATAAATGGATATTGGCAACTATAGACTTAGTGTCTAACAGATAACATCGACCACTATGGACTTAGTGCCTGCTGGATGAACTCTGACAGTGATGGACTTCGTGCCTATTCCTTAGGACAATCCTTAGGAATGAATGAATGATGAATAGATGATTCTTAGGGTAGATCATTAAGAATAAAGAAGATAATTGCGATGGGAAGTTGGGTTAATTGTTTGACGATTAAACATAATAATTATATTATTGTGGGTTGAAAACCCTATGTACTCACCAGGTTTCCCAACCTGACCCACTCAATTTATTTATAACACATGTGTCGATACGAAGCTACATTACATTGAGAGATTAAAGGAGATGCAAATCACTAGTGTAAATGAATGTAAGGTCTGTTTACGCTTATGTTTCTGTATTGACGATGACATCCCAAAGTTTTAATATAAACAAAATACATTTCTTCGGAAATGCTTTGATAAAATATTTATCATTTTTTCTGGAAGCAAATTCTGCAATATTATTTTTTCAAATGAAAACTCTGATTTTCAAATAAGCATAAATAAAATTTTTAAAATGACCGTGAATTTGGAGATGTCACATTTTTGACTCCATTTTCACCATTTTTGATCTAGTTTTGGGGAAGGACATGCATTGGACATGCATGTCTGTAAAGCAAGGCCTTTATGGCTCTTTATAAGGCAAGGAAGCCTTCTTGAAAGTTAGAGTAAAGGACTTAATGCTTGATTGGTTATATGGTAGCGATAGCTTGGGTTCCTTGTAGGGAAGGCTAGTTTCATAGGAAATGTACTTTGTTATATTATTATATAAATGTATGCTATATGGTTATATGGTAGCGATAGCTTGGGTTCCTTGTAGTCTAAGTTGGATAGCCTCAAAAATCTTCGTCTAATGCTTGATTGTGATGTTCTTGTCTGATTGTTCTCTCTCGGGTGGATCATCTGTTTGAATGTCTATCTGATCCTTGATTACATATAACTTTGTTCATTGCAGGGAAAGACCATGGGGGTAGCCTATTGCACTTTTTTGAAAGACCATGGGGGTAGCCCGTTACACTTTTTTGAAAGACCATAGGGGTATCCCATGACACCCGTTTGTAAGACCATGGGGGTTGCCCATGGCATTGCAGGGAAAGACCATGGGGGTAGTCCGTGGCAAGATGTGAGACTATGAATTAGCTTGTAGCATTCACCGGGGTTAGAGCAGACCCGTTACTTCATGTATGATTGTTAGGTATGATTATGTGGATAGCAGATTAGACTATTCGGTACGAGAGACGAACTCTTTTGTGGATGCATTTTATGTATGATGGAATATGTGGTATATTGGGGAACTCACTAAGCTTTATGCTTACAGTTGTGGATTAAACATTTTTGCAGATAGTTCACAAGAAGAGCTTGGCAGGACTGTACACAGGCATCGAAGATATTGGTTCTGGTTTTCAAACAAAGGTTTTAATTGATTACTATATTTTAAAATTAAAAAATCTATTTGTAATTTTCGGGATGTAACAATTTAACACTTATTCGTTGTTGCAATTAAAGATGTTCGTTTTAGTTTTTTGGAGGAAGATCTCTATAAAGTTTGAATTTGGGTTTTATGTTTGTATAATCTTGTTTGAGCTTCGATATTTGAGAATGAAAAATTAGTAGGAGTAAGATATACCATTTGTGGATCTACATGTAGAATTAAAATTAAGAGAAAATTACACGGATGGTCCCTGTGGTTTGTATTTACTTACACACTTTGTCCCTAGAAAGATTATTTAACTCGGACCATCCCCAAATTAAGAAAAAATTACACGTGAGTGGCACATTGCGGGAATTTTTGTCCTTTCGTATATACAAAGTATTAGCGCCATTTAGAAGACGAATGGTTTTGAAAATCCGATCATCCTCAAACCCAAACACATACAAACACACGCTGATCAGAGGAAGCCCCTTTTATTTCTCAAACCAAAAACCCTAATCGATTGCTAATCCTTTTTATGCTTCACTAAATAATCAACAATGATGGTTTGGAAATTACGTGAAGCACGGAGTCCACTCATTACTGAAGCAGAAGTTATCTTCAATATGGTAAGATTACACCAACTAACAATTAATCCCTTTTTGTTTGCATTTTCTAGGAAGTGTGAAATCTTACAACCTTAATCAACTGTTAATCCATTTTTTTGCATTTCCCGAATAGTTGAGCATCCGACTATGTTTTTCATGTTATTAAACCATGTTGGAAAGTTTACTGATTTTCCTGGAAGGAAGTATGTAAATGGAAAGAGACATTATGTCGAGTTACTAGATATAGAGACTTTATAGGTTCACAATATTGATTATATGATAGTGAAACTTGGGTATATCGACGAATACCTACCTGTGGAGATGTACTATCATTTTCAAAGGCCACTTTGTGATATGGATTTTGGCTTGTTCACTTTAGCTTCAGATGATGATGTAAGGAATTTAGCAAAATATGTTGGTTAACATAAGCTAATAGAGGTGTATACGGTGCATGGGCAAACAAAATTACATACATACTCCATGCCCCCAACCTATGTAAGGTACATATAGTTAAGATTGAAAATACCCCAAAAAGATTGTTTTTGGAACGAGATGATACACAGGCAAGCACATCAATGCCTGATATATGTGTTCCTGATACAAAAGCAAGTGTAGTTGTCATTGATCATCTAGTTGATCCTAATAGAAAAATCCCTCCTATTTTACCTAAAAGAAATGAGCCTTTAGTTGACAGTGAGGACATGGATACTGATAATGCATTTGACATGGAAACTGAAAATGAAGATGGTAGTGATGATAGCAACATTGGTGATGATAGTGACAGTGAAGATGGTGAATTTCTTTTGGCTAAAGATAATATCATTGATGATGTTGAAATTGACATTAGAGAATTCCAATTGAATGTTGACCTAGATGTTGAGTGGATTGGAGGTGCTTTTAAAAGAAATGAACATGTAGTTAGAGATGATGGGAGGCTAACATGAACGCCTAATGATCATTGACAATGTGCCAAGATCAACTAAAAGAGGTGGGGAATGACTCAAAAATGGGTGTTACCGAAAAGACTTGGTCCCAAAAGATGTGAATTGGGGGACCCACTTCAAAGTTCATCAAGCACCTCAATGCAAGGAGTGATAAACAAAATCTATCTAACTATCTACTCTAGACCCCTATAAAAAATGATAACCTATCCTAAAAAGGGCGGTGAGAATCTAACTAAGTAAGGCTCGGACGAGACTAGGGAGTACTAAAGGGTACTCCCTCCAAAACCAAGATGCGAGTCTTCAATATCTTCATAATACCTTACCGGGCTAATCTTTGCTCGTACACATTGGCTTGACCAACCACATCCCTCCGCACCTAGACCCAATCAAGCTACCTACATCTGACCCCCACACAAGTGGTCTTAAAATGGTCCGTGAGGCTTAAAACGTGTCCCACTTATCAAATACAAGGAATTCCATATCAAGACCCGAGACGAATCTATGATTTAATACTTATGACTCGGTGCTCTGGTACCTGTTGGGATGAGAAGACAAGAGAGAACAAAAATGCATGAACTTAAACTAGGATGCATCTAAAAAGTATGAAAATTAGAAAAGAAAGAAAGAAAATATGCAATATTTTTGAATTTTTCATGCAATTTTTATGAATGACCTAAATGAGTTACTCAAAATGCAACTATATACAACCTAAATGCAATAAAAATAAAAATATAAGAATACCTCACCCCAAGCTTAAAATTTAGCATTGTCCTCAATGCTTAGGATGAGAGTAAGGAAGGATCATACTGGGATCAAGGTGGAGGAGGCCCACGAGGGGGGTAACCATCGTCGGGCCGAAAGTGATACCAAAGATCCTCCATGTAGTTATTGGCGCGGGCTTGCTGCTCCTCGATGCGGTGAATGGCTGCTGTGTTCCGGTTGCCCTGGAGGTGCAATGAGGCAAGCTGACTGTAGATATCAAGAGGGAATTCGTGCTCAGGATCGGGCTCATTGTGTTACTGATAGGAGTGGTACTCTTGTTGCGGCTGAAAGTGTGATCCCGAGGTCAGAGCATAAGGTGGTGGCAATTGTCGGATCGGGAGGTCATAATGGTCTTTGGCCTCAAATGGACTACTAGCATTGGAATTGTTGACTTGCATTTCATCATCATCATCGTGTAACTCTTCAGGCAAGAACCAAGTTTCAGGCTCGCTGGTGGAAAAGGCGGAAATGCTAGGATTAGGCAAGATGTAAACTGGTTCCTTGACATGATTGAGCCAAGAAAAATGGTTATGACGGGTAGGATGAGGCATCAGTAATTCCATCCGGGTGAGGGCTATGCAGTCAAGGAGGTAGAGAGGCGGATCATCCACTGGCACATATTCAGATTCGGGAAAGTGAAGGCCCACACCCAAACCAATTATGGTAATGAAACCTCTGATGCAAATATCGCCAGTGGTCTTCGTGCGAAGGCTGTCACACTTATCCAAGAAAAAGGTGGCGAAACTGGGGCAAGACCAATGTAGCTGGCTCATGCAATAGAGGAAATCGAGCTCGACTGTGTTTATTTGTCTCGGCTCATGACGAGCAAAGATGGAAGTTGAAAGGATTCGGTGGGCGATTCTCCAACAAGGATGGAAGATGTAAGGATCTTTTTGGCGACTTGGATTGAAGTTTGGAAGACTTGTTATTTGAGTCCAAAACTCTACATTAGGCACGCGTTTGAATCGAGTCCACTGATGGCTATATATGTCGGTGTTGAAGGGACTGTATGTGCCCATGATGGTGTTGAGGGTGTCGTATGTGAGTCGGTGCTACCAACCCTGGAGTTTAAATGTGAGCACCCCTGCTGCGTCATCCCGTGCATAAGTGGAGAGGAACTCTAGTGTGGGTTGTTGGTAAGTGCGCGTGGAAAGATCGAGGAATTCTTGCCAACCTATGTTGAAGAACAGTTGTTGCAGGCAATCGTCAAGGCCAAGGTGCGTCATTGAGTCTTGGTGGTAAAATTTGGTGGCTCGAATTGCACGTTTTTGGAGGTTTGACCGGAATTGTTTGATTTGTGCACTCGTGAGGACAAGGTTACCCGCACGACCGATATTCTCGGTTGATGCTTTTTTTGTAGATTGCGAGGATGAAGCCTCATGAGAAGAACCATGAGAGGCGTGAATGGTTTTGTCCCTTGCCATTGTACCTGTTTATAAACCTAGCAAACACAAAAAAAAACTTGGCCAAAATTATCCCTCACACCAATCCAAACAAACTAAATAATAAGAATATAAACCGGGAAAATATTCCAAACTTGCAATTTGGTACAATTCAATGCAATTCAATCAATTCAAAGCAAACTAAGTCCAATTCAAATCAATCTAATGCATAGCACAAGCTAATTGAAATTAGAAGTTAAATGCAATAAAATTAAAGAAATATACCAAATTCGTGTGTTGAAACCCAAAAAGAAATTCGCTAAAATCGCACCCCAAGCTTGAATTTGACCCGAAAGATTGAATCTTTTGAAACTCCGGTGAGAAACAAAAATTTTGAAATTTTTGGTCAAAACTAGTGGCGGCGGTCGGCGGCGGCGACAGATGGCGGCCGGCGGCGGAGCTAGGGTTTCCGGCGAGGAGATTTTCCCGAATGAACAGTAGATCGGCGTGAGGGAGAGTGTTTGGTGAATAATGCCCCAAGAAAGCAGCGTGAATGGTTTTGTCCGTTGCCATTGTTGGAGATTTGGCGTCGGAATCGTGATTTGTTCGGTTTTCCGGCGAGCACGGGAATGGCGGTGGCGGGGGGTGTTTTCGGTGAAGAAAGGTAGGGTTGTGGTCGGAATTATGTGGGTAATAGGGTGGTGGGGGAACGTCGGCGAAGGAAGCAGCGAGGAGGTGACGGCTGGCGATTTACGCTTTTCCGACGAGAAATTTGGGCGAGATCTGGGCTGCCGTTGTAGCGTCGCTGTAGGAGGAGAGGGCTAGCCACCGGTGGTGCTGAAGCGGTGGTAGCAGAGCTGGCCGGCAGAGGCTGAAGTCGGAGGTGGCATACGTTGCGCCAAATCGGAGGGATAAGTTCGGGGATTTGTGTGCGTCGCAGACGGGAGTTACAAGGGGGGTGTGGTCTGACGGGTTGAGGGGGTATAAGGGTGGGTCTTAAGATGGAACGGGTCGGGTATCGGGTCGAAACTAGGGTCGGATCCGGGTAGGGAGTGGGATTGGAGCAGGTTACCGGGTGGGGCGGGTGAGTTGTGGGTAAAATGGGTCAGCCGCGCAAGGAAGGTTGCATTTTGTTCTTGGGCGCGCAAGCATCTGCGAGGGTGTAGTTAGGCCGCGCAGACTAATCAGATGCAATTCTAAGTTGTGGAGGTTGGAACTCGGAACTTGCGCGGCTGGGGGCCAGTCGCGCAACGTCTACGCGGGTACCCGCACAAATTTCGAATGTTTTTCATTTTTTTCAAACTTCACCAAGATCATTGCTAGACTTCCAAATGCTTATTTTTAGACCAACTTCAAGCTTAGAAACACCCAAAACTTCAAGCGGAGATTATTTATTTACAACGCATTTATTTAACGTCTTTGCCAAGACTTAGCCCCGCTTCCGTCAACCTTCGTAATTCGGATTTTCCAATGTTATGTTGTCAAATTCTCCTGTGTCAAAGCCTTCATAAAATGGTTTCAAGCGATGCCCATTCACTTTGAATATTTGATTTGTTTCCAAACTCTTGATTTCAACCGCACCATGATCAAACACTTTTAAAACAATAAAAGGTATGTGCCATCGAGATCGCAACTTTCCCGGGAATAGCTTTAAGCGTGAATGATAAAGAAGAACTTTTTGGCCCGGAATAAAATGCTTACGAGTGATGTGTTTGTCGTGAAACGCTTTTGTCTTATCTTTGTAGATGCTTGCATTTTCATAAGACTAGTTCCTCAACTCCTCGATTTCTTGAAGTTGCATCTTTCGGTGTTTTCCGGCTTCTTCAAGATTGAAATTACACTTTTTAACTGCCCAATATGCCTTGTGTTCCAATTCCACCGGTAAATGACAAGACTTTCCATAGACGAGGCGGAATGGAGACATACCAATTGGAGTTTTGTAGGCGGTCCGATACGCCCACAATGCATCTTCTAACTTCAAGCTCCAATCTTTTCGTGTGGTGTTGATCGTCTTTTCAAGAATTTGCTTAACTTCTCTATTTGACACTTTGGCTTGGCCATTCGTTTGTGGATGATAAGCGGTTGATATCCGGTGTGTGACACCATATCTTTTCATCATGGCTTCCATCATTTTGTTGCAAAAATGAGTGCCCCTATCACTCACAAAAGCTCTCGGTACACCATATCTTGCAAAAATGTTTGACTTCAAGAAGTCAATCACAGTTTTGGAATCATCATGCCTTGTAGCCTTTGCTTCAACCCACTTTGATACGTAATCAACCGCCAAGAGTATATAAGTGTATCCGAAAGAGACGGGGAAAGGGCCCATGAAATCGATTCCCCATACATCAAAGATTTCGCAAATGAGGATAGGGCTTTGAATCATTTCATGTCTCGTGGATACGGTTCCTGTTCTTTGACATCTATCACAACTTTTGCAAAATAGATAAGTATCTCTTGACATTGTTGGCCAATAGAGTCCACATTCTAAGACCTTTCGCATGGTTTTGTTTTGACCAAAATGTCCTCCGCATGCATACTCATGACAAAACTTCAAGATTGATTTGACCTCATTTTGATGAACACACCGCCGTATTAGTTCATCCGGACAATGTTTCCAAAGATAAGGGTCGTCCCATACGTAGTATTTGGAATCACTCTTCAACTTGGCTTTTTGGTACTTGGTAAATGCATGAGGAATTTCTTTAGTAACCAAGTAGTTCACAATATCCGCATACCATGGGATGGTGTTTGAAATGTAGAAGAGGTGCTCATCCGGGAATTCATCAAGGATAGAAGATGAGGAGTCACCAATATTCAACTGACTTAAGTGGTCCACAACTAGATTTTCGGCACCACTTTTGTCCTTTATCTCAAGATCGAATTCTTGTAAAAGAAGAATCCACCGAATCAGCCGTGGCTTGGCATCTTTCTTGGTCATGAGATACTTCAATGCGGCATAGTCGGAGTTTACAATCACTTTTGTTCCGAGAAGGTATTGTCGGAATTTCTCCAAGGCGAATACAATGGCTAGAAGTTCCTTCTCGGTGGTTGAGTAATTAGCTTGAGCATTATCCAAGGTTTTGGAGGCATAGTAGATGACATGTGATGCTTTGCCCTCCTTTTGACCTAAGACCGCTCCAATTTCAAAATTGCTTGCATCACAGATTATTTCAAAAGGAAGCTCCCAATTTGGAGGTTGGATTATTGGAGCAGAAGTGAGCAAGGCTTTGTGTTTATCAAAGGCTTCTTGACATGCAACATTGAAGTCAAAATCAACATCTTTTTGGAGAAGGAGGCACATCGGACGCGTAATCTTCGAGAAATCTTTGATAAATCTTCTATAGAATCCCGCATGGCCCAAGAAAGATCTTACTTCTCTAACACATGTTGGGTAAGGAAGGGTTTGGATGATATCAATTTTGGCTTTATCAACTTCAATTCCCTTTTTGGAGACGATGTGTCCCAAGATGATGCCTTGATTGACCATAAAGTGACACTTCTCAAAATTTAACACCAACTTTTTCTCAATGCATCTTTTCAAAATCTTCTCAAGATTATCCAAGCATTCATCAAACGAATTGCCATACACTGTGAAGTCGTCCATGAACACTTCAATTATATTTTCTACATACTCTGAAAAGATGCTCACCATGCATCTTTGGAATGTGGCGGGGGCATTGCATAATCCAAAGGGCATCCGCTTGTAGGCAAACGTGCCAAAAGGGCATGTGAAGGTTGTCTTGTCTTGATCTTCGGGGGCAACGGGTATTTGATGAAAACCCGAGTATCCATCGAGACAACAATAATGTGACTTGCCCGCCAATCTCTCGAGCATTTGGTCGATGAAAGGAAGAGGAAAGTGATCTTTTCGTGTGCTTGAATTCAACTTTCGATAATCAATGCATACCCTCCATCCATTTTGAACTCGAGTGGGTACCATTATTCCTTTGTTATTCTCAACAACCGTGATTCCCGTTTTCTTGGGAACCACTTGAACCGGACTAACCCACTTGAAGTCGGAAATCGGGTAAATCATATCCGCATCAAGGAGTTTGATTATCTCTTTCTTGACAACTTCCATCATGGGAGGATTTAATCGTATTTGAGCTTCCCTCCTAGGCTTACAATCATCTTCCATGAGTATCTTGTGAGTGCATACATTAGGGCTTATCCCCTTAATGTTTGCTATTGTCCACCCCATGGCCTCTTTATGATCTTTCAAGACTTCAATCAATTGGTTTTCTTCAATGTCTTTCAATTGAGAAGAGATGATCACCGGTAGAGTTTCATCTTGACCTAGATAAGCATATTTCAAATGGCTAGGTAAGACTTTCAATTCAAGTGTGGGTGGGTGGATTATGGAAGGTGGCATCTTGTTTGGAGAATGAGATAAGGCAACTTGAGAAACATCCTTTTTTGTTGAGTTGTTAAGTTCTAAAGTCTTCACAATCTCTTCAACTTCGGAGTCCAATGTATACATATCCAATGTTTTCTTCAAACTTTCAACATCAAAACTCATGTTGAGCACCATCTTCAAAAGATCCCCATGTGATAACTCGAATAATTCTTGGGTGATTGGTTCAATCACATCAACCCGATATAATGGAGAAATGTTGCTAGGGTATCTCATGGCTTCAAAGATATTGAAGTTAATGATCTCTCCATCAAATTCCATTGTGATCTTCCCATTATGGACATCAATAATTGTGTGAGCGGTATTCATGAAAGGTCTTCCAAGAAGGATCATAGATGACTTGGAAGGGGTCTTCTCTTCAAGGTCAATGACATAGAAGTCCGTGGGAAATACTAGTTGATTGACTTGAACTAGTACATCCTCCAACACACCTCTTGGAAATACACTTGACTTGTCCGCTAATTGAATGATGACTCCGTTTTCTTCCAAAGGTCCAACATTGAGAGATTGAAAAACCGAGTATGGCATTACATTGATTGAGGCTCCAAGATCTAACATGGCACTTTCAACATGCAAGTCACCAATGGTACAAGGAATAGCAAACATGCCCGGATCCTTGCATTTGGATGGAAGCTTCTCTTGGATAACCGCGGACACATTAGCATTGACTTGAATCTTTTCATTCGCCTTAAACTTCCTCTTATTAGTGCACAAATCCTTAAGAAATTTGGCATAGCGCGGAATTTGCTTTATGGCATCCAATAGTGAAATGTTGATTTCAACTTTTCGGAAAGTCTCAAGAATTTCTTTCTCTTCCTCTTGTTTCTTGGAAAAGGCTAACCGAGAAGGGAAAGGTGGTGGTATGACCAATGGCTTGATAGGCTTGTTGGAAGAGTCGGGTTTGTCAATGTTGGGACAACCGGTTCCTTTGAAGTAGCTTCAACCTTCGGAGGATCAATAATAATAACCTCATCTTCTTCTTCTCTTGAAACTCTTTTGGGGTTGCCTTTTCCAAGGGTTTTCCCGCTTCTTAAAGTTATTGCACTCACATTGGGATTCTTCTCGGTTTGAGATGGAAGTTTACCCCTTTGTTTCATCTTGTTGAGAGCGGTGGCCAAGTCTCCAATTTGTGCATGAATGTTTGAGAAAGTGTTCTTGGTCTCTTGTTGAAATTGGGTTTGGCTTTGAGCAAGAGAAGTGACGAGTTCTTGAAGGCTCATTTGATGGTTACCACTTGATTGGCCGTGTTGTGGAGGTTGTTGGTAATTTGGATGGTTATAAGAAGTTTGTGGATATGGGGGTTTTTGGGAAGGATATGGCGGATGTTGGGGTCTCATCAAAATGTTTTGGTGGATTTTGCTTTGGTGGGTATGGATTGTTTGGGTTATTCCTCCAATTTGGGTTGAAATTGTTTTGAAATCCCATGGGTCTTGGTTGACCTTGATATCCGCCCATTGCATTCACATCTTCCGGTTCACTTCCAAGTGTGGGACACTTATCCGTGGAATGCCCCGTCATGGCACAAATACCGCATACCATCAATTGTTGACCGCTTCCCACCACCATTTGACTTAGCACATTAGTCAAATCCAAGAGCTTTGATTCCAAGTGTTGAGTGTTGCTAACTTCACCAACCACTTGTGGAGAATTTCTCTTCATGTCATTTCTAGTCCCAAAGTTCCTTTGATTTTGAGAAATGGTTCCAAAAAGTGATCTTATCTCTTGAGGGGTTTTAAGGAAGATGTCACCACCACTTGAAGCATCAATCATCCTTAGATCTTTTTCATTCATACCCTCATAAAATTGTTAAAGAAGTAATTGTTCGGGAATATTGTGTTGAGGACAACTTGTACACAAGTTGTTGAATCGCTCCCAAAAATCATGAAAAGTCTCATTCTCTCCTTGACGAATCCCCAAAATGTCACTTCTTTGACTTGATATCCGGGAGGTGGGATAGAACTTGCTATTGAAGGCCTTGAGTAACTCTTCCCATGTGTGGATAGATCCCGGTGGTAAGTTGAATAACCACTCTCTAGCTTTATCTTCCAAGGTGAGCGGGAAGGCGGTTAGCTTGAAATCATCCAATGTCACATTTTCGGGCAACATGCTAACACATATCATATGAAATGACTTTAAATGCCTTTGAGGATCTTCTCTATCCAAACCATGGAACTTGGTGAGTTGATGTATGAAACTTGACTTCAATTCAATCCCTTGGCGGTTTGCGGGATAAACAATACCAAGAGGTGTGTGAGTAACATCCGTCTCCATCATTTGTCGAAGTGTCAACTCTTGAGGGGGGTTGGGTGGATTGGGGTTATTGGGATATTGTTGCAAGTAATTGGGTGGTTGTTGGTAAGGTGGGTATGGGTATTGTTGGGGATTGTATATTGGTGGTGGATAAGGTTGGTAGTTAGGATATTGGTTGTAGGGGGGTTGTTGTTGGGGGTACATTGGGTTTTGGTACATTGGAGGGTGTTGGTAATTGGGTTGATTTGGGTAATGTACTTGTTGTTGAACTTGAAAAGCATTGGTTTGAGGTTGGTTGTTTTGGTGGAATTGTTGGTGTTGTGGTTGTGGTGGTTGATAATTGGGTTGGTTTTGAGGAGGGGTTTGATTCCAAGGTGGCATATCAATGAGGGGTTCTTGTTGTTGTTGTCTTGGTTGTTGGGGTGGTGTATTGGCATCTTGATTGTTTGGGTTTGGGTTGGGATTGTGAGGTGGGGTGTGATTCATGGCTATGTAGTTTTCAAATGGAATATCTTCAAAGGATTGACCAACAATTGGAGAATTCGGCTCGGTGTCGGTATCACTTGAAGTATGAACTTGGTCTTCTATGTTGATTAGTGGAGAAGAGGAAGAAGCTTGAACTAGTTGTTGTTGGTTTGCTTGTTTGGCTAACTTTTTCAACCTTTTTGCTTCTTTTTCAATTTCCGGATTGTAGAGTAGTTCACCGGTTCTTGTAGACCTAGACATAAACAATCAAATAACAATAACCAATTTCCCTGGCAACGGCGCCAAAACTTGATGGGATGTCAAGTCCACCAAGCAAATTACACCCTTTGTTTGCAAATAAAACGTAATATAATGGTAAAAAGGGGTATCGATCCTCGGGGAAATGGTTGTATTCAATCACCAATGCAATCTAAATGAACTATTCACTACAAGAAAAAGACCCTTTTACGACGCGCAAACCACGACGCTCATTGATTTATGTTACGGAAAAGAGAGTGACATTAAAAAAGTGTCATCTCTTCAAAAAATTTAAGGATTTAGGTCGCGCATTATTGCATGCCCTTAAATTAGTGTCTAATGTGAAAAAATTAAAAACACGGAGGGCACTTTATCTAAAATGTGTGTCCTCTCTTAGTGTCGCTTTATGTTTTTTACTTAAAAGGCGCGTTTCTTAAAAGTGGGAAACAAAATTCTCTTAAAATTCTAAAATTTTTAAACACCCCGCTTCAAGATCTCCCTTTGTTCTCTTCTTCCCTTCTCTTTACAAACCCTAATCACGATACCTACACCTCGACAACTCATATAACCCTTCTACAATTTATTTCTTAAAAACTCGTGTTCATTCCTATAGATCACAAAATGGCGACCAGCAACTATACGTATATTGTTAGCCCAATACTTTTGTGTGTTTTTTGACGGCAACTGCAAGGTTCTAGGCAGGAACCACTACAATCATGATTACTACATTTTACTCCAACGTTCCAAAACCAGGGCATCAATTCGATCTTGAAGAATGTAATAGATGGTGGAAGATAACCAAAAAAATGCTATGGATCATGGAAAAACTGGAAAATCAAGAAACATTCGAAAAACCTTAGGGTTTCGCTTCTTATCAACGGTGAGGTCGCGTTTCTTCTTATCAGTACTAGGGTCTCATTTCTTATCATCGGTGAGGCCTCATTTCTTCTTATCAGTATCGGATTTCTTCTTGGCTGAGGCGCCAGATTGACGAGACCTGTGAGACTTCTGAGATCGCTCCATGCTCCCTGTGTGACTGTGTGAGGATACGAAGATTAATGGTTGCGACAGGGGTTAGCAGAGCTCCTTCGAGGGTTTAGGGCTTATTTCTTCTCTACCAGGTATAATAATTGTTGCTTAAAATGGTTACTTTTTCCTATTAATCATTGTTAGGGCTTATTTCTTCTCTAGGACAAGTTTGATTCTTTTTCTGATTTGGGAACCAAAACATGCGAGACTAATGAATTTATTGGTGATAATTAATGGTTTGATGATTCTGCTCTCAGGCTAATAACAAGAAAGTGTTTGGGAATCATTCATTTCGTCCCAACCAAAGAGAAGTGATTAATGCAACAATGAGTGGAAATAATGTTTTTGTCTTAATGCCAACTGGAGGTGGAAAAAGTCTCACATATCAGGTACTACATACCATTTTCTAATGATTTTGGATGCTTATAGCTTTATTTAATTAATTGCTTACATATGTTAAGAGTCTGGTTAAAAGAATTGTTCTTTTTTATGTCCAATGTATTGAGTTTAAATGTTTCTTGCACCCTTTTCTTGTAGCTACCTGCTCTTATTTGTCCAGGTGTCACATTGGTGATCTCACCTCTTGTTTCTCTAATCCAAGATCAAATAATGCATTTATTGAAGGTATGTACATGTTGATATTCCTTAACCTATGAACATTCACATTTATCTGTTATAGTGAACATCAAATCTTGTGTTTGGATACAATAACAGGCAAATATATATGCTGCTTATTTAAGTTCAAATATGGAGTGGACCAAACAACAAGACGTTCTCAGAGATCTTTGTTCAGGGCATTGCAGTTACAAACTGTTATATGTCACTCCAAAGATAGCAACCTGGTATATTCCTCTTTAAATACTTATTCAATGCTAAGCCACCTCTCAAGCATATATATGCGAGAAACGAAAAGAAGGATAAAACATGAAATTAAATTAACAAAGCAGGGTGCTTTTAAAAAAAAGTCGTTCTTAGAGTTTGTTAGTGTAAGCGTAACAGCTGATCACACTCAATTTGCACCTTGTGCACCAAGGTAAAAGAAATAGACAGAACAGGGGAAAAGCAATCACAGGTAAAAATAGGTATATTTGTCTGTTGGCATTTTGCTTGCGACTTCATTTTGTCAAACTATAAGTTATTTGACTTATTTGGGATAATATCTGGAGAGAAGTTCGTATAAGTCCCTGGATTTGATTCCGAGGGTTTACCAGTATGCTGTCTATTCATCTCTTAATTTGAAAGTAGAGATTTGGATTTGATATTTCTGCAATTGAATGATGTCATCTTCTAAAGTAGATTTAGAATTAGTTAAGTATACTCTAATTCGTATGCATTTGGGATAATCAAAATAGAGGTGATGAGTGGTCATATTTGTATCTTCCCATATATAAATCAGAATTTGATTTTGCTTAGAGGATATCAAGAAAGAGAGATGGCAACTTACTGATGAAGGCAAAACTTATGCTGCTAATGGATATCCAGAATTCCAACTTTTCATGGCCATTCCACCAGAGGGTATCTCAATAGTAGAACTTAAGGTTACTAGAAGTTAATATGTTTCTCTTTTACGTTTTTAATGTTGGAAGATAAACTAAATGAATATTATTTTTTGTATGCAGAAGAAGCTGGGAGACTTGGTTTTCACAATAGGGGTAAGCAAATAGAAATAAATGGCTTCAAATGGGAAACTCTTGTGTTGGGAAAAGTTGCATTGTTCTTTGCTTTCTTGGTGGTCAGTTTGATCCAACATCCAAGGTTTTACTTATATAAATATTTCTTTTTCCACATATATAACATGATAAGATTTCATATTAAAGTTTTCATATAGTTTTTCCATTTAAATATTTGAATTGATATGCTTTTATCATGCTATTCACTTGAATTTACCACTTTATTATTTATCTGATCAGGTGACTGTTGGAGCTTCATTCTTGTCACAAACAGTAGCTCTATGACAGTAAAATTTGAAATTTGCCCTTAATTAGTTTTTCTTTCCATTTATCTACTTAATTTTTAATTTAGAAAATGCCGTTTGCATACCTATTTTGCAAACGTCAATCTGGCAGCCACGTCAAGCCCACTTTCCATAGAGTCAATCTGGCAAGAGTCAAGGAACCAGATTCTCTTGGGAACCCTTGTAATAGAAGCTTTTCACCATCTACATTTCAATGTAATCTTCGCAAAAAATTCTCTACAGAATTGGGGTTTTCTGGAAAAGGGTCACGGATATCGGGTCATAATGGATTTCGGGTTGAGTCCACCTCCAGCGGTGGTGGAAGGACTGTTCATAGCTGCATCACCATGGCAGTGTCTGAGTTTTACATAGTCAACGCTCACTTCTAAACAAGGATAATTCTTCACCATAGGGATACCCATGGAGACCCACTGCATGCTCTCTCTGCTGGTAAGTCTTACAATGTAGTTAACTATCTCAGACTTCATTTGGAACACATCATGTAACAAGATTAGAAGTAAATACCAAAAAGCATACAACACATGAAAGGCGTGTACTTGTCATTCACGTCTTTCACAACATGTTTAATTTCAATGAAGATGTTTTCTTTGGATATTTTTTCATTGTTTTAATTCATTTGTTTATGATTGTCTTTTTTGCCCATCAGCTCTTGATCTTTTGGAGAAGCCGAAAGTGCAAGCAATCATAGGTTCAGAGTCAACACCTGAAGCAACGTTCCTGGCGGTTTTGGGAGACAAAGCTAGAGTGTCTATTCTTTCACTTTCACAATGTCTCTCTTGCAACAAGCATCCTTATTTCCTTCAAGTTACACTGAGACCAAAGTTAATCCATGAAACAAATCTTGATGTTCTTTGTGAACTTGTGGATATTCTCAAAATAGAAGTGATAGGAGAACAACTGAGCAGAATAAGTGAATCTTTGGCTGGAATTCGGCCTACATTGGACAGAATTTTAGCAGATATTCATGAAAGGTTAACCTTCCGTGCTCGAACACATATTCGTGATGAGGTATTATGTCATTTCATATTATCCTTTTATTGAAATAATTTCATTACTAATAAGTTGTTATCTCCATAGTTTAAATTTTGTTTCATGTTCATCTTAGATAGCAAATTATCTCCCACTGGATGAAGATCTGGATCAAATCAGATCCCACTTCTGTAACTTACTTCTTAAATCACATTTTTAATCCTATATATGTTTTATATATGTTTATATAAATTCTATAATTTTTAAAATATTAATTTGCAGATTGAACTGAGTTCAGATGTTGTCAAGACTTGGTACCCTGCACTGGAAAAAACTGTATCCGGTTCTTCAATAAAAATATATGAACTTTGTAAACCGGTTCGGTTCCTTGGAAACCGGTTCGGAAGGAAACTGTTATATGTATATTTTTAAATATAATTTTATAATAACTGGCTTTACCTCGGTTAATTAACATCTTATTTTTGTAATGTTTTCTAATATATATTTTTAAATATAATTTTATAATAACTGGCTTTACCTGTTAGATTTGATGAAAATATCGAAATTGCCCTTACCATCAACACAATCTCATTGATGACATTAACTGTTATATGATCGATTCACAAACTGAATACCCATTCACCAGTTAAGTGATTGCCGAGATGGAAGTCAGTAAGATAAGGTTGAGTGTAAAAACAACTTTTCGTATGGAAAACTATTTATAAAGATTAAGTTTTAAATAATTTGTTTTTATATTTATTGTTATTTTAGGTTATTTAATTCGCTTACAGAATGTGATGTGATTTCATATTGTAACTTCAAATCCAGGAACTGGCATTGTAGTTGCTGTTAACATACTCAATCAAGAAGGATTTCAAGAACATGAGGAGTAATTGGTAAGTTCTTTCAACTTTTTTTAAGCCATCATGGTTACAAAGTTCTGTTTGCGTGTAGGTATTCTCGAACAGTTAAGACCGAAACCGGTGAGATGACTGTTTGAGCACAAATATCATTTTGATTTGATAAATAATTTAGAAATAAAATGATTGATTGAGGTTTCTTTTTTGTAGATTTTGATTTTATAAAGTTGATTGATGAGAAAATGAGTATGGGTTAAATATTGTTATTAGCAAATTACAGGAAAGAGAATGTACTCTACTCTTTTGTACAAATATGGTCAATGCACTTTACTTTTTAAAAGTAATAGCAATGTATTTATGTTCTGAACCTGCACATCGTTTGTTTGAAACTTGATTTAAGGGTTAAGTGAATGTACCAATTTTGATACAAATGTTATTAGCAAATTACAGGAAAGAGAATGTACTCTACTCTTTTGTACAAATATGGTCAATGCACTTTACTTTTGTACAAAAATGATTGATGGGTTTACCTCTAAGCTAATAAGCTTTATAGTTATTCAGAGACTATACAAATCCTATGCTTCCTGTTGCATCTTCAACAATAGATGCTACTGGTCAGGTAAAGTCATTATTCTTTATAACAGCTTGAAGGAATGTTTTGTAAAATTACTCAACTTTTTGTTGTATTTTATATTTGTACTTGTATTATGCTTACTAGTTTGGCAACATTGTTGATCCTAGACAATACTTATTTTGTAGTTATGTTTTTTTTTGCAGACACTATAGATACTGTGAGCAAGTTCATAGATTTAGAGTCCTTGAGTGGTGTTACTAAGGAAGAGTGGAGACAAGTCAGGCACACATTTAAAAAAATCAGCACAAATCTTGTTTACAGTGAGGCACACATTAGGTTATTAGAACTATTAGTTTGTAAATTTTTGTTACAACTTCTTTTGATTTATTTTATCTTTCCATGGAACGATTATTTGTATGACATTAAATTTTATGTAATGGATTGTATTTTTGTATATGATATTTTATTTTATATTATCAGACATTAAATGCAAATTTAATTTGAAAATTAGTAAATCTATAAATAATATTTTTTTTAAACATTTAAAATTACGATACGTAAAAAGGTGTGTCATCTTCATTTATGACATGGCCTTTCTTGACAGGGGCTTCTTTGATACGCATTGCGTGTCATAAACACGCACGTCGTAAGGTTACGACATGCAAATGCGTGTCTCCTTCCTTTATGACAGGGCCTTCCTTGATACGCATTGCATGTCATAACTGCGCGTCGTAAATGCGTGTCATAAATGTGTGTCGTAAATGCGCGTCGTAAATAGACGACGCGCAAAAGCGTGTCGTCTCTCGTTATGATAGGGCCTTTCTTGACACGCATTTGCGCGTCGTCTGAGCGTTTTACGACACGCATTGTGCTTCGTAAAAGACTGTTTTTCTAGTAGTGATTGTAAATAAACTAACTAACTACAATTAAACCAAAAAAAGGGGGGTGTTATGATTGCGTTAAAACTAAAAGACTTGAATAACTAAAAACTTGCAATTAAGCAAGATAGTGAGATGCTCAAATGTTGGGAACAATTGGTTAACCAAGGCAATTCAACACAATGAACATTTGTGTGCTTATCATTAGGATCCAACATGAAGCTTATCATTCATCCCAAATTGGTTATAGCAATCATGAAGCATGATATGCCAAGATTCCTCTTAGGTAGTATGGAGGTTGGGGAAGCCCACAACACACCTTCTTAATCAAGATCAAGGGTTTAATTGAAGCAATTGAACCCAAGAAGTTAATTAGCCTTAAGAGAGAAGGAATCCCCAATTCCTAGAGGATGTCAATGCTTACACATCCATAAAGGAGCTATGATTCATAAACTAGAGATGATTTTTACCATCATAAAGCCCTTGTTCTAAGTTAATTCAATGATTCAATGTAAAACCAAAGAAATAAACTAACAATAGCTCATTCAAGTGCCAAGCTCATGATCAAAGCATTAAACAAGCATAAGAAATATGATCTAGAACCATAAACATAAGATAATTGATAATCTAGTATGAATCCTTCAAAAACCCACAAACATTCAAAGGTTTTAACCAAAGTTAACCAATATAGAGAGTTTAGCCACTCATGGCAATAGAACAACAATCACAAAAGTCTAATTGCATAAAGAA
This sequence comes from Lactuca virosa, assembly GCF_052849685.1. NCBI lineage: Eukaryota > Viridiplantae > Streptophyta > Magnoliopsida > Asterales > Asteraceae > Lactuca > Lactuca virosa. Next base: position 223,994,998 of record NC_136428.1, read on the forward strand.
ACTACCTAAGACTTGGAAAGATGAAAGGAAATGGGTTTCTAGCTCCAAAATCGCCTCTTCCAGGTCTCGAATGGTGTAAAATCGAAGTTATCGCTGCTAGATCTGATCCCCCAAGGTTATGGTAAGCCAAATGACCAAAATGCCCAAACTGGGCAGTTGCGCGGGTACCCGCACGACGAAAATTTCACCCGCGCAAATGTTGTTGTAATGCTATTGGTCCTACATTCCACCACTGCACCCTTCCACTACCAAAGATTCCTTTGGTCCTCTCCATATCCATGTGATTCAAATCAGCCAATCATCTTTTATCTTCAAATGTGGATGCTCCAAACCCAAAATTAATTATCCATGATCTATCTTCACAAGCCCACTTCATCCAAGCCTTTATCTTTTTAAGCCCAAATCTCCTTTGGTGGATCCGCCAAGCCCAATAGCGCTTCGAGAGCCCACAAGTCCGTCTTCACTCTAATCCACAATCGCAATAAGCTCCAAAACCCTGCAAAATTCCTCATGCAACATAAAAAGCACCCGGTACGATCCATACTAAAGAAAAATAAATAAAATACAATGCAATAATGATAAAAAGATCTAAAAATCTAAAATAAACTAATAAAATAAGGAAATAAAATAAGCTATCATAGGTACAATCCCGACATGATAACTTTCTTATTATTCACTATTTGACGTCCGATGAAGCGTCGTGGCGGGGAAAATTATTAGTCAAACAATGTTGATTATGGGGGATCATGACAATACATTAGAAAAACCTTAGAGGTCCGACTACCATTAGGGACACCTTAGAATGGTATATAAAATACGTTATGATTAGATAGATACCCTAAAATATAATAAGATATGATCAGTAGATATCCTAGAAGATAATAAGATAGGATCAGTAGATATCTTAAAAGATAATAAGATATGATCGATAGATACCCTAAAAGATAATAAGGATCGTTAGATGTCCTGAAAATATATAAAGTAGTATTAACAAAATATCCTAAAAGATAGTAATCTAGGAGATGATATAATAAAACATGGGAAGCTAGGAAGCTAAGAATCATAAAGAATTCCGAAAAGTTTTCAAAAGAGTTTGTTATACCTCAAAACATGTGAACTCACCAACATGAAGTTGACGTTTTCAAAACCCGCATGTGTTCCTAGGATGGAGTAAATATCAAGTCAAGAAAAGGTTATCAGCTTGAAGACATATAGGTTTAAGTAGATAGTTATGATTTGTAACGACCCAAAAATCAAGGGTAAAAATTTCATTTTTAATATATCTAAAACATTGATACCATTTATTTCAAATATTTCAAATATTTCAAATCATCATTAAGTAAAACATTTATCAGAGTTCATCCCAAAATCATTCATTGCGGAAATCATAGGTGTGTGCACTGCAATCAATTCGAGCCCTTCTTTTACAAATCGATGATATCTGAAACCAAGACTGTAAACCGTAAGCACGAAGCTTAGTGAGTCCCCCAGAGCATACCCCACACACAATCCACATAACACATATTATATTAGCTATAAAAGCTACATATATCACATAAGCCATGCATACATTATATGAGGAAGCCATGGAAACCCTCCAGGGTCTTACACCTAGTGTCACTGGAACCCCCACGTGGTCTTAACTGCCTGCCATGGGAACCCCCACATGGTCTTCCTGCCTTGGGAACCCCCACAAGGTCTTCACTACCAAACAAGACATAATGAAAACTATACATGCAGCCCAAATGGACCATGCCAACCGGGTCAAGTACATACCAGAAATAGTTATGGACTTAGACACCTTATCCAACAAATACTGCCCGAGGGGCGAAGTACATAAGCTGGTGAAAGAGCTCTGGAGCCTCACAATAAAGGGCTCCGATATAGCAGCCTATACTACCAGGTTCAGCGACTTGGGTGTGCTATGTGACGGGATGGTCACCCCGGAAAGCAAAAAGGTGGAATGTTACATCTGGGGACTATCCCCCCCAGATTCAAGGAAATGTGGTATCGGCCAACCCATCCAGTTTTGACAGTGTCAGACGCTTGGCACAAATGCTTGTGGATCAGGGAGTCCGCCAGGGCAATATGACGACCATCCCCGAACAAACGAAAGGGAGAGACAACAAAAGAAAACTCTGGAACAAGAGGAGGGGCCAACCGACTCAAAAGCCTGCAAAGAGACTAAAAATAATGGCAGTCCATGCTACCATTGTCCTTGCCGCCCCATCACCAACGAAACAATATGCTGGGAGCCTACCCAAATGCGACAAGTGCAACATCCACCACACTGGAGTTTGTTGAGAGATGTAATGCAGCAACTGCAACAACAAACGGCATACCGCCCGCTTTTGTACGGCGCCGACCCAACAGGCCGCCCCAGCCACAAATGCCGGGGGTGAGCCAAACATGCTACGGATGCGGGGAAACGAGGCACTTCAGGAGAGAATGCCCAAAAGCCAATAACAGGAATGTTGGGGGTACACGAAGGGTTCTGGTGTTAGGGCACAAGGAGGCCATGAAGGACCCCACGGTGGTTACTGGTACGTTTCTCCTCAATAAATCATATGCATGCATACTTATCGATAGCGGTGTGAAGAGGAGTTTCATGAGTCACAAGTTTAAACACATACTCAAACAAAAGCCACAATTACTCAATGAAATATTCACAGTTGAAATGGAAAATGCTAAAACTGAAAGCGATAAAGATGTATACATAGGATGCACTCTAACCCTAAACAATCACTCCTTCCAAATCGACCTAATGCATGTTACAATAAGAAGCTTTGACATCATAATTGACATAGATTGGCTAAGTCCTCACCTTTGCCGATATCAGGTGTTACGAAAAGGCCGTTCGCCTTAGCCTATTAAATAACGAAACCCTTGTCATCTACAGTGACAAACCCGACACAAACCTCTGAATAATCGCCTACATCAAGGCTCAGAACTATCTACGCAAGAAGTAACACGCATTCCAAGCACACGTTTTTGACGAGAAGAGGGAAGTGAAGGAAATCAAGGACATTCCATAGGTCTGTAACTTTCCCGATGTATTCCCAGAAGACCTTCCGGGAGTACCACCCGTACGACAAGTTGAGTTCAGAATCGACTTGATTCCAGGAGCCCAACCCCATAGCCAAATCACCGTACCGATTGGCCCCAACCGAAATCTAGGAATTCTCCAGTCAACTGAACGAACTGTTGAGCAAGGGGTTCATCAGACCGAGCTTTTCACCTTGGGGAGCACCAGTTCTATTTGTTAAGAAGAAAGACGGATCATTTCGTATGTTCATTAACTATCGGGAGTTGAACAAACTCACCATCAAAAACTGATATCCCCTACCCCGAATCGACGACCTGTTCGACCAACTTCATGGAGCAAGCTACTTCTCAAAAATCGATCTGAGGTCGGGGCACCACCAACTACGAGTCCAGGAGGAAGATGTCCCTAAAATGGCATTTAGAACTCGTTATGGTCACTACGAGTTTGTAGTGATGCCCTTCGGATTGACTAATGCGCCCGAAGTGTTTATGGACCTAATGAACCGTGTATGCCGACCTTACTTAGATAAATTCCTGATCGTATTCATCGACGACATATTAATCTATTCATGAAGTAACGAAGAACATAGTCAACACCTACGACAAGTCCTGGAGACATTAAGGATGGAGAAATTGTATGCGAAGTTTTAGAAATGCGAATTTTGGATCCGAAATGTGGACTTCCTAGGACACGTGGTCAGCGAGGAAGGGATACATGTGTGTAAAGTCCCAATCCAATGATCCAAACCGGTGATCAAAACAGTAAGCAATCAATAAGAACAAGAATGGAGTAGAAGAATAAGATTATCAAGCAATGCACACGTCTATTAGAAGAAAGGTCTGGTACACCTTGAGTAACACACACTATGACCGTAAACACCTCTAAATACGTCTACAGACTCTGAAACACTCTGACACTATTTATAGGAACAGACTGGACGTGAACAGGGTTAACGGCTGAACACACGTTCATGGTCGTAAACCCGTTCATGGCCGTGAACACTAACACAACCGTAAGCAACACCAGAATGTACAATACAAGACCAAGACTCTATTAAGACTTATACAAATAGTTTCCTAGCCCAAACCACTTAAGTTGTGACCTATCAATCTCCCCCTTGGTTTGAGGCTAGTTGAGCTCAGTCTTCTCCTATCTTGGCATTTCCAAAAACATCACATCTAATTTTCCCGTAGCCCCTATTCATAGCCTCTTGTCAATGATCTTTGCAACCATTCCTGTGAACTCCTTGGCGGCTGGCCCCATAAGCTCCGATTTGGACATAATTTGATGACTCGCCAAGGTGTGAATATCTCTCTCACTGAACCGCTGAAGATCTTTTGTGTCAGATAAACGAAGAACACCTTCTTTAAACTTGATCACAACGGTGGTTGTGGCCTCATCGTACACCCAAAATTCCATTTTATTCAGATATCCCTCATGAAAGTGAAAAGGAATGGGAATTTATTTTAACTGTTTGGTTGGCGGCCACATCACCATCTTCATAGGTTCGTTGGTATGGGGATCGAGCACATCCTTGTCTATTCTAATAAGAGACTCTGATATTTTCATTCTAGCAAACTTCTCCCTGACTTGCCTTTCCAGAAATAATTTGAATTCAAAGGCTGCAGAGTTGTGAGTTGGATTGTCAAATGGAGCAACCGAAAGTTCTGTAAGATCAACTCTAGTCCAGGAACAAAAGTCTTGAGTATCCTTGTAATATTCCGTGTGACCAGAGTTTCTTTTCACCATCCACGGTTTTAATTCGTCTTTGTATTACCACATCTTGATTCCCGATCGATCGCCAAATTTGTCCCCGAACCTTCTCTTTTCAAGATCGGTTACAGTGAGTTGAGGTTTGTCGAAACTGCGGATCTCATCAGAATTCTTCATAAAAAGCAATCCTTCTTTCTTTTCAGCCGTAGTCTTCCTCTTAGCATACCTGATTGTGATTCGATAGTGGGCATTTACAGGTTCTTTTTCAAATCGATCGATAATCCTTGTGGTTCTGGGAGGTGGTGGATCCATGGGGTTGTCATGATGAGAAGGTTGGATAGGGACACTGGAAAAACCTTCAGTGGCTGCAGGCTGTTCGACTGATGACTTGAACTTGTCGCCAAATTCTTCAAAAAGTTTATTCTTCAAATCATAATAGCATGCAGTTAAAGCTCCAAGGTGAGTCTGGAGATCTGTTATCTGCTTTGACTTGGTTTTGTTGTCTGCTTCAATATCCGAAAGTCGAACGTCAATTTTACCTATCAAGAGATCCTTTTCAATGATTGTCTGCTTTAACACTCCTATCTTGACCTTGAGCTCTGCATTGGATGGCTCCACTCCCTCTGTGCTAACCTTCCTCGATTGATATGCCTTTTCCGCGAGGAGGAAGGCATGTTTCTTCTTGTGCATCCAAGGCCCTTGCAAGCCTCACAGAGGCGATGTCGTGCGTAGGCCTTGGTGGGGAGGAACTACCAGGAACTAAAGAGCTCCCGATTTCAAACATAGTTATTGGTCATTCTTGTGTATGAACAATTAGAGAAGTAACTGGTGTTGTGATTGCAGGCTGTGTCGGCGAGGCCTGTTCCCGAATAAATACTCCCGGCCTTGGATCATGTCTTCTTCTCTTCAACGGAGGCTGGGAGGCAATTGTCAGCACAAGATCACTCTCAGAAGGTAGAGAGGTTGGAATAGCAGCATGAAGGGGAGGAATCCTTGATGCTGCATCCATGTCAACTGAAGCACCGGCCGTGTGTTCTGAATAGGTAGGAGGCACTGCTTTTTGAACATCTTCTTCTTCCCTTGTCTCTGTTTTCGGTTGTGCAACTTCATCGACAACGTTAAGGAAGGATTCGAGCTCTTCGTTTGATGGGCAGTAATTTTTTTTCAAATCCGAAAGACAAGTCAAGATCATTGGCCCCATACATGTCTCCACCAAAAAATGAATCATCATCACTAAAACCATCACCATTCACATTTTTACCCTCATTGAAATTACTTTGCACCTCCACATTTATCATGTTATCATGTTCCTCTTCTACGATTGCAACAGGAGGAACTCTTTCATCTTCGTGCTTAGTGACGGTAATGACATCATCGTCAGATTCCATGTGGTCAGAGGAGTCGTTAGACTCAGATGCATCACTTAACTCGGCAAACATCCCAAATTTCACCAAAGGGTATTTTCCTTCGAAGAAATACTTACCCTTACGGTTCTGTTTCATTAAACCAAATGCGTTTGACCCAAGAGATTTCATGTCTAGTGTTTCTCCTTCTTTCTCAATCTCCGGGTAGTTGTTGTTGATGATCAACTGTAGGAATCTTGGGTACATAAGGAATTTATCTCTTTTCTTTCCTTCAATATTCCCGATCAATTCTTGCAAGATAAATTTTGAGAAATTGAATTCAAGACCCGCGGCAAGAGCGGCGATTGCACCCCTGTTCAGTAGAGAAATTTCATCCGCCCCAGATCTCCTACCCGAGATGCAGCTCACAAAGACATGGGCTAGAAACCTCCAGTAAAGTGGTAACAGCTTCTTGATGGTTGGAGGAAACTCTCCTTTATAACCCATATGTTTGATGATTTCTTCAGCTTGAGCCAATTCAATCTCAGTCAGAAAGCTTGGTTGGTCTTCAATTCTTAGAACATCTCGGATAATCTGCTCTGTAACAGTAATTTTCCTTCCTTTAACAGTTGCTTCAACAAGTTTTGAGCCACCATCTCCTTTTCTCACCACAGCAGAGCTCCAAAACTCTTTAATTTGACTTTGGTAGATCACAAGATTCAAAGTTAGAGCGGTAGCGAGGCAGCACATCTTAAAACCATGCACCATGGACTTGAAATCACCGTGGGCTGCTCGTGGGTCAACCAAGAAGATAGCCAAGTTGTAACTGTTAGCAAACTTGAGTTCAGTCATTTTGATCTGCACTTAACCAAGCCAAGTGAGAAAACAATAGATTCAAACAATTAAGTATAGGTTTTACTTCTTAAACAATTTAATTAGGCTTTTAATGTTGATTAAGTGTTCAAAACAAGAATTTATGTTCAAAATTTGGGTTTACGGTCAAAGATGGTGTGTACGGCCGTAAACGGGTTTACGACCGTAAACCCTTCAATGGTCGTAAACGACTCAAGAGTCGTAAATGCCGAACAGTTCAAATTCTTCGATTAAACCCTTGATTCATGGTCGTTTTTTTGTTATATTATGATTTTGGTGATCGCAATGAGCATACCTATAAGAGTAAACAAGCAATTTCGAGTTAAAAACACAGATTTAGATGGATCGATTTAACAGTGATGAGAGGATTCGGGAGGGGTTTATGGCCGCACACTCAGAAATGAGGGAAAGAAGAGTTTACAACCGTTATCACCTTCCTTTTATACATGGACCATACCCGGTCCATCCATTTGGGCTGCAACCCAAGATGTCTCAAAAATTAAGCCCAATACTCAAAAAAATTTAAAAATAATGCATTTTGAGAACTATAAAAATAAAATAAAATAAAATCTAAGACTTTTAAACTAAACTAATTTATTTATTTTTTTCTGATTTTCTTAGCAAAATAAAAATAAAATTTAAAATTAAAATTAAAATTGAAATTAAAATGAATTAACACTAATTTCTCATTTACCAATGCTAATAATATTTTTATGAGATTGGGATCAAAGTTGTTAGACAGCCCAAATCCGTTTATCGGTACCTCTACCTTCATGTCTAGATCTGGCCGATCGCCAGTATTGTGGTCCACTTAAAGACGAAAGATTGTGACAAATTTTTGACATACTACAAATGACAAGGCATTGTGACCTTATGTTTCTAGATAAAATTTCTAAGGACCATTTATTTGACGACGACCAAGGATATTGTTGTCCACCTAAATTGAGCAGCGAGATCTACAGACAACCTAGTGATTGTTCAGTTTTAGATGTACTAGAACATGTTTCCCGCTTCCTGATATACCCCAATAATCAGGGACTTCCAAAATACTCCTTACTTTAGGTGAGCAGAGAATTATTATGGGAGAAGTCAGATTTGGAATGCATATGTTGTACACCAAGGTCGGATCTCTTCCAATCTCGCAGAGGGTGAAACATATGACTAACCAGATTTAGAGGGATTGAGAAGTAGAATGGTGCATATACTGTGTACCAGGTCGGATGTATTTCAATCACGCAAAGGAGACAGCATATGGCTAACAGACAGGAAGAATTGCATAAATAAAAGATGCAGAGAAATAGAATTGCATATGTTGCAGTCCAGGTCAGATGAATTTCAATCACGTAGAGGAGGCAACATATGACTAACAGAAAGAAAGCAAGAAAATAACCTTCTACGGACCTAATTTATCGGAATTCCCCAGTCGCCCCGTCAATACCGGAATTAAGAACAAAGTCCGTACATCGAGGAAGAGTTAAACCACGGTTCTAGATACAGATTGCTTTAGTGTGACCGGTGGATTTTCATGTATATCTCCCTGCTCAATCTACCCAAGCGTCATATTGTCAGGCTAAATAGAACTATCTAAGTTAAGATTTGTCAAGTCTCTAGATTCCTTAAGTTCATCTATACCTAGTCAAGTCCATTTAAATCTATCGTGCCTACTAGCGCATCGAACACAGAGCTAGACAATTCAACTTTGGTACATTACACAGATTCAAATTGCCTGTTATCACATGAATATATCACTTCCCATCACAACACTTACAAAAATGAAACTGTTTTTGGATTTTTTTTAATTTTCTAATTTTTGTTTGGTTTTTGTTTATTTCTCCCCCTAAATTTGTGCATGGGAGAGAATGAAAATTGAATGCGCAAATTTAAACTAACCTAAAACAAAAATTAGTCCTCAAAGCGTATCATTTTCAAAAATCCCACAAGCACATCGAATCGAGCTTTGTTGAACGGTTTTGTGAACAAATCCGCCACATTATTAGCAGTGGAAACCTGTTCCAACCGAATGAGCGAACACTCATAACAGTCTCTGATAAAATGCACTTTGATGTCAATGTGCTTGGTTTTCGAGTGTTGGACAAGATTTTTAGCAATCTGAATTGCAGCTTCATTATCGCAAAAAATAGGGGTTTCTAGAAAATTCAAACCGTAATTCAACAGCTGATGTTGGATCCATATGGCTTGAGAACAACATGCAGAAGCAACAACATATTTTGCCTCCGCCGTTGACGTTGAGACTGTATGCTGTTTCTTGCATTGCCATGACATCAACCGATCTCCCAGAAACTGACATCGGCCAAACGTTGATTTCCTGTCAAGCTCACAGCCTCTGTAATTACTGTCAGCAAAAGCATATAAATCAAATTCATAATTTTTCGGGTACGAAAGACCCAAATTTGGGCTGCCTTTGAGATACCGAAAAATTCTTTTGACAGCAATAAGATGTGAAAGTTTAGGATTAGCCTGGTAACGTGCGTATTGACAAACCGCGAACATAATGTCTGGCCTGATCGCGGTCAAATACATCAGCGACCCGATCATCGATCTGTATTCAGCCTGATCTATGGATGCGCCTTCAGGATCAGGAGTCAACAGGGGTCGCTCGGCCATTCACATTAAGGCAGGTTTTGAGTCTTTGAACCCGAACTTCTCTACCATATCATACTTGGCTTGATGGATCAGGATTCCGGTTGAATCTTGCTTGACCTGAAGCCCCAAAAACATGGTAATCTCCCCCAGAGAACTCATCTCGAACCTCTTCTTCATCATTCATTCGAACTCCTTGCACAACTGTAAACTAGTTGACCCGAATATAATGTCATTGACATATATTTGCACCAGAATCTGATCAGCACCAACATGCTTAGTGAATAGGGTTTGATCGATTGTTCCCCGTATATATCCATACTCGAGCAAGTGCTTCGTAAGAGTTGCATACCACACCCTTTGAGCTTGATGTAACCCGTATAAAGCCTTGTCTAACTTGTAGACGTGATTTGGAAACTTTGAGTTGACAAACCCAGGAGGTTGATCAACGTAGATTTTGTTCCTTCACAGCGTCGTACAAGAAGGCAGTCTTGACGTCCATCTGGTAAACCATGAAGTTCATGTAAGAAGCATATGCGAGGAAAATGCGAATAGCCTCCAAGCGAGCAACCGGTGCATAAACTTTGGTGTAGTCTAGACCCTCTATTTTACGAAATCCAAGGACAACCAATCGCGCCTTTTTACGCACAATAACCCCTGAATCATCTTGCTTGTTTCGATAAACCCAGCGCGTGTCGAGTGACTTCTTGCCCTTAGGTAATTCAACCAACTTCCAAAACCCCAGCTTTTCAAATTGATTCAACTCTTCATGCATAGCATCCACCCAGCTTGGCTCATTCAAAGCCATTTCGATGTTCTTTGGCTCTATTTGAGAGATGAAGCAAGAGTAGAGACATGTATTTACATCTCCACTCTGACTTCGCGTTCGAACACCGTTGCCCAGCTGACCGATGACGTTTTCGATAGGGTGATCGCGTTGAATTCTGGAATGAAGCTCCTGTCTGATGTCATTGAGCGTTACGGGAAGGTTGTGAATTTTGACAAATCCATCATCTGCTGAATGATCCACCTCAGATGGTCTGGAATCGTGGGAGGGGCTTGCCACGAACTCATTAGCAATCGGTTCGGGAAAGAGAAGTTCCATAAATGTTTGAGTAACCGCGGAAGAATCTCTAGACATGAACTCTCTTTCATCAGGAGTAAGAGGAGTGGCATCAGCATCTGGATTGGTTTAATAACTCGAAGAATCTGACGAATCGCTTGGAACAGATGCATCCACTTTAGGAGTCATAGAGGACACCACCAACGGTTTGTAAACAACTTCTTCGTCTTCATCTTCAATCACAGTCTTCAAACCGGAGCTGGAACCAGACAAATCATCTGAAAACACATTGAACAATTTGAATAAAGATGTGTAGTCAAACAACCAATCTGGACCGACTCTGGCATCCGTCTCGTTCTCCTCCAACCAGCGCACGTCGAAGGATTCTAAGATTTGCTTTGTCTTTTTATTGTAGACCATGTACGTCGTGCGAGCAGCATACCCCACAAAGTAACAATCATCAGCCTTGGCGTTGAATTTGGGGTTGGATTCCAGATGAAGGAGGGTGCAACGACAGCCAAAAGATACGGAAGTGACTAACAGATGGCTTGTGACCGTAGAGAATTTCGTATGGAGTGTTCATATGAGCTTTTCTGATCAGAACACGATTTTGAACATAACATGCCGTGTTGATCGCCTCGGCCCAAAAGAAAACCGAAAGTTTTGAGTCACATAACATCGTCCTTGCAGCGTCTTATAGTGTTTTGTTCCGCCGCTCAACAACACCATTTTGATGTGGTGTGCGAACGACACTGTATTGATGCACTATCCCTTTTTCCGCACAAAAATGATCGAGAACATCATTCTTGAATTCCGTCCCGTTGTCAGTTCTGAGCGCCTTCACCCGGTGGTTGGTCTGGTTTTCTATCATCACAATAAACTTCTTAATCGGGTCAGCAACCCCAGCCTTATTGGACAAAAAGAAGACCCACATGAACCGCGAGAAATCATCGATCACAACCAGATAATATGAATTTCTGTTGATGCTGAGGACGTTGACCGAACCAAATAAGTCCATATGCAACAACTGGAGCACTTGGTTGATTAAATTGACCTGTTTAGGCAGGTGTAGCTTTCTGTGATGCTTTCCTTGTGCGCATGCCACACATTTTTCAAACGTGATGAAATCCTTGACAGGAAGCCCGCGCACTATGTCATTCTTTGCAAGTCAATTCAAGTTCTTTGCGTTAGCATGTCCGAGTCTTCGATGCCACAACATATCATTGTGCTCGGAAACCTTTGAGAAAAGGCAAGTGACTTGTTCAGGAAGATTGTTGTTCATGTTAATGATATATGCATTTACATCCCGTTTTGATTTCACAAGAATCCATTCATCTGGAATGACAATGCCTGGCTTCAAAATTAGACATTCTTTATCGATGAAATGCGTTGAATCGCCCTTGTCACAAATTTGAGAGACGCTTAACAAACTGTGCTTTAACTCGGGTGCATAGTTGACATTCCCAAAGCTCAGCACTCCATTAGAAACTGTTCCCCTTTGAGTGATCTTTCCGCCATCCCCTCCCACAAAGGAAACATATCCCCCATTAAAATTTTGAATATTGTGCAACTGGGAAATGTCTCCTGTCATGTGCCTGGAACAAACCACTGTCGACATACCACAGTCTGGCTTAGTGAAAACCTATTTGTTCGTTTTAAGACCAACCCTTTCCTTATCATTATGAACTTTCCGATCATCATCACGAAGACGAGATCTTAAGGACTGTCTCGTTAGAGACCTTCCTCGAGACTCATTTTCTCTTCTCGGTGTAGAAAAATGAACAAATGCTCTATTAGGGCAATTTCGAGCAATGTGGCCGGCAGTACCACAGTTAAAACATATTTGCTTTTTATCTTTACAACTGGTACCACCTTTGTCAGATTTTGTGTCCTTTTTGTCTTTTCTAACTGTCCCACACGTGCAAGTGCAGGAGTCAGATTGTGTGACAGGTGTAGAAGGTGTGGATGTGCTAGTGTCAGATTCAACAAATTTAATAAAGACAACACCACATTTATCAGAAACATTAGAGTTTGACACCTAATCATAATCAAATCAGTTTGAACAGACACAGACTTATCACTATTTAAAATAGGAACACCAAATTTTGACACAAAATTATTTTCAGACACTTTCTCTCCAGCCTCTTGCTTTTCCTGACTTAAAGATGAATCTGCGCAGGAAGTAGAAATGTTAGTATCTAATTTCCTAGCACTACATCTTGTCGCCTGTTCAGCAACTGATTTACCATATACCATGAATGGTTCTCGGTCTATTTCAGCTTGAGTTAATGGAGTGTTAATATAAGTGTGATTGAATGGGGGAGGGAAACTCTCATAACCTATTCCTACTTGCTTCTGATCCTTCCATTTCATTTTTTTTTCAATTATTGTTGCCACTCTCTCACTTGACGCATCAAATTTTTTAAAGTTAAAATCGGCATTTGCAAAACGGGTCTTCAATGTGTCAAGTCCAGCAGTGACAACAGCAAGTTGTTTCTTTATGTAATTGTAATTTTCACATTTGTTGCTGTAATCTTCCTGCAACTTTCTAAAATCGCTAGTCTTGGCCTCTAATTTCTCTTTTAAGGGCCTCTGGTCTATCTTAAGTTCACACTTCTCATATTTTAAGTCCTCGTTCTCTCTCTTTATTAACTCGATTTGATCACGTAAAAATTGACAGTTTTAATACAAGATTGAGAATAAGAATTTTCACTGACCTCTGGCTTTGCAGGCTCTAGGGTACTTTGAACCATGAATGCAAATTGTAGTTCCATCATCTCAGCCTCTGGGTCTATCTCAACTTCTCCTTCCGCAGTGTCGTTGATCTGGGCAAGATGCGCATTTTCAGGTCCTGAGATGCTCAAGGCCTGAATTTGGTCGTCCCAATCAAACGATTGAGCCACCACTGCAAGATTCGCGGTCTGATTATTGATGGTAGCTCCCCTGCTGCTACCCACTGGCACCATCGTTCGTTTGTTGTTCTCCCTCCTGTCAGGCTTTGGGCAGTCTCTGGCAAACTGGCCAGGTTCATGGCAGTTGAAGCATCGGAGTTTGCCTTTGTTGAAACCCACCTTCTTTTCAGCATTCATTCCCCAATTATTTTTGTCTGTCTTCTTGGAGAACTGTTTATCCCTGAACACCGCCATAGCAATTTTCCATGTGATGTCCATCTCCTCAACATCTTCGGGATGAATTTGATCCAAATCAGCGAAAGATAGTTGAGGAGGTAGCTCTCCAGCCACGAAGGCATTGTAGCAGTTGACAAGACCGGTAGCAAGAGCCAAGTTTTCTTCATTTTCTTTGGGTGCAGGAGCTAGAACTGATGCTTTTGAAGAGGAAGCAACTTGTGGATAAGATACTGAAGGTTGAACACTTTGCATGGATGGAGTGGTATATGATGATGGTTGAGGAGCAACAAAAGGTTGAACTTGTGGGGTAGCAAACATTTGACCTTGTGGTTGTGAAATAGTGAAAGCTTGACTTTGAGGAGTGGTAAAGGATGATAAAGTATTGTTTGTAGAAATTCTGAGATTTGTAGTTGAGTATGAATTCACATGATTTATCTCTCTCTGTCTGTCATCAAGATCACATGCTTTGATGATGGCCATGGTTTCAGCCAGACTAAGTCGGTTAAGATATTTTGTTTTCTTGATGACAACAACATTCATATCCCATGCCTTTGGAAGAGAATTAAATAGTTTCTTGTTGATTTCAAATCTTTGCACTGAGATCCCAGCCGAACTCATTTCTGTGGTCAATGTGATGAATCGTTGAAGTTGAGCTTCCAGGGTTTCTCCAAGAATGTGGTTGAACATATTGAACTTTTGTCTCAGCATATCCTGGCGACTTTGTTTCATGTCCTCATTGCCTTCATAAACCTCGATTAGTGCCTCCCATAGAGCTTTTGCATAAGTATACTCTCAGAAACCCTGATCAATCTTTGGTGAAAGAGCCATAGTGAGTGTGTCAAGTGCTTTCTCTTGTTGTTCAACTTTTTCAAAGTCTGCTTCAGTGTAATTATCAATATCTTTGTCAATGACATCTCCATTTTTGAGTGTTGTGGTGATCTGGACTGGTCCTTTCAGAATACTTCTCTAAATCTTGAAGTCCTTCATTTTGATATATTTTTCCATCCGATATTTCCATTCCGGGAAACCTTCAGTAGATAACAGACGAGGAATACGTGTGGTTGTTCCCATTATGGAATCCAGTTCATGATGAATTGTTGAGTTTTGTGAATCCATTTTTTTTAATTTTCTTGATTAAATGAAAGGAACTTGAAATCAAAGAGTTAGAGCAATATAAGTGTTTACGGCCGGAATCTGTTTACGGCTATACACTCAATTCACGGTCAACTGTTTACAGTCAAACAATACTTTATGGTCCAAGATGTGTTTACGGTCAACACTTGATGAATGGTTCACGGTCAAACAATCGATTACAGTCAAGAAAATGTTTACAGTTCTTGAATATGAATGGTTTACGGTTGAATCACGTGTTTACGGTCGTACTCCCTTCAATACAGCTAACCGTAAACTCCCTAAGTTTGATCAAAACGAGTTTTTTTGATCAGATTTCGATTTCATTAGCCTTGAAAACACGATCAGATGCAAAAACAGGCTTGAACATCGAAGAAAACAAAAACTCCTTCAACCGCAAACGTGACTTGAATTTGTTTTGACACTGGATCTGCTCTGATACCAATTGTAAAGTCCCAATCTAATGATCCAAACTAGTGATCAAAACAGTAAGCAATCAATAAGAACAAGAATGGAGTAGAAGAAGAAGATTATCAAGCAATGCACACGTCTATGACCGTAAACACCTCTAAATATGTCTACAGACTCTGACACACTCTGACACTATTTATAGGAACGGACTGGCCGTGAACAGGGTTCACGGCTGAACACGCGTTCACGGCCGTAAACCCGTTCACGACCGTGAATACCAACACAACCGTAAACAACACCAAAATATACAATACAAGACCAAGACTCTATTAAGACTTATACAAATAGTTGCCTAGCCCAAACCACTTAAGTTGTGACCTATCAATCTGGACCCCTCTAAAATCAAGGCAATTGAGAACTGGAAAGCGCCAAGGATACCGACGGAAATCCGCCAGTTCTTAGGCCTTGTTGGCTACTACAGGAGGTTAATACAAAAATTTTCCAAGATCGCAAAGCCACTCACTACCTTGACTCAGAAAGGAGTGACCTTCAACTGGGAAAATAAACAATAAACGTCCTTCCAAACACTAAAACATGCTTTATGTAGTGCCCCGATCTTGTCTCTTCCAGAAGGAACAGAGGACTTTGTGGTTTATTGCGATGCGTCCAAGAAAGGTCTAGGTTGTGTGCTCATGCAACGAGGAAAGGTTGTTGCTTACGCCTGAAGACAACTTAAGACCCACGAGGTCAACTACACCACATATGACCTCGAATTGGGAGCAATAGTGTTTTCCCTGAAGATCTGGAGACACTACCTTTATGGTACAAAGTGTACGATCTTCACTAACCATAAGAGTCTCCAGCACATTCTCAATCAGAAGGAACTCAACATGAGGCAACGACGATGGGTAGAACTACTAAATGACTACAAATGCGAAATTCGTTATCATTCGGGAAAAGCCAACGTAGTAGCGGATGCCCTAAGTCGAAAAGAATACACGGGTCGTCGAGTAAAATCTCTGACCATAACAATCTATTCGCACCTGTCCGCGCAGATCAATGTGGCGCATCTTAAGTCTTTGAGACCTGAGAATGTCGCCAGTGAAGCCTTGCGAGGAATGGATAAAAACCTTGAGGTCAAGAGTGACGGGGCTTATTATCTCCTGAATCGAATTTGGACACCGAAATTTGGTGGGCACAGAGACGTTATCATCAGCGAGGCTCACAAGACCAAACACTCCATTCATCCCGAGTCTGATAAGATGTATCTAGACCTCAAGAAACTCTATTGGTGGCCAAACATGAAGGCAGAAATCGCTACCTATGTGGGTAAGTGCTTGACTTGTGCCAAAGTTAATGTAGAATACAAGAAGCCCTCAGGTTTACTACAGCAACCGGATATACCCGAGTGGAAGTGGGAGCAGATAACCATGGACTTCATAACTAAATTTCCCATGACAACTGGTGGACTCGACACCATATGGGTGATTGTCAATAGGTTAACCAAATCCGCGCACTTCATGCCAATAAAAGAGACAGACAAGATAGAAAAACTAACAAGGACGTACATCAAGGAGATTGTACGAGTGCATGGTGTGCCAATATCCATTGTCTCGGATAGAGACAACAGGTTTGCCTTGCGATTCTGGAAAAGGCTACAAAAGTCTTTGGGAACCCGGATTGACATGCGTACAACCTGTCATCAACAAACCGATGGGCAGAGTGAAAGAAATATTCAAACATTAATAGATATGTTGAGAGCTTGTTTGATCGAATTCGATAAATCTTGGGATACCCACTTACCCCTCATCGAGTTCTCATACAACAATAGTTATCACACTAGCATTAAAGTTGCTCCATTTGAAGCCTTCTATGGGCGCAAGTGCAGATCACCTCTGTGCTGGGCTGAGGTGGGTGAGACTCAGATAGTAAGAGGGCAAGTACCTAACATCACTATCACCGGCCCAAAGATCATACAAGAAACAACGGAGAAGATCGTTCAAATTTGTGAACGACTAAAAACATCTCGGGACCGAAAAAAGTGTTATGCGGATAAAAGATGAAAACCCTTGGAGTTCCAGGTTGGTGACCACGTTCTATTGAAGGTCTCACCCTGGAAGGGAATGATACGTTTTGTAAAACATGGGAAACTGAATCCAAGGTATATCGGGCCAATCGAGATCCTCGCCAGGATCGGCCCGGTGGCTTACAGACTTCAACTACTACAGGAACTTAGTAACGTGCACCCCACCTTCCACGTGTCCAACTTGAAGATATGTATGTCCGATGAGACTCTTGTCATTCCACTTGGCGAAATTGAAGTGAACGAGAGTCTCTACTTCATCGAGAAACTTGTAGAAATCATGGACAGGGAAGTCAAGAGAAGAAAGCAAAGCCACATACCCATAGTGAAGGTCTGTTGGAATGCCAAGCGAGGACCTGAATTTACTTGGAAACGCGAGGATCGGATGAAACAAAAATACCCACATCTTTTCCCCAACCCTTGAGTACCCACTCAAAATACTAATTTCGGGACGATTCTAACAGGGGGATGATGTGACAACTTTCGATTTTGGGTCAACCAAAGTCAACAAAGTCAACGAGTCAACCAAGTCAACTCTACTTGTATTATGAATTTAGGGTAAATGTTGCGTTTCCTAATGTTCCTAAAGTACAACTTACAATTTTAATACAAAGTATCACTCGGGATTGCCAACTGTAAAATAAAAACCCTAATTTGGGTTAGTAACGTAACAACTTGATAATTCAGCTATATATTATTTGGGAATAAATAATATTCGTAAAACAAAGGTAGTGGAGTTCATAAACCTAACACTATGTGGTAAATTCATGACAAAGGCTACAAACAAAACTTTTTGGTGAATTCGTCACCAAATACGACGGAGTCTATACCCGTCTAAACGGCAAAGTTTAACGAAACAAACTTGAAAATACGACCTAACTATTCATATAGCGTATTATTAATTTATCACAATATTTGTTATAATAATTTATATTTTTCTAATTCAAATTAATTATTTATACATACTTAATACCTTACTTTCTATCAAAAACCCACCATTTTTTTTATAAAACCCCAACTTTTTATAAAAATGGCTAGTTTTTATATAAAAATGACTAGCTTTGACTTTTAGGGGTTATAGAACCCAAATATGACACCATGGTCCCCTCTTCCCCCAAGAAGTCCCATCCCCCACTCTTACCCATGCATGCCCACCATTACCATCCCTCATAACTCCCCCCACCCACCCCACCCACTCTCTTTGCCCTTTCCTTCAAATTCACAGCCAAAAAGGGTCTTTTCCCTTTCTCATTTTCTTCATTTCAAACTTCTTCTCCAAGTTTAAGCTCTCAACCTTCAACCCTAATTTCTTCTAAGTTGATTCTTGAACTTTTAGTAAGTACTTTCTTCATCTCCTAGTGATTCTACACACATCTATGCTAGTTTCAATCCATTTACATACATATCATGGGTTACTATTCATAGGATCTTCAAATCTTCAAAGTGTTCTTCAAGTGTTCTTGACTTGAATCTTTCCATCTACAACTTTCTTTCATCAAGAAAACACCCATAAGGTGAGTTCATACCCCTACATTTTTGAGTTTTCTTAGTTTTTGGGGGAGAATACAAGTAAAATACTAGTAAACAAGTATAATATAGAAGTTGTTATAAATACTTGCTTATATGTTGTGTAAAAGTGCTAAATACATGAAATAATGTTATTATCAAACTTTATGAAATTTTATATGCAAAAGTTTGTTTAGAATACAAAAATGTGAAAAACAAGTATAAACATGCTAGATGTTCTTATGAGAAAGTCATAAGCTCAAAACCATAAAAACTAGGGTTTTTATGAACACAATATGGATGATCTAGCAAAAATGGTTATAACCAAGTTATTACACCATTTTTGTGAGATCAAAACCAAAATGTGTTATTTTAGATACATGTCTTGAAACTAGTCAAAAATACCAAGTTTTTAGTTTTACAAAAAGAAAACTCCAAAAATCAATTATTTTATGTAAACATGGGTTTTCTAGCAAAAAAGGTCATAACTAGGTTATAGAACCATTTTTGCGGGTTTTGACCAAAAATATGTTTTTTAAAACATATAAAGTTAACTTGACCTAAAAATCACAAAAAGGTAAAAATAAGTTTTACGTAACAATATTTTCGTTATTTGCCATTTGTGACGTTAAAATTCAAAAACTACAAAAATGGACATTTTAGTACTAAAAACCCACTTATTTGTGTTAGATGTAAGATACTTGTTATTTAGGAATATCTAAGTATACTAACCCCTATATATATATATATATATATATATATATATATATATATATATATATATATATATATATATATATATATATATATATATATATATATATATAGGGGTATGAAAACCAAATATTATAATAACTATATAAGTATAGTTTATGAACCTTTAACACTTTTGTAACATGTTGAGCAAAGTGTAATATTATATAAAATACATATACAATTATTTTATACTATTTTATTATCATGGAAAAGTGATAATTACACATACAAAAGTTTTCATTTCAAAAAATTACGTAAACTCGTAGAATCAATTTTGTGAGACAAAGTCTTCACCGTACCTATCAGGGTACCTGCAAAAGTCTTGTATTATAACCAGAGTCTCACGTAAGAGAGCGTGATACTTGTGTATAGATCTATACGAGACTGACAATCCTGCACCCTAGCTGTTAGCTACAGTTAGAACGGCAGGTCTCGGGTGACAAATGTCATAAGATATTGACGCCTGAAGAACGTCGCGACAGACCATCTATGTCATTAGTATGGTTATAAAAACTCACATTGGGAAACAACGATACATTTAGTTTACGGGAAACATTCAAACGGTTTTATATAAATTAAAACTGCATATTACTCTTTTAAGTATGGAAAATACTTGTACATTTCGGTTTTAGGGTTCTAAGACTACAACTAGTTTTTAAGGAAAATATTGGATTTTTTCTGGAACGAACACTATCATTTTACAAGGAAAGGCTTACAATTCATCATATAAACTCTTATGAACTCACCAACTTAATTGTTGAAACTTTTTCAAACCACTTGTATTCTCAGTTAATCACTAAAACATGTAACAAAAGCCTTTAAGGATGGGACGCTAAGGCGTCAGACAAATCTTTTTACTATCATTTTGTAATTGATCTTGAAACATGTAACTCTTACAAGAATGTAACATTTTCAATTATATTTATGATGGTTGTGTTGCTTTGGTTACTATTATGCATTTTGTTATGATACAATACAAAAAAAGTCATCCACCCCCGGACGTTTCCGCCAACCTGGTTTGGGGGTGTGACATCTTGGAATCGATTTCATCATCTCGTATTTTAAGATTTGGTGTTGCAGGTGTGTTGTCTCCTTCTTCTCTAAATGTTGATGTTGGATTTAGTCGTAAAAAGGAGTTATGCTAGGTCTCGCTGGAAAGGAAGAGATGTTGGTTGTCGGGGTGGGTGAAAAAGAGGGAGAAAACTAGAGAAAGGGAAGGGGGGGGGTGTTGGAGATATTTTTTCTTCTTTTTAATTTAAAAGTGATAAACAAATAAAAAAATTTTAAAAAAATTGTTAAGGGCATAATAGTCTTTTTATGTCAGAAAGGACAGATTGTGCAATTTTAAACAAACGAGGAACACTCCAAGTTAATTTTGAAAATAATGAGTAAACGTGTTTTTTGGCACCTGCACGAGGGACAAATAGTGTAATTTACCCTATATAAGAAGGAGAATCACGCTAAAGACAATAATTTTGATGAAAAATTCGATTTTACCGTGTTAATTTTTCTTACAATTACGATATTATGTTTTCACAAAGTTTCAATTTTGACACTATATTTTCTAATTTGTTTCAATGTTAACCACTTGATCGGTCAACCCAATTACCAACTAACATAGTATGGTGGCATATCATTTTTTGATGATGAGGTGCTGGCATAACATTGATATGACAAATTTAAGTGGCATTATTTTCTAAGTGTCACAATTGAAAATAAAAATAAAACATAGTGTCTCGCTTCAGTCGTCCCTCTTTTTAGGTGTGACATATTTTCTTTTTACTAAATGTTTATTGACAATTGTAATAAACTGATATGATGATTGTTTAATATTTTCGGTTGTTGTTTGTTGGTTTCGACGGTTTAACAGATTCAAGCCTACAATATTGGTTGCGGCTATTTGGAATCGTGAAATCGATGCCATAGAATCCGAAATTAACGTAATTTGCTTTTCCCCTTTTCTTTTTCTTGATTGATCGAATTTTCTTTTTAATTTATTTAAATGGTTGCTTCATAGAAGTAATTTACTTATTTGGGGTAAACGAGTCTTCCCTCTTTTGCTTAGCTTATGACTTTCGTTTCAAATTATTAGTTGCGTTTAAGTATGTGTATATTTACAGGCCCTCATGAGGAAGAACAATGAGACAGTGGGCCTGAAAGATGAAGCCGTTTGATGATTCACAAGTATTAAAGTGTTTTTTAAAGTTTCTCTTATCCAAATCTAAATTGTTAGTAAATAGCCTAATGGTATTTTTTAAAAATCTAAATATCCATGGAACTGTTTGTTTTCAAAAATTATAGTAATTTGCTCAAGGGTTCAATGTTTCTCATGAGAAGTGACACTGGCTAAGTGTGTGGTTTGATTTGAAAGCATGCCTCTTCAACTTGTACTTTGTGATGATCATGGTAATTTGATTATCAATGAAGTGATTATTATAACACTAGCCGTTTACCCGCGCCAAGCGACGGGTGCGAATAATTTGTTTTAAAACTAATTTGTAGAAACAATTAATTATTTTACGCAAATAGTTAAAACATCTAAACAATTATCAATAAGAATCATGGTAGCATAAACGAAATCAATAATAATTAAAAATGAAAATTTGAGATTATTTATAAATGTTCATGAACATAAGATTGATTGTGTTTATACACCACATTTGATGTATAAACTTCTCTATCGTTGAATTGTTTGTCAGACTTCACTAATACTTTTGTATCGACACTCGCAAATCAACATACGACAATATTTTCGACCGGTGATTAATTCATTCCGGTAAATAGTTATTTGCGGCTATCAGATCAAACCATAAAAACCACTAAGTATTTAACCAAGTTCCAAAATATTGATAATTAAATAAATATAATTTATAAATCTTTTTTATTCTAATAAAAGTTTTTCATTAATTTTTAATATTTTATAAGGTTTGAAGATTTTTTAGTGACAAATATTACACATGTCATCATTTAATTTGGTAGGAGGATTTGTAGGAACAAAAGTAGGAGGATATTTAATTTCTCATAATTATATTACCATATCATTTTTATCTCGTCAACTGTTATTTATTTGCATTTAATTAGTATTGCTTGTGGATTAATAAACATTAGTTAAAAATTTTAATTTGGTTTTGTTTATTTAAATTTTAGATTTTGCTTTAGTCTTTAGGCTATGTGGATAAATTATGTAAAATAATTATTTTTTAATTATAAATTAAAGTTTACAATATAAACTTCGATTAAATTACCTTCTTTTTATATATTTCCATGAAATGTAAACAAAATTACTTTAGTTTTGGGTAATTAAAACCTCATAGTACCAATCCATATTATTTTAGAGTTTTATAAGGTTGCTATTAATTATGTTTCTTTTCATGAAATTAACTTATTCACCCTAATTCAATTTTAAAAGTCGGGTGTTTACTTAATCTCGTTGAAACTTTTAAACAAAAGTCACCACGTAGACTCTTTCATTATAAAACTCTTTAACTTGGTATGCAAAAATACATCAAACATAAATCCAAAGGTTACATACTC
Organism: Lactuca virosa; assembly: GCF_052849685.1. Classification (NCBI taxonomy): domain Eukaryota; kingdom Viridiplantae; phylum Streptophyta; class Magnoliopsida; order Asterales; family Asteraceae; genus Lactuca; species Lactuca virosa. The sequence goes on from NC_136428.1 coordinate 224,018,186, forward strand.
TCTTGGTAGAAATATTATATGATCCAAGCTTTACGGTGTTAATAATAATCATCTGAAAATTTTGAATAAAAAGTATTCAATAAGTGATCTAATATAAATCCTATTCCACAAAAAATAAGTTTACTTTCAAATCTTCCACAATTAAGCTCTAGCATCACATACATCGTGCTGTATTTTCCAGACAGCCAAAAATTCATCAATTTCACCTCTGATGTTAGGAACACTTTTAATTGTTTTTACAAAGGCTTGGCCAATCAAATTTTGCTCCACTTCATTTGCCCTCCCAATAATATATATTAATCCTAAAGTCAATACATTGTTTTTGTCAAAGTAATTAGTTGTTGGGTAAACACATCTCTATGGGAAGTACATAAAAAAAAGTAAATACAAACCATGCTTGTACACGAATCATATTATCACAATATGAAGAATCAAACAAATGAGGTTATAAAAACTCCACAACTGCAATTTCAAGGACCATTGGAAAAGCCATTGGTAGATTGTGACAGAAGTGCAGAAAAATAAACCTTATATAGCAAAATCAACAACTCGAGGATTCATCAAACATGTTGTGGCAGAAATCAAAAAAAGAAAAAGTGAGGACTCTAAAAAGCAATTTCAAGGGCTATTCGCAAAGTCATTGGTAGAGAGTGTGTATGTTGGGGGGTTGATGTTGTTTCCTTGATCTGTGTCTTTTTGGTAAGTTAAGTAGTTGCATGTGAGTTCATTAAGCTATATCTTGTAGATCCGCGACAACCAGAGTGTAGATTCAAAGTAGAATGTCCTAATTGGATAGATTTTATTCAATGTACAAAATATTAATAAGATAAATGATCACATACCTCATCAGATAAATGATTACATACCTCATCAGGTGTCTTAACTAATCACAATTTTCTAAAATTTTCATCGGGAAGATTTAAAAGACAATGATGCTTCATTATATATGTGGTTGTTGCAATGTATTTTGATTTATTTGTGTATTACACTGTACTTCCAATTTTTTTCTTAATAAGCCTTTGTACATCAATAATCTACCCAATATAAATATAGCATTGTACTTTCATTTTTCCTTGTATGTCATTTCTATAATTGGTAAATGTTTCAAGTACAAAGTTGTAATAGATATTACAGAATGTAGGATGGAACATTGAAAGCATATTGTTATTTCCAAAACGAAATGGAAGTACGATGCTATAGTACACATATAACGGAAAGTAAGATGTTATAAATGAAATACACATAAATGAAAAGTTAATTTCTTTTTTCGAGTAAATTACATTTTGGTCCTCGATTTTTACAATTTTGGTCCCAAAACGTTTTGTACAATTTTTCTAAGCTAATAGCCTAGTTGTTAAGACTTTTAAAACGACCATTTTGCCCTTGGATAGTGGGAAAAGTACACTACAAAAAGTAAATTTGTAAATAGCTCTTGTCCTTTGATTTTGTTATAAACTTTCAAAAAAGAAGAGCACATCTGTGATTTATAAATTTTTATTCAAGGACATGCAAAAATTACAAAGTTAGTCCTTGTCGTTATTGTTTTTTAGTTTTGGTCCAAGGGCAAACTGGTCATTATCAAATTTTGACAGCTAGACTATTAATTTCAACCCTTAATGTCAAACTAAATCAACACTTGAAAAATTATAAAGATAACTATGGTGGAATAGACAAATACCACCAACTATATCAGATGTGAGGGTTAATCAACTGTTAACCATGTCATTTTGATAGAGGTTCATCACCTGATCAGGTGTGCCAGATTTAACATTATTATAAATTAATACTCACGCTCACAAAAATTTGTTTCCCTACAAAACCAAGACACAAAATTAAGCTTTCAGTCGTTCCATTTATCCCTTGTTGTAAACATGTTTACTGGAATATTATTTTAGGAGACAAAGAGGAAGAGAAAGAGAGACAAATAGCAATACGTTTCTGGTATAACATTCTTGGAGTGCCTTGCCTTTTCACAAATTGCCTATATTACAGAGCACATAATAGTAAGAAATGAAATCCCTTTTATGATCAATTTTATACTTTTGATCAATCAATTGATTTCATGATTTTTACTCAAATGAGAGATCTGTCTGCAGCAAAAAAAACCCAAAAATACAAAATGCATTAACACTAAACTGCAAGGATTAAAATCTAATTGCATACAAACATATTTTGTATATTTAGCTAAAAAAGAAAATTTCGATCAACTGTAACAACTAAGAAGTTTCAATTTAGCCTAATCATGAAAACTATGTAAAGTGATAAGATAAGAAAATGAATATGTTGTTGAGTATTGTGTTACCTATATGAGGGAAAATTGGACTCGTGGGCTAGAATCTACGTGAAGTGGTCATGATTGCTCGTCATATATCACCTCGAATATTTAAGTTAATAAGCAATTATTGGTCAAAAGGATACAACTAAGTGGGATGATAGTAAGAAAAATCTTATAACTTGGTTCACGGGATATGTTTGGAGCATCTCATTAAACCCCAACAACCAAAAAATATGGAGATAATGAAATAAACACATTATTTGGTACCTCAAAGACAAAGTGAAAATCCTAATAGAAAAACACAACTTACCAGATCATCAAGATGACGCTTGTAGGGTTCGTGGTGGTGTGTGTATTCATCTGGAGAGAAACAAAATATATTTCTAGGGTTCCTGCTGTGTATTCATCAAGAGAAGGAAACATAAACATGCGTGTGCATAGATCGATGGATATTACAATTAAAAAGGATTCCTTTTTAAAGTGGTCAACTTATCCATCGATCCTAGGCACTAAACTGAAGCAGAAAATCAAAACGTGGGCATGAAATAAATTAAACCGAAAATCCAAAACGAAACAAACACTCAAAATTTGGTTTACCTGAAAAATAAAGCAATAGAACCTGTTATGTGACTTTCATCGATTCTATGGCGACGATAGACAGAGAAAGAAATGGTGAGTGATGGTGGTGGGTTTATCAGACGATGGAAGGTAGTCTGTTTGGCTGTTGGCAAAGCAGGAGGTACCCATCTAGACAAACAAAAAGTATAAAAGTATTGCATATTATTAAAAAAAGTTATGATTTTTATCCATAAAAAAAACAGAAAAAGTAATTAAAGATGATGTGTGTAGATGAATAACATATGTTACCTCCCACTACCAGTTATCATGATGAAAGGTTCAGTTCGCCACCTATGTAAAGTATCACCCTGCATTTGAGAAACCAAAAGTTACTCTTTCATTCAACATAATTTTTCTTTCAAATTCTAGAAACAAACATGGCACATGGCAAAACAAGTAATTAAGGAAAGTATGTGTACCTGAGCAAAGGAAAAGAGCCTCCAAACATACAAAATTTGAATTCGTCATTTGCTGGTCAACCCTGGAAGTCAAAATCGTAACATATTCCTTACCTGTGAAAGAATGAAATCGGGATTGATTTGAGCAGGTGTTCCTGCGAGTCAACCAGAAAAAAAGTCAAAATTGGTGTATTAGACCTGAATTGGTTTGATGGAAAAAAAATCAAAATTTTTAGTAATCTGGAATGGAATTGTTGCTTTGTTTGACCCCAATTTGAGTTTGTAGTTAACGAAGAACATGTGAAAGAAAGTAGAAGAAGAAATCAAGAAATAATCGAATCTGATAACCTCATATTTTGAGTGACGAATACAGTCAAACAAAAAAATTAAACACCAAAACCTAGCAATCGACCTTCGTTAACCAGAACCCGACAAAGAAACAGACAAAAAAAATTGGAAAAACCACTAACCGAAACCAAACTAAGACGAATTGCAGAAGAAATCGATGTAGGTTTCTGCCTGGGAGTGAGAAATCGATTACGATTCATGGTGTAGAGTCGGTGACTGTTGTGGTGACGCTTTCTTCTCGGTGAAGATGATGGCGGACGAAATATGCGATACGTAAAACTTTTCATGAAAGCAGGAAGAACAGATAGGTAGAAGATGTAATGGTGGTTGGGTGCGTTTAGGAAGAACTGATTTAGGGTTTTAGTGAGTAATTGGATCAGGTCTTCGGTGGGAGACGTTGGTGGAGATCTCTGCATCTTTGGTGGAGACAGTGAGAATTGGTTTGATGGCGGCTGTGTTTAGGAGATTAGGGTAAGGTCCTCGTGCAGTGAAATTTGTATCCCGTGTAATGTAATACGTATATGAGTTATTATATGTTTAATATTATTGTACCTGATGTAACACATGTTGTACCTCTTAATTTTCAAAAAATGGACAATATCTTTAATAATATAGTAAAGATAATGTGCTGTATGGCGCGAATGAAGGTAGTTTACCTTTTTAAAATTCTATTAAATTAACTTTCCATTGTTTTTGCTTTTCATGGTCACATGAAAATACTAAATATTAACTCTTTGGCAAACACTGTTTATGATTATGAGGATGATAGCCGTTTTTTTGGTTGATGAAAAATCATCATGGATCTATGTTATAGGATCAACAATAAAAAAGTATTTACAATTTATTAAAAAAAACATATGAATTATGTTTTCTAAAAGCAACTAATAATAAATCTATTGACTTTGAGGTCAAACTTTCACACTTCAAATGGGTAGTTTTAGTTATTAGAAAAGCAATATTCCTTTGTATTTGACATTGAATTCTAATACAACCACCATTGTTCATTTTTTTTCTCCATCTTATTGGAATTACATTTATTTGGTATTTAATAGGCCTGATAGTTTGTTACAAGTTTTTTGTAGGTACATATTTCAGTGTTTCAACACAATTACAGAAGACGACCCAAAACCATACGATCATCAAGGTAAAAGAAAGATCAAACAATGGAAGTTTTCTTTTTCCTTTTTTTATCGTTCATTCTTCTGTTTATATTCATTCCCAGATTTCAGATTTTGTAGATACCAAACGGATCAAATTCTTTTTGTTTGTACGCTTTTGTATACTAATGTAATTCAAATTCTTGATTACGGTCCTTGAACCAAACCAGTTTTCGTGAACTATTCCACCTAATTTAAGGACCTAGATCCGAATGTGTCACGGATACTGCTGAAAGACGTAATTTACCTTCATATGAAGATAATCAGGGGTCTTTAGATGAGGCTATTTCTCGAGATTCCAAATCAAACGTGATTCATATGAAAAGATTTGTTACAAATCTTTATTGTCTGGATCAATTTTTATTGGAATTTGGCTGGTCGCTTTGGGTTTTGTTTTGAGTGGTATTGCCGAGCAATTAATCTTGATGAACCTCAGGAAAATTCTTAGTATGCCAAATGTAATTGAAAAATAGCTCAACTACTCTTATTATCCTAATACCCTTACAATTCTTTGTCATTATATTTTTTTGATCAGGGTGATAGTAATAACAGCTGCAAGAAGAAAAAGTTGAGACAAATAATATTTACCCCCAAAATGAAATTGAACAACTATGTTGGCTTTTCTAAGAAGTGGACGGGGACGGTCAGCCGTGGCCACTAGGGGTGAGCAAAAACCGAACCGATAAAAGAAAAACCGTAAAAACCGCAATAAACCGCCATCGAAAATTGAAACCGACCCAAAAACCGATGGTGCGGATTTTATTTTTTTGAAAAATCGAATTTATTGGTGCGGTGCGTTTTTTATCTAAAAACCGGACCACGAAAACCGAGCCGCACCGCAAGCTTATTAACAATAAAATAAATCACTTATTTATATTATACAATTATACATATTATTTAAAAAACTAATAAATTATAATTTATACATATATTATATATTGAACTTGAAACTAATTAATAATTAGATATTAGGTTTAATATGTGAGTTTGTCACTTTGTGTTTGTGACTTACTGATTATGTGTAAAGTGTAAACACTATATGGGCTACAACTTGTAAGCTTGTAACTTCTAAGCACAAATTGAATAAAAAAATGAGCTTGTGAATATTAGTTGCATATGAAGTGATCAAGTAAACAACATAAAAAAACTCAAAATTACAGCTTCTAAATGTGAGAAACGAAATGACACCATGTCATACAATCATAAATCTTCACATGAACACTACGGTAAAAAAAAAAACATACCGGTGAGCATAAAAAACCGCACCATATGTTTGACTCGGTTTAAAACCGACACCGAACCGGTACAAACCGAAACCGCACTCAAAAACCGCAAAACTGAACCATTGAAAAACCGCACCCAACGGTTTCTAGAATTCAAAAACCACATCTTGCGGTTTGCGGTTCGGTTTGACCCTAAAACCGCACCAAACCGCACCATGCTCACCTCTAGTGGCCACTGGCCACTACTCAGTTATTTATTATTTGTTAATAAAATAACTTCAGCAATATAAATAAAAACTGTGATTATTTGTTAAATTACTTCACTTTAATTTTTATTTTTATTTATTTATTTATTTTTAAATCCAATGAAAGTTTTGGCCACATAATTAGTTTTATAAGTATTTTTATGGTAATATAAAAGGCTAGGAATCTGTATTTATTGTTATAACATACATATTGATTTATATAAAGGATATATTATATCATACAATATGAACCTGATTCTTCATTTCTTTTCACCTTTGGCTAGAAGATTGCTTATATATATCTTTCCGGAAGAATAATCTTTTTGCATAAATGCACATTCTTGATTTTTTTAATACATGAAGTGGGTTTAATCTCCTATTTTTGCAATTTTATTGAAGTTGTAGCAAGCACCAAGGGCATTATCGGGATTTGCCTTTCCTAAGGACGAACTCCATGATCTAATTTCTGAACTGTGGGAGGAGATGGGGTGGCAAGGGAAAGATCCTTCAATTGATTTTCGATAAATGATATTTCATGCCGTTCCTTGCGAGCTTCCATTGATAATATGTTTTTTTACGACCTGGAATTTTCGATAATATGTTTTTTTAAGACCTGGTGGATAGATCAGCATTGCTCCACGAGGTTAAGAGGATGTGCCATTCTATTTCTTTGTGGGTGAATTTCTTGTACGGGTAAGCAGCGAGACTTTATATCGGAGACCAACATACATGGTCTGCCACTGGGGTGCAGCAAGGTGACCCCTTGGGCCCTCTTCTTTTTGCCCTCGTTTTGCACCCGCTTGTGCACACGATTAGAGACAATTGTAAGCTCATTCTCCATGCTTGGTATCTAAATGATGAGACTGTCATTGGGGATTCAGAGCAGGTGGCCAAAGTGTTGAACATTATTCGGCTGAATGGTCCAGGCTTAGGTCTTGAGGTGAACATCAAGAAAAAAGAGATTTTTTGGCCCTCCTGTGATGGTAGGAAGCTTCATGCCGATTGATTCCCAACGGATATAGGGAGACCTTCTTTGGGGGTGAAGCTCCTTGGGTGGGCTGTTAGCAGAGATGCAGGGTTTATTAGCGGGCTGGCCATGAAGAGAGCGGTCAATGCTGTTGATTTGATGGGTCTTCTACGACAACTATGTGACCCGCAGAGTGAGCTCCTTTTGCTTCGATCATGTATGGGCATTGCAAAACTTTTCTTTGGTTTAAGGACATGCCAGCCGGTGCACATAGAAGAGGCAGCTTCGTTATTTGACAAAAGATTGTGCAACTCTATCGAGTATATGGTGGTAAGTGGAGGCCCCTTCTTTGGAGACATTCAGTGGTGTTTGGCATCCTTACCTATTTGTTTCGGTGGTTTGGGTTTGTACTCGGCATACGAGGTTTCCTCCTACGCATTTGTAGCCTCGAGGGCCCAATCTTGGGCATTACATGACCACATCTTACGTGATAGTGGCATATATGGTATGGACTCTGATTACCTATGTGCTATGACTCGTCTTCTCAATACGATTCCGGGATTCGACTGTAGCGGTTTCACTAATAAGGACACCGCCCCCCTAAATCCCAAAAAGCATTGGCGTGTGCCCTTTTAGGCAAAATCGTCAAAGATATGGAAGTCGACTTCGTCATGACTGTTAGATAGAAAGCATTTTTTGAGTGTCTTCGGGCACCTCATGCTCATGATTTTCTACTAACTATCCCTATTGAGGGCCTTGGCCAACATATGTCTCCTGTGGAGTACCGAACTATCATTCGTTACCGCCTCATGATTCCTTTATTCCCGATTGACGAGATATGCCCAGTTTGCCGTAAGGCATGTTTGGATACCTTTGGGGACATGCGGTTCATTGTAGAGAGCTCCCTGGTTTCAAGTACAGACATGATGTGGTTAGGGATGTTCTCTTTGATGCTTGTCGGTGTGCTGGTATTTCTGCGAAAAAAGAAGCGCAATGAACTTTTTCACGGACCTGCAGGATGGAAAATCCACACTTAGACCGGCTGACATTTTGGTCTTTGGATGGGTAGGAGGGAAGCACGCATGTGTGGATCTTAGTGTGGTCTCTCCTTTCTTCGGTTTGAGGAGCGGGGGTTTCATAGCAGGGCATGCCGCTTTGAAAGCCGCTACGTGCAAAGTGGCCAAGCACGAGAATGCATGTATAGAAAATCAACATGTGTTTGTAGCTTTTGCATTTGATATATTTGGTTTTCTCGCACCAGTGACGGTGGAGGTCCTCAACAGAGTCCAACGGGTCATGCATTCTAATGTTATATCTCCTAGATCCAAAAATGTTGTTTTTAAAAGAATTAGTTTTGCCATCCAGAAAGGGCAAGCGGTGCAGCTTGTTGCCCGTTTGCCTTCCATTGATATGTATTGACCTATATTACTCCATTTATGTTTAATGTTAACGAATATCATTTGTAGATGTAAATAAATATAAGGGTGGACTTTACATAAAGTGCTTACCTGTTTTTAGTTAGAAATTCAGGAAAAAAGGAATTTTGTTTATTATTATTTTGGTTTAAGTTCTTATGGCTAATTTTTCTGCAAGTTCTAACCTTCTAATAGACAATGAAGGAAATTTGAAGCTAGCAGATTTTGGCCTTGCCCGTTCATTTTCAAATGATCACAGTGGGAATCTTAAAAATCGTGTCATCACTTTATGGTATAGGTATCTATGTCATCACTCACTCTCTCTCTCTCTCTCTCTCTCTCTCTCTTACACTCACACACACCAAAATATTTTGGTTTCTAACTAGTTGGTTGTCCACTCACCCTTTGTTTTCTTATAGTGCAAAAAATAGCAACGTACTTAATCTCTATGCTCTAATGTTTACCGATAATAACAACTTAGTTAGAATTTTCAATCGGTTTGTTGATGGAAAACCTCACATATTGTATCTTCTATTTATGGCTTCAATAAACTATGTATTGGGACTTTTTTGTTGTAGGACACTCTAAATATTATGAAGATTCAAGTTTTCAAACCATTGGTTATGGACAACTTTTCTCACTGTAGGTTATCTGTTGAATAACGAATCAATCACAATTTCATATTGTGTGCAATTATTTTCTAATCGAACACCTTCCATCCCACGCAATGTGTGGGATACTTTTCTAGTTATTGTTAAAAAAAAAACTCTCCTCCAAAAGTTTCACCAATGCATTGTAATCCCATGGATACACCAAATAATGGTATATCAGGTCCAAGTTTCAATATTGTTTGTAATAATATTCCTGAATCTTGTGGTGCACCTTTAAAAACTTGAATTTATAATATTTAATATTATGAACTTAAATACTTTAAAAAATATACATAGTTGTGAGGTTACCTACTCCAGGAGATATAAGAATTCCTCTAGGAATTTTCCTATATAAAAAAATATTGCTTAAACAATAAAAAAAGTAAAATTAAAACAAAAAAATAAAATCAAATCGAATGAGAATAATCACTACTTTTTGAGTTCAGCAATAGTAAGTTCATCATTTCTGTAAATTTCAAAGTTGAATCCAAGTTCACCAATATACTATAAATTAATAAGAGACATTAACATAACAAATAAGGGAATTTTTCTATATATCTCTCGGATTCTCCAATGTACCCTTTTTTTTTTGTCTTTTTCCTTATATGTTTGTCTTTTCTTTGTTTTTTATATTTTTTGTTTATTTGTCTTTGTTTTTTGTTGTTTTTGTTATTATTACATAATATTAATCAAATTAAAATCTTTCTTTTTTTTTCTTTTTCCTTTTAAATTGTTTGGACACTACATTTTTTATCGAATTAAAAAAATGATTTTTTTAACGACATTAAATGAATGATCTTAATGCTACCTTTTTTTTATTTAGGAGTTTCATCATATGGATCAATGTCAACTACAAATTAAATTTATTTTGTAATTAATAGAGAATTAGAGATGATTACAAATATTAAAACAAAATTATGAATTTAAAATTTTACCCTTAAAAAATGAACAATTTCTAAAGATTATCACTACAACATTATTATTAAACATACAATGTCATTATTAAAAAAAGATTAAACTTTAAAAAAATTAAAATTTTACATTCGATTGAGCGTGATACAACGTAAGCATACAATGTTATTATTAAACAAATTAAAAATTACATTTACTAATTATTTGATACATTAACTCTTTCAGGACGATGATTATTGCATGGTCTATATGGTGGAACGTAAGCATTCAATTGAGCATGATACAATGTTTGCCATCCAGTAGAGCATGTTGATTTGTGCATATTCCATATCCAATAAACATTAGCCATTAGATGACCCTCTTGTAAATCAACCTTATCATAATGAAAACCGTTAAGGAGGGCGATATTTATAATTGGTTGATTTGGGGAATCTTGTGGACCACTCCAAAGTGGGAAAGACGTTGAAGATTCGAGCTTGTTTAAGAAATGAACAATAACACCATACTTATTAGCAATTAGAATACCACTGTCACGCATAATCATCCAATATTTTCGAATACCGGGTGTTCCATAGAAATTCAACGACTTACTAATGGTATTTATGGCATTTGCAAAAAACCACTTTGTAATCATCAATGTGAATCAATAACTCTCCTTATAAGTCCGTCCAAATTTGATGCCAATAGTCTTCACTATAACCAAGAGCAACATATACTGCCCGAAATCCACAATGTCCATTTCGTTCTATATTTTGTATGTTTGACACATATGTTTGAAATTCACTTGAAATATCATCCATAAGTGCATGGTCGAAGTATGGTCTTTGATATGTTGGTTCCTAGTTGAACATTGAAGATTCTCCAAATGAATGCATATTGTGCCTCTTCGGTTCCAGTTGTTGGTTTAAATCAAACATAATAGACCCAAAATAATGTAGTGCATACGTAGAAAAACTACGTCTACGAGGATCTTGACTTGGCAGAACTGGAGGTTTTTCTTGTGATGGTTTTGTACTCGCACGTGGACGTCCACATGTATTTGTACGAACAACAGGCTCAGAAGCCATAGTAGGTGATGACTTCCATATATTCATCACTTTTTAAAGATAATTAGACTTCACATTGTTTGACTGATTATTGTAGCTTTTCTTTAAAAGGTCCGCTTCACCATCAAAAGTCGATTCATCATATCGAGTGACTGGCACGACTTTCTCTACTTCAAGTCTCCTAAAAAAACCAATTGACTCCAAGGGTATTTTTTGTCTCATATTGTAATAAACTAAAATTTCATGGGCACAAGCAAACCCATAAGTACGACGTAGTTTACACCCACAGTTGGCATCAGTTATATTTTGAAAATTTGGTCGATCTAATCCGTGGAACAATTTTTTTGTAAAACATGTTGTGAAACTTTACATAATAAGCTTTTGAAAATGCCTATGGTGTGGAAATGCTTCTCTTGGATTCTGCTTTTTTCAAGGGTTCCTTTCTTGGCTGTGTATTGTGATTCAACTGTCTTGTCAATATACTCAAAAAATCTGTGCAACTTGGAGTGATTTGAATCCAAGTAGTTTTTAAATCTAGCATGTTGACTCTCGACTCTAGTATTCATGTGGTTGCCGAAGTGTAAAACTCTATTTGTTCATAAAGATACAATAATTTCCTTGTATTTATCCAACCAAGTTTGATTGAGATAATCGAAAGGAACTGGAAAATAAAAAAAATTAATCGATGAGGAAATATGGAATAATTCATAATGATATACAATGTAATTATTCATAATGATATAAACTTTGTTTGTCCATAATGATATAAACTTTAATTATTCATATAAATAACTAATAATTCATAAACTAAATATGTAACAAAGTAATTCATAAAGTAAGCATACAATTCATAAACCGAAAAAATAATTGAAAGCATCTCGTGTGATTGATATATATATATATATATATATATATATATATATATATATATATATATATATATATATATATATATATATATATATATATATATATATATATACTTGGACAGTCTTCCAATAATGATTGCAGTTGAGCATAGTTTTCTAAATATGATCTCGGTGTTGATGACTCAAGTAGATTCACCAATAATTTCTTATATGATCCCCAAATACCCTTAGACTTTAAAGTTTGTTTGTAGTGTTTCTTTATACATTTAAACATGTATCCCTTGCTAGAAAGGTAACAAAGGCTCGTCCCTTAAAGCGGTTCTTATCTCTAAAGATGGATTATATGTTTTTATTTTAAGGGCGTTGTCGTGAATTTCTGCCTAAGATGTTCATTCTTTTTCCTTTTTAGGATAGTTCATCCCAAGTTCATTTTAGTCTTGTCTTACTTGACAACAAGTAAGGTTCAAGCTTGGGGTGATTTGATAGCTTCATTTTATTACTTCTTTTCATAGTTTATTTTTAGTTAAAACTCTCCTATTTTAGTTAATCTTCATGCATATTTTCTCTTTTTGTTATTTTTCTTCTTTATCAGGTGCGTTCCTGTCTTTTGAGCTTAATTGCAGGATTTACCGAAGACTATTCGTCAATAGAGGTATGGAAGGAGTGCGGGACTTTTGGAGGCTTGCGATTTGCTTGTGGACTTGAAGTGGTGCGATTGGGCTTGGTGTCAACATAAACAAGAAATCGAGTTGGACTTAATTTTTGGACGAGAATGATGACGAGACGATGAGGATTCGAGCTATGGAAGATTAAAGGAGCATTGGAGCATCTTTGAAGGCTTTGGAAGGCATAATTGGGCTCTTAAGAATTTATGCATATGGGTTGAAACATTAATGAGAAGATTGGGTTGGTGTGCTAATTAAATGGACCAAGGGACCCATTCAGCGAGACCCACGCGGTCCGCGTGGATCCACAAACGGTCCGCGTGGATCGTGCTGTGAAGGATCCGAGTTTTTGACATGAATTTATACTTTAGGAAGGTTGGTGGGGTGCTTTTGGCCAGCTTTTGGATCCAAAAATTGGCCCCTTTCTACTTTAGGAACGTTGGTGGGGTGCTTTTGTCCAGATTTTGGATCCAGTAATTTTCTTTCATCTTTGCAAGTTGAATCATGTTTGGTACCTCTAAACTATCTTGTATTTCTTTTATTTTGGCCATGCTTGGCTAGACTTATATTTTGGTTGATTAGGGTTTAGCCCATGGATGATTGGTTGTTTTGAAGACTTATGTTATCTTGTGTTTGAAGTTTATGGAAATGTTTTCTAGTCAAACATCTTCTTGTGTTTATTTATCCTTGAACATGAGCTTCGATGAAGTTGACTAATTTCTTGGTTAAGTAATGGACCCTCAAATTAGTAAGCAACAAATGGTTTCTATGTTTGTTTTCATTTCATTTAAACCATGGAAATGTTTCCTCCATAATGATAATGTAAGCATTTGATTATCTTTTAGACTTGGTAACTCTTAGAACTTAAAGCTAAATGATTTTCACAAGATTATATGCTTCATTGATTTTGTGACTTTAATTAAGGGAATGTGTTAAGAGCTCCTCCAACCATTTTAATAACAATGAAGAGTTGAGGTAATTTGTGCTTATGAATTGCTATAGCCAAGATAAATTAATTCAGAAGTGTTGTTCCATTTAGTCTAATGATAAGTCAACTATGTCATCCATGTGGTGTACCCGAAAATCAACCAACTTTACTTCATTGAATTTGATCAAATCATCTACTTGTTTACTTGTCATATTTACATTCTACCTTAGTTTTAATTTTCTCAAGCAATCAAAAATATTTAATACCCCCCCCCCCCATTTTACTTTTACTCTTGTTTTATAAGTACTTGAACAAGTGATTTACATAGAGATTTAAATTCAACCAATCCCCATGGATACGATCCCTTTACCACTATACACTATTTTAGTGTGTAAAATTTAGTGTATTTATTTTGTTGACCTCGACAACCACCAAATTTTGGCGCCGTTGTCGGGGATTGGTTTATTTTTAATCAATTTGTTTCTCTATGCGCAGATCTCAACATACATGTGCTTTGATTTATAACCCGGAAATTGAAAAAGAAGCAAGGCGTTTAGCGAAGGAAAACGAACAGAACGTGGTCAAACTTCGAATCCTCACAGGGACCCAGAGGTTAAAACCGCTTCCTCTAGTGACACCGAACCCAATTCTAGCCCCGACCCTCACCAAAAAATTCCTGAAACACAACAAAATCTACCCATCATAGAACCAATTGCAATGGGGGACGGCGGAGAAGCTCCCGAAAGAACCTTGAGGCAAATGATGGAAACCGATGTTACCTAAACTCCAACCGGTGTCAATTACCCTGTTTTGGAAGGAGGTTCAGAATTGAAGTCAAGTTTAGTTCATCACCTTCCAACTTTTCATGGATTGGAGAATGAAGACCCTCATAAGCACTTGAAGATGTTCCATATTATTTGCACTAGTATGAAGCCACAAGGGTCAACCGATGACCAAATCAAATTAAGGGCATTCCCCTTTTCATTGGCCGATAGAGCAAAGGATTGGTTATTCTATCTTCCACCGGGGTCAATCAACTCATGGACCAACACGACAAGAGATTTTCTTGACAAGTTCTATCCCGCTTCAAGAGTCTCAAGTCTTAGAAATGAGATTTGTTGAATCCGCCAAAGTTAAAATGAGACTTTCCATGATTATTAGGAGAGGTTCAACAACTTATGCTATAGTTGTCCACAACATCAAATTCCAGAACAACTCCTCATTCAACACTTCTATGAGGGGTTATTACCAATGGAGAGAAGACTAGTTGATGCCTCAAGCAGTGGATATGTATTTAACAAAACTCCACAACAAACAACACAACTCTTCAACACCATAGCCGCAAATTCACAACACTTTGGCTCGCGCCAAGACATGAAGAGAGACACACAACACAAAGTCAATGAAGTGGGGACATCGAACCTAGAGTCTCAAATCAAAGATTTAACATCCATTGTTCAAAAGTTAGCCATGGGACAAACTCCACAAGTGATGGTTTGTGGCATATATGCAACAATGGGACATCCTATGGATATGTGCCCCATTCTCCAAGAAGATGCGGAACACGTGAATGCCCCAGGAGAATTCCAACATTACCACAACAAGCCATCTGGTAACCAAAATGCTTACAATTCAAGTTGGAAGCCAAATCCCAATATGAGGTACAACCCAAGACCATTGCCTTAAAATGCATTGGTTAGACCTTCCTACCCACCACAACAACCTCATTACCAACACCCACAACCTCACTATTAAGCCAAACCACACCCTCCACATCACCAACAACCTTCTAAATCCCAACCAAGTAGCTCTGGGATGTCTCTTGAAGACATTGTTAAATCTCTAGCCATGAGTACCCAACAATTCCAAAAAGAAACAAGGACAAGTATCTCCAACCTTAAAGCACAAATGGGAGATATATTTACATCTATAAGCAAGTTGGAGTCCCGTGGCGAACTACCTTCTGAAACCGAAAAGAACCCAAATGTCAATGTAGTGACTTTGAGAAGTGGTAAACAAACCAGAGAGAATAGTTCCAAGAAAAAGTCAAAGGGAGAGGAGGAAGAAATTGAGATCACTCCCATTAAGGATCTTATTGTCAAAACTTCCACACAAGCCGGAGTTCCAAAGAAGACTATTCCTCTAGTGACACCAATAGCCACTCAAACACCATTCCCCTCCGGACTCGCAACTTCAAAGAAGAATATGGAGGAGAAAGAGATTGTGACAACCGTCAAATTTCGGTCAAGTCAAAGTCAAACAAAGTCAACAAGTCAAACCGGTCAACTCCAATAACCCTTGTATGTTAGGGTTTACGTTATGTAATCACTATACAATTCGCTATTTTAATGAGAAATCATCATTTGGAAAGTTCATGTGTTTGATTTTCCTTAGCCTTAACAGTGCTAAACAACGAACCAAAACGATAAAACATTATTGCACACTCATTGGGAGTGTGTACGACACTAAAACACGGTTTAACGGGGTTTACGAACCTTGCGTTATGAAGCCGGACACTCAAATTAATCACAAACGAAACCTCTCTAAATCGTTTTCACTCTATCTCTTTCTATTTGAAATCTCTCCCAAATCTCTCTCAAAAGTTCCCATAACTTTTTGGAATCATTGGGTCATCCCGACCCTTAACCGGGTCAAAAACCACTTGAAACGGGGTAAAAACGGGTAAAATAGCCTTAAGGACCCAAAACGGAAACTTCAGGACCGAAGCCTCTCATCCGAGGCCTCGGATCCGAAGCCTCTCATCAGGACCGAAGCTGAAGCCTCTCAGGAGACCGAATCCGAAGCCATCAGACAGCAGCCTCGCATGCGAGGGTCCGAAGTCTCGGCCCCCATCCGAGAGGTCTCGCAGACGGCCCCTTTTTATCGGTTTTTCGACTACGACTTCGTTTTAACTCCGTTTTTCATTATTTTAACGTGGGATTTTCACCCAAAACTTTATTTTATAAACTAAGGCCCCAAAATATATAAATCTCCAGGGTTTTTATAAAAATATATTAAAAGAATTAGTGGTTGAACTAATTATTGAGGGAATATTTCCTTTTCCTTAATTTATGGCAAAAGCAAACCACCACCACCTCACTCTATGATTAGCCACTCTTTCCCACTACCCCTTGTCACCTTAGTGGACCTTTACACCCAATCTCCAGCTCTTCCCACGTTCTAAGAGCTGGAGAATTGGTCATCTCTCCTCATTCTCATTAACTTCTTTCATTCTACACTTAGCAACCAAAGAACACTCTCCAAAATTCTCTCATCTTTTCTCTCAACTTCAAGAACTTCAAGGCTTTCTCCAGGGATTTCTTTCTTCAATTAGTAAGTATCTTCATCATTCATATAATTATTACACTCCATTCTACTCAAATCATTGATATCTTACACAAATTCCATCTTATTTGGTGTTAGATTCTCGA
Organism: Lactuca virosa; assembly: GCF_052849685.1. Classification (NCBI taxonomy): domain Eukaryota; kingdom Viridiplantae; phylum Streptophyta; class Magnoliopsida; order Asterales; family Asteraceae; genus Lactuca; species Lactuca virosa. Next base: position 224,035,333 of record NC_136428.1, read on the forward strand.
ATCATCAAGACATCTTCTTAGTGTTCTTGGGTTGAACACTTCCTCTCTCTTACTTTCATCTACTGAAACCACATAGGGTGAGTTCATACCCCTACATTTACATGTTTTTCTTAAGTTTTAAGGGGGGAATACAAGTAAAATCATCAAGAACACAATTAAACTTTTTCTATCAGATTACATCAGAAAAGATGAACTTCGATCACGGACTGTTTTGGTCAACTTAAATATTTTAGTTTTCAAAACTGTTCCAGGTGCAAGTAGTTCAAACTCTTAGCTTTAAAATGGCTACTTGCACATCTTCATATGATTTTTCTACAATTTATGGTGATTTTTACAAAACTGCCTATCATTTCAGAGGCAAACCCGGACCAGTCTGTGATTATGAACATTTTCACCTCTGTTAGAAATCACTAAAAATCATGATAAAATTTACGAACAAACTAGACTCATATTCCAAACTCTCAGAATTTGCGGATTTGGATTTGGAGCTTTGATGATTTTTCTATAAATTTTCTAAGAACAGTAACAGAAACTGTATTCAACAAAAAGCTGCTGTCAATTTCATTTCACCTTGTAACATGTTGAGCAAGGTGTATATCTTTTTGTGATTATATGTTATTTCAATATATGACATTTTATCTTAATATTTAGACACACATCAGTTTACAAATGGATTTGGACATATAAAATATAAAGAATAACAAGTGATTATAATCAAAGTACAACCGATACATTCAAACATTTAATAAACTATTTTGAATATAGTTTGCATACATTACAACGTACTACCCTTGGTTGATAAACTATAATAGGTATAGTTTATGATACATTACATAATACATACATTTAAAAAGGGTACATTTATACAAATGATATTTTCATTAAGCAAGGTACGGCCATACGGTACCAAGTTTTCATAACACGTAATTCCGTTAATGACTTTATGAAACATTACATAACACATACATTTAAAAAGGGTACATTTATACAAATGATATTTTCATTAAGCAAGGTACGGCCATACGGTACCAAGTTTTCATAACACGTAATTCCGTTAATGACTTTATGAAACATTACATAACACATACATTTAAAAAGGGTACATTTATACAAAGGATATTTTCATTAAGCAAGGTACGGCCATACGGTACCAAGTTTTCATTACACTACACGTAAATTCGTTAATGACTTTGTGAGACATTTACTTCAAATTACCATTAAGTCCTGTATTGTAACCAGAGTCTCCTTGAGGGAGAGCGTGATAGTTGTGTATAGATCTATATTGGGTTTGACAAACCCACACCTAAACTGCATGCAACAGTTAGACCGATAGGTCTGGGGTGACAAATGTCATAACATTTCCGACGCCTGAAGAACGTCGTTTCAGGCCAACTAGGTCATAGCATGGTTATAATAACTCACATGTGGTATTAACAAACATAGAATTTACGGGGATTTCACAAAAATCAAACGAGTTTATGTCGATTTAAACTTGCATTGTTTTACTATAAGGAACGAACACTACTTGTACATTTCGGTCTTTGGGTTTTAAGACTACATTTACACATTAAGGAAAATATTGGATTTTCTGGAACGAACACTACTTTTACAAGAAAAGGTTATAATAAACTCACACAAAGTATTAATGAATATTGGAATTTACGGGAACTTCATTAAAATTAAATGAGTTTACGTCGATTTAAACTTACATTATTTATTATAAGTAAGAAAAGTTACTTGTACATTTCGGTCTGTGGATTTAAGACTACATATACATTTTAAGGAAAATATTGGATTTTTCTAAAACAAATACCACTTTTACAAACGAAAGGCTTTTAATAATACCAAACAAAAGCTTATGAACTCACCAACCTTTGTGTTGACACTTTTTCAAACAACTTGTATTCTCAGGAAATCATTAAACAGGTAATCAAGTGCTTTTGAGGATGGGACGCTAAGGCGTCTACTATTTCATATTTTGTCAACATATTGTAATTGATTCGTAAACATGTAATTCATACAATGATGTAACTTTTTCAATTATATATATGTTGGTTGTGTTTGCTTCAATTACTATTACAATTGTTGTTATGATAATATACATGAAGTCCTCCACCCCCGGACATTTCCGCCATCCTTGGTTTGGGGGTGTGACAGATTAGTATCAGAGCACAGTTTATAGTGAATTAAGTATATCAAACCACATAAGATATACAAACTATAAACACAATTGGGACTAATAGTCTCTGATTTGTGCATTTTTCAAATAAATATACTTTTAGAAAATGAATGGTTTCTTATTAAAAGTATAAATACATGCATACATGCTCACATACTGTCATAACTAGAAGAACATAAAGTAAAAGAAGAGGAGTTGTACATTATGGGTATGCCTTGGTATATGTAAATCAAGTCTGGGAAGGATATAGCCTGATCAACTATATCTGTCCGAGGAGTGACTTGCATATACTGGGGGATAGTCATAATGGGCAACAAATCTAACAACCTAACTACACCCTACAGGGAATACTTTAAGAATCGAATCTAAACACCTAAAAATACTATAGGAGTATTTGGTGATACTATAACCAACTTATGTGAAAACTAAAGACCTCTATTAGTAGGCCTATGATAACTGAGTGCATACGCCAAGGTTATACATAATTAAAGATATTATAGACTCAAAATCTATGACTATTGCTCTACTTCCTGTTCCTTGTTTGGTTGTGGACTTAGAGTAGAGTCATTTATTCGAAAGTCTATTCTATCTCAAATTATGTATAACTGATATGCACTACGTGATTATAGACGTAATTAATAAGGATCACCCCTATAAGTAATTATAGTATTAGGCGTCTATTAATTATCTCTTCTATCCCTATTTTCGCACGAGCAACATGATGTGTAAAATTTTAACGCCCGTACAAAACCTACTTCTACCCACTACCATAACTCCGTCTCCAAGACGTTAACAGAAACACCAAGAATAGTTCACTAAAGTGCGAAATTATACATGTGTATATAAATGATAAGGATATTTACTAAAAGGTTTATCAATGAAATAGGCATGTATTTTATTTCATTGAATCTCACTACTTTGTATTACAAACAATTTACAACTGGTAACTCTAAGATTCTTTAGGTGTACCTCGAAGTTATGTGTAATTAAGAAATGATTGACCTAGAAATGGTGAGTCCGCCTTAGGACCTGTTCCTTGTTTGGTTGTGGACTTAGGGTAGACTCATTAGGATCAACAGTCTAATAAAATTTTAATTACACATAACTGGGGGCATGTCAAGTGAATCTTAGGAGTGGATCAGACATGGAACAAATCACAAGATTATAATCAAGTTATTCCTACTAAATTCATAAGTCTATTTATATAGACCTCTGGTATAGAGTCGTCGGTGTAGTCGTGTCGGCAATCTAGAATATGGCTAAATACATAATACAAACTATAATACCCAAATTATACAAAATTTTCTACATTAAAAATCAATAGACAAATACATAAAATGAAACTAAAAAGGGTATCAAACTATCAAGAGAAAAACACATACAATGTAGATTAAAATCCACTAATTATAACAAAATGGCTAAGGATTGTTAAGTCCTCTCTTCTTATAAATAGCTTTGAAGCAAGCTTGCCTAAGCTTCTTTGTTCTTTCTGTCAATTCCATACCTGGCAATTTCTCCATCATCTTCTTGTGCCCTTCTAACGTCTCCATCTCCTCCTTTAATCCCAACTCCTAAATTTTTTTTTAAGGTAGATGCAATATATTTTTCATGTGAGTTCACAAAATTTACAATGAGTTAAGTTTATATAAATATAAATCAGGAGATCGTAGTAAATCAATTGATTTGATGTGGCATATGCCTAGGACCTATGTTTAGTTATAAAGAAACTAACAATTAAAATTTTAGAAAATACCAAAAGCACTTTGGTTAACAAGTGCATGAGTAATGTATAGAAGGTTATTATCATAATTTACCTTGGCATTTTCAATGAGGGATTGAAGGCTCTTAAGTTTTCTATGAGGCCATCTGTTTATGTTTAGCTCCCTGCATCTTTTCTTCAACACTGTTAAACTTATCCCTAGTTCCTTTGCTGCCATGATTATCGGCATCTCAAAGTACTTCTCTATCTCTTCAAACTGCAGTGGTCTCAATCTCTTTGCCACCTTCCGGCCACCGTGATCAGTGGTGGCAGCACTAGAACTACATGTAGCCTCACCACCGGATTTACAGTCTTCACTGAAACTAACCAATGGTAAATTACCATCCTCCCAACAATCCCATAAGCTTATATCTTCAAGGGGATCAAGATCGTGAAACTCATTTCTAGAAATGATGTTTTGATCTTTGTTAAGTACTGTGGAAACGTTCTGATCGAGCACTTCATGCAATTTTTCCGACAACTCGTAATCATGATGGTTGAGCATGTCACCACTGCAAAAATCCAAAAAAACTCAAGATAATCAAATCCAACACGATGAAAGACTCTTTTTGATCACTACAAATCCAAACCATGTTTTGATCAATGTCGACAAAATCACTTTTCTGTGCGTAAGATGGTGTAATGAGTGACGTTTATATATACCTGAAAAGATCTTGATGATCAAAGTACTGAAACCAATTGAGGTCATCTATGGGGTTTTGATGATCTGCAGGTGGATCCATTTGTGAGGGAGAAGTTAAAAGTCGCGGTAAGAATGTGATGATTTATATAAGTAAAGTGGGAGAAGTAATTAATAGCAAATTGTTGGGAATGCAACAAAACAAGTTAAGCACTTCTGAAAAAATTGATAAATGATTTCGGTAACACTCGCAGAATATAAACTAATGAAAATTACAAATGAAATGGAATATATATAGTCTATGATGTTATGGTTATTGTGTATCTAACATGAAGAACTATGGATCATAAGCCCACATATATAAGAATGAATGATTTACACAATCAATCCCCATATATTTAATTAGTGTCTTTTGATCACAAAATTAATTACAAATTAATTCTTGATCAATACTAATTAAATAATATGATTTCATATTAATATATTAGAACTTATAATATATTAATAAATCATAAATATCCTTTTCTCACAAAAGTCTATCCAAATCGTTCCGATTCCATGAAACCCAAATGGACCATGCCAAGTCGGGTCGAATACATACCAATAATAGGTATGGGCTTAGACATCTAATCCAACAACTTGTTCAACCACCATAATTGGAATTGAAGGTACTACCTCAACGCTTGAAGTATGCGAACTTAGGAAAGAACGAGACTCTTCCGGTTATCATTTCAACTCACTTAACCGATTTTGAAGAAGAGCAACTCCTCAAGGTGTTTAAGGAACATAAAGAAGCAATAGGTTGGACGATTGCAAATATAAAAGGATTGAGTCCCTCCACTTGTATGATGGAGGATGAATGAAAGCCAAGCCGAGATGCACAAAGAAGTTTAAATCCGCCTATGATGGAAGTTGTGAAGAAAGAAATATTGAAGCTTCTTGATGCGGGAATGATTTATCCAATCTCGGATACTAAGTGGGTGATCCTGGTACAAGTGGTACCGAAGAAGAGGGGAATCACGGTGGTCGAGAACAACAAAGGTATGATGGTCCCCACCCGTGTGCAAAACGGGTGGAGAGTATGTATTGACTACCACAAACTCAATGCAAGCATAAGAAAAGATCATTTTCCATTAAATTTCATTGACCAAATGTTAGAAAGGTTGTCTGGGAAATCTTATTATTGTTTTCTAAACGGGTATTCCAGTTTTCACCAAATCCCGGTGGCACCGGAAGACGAAGAAAAGACAACCTTCACATGTCCATTTGGCACTTTTGCATATCGGAGAATGCCATTTGGATTGTGTAACGCCCTGACCACTTTCCAACGTTTTATGGTTAGTATCTTCTCGAAATATGTTGAAAACATAATTGAAGTTTTTATAGATGACTTTACGGTATATGGAAACTCGTTACAACAATGTTTGACCAATCTCATCATAATTTTGAAAAGATGCATTGAAACGAATTTGGTTCTAAATTTTGATAAATGTCATTTTATGGTGAGTCAAGGTCTTATTTTGGGTCACATTGTGTCAAAGAAAGGAATCGAGGTAGATAAGGCTAAAATTGATGTTATTCAAAGCTTACCTTACCCGACTTGTGTTCGGGAAGTTCGTTCTTTTTTAGTTCATGCAGGGTTCTACCGAAGATTCATCAAGGACTTTTCAAATATAACAAGACCAATGTGCCAACTCTTGCAAAAGGATGTTGATTTCGAGTTTAATGAGGCGTGCAAAGAAGGTTTTGACAAGCTCAAAGAGTTGCTTACATCCGCTCCTATCATGCAAGCACCAAATTGGGATCTCCCCTTTGAGATCATATGTGATGCAAGCAACTATGATATAGGCTCCGTTTTGGGTTAAAAGAATGTAAGATCCTCCAATGTGATCTACTATGCATCTAGGAAACTAGACAACGCTCAAAGAAACTACTCTACTATGGAGAAAGAGCTATTGGCCATAGTGCTCGCTTTTGAGAAGTTTAGGCAAAATCTACTTGGTACCAAAGTTAATGTGTATTCGGATCATGCAGCCCTAAAGTACTTGATGCCGGAGAAAGATGCAAAGCCAAGACTCATCCGTTGGATCCTACTATTGCAAGAATTTGATTTGGAAATTTGGGACAAGAGTGGATGCGAAAACATTGTTGCCGATCATCTAAGCCGAATCACTTCAAATAAGACTCCTTTCTCGTTGCGGGACGAGTTTCCAGATGAGCATCTCTTTTCCCTTACTCAATCTATTCCTTGGTATGCCGATATCGTTAACTTTTTGGTCACGAAAGGTATCTCGACACTTTTACACGTGCTGAAAAAGATAAATTAAAAAGTGATGCAAAATATTACGTGTGGGATGAACCTTATGTTGGATAAGGTGTCTAATTCCGTAACTATATTTGGTATGTACTTGATCCGACCCGACATGGTCCATTTGGGTTGCACTTCACCGAAACAATTTATATGGATAATCTTTTGAGGATAGTATATTTATGATTTATTAATATATTATAAGTTATAATATATTAATATGAAACCATATTATTTAATTAGTGTTTATCAAGAATTAATTTAGTGATCAAAAAGAACTAATTAAATATGGACTCATATATATATATATATATATATATATATATATATATATATATATATATATATATATATATATATATATATATATATATATATATATATATATATATATATATATATATATATATATATATATATATATATATATATATAATGGGCCAAGTTCATTTAGGTTGGGCTAAGCTTGCATGGATAGTCCATGGAGTTTTTAACCCATGGATCATAAAGAATTGAAAGGTCATGGGTATTAGGGTTTACATGGATGTAACCCTAATCCTCCATACTATATAAAGAGGTCTTTGGCACATGAAATGACACTAGTGTGTGAGTACAAAGGGTGGACCGATTTCTACTTGGTGCATACTATTATCTCAAGTCTTCCAAAGGTGTTTTGGTGATTTAGGACTCCACTTGAGGCATCCACGTTATTGGTGCTAGGCTCTCAAGACTCCAAGCAATCAACCACAAGAAAAATGTATGTTATTCTACTAAAGTTTTTATATTACAAGTACCCTATAACATGCTAGTTAGGTTGAGAACCTTGGAAATCAAATTTACATGTATAATAGAGAAAACATAGATCCAAGGTTTCTAGGGTTACATGTACACCATAGGAGTGTTAGAATGCTCAAAATCCATCAGTGGTATCAGAGCCTAGGCTTGTTTTCATTATACTTGATGCAAACTGCTTGAAAAATCGAAATTTCTGCTCACTGTTCAGTGAACTCGCCGACTCCATGGGGGGACTCGACGAGTCCATGTGTTAATTCATCCTACTCGTCGAGTAGGTTCTTGCACTCGACGAGTAAGAGACCCTGTGTGTATTTTTTCGAGTTTTGCTGCTGGAAATGGACTAGAATCATTACCCTAAACTGTTTTGGACTTATAAAACCTATTTTTGATGTGGTAATGATTATGCTAATCCATTTACAATGGTTATTATCAAAATTTCAAGTTTTATATGTGTTTATATGATTCTTTAAATTGTTGATATGAATGTTCATACTTATGAGTTTTAGTAGATCCTAGGAATTATTTGCAAATTGTTTGATGATGTAATTCTTGATCTAAATGTTATTGATGGAGTCCATAACTTGTCCTCAAGTTATGGATTACCAAAAGTCACTTATTTAAAGAGTCATTAAAGAACCATAGGTTACATAAAATGAAGAGTCTTCATTTTAATAGACCATTAAACTCATAAATTATGAAGTTGAAGAGTCTTGAATAGTTTCAAAACTTGCCCTCAAGTCTTGGAATTTGTAAAGTCTCACACACACTATAATTCCAAACCCTAGAGTTTTAAAAGTTAAAATTCAACCCTTATACTTTATAGTATTATAATTTAATATATATATATATATATATATATATATATATATATATATATATATATATAAGATCAAGTCAGTCTTACCGTTAGTAGGCCTCATTCACAAAGCCGGTCTATAAGGGGGGTATAAGGTTGTTTCCTATAAAATGGCAGCTTAATGGGTGTCCACTCTCACCCACCGCTTCCTTGACTGGTGGAGGGTCGTTAGCCAAAAGGGTAGGGCAAGGACTATAAATATCATTAAAAGTATAATGATAAATACAAAGTAACTAAACCTTTTATAAATTCCCAATTTTAGTTACTTTAGGAAAATGTGAAATTGGTGCTATCCCATGAAATTACACTTTGTACCTTACCAAGTCGTTGGTGGAGCGTGTGTGGGTAACTGGCACACTAACATGGACTAGTAAGAGTGGAAAAGGGTGACTTAATGTTTATCATAGATCGGTGGAGCGTGTGTGGGTAACCGGCACATCGATTAGGTGATAAAGATTAAGGGTACCAAGTTAATTTGCATGGTTATTCACACCTTGTTTGTGATCCTCGGCTTCCCAGTCACAAACTTGAGAGGGCACAATCGAGATTTAAACATGCCATTGAGAAGTTCAATGAATCTCAAAAGATCTAGGAGTTTCAATCCAATTAAAACCTAATAATTTATTTCATTTTTCATGGTGGAAATTGGTGAATCGTCATTCACCTACCTTCAAATATTTCATAGTTTAGATTACGACATCCCTTTTCCAAGTTATGAAGTATTGTGTTGGGTCCTAGCCTTAATATTACATTTGGGTGTCTTATTAAGGATTCTATATCTAATCTAAATTTGTTTTTCTTCTTTTCAGTTGTCTTCCAACAATGCTGCTTCTGGCTCAAACCCTACCGACTCCTTCTCTCTCATGAACCTTTGTGGGAGAGTCATATTTGATGGTTCAAACTTTAATGATTGGATCAAGAACATCAGGATGGTCATACGTTACGAGGACAAGGAATATGTCCTCGACAAGTAGCTGAAGGAAATTAATGAGTCTACTGCTACTCCACAGGAGATCGCTGACTTTAGGGAACATGAGAAAGATGCCACCAAGGTGGCATGTATCATGTTGGCCACAATGAAAGTTGAACTCCAGAAGTCCTATGAGGACTTTTACCCTTTTGAGATGCACATGGACCTGATGGACCGCTACCATTAGAGTGCTCGTCAAGAGTGGTACGAAATCATCTCTTCCATGATAACAACCCAAATGAAGGATGGTGAACCCATCACGGGCCACATGCAGAAAATGCAAAGGTTTGTGGACCGTTTGCTGAAGTTGAATGTGAACTTCCCCGAGGAGTTGGCTATTGATATCATATTGCACTCCTTACCTACTTCTTATGATCAATTCCAAATGACCTATCACATGAACAAGGAGGAGGTCACACTTAGCAAAATTCAAGGGCTTTTGAAGACCGCTGAAACTGGTCTTAAAGGCAAATCGGTTGTTACCACTCCTACTCTTACCGTTGCCCCTGTTCTGGCAATCGGGCGAAGTAGAGGGAAGGAGAGGAAGACCCCTTCGAAGGGTACCAAGGGAAAGTATCTTGATGGCTCCTCTTCAAGTGGACCCAAAGGTGGTTCTGTCACTCCTTCTTCCAACCTAAAGGAAGCTGAATGCTTCTATTGTTATGATAAGGGCACTGGAAACGAAACTACCCCAAGTACCAGCAAGATGTTAAGGATGGGAAGGTCAAACCTACCCATGCATGTATTTACACTATATTGTCTAAGAGATCAACACATACTACTTCTTGGGTTCTTGATATAGGTTGCGGTATTCATATATGTTCTGATTTGTAGGGCCTAAGAAGAAGTGAGGATGTGGAGCACGCGAAAATAAACTTGATCATGGGGAATAGGAAAGCTTCACCTGTCACCAAGATTGGAGTTTATTCTTTGTTGCTAAGTAGTGGGTTAGTTTTAGATTTGAATAAGTGTTGTTACTCATCTGAAATGGCGAGAAATATTATTTCTTTTCATGGTTTGTACAAACAAGGGTTTACTTTTTCATTTAATAATGAATGTGGTGGTATTAATGCTTTTTATAATAATGTTCTTTATTTTAAAGCATTACCTTGTGATGGTGTATATGAAACTGTGTCGGTTGTAGACAATTTAGGAAATAATGTGTTGTATATCGATTGTTCCACTAGTTTGGATAAGGCATCCTTGTGGCACTGTCGTATTAGACATGTCAAAAAGAAGCGCATAGGCCAACTCCAAAAGGCTGGAGTCTTGGAGTGATTTGACTTAAAGTCGGATGATAGTTGCGAGTCTTGTTTGCTTGGAAAAATGACAAAGTCACCCTTCACTGGTACTTGTGCTAGGGGTGAAGGTTTGTTGGACCTCATACACACAGATGTGTGTGGACCCTTCAGAACCGCCACAAGGGATGCTAACCGCTTCTATGTGACTTTTACTGATGATTACAGTAGATATGGTTATGTCTACTTAATTAAGCATAAGTCAGAAACCTTTAAAAAGTTCAAAGAGTTTAAACAGGAAGTGGAGAATCAACTGGGCAGGAACATTAAGATGCTCCGATCCGATCGAGGAAGAGAGTATCTTAGTACAGAGTTCCTTGACTATGTTAAGGAATGTGGATTTGTTTCACAATTGACACCTCCCAGAACACCACAGCTTAATGGTGTGGCTGAGAGGCGAAATCGAACCTTGTTGGACATGCTTCGTTCCATGATGAGTCGAGCTTCGTTACCAATATCATTTTGGGGTATGCCTTAGAGACTGCCGCCCATATCCTTAATCTAGTCCCTACCAAGAAGGTTGCCAAAAAACCTCACGAGATGTGGACTGGGAAAGTTCCCAATTTAGACCACATCAAGATTTGGGGTTGCGAAGCTTTCGTGAGACGAGAGACTTAGGACAAGCTCGAACCTCGTAGTGAGCAGTGTATTTTCATCGGTTACCCACAGAAATCCTTTGGTTACCTCTTCTACAGACCCAATGGAGAAAATTGGTGGAGGCCAAATTAGTGGATGGTGATAATTGCTAGTGGTGTGAAGACCCACTCATAAAATGGCAGACAAATTGGAGAAGGAGTGGCAATCAATACTTGTTGTTTTTTTTTTTAATTCTCCACCATTGCTTTTGTCCATTGGAATTATTTGAGTTCCTATAAATGCAGAAGGTATCGAGCAAACATAAAAACACAACATAGAGTGCAGAGTGTGTTCATCACAATTGTAATCTTCTCATAATACTAAAATCTCTAGTTGCAGCCCGTGGATGTAGGATTTGCACCGAATCCGAACCACGTAAAATCCTTGTGTTCTTCTTGCTTTATTTTGTGAGTTTGTGAGTGTGTATCAGAGTGTTTTTCCGCTGCGTGTACCCGGTCCGATTCCTAACAACTGGTATCAGAGACTGGTTAGCGAGGTTTTGGAGGGTACGATCGTTTTTCTGTCACACACGAGTGTACCTTATTTTTTTTGTTTGCTGTAATGGCTGAAGGCAAGGTTATAATCGAAAGGTTCAATGGTTCTGATTTTAGCTGGTGGAAAATGCAATTAGAAGCATTGCTATGTCAGAAAGACTTGGACGTGGTACTCGGAGACAAACCGGAGAAATTGGAAAAAGATGCTGAAGATGCGTGGAACTCAAAGGACAAGAAAGCCAAGGCGGTTATTACATTGTCGTTGACGAAGAGTGTTGCTTTCAACATCATGAATGAAACCACGACGCGTGGTATGATGGAGGCTCTGTCAAATATGTATCAGAAACCATCGGCGGCTAACAAGGTGTTCTTGATGAAGGAGCTGTTCACTACAAGGATGAATGAGGAAGGCTCAGTTACGGTTCACATTAACAATCTAAATTCAATTCTATCCAGATTATCATCTGTGGGAATTAAATTTGATAATGAGACTCAAGCTTCGCTGCTACTAGCTTCTCTACCTGATAGCTGGTCCGGAACAGTTACTGCTGTTACGAGTTCCGTGGGGACCAGTGGTATGACTTTTGAAGGGGTTAGAGATTTGGTTCTAGGCGAGGATATCAGACGCAAGAATCAAGGTGGATCTTCCTCTTCTGATTTATTAAATGTCGGAAGAGGTAGAGGGAATAGCAGGAATAGTGGGAGCGGTGGGAGTCGGTGAAAAAGTTCTTCTAGAACTTTGAAGAATGTGAAATGCTGGAACTGTCAAGAAGTGGGACATGTTAAGAGTCAATGTCCAAAGAAAGAATTGAACATTGCTGATGCTGAGAATTTTTCTGGGGATGATGCATTGTTACTCAGTATGGAAAGTTCTGTAGACTCTTGGGTCATGGATTCAGGGGCTTCGTTTCACGCCATGGACAACGGGGAAACGATGGTGAATCTAAAAGAAGGAGATTTTGGGAAGGTACGGTTGGCAAATAACGAGATGCTTCAAGTAACGGGCATAGGAGATATTGATCTGGTTACTTCATTGGGAACTACATGGAACCTGAAGAATGTCAGGGTGATTCCGGAGCTGAAAAAGAAATTGATTTCTGTTGGTCAGCTGGATAAACAAGGACTGGAAGTAAGGTTTGGTGGTGGTAAATAGAGGGTGGTCAATGGTAATTCGGTGATTGCTCATGGTATGAAGTGTGGGTCATTGTATATGGTTGAGGTACCTGCTGAGGGAAGTATGACCGTCCCGATTAAGCATGACAAAATCTGGTTCGCTAAATCTGGTGCTAAGAGAGTTCATTTTGCAAACATGAACTCTGGAGCCAAAGAGATGTTAGCTGAACGAGTTCGAAAGTCTAAACCATTCAGGGAATTTGGTGACAGTAGGAGCACGGGACGTGTTTCAGGTAAAGTTACAAAGAGCCGTTGGGTTTTGAAGACTAAGATTGAAAAATTCTCTCCTGTTGGATTTTTGCTATGTTTGGAGAGTGTTAGTGGTCCTCGGTGTATCTCTGGATCTGGTGGAGTGTCCAAACCGGTTGAGACAGAGGATGAGTCGGTGGTGGGATTAGCCACGACTGAGTTGGAGCTAGTGGGAACTTCAACTGGCCCTTCTAGATGATGATGAGGGGCGGCTGCAATTAGAGAAATTGGACTAAGTTTAGCTTGTTCTTGGGAACTGGAGGCTTGGAAGACTTGGTTGTTTTAAGATTACTGGAGAATTGTTGGGTTATTTTCTCCAAGTGGGAGATTGTTGGTTGGTGGAGAAAATTGGTGGAGGCCAAATTAGTGGATGGTGATAATTGCTAGTGGTGTGAAGACCCACTCATAAAATGGCAGACAAATTGGAGAAGGAGTGGCAATCAATACTTGTTGTTTTTTTTTTTTAATTCTCCACCATTGCTTTTGTCCATTGGAATTATTTGAGTTCCTATAAATGCAGAAGGTATCGAGCAAACAAAAAAACACAACATAGAGTGCAGAGTGTGTTCATCACAATTGTAATCTTCTCATAATACTAAAATCTCTAGTTGCAGCCCGTGGATGTAGGATTTGCACCGAATCCGAACCACGTAAAATCCTTGTGTTCTTCTTGCTTTATTTTGTGAGTTTGTGAGTGTGTATCAGAGTGTGTTTCCGCTGCGTGTACCCGGTCCGATTCCTAACAGCTCGAACCTCGTAGTGAGCGGTGTATTTTCATCGGTTACCCACATAAATCCTTTGGTTACCTCTTCTACAGACCCAATGAGAATGTGGTGTTTGTGGCAAGGAGAGGGGTCTTTCGAGAAAGAGAATTTATAAGCCAAGGAAACAGTGGGAGGCAAATTGACCTTGAAGAGCTTTAAGAGTCAAGTGGTGAAGGAGCCTCTAACCCTAGCAATCAACCTGAGGAGGAAACTCCTATTGAACCAAATGACGAGTCTGTACCTCTGAGACGTTCCACTAGAGTTAGGAATGCACCTGAGCATTATTATGGTTTCCATATTACTGCGGAAGGAGATACATATATATCAGTGATAGTACACAGGTAAATTTGGATGAACCTAACAACTATAGGGAAGCCATGGCAGGCCTCGAGTTTGCTAAATGGAAAGAGGCTATGGACAGCGAGATACAGTCCATGTATGACAATCAAGTTTGGAACTTGGTTGACAATGTACCGGGCCGTAAGACGGTCGGGTGCAAGTGGATCTTCAAGAAGAACACCGACATGGATGGAAAAGTGCACACCTATAAGGCGCGACTGGTTGCGAAGGGTTTCACTCAAACTCAGGGACTTGACTATGATGAAACCTTCTCACCAGTAGCAAAGAGTAAGTCTATTAGGATTATGCTAGCCATCGCTGCATTTCATGATTATGAAATATGGAAAATGGATGTCAAAACCGCTTTCCTTAATGGAAAGTTGGCTGAGGATGTTTACATGAGTTAGCCTGAGGGTTTTGTTAGTGCAGAGTACCCTGATAGAGTGTGCAAGCTTGAGAAATCCATTTATGGATTGAAACAAGCATCTCGCAGCTGGAATCTTTGTTTTGATGAGAAAGTTAAAGAGTTTGGTTTTTCAAGAAGAGAAGATGAGTCATGTGTATATGTTAGAGCTAGTGGGAGTATAGTTAGCTTTTTGGTACTGTATGTGGATGACATACTAGTCATGGGAAATGACATCCCAACTTTGTAGGAGGTTAAGTCCTGGCTTGGGAAGTGATTCGCTATGAAGGACCTTGGAGAAGCTGCCTATATCCTAGGGATAAGGATATTGAGAGAAAGGAGTAAAAGACTAATTGGACTTAGTCAAATCACCTATGTGGACAAAGTGTTGAAAAAGTTTAACATGCATAATTCCAAGAAAGGTGACTTACCGATCCAGCATAATGCCAAACTCAGCAAGGCTCAGAGCCCGAGTACATAGGCTGAGATAGCTGAGATGAGTCGACTACCATATGCTTCCGTTATTGGCTCGATCATGTATGCTATGAATTGTACCCTCCCTGATGTGGCCTTTTCTTTGAGCATGGTCAACATATATCAGGGGAATTCTGGCAAGGCTCTCTGCACTGCGGTGAAGAACATTCTCAAGTACCTGCGGAGGACTCTATAGGGTTCCAAACCTTTCTTCAACATAGGTACCCTTGGTGGGAGTGATGACTTGAGAGTAGTGGGGTATAGTGACGCTTGCTTTCAGACTGATAGGGATAATTTCCGCTCTCAGTCGGGCTGGGTCTTTACCATGAATGGAGGAGCAATTACTTGGAAAAGTTCCAAGTAGGAGACAGTAGCTGATTCGACTTGTGAATCAGATTACATAGCAGCGAGTGAAGTGGTGTAGGAGGCAATATGGTTGAGGAACTTCATCAGAGACGTTGGAGTTCTACCAGCTATAAACGAGCCCATGGAGATTTTCTATGACAGCAATAGTGCGGTTGCCTTAGCGAAGGAACCGAGAGATCATGGCATATCCAGACACATTGACAGAATATATCACTTCATAAGACACAACAGATCCCCTCACGAAGGGACTGACTAGGGTTAGGCATTTGCAGCATGCGAGGCGTATCGGGATGAAGGACGATATTAGTTTTACAGATTAGATAGCTATTTCTGAAACTTGTAAAACGTAATTGACATTTGATGATTAAATAAAAGTTGTTGTTTATTTATAAGTAAGGTGTTGCTATCTTGTGTCAATCGTTTACTATTGTTTCAACTTTGCATGTTTTGACTTCTAGAAAAATTACTTTATTCAAACTCTCCACGGTCAGTCATATGTTGGAAGTAAGTATGAATCAAGACTGTCATGAATTTGGCTTGTAGATGTCCAAGGTGTTAGACATAGCAAAGAGTTGCTACAACATTCATGAGTGCTCATAAGTTCTGAGTATTGGATTAAACCCACGCTCACTTGTATCACTTCATGGAATTTATCTCAAGTGATCGTGAGACGGTAATATCATATAAGTCTTCAAACCTAGAGATATGAGTTGTTGCCTATGAGTTGCTTATGCATTGATTGTACGAAAACGCATCCGTAACTTGATGTTGTAAAACATGCCTTTGTGTATGATTCAACAAGTAGTAGAACAAGCATATGAGTCGAAGTTTAACTGTTCCTTTTAGTCCTTAGAGGATTAAAAGCGAGATCTGGGCCCCTCGATGATTTTTTTTTTTACCTCTGTACCGGGCCCGGTCAGAACCAAATTGATGTGTTCAGTTTAGTTCTATGTCAAACAAATCGGAAATCGGGAAACAAACTGCTGGACAATAAGTATGACATTGTTCCATGTATTTGTCCGGCTGATATCTAGAACAGACGATTATATGATCACTTATCTAAAATGACACTTCATAGTTCAACAGAGTTTTAAGAGCTACGATTGCTGGTCGGTTCCTGAATTCATACTTGCAGATATAGTTATCAGACTTATCCAAGTGGGAGACTGTTGGATAAGGTGTCTAAGTCCGTAACTATATTTCGTATGTACTTGACCCGACCCGGCATGGTCCATTTGGGTTGCACTTCACCGAAACAATTTATATGGATAATCTTTTGAGAATAGTATATTGATGATTTATTAATATATTATAAGTTATAATATATTAATATGAAATCATATTATTTAATTAGTATTGATCAAGAATTAATTTAGTGATCAAAAGGAACTAATTAAATATGGACTCTTATATATATATATATATATATATATATATATATATATATATATATATATATATATATATATATATATATATATATATATATATATATATATATATAATGGGCCAAGTTCATTTAGGTTGGGCTAAGCTTGCATGGATTTTCCATGGATCCTATGGAAATGAAAGTTCATGGGTATTAGGGTTTACATGGATGTAACCCTAATCCTCCATACTATATGAAGAGGTCTTTGGCACATGAAATGGCACTAGTGTGTGAGTATAAAGGGTGGACCGATTTCTACTTGGTGCATACTATTCTGTCAAGTCTTCCAAAGGTGTTTTGGTGATTTGTGACTCCACTTGAGGCATCCACATTATTGGTGCTTCGCTCTGAACACTCCAAGCAATCAACCACAAGAAAAAGGTATGTTATTCTACTAAAGTTTTTATATTACAAGTACCCCATAACATGCTAGTTAGGTTGAGAACCTTGGAAATCAAATTTGCATATATAATAGAGAAAACATAGATCTAAGGTTTCTAGGTTGCATGTACACCATAGGAGTTTTAGAATGCTCAAAATCCATCACCTTATTTGTGGAAACATTGTCCCGATCAAATTATTTAGCGATGTGTACCCGAACAAGAACATCAATCTATTTTGCAATTTTGTCATGATTTGCTTGTGGGGGACACTTCGGACCTAACCGAACATTGAGAAAGGTGCTTGAGTGTGGACTATTTTGGCCAACCATGTCACGCGATTGTTATTTGTTTTGTAAAAGTTGCGAACGGTGCCAAAGGACGGGAAAATTTTCACAAAAGAACCAAATACCACAAAATCCAATCCTTGTTTGTGAAGTTTTTGACGTATGGGGGATTCATTTTATGGGCCCATTTCCCATGTCATTTGGCAACGTTTACATTTTGCTCGTGGTTGACTATGTCTTAAAGTAGGTTGAGACCAAGGCCACAAGATCGGATGATGCCAGAACGGTTCTCGATTTTTTAAAATCTATTATCTTTGTGAGATTTGGTGTGCCTAGGGCTTTGATTAGTGATAGAGGGATGCATTTTTGCAACAAGATGATGGAGGTTTTATTGAGGAAGTTGACCCACCGCGTCTCTACCGCTTACCACCCTCAAACGAATGGTCAAGCGAAGGTTTTGAATCGAGAAGTGAAGTCTATCCTTGAGAAGACGGTGAACCCTACAAGAAAGGATTGGAGTTTAAGGCTTGATGATGCCTTGTGGGCCTACCAGACCGCTTACAAAACCCCGATAGGCATGTCTCCATTGAGGTTGGTCTTTGGAAAACCATGTCATCTTCCTGTAGAATTGGAGAACCATGCATTTTGGGCAGTCAAGCAATGCAACTTCAACATTGATGAAGCTGGAAGACATAGGAAGCTTCAAATTCAAGAGTTAGAAGAATTGAGGAATGACTCTTATGAGAATACAAGAATATACAAGGAGAAAACCAAGGCGTTCCATGACAAGTCCATCAACCGAAAACATTTCAAGTCGGGACACAGAGTCTTACTTTACCATTCCCGTTTGAAGTTATTTCCCGGAAAATTGAGGTCAAGATCGATAGGTCCATTCATTGTGCTAAAAGTCTTTTAACACGAAGCAGTTGAAATCCAAAGTGAAGAAACGGGGCAAATCTTCAAAGTCAATGGCCATCGTTTGAAACCTTTATATGAAGGTTTTAATGCAAATGTCCTAAATGTCATCCAATTGGATGTCCCGATATACTGAAATCAAGAGAGAAGGACGTCTCGCCAAAGACGTTAAATGTTTTAGCTAAAATCCTTTTGCATTTCAAATTTCTTCTTCCTTTTTTTTCAGTGAATGAGAGTTTAATTTTGAGGCCCCGGTGTTCATTTTGGTCAAGCATGAAGGTTGGGGATTTTTCACGGGTTCACAAATGGTCCGCGTGTACTCGAAGGTTTGTCCGCGTGGACCACAAATGGTCCATCTGTACCCGCCCAGGTCGTCCGCGTCATCTTTGTTTGGGACCTTTACAGAGCTTGTCACGTGGTCTGCGTGTACCTGATGCCTCATCCGCATGAGCCACAAACGGTCTGTGTGCACTCCTCCAAAATGACCGCGTCATTCTTCGAAATTGGAACCTTTACAGAACTTTCTACGCGGACCACGTGTACTCAAAAGCTCGTCCTCGTGGGTAAAAAATGGACTGCGTATACTGGCAAAAAACGTCCGCATCAACCTTGAAATTAAGGACCGTTTTAGAACACTTCACGCGGTCCTCGTGTACTCCAGAAAACGACCGCGTGAGGCGTTGAACTCCGTTGACTTGAATATTGAATACGTTTGACCGCAACTTTCACCCTCTAAACCCTATCAGCCGTCCCTTCTTCCCCTATTCTTCTTCTTCTTCTCTCTCCAACCTCCATTGAATCACCTTCCACCTTCAACACAAAAACTCGATTTCCCGTCAAACCACCAGCCGGAATCACATGAAATTAGCGGCCTTCTCTTCCATTTTTCAAGCTCTAAATTTCCCACCTAAATTTTTCCCCGATCCACCCCCGGAATCGAGACCTCCGACCACCACACTTTCTCCGGAAAACTCAAATTTTCGGCCACCTCCGACCACCTATCAATATTCCGAGACCATCTTTTGGTCTAGGCTACAAACCCCACTAAAAATATTTCTCAAATATCGCCGGAAAATTTCACCGGAATTTCAAGCCGTTGTCGGACTTCTCGGGTTTTCGCAGTAAATTACTTCTCATGGGGTATTGAGCAAAGCTTCAAGCTTGGGGTCGAGTATTGCAAGATTTTCAAATCTCGAACTTTCGCGCGCAATTTTCGACTTTCAAAATTCGTGGTCGCCAATGGGTACATTCCTTCCTTGACTTTAACTAATTCGTATGCATGTATTAGAACGACAATTTAGATGGTATTGCATCAAATGAGTCTAGGAAACATATCTTGCATTGATTGTTGACCCTTTTTATAAGTCCATAGGGAGTCGATTGGTGAATTAAATTGCAATATTATTTGTTGGAATTGTTGGTCCGCGTGGTTGTAAATTTGCTTATAGGTTGGTCATGTCCACGTCAAGAAAGCGCTCGGCTGCCACCCGAGGCAAAGCTCTCGCTAGAGCTCAAAACGAGGAACCAAACATTCCAAGGTTCCGGGACTTAAAGGCGACTGAAAACTATAGAAAGAGTTTACCTAGGAAAGTTGCTTCAACCCAATTTGTGGATGAGCGTGTTCTAACAAACATGTATCACATCTGTCGTAGGAGCAGAGGCGGTTTTAAATGGTATTGTCCTCAAGAGGTCGGATATATTATTCTTCCCGACCCTCGAGTCTCCAACTTCACTTTCCACGATCGGACTTGGTGGAGACTCGAGAGGACCATCACTGAGACATTTAATGAGGATGCGCTCCATGCTCAAGACGATGACGGGATGCATATGGATGACGAGTCCGACGATGAGCCCACCCATGGTCCACAACAAACCCAACCACAGGCACCTCCCCGATATTACCCACTCCCCCCAATTTTGCCGAACGTTTCGAGGCTCTTTGTGTCTCCAACCAAATCATGTCACAGCAGATGCATCATATATGGGGATGGAACCAATCATAAAACCACTTTGAGAACGTACCACTTCCTCCTCCGTATCCATACCCTCCTCCCACTCATCCTTATCCGCCTCCACCTTACCCTTACCCTTACCCTTAATACCCGTATCCTCCTCCCGACCCCCCGGTTTAGGTACTTTCGCCTCGCCCCAAGCATTGAGGACAATGCTTATATATAAGCTTAGAGTGGGGTATTTCCTTTTCTTTTTGCTTACTCATGCGTTTTAGTTTAGGTTGCATAACATTTTAGCCTTAATTTGCATTCATTTTTTTATTTTATAAAATTCCAAAAAGATTTCATTTTCTTCTTTTTCACTTTTTATTTTTGCATGACATTTAGCTTAGGGCATTATCATTCACGCATTTTTGTTATCTCTTTATTCTCATCCCCGAGCATCTTTACTTGAAAGACTCGAAACACCTTAAATACAATTGTTTTGGAAACTCACATAACAAATAAAAATCGATCTTAGGGACTATCAGTTGTTCTATATACGTGGGGAGAGAGTGCAAGTTGTGACAACCCAAAATTTCTATCTTGTACAACCGTTCAATTCAATGAAAGTCAGACTTGTTTTTGGCTATCTTTTAGCCCTGTTAAAGGTCTGTTTGGGTGTTTTAAGCCTAGTACCTTAAACGTTAAAGTGTTAGGATGTATCGTATAGAGTTCAGTGTGCAGCATACAAGCCGGAAACTCCACCATAAGGAGTTTACGATCGTAAAATAGAGTTTACGACCGTAAACACCTCCTTGGCCGTGAACTCTTCCCTTCACATGAGATATTCCTTCATTTTTCACCTTTTTCTCACACTTCCATCTCAAGAACTCGATTTTCTCTCAAGTATCATCAAGAACTTTCATCTTGATCTTCAATCTTTTAAGTAATCTTTCCATTTTCGAGTTGATATTCTTCTATATGTAGTGAAGATTCATGTTTTCATCCATGGAATCATTCTTTTTGGTTAGATCTTCAAGTATTCACACTTTCACCAAGAACACTCACTAGTTCTTGGACCGTGAACCCCCTCCCAAGCTTCAAAAACGTGAGTATATCTTCTATCTCCTAGTTAGGCTTGTTAAACTCTTGATTCTAGCCTTAGATCATCATAAATTACATAAGCATCAAGAGTTTACGACCGTAAACCCTTGCATGGCCGTAAACTCTTGTGTTGATGGATGTTTTGGCCCTTAAACTCCCTTATATTCGAGGCTAGAATCGAAAGCACTTGTTGAATGCTTGATAGGACCATAAAACACCTCGTTTGCAAGTCCTCCCATGAGTGTACGGCCGTAAACCCCTTGACCGTACACTCTAGGGTCGTATACTCCCTTAGGCCATAAACACAATTGTCGTAAACTCCATTGTGTGGCCGTGAACCCCCTTAGATGCAATCCTTTGTAATTAAAACACTTCAATCCAAGTGTTTCCTAGTCCCTAAGGTGGTTTCCTTGAATGATTAGTTGTATATACACTAATTATATCCATATATGTATCATTATATGCTTATTAGGATCCGTTTGTGCTCGAGGCTTCACTTGACACTTAGCATCCTAAATCGATCTTTCATTCGTATCACTCACTATAGGTGAGTTCATACCCTTTGACTTATATTTTTAAATGATTTTAAATGCTTTTATGGGGGGGGGGGGAATACAAGTAGAACTATTAGAGTTATTATATCAATCACATGTGATTAATAACTATCAAACAAGTGGATTTTCTTATACTTCAAACTGTTTTATCAAACAAACTCTTCAAAACATTTTATAGACTGACATCAAGTCATCGATAACCATTCAAATGGTTAAAACCCTTTTTATATGCTAAACTCTTTATTAAACTCTTTTAAACTTATATATTGTCAAAAATCATGTCTATATATATAGTTATATAAGTAAGGTTGAAAGGGCTTAGGACTGATAACTCACTTTATTTCCTGTTCCTTGTTTGGTTGTGGACTTAGGGTATCCGGTTGTTTGTCCGAGTGTCGTTTGAATCTTAGTTATATATTATGTATATGTGTATAGATATAAAGTTCTTACATCATTTCAGCACCTTTGGGTAGCAAAGGTGTACAAACATACTCAGTCACTCAAACAACATTGCTAGTAAACTATAATAGGTATAGTTTAGAGGATTACTACTCACTATTTCTAGTACATTGAAACATACAAGAGTCAGTTCATACATGAGTCAGTTCAAACTTACTATTATGAGAAACAGAAAGAACATACTATTATGAGAAACAAAAAGAACATACTATGATGAGAAACAAAGAGAACATATACTACACTATACAAAGAGAACATACTATACACTAGAACAGAGAGAACATACAATGTACTAGAACATACTATACAAACACTAGAATACTATAACATTAATGTGAGCCACTACTTCATGGCATGGCAATCTACTGCTGTGTCACGTTTTGTAACCAGAGTCTCCTGGAGGGAGAGCGTGAATTTGTGTATAGATCTATACGGGACTGACCGTCCTACACCTTGCTGCTAGCTACAGTGGGAACTGTAGGTCTACGGGTGACGAATGTCATACCATTTCGACGTCTTTGATCGTCGTGTTTTACTAGTCAATCAAGTATGCTTACAATCATATCACATTTTACCTTAATTAACAAACTGGTTTAAGGTAGTTAGCTATGACATCCCCTAATTTCTCGGCCAGAAAAGACCGATTTAATTTATGCTTTTAAAATAAAATCAGAGAAATCCTTTTAAAAGATGTTGCGGAATTGGTCCCCAAAACAAAACATGATAGAAGTTTATCAAAACCTTTACGTCCCCGGGGCTTTGGGGGAAGTTGGAATGAAAGAAATATTGAAAGAGGGGTTAAAAATGACAAGTTTCCAAATTATCCCCGGGAGGTCTCGTTTTCCTCACTTTACGTCCCTAAACACATATCACAAGGTACCTAGCCTAAGTAATATCATTAGGATAGACACTACTGCTAAGGGGACTCCTTAGCCATACATGTCCTAAAGGCAACCATGAGGGGGATGGAGTACGCCAATGAACATTTAGTTCACCAACACCTACAAGTTGCGAACCTGCTAGTGTTCCACTGGACCTTCTAGAAAGGTCTGTGGTCATCATCTATACTCCGCTAGACGACAACAATAACAACAACAACAACATCGAGGCCTCTCACCATTTTAACACACAATGACTATTTCGTCTACCCATGTTCTACCCAACATATTTGTAGATAAAATACATATACAGTTTAAAACTTGTATAAAACATCTATTCAACAGTCACCTCAAATAAACACTTAATATAATTACACATAGCACATATTTTATAGAAAATACTTCATATCTAGGTGTAAGATGAAAGTGACTACACACTCACCTGATTTAATGATAATCGGGCAGCACTTCGTTTCCTAAAACGATCGTTTCTAATAAATTCGGTAGTTTTATTGAGAAACCGGGCTCTGCGAGGGTCGGGCTTCAAAACCGAAAAGATAAATTTCTCGGGCTTCTCGGGCACTTCGGGACGTGTTTCGGATGTTTGGTATGATACCGGGGCTTTGGGGGAAGTTGGAATGAAAGAAATATTGAAAGAGGGGTTAAAAATGACAAGTTTCCAAATTATCCTCGGGAGGTCTCGCACCCTTCTATTTATAGGGGCGAGGCTTCTGATCGGATGGCTGAGAGGCTTCCAGGTGGCAGCAGATCCGAAGAGGAGTCACATGGCTCGCACGTGCGAGGGGTGAGCTACTGACCTCTGATTGGACCGAAGTCTAGGTCCGAGGTTCGGATCCGAAGCAAGAGGGAAGGGAGATAGGTGGTGCGAAGGTCGGACACGCAGCAGGTGGTGCGAGGCTCGGACGATGCTGCACACGCATCACTCCTCGGATGCGCCACATCTTCGGATGACTCAACAAATTTCGGACACGTGGCACGCATGGAGCGAAGGTGACGTGGCCAAAGCATGACTATGCGAACTTTCTCGATTTTTGTGCAAAAACTTCTAAAATCCATAACTTTTGCATACGAGCTCCGTTTTTGACGTTCTTTACATGCACACGTAGGTAAAATTACGCTCTACAACTTTCGTTTAGACTTCTTTGGCTAATTTTGAATTTAATTTTTATATTATTATTTTTAACAGACCGGGACATGAAATCCGTTAAAAATTCATAACTTCTTCATCCGACGTCCGTTTTCGTCTGTCTTTTTACCGTTGTACTACTATTGATGAGACCTTCGATTCTCGTTTAGGTTGTGTCGGCTAAAAATCACTCGATCTAAAATTCGAGTTTTTAGCTGTCTACTACTAAGCTGAAACTTAGAAAAATCATAACTTCCTCATACGAAGTCAGATTTGGGCGTTCTTTTTATGCACACTCTCGGTTTAACGAACACTACGAATTTCATTTAGATCACTAAGGCTAAAAAGTAGTTTATCAAAAACTCACTTTTTACGACATTCGACATCGTGCCGGTTTTGTCGCGAAACTTCGACAGGTCATAGCTTCTTCGTTATAACTCGGATTTCAGTATTCTTTATATACCCGTAATCCTTGTCACGACCACTACAACTTTCTTAATAGATAACGGCTTTATCTAATATTTATTTTCGACGCTCATTTTTATTCTTAATTAATTAAATCCTAGTAATTAAGCATAAACCACATAATTCACATAATTCCTTTTCATTTCTTCAAAATGAGTTACAAAGGTTAACCTAGACTATCACATAATTATTAATGCCTAGCCTAGAAACACGGGCATTACAATTCTCTCCCCCTTAGGATGATTCCGTCCCCGGAATCACACATCAATAAACAACTGTGTCACACCCCCAAACCAAGGATGGCGGAAACGTCCAGGGGTGGAGGACTTCATGTATAGTATCATAACAACAATTGTAATAGTAATTCAAGCAAACACAACCAACATATATATAATTGAAAAAGTTACATCATTGTATGAATTACATGTTTACGAATCAATTACAATATGTTGACAAAATATGAAATAGTAGACGCCTTAGCGTCCCATCCTCAAAAGCACTTGGTTACCTGTTTACTGATTTCCTGAGAATACAAGTTGTTTGAAAAAGTGTCAACACAAAGGTTGGTGAGTTCATAAGCTTTTGTTTGGTATTATTAAAAGCCTTTCGTTTGTAAAAGTAGTATTTGTTTGTAGAAAATGCAATATTTTCCTTAAAATGTATATGTAGTCTTAAATTCAAAGACCGAAATGTATAAGTAACTTTTCTTACTTATAATAAATAATGTAAGTTTAAATCGACATAAACTCGTTTAATTTTTAATGAAGTTCCCGTAAATTCCAATATTTATTAATACTTTGTGTGAGTTTATCATAACCATGCTATGACCAAGGTTGCCTAAAACGACGTTCTTCGGACGTCGGAAATGTTATGACATTTGTCACCCCAGACCTATCGGTCTAACTGTTGCATGCAGTTTAGGTGTGGGTTTGTCAAACCCAATATAGATCTATACACAAGTATCACGCTCTCCCTCGAGGAGACTCTGGTTATAATACAGGACTTATTTGTAAATTGAATCGAATGTCTCACAGAAGTCATTAACGAATTTACGTGTAGTGTAATGAAAACTTGGTACCGTATGGCCGTACCTTGCTTAATGAAAATCTTCTTTGTATAAATGTACCCTTTTTAAATGTATGTGTTATGTAATGTATCATAAACTATACCTATTATAGTTTATCAACCAAGGGTAGTACGTAGTAATGTATGCAAACTATATTCAAAATAGTTTATTAAATGTTTGAAGATATCGGTTGTACTTTGATTATAATCACTTGTTATTCTTTATATTCAATATGTCCAAATCCATTTGTAAACTGATGTGTGTCTATATATTAAGACAAAATGACATATATTGCAATAACATATAATCACATAAAGATATACACCTTGCTCAACATGTTACAAGGTGAAATGAAATTGACAGCAGCTTTTTGTTGAATACAGTTTCTGTTGCTGTTCTTAGAAAATTTATAGAAACATTATCAAAGCTCCAAATCCAAATACGCAAATTTTGAGAGTTTGGAATATGAGTCTAGTTTGTTCATAAATTTTATAATGATTTTTAGTGATCTCTAACAGAGGTGAAAATGTTCATAATCACAGACTGGTCCGGGTTTGCCTCTGAAATGATAGGCAGTTTTGTAAAAATCACCATAAATTGTAGAAAAATCATATGGAGATGTGCAAGTAGTCATTTTAAAGCTACGAGTTTGAACTACGTGCACCTGGAACAGTTTTGAAAAGTAAAATATTTAAGTTGACCAAAACAGTCCGTGATCGAAGTCCATCTTTTCTGATGTAATCTGTTAGAAAAAGTTTAATTGTGTTCTTGATGATTTTACTTGTATTCCCCCCTTAAAACTTAATAAAAACATGTAAATGTAGGGGTATGAACTCACCCTATGTGGTTTCAGTAGATGAAAGTGAGAGAGAGGAAGTGTTCAACCCAAGAACACTAAGAAGATGTCTTGATGATTCGAGAATCTAACATCGAATAAGATGGAATTTGTGTAAGATATCAATGATTTGAGTAGAATGGAGTGTAATAATTATATGAATGATGAAGATACTTACTAATTGAAGAAAGAAATCCCTGAAGAAAGCCTTGAAGTTCTTGAAGTTGAGAGAAAAAATGAGAGAATTTTGGAGAGTGTCCTTTGGTTGCTAAGTGTAGAATGAAAGAACTTTATGGAGAATGAGGAGAGAGGATCAATCCTCCAGCTCTTAGAACGTGGGAAGAGCTGGAGATTGGGTGTAAAGGTCCACTAAGGTGACAAGGAGTAGTGGGAAAGAGTGGCTAATCATAGAGTGAGGTGGTGGTGGTTTGCTTTTGCCATAAATTAAGGAAAAGCAAATATTCCCTCAATAATTAGTTCAACCACTAATTCTTTTAATATATTTTTATAAAAACCCTGGAGATTTATATATTTTGGGGCCTTAGTTTATAAAATAAAGTTTTGGGTGAAAATCCCACGTTAAAATAATGAAAAACGGAGTTAAAACGAAGTCGTAGTCGAAAAACCGGTAAAAAGGGGCCGTCTGCGAGACCTCTCGGATGGGGGCCGAGACTTCGGACCCTCGCATGCGAGGCTGCTGTCTCATGGCTTTGGATTCGGTCTCCTGAGAGGCTTCAGCTTCGGTCCTGATGAGAGGCTTCGGATCCGAGGCCTCGGATGAGAGGCTTCGGTCCTGAAGTTTCCGTTTTGGGTCCTTAAGGGTATTTTACCCGTTTTTACCCCGTTTCAAGTGGTTTTTGACCCGGTTAAGGGTCGGGATGACCCGAATGATTCTAAAAAGTTATGGGAACTTTTAAGAGAGATTTGGGAGAGATTTGGGAGAGATTTCAAATAGAAAGAGATAGAGTGAAAACGATTTAGAGAGGTTTCGTTTGTGATTAATTTGAGTGTCCGGCTTCATAACGCAAGGTTCGTAAACCCCGTTAAACCGTGTTTTAGTGTCGTACACACTCCCGATGAGTGTGCAATAATGTTTTATCGTTTTAGTTCGTTGTTTAGCACTGTTAAGGCTAAGGAAAATCAAACACATGAACTTTCCAAATGATGATTTCTCATTAAAATAGCGAATTGTATAGTGATTACATAACGTAAACCCTAACATACAAGGGTTATTGGAGTTGACCGGTTTGACTTGTTGACTTTGTTTGACTTTGACTTGACCGAAATTTGACGGTTGTCACATCATCCCCCCGTTAGAAGGAATTTCGTCCCGAAATTTTCATTTTGACTGGGATTTCAAGAGTTTGGGAAGAGATGTGGATACTTTCCTTTCATTTGATCTTCGCGTTCCCAGGTGAACTCAGGCCCTCGTTTAGCGTTCCAACAGACCTTCACGATGGGACTACGAGTTTGCTTTGTTCTTTTGATCTCTCGATCCATGATTTCTACCGGTTCTTCCACGAAGTGGAGATTTTCGTTAACTTTGATTTCGTCGAGTGGTATTACGAGTGTCTCATCAGACAAACACTTCTTTAGGTTCGACACGTGAAATGTGGGATGTACTTTGTCGAGTTCCTGAGGTAATCGAAGTTTGTATGCTACTGGCCCAATCCTAGCAAGGATTTCGAATGGCCTGATGTACCTTGTATTTAGTTTCCCGCGTTTGCCGAATCGTATCATTCCTTTCCAAGGGGAAACTTTTAGTAGTACACGATCACCCACCTGGAATTCCAAGGGTTTGCGTCGTTTGTCTGCGTAACTCTTTTGCCGATCGCGAGACGCTTTCAGTCTTTCTCGAATTTGAACGATCTTTTCTGTGGTTTCCCTTCTGATTTCAGGGCCAGTGAGGGTGCTATTAGAGACTTGCCCTCTAGCTAGCTGTGTATCCCCCACCTCAGCCCAACACAGGGGTGATCTGCATTTGCGACCGTAAAGAGCTTCGAATGGAGCGACTTTGATGCTAGTATGATAGCTGTTATTGTAGGAGAATTCGATAAGCGGTAGATGGGTATCCCATGCTTTACCGAAGTCTATCACACAAGCTCTTAACATGTCTTCCAACGTTTGAATGGTTCGTTCGCTCTGTCCGTCGGTTTGTGGGTGGTAGGCCGTACTCATGTCAAGCCTAGTTCCCAATGATTTTTGTAGAGACTGCCAAAACCGTGAGGTGAATCTACTATCTCTATCGGAGATAATGGATATCGGCACACCATGGAGTCGTACAATCTCTTTGATGTACGTTCTAGTCAGCTTCTCCATCTTGTCGGTTTCTTTTATCGGTAGGAAGTGTGCTGATTTGGTCAATCTGTCTACGATTACCCATATGGTGTCAAGCCCGCCCGATGTCTTAGGCAGCTTGGTTATGAAGTCCATGGTTATTCGTTCCCACTTCCACTCAGGTATATCCGGCTGTTGTAATAGCCCGGATGGTTTCTGGTATTCGATTTTGACCTTGGCGCAAGTCAGACACTTGCTCACATAGGTAGCAATCTCAGCTTTCATGTTCGGCCACCAGTATAATTTCTTGAGGTCCAGATACATCTTATCTGACCCAGGATAGATGGAGTATCGAGTCTTGTGTGCTTCATTCATGACGATGTCTCGGAGTCCACCGAACTTCGGTGTCCAGATTCGATTCATGAGATAACGTACTCCATCATCCTTGACTTCTAAGTTTTTATCCATTCCCCTTAACGTCTCTCCTGCCACCTTTTCTGGTTTCAAAGCTTCTAGTTGAGCTTCCTTGATTTGTATGGTCGTGTGGGAATGGATCGTCATTGTTAAGGATTTTACTCGGCGGCCCGAGTACTCCTTCCTGCTTAAAGCATCAGCCACTACATTGGCCTTGCCCGGATGATAACTAATTTCGCACTCGTAGTCATTCAACAACTCTACCCATCTCCTCTGTCGCATGTTGAGCTCTTTCTGATTGAGGATATGCTGAAGACTTTTGTGATCAGTGAAGATAGTGCATTTCGTGCCGTAGAGGTAGTGTCTCCAGATCTTCAAAGCGAATACCACTGCTCCTAATTCCAGGTCGTGCGTAGTATAATTAACCTCGTGCGTCTTAAGCTGTCTTGATGCATACGCGATAACCTTCCCTCTCTGCATGAGCACACATCCGAGGCCTTGATTCGAAGCATCACAGTACACTACGAAGTCTTCGGTTCCCTCTGGGAGAGACAAGATCGGTGCGCTGCATAGGGCTTGTTTTAACGTTTGGAAAGCAGTTTCTTATTTATTTTCCCACTTGAATATCACACCTTTCTGCGTCAAGGTGGTGAGTGGTTTCGCAATCTTGGAGAAGTTTTGTATAAATCTTCGGTAGTAGCCAGCAAGCCCAAGGAATTGTCGAATTTCGGTTGGCGTCTTGGGTGCTGACCAATTCTCGATTGCCTTGATCTTGGAGGGATCCACATGTATGCCTTTCTCACTTACCACGTGGCCAAGGAAATCCACTTCTCTAATCCAGAATTCACACTTAGAGAACTTAGCATAAAGCTTCTCCGCTCTTAGTGTCTCTAGCACTTGGCGTAGATGTAGGCGATGCTCTTCTTCGCTTCGCGAGTAGATCAAGATATCGTCGATGAATATGATTACAAACTTGTCTAGGTAGGGTCGACACACTCTATTCATTAGGTCCATGAATACCGCAGGTGCGTTTGTTAAACCGAAGGACATCACCACAAACTCGTAGTGCCCATAGCGAGTTCTGAATGCAGTTTTGGGAATATCTTCTTCTTGAACTCGTAGCTGATGGTAACCTGACCTTAGGTCGATCTTTGAGAAGAAATTTGCTCCTTGGAGTTGGTCGAAAAGGTCGTCGATTCGAGGTAGAGGATATCGGTTCTTGATGGTGAGTTTGTTTAGTTCCCGATAGTCGATGCACATGCGAAAGGATCCGTCCTTCTTCTTTACAAAAAGGACTGGTGCTCCCCAAGGTGAGAAGCTTGGTCTGATGAACCCTTTGCTCAAAAGCTCGTTCAACTGACTGGACAACTCTTGCATTTCTGTTGGTGCGAGGCGGTATGGAGCTCTGGCTATGGGGGTAGCTCCGGGTATTAAGTCAATTCTGAAATCGACTTGTCGTGCGAGTGGTACACCAGGAAGATCTTCTGGGAACACATCCGGGAAGTTACACACTTCGGGGATGTCTTTGATGTCTTTCACGTCTTGTTTCTTGTCTACTACGTGGGCCAAGAAGGCGTGGTACTCCTTCCGGAGATACTTTTGGGCTTTAATGCATGAGATGATTTGTAAATTCGCACTAGGTTTGTCACCATAGATGAGAAGGGTTTCGTCATTTGGTAGATTGAGGCGAACGGCCCTTTCGTAACATAGAATGTCGGCACGGTGAGGAACTAACCAATCCATCCCGATGATTACGTCGAAGCTTTTTATGGTGACCGGCATCAGGTCAATTTTAAATGTATGGTTGTCTAGAGTGAGAGTACACTCTGAGTATATATTGCTAGTGCGTTCTACTTTCCCATTTGCCATTTCTACTACATAAGTATCCTTTAGTGATTGGGGATTTTGTTCAAGTAATTGCTTATATTGGTGGCTCACGAAACTCCTCTCCGCTCCACTATCGAATAGTACGCATGCATAAGAGTTATTGAGGAGAAACGTACCGGTAACCACCACGGGATCCTCAACTGCTTCCCCATGTCCTATTGCCAGGATTCTTCCTACTCCACCAGCATTAGGGTCTTGTGCTTTGGGGCAGTTTCTTTTGAAGTGACCTGCGTCTCCACAGTTGTAGCAGGTTCGGGTTGCCCCCATACTGGCGACTTGGTTGATTGGTCGAGCCGGCGCTTTACAGAAACGAGCAGTGTGCCCTTTCCTGTCGCAGTTGTTACAGTACATCTCCCTACAAGTACCATTGTGGTGAAAGTTGCACTTGTTGCACTTGGGTAGGGTTCCAGCATATGGCTTCGGTGGTGCAGTAGTGGCAGCATTAGTGGCAGCATGGACAACAACAGTTTGTTGCTTCTTAGCGGGGTCCTGTGCTGGTTGGCTCTTCTTTTGGTTCCAGAACTTCCTTTTGTTGTTTCCCCCTTTTGATTGATCAGTGGTGGTGGTTGTAGTATTATGACCGGCTCGGTGGTCAACAAGTTGTTGTGCCAGCTCCCTGGCACTGTCAAAAGTAGTTGGCCTTGAAGCCAGGACACTACTTTGCACTTGAGGAGACAGTCCCCAAAGGTATCGCTCCACCTTTTTCTCCTCCGGAGTAACCATTGTTGGGCAGAGGAGAGCCAATTCATTGAATCGGGTGGTGTAGGTTTCAAGGTCGGAGCCCGTCATCCTGAGGTTCCAAAGTTCTTGTTCCAGCTTTTGAATCTCACCTCTCGGGCAGTACTCCTTCATCATCAAGGTTTTTAGTTCTGCCCAGGTTATGGAGCTAGCCACTTCGAGAGTAAGTGAATTAATCCGGTAGTTCCAACAAGTAAGGGCCCGGCCGGTGAAAGTGAAGGCTGCGAACTTAACTTTGCTCGCTTCGGGGCAAGAGCACACCTGAAAGACTACTTCGGTCTTTTCAAACCATTGCATTAAAGTGATGACTCCCCCGCTCCCATTGAAGTTGTCGGGTTTGCCATTGGTGAAGTCTTTGTAGGTGCACTCTCTTGTGCGCACCCATCTGTCGCCCTGGTTAGAGGGTGTAACACCTGGTCCAGATCCACCATTTCCATTAGAGACAATTTGGGACACAGCTTCCACTACTGCTGCTGCTATTGCAGCTTGGAGTATTGCTGGATCAAATTGTGGAAGTGGCGGCAGAGGTGTTGGTGATGGTGGTGGAGGTGTCGGTGATGGTGATGGTGGTGGAGGTGTTGGTAGTGGTGGTGGAAGTGTCGGTGATGGTGGTGGAGGTGTTGGTAGTGGTGGTGGAGGTGGTGCTGCACTGCTAGATGGTCTAGTCTCCTTCCTTGGCGGCATGGTTCTGTCATAAGTTGTAAACCAATGTACTTTTAGTACAAGTATATTTATAGGAAGAGAAATCTTTTATACATAAAGTATATTATTACGTTGTTTTCCGATATGTTTACGATACATACGATTTTATACTTTTAATTGACCCAATACCTTGGGCTATGAGGTAAAATGAAAGTCTAAAATATTTTATTTGAGTTTCCTTGTTTCCAAGTATATGACCATTTGTAAGAGTTTCCCATATGCTAATTTAGTCGGGACATAATTAATATATTTATTATAGTAACACAAAATACTCCTATAGTATTTGTAAATATTTAGTTTTGAGTTCTTAAAGTATCCTTTGTAGTGTGATATTAGGTTGTTAGATTTGTTGCCCATCCTGACCATCCCCCGGTATATGCAAGTCAATTCTCGGACAGATATAGTTGATCAGGCTATATCCTTCCCAGAATTAATCCACATATACTAAGGCATACTCAAAATGTTCAACTCTTCTTCTTTTGCTTTATGTTTTCTCTAGTCATGATATCATGCGAGCATGTAATGTATGTATGTATACTTTAATCAAGAAAATCATTTATTTTCTAAAAGTATATTTATTTGAAAAATGCACAAATCAGAGACTATTAGTCCCAATTGTGTTTATAGTTTGTATATCTTATGTGGTTTGATATACTTAATTCACTATAAACTGTGATCTGATACCAATCTGTCACACCCCCAAACCAAGGATGGCGGAAACGTCCAGGGGTGGAGGACTTCATGTATAGTATCATAACAACAATTGTAATAGTAATTCAAGCAAACACAACCAACATATATATAATTGAAAAAGTTACATCATTGTATGAATTACATGTTTACGAATCAATTACAATATGTTGACAAAATATGAAATAGTAGACGCCTTAGCGTCCCATCCTCAAAAGCACTTGGTTACCTGTTTACTGATTTCCTGAGAATACAAGTTGTTTGCAAAAGTGTCAACACAAAGGTTGGTGAGTTCATAAGCTTTTGTTTGGTATTATTAAAAGCCTTTCGTTTGTAAAAGTAGTATTTGTTTGTAGAAAATGCAATATTTTCCTTAAAATGTATATGTAGTCTTAAATTCAAAGACCGAAATGTATAAGTAACTTTTCTTACTTATAATAAATAATGTAAGTTTAAATCGACATAAACTCGTTTAATTTTTAATGAAGTTCCCGTAAATTCCAATATTTATTAATACTTTGTGTGAGTTTATCATAACCATGCTATGACCAAGGTTGCCTAAAACGACGTTCTTCGGACGTCGGAAATGTTATGACATTTGTCACCCCAGACCTATCGGTCTAACTGTTGCATGCAGTTTAGGTGTGGGTTTGTCAAACCCAATATAGATCTATACACAAGTATCACGCTCTCCCTCGAGGAGACTCTGGTTATAATACAGGACTTATTTGTAAATTGAATCGAATGTCTCACAGAAGTCATTAACGAATTTACGTGTAGTGTAATGAAAACTTGGTACCGTATGGCCGTACCTTGCTTAATGAAAATCTTCTTTGTATAAATGTACCCTTTTTAAATGTATGTGTTATGTAATGTATCATAAACTATACCTATTATAGTTTATCAACCAAGGGTAGTACGTAGTAATGTATGCAAACTATATTCAAAATAGTTTATTAAATGTTTGAATATATCGGTTGTACTTTGATTATAATCACTTGTTATTCTTTATATTCAATATGTCCAAATCCATTTGTAAACTGATGTGTGTCTATATATTAAGACAAAATGACATATATTGCAATAACATATAATCACATAAAGATATACACCTTGCTCAACATGTTACAAGGTGAAATGAAATTGACAGCAGCTTTTTGTTGAATACAGTTTCTGTTGCTGTTCTTAGAAAATTTATAGAAAAATTATCAAAGCTCCAAATCTAAATCCGCAAATTTTGAGAGTTTGGAATATGAGTCTAGTTTGTTCGTAAATTTTATCATGATTTTTAGTGATCTCTAACAGAGGTGAAAATGTTCATAATCACAGACTGGTCCGGGTTTGCCTCTGAAATGATAGGCAGTTTTGTAAAAATCACCATAAATTGTAGAAAAATCATATGGAGATGTGTAAGTAGTCATTTTAAAGCTACGAGTTTGAACTACGTGCACCTGGAACAGTTTTGAAAACTAAAATATTTAAGTTGACCAAAACAGTCCGTGATCGAAGTCCATCTTTTCTGATGTAATCTGTTAGAAAATGTTTAATTGTGTTCTTGATGATTTTACTTGTATCCCCCCCTTAAAACTTAAGAAAAACATGTAAATGTAGGGGTATGAACTCACCCTATGTGGTTTCAGTAGATGAAAGTGAGAGAGAGGAAGTGTTCAACCCAAGAACACTAAGAAGATGTCTTGATGATTCGAGAATCTAACATCGAATAAGATGGAATTTGTGTAAGATATCAATGATTTGAGTAGAATGGAGTGTAATAATTATATGAATGATGAAGATACTTACTAATTGAAGAAAGAAATCCCTGAAGAAAGCCTTGAAGTTCTTGAAGTTGAGAGAAAAAATGAGAGAATTTTGGAGAGTGTCCTTTGGTTGCTAAGTGTAGAATGAAAGAACTTTATGGAGAATGAGGAGAGAGGATCAATCCTCCAGCTCTTAGAACGTGGGAAGAGCTGGAGATTGGGTGTAAAGGTCCACTAAGGTGACAAGGAGTAGTGGGAAAGAGTGGCTAATCATAGAGTGAGGTGGTGGTGGTTTGCTTTTGCCATAAATTAAGGAAAAGCAAATATTTCCTCAATAATTAGTTCAACCACTAATTCTTTTAATATATTTTTATAAAAACCCTGGAGATTTATATATTTTGGGGCCTTAGTTTATAAAATAAAGTTTTGGGTGAAAATACCACGTTAAAATAATGAAAAACGGAGTTAAAACGAAGTCATAGTCGAAAAACCGGTAAAAAGGGGCCGTCTGCGAGACCTCTCGGATGGGGGCCGAGACTTCGGACCCTCGCATGCGAGGCTGCTGTCTGATGGCTTCGGATTCGGTCTCCTGAGAGGCTTCAGCTTCGGTCCTGATGAGAGGCTTTGGATCCGAGGCCTCGGATGAGAGGCTTTGGTCCTGAAGTTTCCATTTTGGGTCCTTAAGGCTATTTTACCCGTTTTTACCCCGTTTCAAGCGGTTTTTGACCCGGTTAAGGGTCGGGATGACCCGAATGATTCCAAAAAGTTATGGGAACTTTTAAGAGAGATTTGGGAGAGATTTCAAATAGAAAGAGATAGAGTGAAAACGATTTAGAGAGGTTTCGTTTGTGATTAATTTGAGTGTCCGGCTTCATAACGCAAGGTTCGTAAACCCCGTTAAACCGTGTTTTAGTGTCGTACACACTCCCGATGAGTGTGCAATAATGTTTTATCGTTTTAGTTCGTTGTTTAGCACTGTTAAGGCTAAGGAAAATCAAACACATGAACTTTCCAAATGATGATTTCTCATTAAAATAGCGAATTGTATAGTGATTACATAACGTAAACCCTAACATATAAGGGTTATTGGAGTTGACCGGTTTGACTTGTTGACTTTGTTTGACTTTGACTTGACCGAAATTTGACGGTTGTCACAAACTGCGGCTAGCGACTCATCATGTCACTCTCCATTTCCCAGGTGAGATTTGGCCCATTCGTATGTTTCCAACGCACAAGCACTAAAGCGACCATCTTGCGTCGCAACTTTTTAGTCTGACGGTCAACGATTGCCTCAGGTTCTTCAATCAACCTCTTGTTTTCATCCAACCTTATTTCAGAATAGGGAATTATGTCGGGCACATCTCCCGTGAACTTTCTCAAATAACACACATGAAAGGTGTTATGAATACCCTCCAGTTCTTCCGATAATTGTAGCTTGTAAGCTTGATTCCCGATCCTCTGAAGAACTTTAAACGGTCCAATAAACCTTGGACTCAATTTTCCCCTTTTACCAAATCTCCAACTTCGAAGGATATCGGTTATATTTTCTTGTCAGCATAACTCTTTTGTCGATCTTGAGCTGCTAACATCCTTTCCCTAATCACATTCAACTTTTCAGCAGTATGATGGACTATTTCAGGTCCTATAAACTACTTTTCCCCAGCTTCCAGCCAACATGACGGCGTTCGACACTTCTCTCCATACAAAGCGTGATAAGGTGCCATCTTGATGCTCGAGTGGAAACTATTATTATAGAAAAATTCTACTAGAGGTAAGTGTTTATCCCAGTTACCTTGGAATTCTAGGGTACTTGCTCTCAGCATATCCTCCAATGTTTGAATTGTTCGTTCGCTTTGACCATCAGTTTGCGGATGGTAAGCTGTACTCAAACATAACTTGGTACCCAATTCCTATTGTAGACTTCTCCAAAACCTTGAGGTAAAACGGCTGTCACGATCGGATACAATCGTTAACGGAACACCGCGAAGCCTCACAATTTCCTTCACGTAAGAATTCACAAGTTTATCCATAGACCATTTCTCGTTGGCTGCTATGAAATGCGCACTCTTAGTGAAGCGATCAACGACCACCCAAATCATGTCGTGAACGTTCCTTGTTCTGGGCAGTTTAGTCACAAAATCCATAGTAATGTCTTCCCATTTACCCATGGGTACAGGTAAAGGTTCTAAACTCCCATACGGTTTATGATGTTGTGCCTTAACCCTAGCACAAGTTACACACTTGGCCACATACTTAGCAACATCGAGCTTCATCGTCGGCCACCAGTAATAGGGTTTTAGATCCCTATACATTTTCGTACTACCGGGATGAATCAAGTACATGATCTTGTGAGCGTCTTCCATCAGAATATCTTTTACTCCTCCCGTCTTAGGTACCCAAATCCTATCTTTGAATACCTTCAGTCATTGACCGTTTGTATCAAACACCAACGTTTTACCCAAACGTTCCTCCTTTCGGTCATTTTTCTCTAAAGCTTCCTCTAGAGCTTTCTTTATACTTTCCACAATTGTAGAGACAACTTCAATTCTCAACGCTCTTGGCCTTTTCTTTTCAAGATTTACCTTCCGACTGAGAGCATCAGCAACAACGTTTGCTTTACCAGGGTGGTAAAGTATCTCACAGGCGTAGTCCTTGAGTAATTCTAGCCAGCGCCGTTGCCTCATGTTCAATTCCTTCTGATTAAAGAGATATTGAAGACTCTTATGATCAGTGAAAAGTTTGCATTTCGTACCATAAAGATAATGCCTCCATATCTTTAAGGCGAATACTACCGCTGCCAACTTCAGATCATGAGTGGGGTAGTTCTTTTCATGCTCTTTCAATTGCCTCGATGCATACGCTATCACTTTATCCCTTTGGGTCAGAACATAACCTAACCCAACTCCAGAGGCATCACTATAAACTACGAAGTCATCAACTCCTTCAGGTAACGAAAGAATCGGTGCTTCACACAATCTCTTATTTAACTTCTCAAAGGCTTCCTTATGCTTCTCACTCCAAGTATAAGTAGCTCCTTTGTGGGTCAAAGCTGTTAATGGAGTAGCAATCGAAGAAAAGCCTTGGATAAATCTTCGATAATATCCGGCTAATCCTAAAAAGCTTCGAATCTCCGTAGGACTTTTTGGTTGTTCCCACTTCATTACAGCTTCAATCTTTGCTGGGTCAACCATAGTCCTTCTTGGTTAACCACATGACCTAAAAATTGGACTTCTTGAATCCAAAATTTACATTTGGAGAACTTTGCATACAGCTTCACCTTTTTCAGAACTTCTAGCACTTCACGCAGATGCTTGTCATGCTCCTGCTTGCTTTTCGAATAAATCAAGATATCATCTATAAATACTATCACGGATTTATCAAGGTATGGTTTACAAACCATGTTCATCAAATCCATGAAAGCTGCTGGAGCATTGGTTAGTCCGAACGACATAACCAAAAATTCATAGTGTCCATATCTCGTTCTGAACGCAGTCTTTTCGATATCCTGCTCCCTCACCTTTAGTTGATGGTATCCTGACCTAAGATCGATCTTCGAAAAATAGTTCGAACCTTGCAACTGATCGAACAGGTCACCGATCCTCGGCAACGGGTACTTGTTCTTTATTGTTGCTTTATTCAGTTCTCTGTAATCGATGCACATTCTCATGCTCCCGTCTTTGTTCTTTACAAATAATACCGGGGCTCCCTAGGGTGATGAACTAGGTTGAATAAAATCTTTGTCCAATAACTCCTGAAGTTGTGTCATAAGTTCTTTCATCTCTTTTGGTGCTAATCGATACGGTGATTTTGCTATCGGCGTCGTTCCTGGTAACAAGTTGATACGAAATTCTACTTGTCGATTAGGGGGCAATCCGGGAAGATCTTCGAGAAAGACTTCCGGATAGTCACACACCACCGGAATATTCTGCACCTCCTTCTTTTCCTTCTTAGCATCGATCACGAATGGTAGATATGATGTACATCCCTTGGCCAAACACTTTCTAGCTTTCATTAGGGAAATCATTCCAGAGTTTACTCTGCGTTTGTCTCCATACACCATAAACGACTCTTTCCCTGGCGGGTTTACTTTTACTATCTTCTTCCTACACAATATTTCGGCATCATTGGCGCTAAGCCAATCCATTCCTAAAACTATGTCGAATCCATTAAACTCGTTACGCAATAATTCCTCGTGGAACTTATTCCCATTCAAGTCAATGAAGATGTTTTTCATACGATGGCTAACAGGTACAAACTTGCCACTAGCAATCTCGACTAATAAAGCATTAACTAGTCTATCTACAGGCAAAGCTAGTTTTCTACAAAATTAATGTGAAATAAAGGAGTAATTGGCTCCAGAATCAAACAAAATTTGGGCAGGCAATTCGTTTACGAGGAAGGTACCTGAAGCGACATCGGCTTCTTCTTTCGCAGCTTCAAGTGTCATCTGAAATGCTCTCGCCTTCGGCTTTGGTGGAAGATTGGGCTTTGCTGCATCCTTCTTCTTCGGGCAATCGCTCAAAATATGCCCTTCTTCATGGCACCCAAAACAGACGTTCTTATCGAAGGTGCATTCATTGGCATAATTCCCTGGCTTTCCACATTTGTAACAAGTGATTTCCATGCTGCATTTCCCAACATGTTTCTTCTTACACTTGTCACACCACTTGGCTTCGGCTCCTCCTCCAAATTTTCTCGAACCAGTCTTCGAGAACTTGTTCTTTTTATTGGAACCTGAAGTTCCTTCAAACTTTCTCTTTTCGCCAACTTCAACCTTGCTGGCGGCTCTCCCCTTAATCATATCTTCAACAGACTTGGCAGCCCAGATAGCTGCCTCCAAAGTAAGTGCCTGACGTACTGGCACCGCATACTCCCATGGAAGTTCCTTTGCGTACCTGTCAAATTTTGCCAGCTCATCTGGGACAATACGCAAAGCAAAATCCATTTTGTCTGTGAAGTTATTTGTATATTCATCAACGGTCATACTTCCTTTCTTCAACGTCAGAAATTGGTTTTCTAGCTCAAGCACGTTTTGGGCCGAGCAGTACTTGCGCTTGAAGTGCACCAAGAACTCTGCCCAAGTCAGTTGCAGTGGCTCGTTAGGGATTAAGGTTTTCCCCAGAGTGTTCCACCAACGAGCAACACTACCCCTGAACTGACGCACTGCAAATATGGTTTGTAACTTGACTTGGCAACCAAAAGTCATGAAAGCCAATTCCATTTCCGAGATCCAATCCATTACTCCGACATGATCTTCTTTTCCAGTGAAGGTCGATGGCTTGCAAGTCATAAAGTCCTTATACTTGCACCAATTTCTCTCCACTCTATCCTCGTGGTTATTTCTCCCAACCACAAGCGGTTCACTATGACCAACAGATCTACAGTTGTTTCCTTCTTCAGATCGATCGTCATTTAATTCATGTTGTTCAACAGGAACTGAAGGTTCATC
Organism: Lactuca virosa; assembly: GCF_052849685.1. Lineage (NCBI taxonomy): Eukaryota > Viridiplantae > Streptophyta > Magnoliopsida > Asterales > Asteraceae > Lactuca > Lactuca virosa. Next base: position 224,076,403 of record NC_136428.1, read on the forward strand.
CCTATTGTTCAACAACATTTGCCTCAATTCCTTCATTTGTTTAGCCATCATGGTCTGAATCATAGCTCGTACTCCAGCCATGGTGATGGGTTCTGGTGTAGCTCCTACTATAGGTACCTGTTCCACCACTTGGGGTTGAGGTTGTTGGTTTCTGTTTGCATTTCCCGCTCCACTTCGAGTTCTTGCCATTACTATATATATACTGAATAAGGCGAATTTAGGTCTTTATCCTTGATAGATATTTCAATTCCCTTATCACTCCAAAACGTTTACATGTTAGTTCTAATCTCGTAATCATATGCTTAGAATCCTAAACACATAAGGTTCCCAGATCTGGTCGGCAACAGACCATAGATCCGAACAAATAATGGCATATATGGCAAACATATAACATTTAGCACATAAAAGCATTTTAGGCATCTTTCCTAAAATAAACTAGTGCTCGTGTCTAAAATATTATAGACACTCATCTCACAATCATCACTTAGAATTCTAAGTTTAAGTCTAAAAATCCTACAATTTCTTAGTTCGCTTAAACTAATGCTCTGATACCAACTGTGACATCCCCTAATTTCTCGGCCAGAAAAGACCGATTTAATTTATTCTTTTAAAATAAAATCAGAGAAATCCTTTTAAAAGATGTTGTGTAATTGGTCCCCAAAACAAAACATGATAGAAGTTTATCAAAACCTTTCTTTAAGAAATATATAATTTCCTTTTATATCAAAACCTCGGGATATCTTGTTCCGATACAGATCAAAAGCATAAACAAGACATTATAAGCCTTACAACAGTTATTTACAACTACTGGCCTATAATCCAAAAATCTCTCATCTTCATCCGACTATGCTCGGGGTCCACTACCTGTAACATAAAAAGCTGAGTGGGTCAGGCTTGGGAGCCTGGTGAGCATATAGGGTTTTCAACCCACAATAATAATAAACTTATTAAGTTCACCAATCAACAATAACCCTGATTACCCATTCCCGTTATCCTCACTTTACGTCCCTAAACACCTATCACAAGGGACCTAGCCTAAGGAATATCATCGGGATGGACACTACTCCTAAGGCGACTCCTCAGCCATACATGTCCTAAAGGAAACCATGAGGGGGATGGAGTACGCCAATGAACATTTAGTTCACCAACACCATGAGGGGGATGGAGTACGCCAATAACACTACTGCTAGTGTTCCACTGAACATTTCGTTTGTAATTTTACCATTGTACTACTATTGACGAGACCTTCGATTCTCGTTTAGGTTGTGTCGGCTAAAAATCACTCGATCTAAAATTCGAGTTTTTAGCTGTCTACTACTAAGCTGAAACTTAGAAAAATCATAACTTCCTCATACGAAGTCAGATTTGGGCGTTCTTTTTATGCACACTCTCAGTTTAACGAACACTATGACTTTCGTTTAGATCACTAAGGCTAAAAAGTAGTTTATAAAAACTCAATTTTTACGACATTCGGCACCGTGGCGGTTTTGTCGCGAAACTTCTACAGGTCATAACTTCTTCGTTATAACTCGGATTTCGGTATTCTTTATATATCCGTAATCCTTGTCACGACCACTACGACTTTTTTAATAGATATCGGCTTTATCTAATATTTATTTTCGACGCTCATTTTTATTCTTAATTAATTAAATCCTAGTAATTAAGCATAAAACACATAATTCACATAATTCCTTTTCATTTGTTCAAAATGAGTTACAAAGGTTAACCTAGACTATCACATCAATATTAATACCTAGCCTAGAAACACGGGCGTTACATTAGCACATTGGTAGTTACTTATATATAATACTACAGTACATCTTAAATTTCCCATTGCATTCACATTGTGATCTTCTCACATAATCGGTAATGTAAACTATATTTGGTAATGATAGTCACACTTGGGAAAGATACATGCTTTTACAAACAAACAACATACAGAACATTCGGGCCTTGGTAGAAGGCTACTTTTAGTAGAAAATATAGGATTTTCTAGGAGATACAAATATTTACTACAAACACATACAAACATTTACTACAAACACTTACAAACATTTACATCAAACATTTACAAACATTTTCATACAAACAATGACACTAAAATACTCATGAACTCACCAGCTTTAATGCTGATCTATGCTTTCAAAATAACTTGTATTCTCAGGTCACCAGTAGATAGGTACCGATGACCAGGTTTTGAGAAGACGGAGCTTTCAAGACTCGTCTTTATTTTGATTATTCATTTTTGGTGTCTTATAAACTACAAAACACAATTTTATTAAAATCATAGTATTAATGCAATGGATGATGTTGTTGCTTGTTTACTATTATGCATTGTTGTGATACTGTACATGACGTCCTCCGCCCCCGAACGTTTCCGCCGTTCCGGTTTTGGGGTGTGACACAAGTAGTTATGCATATGAATCAACTCATGACAAGTGTGGCATAAGTAGGGGGACAACTTAGCTTCGTGCCAACTAGTTCGTCACTTGCATGTTCGTTACAAGTCACAATCAAACCCCAAAGAAAGGAATAAAAACTAGATTTTGATATTTTGAGATCCATAGTGTCTAACTGTTACATTACACATCATATCTCATCACTTTATGATTAAGACACATGTTTCCCACTTGAACTCAAATTAGCCTTAGTGTAGTTGTGCTTAGCTTTTGCACTTAGTTTCTTTAGATTCGCTCATTTGGGCTCTTGTTTGGGTTAGATTTAGATATCACTTATAGTTTGTATAAAGTTATGCTTTGTATTTTTATTTAATGCTATATTTGTAAAACTCTTATGGTAAACCCAAAAAAAGTGAGCCAAAAAAAAAGAGATGACTACCCCATTTTCTAGTTTTGTTTTTTGATTTGTAAATCAAAACCAAGTTGTTTTAAAATGTCGTTCGAAAAACTTTGCACTAATTTTCGACAAATTTTAGTAGAAGTCTAGTATTTAGTATGTGTTATGTGAAGTTTCATATGTATTTATTTTTGTTTGGAGAAGTCAAGTATTGATCTTTTATGAAGTTTGAACTTTATTTTTGTTGATTTTAGTCTTTAGAAGTTAAAAAATAATAATAATAAATAAATAAATAAAATTGTTTTGAAAAGTCGGATGTTATCGCAATCATAAAATGTGAATATACTTAAATATTTTTAGTGTTTCCTTCATTGTGTTTTTATAGATTTTTTTTGTTAGTAGCTCAAGTATTTGTAATTGTGTCTTTGGGGTTTTGTTGTCCAAAAAAAAAGGTCGGGCCACGGAGTTGCATCCATTTTTTCATTTGTTAGATGTTTAGACCCTTTTGGATTTTAGTTCATGTAATTTGTTTATAGTTTGATGTTTTTCTAGTTTAGATTTCATCTTTTGTTGGCAACTACAATGGCGCCCTTTACTCATCGCGTGCTTGATTCTTCGCTCTACATCGATCTTATTTTGGTGGAAGCACATACTCTTCTAGATGATTGTAGTTTGCCAACCTTTGTACATAGCTCGTTCCTTGCCATTTTTGGCCCGAGTTATCTTCTTCTAGGTTTTATTTCTTGGCATGGAGTTGAAGTTGTGAGGAGTGAGGAACATTCTAACCGAGGGACACTTTCTTATGGCTTGTTGGCTAGATCGGACCACGAAACAATGTCACATAAACCATAATAATGAAGTATGCGTGCTCATTTTGTATCTCGATCAACATGTATCCCTTGCTAGAAAGGTAACAAAGGCTCATCCATTAAAGTGGTTCTTATCTCTAAAAATGGATTATATGTTTTTATTTTAACGGCGTTGTCGTGAACTTCTGCCTAAGATGTTCATTCTTTTTCCTTTTTAGGATAGTTCATCCCAAGTTCATTTTAGTATTGTCGTACTTGACGACAAGTAAGGTTCAAGCTTGGGGTTATTTGATAGCTTCATTTTATTACTTCTTTTCATAGTTTATTTTTAGTTAAAACCATCTCCTTTTGTCTAATCTTCAATTCTTCATGATATTTTCTCTTTTTGTTATTTTTCTCCTTTATCGAGTGCCTTCCAGTCTTTTGAGCTTAATTGCAGGATTTACCGAAGACTATTCGTCAATGGTGGTATGGAAGGAATGCATGACTTTTGGAGGATTGTGATTTGCTTGTGGACTTGAAGTGGTGCGATTGGGCTTGGTGTCAACATAAACAAGAAATCGAGTTGGACTTAATTTTTAGACGAGAATGATGACGAGACGACGAGGATTCGAGCTATGGAAGATTAAAGGAGCATTGGAGCATCTTTGAAGGCTATGGAAGGCATAATTGGGCTCTTAAGAGTTTGTGCATATGGGCTGAAAAATTAATGAGAAGATTGGGCTGGTGTGCTAATTTAATGGGCCAAGGGACCCATTCAGTGAGACCCACGCGATCCGTGTGGATCCACAAACGGTCCGCACGGATCGTGTTGTGAAGGATCCGAGTTTTTGACATGAATCTCTACTTTAGGAAGGTTGGTGGGGTGCTTTTGGCCAGCTTTTGGATCCGGAAATTGGCCCCTTTTTACTGAAGATTTTGAATAGAACTCAAGGGATTTCAAAAAAAAAAGAACAACTCCTTTTTGCTCTCAAGAGGATTTGGAAGAATTTGAATATTTTGAAGATTGGAGTAATTTTCTTTCATCTTTTCATGTTGAATCATGTTTGGTATCTCTAAACTATCTTGAATTTCTTTTATTTTGGCCATGTTTGGCTAGACTTATATTTTGGTTGATTAGGGTTTAGCCCATGGATGATTGGTTGTTTTGAAGACTTATGCTATCTTGTGTTTGAAGTTTGTGGAAATGTTTTCTAGTCAAACATCTTCTTGTGTTTATTTATCCTTGATCATGTGCTTTGATGAATGAATGCTTATTTTTGTTAACTAATTTCTTGGTTAAGTTATGGACCCTCAAATTAGTAAGCAACAAATGGTTTCTATGTTTGTTTTCATTTCATTTAAGATACATTGGACCATTCGAGATCCTCGCAAGGATCTGTCCCGTAGCTTACAAAATCCGTTTACCCCAAGAGCTTAGCAACATTCATCCCCTCTTCCACGTGTCAAATCTTAAAAAGTGTCTATCCGACGAGACTCTTGTAATTCCACTCGATGAAATCGAGATCAATAAGAGTCTTAACTTCGTGGAAGAGCCAGTCGAAATCATGGATAGGGAAGTCAAACGAACGAAACAAAGTCGCATCCCGATAGTGAAGGTTCGATGGAATGCCAAGCGGGGACCCGAATTCACTTGGGAGCGAGAAGACCAGATGCAACAGAAGTATCCACATTTCTTTCCCTAGTCCATTATTGTATTCATTTTAGAAAGAATTTCGGGAAGAAATTCCCTCTAACGGGGGGATGATGTTACAACCCGACACTTTCTAGTCAACAAAAGTCAATTTACGTTAAATAAAACTTCGAATTTTATTTATTCTGTTAAGTCCTTGGGGGTTGGAAAAAATCTAAAATATATATATTTAGAGATTATTTAATTTTTCGGAACCAAAAACACTCGAAAGCTCAAGCTGCCTTCGAAAATTCAGCAAAACTCGTCCAACCAAGTGTTTACGGCCGTAAACCCTTGGGCCGAGAATCCATCTCCGACCGCAAACCCAACCGATATAAAGGTTTTTCCCAGAGATATTCCAAAATTTTCATCTTTTTCACCCAAAAACGCTCTCAAAGTACTCTCAAGAACCTCCCAAGCACATTCAAATCATCAAGATCAAACCTTCAAATCTTCAAGTTTTTCACCAAGAACACCAAGAACACCAAGAACAACCTTTATATCTTCAAAGGCTGCAAACCCGTTCACAGCCGCAAACAGCCTTGAGCCGTGAACCTTGGCTGTAAACTTTCTTTTTCCACTTCAAACAAGTCTCGGTAACATTCCTAACCCAAAAGAAAGTGTTTTATCGAGCTCGTACACATAATCATTAGGACACCATTAATTCCACGTACTCCAACTCGAGGGTCATCTTTCCGGTTTTGCTATCGAGCTCGTACACATAATCAACAGTGAGTTCATACCCATACACTTTTACTGTTTTTAATGTTTTCAGGGGGAATACAAGCAAAACACAAAGGAATTTTGTGTCCATACGTAAAGGATTTCAACAAAATTAAAAACTTATGCAATTGATACAACCAAGAGATCATTACATTTTATAAAATATTTAGATATTTTATCCGTTTTGTAACATGCTGAGCATGAGGGAAGTTTTCAACATACAACCATAATTGCAAAGTTTTCAGTACAATAGATGAACCGAATACAAAACATACATGCAAACTATAATAGGTATAATTTGGGATTCAACATACGATTTTATCAAGTCCATAGCTTATACAATAACAAACATATAAACTATGATAGATATAGTTTATGACATACAATACTATTTTACGAGAACAAGAGTACAATACTAAATAATTATTTAAGTATAATTATTTTTACTGTACAAGTATACATACAGTTTCAAGTACAAGAGAACACTACAACACTACACGTAAACTAGTTAATACAGGGTTGTGAGGCACTACTTGAATTGTACCCTTCGGGGTGCGGAACTAAATCCTAACAAAGTATAAACAAAGTCTCCTGGAGGCAGAGCATGACATTTGTGAATAGATCTATTCGGAACTGACAATCCCACACCTGAACTGCTAGCTACAGTTAGGCAGGCATGCCTGGGGTGACAAATGTCATAACATCCGATGCCTGAAGAACGTCGTAGAGGTCACTAGGTCATATCAAGCATGGTTATAGCAAACTCACAATAGTATAAACTAACCATTTGTTTACGGGATTTCAATTCTTCAAATAGTTTTATTTATATTAATAGAACTATCATACATTACAACTGGAGGATTCCACGGGATACAAATACATGGTTTTATTTTATGTAATAAAACTACTACATATACTGGTGGCAGCCAGGGTTTTCATACAAAGGTTTTCATACAACATACTATACATACTGGTGGTAGCCAAGGTTTTCATACAGAACATACTATACATACTGGTGGTAGCCAGGGTTTTCATATAGAACATACTATACATACTGGTGGTAGCCAGGGTTTTCATACAGAACATACTATACATACTGGTGGTAGCCAGGGTTTTCATACAAAATATACTATACATACTGGTGGTAGCCATGGTTTTCATACAGAACATACTATACATACTGGTGATAGCCAGGGTTTTCATACAGAACATACTATACATACTGGTGATAGCCAGGGTTTTCATTCAAATATTTTCGTACAGAACACAACATACAACACAACTGGTGGTAACCAAGCATACAGACTAACATTTTCATATACAATTACAGAATACAATAGCAAACATTTTCATTACTAAAGAAAATATTGGATTTTCTTGAGAACATGCAAACATTTTACAGATTCACAGACAAGTTTTCATTACAAAAACATACTTATGAACTAACCAGCATTAATGCTGATACTCTTCAAAACCGCTTGTATTCTCAGGGAACCGGTAGACAGGTACACCTGCAGGCTTTTGAGAAGACGGAGCTTATAGTGTCACGTGTTTTATGTCGCACCCCCAAACCAGAACGGCGGAAACGTTTCGGGGCAAAGGACGTCATGTACAGTATCATAACAATACATAATAGTAAAACAAGCAACAACATCATCCATTGCATTAATAATATAATTTTAATACAAGTGTGTTCTGTATAGTTTATAAGACACCAAAATATGAATCAAAATAAAAGACGAGTCTTGAACATGCTCCGTCTTCTCAAAACCTAGTCATCGGTACCTGTCTACTAGTGACCTGAGAATACAAGTTATTTTAAAAGCGTAGATCAGCATTAAAGTTGGTGAGTTCATAAGTATTTAATGTCATTGTTTGTATAAGTTTGAATGAAATGTTTGTAAATGTTTGATGTAAAAGTTTGTAAGTGTTGTGTGTAAATGTTTGAATACTTCCTAGAAAATCCTATATTTTCTACTAAAGTAGCCTTCTACCAAGACTCGACTGTTTTGTAAGTTTGTTCTTTTGTAAAAGTGATTGTTTTCCTAAGTATGACTATCCTTACCAAAGTATAGTTTACATTACCGTTTATGTGAGAAGATCACAATATAAATGTAATGGGAAAATGACCATATACAGTAGTATTTTATATAAGTAACTACAGATGTACTAACAACCTTAAATCTGTTTGTTTAATTAAGGTAAAATGTGATGAGATTATAACCATACTTGATTGACTAGTAAGACACGACGTTCGAGACGCCGAAATGGTATGACATTCGTCACCCATAGACCTACAGGTCCCACTGTAGCTAGCAGCAAGGTGTAGGATGGTCAATCCCGTATAGATCTATACACAAATTCACGCTCTCCCTCTAGGAGACTCTGGTTACAAAACGTGACACAACAATATATTGCCGCACCATGAAGTAGTGGCTCAAATAAATGTTATCTTGTTATTAGTGTAGTATGTTTTCTCTGTTTCTAGTATATAGTATGTTCTCTCTGTTCTAGTGTATAGTAGGTTCTCTCTGTTTCTCATTATAGTATGTTTGAACTGACTCATGTATGAACTGACTCTTGTATGTTTCATTATTCTAGAAATAGTAAGTAGTGACTTCCTAAACTATACCTATTATAGTTTACTAGTAAAGTTGTTTGAATGACTGATTATGTTTGAACACCTTTGCTACCCAAAGGTATTGAACTGAAAGAAAGAACATTTATATCTATATACATATACATAATATATAACTAAGATTCAAATGACATTCAGACAAACAACCGATTACCCTAAGTCCACAACCAAACAAGGAACAGGAAATAAGGCGAGTTATCAGTCCTAAGCCCTTTCAACCTTATTTATATAACTATATCCATATAGACATGATTCTGAAAATATATAAGTTTAAAAGAGTTTAATAAAGAATTTAACATATAAAAGAGTTTTAACCATTTGAATGGCTATAGATGACTTGATGTCAGTTTATAAAAAGGTTTTTGAAACAATTTGATAACACAGTTTTGAAGAATAAGAAATCTACTTGATTAGTAGTTATTAATCACATGTGATTGATATAATAACTATAATGTTTTCTACTTGTATTCTCCCCCATAAAAGCATTTAAAGTCATTTAAAAGATAAGTTAGGGGTAAGAACTCACCTGTAGTGAGTGATATGAATGTAAGTTCGATATAGGATGATAAGTGTTAAGTGAAGCCTCGAGCACAAACAGATCCTATTAAGCATATAATGATACATATATGTATATAATTACTGTATATCCAACTAATCATGCAAGGAAACCACCTTAGGGACTAGGAAACACTTAGATTGAAGTGTTACAATCACATGTGATTGCATAAAAGGGGGGTAGAAGGCCACACAAGAGTGTGTACGGCCAAGGTGTGTACGACCATTGTGTGTACGACCACACGGGTGTACGGTCATGGTGTGTACGGGCGTACACTCATGGAAGAAGTATGCAAAAAGGGTGTTTACAGTTCTATCTAGCATCCATTAAGTGTTCATGATCCTATGTTGTGACATGGGGTGAGGTTGAGGCCATATCATGCACTAAACAAGGGTTTACGGCCACATGAGGTGTTTACGGCCGTACACCCTTGATATTAATGTATTAGATGATGATTTAAGGCTAGAAATCAAGTGATTCACAAGCCTAACTAGAAGATAGGGGAGAAACTCACCCTTTAGAAGGTTCCTAAGGAGTTCACGACCCAAGAACAAGTAGGTGTTCTTGGTGAAAGTGTTGAATACTTGAAGATCTACCCAAAAAGACGAATTTTATGGATGAAATCAAAGGGTGATTCTAGATCAAGAGGGATAACAACTAACAAATGGAAGGAATGCTTACATTTTTTGAAGATCAAGGCGAAATGCTTGATGATAGTTGAGAGAGAATTGAATTTTCTTGACTTGGAAGTGTAAGAAATGGATAGAAATGAAGGAATAACTCATATATAGGCATGCGTTCACGGCCACCATGGGTGTACGGCCATGTGTACAACCGTACACTCCTCTTGAAGGAGTGTTTGGCCCAAATGTAACCCTTTGAACTTAAGTTAACTCATGCCTAAAACCCAACCTTGAATGCACTAGGCTTAGAACACTCAAACAGACCCTAAACAATGCTAAAAGATAGCAGAAACGATTCTGACTTTGATTGTATTAAATGGTTGTACAAGATAGAAATTTTGGGTTGTCGCATCATCCCCTCGTTAGAGAGAATTTTTTCCCGAAATTAGAGTTTAAGCAATTACAAATATCTAAGTAAAAAGATGAGGATATTTCATTTTCATTTGATCCTCGCACTCCCAAGTGAATTCAAGTCCTCGCTTAGCATTCCAGCGAACCTTCACTATCGGGATATGGCTTTGCTTCGTTTGCTTGTCCTCTCGGTTCATGTTCTCTATTGGTTCTTCCACGAAGTTGAGGTTATCGTTGATCTCGATCTCGTCGAGTGGGATTACAAGAGTCTCGTCGGACAGACACTTTTTCAAGTTCGAGACGTGGAAAGTAGAATGTACGTTACTAAGTTCGCGAGGTAGTTGGAGTTTGTAAGCTACAGGGCCGATTCTAGCGATAATCTCAAAAGGCCCTACGTATCTTGGATTTAGCTTTCCACGCTTTCCGATGCATATCAAGCCCTTCCAGGGTGAGACATTCAATAGAACACGGTCTCCCACCTGGAATTCCAAAGGTTTCCTTCTCTTGTCTGCGTAGCTTTTTTATCAGTCTCTAGAGGCTTTCAATCCCGAATGATTTCCCTTGTCAGTCTCTTTGATAGGCAGGAAGTGTGCGGACTTTGTTAACCTGTCTACGATCACCCATATGGTATCGAGACCATTTGATGTCTTGGGCAACTTGGTTATGAAGTCGATTGTGATCCGATCCCACTTCCATTCAGGTATCTCCGGTTGCTGAAGTAAACCTGAGGGTTTCTGGTATTCGACCTTAACCTTGGCGTAAGTAAGGCACTTGCTCACGAAGGTAGCAATCTCTGCTTTCATGTTAGGCCACCAATATAACTTTTTAAGATCCAGATACATCTTATCTGAACCTGGGTGGACGGAATATCGAGTGTTGTGCGCTTCGGTCATGACCAAGTGTCACACCTCCGAACCAGACGGCGGAAACGTCTGAGGGCTCGCGTGACTTAAATTGAATATCATCACAATGATCATACATGAAACACAACATAAACTTCACCATGCATTATTACATAACGATTGACATTGTTTACATCCAGTACATTGTTTAAATATTACATATCCATAACATCAATTGTTTGAGAGTTTTCAAAACATAACGTCTTAACATACTTGATATTACCCTGCAGCTTACCTGTTACCTGAGAATACAAGTTATTTTGAAAAACGTCAACATATGAAATGTTGGTGAGTTCATAAGCAGGGTTGTGATAAAAAGTGATTTGTGTAGTTTTTAAAACCCAGAAAATCCGACATTTTCTGAAAAGACGATTGTTTACCAAAGTGTGAAGATCCATAAGTTGGTGCATGAATGATTTCAAAACGTGTATAAATGGGAAGTTTTGCATTGTAGTTATATAAAAAATATACAAGCAAGTGATGTTGATTTCCTCGAAAAACCCGATGTTTTCCGATAACATAAAATATAATTGTTTTCAAATCGTTATACCTCCACACGAGTGCTTTTGATTACTTTTCCTTGATTACTCGGATAGTATTGGATTTATTTAATTACGTGAGTCGTTATAACCATGCATAATATTGACTAGTTCGTCTGTCTTGGCATCCTAAAGTACGTCGGAATTGATCTTAAGATTTTGTCACCCTAGACTGGCCGAGTCTAACTATAGCGAACAGCTGAGGTGTGGGGGAGTCACCCCCGTATAGATCTATACACAAACTCTCGCTCTCCTTCCAGGAGACTTTGATTATAACTACAGACTACGAACGACCCTCAGAGGTGTCGCCCGTTATTACTCACTTAATCCAAACGAAATTGATTACTGTTGATTAACGACCTGTAATTGTTTACTAAAATTGAAGGTAAGCTTAACAAACGAGGATAAGAGGATTATAAGGTCCTGCTAATTACGTGTGTTATTTAAGGCTGTTGGTTATACGAAGGACGCATTGGCCCATTTCATATTTGATTAAATTTGGACCTTACTAGTGATGCTAATGGACCACCAAGGCCCAATAGCATATATATGCCATTGAGGGTCCCTTAAACATGTAATTGGGTCACCAGAGGCCCAATATATATTTATCATTAGTGTTAGGCCCAAAAGTCATGTCAATGGGCCACGAAGGCCCAATAAGCATGATTAGGATCTTTCAAGCCCAACTATTTGGATATTTACTTGTTTTAGGTATAGTATAATTGTTGGAAAGTTTGATTGAACGATTGTTATCTTCGTATCGGCACGAGGCCGGTCGGTTGTTTATAACGATATTTGGATTTATACGTATATTCATCTTTCTATTTTCATGAGTTGTAGTTTGGTATTTTTTTTTGACTCAAATATCTTAAAAACAAAACAATTGGTTCAAAATGTTGGTTTGACCTTTTCAGCCCTTCTTTAATAAAAATAACAATTTTAGTCCCTTATCTTGAAAAAGAAACATTGTAGGCCCTTAAACCATTTTCTTGACATTTTTTACCCATAGACTTGTTTAAATGGTGATTTTAGTTCAAAATTTACTCTTTGGCAGTTTCAGCCCTTCCAGTAAGGAATTTTTCAGTTAAAACCCAAACTTTTCGCAACTTTTACAATTTTGGCCCAAAATCCAAAAAGTTTACATTTTTTATCCTTGTTTGGAAAATAAATCATTTTAACCCCTGAATTGGTTTTGTTTACCCTTTTTATCCCCTGTTTTGAGGAGTTTATCATTTCAGTCCCTTGAAAATTGTGTTTTTCGCAATTTTGGGCTCAATGGGCCGAAAAGCCCAAAAATTGGCCCATTAAGCTACAAATTACATCTCTAGTCCTTTGAAGAGCATAATATTCATAACAACATTTATTTTAACTGTTTTGACTCTTTTGATCCTTAAGAAAAACCATGAATGGCAATTTTAACCCAACTTTTGTTTATTTGACGAAGTAAGCCCAAAAATTGGTTTTATGTTGCAGAATGTTGATTATAATCTTAGAGGGTAATTTTCTTGACTTGTTTAGTGTAATATATCTTAGATCATGTTTGTTTTCCTTCTTGTGCCATAGATCTCGAGATTTCTTTCGTTTTTGTTTACATATTTAACACATAAACACATAAAATCACATGAAATCATACATAACATACACCTACACATAGATCTACACATTTTACTTGTATTCTCCCCCATAAAACTTGTGAAAACCGAAAAGAGAGGGGTATGAACTCACCTTGAGTTTGTGGGTTTGGTTTTGAAGTGAAATGGAATAGTTTTATGTAATTTTCGGCTTTAGCAAGCCCTCCTTGGATAAATCTCGAACTTATGGAGGTTTTCTAAGAGTATGATCATAGAATGCTTAGAATGAATGATCTTAGCATGGAAAGGAAGTTTTACAACTTAGAGGTGTAAGGACTTACCAATAATTGATGATTTTTGATGATGAAACTCTTCTTGAAAATGTTCAAATTCTCGAAAATTTGAGAGAAGATGTAAGAGTGTTCTTGTGAGTGTTTGAGAGAATTTGGAAGAGTGTGGGTGTGTGTGATGTGTTCTCGGCCGAAGACAAGGGGAAGAAGAGGGAAGAGAGAGATAAGGATGTGATGGATGCTTGGGAACATGAGATGGTTGCATGGAGGTATGTGTTATTGCTTGGAAGTCCATGGTGTAATAAGGAGGTGGCTAACCCTCCTTATTTCATGAATTTCTATTTTTTTTTTGTTTTCTTCTTGGGCCGAGAAAGAGGGAAGAAAGAAAAGAATTTGGGCCTTTTGTGCTTAAGTCCATATTATGGGCCCATTTTGATGATTTTCAGCCCAATTGGTCTTTGGAGATGGTTTACGGTCCATAATAAATCAAAGTATGAGTTTTATGGCCCTGTGGGGTTAATTAAATTTGTTATGACCCAATTAGGGTATTTTATTTCATTCTAGGCCCATTATGGCCCAAATTGTTAAAATAAATGGAAGTGGGTCCAATTAGAGCCCATTTAAGAGTTTTAAGCCCAAAATAGTCAAATTGGAAGCTTATTGGTCCATTAGGCCCAATAAGAAAATTCTAGTCCAAAATGGACTTGAACCGGGATTTTTAGGGTTTCCAACTTTTGTTGACTATTTGAAAGTTTGTATAGGGTATTTGATGGAATTTTCTTGTTATTGAATAAACACCATACATGTTTTATAGTTTTAGCCACAATGTCATTCTTTGTTAAGTGTTTTACAAGGTATCAGAATTCCTGGTTGTGACATCATCCCCCCGTTAGAGGGAATTTCGTCCCGAAATTCTTTTTAAAGCTAGTTTCGAGAATGTGAGAATAGATGAGGGTACTTCTGCTTCATTTGGTCTTCGCGTTCCCATGTGAATTCTGGTCCACGTTTCGCGTTCCACCGAACTTTCTCAATCGGAATGCGACTTTGCTTAGTACGTTTCACTTCCCTGTCCATGATTTCGACTGGTTCTTCAACGAACATGAGATTCTCGTTGATTTCGATTTCTTCTAATGGAATGACGAGAGTTTCGTCGGATAAGCACTTATTTAAATTGGAAACATGGAACACGAGGTGTACACTGCTGAGCTCAGCGGCTAGCTGCAGTCTATAAGCCACTGGACCTATTCGGGTAAGAATCTCGAAGGGTCCAATGTATCGAGGATTTTGTTTTCCCCGCTTCCCAAAACGAATCACCCCTTTCCAGGGAGAGACCTTTAATAACACCCTATCTCCGACTCTAAATTCCAAGGGCTTTCGCCGCTTATCGGCGTAGCTCTTTTGTCTGTCTCGTGATGATTGCAGTCGGGCCCTGATCTGAATTATCTTCTCGGTCGTTTCGCGTATGATTTCTGGTCCCGTTAATGCATTGTCTGATGTTTGTCCTTTTGCTAACTGAGTGTCTCCTACCTCAGCCCAACACAACGGTGATCTACATTTACGCCCGTACAATGCCTCGAAAGGAGCGACTTTGATGCTTGAGTGATAACTGTTATTGTACGAGAATTCGACTAAAGGCAAGTGGGTATCCCACGATTTTCCAAAGTCTATCACACATGCGCGAAGCATATCTTCTAGCGTTTGAATGGTTCGCTCGCTTTGCCCATCCGTTTATGGGTGGTAGGCAGTGCTCATGTCAAGTTGTGTTCCCATAGCTTTCTGAAGAATTGCCAAAAGCGTGAAGTAAACCTACTATCTCTATCTGAGATGATAGATATGGGCACTCCGTGGAGTCTCACGATTTCCTTGATATAGATCCTCGTCAGACGTTCCATCTTGTATGATTCTTTTATTGGCAGGAAATGAGCGGATTTTGTCAACCTATCAACTATTACCCATATGGCATCCAAACCATCAGTCGTCTTGGGTAGTTTGGTCACAAAGTCCATAATAATCCTTTCCCATTTCCATTCAGGAATTACTGGTTGCTGTAGTAATCCCGTGGGCTTTTGATATTCCACCTTTACTTTAGCACATGTGAGGCACTTGCTAACGTAAGTGGCAATTTCTGCCTTCATGTTAGGCCACCAATAATGTTGCTTGATATCCAAGTACATTTTATCCGAACCCGGATGGATGGAGTATCGTGTCTTGTGGGCTTCATTCATGACTACTTCTCTGAATCCCCCAAGTTTAGGGATCCAAATGCGGTTCATGAAGTAATATGCTCCGTCCTCCTTCACTTCGAAATTCTTTTCCTGTAGCACCTGGTTCCTGGTATGTATTTTATTTAAGTATTTTCCATTTTTGACCTTGGACTCGGCGAGTTGAAGGACCAACTCGCCGAGTAGAAGCGGGATGAGATGTGGGATTTAAGTGATGGACTCGTCGAGTCGGGTCCCGGACTCGACGAGTAGGCTCTGTATGGATAAAACCCTAATATGAGGGTTTGCACCCTATTTAAACAACCTTATACAGCCTCCATCGCCCCTTTATGCTCCCAGAAACCCTCTATAGCAAACCCTAGGTGTTTTGGTGCAAGAGTTAAAGCTTTTGAGTGATTTTTGGTGGTTTTGTTCACAAGGAAGAAGGAAGAGCATAGAAGGATCAAGAGGAGACTGAAGGATTCGAGTTTGGTTCATCATTTGCAGTCTTTGAAAGGTATAAAGTCTGTATCTTGCTCTTTCATTTGATAGATCCCTTTTTGGGAAGATTTAGGGCTTTTATAAGCCATTTTGGTAACCAACCATGATATCAAACATGGTTGGAGGTCAAGACTTCGGACCTAGCACTTGGGAAGAGCCATAAGGCAGATTTGGGTTGCTTTTGCACCCAAGAAAGGTCCCATGCATCATAAGAGCTCATTTTATGTCCTTTTGAGTTCAAAGTCCCATGCATGCACGTAAAGTTTGTAACTTTACGTGCTAGAACGATTGAAGGAGCTTAGATCTACCTTTTGGTCAAGTGTTGTACATCAGAATTCGAGGATTTAGGGTATGGATGTCATCGACTCGGCGAGTCCGTTCTTGGGACTCGACGAGTCCAAGGCTTTGAGTCCCATATCTGGTGAGGGTCAAAAGGAGTCAGTTGGGTGTTAGAAGGGTTGTAGCAGGACAGAAAGAGTGACCCAACGCATTGGACTTAATTTTAGGCCTGGAGTTCATGAGACTCGACGAGTGCTAGAACAAACTCGGCGAGTCCAAGGCAATCTACTTATATTTGAAGATGAACTCGACGAGTTGTTCATACAACTCGGCGAGTCAAGGTCAGGACTTGTTCATCAGTTGAAGGTGAACTCGGCGACTGTTCATCCGACTCGGCGGGTCGGATGAAGGTTCATTGATGTCCGTAAGGAGGGGAACTCGTCGAGTCGTTGCCAAACTCGACGAGTTGAGTCGTGGATAAGGACGAGTAAAGGGAAGGGACTCGACGAGTTAACGACCCAACTCGGCGAGTCGGGTCAACTGGAAGTTGACTTTGTCTTGGACTTGGTTGGGGGTAAAATGGTCATTTTACCCTAAGAATAGATATCAGTCTCTAACTGAGTGTTTTGTGGGGATTGTAGCCGAAGGATTTCCGGAGCAGCAGCGGACGGAGGTTTCCCGCACAGATTATCAGCAGCTACTTGTACGAGGTGAGTTACCTTCCAGTAGGGGTGGGTCTAAGGCCACAATGCCGCCCCACCAAAGAGGAGTATTTAGAAGATGATTGTCTTTGTGATAATTATCTTGGTCTGGTTACATGCTTTGGTCATGAGTTTTATTTGTATGATATGTTACGTGTGTAATAGGGATTAGCTTCCCTGACAGCGGTCCTTAGGAACGAAGGGTAGGTCAGTACCCGGATATGCCTGACTGTATGTTTATATCTTGTTGTTGTATGCTAGTGGTAGGGGGTGGAATAGTCCCCAGCTACCGGTTGAAAGATAACGATGACAGTTACCGGTTGAAAGATACCGATGATGATTACCGGTTGAAAGATACCGACGATGATTACCGGTTGGAAGATACTGATGTTATTGTATGGTATGTGGTATGATGGGGGAACTCACTAAGCTTTGTGCTTACGGTTTCAGTTTTGGTTTCAGGTACCTCTTCGTCTAAGGGGAAGGAGCCGACGGCGTAGCATCGCATCACACACACACATGATTTTCGCATGGAGTTTTCTGGGATTGTACTATGATATGTTATTATTTTATGACTTGGGTTTCAGACATGATACATTGTTTCATGAGATGATGTGTTTTCACAGTATTTTCTTATGAATGTTTTTATGAGTCAGTTAATTAAAAAAAAATTTGGACTTGAAAATTGGGATGTTATATTTCCATTCTACGTAGCGCTTCGCTTGTTTTGTTTTCTGCCTTCATGGCATCCAACTGGGCTGCTCTGATTTGCGAAGTCAGGTGGGATTGGATGGTTATGGAGAGAGTCTTCAAACGACGATTCGAGTAATCCTTTCGACTCAAGGTATCAGCTACCACGTTAGCCTTACCTGGGTGGTACTTGATTTCGCACTCGTAATCGTTTAGCAGCTCAACCCATCTTCATTGCCTCATGTTTAACTCCTTTTGATTTAAAATGTGTTGGAGACTCTTGTGGTCGGTGAAATTGGTGCACTTGGTACCATAAAGGTAGTGCCTCCAAATCTTCAGGGCGAAGACCACAGCTCCTAATTCCAGATCATGGGTGGTACAATTCACCTCATGTGTCTTTAGTTGCCGAGACGCATAAGCTATCACCTTTCCACGCTGCATGAGTACACAGCCTAAACCCTGATTCGATGCATCATAGTAAACTACAAAGTCTTCTGTTCCTTCCGGTAGTGATAGTACCGGTGCACTGCATAGAACTTGCTTTAGAGTTCGGAATGCAGCTTCTTGCTTATCCGTCCATTCAAAGGGTACGCTCTTTTGCGTAAGCAAGGTAAGTGGCTTGGCTGTTTTGGAGAAGTTCTGAATGAACCTCCTGTAGTAGCCTGCGAGACCTAAGAATTGACGAATTTCGGTGGGTGTTGTTGGGATCGCCCATCCTTCAACGGCTTTGACCTTAGAGGGATCCACATGTATCCCTTCCTGACTAACAACATGACCCAAAAAGTTCACACTACGAAGCTAGAACTCACACTTAGAGAGTTTTGCGTATAACTTTTCGGTTCGCAGGGTTTCAAGGATTTGTCGGAGATGTCGGCCGTGTTCCTCTTCATTTCGAGAATAGATTAGGATATCGTCGATGAAAACGATGACAAAGTTGTCGAGGAATGGTCGGCAGATTCGATTCATTAGGTCCATGAACGCGGCAGGGGCATTTGTTAGACCGAAGGGCATTACGACAAATTCATAATGTCCATAACGAGTTCGGAAGGCGGTTTTGGGGATATCCTCCTCCCGGAGTTTGAGTTGATGGTATCCGGATCGCAGATCTATCTTAGAGAAGTAACTTGCTCCATGGAGTTGGTCAAATAGATCGTCGATTCTCGGAAGTGGATAGCGATTTTTGATAGTGAGCTTGTTAAGTTCCCTGTAGTCAATACACATCCTAAAGGTACCGTCTTTCTTCTTAACAAAGAGAACCGGAGCTCCCCAAGGTGAGAAACTGGGTCGGATGAATCCTTTGTCCAAAAGTTCACTGAGTTGACTGGACAACTCTTGCATTTCCGCAGGAGCCAATCTGTAGGGCGATTTGGCGATGGGTGTAGCTCCTGGCGCGAGGTCAATTCGGAACTCGACTTGTATTTATGGGGGTATCCCCGGAAGATCTTCCGGAAAGACATCCGGGAAGTCGCAAGCCACAGGGATGTTTCGAATATTGATCTCTTCTTTGGACTCATCCACTATATGAGCTAGAAACGTCAAGTCCTTCTTTCGTAGATACTTCTGTGCCTTAATGCACGAGATAAGACGAAGGTTCGTGCTGGGTTTGTCTCCGTATATAATTAGGGTTTCATGATTTGGGAGGTGAAGGCGAACGGCCTTCTCGTGACACATAATTTCAGCATGGTGGGGGCTTAACCAGTCCATGCCGATAATCACATCAAAACTCCTAATGGATACAGACATTAAGTTTATTTGAAAGACGTGATGGTTCAAGGTCAGGGTACATCCGATGTAGATTTCCCCAGTGGATTCTGTTTTCCCATTAGCCATTTCCACCGTAAAGGTTTCATTAAGCTTCTGGGGTTGTTGTTTTAACAAGTGTTTGAATTTATTACTCACAAAGCTTCGTTCTGCCCCGCTATCAAATAAGATGCATGCATAAGTGCAGTTTAGGAGAAACGTACCGGTAAAAAAACAGGGATCCTGGACCGCTTCTCCCTGTCCCATGGTCAGCACTCTTCCTCCTCCTCCATTTCCAGGGTTGTTGATGTTGGGGAAGTTTCGACGGATATGCCCAGTCTTTCCACATCCATAGCAGGTGGGTTTTGATCATGCATTATTGCCGCTGTTGTTGGTGTTGTTGTTGTTGTTGCGGCTGTTATTGTTGTTGTTATTTCCTTGGTGCTAGTTCTGGGGAGGATAGGTCCTGCAATATTTTTCCGTGTGACCCTTCCGATTGCAACTGGTACAATGCATCTCCCTGCATTCGCCATTATGATGGAGACTGCACTTGTTGCACTTTGGGAGATTCCCGAAATACTGTCTAGGGGCACTTGGATTAGCTGAGGCTGGAGCATGTGGTGTGGAGGATACTTGGGTGGTTGCAGCATTGACTGTCACTGTTTGTTGCTTCTTTGACGACTCTGAGCCTTGTCGCCCCTTTCTCTTGTTGTTCTTTCCCTTCTTGTTGTCACTCTCCTTCTTGCCTTCAGTTTCCACTGGCTTCTTGCCCTTCTTGTTGTTGTGGTCGTACAGTTTCTTGGCCAACCTCTTGGCACTGTCGAAGGTTACAGGATTTGCAGCTATCACATATCCTTGAATTGGGGAGGTTAATCCCCAGATGAATCGTTCGATTTTCTTTCCCTCTGAAGTAATCATGCCAGGGCACAATAGTGACAGTTCGCTAAACCTTGATATGTATGCATCTATGTCAGAGTTTCGGACGGTAAGATTCCATAACTCTTGCTCCATTTTCTGAATTTCGCCTCGCGGGCAGTACTCAGCCATCAGCATTTCTTTCAACTCTGCCCACGGCATAACGTTGGCTACGGGGAGAGTCATGGCCTCTACATGTCCATTCCACCAGGTGAGAGCCTGGTCAACAAATGTGCATGCGGCGAACTTCACTTTCGCTTCTTCGGGGCATTCACATATCTCAAATACTGATTCCACCTTCTCAATCCATCTCTTTAGGGTTATCATTCCACCCGTGCCATTAAAAGTTCGTGGCTTGGCATTGGTGAAATCATTATAAGAGCATGTCTTGGTAGGTCCTTGATTTGTTCCGTTATTCGAACTTCCAGCCCCTTGTCCATTGCCTCCACCATTGTTCCCTTGGTGGATCTTTTCGAACTTCCAGCCCCTTGTCCATTGCGCCATGGCTACAGTGACCGCAGTAGATACAGCTGCTTGGAATGCAGCTGAGTTGACTTCGGGTGGGGTTGGTCCTGGGTTTCCCCGGGTTGGTCGTTGAGGCATCTTTCTGTCATGGAACGGAAAGATGTTGAGTGCCTATGATTTTTTGTGAGATTGTGGTCCTATAAACTAGGTGTACTGCATGAACTTAAGTGGTTTCACAATTTAGCATACAATCATGGGTACATAACACATAGCAGATCACAACATCACAATAAAACACATAAAATTTTCCATTAATTTTATCCGCACTTTGATACATGAAAATTTGCTCGTAAGAGCATACATAAGTGGTGCAAGTTCGGCAGCGTAACGGCTCTATGAGTAGTGTAATCACTTAAACATAGAGTCGATGGTACATAGCATAGATTATATAAGCATAATACTAAAGATAGATATGGCTAGCACTAGTCATGGTGGGATGCGCCAGGGGGTGGTGCTGAGGAAGTGGACGTTCCCTGAAGGCGAGCCACCTGTCGTTCTGCGTCTCGGAGGCGAGTCTCCCATCTCACCTGCCTCACGTGCAACTCTCGGATAACCTCTCGCGTCTCTTGTTCTGCACACTCGACTCTAGTCTGCATCTGGTGCATCTGATCAGCGGTGCTCTGAGCTAGGTCGCCAGTATTCCGCAATCGTCTCACCATGACCAGAAGTGCGCGATCAGCTGGTCCTCCCTCCCTCAGGTCGTAGAACTCGCGTGTCATGCCAAACGGAGGTCCCTGTCCCTGCTGTCTGCTCGACCTCCAAAGATCGATACCCCAGGGGGGTGTAAATTGTACTAATATAAATGTACTAATATTATTCCTAAGATGTTTTAATTTTTATGTAAATTGAATTGATGTTCTTTTCTTGGTAACAAAGGGGTATGTTTTTAGGTTTACCGTCCATCGAGGTTTTTACCGGGGCATGTAATAGTTATACTTCGGAGAAAATGTAGTTGATCAGGCTACATTCACCCCTTAATACAACTAGGAACTGTCCCGACTTAACCAAGATGTCAGTATTATCTTATTTGATTTGGTATTATGTTCTTTTTCCTATATCGCACAAGTAAAGATGTTTTATCGTTGTGTTTTATTTGTTTTGTTCAGAGTTGTTTTAGTCCCTCTTTGGTTTATAGTTGCATATCAATGTGTGGTTAGATATGCCAGTTCACTATAAATAGAGCTCTGATACCAACCTGTCACACCCCCGAACCAGACGGCGGAAACGTCCGAGGGCTGGCGTGACTTAAATTGAATATCATCAGAATG
This sequence comes from Lactuca virosa, assembly GCF_052849685.1. NCBI lineage: Eukaryota > Viridiplantae > Streptophyta > Magnoliopsida > Asterales > Asteraceae > Lactuca > Lactuca virosa. The sequence goes on from NC_136428.1 coordinate 224,098,753, forward strand.
ATCATACATGAAACACAACATAAACTTCACCATGCATTAATACATAACGATTGACATTGTTCAAATCCAGTACATTGTTTAAATATTACATATCCATAGCATCAATTGTTTGAGAGTTTTCAAAACATAACGTCTTAACATACTTGATATTACCCTGCAGCTTACCTGTTACCTGAGAATACAAGTTATTTTGAAAAACGTCAACATATGAAATGTTGGTGAGTTCATAAGCAGGGTTGTGATAAAAATGATTTGTGTAGTTTTTAAAACCCAAAAAATCCGACATTTTCTGAAATACGATTGTTTACCAAAGTGTGAAGATCCATAAGTTGGTGCATGAATGATTTCAAAACGTGTATAAATGGGAAGTTTTGCATTGTAGTTATATAAAAAATATACAAGCGAGTGATGTTGATTTCCTCGAAAAACCCGATGTTTTCCGATAACATAAAATATAATTGTTTTCAAATCGTTATACCGCCACACGAGTGCTTTTGATTACTTTTCCTTGATTACTCGGATAGTATTGGATTTATTTAATTACGTGAGTCGTTATAACCATGCATAATATTGACTAGTTCGTCTGTCTTGGCATCCTAAAGTACGCCGGAATTGATCTTAAGATTTTGTCACCCTAGACTGGCCGAGTCTAACTGTTGCGAACAGCTGAGGTGTGGGGAGTCACCCCCGTATAGATCTATACACAAACTCTCGCTCTCCTTCCAGGAGACTTTGATTATAACTACAGACTACGAATGACCCTCAGAGGTGTCGGCCGTTATTAGTCACTTAATCCAAATGAAATTGATTACTGTTGATTAACGACCTGTATTTGTTTACTTGAATTGAAGGTAAGCCTAACAAACGAGGAGAAGAGGATTACAAGGTCCTGCTAATTACGTGTGTTATTTAAGGCTGTTGGTTATACGAAGGACGCATTGGCCCATTTCATATTTGATTAAATTTGGACCTTACTAGCAATGCTAATGGACCACCAAGGCCCAATAGCATATATATGTCATTGAGGGTCCCTTAAACATGTAATTGGGTCACCGGAGGCCCAATATACATTTATCATTAGTGTTAGGCCCAAAAGTCATGTCAATGGGCCACAAAGGCCCAATAAGCATGATTAGGATCTTTCAAGCCCAACTATTTGGATATTTACTTGTTTTAGGTATAGTATAATTGTTGGAAAGTTTGATTGAACGATTATTATCTTCGTATCGGCACGAGGCCGGTCGGTTGTTTATAACGATATTTGGATTTATACGCATATTCATCTTTCTATTTTCATGAGTTGTAGTTTGGTTTTTTTTTTTGACTCAAATATCTTAAAAACAAAATAATTGGTTCAAAATGTTGGTTTGACCTTTTCAGCCCTTCTTTAATAAAAATAACAATTTTAGTCCCTTATCTTGAAAAAGAAACATTGTAGGCCCTTAAACCATTTTCTTGACATTTTTGACCCATAGACTTGTTTAAATGGTGATTTTAGTTCAAAATTTACTCTTTGGCAGTTTCAGCCCTTCCAGTAAGGAATTTTTCAGTTAAAACCCAAACTTTTCGCAACTTTTACAATTTTGGCCCAAAATCCAAAAAGTTTACATTTTTTATCCTTGTTTGGAAAATAAATCATTTTAACCCCTGAATTGGTTTTGTTTACCCTTTTTATCCCCTGTTTTGAGGAGTTTATCATTTCAGTCCCTTGAAAATTGTGTTTTTCGCAATTTTGGGCTCAATGGGCCGAAAAGCCCAAAAATTGGCCCATTAAGCTACAAATTACATTTCTAGTCCTTTGAAGAGCATAATATTCATAACAACCATTATTTTAACTGTTTTGACTCTTTTGATCCTTAAGAAAAACCGTGAATGGCAATTTTAACCCAATTTTTGTTTATTTGACGAAGTAAGCCAAAAAATTGGTTTTATGTTGCAAAATGTTGATTATAATCTTAGAGGGTAATTTTCTTGACTTGTTTAGTGTAATATATCTTAGATCATGTTTGTTTTCCTTCTTGTGCCATAGATCTCGAGATTTCTTTCCTTTTTGTCTACATATTTAACACATAACACATAAAATCACATGAAATCATACATAACATACACCTACACATAGATCTACACATTTTACTTGTATTCTCCCCCATAAAACTTGTGAAAACCGAAAAGAGAGGGGTATGAACTCACCTTGAGTTTGTGGGTTCGGTTTTGAAGGGAAATGGAATAGTTTGATGTTATTTTCGGCTTTAGCAAGCCCTCCTTCGATAGATCTCGAACTTATGGAGGTTTTCTAAGAGTATGATCACAAAATGCTTAGAATGAATGATCTTAGCATTGAAAGGAAGTTATACAACTTAGAGGTGTAAGGACTTACCAAGAATTAATGATTTTTGATGATTAAACTCTTCTTGAAGATGTTCAAATTCTCGAAAATTTAAGAGAAGATGTAAGAGTGTTCTTGTGAGTGTTTAAGAGAATTTGGAAGAGTGTGGGTGTGTGTGATGTGTTCTCGGCCGAAGACAAGGGGAAGAAGAGGGAAGAGAGAGATAAGGATGTGATGGATGCTTGGGAACATGAGATGGTTGCATGGAGGTATGTGTTGTTGCTTGGAAGTCCATGGTGTAATAAGGAGGTGGCTAACCCTCCTTATTTCATGAATTTCTATTTTTTTTTTCTTCTTGGGCCTAGAAAGAGGGAAGAAAGAAAAGAATTTGGGCCTTTTGTGCTTAAGTCCATATTATGGGCCCATTTTGATGATTTACGGCCCAATTGGTCTTTGGAGATGGTTCACGGTCCATAATAAATCAAAGTATGAGTTTTATGGCCCTTTGGGGTTAATTAAATTTGTTATGGCCCAATTAGGGTATTTTATTTCATTCTAGGCCCATTATGGCCCAAAATGTTAAAATAAATGAAAGTAGGTCCAATTAGAGCCCATTTAAGAGTTCTAAGCCCAAAATAGTCAAATTGGAAGCTTATTGGTCCATTAGGCCCAATAAGAAAATTCTAGTCCAAAATGGACTTGAACCGGGATTTTTAGGGTTTCCAACTTTTGTTGACTATTTGAAAGTTTGTATAGGGTATTTGATGGAATTTTGTTGTTATTGAATAAACACCATACATGTTTTATAGTTTTAGCCACAATGTCATTCTTTGTTAAGTGTTTTACAAGGTATCAGAATTCCTGGTTGTGACACCAAGTCTCTGAGACCACCGTGTTTCGGTGTCCAGATCCGATCCATGAGATATAAGGCTCCGCCACCCTTGACTTCCAAGTTTTTATCCATCCCTCTCTGGGATTCACCCGCCACATTTTCAGGTTTCAAGGCTTCAAGTTGAGCCTGCTTAATTTGTGTGGACAAGTGTGAATGGATAGTCATAGTCAAAGATTTGACTCTACGACCAGAGTATTCTTTCCGAATTAGGGCGTCAGCTACTACGTTGGCCTTACCAGGATGATAAATAATTTCGCACTCGTAGTCACTGAGTAGCTCGACCCACCGTCGTTGTCTCTTGTTGAGCTCCTTCTGGTTGAATATATGTTGAAGGCTGTTGTGATCTGTAAAGATAGTGCTTTTTGTACCATACAGGTAGTGTCTCCAGATCTTCAGAGCAAACATCACTGCTCCTAACTCAATATCATGTGTGGTGTAGTTGACTTCGTGTGTCTTTTGCTGCCGTGAGGCATAGGCGATGACCTTACCTCGTTGCATCAGAACACAGTCGAGCCCTTGGTTGAATGCATCGCAATAAACCACGAAGTCTTCTATCCCTTCGGGGAGGGCTAGTATCGGTGCGCTGCATTAGGCTCGCTTTATCGTTTGAAACGCCTTCTCTTTCTTCTCTTCCCAGTCAAAGGCCACGCCCTTCTGGGTCAATGTTGTAAGCGGTTTCGCAATCCGAGAGAAGTTCTGAATGAACCTGCGATAGTAGCCAGCGAGGCCTAAAAATTGACGAATTTCTGTAGGCGTCTTCGGTGCTGACCAGTTCTCAATGGCTTTGATTTTGGAAGGGTCCACGTGAATTCCCTCTTCACTAACAACGTGACCCAAGAACTCGACTCTTCGAATCCAAAATTGGCATTTAGAGAACTTCGCATAAAGCTTATCTGATCGCAGTGTTTCCAAGACCTGACGTAGATGTTGATTATGCTCCTCCTTACTACGAGAGTTGATAAGTATGTCATCGATGAATACAGTGACAAACTGATCCAAGTAAGGACGGCACACCCTATTCATTAAGTCCATGAATACTGCGGGCGCATTGGTCAATCCGAATGGAATCAATACAAATTCATAGTGTCCATAACGAGTTCAGAAAGCTGTCTTCGGAACATCCTCCTCTAACACTCGTAACTGGTGATACCCGGATCTCAGATCTATCTTTGAAAAATAATTCGCCCCTTGAAGTTGGTCGAACAAATCGTCTATGCAAGGCAGAGGGTAACAATTTTTTACGGTAAGCTTGTTCAACTCTCTATAGTCGATGCACATACGTAACGATCATTTTTTCTTCTTGACGAACAAGACCGGCGCTCCCAAGGGTGAGAAGCTTGGTCTAATGAAACCCTTGTTGAGCAATTCTTTATGTTGACTGGATAGTTCCTGCATCTCAGCTAGTGCTAGACGATAGGGCGATTTTCCTACTGGGGTAACCCCTGGAACTAAGTCGATTCTGAACTCGACTTGACATTGCGGAGGTAATCCTGGTAGTTCTTCTGGAAAGATGTCGGGAAAACCGCGTACTACTGGGATGTTCTTTATGCCCTTCGTCTCTTGGCTCACATCAACAACATGAGCAAGGAATGCGCGACATTCCTTTCGTAAGTACTTTTGGGCTTCTATACTCGAGATAATACGAAGGTTCGTGCTGCGTTTGTCGCCGTAGATAATTAGGGTTTCGCTAGACGGTAGATTAAGGCGAACGGCCTTCTCGTAACACATGATGTCGGCACGATGAGAACTCAACCAATCCACGCCGATTATGACGTCGAAACTTTTAATTGAGACCAACATGAGGTCGATTGGAAATGAATGGCTATCTAGAGTTAGGGTACATCCTATGTATATGTAGCTAGTGCTCTCTGTCTTTCCGTTAGCCATTTATATAGTGAACGATTCTTTAAGTGCACATGATTTTTGTTTAAGCAAGTGAGCAAATTTCTGGTTAACGAAACTCCTCTCCGCTCCACTATCAAACAGTATGCATGCATATGAGTTATCGAGGAAAAACGTGCCAGTGACCACTGTAGGGTTGGCAACTGCTTCCTCGTGGCCTATAGCCAAAACTCTTCCCACTCCGCCGGCATTCCCTGCCTTCGGACAGTTCCTTTTGTAGTGGCCCACTTTGCCACATCCGTAGCAAGCCTGGCCCACATCAGCGTCGGGGACTTGGGTGGTTGGCCTTGATGAAGACTTGCAGAAACGGGCAGTGTGCCCCTTTCTGTTCCAGTCAGCGCACTGCATTTCCCGGAAGGGTCCGTTATGGTGGAAGTTGCATTTGTTGCACTTAGGCAAGCTTCCAGCATACTGCTTCATCGGTGCAGTAGCAGTAGGTGTTATCGCAGCATGAACAGCCATGACATGCTGCTTTTTGGCAACGTTCTCCACAACATTCTTCTTATTGTTGTCCCAGAACTTCCGCTTGTTGTCAGTAGCCTTGGATGGTTCTAAGACGGCTAGGGTTGTTGTTGTTGTCGGGGTACAAACTCCATGATCAATGAGCCGCTGTGCTAACTGCTTGGCACTGTCGAAGGTAGTGGGGTTTGAAGCTAATACATTCCCCTGAAATGGAGGCACCAGCACCCATATATACCTCTCAATATTCTTTCCCTTAGTAGGGACCATGCCTGGACATAGTGCCATTAGGTCGCTGAATCTGGCAGTATAGACCACTATGTCGGAGGCCTTCATGGTTAGGCTCCAAAGTTCCTATTTAAGTTTCTGAACTTCGCCCCTCGGGAAGTATTCCTCGATCATGAGCTCCTTAAGGGCTTCCCAGCCCATAACATTTGCCACTATTAGAGTTAGTGACTTGACATGGCTATTCCACCATGTCAGGGCTCGGTCCGCGAAGGTGCAGGCAGCAAATTTTTCTTTGCTCACTTCCGGACAGGAGCAGATCTCAAATATCGACTTCGTTTTCTCAAACCATTGCAAGAGGGCAATGATTCTGCCAGTCTCATTGAAGGTCCTGGGTTTGCAGCTGGTGATGTCCTTATACGAGCACTCTCTAGAGCGCACTGGAGCATCACCTTGAGTGGAATGAACAGTTGTTCCACTCCCGTTAGTTCCACTAGCACTAAACTGAGCTAGGACTGCCGTAACAGCCACATTCACCGCAACTTGGATAGTTGTATTGTGGAGGAGGTGGTGGTGGTTGTTGATTCGGAGTTATCAGAGTAGTGCGTCTCGCTGATCGACATGGAGGCAACTTGTAGTTATAAGTTTAAAAAGATGAAGATATTGGTAAGCATTCAATAAAGTGTATGATCAAAGTGAATCATGGACTAACTCTCCATAGCCCAACAGAACAAATGAAAGTATGATTGAAATAGAGACCTAGCAATAGAAAGATGAAAGCATTTGGATAAAGATTTCCCATGAGATTAGATATCTGTCAACAATACTGGTATTGAAGATGTAACAAGTTTGGGAAAATGACCTTGAAGTAGGTCTTACATCAAAGCAGGATAAGAAAATTTTGAAAGCATAAAGATCTAATCGACTGAAAGTTCAAGGTCTTAAGATAAACAGGAAATTACAGGGAAAATTGCAACTTAGAGCATAGATAAGAAGGCTATTCCTTTAACCAAAAGAAAGGATGAGCAGAGCATCTCCTACTGGCGACGGGCACCCCTCGGGTTAACCCTTAAATCATCCAACTGATGCTTCATATCAAGAAGGCGTCGCTCATACACTTGCTGGCGTACGCAGAGTTCTATGACTTCAGCTCGAGTCACAGCTAGTTCTTGCAGTAGAGACTCATTGTCTCTCGCAGCTCTCTCACGAGCATCTTCCAGACGATAAATGCCGACAGTATTGAATCCCACATTGGCATCAACCTGTATGACTCGGTTGATGGCTGTCCTACCCTGCTCTTCATTACGAGCAACCCTGCGGACCAGAATAGGCAAGACTCTGTCCGCTGAGCCTCCCTCGCTCAGGTTGTAGAAGCTTTTGTCTCCGTTGTATGGCATGGGCTGACCCTGTTCTTGACTCCATGTTCCCAAGTTTTCCGCCCACATAGACGTCAGGCCTTGAAAAGCCGGACGAGGGTTAGGATTTGGGATTGGAGCTACCAGAGGTAGATCATTGACTTCTGGCTCGAAGTCAGAATCCTCCGGCAAGTTCTATGCGAAGTCATCATCCAATGGAATTGCATGTTCCTCTTCTAGCTCATCATCGATCCATCCACTGTTACCTTGGTTGGGGAAGTACGGGTCACCGTGGGGATGGAATCCAGACATGTTATCTACGCGAGAATGGTGGTCAAAGAAATAATTAATAGGCGTACTAATTAAGATAATTATAAGATGATCCTTACCAGTTACTCCAGCATTTGTGTAGTGCATACTAGTCATATGTAACCAAAATAGGATAGACCTTCGAATAAGTGATCCTAACTCTAAGTCCACAACCAAACAAGGAACAAGAAGTAAAGCAAAGATCACAGATTCTAAGCCTATGACGCCTTAGTCACATATAACCTTAGCGTATCCACTCAGCAACTATTGACATACTAATAAAGATCTTTTTAGTTTGCACATAAGTAATTATAGTAACACAAAATACTCCTATAGTATTTTAAGTTTATGTTATGTTCTAATGTTTTCATTGTAGTAGTGTTGGTAAGTTTTTAGACTTGCTGTAACACCACAACCATTCCTAGGCACATGCTAATCACTTCTCGGAAAGATATAGTTGATCAGGCTATATCACTCCCAGATCTAATTATATGTCCCCAAGCCTACTTGTACTGTCCAACAATCGCAATACTTTTGTTCTGTCCTAGTGACTGTGATTTTAGTATGAATTCAGGTATGTATACATTGGTTAAATATTTTATTATTTAACAGTATAACTCTTGGTCAGAGTATTTTAATCCCGTTGTGTTTAGAGTTATATATCTTTTATGGTTGATATACTCAATTCACTATAAACAATGCTCTGATACCAATCTGTCGCACCCCCAAACAAGAACGGCGGAAACGTTCGGGGGCGGAGGACGTCATGTACAGTATCATCACAATGCATAATAGTAAAACAAGCAACAACATCATCCATTGCATTAATAATATAATTTTAATACAAGGGTGTTCTGTATAGTTTGTAAGACACCAAAATATGAATCAAAATAAAAGACGATTCTTGAACATGCTCCTTCTTCTCAAAACCTGGTCATCGGTACCTGTCTACTGGTGACCTGAGAATACAAGTTATTTTAAAAGCGTAGATCAGCATTAAAGCTGGTTAGTTCATAAGTATTTAATGTCATTGTTTGTATAAGTTTGAATGAAATGTTTGTAAATGTTTGATGTAAAAGTTTGTAAGTGTTGTTTGTAAATGTTTGAATACTTCCTAGAAAATCCTATATTTTCTACTAAAGTAGCCTTCTACGAAGACGCGACTGTTTTGTAAGTTTGTTCTTTTGTAAAAGTGATTGTTTTTCCCAAGTATGACTATCCTTACCAAAGTATAGTTTACATTACCGTTTATGTGAGAAGATCACAATATAAATGTAATGGGAAAATGACGATGCACAGTAGTATTGTATATAAGTAACTACAGATGTACTAATTACCTTAAATCTGTTTGTTTAATTAAGGTAAAATGTGATGAGATTATAACCATACTTGATTGACTAGTAAGACACAACGTTCGAGACGCCGAAATGGTATGACATTCGTCACCCGTAGACCTGCAGGTCCCACTGTAGCTAGCAACAAGGTGTAGGACGGTCAATCCTATATAGATCTATACACAAATTTACGCTCTCCCTCCAGGAGACTCTGGTTACAAAACGTGACACGACAGTATATTGCCGCGCCATGAAGTAGTGGCTCACATAAATGTTATCTTGTTATTAGTGTAGTATGTTTTCTCTGTTTCTAGTATATCGTATGTTCTCTCTGTTCTAGTGTATAGTAGGTTCTCTCTGTTTCTCACTATAGTATGTTTGAACTGACTCATGTATGAACTGACTATTGTATCTTTCATTGTTCTAGAAATAGTAAGTAGTGACTTCCTAAACTATACCTATTATAGTTTACTAGTAAAGTTGTTTGAATGACTGATTATGTTTGAACACCTTTGCTACCCAAAGGTATTGAACTAAAAGAAAGAACTTTTATATCTATATACATATACATAATATATAACTAAGATTCAAACGACATTCGGACAAACAACCGAATACCCAAAGTCCACAACCAAACAAGGAACAGGAAATAAGGCGAGTTATCAGTCCTAAGCCCTTTCAACCTTATTTATATAACTATATCCATATAGACATGATTCTGAAAATATATAAGTTTAAAAGAGTTTAATAAAGAATTTAACATATAAAAGAGTTTTAACCATTCGAATGGCTATAGATGACTTGATGTCAGTTTATAAAAAGGTTTTTGAAACAGTTTGATAACATAGTTTTGAAGAATAAGAAATCTACTTGATTGGTAGTTATTAATCACATGTGATTGATATAATAACTATAATGTTTTCTACTTGTATTCTCCCCCATAAAAGCATTTAAATTCATTTAAAAGATAAGTTAGGGTATGAACTCACCTGTAGTGAGTGATACGAATGTAAGTTCGATATAGGATGCTAAGTGTCAAGTGAAGCCTTGAGCACAAACGGATCCTATTAAGCATATAATGATACATATATGTTTATAATTAGTGTATATACAACTAATCATGCAAGGAAACCACCTTAGGGACTAGGATACACTTAGATTGAATTGTTACAATCACATATGATTGAATAAAAGGGGGGTATAAGGCCACACAAGAGTGTGTACGGCCAAGGTGTGTACGGCCATTGTGTGTACGACCACATGGATGTACGGTCATGGTGTTTACGGCCGTACACTCATGGAAGAAACATGCAAAAAGGGTTTTTTTACAGTCCTATCTATCAGCCATTAAGTGTTCATGATCCTATGTTGGGACATGAGGTGAGTTTGAGGCCATATCAGGCACTAAACAAGGGTTTACGGCCACATGAGGTGTGTACGGCCGTACACCCTTGGTCTTCATGCATTAGATGATGATTTAAGGCTAGAAATCAAGTGATTCACAAGCCTAAATAGAAGATAGCGGAGAAACTCACCCTTTAGAGGGTTCCTAAGGAGTTCACGGCCGAAGAATAAGTAGGTGTTCTTGGTGTTCTTGGTGAAAGTGTTGAATACTTGAAGATCTACCCAAAAAGACGAATTCCATGGATGTAATCAAAGGGTGGTACTAGATAATGAGGGATAACAACTAACACATGGAAGGAATGCTTACATTTTTTGAAGATCAAGGCGAAATTCTTGATGATAGTTGAGAGAGAATTGACTTTTATTGACTTGGAAGTGTAAGAAATGGATAGAAATGAAGGCATAACTCATATATGGGCATGAGTTCACAGCCACCATGGGTGTACGGCCGTACACCCATGTGTACGGCCATACACTCCTCTTGAAGGAGTGTTTGGCCCAAATGTAACCCTTTGAACTTAAGTTAACTTATGACTAAACCCAAACCTGGAATGCACTAGGCTTAGAACACTCAAACAGATCCTAAACAATGCTAAAAGATAGCAGAAAGGGGTCTGGCTTTGATTGTATTGAATGGTTCTACAAGATAGAAATTTCGGGTTGTCACATTTTATACTTTTGGTTATACATTTTGTTGTATACATACTATGTATCGAACAAACGTAAATACTTTATATATATTCAAGGTAATGGTTGTGTTTGCTTTTATTACTATGATGCAATTATTGTGATACTGTACATGACGTCCTCCACCCCCAAACGTTTCCGCCGTTCCAGTTTGGGGGTATGACAGATTGGTATAAGAGGATTTTTTATAGTGAACTAAGTATATCAAACCTTACATGATATAAAACTATAAACACTAAGGGGCCGAAGCGCTCTGAACTAAAAGTATACTTTTAAAATATAAGTATTTTAAAAGAAGTATACAAGTATACATACATACCAGAACCAGTATCACAAGAAGAACAAAACAAAAGTATTTATATGTTGGACACTGCTGTTAAACCTGGGCAATTATGTAATCATATCTGGGATAAATATAGCCTGATCAACTATATTTATTTGAGATACGACCAACATGTGTTCGGGAGTGATGGTGGTGTTGCAGCAAGTCTAAAACATACCAAACTCTATACAAAAAGGGAACAACAGAACAGAACACACAACCTAAAAATACTATAGGAGTATTTTATCCAGAGCCAAAGTAATCGTACAGTTTTCATTCCAAGTGTTTCCATTCATTCCCTAGCAATTGCTTACTTGCATTAAGTAGACTTCCTCTGTAAATCGCTTGATAGAACACTATAACTGTCAGGATAAGATATACACTGTTCAATTTCCCCTGACTTCTGACAACTATAGAGGACTTATCTTCGTTTTTCTCAAATTATTTTAGAGAAAGATGCCTCCGAAGAAGAAGTCCAACCGAAAGAACAACAATCCTCCACTGCTGCTACCTCCTCAGTTCGACCCTGTTGTGTACCAAGCAACAGTTACAGCCACCGTGGCTGCTACCATGTCGCAGATAAATTCTAGTGGCACTAGCGGATCGGGTAGTGGTACTCATCCCCTCAATGTCGATGGCGGCCAGGGACACCCGAAGGAGTGTTCCTACAAAGACTTCATGAACGCGAAGCGCAAATCCTTTGACTGCAATGGAGGAGTCATTTCCCTAACTCATTGGTTTGAGCAAATCGAATCAATTTTCGAGATCTGTGCATGCCCCGAGGAAAGCAAGGTGAAGTTTTCCGCCTGCAGCTTCACCGACAGAGCACAAACTTGGTGGAATAGCCGAGTCAAATCCCTAACTCTGCAGGTAGCCAATGCCATGAGTTGGGAAATGCAAATGCAAATGCTGGAGCAGGAACTTTGGAAACTGAAGATGAAGGGTTCCGACATTGCTGCGTACACTGCTAGGTTCAGCGACCTGGCTCTTCTGTGTCCCGGGATGGTCACCCCAGAAAGCAAGAAAGTCGAGAGGTACATATGGGGATTGACACCCCCAACTCAAGGGAATGTTTTGGCTGCTAAACCTCTCACATTCGATAGCACCAAGTGTCTGGCGCAAACCTTGATTGATCATGGGGATAGTCATGAACCCGTAGCAACCGCTCCAGAACCACCTAAAGAAAGTGGTGGTAAGAAAAAGTTCTGGAACAAGCGCAAGGGCCAGTCTTCACAAGAGCCCTCCAAGAAGCAACAGATAGTGGCAGTCCATGCTAATACCATTCCTACTGCTCAAGAACCTGCCAGTAGATGCTGGAACTCTCCCAAGGTGCGATAAATGCAACTTTCATCATCACGGACCCTGCCGTGATATGCAATGCAACAACTGTGGAAAAAAGGGGCACACAACTAGTTTTTACAAGACTACAGCACAACCAGCCAACCAAAACCCCGGAGCTGGAATACGCCAAGCTTGCTATGGGTGTGGAGAAACAGGGCATTACAAGAGGAATTTCCCGAAAGCAACGACTGCTGGCAACACGGGGAAAGTGCTAGCAATGGGCCAGGAGGAGGCATTCGCTGATCCCACCGTAGTTACGGGTACGTTCCTCTCGACAACTCTTATGCATGTATTCTCTTTGATAGTGGTGCGGAGAGAAGTTGTAACACTAGTCAAAATAGGTCAATAAGAATCACATGTGATTATGCCAATCATGTAATGTGATTTTGTTAAACTAGTAATGTGATAAACTTACTATAAATTCTCATACAAGTGTGAACTTTCATACATAATTTATGATACAACTCAAAGTATACGTCCATACGATTCCAAAAATATAGAGAACGTCTAAATCTGACTTCGCGTGAAGAAGTTATGATAAACTGTAACACTATAAATCTCTATAAGAAGAGGAATTTAAAATAGACTTAGTATTAGCTATTGGAGTCTAAAAGAGAGTTGTATTACTCGTAAATACCTACGCGTGGATATAAAGAACCTCAAAAACAGAGTTCGTATGCGAAAGTTATGACCTTCCGAAGATATAGCTGTCAAAAACCCTAATCCGACCGAGCTCATGACGTGAGCATAGAAACTCCCGACGTGAGGAGTCAAATTGCCACATTTCGGATCTAGAAGGTGCATGACGAGGCTACGATGGGATAAGTTCTAATCTCATGACGTGAGCAATGATATCTCACGACGTGAAGAGTCATATGGCCACCTTCCGAAGCTAGGGACGCAAATGGCAAGTGTACGAGGTGAGTAGGCTTGGCTCACGACGTGAGTTTTATAAACTCACGACGTGAGAGTCCAAAAACTTGCCATAAATAGCAGGTTCGACCTCAGCCAAGCTCACACCTAAACTTCTTTACCTTCTCTCATTTGCTGAAGGAATATCGCTTCCTGAGCCCGACGATCTCGTACCGCTGACCGTTTCTGCTTAGATTACATAAAATCATGCTACTAGGGTGAGTTTCAGGGTCCCACTTTTTAATGTCTTTGGGGGAAATGCATGCTAAATATTGAATACAAGTTAGTACTATATTGATATGACAGTATGTTCGTTAATCGGGATATAATTATTTTGTATCTATACAACTATCGTAAACTTGTTAGCATGTTATTGTTATAGCAGTATACTAATGTAGATCTTGAGTTTTACTTAGGATTCTATATATATTTTGTATGCGATATAGTTCCAGAGTTATACTTGGAAGTTCTATATGCTAATTGATAAGTATGTTGTCATTGTTGGTTTTATGTCAAGATAAAACCAGGTATGTTATATGTTGTTATTGTTGGTTTTATGTGAAGATAAAACCAGGTATGTTATATGTTGTTATTTGGTTTTATGTCAAGATAAAACCTGGTTTTTCCTCAAGTTATAGTTGTTGTACTGCCTAAAGTATTATGAACTTAGGAGTAATGTTTAAAAGCATAGTCTTGTAACTTAGGGTTTTAAACACGAAAATGCTTTTGTTCTTAGAGCTATAGGAAGCCGAAAAAGTCTACATGAGTTATTGTATTCATCAACTAAGATTGGGGATCTTAGTGAAAGTCCTCTGACCTGTATCCGTTAATCCCGTGTGAGCGTGACAACCCCACCCGTGGTTGTTAGGTACAACCAATATTTGGCGGGTGACGGACTTTCCTAATTTACTACCTTCCGACGTCGATGAAGCGTGCGGAAACTACCACAAGGCGTGATCCTTGTAACTACCACAAGGCGTGATCCTTTTAACTACCACAAGGTGTGATCCTTGTAACTACCACAAGGTGTGATCCTTCTAACTATAACCACAGGTATAAAACTAAGTCATACAACCGCGGTTACAAACTCATGGTAGCACAACTTTAGAAGCATTATACTTTGTCGATATATAACTATGAATGTTAAGTATAAGTTTACCAAAGACTTATACTCTAAGTACAAGAAACTGGTAGGCATACTACTTGTATATTAAGTAGACAACTACACATATCCTACATACTCGTATAGAACTGAAATATGATTTATATGTAGTAACCTTCGTTTGTATGTAATTACAAACATTTATATTTATAAGATATGAGACTTATAGGTATACAAACTTATTTGGTAAGTAAACCATTATACCTAGGATATAAATATTATATGTTAGAAACAAGTATGAGTTAAAATGATACTTTCAAAACTATATTTATTTGGTAAGTAAACTATTATACCTAATATATATTCTAAATGTTGGAGAATCAAAATGACACTTTCAAACTATGTTCTATACATTCGAAACTCGGAAAAGTACTATTTCTACTCAGAGTCAAAACCTGTGAACTCACCAACTTTATGTTCACGTGTTTTCAAAACACATGTGTTTTCAGGAACTTGATAAGTTGGAATAATATAACTTTCTATTATTAATAAAGGTACGTAGTTTACATTAATTCTTTTGTACTGTTCAATATCATTTGATAACTATGATACAAGGAATGACGTTACATCACCCGGTGTTTCCGCCGACGACCGGGGTGTGACAGATTGGTATCAGAGTTATTAACTATAGTGAACTAGTACTTTCTTAGGAAAGCACGACTATAGTTTAGGGCTTACTCTACTAGGTTAGGTATATCACTTAACCTACAATAAAAAGTACTATTAATCATTTACTGAAGGACTACTTACGGGAGCGGTGACAGGATAGACACGTCGCTTGGGTTGTTGGATTTCAGAACGGCTATATGCTAAAATGATCCTGCCCACCGACTGTCCTGACTGGCTGGTGCCTTATCAGCTAGACCTAAAGTAACAAATAATAATTAATAATATCCGTGAATACAACAAACACAAAGATATAGAGTTATGTATGAACTCAGTCCCACGATGAGAACACATGTATAAACAAAAAATATAGAAAACCCAAACCCTCGATAACTATACAACACAATGTGTTAGGTCAAACTCCTTAGTCGAGTTTTATTATACATGGGCCAAACCACAACTAAACGTAGACTGATCACCTATGTTTAATTATGGTTAGACCGAGGATTCTAGAAGATTAAAGAAAGATCTCAGATCAGGATACCATCAACTCAGAGTACAAGAAGACGATGCTCCAAAAAAGCATTTAGGACTTGGTATGGTCATTAAGAGTTCCTAGTTATGATTTTGGATTGACCAACTCCCCAACAATGTTCAAGGACCTCATGAATAGTGTTTGCAAACCGTACTTGGATAAATTCGTGATAGTAGTTATCGATGATATATTGATATATTCACGAACCAAGGAAGAACACGGTCAACACTTGCAAATAATCTTGGAACTACTGAGAAAAGAAAAGTTGTACGACAAATTCTCCAAATGTGAGTTTTGGATTAGAGAAGTACAATTTTTAGAACATGTAGTTAGTAACAAAGGGATTCATGTCCAACCCTCCAAGATTGAAGTAATTAAGAATTGGGAAGCACCAAAGACGCCAACAGAAGTGCGTCAATTCTTAGGACTTGCAGGCTATTACCGTAGATTCATAGAGAATTTCTTTAAGGTAGACAAGCCGCTTAGAACACTAACATAGAAAGATATGAAGTTCAACACGGAAGAAAAACAAGAAGTTTCTTTCCAAAAACTAAAACAAATGTTGTGTAGTACACCAATCCAATCCCTTCTAGATGGGACAGAAGATTTCGTCGTATACTGCGACGCATCAAATCAAGGATTGGGATGTGTGTTGATGCAAAGAGGAAAAGTTATCCCCTACGCATCACGACAACTTAAGGTACATGAGAATAATTACACTACCCATGACCTTGAATTGGGAGCTGTAGTTTTTGCACTAAGAAGTTGGAGACACACAATTGGCCAGAGAACATATAGGTGATACCTTATGTGCCAAGCCAGAAATAATCCACGTGACAATATCAAAAGATCGTGCAAATTAAGGATCGATTAAAGGCAGCACGTGATCGTCAGAATAACTATGCTGACGTAAGACGTAAGCCTTTGGAATTCCAAGTTCGAGATAGAGTAATGTAAAAGGTCTCTCCTTGGAAAGCCGTAATTCGATTCGGGAAACGGGGTAAACTAAACCCACAATGTCTATCCGATGACACTCTTGTTGTACCTCTCGACGAGATACAAGTCAATACCAAACTCAACTTTGTAGAAGAAATTGTCGAAATCATGGATCGATACGCCAAACGATTAAAACAAAGCCGTATTCCCATAGTGAAAGTTTGATGGAACTCTTTACGAGGACCTGAATTTACTTGGGAATGTGAAGATTAGATGAAACAAAAATACCCCCAACTATTTAACAAAACCTCATCCACAAGATAAATTTCGAGACGAAATTATTCTAACGGGGGGAGAATGTAACACCAGTCAAAATAGGTCAATAAGAATCACATGTGATTATTCCAATCATGTAATGTGATTTTGTTAAACTAGTAATGTGATAAACTTACTATAAATTCTCATACAAGTGTGAACTTTCATACATAATTTACGATACAACTCAAAGTATACGTCCGTACGAATCCAAAAATATAGAGAACGTCTAAATCTGACTTCGCGTGAAGAAGTTATGATAAACCCTAACACAATAAATCTCTATAATAAGAGGAATTTAAAATAGACTTATAGTTAGCTATTGGAGTCTAAAAGAGAGTTGTAGTACTCGTAAATACCTACGCGTGGATATAAAGAACGTCAAAAACATAGTTCGTATGCGAAAGTTACAACCTTCGAAAGATACAGCTGTCAGAAACCCTAATACGACTGAGCTCACGGTGTGTGCATAGAAACTCACGACGTGAGGAGCCAAATTGCCACATTTCGGATCAAGACGGTGCGTGACGAGGCTACGAAGGGATAAGTTCTAAGCTCACGACGTGAGCAATGATATCTCACGACGTGAAGAGTCATATGGCGACCTTCCGAAGCTAGGGACGCAAATGGCAAGTCTACAAGGTGAGCAGGCTTGGCTCACGACGTGAGTTTTATAAACTCACGACGTGAGAGTCCAAAAAATTGCTATAAATAGCAGGTTCGACCTCAGCCAATCTCACACCTAAACTTATTTCCTTTCTCTCATTTGCTGAAGGCATATCGCTTCCTGAGCCCGACGATCTCGTACCGCTGACCGTTTCTGCTTAGATTACATAAAATCACGCTACTAGGGTGAGTTTCACGGTCCCACTTTTTAATGTTTTCGGGGGAAAATGCATGCTAAATATTTAATACAAGTTAATACTATATTTATATGATAGTATGTTCGTTAATTGGGATATAATTATTTTGTATCTATACAACAATCATAAACTTGTTAGCATGTTATTGTTATAGTAGTATACTAGTGTAGATCTTGAGTTATACTTAGGATTCTATATATATTTTTTGTGCGATATAGTTCCAGAGTTATACTAGGAAGTTCTATATGCTAATTGATAAGTATGTTGTTATTGTTGGTTTTATGTCAAGATAACACCAGGTATGTTATATGTTGTTATTGTTGGTTTTATGTCAAGATAAAACCAGGTATGTTATATGTTGTTATTTGGTTTTATGTCAAGATAAACCATGGTTTTTCCTCAAGTTATAGCTGTTGTATTGCCTAAAGTATTATGAACTTAGGAGTAATGTTTAAAAAGCAAAGTCTAGTAACTTAGGGTTTTAAACATGAAAATGCTTTTGTTGTTAGAGCCATAGGAAGCCGACAAAGTCTACATGAGTTATTGTATTCATCAACTAAGATTGTGGATCTTAGTGAAAGTCCTCTGACCAGTATCCGTTAATCCCGTGTGAGCGTGACAACCCCACCCGTGGTTGTTAGCTACAATCAATATTTTGCGGGTGACGAACGTTCCTAATTTACTACCTTCCGACGTCGATGAAGCGTGCGGAAACTACCACAAGGTGTGATACTTGTAACTACCACAAGGCGTGATCCTTGTAACTACCACATGGTGTGATCCTTGTAACTACCACAAGTTGTGATCCTTGAAACTACGACAAGGTGTGATCCTTGTAACAATAACCACAGGTATAAAACTAAGTCATACAACCGCGGTTACAGACTCATGGTAGCACAACTTTAGAAGCATTTTACATTGTCGATATATAAGTATGAATGTTAAGTATAAGTTTCCCAAAGACTTATACTCTAAGTACAAGAAACTGGTAGGCGTACTACTTGTATATTAAGTAGACAACTATGCATATCCTACATACTCGTATAGAATTGAAATAAGATTTATACATAGTAACCTTCGTTTGTATGGAATTATAAACATTTATATTTATAACATATGAGACTTATAGGTATACAAACTTATTTGGTAAGTAAACCATTATACCTAGGATATATATACTATATGTTATAAACAAGTATGAGTTAAAATAATACTTTCAAAACTATATTTATTTGGTAAGTAAACTATTATACCTAATATATATATATACTAAATGTTGGAGAGTCAAAATGACATTTTGAAACTATGTTCTATACTTTCGAAACTCGGAAAAAGTACTATTTCTACTCAGGGTCAAAACCTGTGAACTCACCAACTTTATGTTGACGTATTTTCAAAACGCATGTGTTTTCAGGAACTTGATAAGATGGAATAATATAACTTTCTATTATCAGTAAAGGTACGTAGTTTGGAATAATTCTTTTGTACTGTTCAATATATATTTGATAACTATGATACAAGGAATGACGTTACATCGCGCGGTGTTTCCGTCGACGGCCGGGGTGTGACAAAAGTTTTGTCTGTCGTGCATTTAAACACTTACTTAAACACAAATCCCAACATTTAACCAAAACATTCTCCGTCGAGATGGCTAACGGAAAGAGAGAGAGTACTAACTTCGTATTTGTAGGATGCACCCTTACTCTAAACGATTATTCGTTTCCGATCGACCTTATGCCGATCTCCATAAAAAGCTTTGATGTTATCATCGGCATGGATTGGTTGTGCCCCAATCGTGCTGATATTCTTTGTTACGAAAAAGCCATTAGCCTCAATCTGCCATCTGGCGAAGCCCTCGTCATTTATGGCGATAAACCCAACACGAACCTTCGTATCATTTCGTGCATTAATGCCCAAAAATATCTGCGAAAAGAGTGTCATGCATTCCTAGCCCATGTTGTCAACGAAAAGCAAGAAGTTAAATACCTCAATAGCATCCCTGAAGTATGTAACTTTCCCGACATATTCCCCGAGGATCTTCCAGGAGTTCCTCCCAAACGCCAAGTCGAGTTCCGAATCAACTTAATTCTCGGATCTACCCCCGTAGCCAAATCCCCGTATCGGCTAGCTCCAGCGGAAATGCAGGAATTGTCCAGCCAACTTAACGAACTGCTCAGCAAGGGATTCATTAGACCAAGCTTCTCACCCTGGGGAACACCAGTCTTGTTCGTTAAGAAGAAGGATGGATCTTTCCGGATGTGCATAGACTATCGTGAGCTCAACAAACTCACTATCAAGAACCGCTACCCTCTACCCAGAATCGAAGACCTCTTCAATCAACTTCAAGGAGCTAGCTAATTTTCAAAGATAGACCTGAGATCAGGGTACCATCAATTACGAGTCCAGGAGAGTGATGTTCCGAAAACAGCTTTCCGAACTCGATATGGTCACTACGAGTTTGTAGTGATGCCCTTTGTTCTAACCAATGCACCCGTTGTATTCATGGACCTGATGAATAGGGTGTGCCGCCAATTTCTAGACAAGTTCGTGATAGTATTCATAGACGACATACTTATCTATTCACAAAGCAAGGAAGAACACAGTCAACACTTAAGAAAAGTTCTAGAAACACTGAGAGCAGAAAAGCTTTACGCGAAATTCTCGAAGTGCGAGTTTTGGATTAGGAAGGTAACTTTCTTGGGTCACGTGGTTAGCGAAGAAGGCATACATGTGGACCCCTCCAAAATTAGGGCAATAGATAATTGGTCAGCACCGAAGACGCCCACATAAATTCGTCAATTCTTGGGTTTTGTTGGCTACTATTGCAGATTCATCCAAAACATCCACAAGATTGCTAAGCCTATTGCCGCCCTGACTCAGAAAGGTGTGCGTTCCAGACTCTGAAGCAAGCCCTATGCAGCGCACCTATCTTGTCACTTCCTGAAGGGACAGAAGACTTTGTAGTTTGTTGAGTTACATCCAATCAGGGGCTAGGTTGTGTACTTATGCAGCGAGGAAACGTTATTTCCTATGCCTCGAGACAGCTAAAGACACACAAAGTCTATTATACTACTCGCGATCTTAAGTTGGGAGCAGTGGTCTTCGCGTTGAAAATCTGGAGACATTACCTGTATGGTACCAAGTGCACTATCTTCACCGACCATAAAAGCCTACAACATATATTTGACCAAAAGGAGCTTAATATGAGGCAACGGAGATGGGTAGAGCTACTCAATGATTACGAGTACGAAATTTG
This sequence comes from Lactuca virosa, assembly GCF_052849685.1. NCBI lineage: Eukaryota > Viridiplantae > Streptophyta > Magnoliopsida > Asterales > Asteraceae > Lactuca > Lactuca virosa. The sequence continues at coordinate 224,119,894 of NC_136428.1, forward strand.
CTATCATCCGGGCAAAGCCAATGTAGTAGCGGACGCCCTTAGCCGGAAGGAATACTCATGTCGTAAGGTGAAGGCACTAACCATGACAATCCATTCGCATCTGGCCACACAGATCAAAGAGGCTCAGCTAGAAGCCTTGAAGCCAGATAATGTGGCAGATGAAGTCTTGAGAGGAATGGAGAAGAACTTCAAAATCATGGGTGACGGGGTTCGTTATTTCATGGACCGGATTTGGACACCAAGGTTCGGTGGTTACAAAGAGGCGGTCATGAATGAAGCCCACAAAACTCGATATTCCGTTCACGCAGGTTCAGATAAGATGTATCTTGATCTCAAGAAACTATATTGGTGGCCAAACATGAAAGCAGAGATTGCTACCTACGTGGGCAAGTGCCTAACTTGTGCCAAAGTCAAGGTTGAATACCAAAAGTCCTCAGGTTTACTTCAACAGCCAGAAATACCTGAGTGGAAGTGGGAGCGGATTACAATGGATTTCATTACCAAGTTACCGAAGACATCGGGTGGTCATGACACCATTAGGGTAATCATCGATAGATTAACCAAATCTGCCCACTTCCTGCCAATCAAGGAAACATACAAAATGGAGAGACTAACTAGAACCTACATTCAAGAGATAGTACGACTGCACGGTATGCCTGCATCCATTATCTTGGACAGAGATAGCAGATTCACCTTGCGGTTTTGGCAGTCACTGCAAAAGGGTTTTGGAACTAAGCTGGACATGAGTATTGCTTATCATCCTCAAACAGATGGCCAGAGTGAGAACCATTTCAACCCTAGAAGACATGCTGAGAGCATGTGTCATCGACTTTGGCAATTCATGGGACACCCATTTGCCCCTGCTCTAGTTTTCCTACAACAACAGCTATCACACTAGTATTAAGGTTGCTCCATTCGAAGCCCTCTATGGCTGTAAGTGCAGATCCCCTCTGTGCTGGGCTGAGGTGGGTGACACACAACTAGCTAGAGGTCAAGTCCCTGATAGAACTCTTAGTGGCCCTGAAATCATCCGAGAAACCACAGAAAAGATCATGCAAATCCGAGAACGATTAAAGGCCTCTAGAGATAGACAAAAGAGTTACGCCGACAAAAGACGAAAATCCTTGGAGTTCCAGATTGGTGACCGCGTTCTATTGAAGGTCTCACCCTAGAAGGGCATGATACGCTTCGGAAAGCGTGGAAAGCTGAATCCATGATACATTTGACCATTCGAGATCCTCGCAAAGATCGGTCCCGTAGCTTACAAACTCCGGTTACCCCAAGAGCTTAGCAAAATTTATCCCGTCTTCCACATGTCAAATCTTAAAAAGTGTCTATCCGACGAGACTCTTGTCATTCCAATCGATGAAATTGAGATCAACAAGAGTCTTAACTTCGTGGAAGAGCCAGTCGAAATCATGGATAGGGAAGTCAAACGAACGAAACAAAGTCGCATCCCGATAGTGAAGGTTCGCTGGAATGCCAGTTTGAAAAATTGTCTCAACATATTAATATAAAAAACTATAAAGAAAAAAACAAACCTGACCAGTTTAAAAATTTTCGAGATGATTCAATCGTTGTAGATGTATTGATTTAGACAAAGATATGAGATATGAAATTTTCGAATGATTTCAGTCAATAGATCGATCGTATTATATATACGTAATAATAGAAGAAAACAAAACATCAAATCAGTTTCTTTATTATTAAAGATAAAGTTAAAGTTAAAGTTAAAGAAACATCAAATCAAATCCAATTAATTATTTGATTTGTTACCATAAGTTTGTAATCAATTTAATTTTTGACCAGACTAATTAAAATTATTTAATATATATTATACATATATAAAAAATAGGCAATAACTCAAACGTTCAAGTACTCATGTGTGTGTGTAGGAATCAAAAAACAAAACACAAAGAAAAGACAATAAAAAGGGGGTGCGTAGAATCAACTTGAAGAAAATAAATTTTCTTTTATTAAATTATTATAATTATTATAAATTGAATTAAATAATAATAATAAAAGACAAAAAAAGGTTAAAGACAACTAAAAGTCAAAAAAGGGGGTGTGTGGAGGAATTTCAAAAATAAGAGGGGTGCATAAAACAACACCCAACAAATAATCATATGTTATGAATGAATACATGAGTTGACTTGAGAAAAATGAGTGAATTTTATACAAAATGAAAGAAAGGGGAGAACCTAACAAAGGATATAAGTGAAGCTGTCATAATTTTCAATCACAATTACAATATTTTTGGGAAAGACACCTCCTAATGATGCTTTCTCAGAATGACATGACATATTTTTGTGAATTCCATGAATATTAACATCATTACAGGAAGTCACTTCTGCGAAGGTTTATTGAGATATTGAGGTTTATAAGGGAGCAATGAAAATCTTAGACATTAAATGGAAGAGCTTTGAGGCAGTATAAAAGGCACCATTTTTATTATCTTCTCAATTTTTCTGATTACATTTTCAAAAATCTACCTATATGTACTACTATAATTTCATTTTCTTCTCATTCCATAGAGCTTATTTCGAATGATTCAATCGTATACTTATTTTTGTGAGTGTAGTATTATTTATGTATTATGTATAATGTTTAGTTAGCCCATTCAAGACCCTTATTATACATGGCCTTCAGATTGATTAATGAATTTATGCTTTCATGGTGAAATATCTCAATTACATGGTATCAGAGATTCCCATCTGATTTCTCTCCTCTTCTATATCCCTAGTCGTTCCTTCGGTCTTCTTCTTCTCCATCGAGTTTCTTTCTCCTCAAGTCACCATGACCAGGGTCGGCCCTAGGGTAAGGCAACCTGGGCGACCGCCGGGCCTCGTCTAATCTCGGGGCCCCCAAAAGTTACGATCTCTCTCGCTCTCTCTCTCTCTCTCTCTCTCTATATATATATATATATATATATATATATATATATATATATATATATATATATATATATATATATATATATATATATATGTCACACCCCAAAACCGGAACGGCGGAAACGTTCGGGGGTGGAGGACGTCATGTACAGTATCACAACAATGCATAGTAGTAAACAAGCAACAACATCATCCATTGTATTAATAATATAATTTAATACAAGTGTGTTCTGTCAAGTTAAATAGACACCAAAAATATGAATCAAAATAAAAGATGAGTCTTGAACAAGCTCCATCTTCTGAAAAACTGGCACCGGTACCTGTCTACTGGTGAACTGAGAATACAAGTTATTTTGAAAGAGTTTATCAGCTTTAAAGCTGGTGAGATCATAAGTATATTAGTGTCTGTGTTTGTATGAAAGTGTTTGTAAGTATGTAATGTATAAGTTTGTAATTGTTTGTAAATTGTTTGAACTCTCCTAGAAAACCCTATGTTTCCTACTAACAGTAGCCTTCTACCAAGGCATCTAGTGGTCGTGTGTGTGTCTCTTGTAAGAGTATGTATTTTCCCAAATCTGACTATCATTAACCAAAAATATAGTTTTTACATTACTGTTTATTGTGTGAAGATCACAAAGTGACTGCAATGGGAAAATGAAATAGTACTGTAATGTTGTATTAAGTAACTACTGCTGTACTAACTACCTTAAGCCAATTGTTATTTAAAGTACCATGTGATCGGCCTGTACCATGCTACCGAATATAAACACGACAATGTAAGACGTTAGAAGAAATGACGTTGGCACCCGTAGACTTGCAAGTCCCACTGTAGTGAGCAGCAAGGTGTAGGATAGTAAATCCAGTATAGATCTATACACAAACTCAACGCTCTCCATTTAAGGAGATTCTGGATACAAAACGGGCCATGACAGGTGATGCCATGCCCCGTTACGTGGCTCACATAACTGTATTAGTGCACTGGTGAATGTATTGTATATACTAGCTGTATTGTATGTTCTCTCTCTGTCTAGTATGTATGTATGTTCTATCTGTATGGTATTGTTTGTTTCTCATCATAGTATTCTCTATCTGTATGTTATGTTCTCTCTGTATGGTATTGTTTGTTTCTCATCATAGTATTCTCTATATGTATGTTATGTTCTCTCTGTATGGTATTGACTCATGTATGAACTGACTCTTTGTATGTTTCACTGTTCTAGTAAAAGTATTAGTATCTTCCTAAACTATACCTATTATAGCTTACTAGTAATGTTGTTTGAATGTATGAACATGTTTGTATACCTTTGCTACCCAAAGGTATTGAATAGAAAGAAGTAACCTTTTATATCTATATACATATGCATGATATATGACTAGGATTCAAACGACCTTCGGACAAACAACCGATACCCTAAGTCCACAACCAAACAAGGAACAGGAGGTAAGGTGAGCTATCAGTCCTAAGTCCTTTAAATCCTACTTATATAACTATATCTATATAGATACACATTTAACAGAATATAAGTTTAAAAGAGTTTAATAAAAGTATTTGAAATGTAAAAGAGTTTAATAAAACAGTTTGAAGTAGTTTGTTTGATAACACAGTTTGAAAAGTAAGAAATCCACTTGTTTGGTAGTTATTAATCACATGTGATTAATATAATAACTATAATAGTTCAACTTGTATTCCCCCCCACAAAAGCATTTAAAAACATTTAAAAGGTTAATTAAGGGGTATGAACTCACCTGTAGTGAGTGGTTTGGATGAACGGATGGTATAGGATGCTAAGTGTCAAGTGAAGACTTGAACACACACAAGGATCCTAGTTAACATATAATAACACATATATGTATCCAATTAGTCATTTAACAACTAATTAATCAAGTTAAGACACCTTAGGACATGAAAAACACATTAATTCAAGTGTTATAAGTACTAAGGGTTGCATCTAAGCGTTGTAGGGCCTTGCATTTGAGTTTAAGGTCCAAGGATAAACTCTTTTGGGACCAACTCCCTTGGAGTTTACGGTCGTAAACCCATGAGTTTACGACCGTAAACCCATGGTACTTCTACCATTTTGTGTTTTGAAGCTTTATAAGTCATAAAGAAGCATCCTACTTCAAGTCTAAGCTTTAGGAAGTGATTGTGGCACCATTTCACCCCTTTGTGGAGTTTACGGCCCATGGACCATTTCTCCATGAGTTTATGGCCGTAAACTCTAATGGTTCTTGGTTTTTTTGATGTTTAAGGTCCTAAGCACTTCAAGGATGGGATCAAGACTAGTATCCAAGGCTTGGTAAGTGACTAGGGCACACAATGGCCCTTTTATTAGGGTTTACGGTCCAAGAACATGTTTGGACCGTAAACACCTTTGATCTTGTGTTTCTTTGTGTTTTCTAGTTGATTAAGAAGTGTAACAAGCCTTATAACACACTAGGGTAAGAGTACTTACAAAAGAGGAGCTTGAAAGGGTGTTAAAAGTCCAAGAACATTAGTGTGTGTTCTTGGTGTTCTTGGTGAAACTAAGAACACTTGAAGATCTACACAAATGGAATGATTTCACGGATGGAATCATGTAAGATCACTAGATTAAGTAATATATCAAATAATCAGGGCACGGAACACTTACCAAGTTGAAGATCAAGGAGGAAAATCGGATGATACTTGAGAGGATTTGAGTTCTAGTTCTTGAAAATGGTAAAAAAGTGTATAAAATGACTAAGTGTCATATTTATACTCCTTAGAGTTTACGGCCGTAAACACCATGTTTAGGCCATAAACTCCAAACTCTTTGGAGTTTTGAGACTTTATTGTTGCACAATAAACCCTAGGGTATCCTCTCTCCTGTTATCTCTTGAAGTACTAAGCTTTAAAACACTCAAACTGACTCCAAAAAGCTTAACAGTTAGCAGAAACAGTTCTGACTTCTATTGAAGTGAATGGTTGTACAGAATAGAAATTTCGGGTTGTCACATCATCCCCCCGTTAGAAGGAATTTCGTCCCGAAATTAGAGTTTAAGCAAATAAGTAGTTACAAATAACTAAGTAAAAAGACGAGGATATTTCAGTTTTATCTGATCCTCTCGCTCCCAAGTGAATTCAGGTCCTCGCTTGGCGTTCCAGCGAACCTTCACTATCGGGATACGGCTTTGTTTCGTTTGCTTGACCTCCAGGTCCATGATCTCCACAGCTTCTTCCACGAAGTTGAGGCTCTCGTTGATCTCGATCTCGTCGAGTGGGATTACAAGAGTCTCGTCGGACAGACACTTTTTCAAGTTCGAGACGTAGAAGGTAGAATGTACATTACTGAGTTCGCGGGGTAAGTTAAGTTTGTAAGCTATAGGGCCGATTCTAGCGAGAATCTCGAAAGGCCCTATGTATCTCGGATTTAGCTTTCCACGCTTTCCGAAGCGTATTAAGCCCTTCCAAAGTGAGACCTTCAATAGAACACGGTCTCCCACCTGGAATTCCAACAGTTTCCTTCGTTTACCTGCGTAGCTTTTCTGTCGGTCTCTAGAGGATTTCAATCGTTCACGAATCTGAACGATCTTCTCTGTCGTTTCCCGAATGATCTCCGGACTCGTGAGAATGCTGTCAGGAACTCGTCCTTTAGCTAACTGGGTGTCACCTACCTCAGCCCAGCACAGAGGGGATCTGCACTTTCGGCCATAGAGGGCCTCGAATGGAGCAGCCTTTATGCTCGTGTGATAACTGTTGTTTTAGGAAATTTCGACAAGGGGTAAATGAGTATCCCATGCTTTCCGAAAGTCGATCACACAGGCGCGCAACATATCTTCCAAGGTTTGGATAGTCCTCTCACTTTGTCCGTCGGTCTGTGGATAGTAGGCTGTACTCATGTCCAGCCTAGTTCCTAGGGAACTTTGTAGCGACTGCCAGAACCTCGAAGTGAATCTACTATCTCTGTCTGAGATAATGGATATGGGAACACCGTGCAGTCGTATAATCTCCCGTATGTAAGTTCTTGTAGGCTTCTCCATCTTGTATGTTTCTTTGATAGGCACGAAGTGTGCGGACTTGGTCAATCTATCGACGATGACCCATATGGTATCAAGTCCACCCGTTGTCTTGGGAAACTTGGTTATGATGTCCATAGTGATCCGCTCCCACTTCCATTCCGGTATCTCCGGTTGCTGTAGTAGACCTGAGGGTTTCTGGTATTCGACCTTGACCTTGGCGCAAGTAAGGCGTTTACTTACGAAGGTAGCAATCTCTGCTTTCATGTTAGGCCTCATTCATGACCAAGTCTCTGAAACCACCGTGTTTCGGGGTCCAGATCGGATCCATGAGATAATAAGCTCTGCCACCCTTGACTTCCAAGTTCTTATCCATCCCTCTCAGGGATTCACCCGCCACATTTTCAGGTTTAAAAGCGTCGAGCTGAGCCTCCTTAATTTGTGTGGACAAGTGTGAATGGATAGTCATAGTCAATGATTTAACTTTACGACCAGAGTATTCTTTCCGACTTAGGGCGTCAGCTACTACGTTGGCCTTGCCAGGATGATAGCGAATTTCGCATTCGTAATCACTGAGTAGCTCGACCCACCGTCGTTGTCTCATGTTGAGCTCCTTCTGGTCGAATATATGTTGTAGGCCTTTGTGGTCTGTAAGATAGTGCTTATTGTTCTATACAGATAGTGTCTCTAGATCTTCAGAGCAAACACAACTGCTCCTAGCTCAAGATCGTGGGTGGTGTAGTTGATCTCATGTGTCTTCAGCTGTCTCGAGGCGTAGGCGATGACCTTACCTCGCTGCATCAGAACACATCCGAGCCCTTGATTAGACGCATCACAATAGACAACGAAGTCTTTTATCCCTTCGGGGAGGGATAGTATTGGTGCGGTGCACAAGGATCGCTTGAGCGTTTGGAACGCTCTCTCCTGCTTCTCTTCCCAGTCAAAGGCCACGCCCTTCTGGGTCAGTGTTGTAAGAGGTTTCGCGATGCGGGAGAAGTTCTGAATGAACCTGCGATAGTAGCCCGTGAGGCCTAGAAATTGACGAATTTCTGTAGGCGTCTTCGGTGCTGACCAGCTCTCAATGGCTTTGATTTTGAAAGGGTCCACGTGTATTCCCTCTTCGCTAACCACGTGCCCTAAGAATTCGACTCTTCGGATCCAAAATTCGCATTTCGAGAACTTCGCATAGAGCTTCTCCGTACGCATTGTTTCTTAGACTAGTCGCAGATGTTGACTATGCTCCTCCTTACTACGAGAGTAGATAAGTATGTCATCGATGAAGACGATGACGAACTAATCCAACTAAGGACGACACACCCTATTCATTAAATCCATGAATACGGTGGGCGCGTTTGTTAATCCGAACAGCATCACTACGAATTCGTAGTGCCCATAACGAGTTCGGAAGGCTGTCTTCGGAACATCCTCCCCTAACAATCGTAGTTGGTGATATCCGGATCTTAAGTCGATTTTTGAAAAGAAGTTCACCCCCTGAAGTTGGTCAAATAAATCGTCTATACGAGGCAGAGGATAACGATTTTTGACGGTCAGTTTGTTGAGCTCCCTGTAGTCGATGCACATACGGAACGATCTGTCTTTCTTCTTGACGAACAAGACTGGATCTCCCCAAGTTGAGAAGCTTGGTCTTATAAAGCCCTTGCTGAGCAGTTCATTAAGTTGAAAGGACAGTTCTTGCATCTCTGTAGGTGCTAGACGATAGGGCGATTTGGCTACGGGGGTAGCTCCTGGAACTAAGTCGATTCTGAACTCGACTTGACGTTGCGGAGGTAATCCTGGGAGTTCTTCTGGAAAGATGTCGGGAAAGTCGCATACTACTGGAATGTTCTGGATGTCTTTCGTTTCTTGGCTCACATCGACCACATGAGCAAGGAATGTGCGACATTCCTTTCGCAAGAATTTCTGAGCTTGAATGCTCGAGATGATATGAAGGTTCGTGCCGAGTTTGTCGCCATAAACTACTAGAGTTTCGCCAGACGGCAGATTAAGGCGAACTGCCTTTTCGTAACACATGATGTCGGCACGATGAAGACTCAACCAATCCATGCTGATAATGACGTCGAAACTTTTAATTGAGACCGGCATGAGGTCGATCGAAAATGAATGGCTATCTAGTATTAGGGTACACCCTATGTATATACTGCTAGTGCTCTCTGTCTTTCCATTAGCCATTTCTACAGTGAACGGTTCTTTAAGTGCTCGTGATTTTTGCTTAAGTAAATGAGCAAATTTTTGGTTCACGAAACTCCTCTCCGCTCCACTATCAGACAGTATGCATGCATAAGAGTTATCGAGGAGAAACGTACCAGTGACCACTGTGGGGTCGGCAACCGCTTCCTCGTGGCCTATGGCCAGAACCCTTCCCACTCCATCGGCATTCCCTGCCTTCGGGCAGTTCCTCTTGAAGTGGCCCACCTCGCCACAATTGTAGCAAGCTTGGCCCACACCTGCGCCGGGGATTTGGTTGAGTGGCCTCGCCGGTGCCTTGCAGAAACGGGCAGTGTGCCCCTTCCTGTTGCAGTTTGAACATTGCATTTCCCGGCAGGCTCCTGTGTGGTGGAAGTTGCATTTGTTGCACTTAGGCAAACTTCCAGCGTACTGCTTTGCCGGAGCAGCAGCGGCAGGTGCTATCGCAGCATGAACTCCCACGACCTGCTGCTTTTTGGCAGTCTTTTTCTTCTTCTTGTCATCCCAGAACTTCCGCTTGAAATCAGCGGTTTTGGAAGGTTTTGAGATGGCCAGGGTTGTTGTTGCGGCCGGGGTACGAACCCCATGGTCTATAAGCCGCTGTGCCAATCGCTTGGCACTATCAAATGTAGTGGGGTTTGAAGCCAAAACATTTCCCTGGAATGGAGGCACCAGCCCCCATATGTATCTTTCTATCTTCTTTCCCTCTGTATGAACCATGTTGGGACAGAGGGCCACCAGCTCACAGAACCTGGCGGTGTAGGAGACTATGTCAGAGCCCTTCATGGTTAGGCTCCACAGTTCCTCCTCCAGTTTTTGGATTTCGCCCCTCGGGCAGTACTCTTCGATCATTAGCTCTCTCAGAGCTTCCCAGCCCATAGCATTAACTACCACTAGAGATAGTGACTTGACATGGCTATTCCACCATGGCAGGGCTTTTTCCTCAAAGGTGCAAGCAGCGAACTTGACCTTGCTCCCTTCTGGACAGGAGCAGATTTTGAAAACCGATTCGGTCTTCTCGAACCATTGCGAGAGGGCAATGACTCCGCCAGTCCCTCTAAAGGACTTGGGCTTGCAGTTAGTGAAGTTTTTGTAGGAGCACTCTCTCAAGCACACAGAAGCTTCACCATGAGTAGATTGAACATGGGTTCCTCCTCCAGTGGAACCAGAAGAATGATATTGAGCCATGGCTGTAGCCACAGCCGCAGCTACAGCAGCATTCAGAGCTGTCGTATCGATTTGAGGAGCAGGTGGTGTTACAGTTGATGGAGGATCGCGTCTTGTTGATCGACGTGGAAGCATCTTTTAACTATAAGTTTAGAAAGATGAAGATATTGATTAGAATTTAACAGGAAAATTGATGAGAATGACTCATGGACTAACTCTCCATAGCCCAACAGCAAAATTGAATAGTATGATTGATTGTAGATGATAGCATTTGGATAATAATTTCCATGAGGTTAGATATCTGTCAATGATATTGGAATTACAAATGTAATAAGTTCGGGAAAAATGACCTAGAAGTAGGCTTTACATCAACCAAGATGGGAAAATTTTGACAGAACTACGACCTAATCAAGACCTAACAGGTCTAAGATTTACAAAGATAGGAAATTAGACTAGAGTTTTTACATAAACTATGTTATATCCAAAAGAGAAGTCGATGAGACTCTATCGGCGACGAGAACTACTAGAGTGACTTCTTGACTCCAACAGAAGACGTTCTATGTCCCTCACGCGCCTATTAGATCTTGCTTGCTGAGCTCGAAGTTCCCTGACTTCAGCTTGGGTTTCAGCAAGTTCCCTCTGCAGAGCTGCATTGCGGACCTGAGTCCTTTCATTAGCAGACTCTAGCTGGCGAATGCGGACTGTGTTAACGTCAGAGTTGGCGTCAATCTCCACGATTCGGTCGATAGTTGCTCGACTCTGTTCGGTGTTCCGAGAGATCCTACGAACCATGATGGGTAGGACCCGGTCAGCTGAACCTCCCTCGGTGAGGTTGTAGAAGCTTCTGTCTCCATTGTAGGGAATGGGTTGACCCTGTTTCCGACTCCATCTGTTCAAGTTTGTGGCCCACAGAGGTGTGGGTCCTTGAAATGTTGGACGAGGGTTTGGGTTTGGGTCTTGAGCAGCTGGGGGTAGGTTGTTGACTTCTGGCTCTGAGTCAGAACCATCAGAAAAACCCTCAGCATAGTGATCATCCAAAGGGATGGAATGATCACCCTCTGGCTCCTCTCCGAGCCATCCATCATTGCCGTGGTTGGGATAGTACGGGTCTCCGGGAAGATGGAATCCAGCCATGATATCTAAGCGAGAAAAGGGGGTATAAGAAATAACTAGATAGACGCACTAACTAGATAATTATAAGATGATCTTTATCAGTTACTTCAACATTTGCGTAGTGCATCCCAGTCATATGTAACCAAGACAGGATAGACCTTCAAATAAGTGACCCTAACTCTAAGCCCACAACCAAACAAGGAACAAGAAGTAAAGCAAAGATCACAGATTCTAAGTCTATGACATCCTAGTTACATATAACCTTAGTGTATCCATTCTGCAACTATTGACATACTAATAAAGACCTTTTTAGTTCTCAGATAAGTAATTATAGTAACACAAAATACTCCTACAGTATTTTAAATTTATGTTTTGTTCTATTGTTTTCATTGTAGTAGTGTTGGTAAGTTTTTAGACTTGTTGCAACCTCACAACCACACTTAGGCACATGCTAGTCAATCCTCGGATAATATAGTTAATCATGCTATATCTTCCCAGATTTGACTATATGTCTCTAAGTCTACTTGTGCAACCCAACAATCGTAATAATTTCGTACTGTCCTAGTGACACTGATTTTAGTATGAATGCAGGTATGTATACTTGGTTAAATATTTTATTATTTAAAAGTATAAACTCTTTATCAGAGTATTTTTAAATCCCGTTGTGTTTATAGTTCGTATATCTTTTATGGGTTGATACACTCGATTCACTATAAACAAAGATCTGATACCAATCTGTCACACCCCAAAACCGGAACGACGGAAACGTTCGGGGGTGGAGGACGTCATGCACAGTATCACAACAATGCATAGTAGTAAACAAGCAACAACATCATCCATTGCATTAATAATATAATTTAATACAAGTGTGTTCTGTCAAGTTAAATAAACACCAAAAATATGAATCAAAATAAAAGATGAGTCTTGAACAAGCTCCATCTTCTCAAAAACTGGCACCGGTACCTGTCTACTGGTGACCTGAGAATACAAGTTATTTTGAAAGAGTTTATCAGCTTTAAAGCTGGTGAGATCATCAGTATATTAGTGTCTGTGTTTGTATGAAAGTGTTTGTAAGTATGTAATGTATAAGTTTGTAATTGTTTGTAAATTGTTTGAACTCTCCTAGAAAACCCTAGGTTTCCTACTAACGGTAGCCTTCTACCAAGGCAACTAGTGGTCGTGTGTGTGTCTCTTGTAAGAGTATGTATTTTCCCAAATCTGACTATCATTAACCAAAAATATAGTTTTTACATTACTGTTTATTGTGTGAAGATCACAAAGTGAATGCAATGGGAAAATGAAATAATACTGTAGTGTTGTATTAAGTAACTGCTGCTGTACTAACTACCTTAAACCAATTGTTATTTAAAGTACCATGTGATCGGCCTGTACCATACTACCGACTATAAACACGACGATGTAAGACGTCGGAAGAAATGACGTTTGGCACCCGTAGACTTGCAAGTCCCACTATAGCGAGCAGCAAGGTGTAGGATAGTCAATCCAGTATAGATCTATACACAAACTCAACGCTCTCCATTTAAGGAGATTCTGGATACAAAACGGGCCATGACAGGTGATGCCATCCCCCGTTACGTGGCTCACATAACTGTATTAGTGCACTGGTGAATGTATTGTATGTACTAGTTGTATTGTATGTTCTCTCTCTTTCTAGTATGTATGTATGTTCTCTCTGTATGGTATTGTTTGTTTCTCATCATAGTATTCTCTATCTGTATGTTATGTTCTCTCTCTGTCTAGTATGTATGTATGTTCTCTCTGTATGGTATTGTTTGTTTCTCATCATAGTATTCTCTATCTGTATGTTATGTTCTCTCTGTATGGTATTGTTTGTTTCTCATCATAGTATTCTCTATCTGTATGTTATGTTCTCTCTGTATGGTATTGACTCATGTATGAACTGACTCTTTGTATGTTTCACTGTTCTAGTAATAGTATTAGTATCTTCCTAAACTATACCTATTATAGCTTACTACTAATGTTTGTTTGATAACACAATTTGAAAAGTAAGAAATCCACTTGTTTGGTAGTTATTAATCACATGTGATTGATATAATAACTATAATAGTTCAACTTGTATTCCCCCCTCCCCATAAAAGCATTTAAAAACATTTAAAAGGTTAATTAAGGGGGTATGAACTCACCTGTAGTGAGTAACTCGAATGAGAGATCGATATAGGATTGTTGGGTGTCAATTGGAGTTTTGAGCACAAACGAATCCTATCTAACGTATAATTACACATATATGAATACATTCAATGTATATAACCACCCAAAAGTGATAGGGACACGCCTTAGGGACATATAAACACTTAGAATTAAGTGTTACCCACACTTATGGTTGTATATAAGGGGTATATGGCAATACAAGGGAGTGTATGGTCAAAATGCACAATATTTGTGTGTGTGCGGCCAGGGTGTGCGGCCGTACACTCACTATGAAGTGTGCCAAAACGTGTTTCCAAGCCATAAGGATGTTCTAGGGAAGGTGTTTTGACCATTGGCTAGTTGGAATGGCAGTTTATTGCCATATTGGACCCTTAAAAGTGTGTGTGCGGCCACACTTGGTGTGTGCGGTCGTACACATGGTGTCTGCGGTCGCACACATGGTGTGTGCGGCCGTACACCCATGAAGATCATATGAAATGGCGTTTTTCATGCATAAATTCAAGGGTCTTTAGCTTATAACAAGCTATTGCAAGTGTATATCCGATTTAGAGGCTTAAAAGTGTAGTTAAAAACCCCAAAAGTAGTGTGTGTTCTTGGTGTTCTTGGTGATCTAACACCAAATAGGTGTTTTTATGGATCAAATCAAGGGAAAAAGGCTAGTTAGGGTCAAGTATTAGCTAATCAAAGAAGGAATCACTCACTTGATTGAAGATTGAAGTGAAACTTTGGATGATACTTGAGAGAAAACGAGTTCTAGCTTTGAAGAAGTGGAAAAAGTGTTCAAAATGACTAAGTGTTCTATATAGGTGGGAGTGTGCGGCTGGGATGGGTGTGTGGTCGCACACTCGGTTTTGCGGCCGCACACACCTTGTGTTGGTGTGTTTGGCTCATTTGCAAGGTGTTACACTCACAAAACTCATCCCACGACTCATACCCTGATTATACTAGGTTTTAAACACTCTAATTGACTTTAAACAGTGCTAGAAAATAGCAAAAACGAGTCTGACCTTCCTTGATTTGAATAAGTGTATAAGATAAAAATTTCGGATTATCACAATATATATAGATGCACATAAGAAATAAACGTATTCTTAGTTGAGATGGTTAAGGCGCTGATGGGGTTGAACTTCCCAAAAGTAGTCGCAAGTTCGAAGTTTGTAATCATGCCTTATTTTTAAGGAATGAGTTACATTTATTATTTACAATTTTGATAATTTTTTTTATCTCTCTCTTAATTAGTCGGCACAGGCTTCTTGAAAACCTCCCGGTTCTCTCTTCCCAAAGTGTCTCTTTAGTTCTCAAAAAGTGTAAATAATAATGAGAATGTGAAGTTCTTTTTGATAACCAATGTCAATCGCCTTCTATTTCTGATTATCAATGTATAGCCGAAGCTAGATTTTTTATAATCAAATTAAACAATTTCTGAAATTTTATTTTTTAACCTAACCCTAATTGATGTTTGAATAATCAGATTAAAGAGTTTCTAAGTTTTGATTTCTCATTTCAATTTCTGAAGTTATTTCTCAATTTTTGATTTATGAATGCTCTGATTTCTCATTACCTTAATATGTATAACTGTTGCTAATCCAACATTTTTTTGAACAACTTGTTAATCCAACAGCTTATTCGAATGTCTACATGATGTAACCAAAACTTTTGATTCTAATTTTCAATCTGGATTATGTGGCTATGATGTGATCCTAGTTCTTAACTTCTTCAAGAATTGAAATATTTTGTGTAAATGAGTATTTATAAGTTTTGTTCTGCTTTTTTAATGATTTTGTTCTTTCGAATATGTTACTTCATTAATTGTTTTTCATCAATATTGTAACTTTTCATCAATAATTGTTTTTCAATAACTCTCTTGTTAAGCGTGGACTACAGAATCTTACAATATTAGTTTTTTAATGTAATGGATTTAGCATACTTATAGGTTTAGATCAGACCAGTAGCTTTGTGTGGAAGATCCATTTGATGATCAAACTGAAAGTTCCTATCAGGAGATGTGTTGTTATGGAAAGGTTTTCTCCGATAATAAGGGAGTGTTTGGATAAATATGTTTTCAGCTTATTAGCTTATTGCTTATTAGCTTATTGCGATGGGAATAAGCAGTTTTTTAAAAAGTGTTTGGATTAGCTTATTTAGCTTATTCCTACCACAATAAGCAATAAGCAATAAGCATTCCCCCCTTGCTTATTAAAACCAGCTTATTTAGCTTATTCCTACCACAATAAGCTGATTTTTTAAGCTTCCTATCCAAACACTTCAACTCAGCTTATTGTGGTGAGAATACGCAATAAGCAATAAGCAGCCACTTTTTTCCCTATCCAAACACCCCTTAAGATTGGTGATGCTCACATCTCCTCGTTCTACATCATATAAGTAGTGTTATGTTGTTTCCCAAAAATCCTTTTTGAAATTTTTGCCCCTGTTTTAAAAGTTTTGTATACCTGGTTGGTTTTTCTTTAGGCTACATTAGTTTGTTTGTACTATGTACTCGAGCTCATGCTGGTTTATTTGGTTTTACTTATTTTCCTATACCATTAAAAAAGTTTGGCATTATAAATATCCACATTAGAGATATATGAAGGCATATAGAATGTTTTATTTATCAAAAGTCATATGGAAGGTATTTTATTTAATCAATAAAAAGTTTTATTGTTGGTCTCATTTGTATTTTGGTAAATGTTACTGAAACACAATGAACTAGTAGTTATAGTTATTTGATTTTTCATTTAATAAGGGGCCTCATTTTTTCCATCGCCTTGGCCCCCAAACTAGCTTGGAACGGCCCTGACCACGACTGGTTCATCTTCTACACTAAATTGCAGACAAACCCTCTACCACAATCAACATCAAGAACGTTGTTTCCCTTGTTCTTGACCTTGATCGAATGAAAAATGATATATGGCGGGAATTGTTTGAAACTCATTGCATTGGATATGCTCTCGCTGATCATCTCAACCTTTGACTGATAATTCTCCGGCGCCCACTGAAGAATAGACTCGTTTTGATTCTATTGTTAAATCATGGATCTATAACACTTTATCTCAATCTCTCCTCCACATGACTCTAAATAAGAAAACTTCAGCCTTCGGTGTTTGGCAAAACCTTGAGCAACTGTTTCGTGAAAATAAAGACTCCAACTATATCCAAATTGATAACAAAATACGGAACATCCCAATCGGTGACGCGTCTATCACCGACTACTACAATCGCGTCAAGTCACTCGCAGACCTCCTCGATAACCTTGACAACCTGGTACCAGAAAAAAAAAACTTATTGTGTATACTCTCAACGGTTTGTCTCCGAAGTTTCATTACATCACCGCCACTACCCGTCCTCGATCTCCCCTTCCATCATTCATGGAAACTCGTTTCTTACTTCTTGTCGAAGAACAACAAATGATCCAAAATCAAAAGAAACATGCATCCATAATGGAATCGTGGCCTCCTAATTAAATTCAATTACCATTTGACTAATTAAACAAAAATGTGGCTAAAGAAAATAGGCTAATAGGATCTTATCAGGGAGGCATAAACGGTGGCAGGTTTCATGGTGGTCAACATCAACAGCAGTCGTCGGTACCCCATGGGTGGGGGTTCGACTGGCATACTCTTTCGTCTCCACAACAATAGCAGTCGGGCCTGCGTCCAACTCCTCTGTCTGGAGCCCAACAACACACAAGTGCCCATCAACATCCTTCGACTGGACTGACACTAAACGGGCTGCAACAGTACCCATTTTTTGCCCACCTTCCAGCTCCGAACCTTCTCAGTAAGCTTAGATCATCCCATCTCCAGCCCAACAATCATCATGGATCAATTCTCTTGCATCTCACATTGCTCAACAAGCCACTGCCATTCTACAAGGTTTTCACACCACAAGTATGAATGATCCGGGAAAGGGATGATGGTTTATTGACACTGGTGCTACGTCACACCTCCATTCGGATGCATGTATGCTTCCTAGAATTTATGATAAAAGCAATTTTTCTTCATCTGTTTTAGTTGGGGATGGGTCTTCGATACATGTAAGTACTGTCGGTCACTCCACCATTCCTTATCCCAATCCTTATCGTACATTGGTCTTGAAAAACGTTTTGATGACACCTCAAATCATTAAAAATCTTCTTTTTTTTCATTGTTTTACTCGTGAAAATAAATGCTCCATTGAATTTGACCAATTTGATTTTTCTGTGAAGGATTCTCGAACCAAACAAATTCGGATGCGATGTGACAACACTGGTGACTTATATCCTGTCACAACATCGAGACTTCCTCAAGCTTTTATTACCACCACTCCGCTTGTTTGGCATCAAATGCTTGGTCATCTTGGTCATCATATCTTCAAGCATTTAGTTGACAGTCGTTGTATTTCATGTTCTTAAAATAAAATCTCAATTATTTGTGAACCTTGTCATTTGGGAAAACATGTTAAATTTCCATTTAGTTTATCTAATTCTGCTTCGCAATCTCCTTTTCATATTATTCACTCAGATGTTTGGACTTCTTCGGTCATAAGTTGTAGCGGTATTAAATAGTATGTCATATTTATTGACAACTTCTCTCACTTTGTTTTGATTTACCCTTTACGTGGAAAATCAGATGTATTTTCCAAATTCCTTCACTTTTAAAAACCACTTCAACACCGATATTAAGTATTTTCAATGTGATAACGGAGGTGAATTTGATAATTATCAATTTCACAGTCTTTGTGAGCAAACGGTATTAAAATGCATTTCTCATGCCCTCACACTTCCCAATAAAATGGTAAATCAGAACGTATGTTACGCACTATTAATAACATCGTTTATACCATTCTTTTTCATGCTCTTCTTCATCCCATATATTGGGTTGAAGCTTTAAATATGGCATAACATCTTCTTAACATTCTTCCGTTTACAGCTCTAAAAAATGATACCCCATTAAATAAACTTTACAATAAAATTCGCACCTATACTCATCTTCGTGTATTTGCTTTCATATGCTTTCCTAACATCGTTTCTCCTCATAAACTTTCTCCGAGATTAACACCATGCGTTTTTATTGGATATCCTTCCAACTACAAGGGGTATCGATACCTTGACCTTCACACTAAGAAAATCATTATCTCTCGTCATGTTATCTTTGATGAAACCGTTTTCCCATTCAGTTCTATGTCACATACTTACGCTTCCTCCTATTCTTGTCTTAAACATATTGCTCCCATTCCTCCTCCTCCCACTCCTCATACTGAACCTCCTACACTTGACTCACCTATTGTTGATGGCTCTTCTATCTCTGACCTTACTACCGAGGATGGTATTCCTCTAGAAACCACCTCTCCTACTAGCAACATTCCTCCAGACGTCAACTCCACCCCTCCTCCTCGTGTCTCCACTTCTACTTCAACCTCTTAGTCTCTCAACACCCTATGCTTACTCGTTTAAAAAAGTCATTACAAAACCTATTAACAAACTAAATCCTCACGTTGATTCCTATTCTCTCCTTCCTCGGTCTTACTTACAAGCTTTTCAAGATCCCAAATGGCTAAAAGCGATGTAAGAGGAATACTTTGCTCTTACCACAAACAACAGTTGGGATCTTGTGTCACATCCTACTACAACTAATTTTGTTAATTGTATATAGCTGTTTAAAAAGAAACTTATTGCGAATGGCTCTTTGTCTCGTTATATTGCTTGTCTTGTTGCTAACCGAGACACTCAGAGACCAGGTATCGAATGTGACGAGACTTTCAGTCTGGTGGTTAAACCTACTACCATTCATACCAATTTGAATATTGTACTCACTCACTGGTGGCCTATCAGACAACTGGATGTTAAAAACGTGTTTCTTCATGGGCGTCTTCAGGAAACGTTTTATATGCATCAACCTCCAGATTTTTGGGTTTTCGGAACCCATCCATACCAAATTAGGTGTGTCATCATAAGAGATCTCTTTTTGGTTTAAAACAGTCTCCAAGGGCGTGGTTTCGTCGCTTTACTATATATATTATTCACATTGGTTTTGTTAATAACAGGTGTGATTATTTGTTATTTATTTACATACATGGCACTCATATTGCCTACTTGCTTTTATACGTGGACGATATTACCCTCACAAGCACATCATCTCAGCTTCTGATACACATTATTTAAGTTCTTGGGTCCGATTTCTCCATGTTAGACCTTGGTGAGCTTCATTATTTTTTGGGTATTTCAGCTACCAGAGTATCAGCATAAAGCTGGTGAGTTCATAAGCGTTTAGTTCTGGTAAAAGAAATGTTTCTTTGAGCATTTGAAAAGTGTTTCCCAAGAAAATCCTGTATTTTCTTATGAAAGATGTTTGATTAACCATTAGTTGTATGTTAAACAGTTCGTTTATGAAAGGTTGTGTTCTCCCAGGAAAATCCTATATTTTCCTTAAAAGTTGATAGTTGTTTATATGTTCTTGTCTGAGGTGTACAAGTATCTACCATACTTGTATCGTTAGATGTAGTTTTCTTGAAAAACCATGTTTGCTCTCTGTGAGGTGTATTAGTCTTATTACATAAATAAAACAAATAAATAAGTGGTGAACTAAATCCTGAGGGTATTATCAATACCCTCTATTAATCAAATCGGTTATTACTTTGAGGTTAGTTCACTTGTTTCATTATTACAAGGGTAAGTTCTGTTTTCTAGGTTGCGAGTGTCATAACCGTACTTACACTTGATATGGAATGTAACGGGGCCAGTATCTTTCATGACTTTGTCACCCGTAGACCTGAAGGTCCCACTGTAGCTAGCAGCGAGGTGCGGGATAGTCAGTCCCGTATAGATCTATACACAACAGTCACGCTCTCCTTATAAGAGATTCTGGTTACAAGTGCTAGTCCTACACTCTCGAATTCGGAGGGAGTGTTACCAAGGACGTGTCTCCAACTTTAGTCTAACAATTTGTATATAAGGGTAATATATTTTGTTTACGGTTTGTATGAATCCTTTATAAAATAACCCATTTATTGACGAGGTTCACAAGTTCATCGCTTTAGTTTTGAAAACTGTTTCTACGAGTTGATTTCTTAATCGTTTGGTAAAACTGTTTTCTGTGTTAAAAGCATATTGAACATATAATTATTTTATACAAAATAATATACTTTGAGCACAAATTTCCATGTACTTTTGCTTGTATTCCCCCCCCCCCTGAAAACATGAAAAACTCAGAAAAAGCGTAGGGGTATGAACTCACAGTTTGACATGGGATTCGAGTGTAAGTTGCTAGGAATTGCTGAGTATCAAATAAAGCCTCGGGCACAAACGGATCCAATTTAGCATGCAGAAGTACATATATGCATTAGGTGGGGGCATAACACTAGTTGTTATGGAAAGGACCACCTTAGGGACTAGGAAACACTTAAAACTAAGTGTTAGAATCACATGTGATTGAAGAGGGGAGTTTGCAGCCGTAATCAGGAGTGTACGGTCAAGGGTTTGCGGCCCAACAGGGTTTATGGCCCATATGTTTACGGCCCAAGTGTTTGCGGTCCATGGTTTTACGGCCCATGGGTTTTTGGCCGTAAACACTTGGCGAAAGGTGCGATTTTCGGTGTTTCAAGGTCCTTTCTAGCCTTCTGGAAGTGTTCTAAGCCTTCTGTCCAGTTCGAGGAAGAGTTTAATGGTCAATAATCGACCAAAAATGGAGTTAACGGCCATTGAAGGGTGTACGGCCGTAAACCCCTGGGTTCATGTGTTTCAGGTCGATTTTTAGGCGAAAATCGATGGTTTCTAGTAGATATCAAGTAGAGATGGTAGTTACTTACTGTTAAGAAGCTTGGAATGAGGTTTTTAGCCACCAAGAACTAGTGTGTGTTCTTGGTGTTCTTGGTGAGAGAGAAAATCTAGAAAAAGATGAGTTTTAATGAGATAGGAACATGGATTCATCACTAGAAAAGGATTTGTAACAACATCCAAGGTGGAAAAACACTCACATCTTGAAGATCTTGGAGAGAATTCGATGGTAGAGAGAGAGTAGAGAGAGAAAACTCATGAGATGTGTAAAGTAAGAACTGAAGGCCACTCATCCCTTATATAGGGGTGAGTTTAAGGCCATGGGGTGGGGTGGGAAGTTTACGGTCGTAAACAGGGTTTACGGTTGTAAACTAAGTTTACGGCCGTAAACTCCTCTCGAATGGGTGTTTGGCCCGGATGCTATGCTTTGACTTAGAAACCTCGTTTTCGAATCCAAAACTCTATTTAACTGAGCTTAGAATATTCCGTTAGACCAAAAATAATACTAACGTGAACGGAAATAAATCCGAATTGATTTATTTAAAGCGTAAAGTCCTTCCCAAACTAAAAAATTTGACGGAATTAACTAAAAACCCAAATTTTATAAACGGAAACTGGGTAAGGATAACGAAAAAAGTTTCGGGTTGTCACATCATCCCCCCATTAGAGGGAATTTCGTCCTGAAATTCGAACATAGAATACAAATCATGGAATAGAAACGAGATGTGGATGCTTCTGTTTCATCTGATCTTCGCGCTCCCAAGTGAATTCAGGTCCACGCTTGGCATTCCAGCGAACCTTCACTATCGGGATGCGACTTTGTTTTGTTCGTTTGATCTCTCTATCCATGATTTCGACTGGTTCTTCTACGAAGTACAGGTTCTCGTTGACCTCAATCTCGTCGAGAGGAATCGTAAGGGTTTTGTCGGATATGCATTTCTTAAGATTTGAAACGTGAAAGTCAGGATGAATGTTGCTAAGTTCTTGCGGTAAACGAAGTTTGTAGGCTACGGGACCGATCCTAGCAAGGATCTCGAAGGTTCCTATGTATCTTGGATTTATCTTTCCACGCTTTCCAAAGCGTATCATGCCTTTCCAGGGTGAGACTTTTAGCAGGACACCGTCTCCAACCTGGAACTCCAAGGGTTTTCGTCGTTTATCGGCGTAGCTCTTTTGTCTATCTCGTGAGGCTTTGAGTCGTTCCCGGATTTGTACGATCTTTTCTGTGGTTTCGCGGATGATTTATGGGCCAGTGAGAGTGCTGTCATGGATTTGCCCCTTGGCTAGCTGCGTGTCGCCCACCTCAGCCCAGCACAGAGGGGATCTACACTTGCGGTCATAGAGGGCTTCGAAAGGCGCAACCTTGATGCTGGTATGGTAGCTGTTTTTGTAGGAAAACTCGACTAAGGGCAAATGGGTGTCCCACAACTCACCGAAGTCAATAACACATGCTCTCAACATGTCTTCCAAGGTCTGGATGGTTCTCTCACTCTGCCCATCTGTCTGAGGGTGGTAAGTTGTACTCATATCCAGCTTAGTTCCAAGAGCCTTGTGCAGTGACTGCCAGAACCTCGAAGTGAACCTGCTATCTCGATCGGAGAGAATGGACACAGGCACACCATGCAGTCGAACTATCTCTCGGATGTAGAGTCGCGTGAGTCTCTCCATTTTGAAGTTTTCCTTGATCGGCAGGAAGTGGGCGGATTTAGTCAGCCGGTCGACAATTACCCAAATGGCGTCGTGCCCACTCGGAGACTTGGGTAATTTGGTGATAAAATCCATAGTAATTCTCTCCCACTTCCACTCAGGTATCTCCGGTTGGTGGAGTAGACCTGAGGGTTTCTGATATTCGACCTTCACATTCGCGCAAGTCAGGCACTTGCCCACGAACGTAGCGATCTCTGCTTTCATGTTTGGCCACCAATACAGTTTCTTGAGATCGAGGTACATCTTGTCCGAACCTGGATGAACGGAGTATCTTGTCTTGTGAGCTTCATTCATTACAGCCTCTCTGTAACCACCGAGCTTTGGGGTCCAGATCCGGTCCATGAAATAATAGACTCCATCTCCTTTGATCTCTAGGTTCTTTTCCATTCCTCTCAAGCCTTCACCCGGCATGTTCTCTGGTTTTAAGGCTTCCAGTTGAGCCTCCTTGATTTGCGCGGATAAATAGGAATGGATAGTCATGGTCAGTGCCTTCACTCTACGACCTGAGTACTCCTTCCGGCTGAGAGCATCTGCCACCACATTGGCCTTGCTGGGATGGTAGCGAATTTCGCACTCGTAATCGCTGAGTAACTCAACCCATCGCCGTTGTCTCATGTTCAGCTCCTTCTGGTCAAAAATATGCTGTAGGCTTTTATGGTCAGTGAAGATAGTGCACTTGGTTCGGTAGAGATAATGTCTCCATATCTTCAGTGCGAAGACCACTACTCCCAACTCCAGGTTGTGCGTTGTGTAGTTGACTTCGTGTGCTTTCAACTGTCTTGAGGCATAAGCAATGACTTTTCCCCGTTGCATGATCACACAGCCTAGGCCCTGATTGGATGCATCACAGTAGACAACGAAGTCCTCCGTCCCTTCGGGCAAGGACAAGATAGGTGCGCTGCATAGGGCCTTCTTCAACGTTTGGAACGTAGTGTCTTGCTTTTCACTCCAACAAAAGGGTACGCCTTTCTGAGTCAGACTGGTTAAGGGTTTGGCAATTCTGGAAAAATTATGAATAAATCTGCGATACTAGCCAGCGAGACCCAAGAATTTATGGATATCTGTGGGCGTCTTCGGTGCTGACCAATTCTCTATCGCTTTGATTTTGGAGGGGTCCACGTGTATGCCTTCCTCGCTTACCACATGACCTAGGAAGGTTACTTTTCGAATCTAGAATTCGCACTTGGAGAATTTCGCGTACAGCTTCTCCGTCCTTAGGGTTTCCAGCACCGATCTCAAGTGCTGTCGATGATCTTCCTCACTTCTAGAATAGACAAGTATATCGTCGATGAACACGATTACGAACTTGTCCGGGAAAGAACAGCACACCCGATTCATAAGGTCCATGAATACCGTCGGTGCGTTGGTTAGACCGAAGGGCATCACTACAAATTCGTAGTGACCATACCGACTCCGAAATGCTGTCGTAGGAACATCACTCTCATGGACTCGCAGCTGATGGTACCCTGATCTTAGGTCTATTTTGGAAAAGTAACTGGCTCCTTGAAGTTGATCGAAGAGGTCGTCGATTCGAGGAAGAGGGTAACGGTTTTTGACTGTGAGTTTGTTCAGCTCTCGATAATCAATGCACATCCGAAAGGATCCATCCTTCTTTTTCACAAATAAGATCGGGGCTCCCCAGGGTGAGGAACTCGGTCTGATGAATCCTTTGTTTATCAGCTCATTGAGCTGAATGGATAACTCCTGCATTTCTGCCGGCGCTAATCGGTATGGGGATTTAGCTACGGGGGTAGCTCTGGGGACTAAGTCGATGCGAAACTCGACTTGGCGCTTGGGAGGGATTCCCGGGAGATCTTCGGGAAAAACATCGGGAAAGTTACAGACTTCGGGGATGCTCTCGAAGTCTTTAAGTTCCTGCTTCTTGTTAATGACATAGGCTAGGAATGCATGGCACTCCTTTCGCAGAAGTTTTTGGGCTTTGATGTACGAAACGATACAGAGGTTTGAACTGAGTTTATCACCGTAAATCATGAGAGTTTCACCAGAGGAAAGATTGAGACGGATAGCTTTTTCGTAACAAAGGATATCAGCATGATTGGGGCTCAACCAATCCATGCCGATGATGACATCAAAGTTTTTTATGGAAACTGGCATAAGGTCGATAGGAAAAGAATGATCGTTTAAGGTAAGGGTACAGCCTACGTATATATCATTAGTGCTCTCTTTCTCACCGTTAGCCATCTCGACGGTAAATGTTTCGGTTAGTGGTTGAGGTTTATGTTTGAGAAGATGTTTGAATGCATGACTAACAAAACTTCTCTCCGCACCAGAATCGAAAAGAATGCATGCATAAGAGTTGTCGAGGAGGAACGTACCCGAAACAACGGTGGGATCTGCAACTACGTCTTCTTGACCCATCGTTAGCACTCTCCCCGTGCCACCAGTGGTTGTTGCCTTGGGGCAGTTTCTCTTATAGTTCCCGACTTCTCCACAACCATAACAGGCTTGACCGACGCCTGCTCCAGATGCCTGATTGGTTTGGTTGGACTGGTGTCTTGCAAATTCGAGCTGTGTGCCCCTTTTTGCCACAGTTAGTGTATGACATTTCACGACATGGACCGGGATTATGATGGTAACTGCACTTGTCGCACCGAGGAAGGGTACCAGCATACCTACTGGTAGGTGCTTGAGTGGCAGGAGCAGCGGCAGGAGTAGTAGCAGCGTGGACTGCCACCGTTTGCTGTTTCTTTGAGGGCTCCTGCGAAGGCTGGCCCTTTCGCTGCTTCGAAAATTTCCTTTTCTCACCGCTCACCTTTGCTGGTTCAGGAGCGGCCGTTACATTATCAAGATCAACTCCGTGATCTATGAGAGTTTGCGCCAGACACTTAGCGCTGTCAAAGGTGTTTGGCGTAGCAGCCAAGACATTTCCTTTGGTGGGTTGTGTCAGTCCCCAAATGTATCTCTCTATCTTCTTTCTTTCCGGGGTGACCATTCCCGGGCAAAGAAGTGTTAGGTCTTCAAACCTTGAAGTGTAGGCGGCAATGTCGGAACTTTTCATCTTCAAGTTCCATAGCTCATGCTCTAGTTTCTGCATCTCGCCCCGTGGGCAGTACTCAGCCAGCATGAGTTCTTTTAAATTTTCCCAACCCATAGCATTCTCCACTGGCAGGGTTGGGGATTTAATCCGACCATTCCGCCAGGTCAGTGCTCTGTTGGCGAAAGTGCAAGCGGCAAATTTTACTTTGTTGGCTTCAGAATAGGAACAGATTTCGAAAATGGACTCGATTTTCTCGAGCCTTTGTGTAAGGGCATTAACACCTCCTTTGTCGTTGAAAGATGTGGGTTTTACGTTCATAAAGTCCTTATAAGAGCACTCCTTTTGGTGTCCCTGACCACCTTCATGATCTTGGGGATGAGTACCACCTCCCTGCCCGCCAGACCCGCCAGGATTAATCTGTGACATAGCGGCAGCCATAGCAGCAGTAACAGCTGCCTGGAACATAGCGGGATCGAACTGAGGGGGTGGTGGTGGTGGAGTGTCGTCATTTCTTCTGATGGGTCTTTTTCGGGGAGGCATCTTGTTCTAAAATAATCAAGAGGAATAGGATGGTAAGTCCTCTGGAATCGAATCAAGAGATATAAAGCAAGATGTATCTCAATATGATGGCTAGAGTGTTCTACTAAGCAATAAACAAGGAAAACCTACCAATGCAAATAAGTTATCGCTAAAAGGAATGAGTAGCAACACTAGGAGGTGAATTTCTGCAATGAATTTGTTCTATCGGCGTCTTGTTGTATGGACACTTGGTAAGTTTTAGGCCTGTTGCAATACCACAGTCACTCCCAATCACATGTTGCTCATGTCTCGAATAAATATAGTTGATCAGGCTATATTGACCCTAGACATGATTACATAACTGCCCAAGTTTAACCGCAGTGTTCAACATCCAAATACTTTTGTTTTGTTCTACTCATGATATTGTTTCTGGTACGTAGGTATACTTGTATACTTTTTGTAAAAATACTTATATTTTAAAAGTATACTTTTAGTTCAGAGCACTTCAGCCCCTTTGTGTTTATAGTTGTATACCATGTAAGGTTCGGTATACTTAGTTCACTATAAACAATAGCTCTGATACCAATCTGTCACACCCCCGAACCGTCAGAGATAACGGCGGAAACGTCCGGGGGCGGGTGTGACGTCATGCATAGTATCACAACAATCATATCATAGCAATCACAGTAAACACAACCATTACATTATAATATGAATATTTACATTGTTTTGAAAACATAGTTTGTTCATATCAGTATATAACAAAAGTAAAAGACGTGATTTCAAAATGCTCTGTCTTCTCCAAAAGTTGGCAAGAGTACCTGTCTATTGTTGCCCTGAGAATACATGCAGTTTGAAAGAGTATCAGCATAAAGCTGGTGAGTTCATAAGCGTTTAGTTCTGGTAAAAGAAATGTTTCTTTGAGCATTTGAAAAGTGTTTCCCAAGAAAATCCTGTATTTTCTTATGAAAGATGTTTGATTAACCATTAGTTGTATGTTAAACAGTTTGTTTATGAAAGGTTGTGTTCTCCCAGGAAAATCATATATTTTCCTTAAAAGTTGATAGTTGGTTATATGTTCTTGTCTGAGGTGTACAAGTATCTACCATACTTGTATCGTTAGATGTAGTTTTCTTGAAAAATCATGTTTGCTCTCTGTGAGGTGTATTAGTCTTATTACATAAATAAAACAAATAAATAAGTGGTAAACTAAATCCTGAGGGTATTATCAATACCCTCTAGTAATCAAATCGGTTATTACTTTGAGGTTAGTTCACTTGTTTCATTATTATAAGGGTAACTTCTGTTATCTAGGTTGCGAGTGTCATAACCGTACTTAGACTTGATATGGCACGTAACGGGGCCAGTATCTTTTATGACTTTGTCACCCGAAGACCTGACGGTCCCACTGTAGCTAGCAGCGAGGTGCGGGATAGTCAGTCCCGTATAGATCTATACACAACAGTCACGCTCTCCCTACAAGAGATTCTGTAACACCCAGAATCAGGAGGATCAGGAAAGGAAAGAAAAGCTCTAAGTCAAAGGAGTCAACTCGTCGAGTCCAAGGAGGAACTCGAGGAGTCGGAGCGTGACCCGTGTCGCGGACTAAGTGACCGACTCGGCGAGTCGAGGAGACTGACTCGGCGAGTCTGGTCTGGGTTGGGAAACCCTAATTTCAGGACTTGGCACCCTATTTAAGCATCTCATTCCCATTTCTAGGGCTTCATTTACAGCCCCCACTGTCCAGATCGAAACCCTAGTGTCCCCCATGAAAGTGTGAGCTATTATTGTGTTCTTGAGTGATTTGAAGTCTAGAAGAAGAAGAAGAAGGAGTTGGAAGAGCTAAGGAGTGATTGTAGATCCAGAAGGAGTCCCTCTTCCTCATCACTTTCTGGTAATCAAGCTCTTACCTTGATCTATGGTTTCTTAGATCTCTTCATGTCCCTTTTATGAGACTTTTGGGACCATTTCCAAGGCCAACCCGAGTATTGAGCCTTTGAGGATGAATGGAGAATAGATCAGAGCATCTTTGAGCCTTAGGAACTCTGAGGAAGAAGCTTTTCTCAGCTATGGTTCCCTTTCATGGCTTAGACCTCCATTATAGCTTGGATTTTGTGTTCTAGCCTCATAACCCTTGCATGCACATAAAGTCAGCAACTTTACGTACAATGCTAGCGTAAGGAGTCCAGATCTATGAGTTGGACGTGTTGGAATAGACTGAAAGAGTCAGAATAGAGTTGTCACAAGGAGGACTCGGCGAGTCATTTCATGGACTCAGCGAGTCGGGTCGCAAAACCCAAACCCTTCCGTTTATGAGTCGAATCAGTGAATGGGGTTAGAAAAAGACTCAGCCAGTCTGTGTCCGTGATGGACATGAAGATCATGGTACTCGACGAGTTCAAGGAGGAACTCGGCGAGTCCAAGGCAATCTTCTTAGCTGATGAGGATGGACTCGGCGAGTTGTAGAACAACTCGGCGAGTCGGTTGAAGATAGTCCTGAAGTGTTAGATGAAGGAGAACTCATCGAGCTCTCGCTAGACTCGACGAGTGGAGGCGGGGTTGTTTGGGATTTGAGGAGCATGGACTCGGCGAGTTGGTGGAACAACTCGGCGAGTCGAGTCAACTGGAAGGTTGACTTTGACCAGAACCTTGACCAGAGTTGACTTAGTTGACCTCTGGAGGACAGTTTAGGCTAATATCTATTATTTGGTGTTGGTAGCTCGGTGAGCTAGGAGAGCGGCGCTTCTGAGAATAGTCGATTAGCAGCCAGAGGATTATCAGCAGAGTTCAGCAGTACAGGTGAGTTTCCTTCCAGTAGGAACGGGTCTACGGCCACAATGCCGGCCCGTTTAGTTAGCAGTAGTTCCGGACTTCGGTCCGATGCAGTAGCTCAGTGTGCTTGATGTCTTTGTGATTCAATCATGTCTATGTGTTATGTGTTACGGACTTCGGCCCGATGCAGTATGCAGTATATGTGTTTATGCTAGTAGTTATGATTATGCTATGCTATGTTCAGTTAGTCCGGACTTCGGTCCGATGCAGGGGGCAAGGCCCCAGTTAGTCCGGACTTCAGTCCGATGCAGGGGGCAAGGCCCTAGTTAGTCCGGACTTCGGTCTGATGCAGGGGGCAAGGCCCCAGTTAGTCTGGACTTCGGTCCGATGCAGGGGCAAGGCCGCAGTTAGTCCGGACTTCGGTCCGATGGAGAGGGCAAGGCCCCAGTTAGTCCGGACTTCGGTCTGATGCAGTGGGCAAGGCCTAGTATGTGTTTTTTATGTTATTGTATGGTATGTGGTAGTTTGGGGGAGCTCACTAAGCTTCGTGCTTACGGTTTTCAGTTTTGGTTTCAGGTACTCAGTTTTCAAAAGAGGAGCTCGGGAAGGTTGCAGTGCACACACCATTTGTTCAGCCTGGGATGTTCATACTCTGATATACTTGATAGTTGTTATAATATTTTGGGATACATTGCTTATGATTTTTATATGAGGATTATCGACTATGGTTTTTATTATTAAATTAAACAAAATTTTCAGACTGTGTTTTTGGGATGTTACAAGTTGGTATCAGAGCCTTGGTTTGAGGGATTCGGGCACACTTTCGGGTGTGTCTGAACTCAAACTAAGGAAGTGGTATAAAGTTTTCAAGAGAAAAACCATGTTTACAAAAGGATTTTGAGAAAAGAAAACAATTTTTAGAAACAGTATAAAGAAAAGAGTTTTAGAAAAAGCGAAAAGAATTTTGAAAAGAGAAAAGGGTGTGGTGCATGCAATTAGCCGAGCTCAAGTAAGTACTCCCAAATTACCCATACAAGTTTATATTATGATTATCAGTTTCAGTAGAACAACATGCTAGAATAGGACTAAGGATCAGGGAGGATGCCTTATGTGCCTGCTATATGTGTTTCAGCTTTATGAGAATTCCATGCTAGTATTGAGTAGACAGCAGTAGGATAGCCTATTTAGGTTATGCCTGATAGTATGAGCTTAGCATTGTATGCTAGTACAGTTTCTTGTTATAAGGATAGAATTGCTTGAGTAGTTTCCTGTGTCTGAATGCTGCTTGCTTTGTGCTTTGTGGGACTCTGAGTGATGGGAGTTTAATAATCTCAGAGTGCTGGATTTGGCCCTATTGTGCAGCTCTCATTTGAGTCTAACCGTTGTAGGGATGAGTCTTTTACTCGAAGGATTATCTGAGCCTCGTCACATGTGATGGTATTCAGGTGATGACTAATTGGCATTACAAGGAGGCCTTCAGCAGCTGAGGACTGACTTGCGTAGAGTCAGACATTTGTCTGGGGCAAGCCTAGGATGAGAGTAGCAGGGATCAGTAGCAGTAGAAGGGGCTTGGTTGAGTTAAGGTAACTCTTGAGGAAAGTACGGATAAATGTGGAAGGTAGTATGGGCTCGTACTACTGAAAGAAGAGGATACGTACTCGATTCAAGAGGGGCCAAGACGAAACCAGGGAAATTGTAGAGTGTGTGTGAGATCCCTCAGCAGCAATGAGAATTCTTACAGTTATTGCGATATGTTTTCAGCATGGTGGCGTTGCGCGAGATACCAGTTGGCAGTTCAGGTGCCGGGGAGGGATCTGGCTCAGGCTCTAGAGTCAGACAGCTTAATGATCAGATGAGAGATGTCATTTCCACAGAGATTATGCGCAACATCATTGATCAGACTCATGTGATATTCGGTTCGGTTAGGGAGGCCATCGTGGAGCTTTTGGATAGTTGTCTTGAGGCCTTTAGGGCCGGGATAGTTTCAGGGCAGTTTGGGGCTTGTCTAGAGCCCGACTCTTATGGATCCCAGGGATCCATTAGGGAGGGGGATCCCATTTTTAGCTCTTGCCATCAGGGGTCGGGAGTGAGTGGGGCACCCTGTCCCCAGGATAGTTCTCTGCGTGATTGGGTTGTTGCGGAGGTACCACGAGTCGTTCGCGAGGAGCTACCCGACATCATCGAGAGGGTCACTGATAGGTTGACCGAGAAGCTCCAGGATCAGACAGCGGTTGTTCAGACGATTGATGGGGATCATGGGGTAACGCATGAGCGAGAGATTAACCGGGAGTCAGAAAGGAAGAGGAAACCGGATGAGGTTTAGTGGCCTACAGGTTTGGGCAAAAGAACCAAAGGGCTGAGTTCGAGATCGAGAGACTTCCAGGGTCGCAACCGATGCGGTAAGTGTGGCAGGATGCACGGGGGTGCGTGTAGGAGTAGTAGAGGTGGTGATCCTGACTGTTTCAAGTGCGGCCGGACTGGTCATTTTAGCAGAGATTGTACTGCTACCATCGCCCAGGGACTTGACCCAATATGTTTCCATTGCAGTCGAAGGGGCCACAAGAAGGCCCACTTTCCGAGTTTGTGTTCAGCAGGGCAGGTGACAACTCCTGCTCCTGTGACTTCGAGAACTGCCAGCAGACGTCAGGGTCGGGCAAGGGCGCCCACGGCTCGGAGCAGATCATTTCGGTTGATTTCAACAAGGATTCGAGCAGCACGGGAGGTTGGAGGTATGTATCTTTTACCTTCCTCTCAATTATTATTTATGATGTTGTTGTTATGTTACTGCACCGATTTAGTAGGTACATATATTGGAATATTATATTACCTACTTGTGAGTGAGTCATATGCCATCTGCATATATTGGATTTGGAATGAGAGCTGGAGGACGTCCCCTGTAGAGCAGGTTACTTCGGATGCAGTAACTGTAGCAAGTATGAGTAAGACTCGGTAGTATCTCACTACCTTTGGGAAAGTGTAGTTCGGGTATAGATCGGTTATATTCCAGCACGAGGAGCACCTGAGGGAGGTGCTAGAGACTTTGAGAAGGGTGAGACTTTTTGCAAGGTACTCCAAATGTGAGTTCTGGTTGAGCGAGGTGCAATTTCTTGGGTACCTTGTCAATAAGAAGGGTATTCTAGTCATTCCGGCTAAGGTAGAGGCCGTGATGCAGTGGGAGTTTCCGAGGTCTCCAATTGAGATTCGGAGCTTCCTGGGTCTAGCAGGTTGTCACCGGCGATGTATTCAGATTCTTGAAGTGGTGTGATCTTTTGGGTTGGTTAGTAGTGACACACTAGCAATGGCAAACATGGTTTTCAGCAGATTGGGCATAGAATGGTAAGAAGGATTGAGGATCCTTCCAGCATCGTGTGCTGTAAGACGATAGTAGAATCAAAGTGGGGGAGTATCATCCAAGGATTCAGATGTAGGAGCAGTTTTGAAACTGGGATAAGTTTCACTTCCTTATCAGAAAGGAAGACAGCCTAGGCAGCTGTGTGGTTTGAGGATAGTGTTAGAGTGTTGTAATTCTGCGGGTGTAGCCGTAGAATTCACTAGCAGTCAGATAGTGTTAGAGTGTTGTAAGTCTGCGGGTGTAGCCGTAGCATTCACTAGCAGTCATATAGTGTTAGAGTGTTGTAAGTCTGCGGGTGTAGCCGTAGCATTCACTAGCAGTCAGATAGTGTTAGAGTGTTGTAAGTCTGCGGGTGTAGTTGTAGCATTCACTAGCAGCCAGATAGTGTTAGAGTGTTGTAAGTCTATGGGTGTAGCCGTAGCATTCACTAGCAGTCAGATAGTGCCAGAGTGTTGTAAGTCTGCGGGTGTAGCCGTAGCATTCGTTAGCAGTTAGGTAGAGTTAGAGTATTGTGAGACTGTGGGCGTAGCCGTGGAATACACTTGGCTGGTAGACAGCATGAGCGCGTTGTTAGGACGCGGAAGGAACATTAGCCCCCCAGTTCGGGCGTAGCAATGAGGATGTTGAAATCCATGAGGTGGATTTCAGAGTTATCTGGATGGATTAGACCTAGTTGAGTCAGCGATAAGACTGTAGGAGTGCCTCTACAGCTTTGAGATCGAGGAAGCAACGGATTGCTTCAGGTTACTTGTTATATAAGGCTACAATTGATTATGTAGCAATCACGCTTAGCCGCGGGTTGGTAACATCAGGATTCGACGCTCGGACCCGATCGGTTGGATCAGGAGGTTGTTAGAACCTCAGTGACATGATAACTCGTGGCAACTAGTTCCAGGGAAGGTTTTTGGTTCAGAGGTCGTGTGAGGCGGCTAAAATAGGGAGTCCTTTGGCTCCGCAGTCGGGTTGGAACCCGATATTTCAGATGGCTGACGAATGAATTGAGACCAGGAAGGTGTCGAGAGATATTGGAAAGCAGCCATGTAGCAGCATACTGTTTCAGGCAGTTCAGTGTTTCAGGCAGTTCAGTGCTTCAGGCAGTTCAGTGTTTCAGGCAGTTTAGTGTTCCAGGCAGTTCAGTGTTTCAGGCAGTTCAGTGCTTCAGGCAGTTCAGTGTTCCAGGCAGTTCAGTGTTTCAGGCAGTTCAGTGTTTCAGGCAGTTCAGTGCTTCAGGCAGTTCAGTGTTTCAGGCGGTTCAGTGTTCCAGGCAGTTCAGTGTTTCAGGCAGTTCAGTGTTTCAGGCAGTTCAGTGCTTTAGGCAGTTCAGTGTTGCAGGCAGTTCAGTGTTCTAGCAGTTCAGTGTTCAGGCAGTTCAGTGTTCAGGCAGTTAAGTGATCAGGCAGTTCAGTGTTCCAGGCAGATCTGTGTTTCAGACAATCTTGGGTCTCCAGCGGTAATGGTATTTTGGATTTTCATGGATAGCTTGGGGAGTGGCAAGTCACTCATAGCACGATTATCTGAGTTATGGCCAAGTATAAGTGGATCGCATGGATAAGTGAATCTGTGAATTCTGTTGTTCTAGTGGGAACCTGGAGTAGTCCGCATGTAAGGAATGGTAAGGAATGGTAAGGAATGATTTCGAGGATGAAATCTAATTTAAATGGCTGGAGTAATGGATAGCGTCGCAGTGGCAGGGAAGATGGTTAGTTATGGAGGTTGCCTTGGGGAAGCCAGAAAACGCTCAAGGAAAAGAGGGTGAGTCCCTAGGATGTTCATCATAAGTACCCGGGGAGTACCAGATGGATGGTCAGTTGGGTAAGTTGTGTTCTCAGGATTGTTGAGAATTAGAGTGCACTCAAGGTGATTAGCTGCAAGAACTAATTTTATTCTGAATGACCGGGCGGACGGTCCAGGGAAGTGGTCGGCCGGAGTTATACTCATCAGGCAAGGGTGATGCGAACGGCTTGCATGACAGTTGGTCGTAGCGGACTTCGAGGACGAAGTCTAGTTTAAGTGGGGGAGAGTTGTAACACCCAGAATCAGGAGGATCAGGAAAGGAAAGAAAAGATCTAAGTTAAAGGAGTCAACTCTTCGAGTCCAAGGAGGAACTCGACAAGTCGGAGCGTGACCCGTGTCGCGGAGTAACTGACCGACTAGGCGAGTCGAGGAGACTGACTCGGCGAGTCTGGTCTGGGTTGGGAAACCCTAATTTCGGGACTTGGCACCCTATTTAAGCATCTCATTCCCATTTCTAGGGCTTCATTTACATCCCCCACTGTCCAGAGCGAAACCCTAGTGTCCTCCATGAAAGTGTGAGTTATTATTGTGTTCTTGAGTGATTTGAAGTCTAGAAGAAGAAGAAGAAGGAGTTGGAAGAGCTAAGGAGTGATTGTAGATCCAAAAGGAGTCCTTCTTCCTCATCACTTTCTGGTAATCAAGCTCTTACCTTGATCTATGGTTTCTTAGATCTCTTCATGTCCCTTTTATGAGACTTTTGGGACCATTTCCAAGGCCAACCCGAGTATTGAGCCTTTGAGGATGAATGGAGACTAGATCAGAGCATCTTTGAGCCTTAGGAACTCTGAGGAAGAAGCTTTTCTCATCTATGGTTCCTTTTCATGGCTTAGACCTCCATTATAGCTTGGATTTGGTGTTCTAGCCTCATAACCCCTTGCATGCACATAAAGTCAGCAACTTTACGTGCAATGCTAGCGTAAGGAGTCCAGATCTATGAGTTGGAAGTGTTGGAATAGACTGAAAGAGACAGAATACAGTTGTCACAAGGAAGACTCGACGAGTCAGTTCATGGACTCGGTGAGTCGGGTCGCAAAACCCAAACCCTTCCGTTTATGAGTCGGATCAGTGAGTGGGGTTAGAAAAAGACTCAGCCAGTCTGTGTCCGTGATAGACATGAAGATCATGGTACTCGACGAGTTCAAGGAGGAACTCGGCGAGTCCAAGGCAATCTTCTTAGCTGATGAAGATGGACTCGGCGAGTTGTAGAACAACTCGGCGAGTCGGTTGAAGATTGTCCCGAAGTGTTAGATAAAGGAGAACTCGTCGAGCTCTCGCTAGACTCGACGAGTGGAGTCGGGTTTGTTTGGGATTTGAGGAGCATGGAATCGGCGAGTTGGTGGAACAACTCGGCGAGTCGAGTTAACTGGAAGGTTGACTTTGACCAGGACCTTGACCAGAGTTGACTTAGTTGACCTCTAGAGGACAGTTTAGGCTAAGTTCTATTATTTGGTGTTGGTAGCTCAGTGAGCTAGGAGAGCAGCGCTTCTGAGAATAGTCGATTAGCAGCCAGAGGATTATCAGCAGTACATGTGAGTTTCCTTCCAGTAGGAACGGGTCTACGGCCAAAATGCCGGTCCGTTTAGTTAGCAGTAGTTCCGGACTTCGGTTTGATGCAGTAGCTCAGTGTGATTGATGTCTTTGTGACTCAAGCATGTCTATGTGTTATGTGTTCCAGACTTCGGTCCGATGCAGTATGCAGTATATGTGTTTATGCTAGTAGTTATGATTATGCTATGCTATGTTCAGTTAGTCCGGACTTCGGACCGATGCAGGGGGCTAGGCCCCAGTTAGTCCGGACTTCGGTCCGATGCAGGGGGCAAGGCCCCAGTTAGTCCGTAATTCGGTCCGATGCAGGGAACAAGGCCCAAGTTAGTCCGGACTTCGGTCCGATGCAGGGGGCAAGGCCCCAGTTAGTCCGGATTTCGGTCCGATGCAGGGGGCAAGGCCCCAGTTAGTCCGGAATTCTGTCTGATGCAGTGGGCAAGGCCCAATATGTGTTTTATATGTTATTGTATGGTATGTGGTAGTTTGGGGGAGCTCATTAAGCTTCGTGCTTACGGTTTTCAGTTTTGGTTTCAGGTACTCAGTTTTCAAAAGAGGAGCTCGGGAAGATTGCAGTGCACACACCATTTGTTCAGCCTGGGATGTTCATACTCTGATATACTTCACAGTTGTTATAATATTTTGGGATACATTGCTTATGATTTTTATATGAGGATTATCGACTATGGTTTTTATTAGTAAATTAAACGAAATTTTCAGACTGTGTTTTTGGGATGTTACAGATTCTGGTTACAAGTGCTAGTCCTACACTCTCGAATTCGGAGGGAGTGTTACCAAGGACGTGTCTCCAACTTTAGTCTAACAATTTGCATATAAGGGTAATATATCCTGTTTACGGTTTGTATGAATCCTTTATAAAATAACCGATTTATTGACAAGATTCACAACTTCATCGCTTTAGTTTTCAAAACTGTTTCTACGAGTTGATTTCTTAATCGTTTGGTAAAACTGTTTTCTGTGTTAAAAGCATACTGAACATATAATGATTTTATACAAAATTATATACTTTGAGCACAAATTTCCTTGGACTTTTGCTTGTATTCCCCCCCTGAAAACATGAAAAACTCGGAAAAAGCGTAGGGGTATGAACTCACAGTTTGACGTGGGATTCGAGTGTAAGTTGCTAGGAATTGCTGAGTGTCAAATAAAGCCTCGGGCACAAACGGATCCTATTTAGCATGCAGAAGTACATATATGCGTTAGGTGGGGGCATAACACTAGTTGTTATGGAAAGGACCACCTTAGGGACTAGGAATCACTTAAAACTTAGTGTTAGAGTCACATGTGATTGAAGAGGGGAGTTTGCAGCCGTAATCAGGAGTGTACGGTCAAGGGTTTGCGGCCCAACAGGGTTTACGGCCCATATGTTTACGGCCCAAGTGTTTGCGGTCCATGGGTTTACGGCCCATGGGTTTACGGCCGTAAACACTTGGCGAAAGGTGCGATTTTCGGAGTTTCAAGGTCCTTTCTAGCCTTCTGGAAGTGTTCTAAGCCTTGTGTCCAGTTCGAGGAAGAGTTTAAAGGTCATTAATCGACCAAAAATGGAGTTAACGGCCATTGAAGGGTGTACGGCCGTAAACCCCTGGGTTCATGTGTTTCAGGTCGATTTTTAGGCGAAAATCGATGGTTTCTAGTAGATATCAAGTAGAGATGGTAGTTACTTACTGTTAAGAAGCTTGGAATGAGGTTTTTAGCCACCAAGAACTAGTGTGTGTTCTTGGTGTTCTTGGTGAGAGAGAAAATCTAGAAAAAGATGAGTTTTAATGAGATAGGAACATGGATTCTTCACTAGAAAAGGATTTATAACAACATCCAAGGTGGAAAAACACTTACATCTTGAAGATCTTGGAGAGAATTTGATGGTAGAGAGAGAGTAGAGAGAGAAAACTCCTGAGATGTGTAAAGTGAGAACTGAAGGCCACTCATCCCTTATATAGGGGTGAGTTTACGGCTACGGGGTGGGGTGGGGGGTTTACGGTCGTAAACAGGGTTTACGGTCGTAAACTGAGTTTACGGCCGTAAACTCCTCTCGAAGGGGTGTTTGGCCCGGATGCTATGCTTTGACTTAGAAACCTCGTTTTCAAATCCAAAACTCTATTTAACTGAGCTTAGAATATTCCGTTAGACCAAAAATAATACTAACGTGAACGGAAATAAATCCACATTGATTTATTTAAAGCGTAAAGTCCTTCCTAAACTAAGAAATTTGACAGAATTAACTAAAAACCCAAATTTTATAAACGGAAACTAGGTAAGGATAACGGAAAAAGTTTCAGGTTGTCACATAATATAAGTTCTAATATATTAATTTGAAAACATATTATTTAATTACTATTAATCAAGAATTAATTTAGTGATCAAAATAGACTATTTAAATATATGGGGATTGATTGTGTAAATCATTCATTCTTATAAAGTGGGCTTATGATCCATAGTTCTTTATGTTGGGCTAAACCCATGTGGTGACCCATGGATAATCCATTGAGGTTAAAACCCATGGAGCCTAAGGAATGTGGAAAGTCATACACATTAGGATTTGTGTGGTATAACCCTAGTTGTGCCACACTATATAAGAAGCCCCTTGGTTGGTGAAATTTGCATTAGTGATCTTTGGAAGAGTCATAGAGCCAATTTCTAAAGCAAGCCATTCTCTCTCAAGTTATCCTTTGTCCTAGGTGTGTTGTGATTCCATTCGAGGCATTCACACTATTGGTGCTAAGTTCTTAAAGGCCAAATACATCAAGGATTGCAAGCTACAACAAGAGGTATCTCATCTAACTAGAATTTTTTAAGTAAAGATACTCCATTGTATGCTAGTTGGGATGATGCTTTGGAAAAACAAAGTTTGCATGTATATTAGAGAAAAGATAGATCCAAAGCGTATAGGGTTGCATGTACACCATAGGAGTGTTAGAATGCTCAAAACCCAACAGTGGTATCAGAGCCTAGGGTTGTTTTCCAATATACTTGAAGCTACTTGCTTAAAAATTTTGATTTTTTGCTGTCTGGATAGTGGACTCGCCGAGTCCACTGGGGAACTCGATGAGTCCACCCTATAAATTGACCAACTCGCCGAGTCAGTTCATGCTTTCGACGAGTTGGTGCTCCTGGATGCAGATTTTGGAGTTTTAAAGCTGGAATTGGACTAGGATCATTACTCTAAACTGTTTTTGAACTTATAAACCTGCTTTTGATGTGGGAATGATCATGCTTATCCAATTTATAAGATTATTGTCAAAGTTTTATGTTTGGTGTTCGTTTATATGGTTAGGCTAATTACATGAAATTTGTTTGATATGAATTGTCTTGTTCTTATCAGTTTAATTTAGATCATAGAAAATTATTTGATTTTGTAAGTTACAATAGTTGATCTAAATGTTTTTTGATGAATTCCATAACTTGTCCTCAGGTTATGGAAAATGAAAAGTTTTTCTTTTAAAGAGATCATTAAACTTATGGGTTATGAACTTGAAAAGTCTTTTTCCATAAATGTTTTTATGAACTCCATAGCTTGTCCTCAAGTTATAGATTTTCAAGATTCTTTTCATTAAAACCTGTATTAAACTCATAAATTATGGATTCCAAAAGTTTTTGAATAGTTCAAAACTTTCCCTCAAATTTTGGAATTTGTAAATGTAATAGTCTAACTTTTGAAACATTTAATTCCAAACCCTAGAATTTTAAAGTTTAAAATTCTACCCTTATACTATTATAATATTATAGGTTTAATATATATATATATATATATATATATATATAGATATATATATATATATATATATATATATATATATATATATATATATATCTATATATATATATATATATATATATATATATATATAAACAAAGTCAGTCTTACCGTTAGTAGGCCTCTTGTAACATCCCGTTATTTTCTGTTTATAAAGTCAACTCTATTCAAACAAAAGTCAAACAAGAATCAACTAAAGTCCTTTTTATTGTTTAGGTTTTTAATTAAGGTTATGAAATACCTTTGTTTGCAAAAATGCTTATAATATCCACAATTGAATTTGGAAAGAAAAGGCTTGAAAATCCGAGAAACTTCGCAAATTTTCCCTTCGCTTCGGACCACAAAGAGTTTACGGTCGTAAACACTTCGGACCGTAAACTCCTCGCAGACCGTAAACGAGGCTTCGGCCGTAAACCGTTAAACCGACTTCGGACCGCAAAGTCCTCGGCCGTAAACCCTCTCATATATATAGATTTCCTTCATTTTTCCTTCATTTCTCATATCCTCCAGTCAAGAACTCTCAAATTCTCTCAAGTACCATCAAGAACACTTCTAATTCTCACCAAATTTGTAAGTGATTCTTCCATTCCTAAGTTGATATCCTTGCTTAATCTAGTTAAAACCTATGATTTCATCCATGAAATCATTTCTTTTGGTTAGATCTTCAATAACACCAAGAACACCAAGAACACATACTAGTTCTTTAGACCGTGAATACCCCCTTCAAGCTTCAAAACGTAATTAATCTTCCGTATACTAGTTATTCTATAGAATCTCATAACATACACCCTTGAAATCAACCATTTCCCAAGAACACAAGAGTTTACGGCCATGAGCATCTCCCTTGGTCGTAAACTCAAGATCTTCTTAGGCCGTGAACATCATTGGCCGTAAACTCCCATTGGTCGTAAACACCAAAGGTGTGGCCGTAAACTCCAAGGAGTGGCCGTAAACTCCATTTGATTCAATCACATGTGATTGTAACACTTAAATTCAAGTGTTTCCTAGTCACTAACGTGATTTCCTATATAATTAGTTATTATATACACTAATTATATCCATATATGTATCATTATATGTTTAATAGGATCCGTTGTGTTCAAGACTTCACTTGACACTTAGCATCCTACACCGACCTTACATTTGAATAACTTACAACAGGTGAGTTCATACCCCCGTATTTTCATAGTTTTTACTGTTTTAAGGGGGGGAATACAAGTCTAACACAAAATTTTTGTGTTATAAACAAGTGATTTTGAAATATCTTATCAAAATGAATTTCAGTTATCATCAAATCAAATGATTTTAAGTGATTGTTTTAAAATGACGTCATGTCATCAAAATGGATATCAAAATATCAAACACATTTTAAATGTTTTTATATACTTATATTTTTCCCTAAAAATCATACTAGTATATAGATATTTATATAAATAAAATTTAACAGATTTAGGACTGATAACCCACCATTTTCCTTGTTTGGATGTGGGATTACAAGTATCAGTTATTCGTCTGAGTGTCATTTAAATTTTACTTATATATATTTGTATATGTATACAAGTATAAAGGTTGTTCAATTAGTTTCAATTACCCTTTGTAACAAGTTGAGCAAGGGGTTGCATTCATACTAAGTATCAATACAGA
Source organism: Lactuca virosa (assembly GCF_052849685.1). Classification (NCBI taxonomy): domain Eukaryota; kingdom Viridiplantae; phylum Streptophyta; class Magnoliopsida; order Asterales; family Asteraceae; genus Lactuca; species Lactuca virosa. The sequence continues at coordinate 224,161,288 of NC_136428.1, forward strand.
AAGTACATATGAATTATAATAGGTATAATTTATGATCCACATAACATTAATTCACTTTTCAAATATAATAGAATACAATGTTTTACAAGAATAAAGGTTTGATTCAAAACTAGTCAAGACTATACATTCTTTCAGATACATGTTAAGAATACTAGTTCAAGAACATACTATCAGTCATTTATTTCAGAATGATTGGGCTTTTCATAACTATTATACATGTAACGTTTAAATGCTTTTATGAGTCAAGTAGTACAGGTTGTTTAATTCATTTAAACAATATAGCAAAGTCCTGACATTATAACCAGAATCTCCAGTCAGGGATCGAAACAATGTGTGTCTAGATCTATATTAGGATTGACAACCCCGCACTCTGACTGCTAGCTACAGTCGGGCATACACTCCTGTGAGTGACAAATTGTTATCAACATGTTTTCAGCGCACTCATAGCGTTGGGTCAGGCCATCTAGTCAGTATGGTTATAATAACTCATTAAAAGATATTAACAATACGTTAGTGTATAATTAAATAAACTAATGTACTTTTTCAAAGTACTAGTTTACAAGATACAGTTTACAATAATACATTACTGTTTACAATAACAATTGGTGAAAACATATATACTCTCATATACAAGTTTACAAAAGGATTGCAAATACAGAACATTGGTTTACAATTAGAACAGTTTTATACAACAAAAACTACTTTTCATATACAGCAGAAAATATAGGATTTTCTAGAAACAGTTTAAATATTCAAGAAACAGAAGACATTCTTTCAAATCATAAATACTTATGCACTCACTCAACTTTATGTTGATACTCTCTTTTCAAATTATTTGTATTCTCAGGGAACCAGTAGTCAGGTACACCCCGAGCTTTTGAGAAGATGGAGCTATTTATGTATTGTCTTCTTCTTTTGTACAACTATTTAGTTTCAGTATACAATGTTGAAACACATGTAAATACTTATACTATATAAATACAATGGTTGTTTGTACTCTGATTACTATAATGCATGTGTTGTGATACTACAAATGAAGTCCTCCACCCCCGGACGTTTCCGCCGTCTGGTTTGGGGGTGTGACAGATTGGTATCAGAGCATTGTTTATAGTGAACTCAGTATATCAATCCATAAAAGATATACAAACTATAAATACATTTGGGGCTAAGATCTCTGACTACAAGTATACTTTTAAAAATTTAAGTATTTTTACAAGTATACTAACACGCATATCTACAAGTACAGTAACACAATCATAAGAACTTAATAGTATTTGGATGTTGAACATTACAGTCAAACCTGGACAGTTATGTAATCATATATGGGATTAATATAGCCTGATTAACTATATTGATTTGAGATATGACCAACATGTGTTTGGGAGTGATAGTGGTGTTGTGACATGTCTAAAACTTACCAATCATACATATTTAGAAGAACTCTAGAACAAAACATAAAGATTAAAATACTATAGGAGTATTTTAGGCACTATATACTAATAACAAACATGTGAAAACAATAGAACAATTAAGGGTAGAACTATAAATGTATATTACAATTATATATAATTAAAGTTATATAGACTTAGAATATGTGATCTAGCTTCATTTCCTGTTCCTTGTTTGGTTGTGGATTTAGAGCCGGGTCATTTAATCGAAGGTCGATTATACCCAAGTTATATATAATTAGTATTCACTTTATAGTTATAGTAAGACCTAGAACAAGTTATACATAATACATTACTTGATAACTATAGGTCTCCCTCGTAGAAACTTATATCCTTAATCAATCGTTACTAACTATATTCTATATCTCTTATCCCTATTCTCTCTTAGATAACAATTGATGGATTTCACTTACCTGGAGACCCGTACTTCCCCGATCAAGGACAAGATGTGGAGCCAGAAGAAAATCACGAAATTCCCTTAGATGATGATTTTGCAGAACATTTTCCTGAAGACAATGATTCCGAATCAGAAGCCTATAATCCTCCACCAGTAGCTCAAAATCCTAACCCTCGTCCGGTTTTCCAAGGTCCGTCACCTCCGTGGGTTGAAAGCTTAGAAACATGGAGTCAAGAACAGGGTCAACCTATCCCATACAATGGAGACAGAAGCTTCTACAACCTGAGTGATGGAGGCTCAGCAGATAGAGTCTTACCAACTCTAGTCCGCAGGGTTGCCCGAAATGAAATTCAGGGTAGAACCGCCATCAACCAAATTAGGGAAATTGATGCCAATGCGAGAATTAATACAATCCGCATTCGTCGTCTTGAATATGCTGGCGAGAGAGCTACGAGAGACAATGAATATTTACTGCAAGAGTTAGCTGAAACTCGAGCTGAAGTCATAGAACTACGAGCATGTCTGACAGTATATGAAAGACATATGCTTGCTATGGAGCATCAACGGGCTGAGTTGAGGTTTTATCCAAGAGATACCCGTCTCCAGTAGAAGATGCTCTACTCGTATCCTAATTACTCTTTTGGTTATAGTTAAGTCTACGGATAGGTTCTAGCGTTATTTTTCATAGTTTTCAGTAAGACCACAAAAATTTTATTTTCGATAGGTCTGTATGATATCGATGTTTTCCCCAGAATTTGGTGTATTGTAGACCTGTTTAAAGTCAAGTTTTCCAGACTTTATGTATTCAATATGCCAATTTAAATCGACATGCATTTTCATAGTCTTTGAAAAATAACCATTCAATTTCATATCATTCTATTACAAGTTGTACTTGTCGTAGACTTCTATTTCCAATTCATTTCAAGATTCATGTTGAAATATATGTTTTAGTTCAAGAGGTATCAAAATTCATATTCACTCTTGATATCTTACCATCTTTGTATCTTTTGACTTTTATAGAAAAAGATGCCTCCTCGTAGAAATCCAAGACGTCACAATGTAAATGAACCGCCGGTACCACCTCCGCCACCACCTCCTCAGTTCGACCGCGCTATGTTCCAAGCGGCGGTCACGGCAGATGTAGCGGCTGCCATGTCTCATATTAATACTCCAGGTGCTAGTGGGTCTGGAGTTGGTGCAAATCCTTCTAACCATGGCGAGAGTCATGGGCAATCACGAGAGTGCACTTATAAAGATTTTTCCAATGCCAAACCCATGACCTTTAATGGAACCGGAGGAGTTATGGGATTAAGGCAGTGGATAGAAAAGACAGAAGCAATTTTCGAAATCTGCTCCTGTCCTGAGGGCAGCAAGGTCAAGTTCGCTGCTTATACTTTTTCAGATAGAGCTTTAACGTGGTGGAATGGCCATGTTAAGTCACTTACTTTGGTAGTGGCTAATTCGATAAGCTGGGAGAACTTCAAAGCCATGCTTATGCGGGAATACTGTCCGCGAGGAGAAGTTTAGAAACTTGAGCAGGAGCTCTGGGGTCTTACGATGGTTGGTTCTGATATATCAACCTATACTAGTAGATTCTGTGATCTGGCAATTCTTTACCCGGATATGGTTGCTCTGGAGAGCAAGAAGATTGAGAGATATATTTGGGGACTGTCGCCCCAAATTCAGTCAAGTGTTTTAGCTTCGAGGCCTGTTACTTTTGACAGTGCCAATGAGCTGGCACAATCTCTTATTGACCACGGAGCCCGTCAAAACTCAGTGGTTGCTGTGCCAGAACAACAAAAGGGAAACAACAACGACAACAATGACAACAACAACAGCAAGAAGAAGGGTCGGAACAAGAGGAAGGGCAAGTTTTTACAGGATTCCTCAAAGAAACAACAGCTAGTTACAGTTAATGCTGCTACTGTACCTGCTGTTGTTCCTGTTAACCTAGTACCAGCTAAGCCTTATGCTGGTAATCTTCTTAAGTGCAACAAGTGCAATTTTCACCATAATGGAAATTGCAGAGAAATGCAGTGTCGTAATTGCAACAGAAAAGGGCACATTGCCCGATTCTATAAAGCACCACCCCAACCACTTAACCAAGTACCTGCTGCTGGAGTAGGTCAAGTGTGCTAAAATTGTAGTGAAGTAGGACATTTCAAGAAAGATGGTCCTAAAGTTGGAAATGCTGGTGGAATTGGGAGAATTTTAGCCTTGGGTCACGAAGAAGCAGTGGCAAACCCAGTTGTAGTCACGGGTACGTTTCTTCTCAAGAACAGTTATGCATGCATTCTATTTGATTGTGGTGCTGAGAAGAGCTTTGTGAGCCATAATTTCAAACACTTACTAAATCAAAACTCCCAACCATTAAAAGAAACATTAACAGTCGAAATGGCTAACGAGAAATCTGAATCCACCAATGATATATACATAAGACGTATTCTTACCTTGAATAACTTTTCGTTTCCAATAGACCTTATGCCGGTCTCTATCAAAAGTTTCGATGTCATAATAGGTATGGATTGGTTGTGTCCTAACCATGCTGACATTCTATGCTATGAAAGAGGCATTCATCTGAACTTGCCAACTAACGAAACTCTTGTTATTTACGGCGAAAAACCCGGAACGAACCTTCAGATCATTTCTTGCATCAAGGCACGGAAGTACCTTCGTAAAGAGTACTGTGCTTTCTTAGCTCATGTGGTAGACAAAAATCAAGAAGTGAAAGACATATCAAGCATTCCTGAGGTCTGCAAATTTCCTGACATATTTCCCGATGATCTTCCAGGAGTACCTCTTAAACGACAAGTCGAATTCCGAATCGACTTAATTCCAGGGGCTACCCCTGTAGCTAAATCTCCCTATCGTCTTGCTCCTTCTGAAATGCAGGAATTATCTAGCCAACTTAACGAACTCCTTAGCAAAGGTTTCATAAGACCAAGCTTCTCACCCTGGGGAGCACCGGTTTTGTTCATGAAGAAGAAGGATGGATCATTTCGTATGTGCATAGACTACCGCGAGCTGAATAAACTTACCATTAAGAATCAATACTCTTTGCCTCGTATTGACGATCTGTTCGACCAACTTCAAGGTGCGAGCTACTTCTCAAAAATAGACTTAAGATCCGGGTATCACCAGTTACGGATTTTGGAGGATGACATTCCCAAAACCGCATTCAGAACTCATTATGGTCATTATGAGTTCGTGGTGATGCCATTCGGATTGACGAATGCACATGTTGTGTTCATGGATCTAATTAAAAGAGTGTGTCGTCCATTTCTAGACAAATTCGTCATAGTCTTCATTGACGACATCCTTATCTACTCAAGAAGTGAAGAGGAACATGGCCAACATCTTCATCAAGTTTTGCAAACTCTTAGAACCGAGAAACTCTATGCGAAGTTTTCAAAGTGTGAATTTTAGATCAGGAAGGTTGAATTCCTAGGTCACGTGGTCAGTTCAGAAGGAATACACGTTGACCCTTCCAAAATTAAGGCAATTGAAAACTGGTCAGCACCCAAAACACCTACAGAAATCCATCAATTCTTAGGTCTTGCTGGCTATTATCGCAGGTTCATCCATAATTTCTCTCGAATAGCTAAACCTCTTACCACTCTGACGCAAAAGGGTGTAATTTTTAGCTGGGAGAAAAACAAGAAACAGCGTTCCAAACGCTAAAACAAGCCTTGTGTAGTGCACCAATCCTGTCTCTTCCTGAAGGGACAGAGGATTTCGTAGTGTACTGTGATGCTTCTAATCAAGGAATTGGATGTGTTCTTATGCAAAGAGGAAAGGTTATATCCTATGCCTCAAGACAGCTAAAGACACATGAAGTCAATTATCCAACAAATGACCTTGAACTAGGAGCAGTAGTATTTGCTCTAAAGATCTGGATACATTATTTATATGGCACGAAATGCACAGTATTCACGGACCATAAAAGTCTCCAGCATATCTTCAATCATAAAGAGTTGAACATGAGACAACGACGATGGGTGGAACTACTGAACGACTACGATTGTGAGATTCTTTATCACCCTGGTAAGCTAACGTAGTAGCAGACGCCCTTAGTAGAAAAGAATACTTGGGACGCCGAGTAAAGTCGTTGACCATGACAATCCATTCATATCTGTCCACACAGATCCGAGAGGCTCAACTTGAGGCCTTAAAACCTGAAAACGTGGCAGGTGAATCTTAGAGAGGAATGGATAAAAACTTCAGAGTCAGGGATGATGGAGTCTATTGTTTCATGAACCGGATCTGGACACCAAAGTTCGGTGGTTACAGAGACGTAGTCATGAATGAAGCACACAAAACCCGATACTCCATTCATCCAGGTTCAGACAAGATGTACCTGGACCTCAAGAAGCTATACTGGTAGCCTAACATTAAGGCTGAAATTGCTACCTTTGTGGGCAAGTGCCTTACTTGTGCCAAAGTCAAGGTAGAATACCAGAAACCTTCAGGTTTATTGCAACAACCTGAAATTCCTGAATGGAAGTGGGAGCGGATTACAATGGATTTCATAACCAAGTTACCCAAGACATCGGGTGGTTATGATACTATTTGGGTAATCGTCGATTAATTAACCAAATCCGCACATTTCTTACCAATCAAAGAGACCGACAAGATGGAGAAGCTAACAAGAACTTACCTCAAGGAAATACTTAGACTGCATGGTGTGCCAATATCTATTATTTCTGATCGAGATAGTAGATTCACTTCTCGTTTCTGGCAGTCTTTACAAAAATCTTTGGGAACTAGGTTGGACATGAGTACAGCCTACCATCCACAAACTGATGGACAAAGTGAGAGGACAATTCAAACTTTAGAAGATATGTTGCGAGCTTGCGTCATAGACTTTGGTAAGGCATAGGATACTCATTTACCCCTTGTTGAATTCTTTTACAACAATAGTTATCACACTAGCATAAAGGTTGCTCTTTTCGAAGCTCTCTATGGCCGCAAGTGCAGATCACCTCTGTACTGGGCTGAAGTGGGTGACACGCAGTTAGCTAGAAGTCAAGTTCCTGACGATGCTCTCACTGGTCCGAAAATCATACCCGAAACCACAGACAAAATCGTGCAAATCCGGGAGCGACTTAAAGCTTCCAGAGATAGACAGAAAAGCTACGCCGATAAAAGAAGAAAACCTTTGGAGTTCCAGGTTGGCGACCGCGTCATGTTAAAGGTCTCACCTTGGAAGGGCATGACACGATTTGGAAAGTGTGACAAGCTGAATCCAAGGTGTATAGGACCATTCGAGATTCTTGCTAGGATCGGTCCCGTAGCTTACAAACTTCGACTACCTCAAGAACTAAGTAACATACATCTTGTTTTCCACGTTTCAAACTTGAAAAAGTGTCTGTCTGACGAGACTCTTGTTATTCCACTCGATGAAATCGAGATTGACGAGAGCCTCAATGTAACAACCCATTGTTTTCCGATCAATGTAATGACTAAGAGTCAAATGTTGTAATTTCTTTGTGAATTAATAAAAATAGGGTCAAAAATGAAATGTTCAAAAAGCTCAGTTTGAGTATACTAAGTGGTAGATATCATAATCAGGTTTCCAAAAATATAAAGAACACTAAAATCTGAGGTGTAACGAAGGAGTGATGACCAATTGAAGGTCCGTAACAGTTCCGGTAAGACGCTATTAAGCGTAAAATGAGAAATTTCAATAAAATACTTTTTAGCCTTAGGTATCTAAATGAAATTCGTAGATATCATTAAACCATGAACGTGCATAAAAATAACGCCCAAATCTGACTTCGTATGAGGAAGTTATGATTTTTCGAAGTTTCGGACATAGTGGTAGACAGCTAAAAACTCGAAATAGAAATCGAATGACTTTTGGCCAATGCAACCTAAACGATAATCGAAGAGCTCGACAATAGTAATACAACGGTAAAAAGACAGACGAAAACGGATGTCGGATGAAGAAGTTATGGATTTTTAACGGACTTTTCCAGTCCCGGCCTGTTAAAAATATATTATTAAAGATAAATTCAAAACTAGCCAACGGAGTCTAAATGAAAGTTGTAGAGTACAATCTCACCTATGCGTGGATATAAAGAACGCCAAAAACGGAGCTCGTACGCGAAAGTTACGTAATTTAGAAGTTTGGGAATTCAAATTACGCCCTGCGTAAAAGGAGGGTACGCCCCGCGTACCAGGCGATAAGGGCCTCGACCCATCGGCCAGCAGCCCTCCCATCGGATATCAAGTTCGAAGTACGTAATCGATGACGACCCACTACGCCCCGCGTACTCCTAGAGTACGCCCAGCGTACCGAGGCGGCTCAGCCTCTATAAAAGGGGTGCGAGGGTTCCGGGCTTAATTGCTCAACTCTTCTCTTTCTCGTGCTTTTGCTCTGCGTTTAACCCCTCGAAGCCATCCCGAAGCCTTGGTTTTCATATCCAAGTTCCGAAGGAAGTTTTACGCTCCCGAGATTCCCGAGAATCCCGAGAAATCAGCTTTCTCCAGTCGAAGTTCTGCTCGATTCTTGTCTCATCTTCTTCAAACCGCCACTTCAACCAAGTGAGTTCATACCCCTATCACTACGTTTTTAAATACCCTTTTTTTTAAATGCTTTTAAGGTGGGGGGGGATACAAGTAAACACACGACTAACATCGTGTGAAACGTCAATCTTGGATATACTTTTCATACTGTTGTTTTAACTATCTTATGAAGTCATCATCATGCAAAATATCTCATAACACAACTTTACTCTCTTGGGAAAAACAACATGCTTTATAAATGAAATATGTTTTGTTTATAAGTTTGCATATTATAGAGTAAACATTTCAACTACAACATTGTATATTCACAAGAACATATCAATCTCTATTATGCCTTTGTTAATATCGTTGAAAAGGATAAACATTTCAGAAACAAATACATTCATTTAATACGGGACTTAATTGAGAATTCGTGAGTCATTCATCTTCAATATACCTATTAAGGTACCGCTAGAAGTACTGTTTATAACCAGAATCTCCCGTCTGGAGAACGTGACAAGTGTGTATAGATCTATACGGGACTAATGATCCCGCGCCCTGACTGTTAGCTACAGTCCCCGGGGTGACAAGTGTCATCTCATTTTGACGCCTGAAGAACGTTGCTACAGGAAAATTATGATAGTATGGTTATGAAAGCTCACTAGATAGACAATTATTATGGTATTACGTATTCACGGGAAAAGTAACAGATACAGTTCTTTTCACATTCAAATACAAATCTTCTTATAGTTTTGTTTTATAATAAAACTATACATCATTCTTTTCAGCATGTCATAGTTGCTTACAGGTTACGGTCTTGGTCATTTGAGACTGCATTTCACTTTTAGGAAAATATAGGATTTTCCTGGTGCAAATACATACAATTTATACAACAATCTTTCATACTCATTTCATACATTTGTTAGAAAATATCGGATTTTCTGGAAAACATACACAAATTTTCGAATGGCATACATTTTCTCAAAACACTACTTATGAACTCACCAACTTTATTGTTGACACTTTTTCTTTGAAATAACTTGTATTCTCAGGAAAACGCTAAACCAGGTAGCAACTACTTTTGAAGATTAACGCGCTGCCGTTAGTACATATTTTGGATCACCATATTGTATTTGATATTCAAACATGTAACACATACAATCATGTAAACTTTTCAAATATATTTATATTATGGTGGTGTGTACTTTCTTTACAATTCAATTGTTATGATACTGAACATGACGTCCTCCACCCCCCAAACGTTTCCGTCGTTCAGGTTTGGGGGTGTGACACTCAACTTCGTGGAAGAACCAGTAGAAATCATGGACCGAGAGGTCAAACAAACGAAACAAAGCCATATTCCTACAGTGAAGGTTTGCTGGAATGCCAAACGTGGACCTGAATTTACTTGGGAACGCGAGGATCAAATGAAATTGAAATATCCTCATCTTTTCGCTTAGTTGTTTGTAATTACTTAATTGCTTAAACTCTAATTTCGGGACAAAATTCTCTCTAACGGGGGGATAATATAACATCCCGTTATTTTCTGTTTATAAAGTCAACTCTATTCAAACAAAAGTCAAACAAGAGTCAACTAAAGTCCTTTTTATTGTTTGGGTTTTTAATTAAGGTTATGAAATACCTTTGTTTGCAAAAATCCTTATAATATCCACAATTGAATTTGGAAAGAAAAGGCTTGAAAATCCAAGAAACTTCGCAAATTTTCCCTTCGCTTCGGACCGCAAAGAGCTTACGGCCGTAAACACTTCGGAACATAAACTCCTCGCAGACCGTAAACGAGGCTTCGGCCGTAAACCGTTAAACCGACTTCGGACCGCAAAGTCCTCGGCCGTAAACCCTCTCATATATATAGATTTCCTTCATTTTTCCTTCATTTCTCATATCCTCCAGTCAAGAACTCTCAAATTCTCTCAAGTACCATCAAGAACACTTCTAATTCTCACCAAATTTGTAAGTGATTCTTCCATTCCTAAGTTGATATCCTTGCTTAATCTAGTTAAAACCTATGATTTCATCCATGAAATCATTTCTTTTGGTTAGATCTTCAATAACACCAAGAACACATACTAGTTCTTTAGACCGTGAATACCCCCTTCAAGCTTCAAAACGTAATTAATCTTCCGTATACTAGTTATTCTATAGAATCTCATAACATACACCCTTGAAATCAACCATTTCCCAAGAACATAAGAGTTTACGGCCATGAGCATCTCCCTTGGCCGTAAACTCAAGATCTTCTTAGGCCGTGAACATCATTGGCCGTAAACTCCCATTGGTCGTAAACACCAAAGGTGTGGCCGTAAACTCCAAGGAGTGGCCGTAAACTCCATTTGATTCAATCACATGTGATTGTAACACTTAAATTCAAGTGTTTCCTAGTCACTAAAGTGATTTCCTATATAATTAGTTATTATATACACTAATTATATCCATATATGTATCATTATATGTTTAATAGGATCCGTTGTGTTCAAGACTTCACTTGACACTTAGCATCCTACACCGACCTTACATTTGAATAACTTACAACAGGTGAGTTCATACCCCCGTATTTTCATAGTTTTTACTGTTTTAAGGGGGGGAATACAAGTCTAACATAAAATTTTTGTGTTATAAACAAGTGATTTTCAAATATCTTATCAAAATGAATTTCAGTTATCATTAAATCAAATGCTTTTAAATGATTGTTTTAAAATGACATCAAGTCATCAAAATGGATTTCAAAATATCAAACACATTTTAAATGTTTTTATATTTATATTTTTCCACAAAAATAATACTAGTATACATATATTTATATAAATCAAATTTAAAATATTTAGGACTGATAACCCACTTTGGTTCCTTTTCCTTGTTTGGATGTGGGATTATAAGTATCACTTATTTGTCCGAGTGTCATTTAAATTTTACTTATATATATTTGTATATGTATACAAGTATAAAGGTTGTTCAATTAGTTTCAATTACCCTTTGTAACAAGTTGAGCAAGGGGTTGCATTCATACTAAGTATCAATACAGAAAGTAGATATAAATTATAATAGTTATAATTTATGATCCACATAACATTAATTCACTATTAAAATATACTAGAATACAATGTTTTACAAGAATAAAGGTTTGATTCAAAACTAGTCAAGACTATACATTCTTTCAGATACATGTTAAGAATACTAATTCAAGAACATAATATCAGTCATTTATTTTAGAATGATTGGGCTTTTCATAACTATTATACATGTAACGTTTAAATGCTTTTATGAGTCAAGTAGTACAGGTTGTTTAATTCATTTAAACAATATAGTAAAGTCCTGACATTATAACCGGAATCTCCAGCCGGGGATCGAAACAATGTGTGTATAGATCTATATTGGGATTGACAACCCTGCACTCGGAGTGCTAGCTACAGTCAGGCATACACGCATGTGAGTGACAAATTGTTATCAACATGTTTTCAGCGCACTCATAGCGTTGGGTCAGGCCATCTAGTCAGTATGGTTATAATAACTCATTAAAAGATATTAACAATACGTTAGTGTATAATTAAATAAACTAATGTACTTTTTCAAAGTACTAGTTTACAAGATACAGTTTACAATAATACATTACAATTTACAATAACAATTGGTGAAAAAAGATATACTCTCAGATACAAGTTTACAAAAGGATTGCAAATACAGAACATTGTTTTACAATTAGAACCGTTTTATACAAGAAAAACTACTTTTCATATACAACAGAAAATATAGGATTTTCGGGAAACAGTTTACATATTCAAGAAACAGAAGACATTCTTTCAAATCATAAATACTTATGCACTCACTCAACTTTATGTTGATACTCTCTTTTCAAATTACTTGTATTCTCAGGGAACTAGTAGTCAGGTACACCCCGAGCTTTTGAGAAGATGGAGCTATGTATGTCTTGTCTTCTTCTTTTGTACAACTATTTAGTTTCAGTATACAATGTTGAAACACATGTAAATACTTATACTTTTTAAATACAATGGTTGTTTGTACTCTGATTACTATAATGCATGTGTTGTGATACTAAAAATGAAGTCCTCCACCCCCGGACGTTTTCGCCGTCTGGTTTGGGGGTGTGACACCTCGTTCACGAAGCCGGTCTATAAGGGGGTATAAGGTTACTGCCTATAAAATGTCAGTTTAATTGGTGTCCACTCTCACCCACCGCTTCCTTGACTGGTGGAGGCTCGTTAGCCGAACGGGTAGGATGGGACTCTAATTCTCCTTTCATTAAAAGTATAATGATAAATATAAAGTAACTAAACACTTATAAATTCCCAAATCTTAGTTACTTAGGAAAATGTGAATATGGTGCTAACCCATGAAATTGCACTTTGCACCTTGTTAAGTCGTTAATGGAGCGTGTGTGGTTAATCGGCACACTAATCTGGACTGATAGTGCGTGGCAAAGGGTAGCTTGATGTTAATCATATATCAATGGAGCGTATGTGGTTAACTGGCACATTGATTAGGTGGTTGTAACATTGGGTGTACCAAGCTAATTTGCATGGTTATTCACAAATTGTTTGTGATCCTCGGCATCCCAGTCACAAACTTGAAGGGCACAATCGATATTTAAACATGCCATTGAATAGTTCAATGAATCTAAAAGGATCTAGGAATTTCAATTCACTTAAAACCTAAAATTCTTTTTCGTTTTTCGTGATGGAAATTGGTAAATCGTCATTTACCTACCTTCAAATATTTTGCAATAGGATTACGACATCCCTCTTCCGAATTGTAAAATATTGTGTTGGATCCTAGCCTTAATATTTCATTTGGGTGTTATATTAAGGAATTAAATCAACTGACTTGAATTTCTCCCATGTAGATGTCTAGTTCAGACAACTATGGTCTTCCCAAATCTCTTGGAACAAGCTTTCCTCTTGAAGATGATGTTCCAGAATATCATAGACTTGAAAAGTTCAAGGTCACTCAAGCCGTACTTGCAATGAAACATCAAGATGGAAGGCATGTGTGTACTCACGTCTTGGAGATGAAGTCACATATTGACATGCTGAGAGTATTGGGTGTCGTTGTCTCGAGGAAGTTGGTGGTTGACTGGGTTCTTCAATCACTTTCCTGAATCATATAGTGAGTTCATTAAGGACTACTTTGTGACAGACCACGACATGACCCTTATTGATCTTACCTATTTGCTTGTTGCTGCTGAATCAACAATGATTTGGCGTACTAGAAAAGCAAATTTGATTGGAAGATCTACTCCCCAAACTTCCATGGACATTGACAATGGAAACATTGGAAGTCTAGAAAAGATTTCTCTTTCCAAGGGAAAGAGAAAGGATAAGTCTGAGATTGTCCCGTGTACCATTCCCAAAGATTCTATATGTTTCTATTGCCAATAGAAGGGGCACTGGTTGTGAAGCTACCCTGACTACCTGAAAGATCTGAGAGAAAGTAGAATCAAAAAGTATGACTCTGCTTTAGGTAAGTCCACTATCTAACTCTGTTAACTTCCTAATTGATGATTCTTAATACATGATGTGACTAGGTTGCATTTTGATGTTTTGTAGGATCATGCAAAAGGAAGGAAGCCTAAAAGAAGAGTATGTTGAATCTGGTCGCGAAGATGGATTTAATCGCATGGTTCGAAGATCGGATTTTTGAGCTGCTGCTTAGGAGTTATGATAGATTGTTAGGAAATATGTAATAACATAGTTTTCATTTGTAATTGCATTGTAGGGAAAACTTTTTTCTGCATTTTATAAATAAATAAAATTTTGTTTTTTATTTTTGTATTATATCTCCTTGCAATGGCATTTGTGAAAATTGATGTTTGTATGTTTCTATGTTTAGCAATGGATTTGATTCTTTCATTTGTGGTAGTGTCTAAATTTACCAAATAAGGAAAGATTCTCATCACCCAAGTTTCAATTGGACATAAACTTGGAATCATGCAAATTGTATTGTATGATGAATGAGAATTTTCATCTTTGGTAAATTAAGACTGATTCCTTGGTCACATGTATATGTGAGTAAAGTGAAGGACTAAGGGATCGAGTACACATTCTTGTGCACTGGTCGAGGTCCACCACAAAGATCGATAAGACTTTTCATTATGATTTACTAAAGTTTAGTAAATATGGTTATGCTTACAAGTTTAAGTATAATTCTGAAACATTGGAAAAGTTTCAATGTATGGCAGAACGAATGAGAAGAATCAAATTAGGTAGAAAGATAAAAGTTTCTTCAATCTGAAAAGAGGGGAGAGTAATTTAGTATCATGTTTTATGATCATCTTAATGGTTATGGAAAACCATATCACAATTGATCCTCTAAGGATATCTTAGTGCATTCGTATGACTAAGAAGAGGGATCGTGAATTGTTGAAATGGTTAAATCAAGAAGATTTGTCATACTTTGTTCCGAAATCGAATCTTAGAGTTATATTCCGAGATTGGAATTTGAGTGACATATCTTAAGAAGGTTCATAACACTCGTCAAATGTAGAGTTAAATGTTTTTACTCTTGTACATCTGAAATTGGTAAGTTGTGATGTTTTGGTAAGGACAAAGACCAACTAAGACCAATTGTGTGAAGTGTTTATCTTGATAAGAATCCACACTAACTCTTGAATATATTTTTTTTCAAGGAATGGTTCTTGACAGAGAATCTTATATGTCAAGAGGTCAGTGGGAGTCTTAAAGATCTTGACAAGTTTCAAGAACTAATCAAGAAGAAAACCTGTTGTTAGACACTAGCACACGACTTGAGGTTTATAACCTATCGTGTTGACATATTCTTGTTTCTGTGCCCATTCCAGTTAAAGTTGACTATGTATGTGATTTCTATGAGTTCTCAATTTTTTTCATAACAACTTGGAAGCAATGGTAGGCCATTGTGCTGCCAAGTGGCAAGAAATTAAGATTGAACAAGTTCAGTCCATATGATTTTGGATTTGTCACTAACCTTTTCTTATGATTATGGTTATGACAAATTCACATGGATAGGAACACATACACCATAAAATCTAAGTGTCATAAGGTTTCTCTCTGATTCATGAAAATG
Source organism: Lactuca virosa (assembly GCF_052849685.1). Classification (NCBI taxonomy): domain Eukaryota; kingdom Viridiplantae; phylum Streptophyta; class Magnoliopsida; order Asterales; family Asteraceae; genus Lactuca; species Lactuca virosa. Next base: position 224,176,714 of record NC_136428.1, read on the forward strand.
ATGGTGATGAAACGCTTTCACTAAGTAGATTTAAAGGAGATAGCAGTTGTGATATTTGCATTCTCAAATTTGATTATGATTACGGCATTCCTTTTCATAATTCGAATTGTGAGGAATGGCAAAAAGTCTAAACATTTGAGACTTATTGCTATAAGTTCTTAAATTGTTTAGACACACATGTGAGCTATCTAAGGAAAGGTGTATGAGTTTGAGAAGCCTAGATAAAGTCTTATCAAAGCATCTCGTATCAGAAATCTGAACTTTGGTAATGAAAGTCAATAAGTATTGATTTCTAGAAGTCCAGCTGATTTCTGGGTACATGTCATAGCTAGTGGGAGCATAAATGTTATGCTAGTAATAGTAATTATTATTATGCTAATGGGAGCATAATCAATTATAATGAATTTTGCAAGTTATCAATGTTAATTATAGAAAACAAAAGTTTCAATTCGCAAGTTGCAGGGTTTGAAAAGTTGTTTTGCTATAATTAAGGGAGAGGAATTCATACTTCATTTCAAATCTAAAAGCTTAGATTGAGATTTTAATCAGATTTAGTCAAATATATATATATATATATATATATATATATATATATATATATATATATATATATATATATATATATATGTATATGAATGTTATGTTGGAATGGTTCAACATAAGGAAATTCTATATATGGATGTGTTAATTGCATTCTCAATATTCGACTATGATTACAACATCCCTTTTCATAATTCGAATGATGAGAACATGGCAAATAGAAATATTATAGTAGAAGACTGGTCAAGTATCATGTCTTTATGTAAGACATCATGAATCGTGTCCTATATGCTTCGGGTATAGGAGTGATTACATGTGTTATAATATTCATCTGTTCTAAATTTTCCAAATGCCTAGGGAATTAAGAGGGAAAAAGGTCTAGAACCGGATATGACTAAAATGGTTAAGAAATTGTCGAGGATAATCTGAGGTTTACCAAAGATTGGTTGCTCATAAGTGGAAGTTATTCTTTAAATCTGTGTAAGATTAGAAAACTTAATGCAAGAAGGATGTTCAAAGGAATGTACTTTGAATTTGAGAATTCGTTTCCATGGAATTTCTCTCCATTGGAATACTTTGTAATGTCTGTTGTCAAGTCTCCGTGACTTTTGGTACCTAGACATTACAAAGGAATCATTGCATGATAGTTTAGAATATAACACATTCTGTAAGTGACAAGAATTTTGGATTCTTACACTGGTGATAAAGATTTGGAATTGTGAAATGAGTTTCATTGAAGAAGTGTTCAATTGATCTATTTCACAAAGTAAGGACCATAGACAAACATAGTGTGCATGCTTGGAGCATGGCATAACTATTGTTTATACAAACATAGTGTGCATGCTTGGAGCATGACATAGATATTGTTTTAATTCAAGTATTAAGTTGATTATTCAAAACATTATACAATGAATAATAAGTAATCAATATGACTAAAACTTTATTTGGGCCATATAGGATTAGTATTATTATTATGTTTCACTTTGCATGTTTTGACTTCCCGAATAACCAGGTTATTCAAACCATCCACAGTCGATCATACTTTGGAAGTAGGTATTGAGGCAATACTGTCGTGAATGGGTCTGTAGTTTGTCTAGGTGTTTTAGACATAGCTGCAGTGTTCATGAGTACTCCTGGAATAGGATTCGAGTATTGGATTCAACCCGCGCTCATTTGTATCACTTCATAGATTTTATCACGAGTGATCATGAGACGATAATATCTTATATTCTTAAAACCACGACATGTGAGTTGTAATTTACAAGTCGGTTGCACATTAACATATGTAAACGCACTAGAAGTTTATCCATTCCTTTTACCCTTGGAGGGATAAAAGCGATATTTGTGGGCCCCTCGATGATTTAGTGATGACAACCCTAAGCGCTCGGCCGAGCCTGGACTGATTTGATTTGTTCAATTAGTCGGCCGTCATAAATCGGAAATCGGGAAACAACAGGTGGATAGAGAGAATGATCATAATCCATGTCTCAGTGCATATGATATCTTGTAGAATGGAGGAATATATGATCCCTTATCTAATGGACGCGTCATTGACTAGATCAGAGTTCGACAGCGGCTTTTAAGAGCTACGATTGCTAGTCGGGTTGTGGATTCGTACTTGCAATAATAGTTATTAGACTTATCCAAGTGGGAGACTGTTGGATTAGTGTCTAAGTCCATAACTATAATTGGTATGTACTTGACCCGAGAGTAGCATGGTCCATTTGGGTTGCATATCACCAGGGCAATTTGATAAGATGGACTTTTGAGAAGAGGTTATTTATGATTTACTAATATATTATAAGTTCTAATATATTAATATGAAATCATATTATTTAATTAGTATTGATCAAGATTTAATTTGGAATTAATTTAGTGATCAAAAGACACTAATTAAATATATGGGGATTGATTGTGTAAATCATTCATTCTTATAAAGTGGGCTTATGATCCATAGTTCTTTATGTTGGGCTAAGCCCATGTGGTGACCCATGGATACTCCACGAAGATTAAAACCCATGGAGCCTAAGGATGTGGAAAGTCATGCACATTAGGATTTGCATGGTATAACCCTAGTTGTGCCACACTATATAAGAAGCCCATTGGTTGGTGAAATTGGCACTAGTGATCTTTGGAAGAGTCATAGAGCCGATTTCTAAAGCAATCCATTCTCTCTCAAGTTATCCTTTGTCCTAGGTGTGTTATGATTCCATTTGAGGCATTCACACTATTGGTTCTAAGTTCTTAAAGGTCAAATACATCAAGGATAGCAAACTAAAACAAGAGGTATGTCATCTAACTAGAATTTTGTAAGTAAAGATACTCCATTGTATGCTAGTTAGGATGATGCTTTGGAAAAACAAAGTTTGCATGTATATTAGAGAAAACATAGATCCAAAGCATCTAGGGTTGCATGTACACCATAGGAGTGTTAGAATGCTCAAAACCCAACAAAATATTCTTCTAGAGCTTCACTACTCTCCACATCGGGCGAATATCGTATATTATGATAATGTGAGTGTCTTATATATGCCGTCCAATCATGTACAACATCAACATACCAAACATATTGAGATTGATCTACACTTTGTTCGTAATAAAGTTGCTACTAGTCATGTTCGATTTCTTCATGTGTCATCCAAATCTCAATATGATGACATCTTAAAAAAGAGTTTAGCTTCCACTCATTTTCTTCTAGTCCATCTTGAACATCTGTGATGCTACCCTCGTTCAAACTACAAGGAGTTGTTAGTGTAGTATTATTTATGTATGATGTATAATGTTTAGTTTGCCCATTCAAAGCGCTTGTTATACACGACCCGTATTGTATTTATATTCAAATTCATTAATGAATATACACTTTCATGGGAAAATATCTCAATTACAATGTTGATATAATGATTAACTACATGTATTGGAAGTTGTAAGTTGTTGTCTTATAGTTCTGGAAGATTAGGGGTATTCTAGGTACAATATATCTACCAAGATCTAAGACATTACATTCTACAATATAAAAAATAGAAAATGATAGTGAATGTTATTAAAAGAAAGATATTACATATCAGCACACTCTGAATATTGTGTATCTACAAGTAAAGTTGACTGGAAAGTTATTACCTTTCTAGAAATCACCTTCTATGAGACTCCTTCTTTGGTGTAATTAATTTCCCCATGGCAGGACCTTTGTGAAATCCAAAACGAAACGAATGTTTAAATTACAAGCAAAGCAAAAATGATTGATTCTATTTTAGGAAAATCAAAATCCCCAAAAAAAGAAATTTAATCGCTATATGTTAATGAGTTAAGAAAACTAAAATTGATTTATAACAATAGTGATGGCTATGGATTTTCAGAAACTTACTAAGTAGGTTTCTAACGGGATTTACATTTAGAAAGGCATATCTAGAAGCACAATTATCCACTATTGTAAGCGATATTTAAAGTGTATCTAAAGAAAAATAAACAACTCTTCATTAAAGGAGAGAAAGAGAGAGAGAGAAAGAGAGAGAGAGAGAGAGAGAAAGAGAGAGAGAGAGAGAGATTGATAGAGAAAGAGAAAGAGAGAGAGAGAGAGAGAGAGAGAGAGAGAGAGAGAGAGAGAGAGAGAGAGAGAGAGAGAAGAGAGAGAGAGAGAGAGAGAGAGAGAGAGAGAGAGAAAGAAAGAAAGATAGAGAGAGAGAGAGAGATAATAAATTACCTAGGATGGGTGCTCTTTCACGTCCATCTGTTTGGTCGATTTTTGGGTGATAGTTGTTCACAATGAAAGTTTTCAATGAAGAAGAATAAGAAGAAGAAGATTAGATGAATATCAAATTTAGGTTCTTTGATGTTCAGAGCATCTAGGGATTCCAATTTAATGTTGTCGGTAAGGGCCAGGGATCATGGGGCAAAGAGATTGGATCTTGATGGACATATTGTTGAAACAGATGAGATGCAGGGAAGGATTGAAATCGGTGATTATATAAATTAACTGGGGAGTTGATGGAATGGGAAATTAGGGATCGTGGATGTGAAGTGGGAAGAGTTACAGAGAAGTAGAGGATAAATTGAGAAGTGGGAGGTTGAAGACATAGCGGGAGGTTAAATACAAACGGGTGGTTGAGATGGGAATTGTAAAATACCTGTAAATAGCCAATTAGAGCGACTAATATTGAAAGGAGAAAAAATCGGACGGCTGAAATCTAACATAGGTTGTCGACGTACTGTTGATAGTAATAATAATTATTATAGGGAATAAATATTTTATTTAATTAATTTGTATTTTTGATTAACACCGAAATTACTAATATCCCATTAATTAAAGAACAATTGGTCTACATTGAACTCTACATCCACATAATATATATAAAAAACATATAAAGCTAACTATCTCTCTCTCTCTCTCTATATATATATATATATATATATATATATATATATATATATATATATATATATATAGTGTTGGGTTCAACAATGAACCAATTTAAACCCTGGAGCTAAGGAACCAATCTTTTTTTTTTTTACTTTTAGAGCTTATATTTTATCGAAACAAAATCTAAAAATATAGAAATTCAAAATGTTTTATCCATTTTCCATTGATCTCAAATTCTATATAATTTTTATTTTACATTTTGATCTTTCAGATTGACAATGTGAATCTGTGCAGATTAACAGTGCAAATTTACGGTGTGAATCTGCATGAATCTAAGTTCACACTATGAATCCGAATAATATATCATTTTTTTTTGCATTCACAATGTGAAGTTATGAATTTAGTTATTTTGAGTTTTTTTTTCCAATAAAGAATAAGATTTAAAACTTGAAAAATAGTGGTTCCTTGGTTTCATGGTATAAAATGGTTGCTTGTTGAACTTTTACCTATATATATATATATATATATATATATATATATATATATATATATATATATATATATATATATATAGATATATATATATATATATATAGAGAGAGAGAGAGAGAGAGAGAGTTAAGTTCATATAAAAACTCTATATATTGTGCGAATGTATGGTCAATTCTTGACCAATCAATTTGATAGGGGAAATATCGGTATTTTGTAAGTAATTAATTTAGTATCCAAATTTAAGAAACTAATAAATAGAAAAGTAACCAAAATATTTTTTAATTGTTAAATATAACCAAATTAAAATCCTATATTGCCTCATCATCATGCCTAACCGGTTGATAGCATCATCCACATCCTCCACCATTCCATTCCACAATCTTCACCACCTCTACTACTTAACAACACCTCTAACCCACCTCCTTCAAGTCGTATAGGAACCAAACCTGGAAATCGAATTGAAGAGGGTCAGTTGATTTCTTTTTGGAGAAAGGGATGATCGATTTTTTTAGGAAAAAAAAAGGCTAATCGATTCTTGTGAGAGCGGATAAGGGTCTCAAATTTTCTTTTGGGAATTAAAGATGACTACTGTAGTTATTATCTGATAGACACACATACATACTTCACTATTAGTGCTTTTTTTTACAAATTAAAAAATGAGTTCGACAGTTGTAGTTAAAGTTTCTCACTCGATATTCCATAATTATTTAAAAGAAACTCTAGCACTTTTGATTTGACCTAAAATTTTGAGACTTCTCTGGTGAGTTTGAGAGATTGCTTCTTGCTGCAACACTACCACTAGTAGGGTTCGATTTGGTGTTTCCTCTCATGTTTCTGCTTACGTCTTATTTCTTAGTCACCACACCATCCTCGATGATGACCATTGTTTGCACCATCTACTGGTACAGAGCCCCCCACTGGTGACTAATGGTTTCATCAAGTGGTCAAGCATTGGTACATGTCTGGATTAAGCTTTACTAGTAGGTTTGGCATGCTTTTTCTTGTTGTTATATTTGTTAACTACAAACGTTTCTCAACAGATTGATACTTAATTTATGGATTAATTAGACGATATTTAGAATGCATGCTTTTTGTAATATTCTTGGTATTTCATGTTTTTTTTTGTTTTATGTTTTGCACTGGAATGACTCATTGGTATAGTCATTTGTTGGCGTCTTCCATGTATAATTGATGTCATGTATGTTGCTGCTGATCAGGAAACATATTGTACTTTAACTAGATGCATTTTTAGTGAAATTTGGCATTTTATATTTTTTGAGCTTATTTTTTTGCACTTTGATAACGCTTTGGATTCATGCAATAAGATGCGTACCGTTAGTAAGCTTGCTTCTCTTATTGTTGAATAACTTGTTCATTTATCCACTGTTATCACCAATTTGTCACTACCACTTGTTCATCAACAACATATTCTTTAGGAATACAACAAAACCCTTTTGAAGCAGATTCTTGAAGAATGGAAAGCCTAAGAACGAAACACAGGAACTTATTGTTGAATGGAGCTATAAGTTGATAACGTGTACAACAAGAATGTTTCATGTACTTGTAGTTTTTCTTCACTCTTTTATTTTCATGTATTATTCTTAAAGAATGTATTTGATTTTTTAATAATGTTTATTTATGCTTTAAGAATCACAGTTATCCATTCACAATTCATGTACTATTCTTTAAAAATGTCAGTTATGAATTTTTATTTTATGTATTATTCTTCAAGAATATCAGTTATATATTTATAATTCATGTCTTATTCTTTCATTCTAATAGAATATTATTTCTTTTAAAGTGTCTAATTATTTTCTTAGAAACATATGATTTTCATCGTCATATTATATTTTGATTTGTAACAAATTTTATTTGATTTAATTTTATTAATTAATTTTACTTAGTTGTCTAAAATGTACATATTTGTACTTTGTTACAATCATATTCTTTAAGAAAAAGATAATTCTTAGAAAAATCACTTGTTTGTAATCATATTCTTTAATAATGAAAAGACAATGTATCTTCATTCTAATATCATATGAACCTGCATTTAAAAAATGAGGTAATTATCAATGTGTGATTTTATAAAATAAGATAAATAAGTATTTAATAAAAATCCCATTAAAATATGCAATAAATAAGCAATCTTCCTTTTTTAAATATAAGTTAATAGAATTAAATAAATTTATAATTAAATAAGAGTAATTCTATAGTGTATTTCATCTATGTTGATCATATGTTCCCTCAAATCACACTCATTTAATTTTTTTGATCCAATGAAAAAAAAATTATTCATACATTCACACAATATTTATAGTTCATATTTAATCTTAACCCTATATATATAAGGTGAGTTCAATTGAGAAAAATAAACTGACAATTAGAGAATTATTCTCAGCCAATCATTTAATTAAGTTGTAATCCATAATGCGCGCAAATCATTTATTCATTAAGGGCATATATGTAAATTTTCCACCTTCTAGATATCCTTCTCTCTTATTCATATTCACAGTATCGATCATTCCAAATTGTTGAGATATTGGATATCAATCATATTAATCTTTCTTCATTTCAATCGAAATTCTTTAATCATTCTCCCTTTTGAATCGGATTTATCGGAATTCATTATCAAGATTCTTTCTTTATATAATTCATTAGTGCTTACATGTATTTCTCGAATTTGCATCGTTTTCTCCATTTGTTGTAAAGTTTAAGATCTGTATTGCTATTGCTTCATTAGACCACATCTTAAATTCAGAATGCTAAGTGTTGATCATAATTAATTTAATTCTCAAGCAGATCGTTTGTACGTTCTGAAGTGATATAGAGTCGAAACTGATCAGGTTTTTCACATTTACAATATTTTTTTGGGTTTTCTGTTTTGATTTTGAATCAATATTAATGGTGTTATTGTCGTTCAGTTACTATTTGATTTTATCATAATTTTCAATCGATATTAAGATTGTTTTTGTTGTTTATTATAGTTTAATTAGTGTATGATGTCAAATTCGAGTTTTATTGATGTTGATTTATATTCTTTAATGTGTGAGAATGAAGAAGATGTTAAGAACTCATTGATTGAAGGTATCACTAATTGAATTATTATGCTATTACATTATTATATTCATATATGAACAACTTCTATATTTGTAGTATTATGTTTTTTTAACTTTATTAATTTAGGTGATGATCATGTATTTATATATGAATCTGTAAATCTGAAAGGTAATGTTTATTTATAAATAATTTTATTATTCATATATGAAAAACAATGCATTTTTTATAAAGAGTTTTATTTATATTAGATACGATCCATATATGAATAAATAATTGTCCTATTCATATATGTATAAATGTATGATAATTTATTATTATTTTCGTTTTATTGATATATGAATAAATGCTATTTTTTTAATATATTTTGTGAATCATGTGAATTTAATGTATTCATATATGATTATTTTATTCTTACATGAATAAACACTGTCTTTTGGTTTATCCATATATGAATAAACAATGCCTTTATGCTTACTATTGCTTATGATAAATTGTCACTAGATTGATTTAGATTTTACAATTTTTTATTAGGTGAATCTTCCAATTCAGTAAATGATGCGGCATATTGTAGTAATGTAATTGGAGAACATGTATATAAGCCAGATGTAGCTGTTTAATTTAATCCATTTGAAGGTTAAATCTTCAAATCGTTAAAGTTGACCGCCAAAATGTATTCTGAGTATGCCGAAATTGGTGGTTTTGATGTGAGAATGAACACACAATCAATGTTTGGTAACAAGATTATAAATAAGAAACATGTTATATGTAATCGGAGTGACAATCATAAAAAAAATCTTGCGATCCATTGTATATAAGTTGTGTTAGGAGGAAACAAAATTCAAATGCAAGAGTTATTGGTTGTCAAGCAAAAATTATATTTGAATATGTGCTGGTAAGTTTAGGTTATAAAGTTTATAAGTTTGATGAACTTCACAACCATCCAGTTGAGTAGAGATATGATTTAAAACTGAGGAGGCAAATGTCATATTAAAAAAAAAGTTTATAGTTTGCGCTTCTGCATCAAAAATAGGCCCAACTATGGCTCATAACTTGAGGGCAAGTTTAAGAGTGGGTATGAGTTTGTAAAGCCCAAAGTTATTGCCTATAAAAATTAAGGAGAGATATCAACAGGGTTATATGTTATAAAGATGCTCAGATGATAGAAAACACAATGAATGACCCTCGACCCACTACCCAAATTACTCATTTGAGTTTAATTGTGAAGACGATGTTTTGGATGCTATATTTTGGGCTGATGAAAGGGAGAAGGCATATTATGCAGAATTTGATGATGTTATCTCGTTTGATGAGACTTTGCCAACAAATAAGTAAGTTATTCTATCTAGTCTTTCATAGTTTATTCATATATGAATATTTTAAGTTTATGTTTTATATTCAGTTGTGAATATCAAACTTATTTTAATATAATTATATATTCATGTATTATTATTATAATATACTATAAGTCTATTCACATATAAATATTTTTATATTCACTTATAAATACATCAAACATTAAGTTTAATGAACAATTGTTTTTTGTGTTATAGGTATCAAATGAGTTTTGTTCCAGTTACTACTATTGACCACCATAAAAAACCAGTTACTATTGGATTGGGGTTGATTAGAAATGAAAGCAATGATTCCTACTCTTGGTTGCTTAAAGCATTTCCTAAAACTCATGGAAAAGAACCAACACTAGTTTTAACCGACCAAGATGCGACAACAAAACAAGATATTGTGAATGTGTATCCTAATTCAAACCACCAATTATGTATGTGGCATATAATGAAGAAGTTGAAAAATATGGTATGATTTTAGTAAAAGTAAAGGTTTCTTATCCTTTATTTATATGTTAATATATTTTAAACATGTTACATAGTATTAGTTATTTATATATGAATATAGTAATTTTTTCACATATTAGTATATTCATTTACGAATATTTGTTATTATCTTACTTATTAATATGTATTCATTTATGAATAAATATAGAAATTTATTTTATTTTTATTTATACAGGTATCAGATGACTTATAAACAAACACATACTTTAGAAAAAGATTCACAAAGCTTGTTTGGGGCATGTCAATGAAACCTGATGACTTTGAGGTGAAGTGGGGGTTTCATATGAAGGAATTTAATCTTGAAGACATGACATGGTTTAAGGACATTTTACAAAACATAGTTCATGGATACTTGTATATTATAATGATATTCGAATGTGTGGGTTGATGAAAAACACGTGAAGGTCAGAGAGTATGAATTCGTTTTTTAACACCTTCTCAGAAAGTGGGAATTTATATTTGAATTTCATGATGAATTATGACACTGCTATTCAAAAGCAAAGGGATACTCAACGAGAGCTCGATACGACAACAAATATAGCATTATATAAAATGGAAACACCTCGAGAAATAGAACTATAAGCATCAAAAGTTTATACAAGTAGATTAATTTTTGAGGTCCAAAAGGAAATATATAAAGCACCATTTTTTCTACGTACTCCTATTTTGGTATTGAAGATGGGTGGGAAGTTTATAGTGTGCAACAACAATAGTAGTAGCAAATTTAAAAATGAATTCAAAGTAATTTAATACTGTTTTTATGAATATATATATATATATATATATATATATATATATATATATATATATATATATATATATATATATATATATATATATATATATATATATGGGACAGATCAAATAAAAACAGTAAATAGTGTGAGAACGTAAACACATTTTTTTATCTTATAATTCTGCAATGAATTTTGTATCGACAACTTTATGTCATTATTCAGCAAAGAATAAATGAATAGTCAAAGGTTAAAACTAAAATTAGAATTTACTACAAAATTGCACATACATAAGTTTATAATAGAATAATAACATTGTAATGAATATATGACTAATCGAAAGTTAATATTTATATTAGAATTACTTCAACAATACACATATACAAAATTCATTACAGAATAATAACATAAATATAGTGTTTTTACGTTCTCACACTATTTACTCTTTTTATTTGAACTTATATATATATATATATATATATATATATATATATATATATATATATATATATATATATATATATATATATATATATATATATATATATATATATATATATATATATATATACCAAGGATGTGAAAATCGGTCGGCGGTCGACTCGCGATAAGCGATTAATCGGATTAGGCAGTGATAAATCGGGGACCCTAAATTATTAATAAAATTATTTAAAAAATTAATATTTCCTAAAAAATTAAGCTTTTGAAAATTTAAAATTTGAAAATTTGAAAATTTTGAAACTTTTGGTATAATATTTTAGTATTTAAAAACATAAAAATTTGAAATTTTAAAATTGTGGTGTAATATTTGAAAATTAAAATTTTTGAATTTTTCAAAATTTTCCCGCCTATGACCGCCAAGACTGCCAAGGACCGCTAAGCCCGAGTTTGACCGATTTTGACCAATTTTCGCTAAGCACCCTAATCGTAATCGGTTCAAGGCCGCCAAGACCGATTTCTGCAACACTGATATATATATATATATATATATATATATATATATATATATATATATATATATATATATATATATATATATATATATATATATATATATATATATATATATATATATATATATATATATATATACTAGTAGTGTACCCGCGCGGCGGCGACTATTTATTTCATTCCGACGATTAGTTTCTGATCGAAAGTTAGTGTCATTACGGTGGTCGTCAAATTGTTTCATTTCGATTTGTTTCATTTCGGCGATTTGTTTCTTTGGGCGATCAGCTGTCTCTAGACCGGCAAGAAATAATAATTTTCGTCTATTACTCTTTAACTTAACTAACACCTGACAGCGATTAGTTTCATTTAAGGAATAATGTTAAGATGATGATAAATTTCCATTTTATTTGTTTCATTTAGAGTTTAAAAGGTAAAATATGTTATATTAAAAAGATAATGACTATGTTTAAAATAAAATATGTTTTTTTTGCGAGCCTCAACATGTGAAAAGTTAAATATTAAATTATATATCGTTTTTCATTCTTTTGCATTTTGTTTCCAATGTGGCAAATTTATTTATTTTATATTTGTATGAATAAGGCTTATTAATAGTAAATTATAAAATGTATCATAAGAAATCATGTATTTCGATATCAAAAGTGTTGATTTTTTTGACGTTTTCGATTTTTCTCTATTTACTATACAAAATCGTAGTTGTTAAACATTTTTGTATACATTAACTGGTATCATTTTAAGGTTTGGTATTATAAATCATAAGTAAACGACTTTCTACTTTAATTATAAAAAATCATTTATATGAATAAGAGATTATAATGTTTTTATTATATGCTGACTTTAGTATTATTTTTACATCAAATATCAAATATCTAGCATGAAGATAACTATTGCCGAAAAAAATACAATTTTTAAAAGCAGTAGAAATTAACAGAAGAATTATACAGTCAGAAGGTGTTCAAATCGTAATAAAATTGTTTTATTGAGTTGACAATGTCTAGGAATTAGGAGTAGACAACTGGTAATGGTAATGAAAAAAGCAATGTAAGGGATTTAGAACGAAACGATGCTTTTTTGCTTAACTTTTCAAATCAATGTTCTTAAAACTTTTAAAATTCTTAAAACTTTTATTTCGTATTATCATATTAGCTTCTCTTTGTATTGCATATTTAAGACACATATTTTTAAAAAAAAATATACATATATAATAAAATTGAAATTTAAACAGCTTCAACCTTTCCAACTAAAATATCCTAATTTGAAAGTTTACTTTTAACAGGGTTATTTTCATTTTAATTTTTTAATAACAATAATAATCAAACACAACTTTAATTTTTTATGGTTTACTTAATCAATCCATCAACTTGAAAAAAAAGAGGTTTGTTCAGTGCTGTTCTTGCCCCATCAACATTGCTGACGGCCTTTCAGTTTACCAACTCCTCTTCTTTTGTTGGTACCGATGTTTGAGAAAGCGTGGTGATATTTTAGGTTATCGAGAAAGATAAAAAATAAAGGGGCAAACTTTCCATTGATTTTCGTGAGTGGGAAATGTAAAAGGAAGCATGCTTAGTAAATTTTCAAATTAAAACATTGTTGTTTTTTTATCTCTCATCTTATACTACTATTTATAAATTTATTATATATAAAATAAAAATTTATCAGATTAGTTCTCTTTTGTAATGTTAGATGGATTTTACTTTTAAAATTTGTTATTTTCAAAACACAATTTACATGTATCTAGCTATAGTTTGAAAAACATTCAAAATACATATATATTTAACAATTGTGAAACTGAGGAAAATATAATAAAAATCAAAAATAAATTTTAAAAATAAAAAATAATAAAGTAAAACCATAAGTTTTTAATAAATAAATAAATTTATCTACCAATTTATTTTAATCTTTTTATTATAAATTTAATATTTATCTACATTGATTTTTAAACATTATGATTAAGTAACTAATCATAAGAAGTTTTGAACCAAAAGTTCAAAAATTGTTTTTAGTTGACTTCGATTCTGTCAAAACACTATCTCCATAATATATTTTGTCCTACTTTAAATCTAGTCATTCATCAACATTATATTTACATTGCAAGTAAATTTAAATCTTTTTATAAATAACATTATTCAAAATGCTTCATTTACAAACAAATATCCAAATAATTATCTAAATCTAATAACTAAGCAAAAAAATTAACAAACGTTCATGACAATAAACTTAATGTTACATTCTCATCGTATTGAAACAATTATTTTTCATCTGAAAACTCTTCTTATCGGATTAAACCAACCAAGAACTGACTTCACGACCTCCTTCTTCCCTCTTGGACCAATGTTTCAAACACAACTACAAATATGGTTCAGCAATAGAAAGGGCACAAAAACCTGAAAAATCACCATATATGGACCAAAGAATCTATCTCTCCAAAAAAAATCGCATCTTCAGTTTTTGGATCTAAAAAGTTAAAAATCTAAAAATCAAGTTATAGTCACAAACTATCTACTTGTATCGTAACGATTAATTAATTAAAATCCAGGAAAAACTTACAGAAAAATATCCATAAGCATACTAAAACCATACCTGCTTGAAATGACTTGGTGGGGCAAAAGTGGTCACGATCTGAAAAAAAAACTACAATTTTAAATAAAGTTTCAAGAATATGAGCTCCTATGTAGAATGCGTGTGTGTGTTTTTCTACAGTGTTGTTTGAGTTAGGTGGAGAAGACAGAAAGTATAAAAAGTACTAAACAACGAAAACGGTTGCAAATTCAGAATTTATATCACAAACAAAAAAAATCGAGTTTAAACACATTTTCATCAGAAATTTTTTAAAATATGGAAACACTTTTTCATACTACGTTGAAACAAAAAAAACATAAGACCAAGAAAAAAAATTTAGATTTGTAGAACACAAACTTCAGAACATCACATATTTAGATTTAAACGTCAAATCTAAAACACACGGAATTGAAATCTTCAGATCTGTAACAGAAGAACTTCAGATGCTACTGACGGAGCTTTTAGGGTTTTGTTAAAAGGAGGCGGCTGACAAAAACCCTAGCAATGTTGAAGGCGAGTCTTTGAGAGAGAGGGAGAGGGAGAGAGAAACAACAGTGGTGAATGAGAAGTTGACCATGTTAGCAAAAGCTATTGTAGGAGAAGGTGGTGGCAGTGAGGTGGTTTTTGGCAGCTTTGGTGGTGGTGTTAACAGAGAGTAGCGGTCGTGGTGGATGGTTAATTTAGGGTTTTAGAGAAGACGAAGGTGGAAGATTATGGAGGAGACGAAAGGGAGGCTTATGGTGGTGTGGTTTTGTCTGGTGACGGATGAAGCCAAGATCAGGAAAGAGGGTGAGAGAGAAACGGATGAAAATATAATAGGGTTTGAAGTGTTTGTGTTATCAGTTAGCACCATCACGACCATTGGATTCTAAGTTCCAAATCCAACAACCTACATACAAACACCTTGGCAATCTTAAGCAAGCCATGGATCACTAAATTTAGTATTTCAATCCTTGATTTCTATTGGTTGATTTATAGTTACATGGATCACTAAATTTAGTATCTCTACCATTCATTTTTGATCTAATGGCCATAAACCCTTCTCCTTGTATTTTAAGATAATTGTCTTAAAACCTTTGGGCCCACCATTATATATGGTTTATAGAATGGTATAGATATATAAGAGTATCCATATATGAATATTTTGATCATGTTAAAATTAGAACTTGTTCATATATGAATTTGAGTTCTTATATGACTATTTATAATGTGATTATTCATATATGAATACTTACATATGATTTTTCATATATGAATATGAGTACTTATATATGATTGAAATGTAATATTTATATATGAATACTTATATGTGATTGTTCATATTTTAATATTTATATATGATTTAGAATGTGTAAATCATTTTTTCATTTTGTTATTATTTTTTTGTATTGGGTTGGAATAAAAGTTGAAGAGAAAGAAATAAATTGTAGTTGTGAACACTTCAACCAGATGGGTGGTTTATGAAGACATGCTTACACAATAATAATGAAATGTGGTCTTAAAGAAATTCCTGAAAGGTACATTTTGAGACGATGGAGAAATGACGTGATATCAAGGCATTATCGTTTTAGTTGTCATCAATCTGATTCATGGGACCGTGAGAGAGTGAAGCTAGTCACTGAATCGTATTCTAGTTATGAATCATGTTTGGACATTCTAAGAGATGACAAAAAGAAATTGACTTCCTTTGCAGAGAAACAATAGACGTTGTTGAAGGAATTCAAGAGTGATTGTGCATCTGTAGGATTGAAATGCAAGACGGATGCTAAATTCGTAAGTAAGCATATGTGTGTTTCTATTCCAGAAGAGATTAATATTCATGTTCCCTAAGTTCAAAGAAATAAAGGTTATGGAATGAACAAAAGAATCCTATGTGCAAGTGAAAAAGCATGCGTTAATTCTAAAAAACAATAAAAAATGTGCTCAGGATGTGGAGAACAAGTTCCTCACAATTTACGTGCATGTTCAGTAAGAATTGCAGAAGGTCAATCAACAAAAGACATCTAGATTTTTTTTATTCGGTTATGAATACAATACTACTTCATTTTTTTTTGTTTTTATATGTTAGATCCCTTATATATATATATATATATATATATATATATATATATATATATATATATATATATATATATAATCATAAACGATTACTTAGTAAGTGAATGGTAAAGACATGTATATTCGTATGTGTTTTATAGAGTTATAATCAGGTTTGAATAAACAATATTCTTATGTGATTATGAATTTCTCATAAGCTACTACTTAAGACATTTGTATTGATATGGAAAATTCAAATGTGAAATACATGTTAATTATAAATGAATGCATCATAATAATCTTAAATGAATATATATACATCGGTATACATTGGTATTCATTGAGGAATATGGAAGTTATAATAATTTTGGATATTAATTTACTAATAAAGAAGTTCTATTCATATGTGAAGTTTGTTAAATTCTAGTGTATATCTATCTATCTCTTATAAAGGAGGCCATCCAAATGAGTATGGTTCAGGATAAACCATATATCTTGAACTATATTAATTTGAAACTCCCACTTTTTCAACTTATGTCAAACAATGTCAAATATGTTTGGAAGAACCAAAGGGGATATGATAGTAAACATTTAAATTCCAAAAAGGTGTTTGAGTGATTTTCTTAGTTTCATATTATAGTTACATATTTTTCGTTCTACTTTATTTAGATTTCAAGAAAATATTTATGGTTGTACATTTGGAACTGAAAGAAAAAAGATGAATTTATTTAAATTTATTTCTTACAATTAGTTGAACATGCATGTTCTTAGTATGCAAAATCCTATATTTTTTGTTTGATTGGGTTCCGTCGTCGGGTATTTAACCAATATAATTATCTTATTGATGAAAATTTTACTCAAATATATATGTTCATCTTAACAGAAATGAGAATGTCTTTAATTGTAAGATGAAAACTATCAAAATTATGTTTATAATATTTATTATTAAATTTTCAATGAATTAAAAACATGTCCAAAAATAACTAGGTCTCTAAATGGGACGAGCTAATGTAGCAAACCTAAAATGTTTGCAATTTTTTTTCCAACATTTTATCCCCTCATTGGTTTGCTTTAATAAATTTGATCTGATGTTAAACTATTTTTTCTACTTTTTTTCATTTGTTTCAAACATTTTCACACACTTAGAAATTTACTTTGTCATACCTCCAAATTATAGATAAAAACGAACAACCAAGGTCAACACAACTGACCACCATAATCATTAGAAATTATTTACAACATGATGAGTTGTTCAATTTTAGTGTAAAAATGAAAAAAAAATGAAAAGGGATTTTAATAAAAAACACAAATAACAAAATCTTAAATTTAAATAATATTATACAACAAAATAACATAATAATACATGCATACATATAACAACTTGTAATCATGAAATTGTAACAACTAATAATAGCCTAATTTTATTTCTTCTGTATCTTTTATATTTATAAACCTTATCTTTAGAAATATTATAACAGCTCCCATCCAAATTAGTAGGACTCAAGATAAGCCATCTATCTTGAACAATATTCAATTGAAACTCCTAACTCTTCAACTTCCTACTAATTAACCATAACATTATTATATTTTAATACTAAACTTTTCAACTTTCAACTAATTAATCACTATAACTCAAAAGTTTTTTTAGGTTATGATATTTATTTGGTATTTAGTTCTACTCTATTTTCTTAACAAAGAATTTTATATTTTAACCGTTAATTTGTATCATCTATAAATGTAAATTAGGTTTATTTTACATCATGAATGAGATATTTATATTTGATTTAGTAAAACAATATATCATACAATTGGTTTCATTAATTATTCATTAATTTTTTTTTATTGTTTTTTAAAATTACAATCATTGAAATTAGTGATTGTCAATGAGTCAAAGAGTTTATAGTTGATATGTAACTAAGTACATCATTTGTAATGTTTTATATCAATATATCTAAAAAAATGATTATATGTTGTTCTATTAATCATTCGACCGTTGTTTGGTTTGTAAAATCTTTTTGGGATATATTGTAAATAGTCGAAGTCTATTTATTTGTACTCTTCGTATGTTTTATTCACTTCGTATATTTTGTTATGTATTTGCTAATGTGTCTTTTGTACGAAGCTTCACGTCTAAGCCTTAGTATTTTTTGTACTTCCTGTTTCCTATAAATAGGAGTTGAGCATTAAGTAGATAGTAAGAGTCAGAGAATGATTGTTATAAGTTCACCCTTTTTACTATCGTTCTGTACTTGTGTTCAGCGGAAGTAATAAAGCTGAAACTAGATTATATTTACTTCTCTTGTTCAAATTACATTTGATTTACTATGATTTGATTCATACTCGATTCATCACTTCATCAATTGGTATCAGAGTAGGAATCATAATCTGCGATCTGATTTTCACTCTGATTCAAAAGGTTTTTTTAATCAAATTCTGATTCAAAAAGTTTCCGCACCTTTTGAAGTGAAAAGTGTTCTAGATCTTCAGTTGTGATTTGATTCTGCAACTGATTTGTTGAATCGAGTGTTCTACTTGATATTTATGTTCAATTCAGCAATTTGCATTCAAATTCTCTTTGATTTCTCAGATAAATTCAATCCGTACATCAATGGCGAACTTCAACTTAAACTCAATGACTTCATACTCTCATCTACTAGGATCTTCAACTAAGATTCCTATGCTCATTCCAGAATACTATGATCAATGGTCTGATCGTATGCAAGACTACTTGAATGGAATCGATGAAGAGCTTTGGCCATGCATCTCAGGGAGTGTTACTCTTCCGACAAATCTTCAACCAATTGCATCTTCATCTGGTACTACGAGTGTTGATGCTCAATCTAATCGTATGAAGAAACTTGAAAAACGATGCATAAAGGAGTTACGTGGTGTATTGCCTCCAGTTGTGTATAACTATGCAGAAGTTATACAACTGCAAAAGAAATCTGGAATAATCTCAAAGAAAAGATTCAAGGAAGCGAGAAGACGAAAATTAATTCAGTTAAGCACTGTTTGATTGAATTAAAAGATTTCAAGAAAAAAGATGGTGAGTCAATTGAAGTTTACTATGATAGGCTGAATGAGTTGATCTATAAATGTCATCGTCATGGCATTACAAGGACAACAATGGAATTCAATTTGACATTCATCATGGGTCTACGAAAGGAATGGAGGAATGTTACTTTAATGGTGAAAACACAACATTGTTTCGACACATCATCATTGAATGATTTGTATAATCTGCTAAAGACTCACGAAGGCGAGGTAAATGAAATGGCTGAAGAATCGAAATTAAGCTTGGATGGACCATTGGTTTTAGTTTCGAAAGTTTCAGAAAAGGAACAGGTTGAAGAAGAGAATTCTGATGAAGAGGGGTTTTTAATGAACTCGGATGATGAGGCAGTAGCTTTTTACTCGAACAACAGAGTTAAAAAGTTTTTCAAGAAACCGTTTAATCCAAAGATGAAACAGAGTGAGGGAAAAGGAAGTTTCATGAATAAGTCTGCAGGAGAAGAGAAGAAGAAGTTTGAAAAGAATGTTGAGAAGGTGACTGAGGTTAAGAATGAGAAGAAACTGAAAGGAGATTCGGGTGTTGACTGTCATTATTGTAATGGAGCAAATTATCTAGAAAATGATTGCATGCTTCGCAAGAAGGAGGAGAAAAAGAATAGGATAAAGGACGAATTATGTGGAGAGATTGGAAGAGGTGCGTTCGAAGGCGAAAAATTTATCATTGGTGGCTAGAGGTGAATAGGAGGAAGAGGGCACATATCAGATCTGGTCTTCCGGATCCGATGATGAAGAGATGCGTAATCCTACGCATGGTGCCATGTTCGCGAGCTGGAGGAAGATTCTGACGAAGAGGTGGCTGGTCATTGCTTCATGACCAAAAGTGCTGATAAATCTCCAATGACTACCAAGGTACGTACTATTCTCCAGTCTTTCAATATTCCTTTAAGTGCATATGATTCTGAATTAATTGCTTTTGATGATACTGTTGCTTATTTCGATGCTTTGGTTATCTCTGCTAGCAATGAGGCTAAGAAATCAACTTCTCAGTTGATAGAAGTACAGAAGCAGTTAGATGCCAAGAAAATAAGAATTGAGAGTTTAGAATTGCAAATTACAAACATCAAGTGTGATAGGGATTCTTTATGCAGTGATGTTAAAATGTTATTAGCTCAAAGAAATATATACTGTAATTCTGCAAAGCGTTTGTATGCGAAATTGACTGCTTTACATCATTCGTCTGATATTAGCAAAGAACAACATAGGAAGCTATTACCTTTTGTGTGACAACCCGAAATTTCTAACTTATACATTCTTCATTTTTATCAAAGTTAGCCTTGTGTTTGCTATTTTGTAAGGAAGTTTTGGGTCTATATAAGTGCATTAGGCTTAGTATAATCAAGATATGAGTTTTAGGAAGGGTTAGAATGTGTGTCGCATCGCAAAAACGGGCCAAACACACCAAGCAAGGTGTGTGCGGCCGCACACCCGAGTGTGTGGCCAGCCAGCCGCACACGGCCAGCCGCACACAGCCAACCGCACACCCTCCTAGCCTCACACTCCAGCCTATATAAAGGACCCAAAGTCAACCTTACACCCTTTTCCCACTCCTTCAAAGCTGGAACATTTTCTCTCAAGAGTCCTTCAAGTTTTCTTCTCCAATCGACAATACAAGTAAGTAAACATCCTTAGATCATTACTACAACACATTATAAAGCCTTTTCCTCGAGTTTGATCCATGAAATCATCATTCTAGATGATCTTCATGTGTGTACGGCCGCACACACATCATGTGTGACCGCATACACATCTTTTGGTCCTAAAATGGACTTAAACACTCATCTAAGCATAGCATCGACCAAAACACCTTCTTAGGATCATCACAAAGCCTTGGAAAGTCGATTTGGACACATTTATATGGGAGTGTATGGCCGCACACAGGCCTGACTGCACACACCTGGCCGAACACGCCATATGCAACCGCACACACCCTTTTAAGGGTCCAAAATAGCAACAAACTCCCATTCCGACTAAGAAATGGTCAAAACACCTTCACTAGAACATTTATAAGGCTTGGAAACACGTTTTTGACACACTTCATAGTGAGTGTACGGCCGCACACAGGCTTGGCCGCACACTCTGGCCGCACACACACAAAACCCATGATTTGGTGGCCTCACACTCCAATATAGGGCCATACAGCCCTTATGTGCAACCATATGAGTTGGTAACACTTAATTCTAAGTGTTTTTATGTCCTTAAGGCATGTCCCTATCACCATTAGTGGATATATATACATTAATTTATTCATATATGTGTAATTATATGTTAAATAAGATTCGTTTATGCTCGAGACTCCATTTGACACCCAACAATCCTATATCGATCTTCCATCCAAACCACTCACTGCAGGTGAGTTCATACCCCCTTAATCAACCTTTGAAATGAATTTAAATGCTTTTATGGGGGATAATACAAGTAGAATCATTCTAGTTATTGTAGTAATCACAAGTGATTAATAACTAGAACAAACGGAAAATTTTTCTATTACGTTCAAATTGTTATCAGACTTATGGATTTCAAACACTTCAAAACATTTTATCAAACTCTTTTAAACTTCATTATTATCAAACTCATATCTCTACAGATATATTTATATAAGTAAGGTTTGAAGGGCTTAGGACTGATAACTCACTTTATTTCATGTTCCTTGTTTGGTTGTGGACTTAGAGTATTCTGTTATTTGTCCGAAGGTCGTTGAAACCTTGGTTATATATCATGTATATGTGTTTAGATATAAAGGCTTTTATTTCAGTTCCGTACCTTTAAGTAGCAAAGGCATACAAACAACATTACTAGTAAACTATAATAGGTATAGTTTAAGAGATTACTACTCACTATTACTATCACAACAACGTATACAAGAGTCATTACATTTACGAGTCATTACACACGTACTATAAGGAGAAGCAATACATATTATACACTATACAAGAGAACATACTATACTCTATATAGAAGAATATATTATACACTAGTGCAGGGAAAACACTACTATACTATGACATACTATACAAACATTTGAATACAATAACCAGAATGTGATATAATACTTCTCGATACGACACTACATTGTTGTATCACCTTGTAACCAGAGTCTCCTAGAGGGAGAGCGGGCATTGTGTGTATAGATCTATACGGGAAGACACTCCCACACCCTGACTGCTAGCTACAGTCCCAGCCGATAAGGTCAAGGGGTAACAGAATGTTACCTCACTACATATGACACCGGAGGGTCATCAGTTATTCAGTCGTCGATCAGCATGGTTACATACGGGTTCACATTCAAACCTTTAATTAACCGACTAAGAATTAAAGGCAAACAGACTCCCCGAGGTGTATTGTACATTTTAATACTACCTGGAGTCTGCATTTTTATTACTTTATAGCCAGTAGTGTCACTGCTGAGGTAAAACATTATTTTCCCCTATTACATTTATTTTGTAATCATTTCACATAAATGATGGCTTAAGCTATATTTTTATAATGATAGTTTCACTGGGGAAAACTCTCACATTTACAAAAGAACAAACACACAAATAGTCGGTTCTTGGTAGAAGACTACATTTCAGTAGAAAATATAGGATTTTCTAGGGAGTTCAAACATTTACAAACAACTACGAATATTTATACTACACTGTTACAAACATTTTTCATTCAAGCAATGACACTAAATACTTATGAACTCACCAACATTTTATGCTGATACTCTCTTTCAAAATAACTTGTATTATCAGGGAACCAGTAAGACATGTATACCCATGCAGCTTTTGAAGGACGAAGTGGATCCAAGACTCGTCTTCATTTTGATTGTACATTTTTGGTGTCATTTAAACTTACAAAATAACACACTTGTACTTAACTATTATATTAATGCAATGGATGTTGTTGCTTGTCTTTACTATTATGCATTGTTATGATACTGTACATGACGTCCTCCACATCATAACGTTTCCGCCGTTCCGGTTTTGGGGTGTGACAGATTGGTATAAGAGCATTGTTTATAGTGAATCGAGTATATCAACCCATAAAATATATACAAACTATAAACGCAGCGGGATTAATATATTCTGACCAAGAGTTTATACTTTTAAATAATAAAATATTTAACTAAGTATACATACCTGCATTCATACTAAAATCAGTGTCATTAGGACTGAACAAAAGTATTACGATTGTTGAACAACACGATTAGGCTTAGGGACATATTGTCAAACCTGGGAGGATATAGCCTGATCAACTATATTTTCCGAGGAGTGACTAGCTTGTGCCTAAGAATGGTTGTGGTGTTGCAACAAGTCTAAAAACTTACCAACACTACTACAACAAGATCATTAGAACAGAACATAAACCTAAAATACTATAGGAGTATTTTATGTTACTATAATTACTTATTTGAGAACTAAAAAGGTCTTTACTAGTAGGTCAATAATTGCTAAGTGGATACGCTAAAGTTATATGTAACTAAGGTGTTATAGACTTAGAATCTATGACTTTGCTTTACTTCCTGTTCCTTGTTTGGTTGTGGACTTAGAGTTAGAGTCACTTATTCGAAGGTCTATCCTGCCTTGGTTACATATAACTGGTATGCACTACGCAAATGTTGAAGTAACTAGTAAGGACCATCTTATAATTATCTTAGATTAGTACGTCTATTATTATAAGATTCTTATACCCCATTTTCTCGCGTAGATAGCAGGGCTGGCTTCCATCTCCCCGGCGATCCGTATTTTCCCAACCAAGGCAATGGTATGTGGCTCGATGATGAGCCAGAAGAGGATCATCCAATCCCTTTGGATGATCACCTCGCAGAAGGTTTTTTGGATGGATCTGACTCCGAGCCAGAAGTCAACAACTTGCCCCAAGAGGTTCCAATCCCAAATCTCAACCCCCGACCAGCATTTCAGGGCCCCACTCCCTTGTGAGCGACAACCTTGAACCGTTGGAGTGATAAGCAGGGTCATCCCTTACCCTTCAACGGAGACCGAAGCTTTTACAACATAAGCGAGGGAGGCTCAGCTGACCGAGTCCTGCCCATTATGGTCCGCATAATTGTTCGGAATGTAGAGCAAGGTCGAGCAGCCATCGACCGAGTGATGGAAGTGGATGCCAACTCTTGAATTAACGCGGTCCGCATTCGCCAACTCGAAGAGGCTATGGAAAGGACTAGGAGAACCAATGAGGCTCTGCAGCAACAGCTAACTGCTTCCCGGGCTGAAATCATAGAACTCCGAGTGCGTCAGAGGGCGCATGAGCGACAATTTCAAGAAGTTATACGTCAGCTGGCAGAACTGAGGGTTAGCCCGAGGGATACCCGTCGCCGGTAGAAGATTTCGACTCGTCTTTTTCTTTTGGGTTAGGAAATAGCCTTTCTTTTCTGTGCCTACGTAGCACTAGTCTGTAAAATATTCCTATCTTTCAAGTACTTTAACTGTCACACCCCAAAACCAGAACGGCGGAAACGTTCTGGGGTGGAGGACGTCGTGTCAAGTATCACAACATATGCAGTATAGTAAATCAAAGTACAACAACCATTGCATTAATAGTAATAATTTTACATAGATTACATTTAACAAAAGTATCAAAAGTAGATATAGGAATTAACATAAGCTGCAGCTTGGTACTAGGCTGACTTCGCAAAAGCTCCCGGAGTGTACCTGTCTACTGACGACCTGAGTTCATAAGTATTTAATGACATTGGTATAAATACATGTTTTTCTTCAAATTAATCTCACTAGATGATGGTGATATGATTTTACAGAGTATTAGTATTTCGCCCAGAAAATCCTATATTTTCTAATAAAGGTAGTTTTCTACCAAAACTCAACTGTTTTATGTTTAAAGAGTATTTTCCCCTAAAGGTACTATCATTATCAAAATATAGTTTATACTTTAAGGAATATGTGAGAAGATCACAAGCAAAAGTAATAGGGAAAATACTATTTTACCTCAGCAGTAACGCTGCTGACTAAAAGTGAATAAAACATAGACTCCAGGTGGTATCGAATGAACCATACGCCTCGGAGAGTCTAAAGGAATGAAGTATAGACTCCAGGCGGTATTAAGTGAACAATACGCCTCGGAGAGTCTAAGTGAATGAAATACAGACTCCAGGCGGTATTAAGTGAACAATACGCCTCCGAGAGTCTAAGTGAATGAAATACAGACTCCAGGCGGTATTAAGTGAAAAATACGTCTCGGAGAGTCTAAGTGAATGAAATACAGACTCCAGGCGGTATTAAGTGAACAATACGCCTCGGAGAGTCTAAGTTAACCTTTAATCCTAAGTAGGTCAGTTTAAAGGTTTAATGTGAGGCCTAGTGTATAACTAGGAAAATATATTATGATGGTTTCATATGTAGAAAATACCGTGATAATACTTATTACCTTAAAGCCATGAATTATAAGGTAAATGTAAAGATACTCGTAACCATACTGATTGTCGGATGTAAACACGACGACCTGCTGGCGTCGAAATGAATGTGACATTTGTCACCCCTTGGCTTGGTCGGCCGGGACTATAGCTAGCAGTCAGGATGTGGGATGGTCTGTCCCGTATAGATCTATACACACAATGCCCGCTCTCCCTCCAGGAGACTCTGGTTACCGACTTGACAACGGTGAAATCCGCGTCATGAGGATGTATCTCGTGTTTTGATTTCTATAAACCTTTCTTTTTACTAAAAGTACAAGTTCTTAGAATATAGATATAACTAAGTTATCCTTCATGAAAATTATGGTTGGTTTCTAAACTATACCTATTATAGTTTACTCGAGAGGTTATCTAGATGCCTTTGCTACCCAAAGGTGTTGAACTGGAATAAGAGTATTAACATCTAACCAGATATACATAATATATAACTAGGACTTCAACGACACTCGGACAAATAACCGGATGCTCTAAGTCCACAACCAAACAAGGAACAGGAAATAAAGCGGGTTATCAGTCCTAAGTCCTTTAAACCCTACTTATATAACTATATCTATATAGACATGAATCTATCAAGAATATAAGTTTAAAAGACTTTGATAAAAGCTTGGTAATTTAAAAGAGACTTTGGTACTTTAAAAGAGATTTGAAAACAAAATATGAAAACCTTTAGCTGGATAAAACAGTTTAACATGCATAAATCTTTTTGCTATACAGTTATTAATCACATGCTGTTGATATAATAACTTTATAGTTCAACTTGTATTCCCCCCCCCCATGAAAGCATTTAAAATCATTTAAAAAGGTTGATTAAGGGGTATGAACTCACCTGAAGTGAGTAACTCGAAAGAAAGATTGATACAGGATCGCCAGGTGTCGAATGTAGTCGTGAGCACAACTGGATCCTAGTTTAACATGTAATAACAAATATATGAATAAACTTAGGGTATCTAACCACTAATTGACACATGGACACACCTTAGGGACATGAAAACACTTATAATTAAGTGTTACAAACACCTATTGAAGTCCCCAAATGAGTGTAGGGCTTTAGATTTGAGTGTAAGGCCACCAAACTCGACTTTTATGAGTGTGCGGCCAGGTGTACGGCCAGGGTGTGTGGCCAGGCTGTGTGTGCGGTTGCAGACAGGAGTGTGCGGCCGTACAGAGGGTGTGTGCGGCCGTACACAGGAGTGTGCGGCCGTACATTCCTCATTTGTTCCCGAAATGTCGATTTTTAGGTGTTCTTGTGCTAATACCAAGTCCTACTAGTGAATGAAGGCCAAACTCTTCTTTTTGGAGGGCTTTAAGGTGTGTGCGGCCACCTTATGAAGGTGTGCGGCCGTACACCTTCAAAGGATGAAGAACACGAAGAACACTATGAGTTTTAGGCTTAGATTCAGGTGTCTTACCAATATAACAAGCTGAATGATGGAGTACTTCACGTTTTTAAGGCCCTTAGAGTGTTCTTGGATGAAGTTTCTAGAGAGAGAAAGTTCCAGCTTTGAGAGAGAGGGAAAAAGGGGTGTAAGGTTGGCTAAGTGTTCAATATATAGGGTCGAGTGTGAGGCTGGAGGGGGTGTGCGGCTGGCTGGCCGCACACGCGGGTGTGCGGCCGCACACACCTTCTTTGGTGTGTTTGGACCGATTTTGTGATGCTACACACTTTCTAACCCTTCCCAAGACTCATACCTAGGTTATACTAAGCCTAGAACACTCATATAGACCCACAATTTCGTTAAAAGATAGCAAAACGAAGGCCGACACTCGGCTGAGTTGAATAGCTGAACTTTACAGGACAATGATTTTCGGGTTGTCACATCATCCCCCCGTTAGAGGGAATTTCGTCCCGTAATTAGAATCTTAACGAACACTCACGGATAGACATGAAAGATGCGGATACTTCATGTCTTATCTGATCCGCCCATTCCCTTGGGGAATCAGATCTATACTGAGTCCTTAACGAACATTTATTACGAGGTATGTCTTTTCCTCTGTTCTCTAGGCTACACGGGATAAGGTTTCATCAGTTTCCTTTACCGAGCTAGATTTATCCTGTTTCTCTTAACGAACGTGGCCCTGGTTTCCATGGATCAAATCGAGAAAATGGTGAGAGTTTTGTCGGGTACTACCGGTTCATTCGCTGAGACGTGGACAGGTTAGGGTGGAATTTATGGAATCCCTAAAGCAGTCTGGGCCTGACGGATACTGGACCAATTCTATCAAGAATCTCTGCTGGTCCTCAGTTCTTTGGAATATGGAACGTTTCAGTACCCGAATCATAATGTACTTCCATGGTGAGATCATCACTTGGCGTGATCACCATTCTGAGGTTCCAAAAGTTTTCCCTTACTGGAGGTGTGGTCCTCATGATTGGTTCCTAGGAGTCTCAGGTCGTATTCGGAGTCGTATTTCCTACTGGTTGGCTTTCGGAGATTTTCTGGATCATTGAAGGTGTTGACTATATTTTGGCATCTATTGGTTGCATGACATCTACCTCAGCCCAGTGCAGAAAGGACCAGCACTTTCGACTCATGAGGTGTTTCTAACGGAATATCTCAACGTCAGGATGATAGAGGGTTTTACCAGATGATGCTTAGATAACTCTAATTTCATCATAGTTTAATCGTTCTCTCATTCGGTTCGCTGTTTCATGGATAGCAGTCTCTGATCAGGGCTAGCTTCGCCCTTAGAGATTTTCTGAAGTGATTGACTATCTCGGGAGGTGGTTCTACTATCTCTTATAGATAATGTTCCTTGGAACACCTAGTAGTCTAACAAATCTCTAAGACATTCTCCATTCTCCATTGTGTCTGTTTCTTCTAGTTTGTAGGAAGCGCGTCATCTTGTATAACCCGTCGACTAACACCTATACTGGTGTCAAGTCCACAATCTCTTTATGACCTGGGTTATAAAGCTTAACACAACTTGCTGCCTACTTTACTCAAGTATTCCTGGTGGCGAAGGTAATCATGCAGTTCTTAGCATCCTAGTATTAACTTTGGTGAATGCAGACTATCACATGACGAAAGTGTACTATCACAACTCTTTCCGACCTAGGCACTTCTTGTCTGTATCTGGATGAACGAAGTGCTTGAGTAGTGTGAGCATCCCTTGCAACTACTCTTCCGATGTTACCGAGTTTCTCTATCTAGGTTAAATCTAGATGGTATCAGACTCTGCCACTCAGCACCTCTAATTTCCTCATCCATTCCTCTCAGGGTTTAACCTGTCACAGCTTTCCAGGTTTCTTGGCTCACTACTGAGATGCTTAATTCGTGGGGATTAGGCGTGAATGGATGGTCGTAGTCCATGTTTTTGACTCTTACGACTTGAGTTACTTTTCCTAACTGAGGGTGTCAGCTACTATGTTGGCTTAACCGGGATGACAACAAATTTCGAATTTATAGTCATCTTAGTAGTTCAACCCACAATTGTTCTCTCGACTTCAGCTCCTTTCCTATGGGTATATGATGAAGGATTTTATTTTAAGGTTCATGGTAGACCTCGTACTCGGCTTAATCACTATTACTCAGTGTATACAAGTCGTATATAATTGATATTGACAGGATGTTCAGATGTGTGGCCCCACCCCAAACCCACAACCAAACAAGGAACAGGGAGTAGGGAGGAAGCACACATCTTAAATTTCATTGATCTAAATTATATACCACTCTAATGCATATACTCAGCAGTAGTAAGTTGATCCCATGAGTTCTTTCTCTTGATTCATGAACCCGACTGCGCGGTGCAAATGGTCTTTCTGGGGGATCTACTGAGTAGGCCTCGGGCGGTTATTGTTTCCCGAAATATCTGCAGTGCCTTTCGTTTCTGGTTTTAAAGTCTAACGGGGTTGGTTAACAGCGCGCGGTACCCCTCTCCTTGGTGCCTTTGAAGATTGGATGAGAGATACGACTGACGGTTGGCATTAGGTTTTCTTTATTCGGTTCGGAAGAACCTTTATTTGACGCTCAGGATAGGGTGAAAGTTCTTTTACACAGCACCAGGAATTCTCGCATGGTTGAACCAAGTCAAACCATGACTGACGGTAGTGTCGAAATTTACAACCACCGACATGATGTGGAATGAAGATCGATAGGACCGTGTGCTGAACAGGGCACACAAGTTCTTAGCGTCTCGGGTTTCGTCTAGGGTATCACTATCATGGATACTTGGACCGACATGGTTGATGCTGAACTCTAAGGGTCCTGATATTTCGGAATAATGTACTTTTCATGAACGGATTTCTCACGAGGCCTCTCTATAACCGCCTAGTATACACTGGTCATGTCTAATTAAGATTAAAAGGATTGTTGACTGAGCGACTCCGCCCTAAATCCACAACCAAACAAGGAACAGGAGATAAGGCAGCATCACTCACTCGAGGTCTATCAATCTTAATTATAAATGGCCTTAACGTATATACTAAGCCATCATAGCTTTACCTGATGGGTTTTTAGGTGTTACAACAGTGCTGCGACTTTCGCCTTAACGAGGGAGTAATTACAATTAGAATGGATTATTTTAAGTTTTCGATTAGCTACTTAAGGTTTGAGAAACGTACCAAAATTTTACCGGGTTCTTGATGTTCCCCTAGGCATTAGGGTTAAACTCCTCCTGCGTCTTTGTCATTTCCTTCCGTTGGGCAGTCCCTCTTAAAGTGCCCAATTTCACCACATAGGGGGCATACTGGACTGGTCCCAACATTGGTGGTTGATGTAATGAACTCAACCGGGGTCCTGCAGTTGCGAGCGGTATGCCCCGTCATGTTGCACCTAACACAACAGAGTTCTCGACAGGTACCATGATGATGGTAGTTACATTTGCTGCAGCGGGGGAGGTTTCCTAGGTATGGTCTTCTTGGTGTTGAGGAAGAAAGGTTGACAGAGGCATTGATCACTTCAGCTCGTTGCCCTTTGGAAGGTCCTTGAGTCGAGGTACTTCCCTCCTCGTTCTCAGACTTTCTTTTCAGTGGATTAGGTTTGAGTTCTTGGGTGGCTCTGCACACGGGTGTTGGTTGCTGTTGTCCATTGTTATAATCGGGCTTCCCGATAGGGCTCCTGCTAACATTGGCATTGTTAGCATTCAGGTGAGCCATGACAGCTGCTACGGCTGCGGAAACTGCAGCTTGGAACGTAGCTTCATCGATTTGAAGAATCGGTGTCTTACCAGCGGGTTGGTTACGTTTCTTTGGAGGCATGGTTTTTCTTACACGAAAAGGAACACAAGCTGATGAGAAACGATGGTTAACCCTAGACGTATCTTTCTTTACTATGATAGGCATAAATTTTTCCCGCGCCTTGATTTATGGTTACCTGAGCGTCGACCTACATCCCTATGATGCAGTCTGGGTAACAGAGTAGGAGTAAGTGTGTCGGAAAGCCATAAAATGGGTGTCGTTCCTACTAAATTATCTTTAGATTGGAGAGGTTCACTCTCTGGCTTTGAAAAGATTTGAGAGAAGTTCGGAACGAAGATCACGGAAGAAAAGGCTCATGAAAAATTATGGCTAAACACTCTCAATCGAGGTTTTGTGATCCGATCTATTTATATTAATCGCGACGGGAAAGACGATTTGCCTAGCACATAGTGTGAGTAGTGTAGTCACTAACTCACTAAATTGTATTATTTTATGGATTATTAGCGTGACGTTAAAGAGGTAGAAACACTTTTCGGGCTCTATGCATTGGCTCCCTCTATCCACCTCTTATCCCTGACTGGAACAAGCGTTGGTTTCCTCCGGGTATCTAGATAGGGTTCTCTGCCCTCGTAGACATATTGAATTTCTGCTCCGCCTTACTTCTGATTCTGACTGTGAGTGTCATCACTTCATAATGGATGACTGGAATCTCGGAAGTTCAGGCGAATTTCCCACCGATGTCCCTAAAAGGTATAGGCACATGGTGATTTCAATAGCCTCGTCCCTGTTCATTTATTTCCTAATTGGAAATCTTCTCAATGAACCTCTTCTGGGTCTTTAGCGACTCCTCTGCTGGTTACTGGAGTGGATAAGGCTTCCTAAAGGGGTTTTTGCGAGAATGGGAATGTCTAAAGAATCTTAAGAGATTATTAAAACATTTTACTAGGTGATCCATATCGAGTCCGGCTACACTTACATAGTGTACACAAATCATATATAACTTAGATCTGATAGGCCTTCGAATATGTGATACTACCCTATATCCACATCCAAACAAGGAAAAGGAAGTAGAGCGAAACCACACATTCTTAGCCTATGAGATCCTCACTATATATAACCTTGGGAGTATACACTCTGTAATCATAGGTCTATCAATAAGGATCTCTTTTAGTTTTCACGCAAGGTTATTTATGGTTCCTAAAATACCCCTATAGTATTTTAATTACATGTTTGATTCTTAACTTCTGAACATGCTTTTGGGTTTGTTGCGAGTCTTTTTGTATCCTAAAATACTCCTATAGTATTTTAACTTTATGTTTGGCTTTAGCATTCCGATTTGGTAAGTTTCAGATTCATTGCAACACCACCATCACTCCCACGCACACGTTAGTCGCATCTCGAATAAATGTAGTTGATCAGGTTACATTTATTCCAGCTTACGATTACATAACTGCCCAGGTTTGACGGTAATGCTCAACATCCAAAGACTTTTATTCTTGTTCTTCTTGTGATACTTGTTCGGTCTTTTATATCCTGGATGTTCTTATACTTTTGTAAAATATGGTTATATTTTAAAGTATAATTCTTGGTCAGAGTATTTTATCCCATTGTA
The DNA here is from genome assembly GCF_052849685.1 of Lactuca virosa. Classification (NCBI taxonomy): domain Eukaryota; kingdom Viridiplantae; phylum Streptophyta; class Magnoliopsida; order Asterales; family Asteraceae; genus Lactuca; species Lactuca virosa. Next base: position 224,209,554 of record NC_136428.1, read on the forward strand.
TTTATAGGTTGTATATCTTTTATGATTTGATATACTGAGCTCACTATAAACAATGCTCTGATACCAATCTGTCACACCCCAAAACCGGAACGGCGGAAACGTTCTGGGGTGGAGGACGTCATGTCAAGTATCACAACATATGCAGTATAGTAAATCAAAGTACAACAACCATTACATTAATAGTAATAATTTTACATAGATTACATTTAACAACAGTATCAAAAGTAGATATACGAAATAACATAAGTTGCAGCTTGGTACTAGGCTGACTTCGCAAAACTCCCGGAGTGTACCTGTCTACTGACGACCTGAGAATACAAGTTATTTTGAATGCGAGTATCAGCATTTTAATGCTGGTGAGTTCATAAGTATTTAATGACATTGGTATAAATACATGTTTTTCTTCAAATTAATCTCACTAGATGATGGTGATATGATTTTACAGAGTATTAGTATTTCTCCCAGAAAATCCTATATTTTCTAATCAAGGTAGTTTTCTACCAAAACTCAAATGTTTTATGTTTAAAGAGTATTTTCCCCTAAAGGAACTATCATTATCAAAATATAGTTTATACTTTAAGGAATATGTGAGAAGATCACAAGCAAAAGTAATAGGGAAAATACTATTTTACCTCAGCAGTAACGCTGCTGACTAAAAGTGAATAAAACATAAACTCCAGGTGGTATCGAATGAACCATATACCTCAGAGAGTCTAAAGGAATGAAGTATAGACTCCAGGCGGTATTAGGTGAACAATACGCCTCGGAGAGTCTAAGTGAATCAAATACAGACTCCAGGCGGTATTAAGTGAACAATACGCCTCAGAGAGTCTAAGTGAATGAAATACAGACTCCAGGCGGTATTAAGTGAACAATACGCCTCGGAGAGTCTAAGTTAACCTTTAATCCTAAGTAGGTCAGTTTAAAGGTTTAATGTGAGGCCTAGTGTATAACTAGGAAAATATATTATGATGGTTTCATATGTAGAAAATACCGTGATAATACTTATTACCTTAAAGCCATGAATTATAAGGTAAATGTAAAGATACTCGTAACCATACTGATTGACGGATGTAAACACGACGACCTGCTGGCGTCGAAATGAATGTGACATTTGTCACCCCTTGGCTTGGTCGGCCGGGACTGTAGCTAGCAGTCAGGATGTGGGATGGTCTGTCCCGTATAGATCTATACACACAATGCCCGCTCTCCCTCCAGGAGACTCTGGTTACCGACTTGACAACGGTGAAATCCGCGTCATGAGGATGTATCTCGTGTTTTGATTTCTATAAACCTTTCTTTTTACTAAAAGTACAAGTTCTTAGAATATAGATATAACTAAGTTCTCCTTCATGAAAATTATGGTTGGTTTCTAAACTATACCTATTATAGTTTACTCGAGAGGTTATCTAGATGCCTTTGCTACCCAAAGGTGTTGAACTGGAATAAGAGTATTAACACCTAACTAGATATACATAATATATAACTAGGACTTCAACGACACTCGGACAAATAACCGGATGCTCTAAGTCCACAACCAAACAAGGAACAATAAATAAAGCGGGTTATTAGTCCTAAGTCCTTCAAACCCTACTTATATAACTATATGTATATAGACATGAATCTATCAAGAATATAAGTTTAAAAGACTTTGATAAAAGCTTGGTAATTTAAAAGAGACTTTGGTACTTTAAAAGAGATTTGAAAACAAAATATGAAAACCTTTAGCTGGATAAAACAGTTTAACATGCAGAAATCGTTTTCCTATACAGTTATTAATCACATGCGGTTGATATAATAACTTTATAGTTCAACTTGTATTCCCCCCCATAAAAGCATTTAAAATCATTTAAAAAGGTTGATTAAGGGGTATGAACTCACCTGAAGTGAGTAACTCGAAAGAAAGATTGATACAAGATCGTCGGGTGTCGAATGAAGTCGTGAGCACAACCGGATCCTAGTTTAACATGTAATAACACATATATGAATACACTTAGGGTATCTAACCACTAATAGACACATGGAAACACCTTAGGGACATGAAAACACTTAGAATTAAGTGTTACAAACACCTGTTGAAGTCCCCAAATGAGTGTAGGGCTTTAGATTTGAGTGTAAGGCCACCAAACTCGACTTTTATGAGTGTGCGGCCAGGTGTACGGCCAAGGTGTGCGGCCAGGATGTGTGTGCAGTTGCACATAGGAGTGTGCGGCCGTACAGAAGGTGTGTACGGCCGTACACAGGAGTGTGCGGCCGTACACTCCTCATTTGTGCCCGAAATGTCGATTTTTAGGTGTTCTTGTGCTAATACCAAGTCCTACTAGTGAATGAAGGCCAAACTCTTCACTTTGGAGAGCTTTAAGGTGTGTGCGGCCACCTTATGAAGGTGTGCGGCCGTACACCTTCAAAGGATGAAGAACACGAAGAACACTATGAGTTTTAGGCTTAGATTCGGGTGTCTTACCAATATAACAAGCTGAATGATGGAGTACTTCACGTTTTTGAGGCCCTTAGAGTGTTCTTGGATGAAGTTTATAGAGAGAGAAAGTAGAGAGAGAAAGTTCCAGCTTTGAGAGAGAGGGAAAAAGGGGTGTAAGGTTGGCTAAGTGTTCAATATATAGGGTCGAGTGTGAGGCTGGAGGGGGTGTGCGGCTGGGTGTGCGGCTGGCTGGCCGCACACACCTTCTTTGGTGTGTTTGGCCCGATTTTGTGATGCTACACACTTTCTAACCCTTCCCAAGACTCATACCTAGGTTATACTAAGCCTAGAACACTCATATTGACCCATAATTTCGTTAAAAGATAGCAAAACGAAGGCTGACACTCGGTTGAGTTGAATAGCTGAACTTTACAGGACAATGATTTTCGGGTTGTCACATCATCCCCCCGTTAGAGGGAATTTCGATGCGGTGATGTTTTAGGCAGCTGTGACCGTAGTTGTGACCGCATCCATGGCTCAAGTAAATTCTGGTGGTGTTAGTGGAGCTGGAACGGGCACCAACTCTAGCCATGGTGAAGTCCAGCCACGTACTCGGGAGTGTACCTATAAAGACTTCATCAGTTGCAAACCAGCATACTTCAGTTGAACCGGAGGGATCATTGCGCTGTCCCAATGGATCGAAAGAATGGAAGCAATCTTTGAGATGTGCTATTGTCCTGAAGGAAGCAAGATAAAATTTGGGTCATTGTCGACATGGTGGAATGGCCATGTCAAATCACTCTCACTAGTAGCAGCTAACGCTATGGGCTGGGAGACACTGAAGGATCTGTTGGTAAAAGAGTACTGCCCGAGGGGCGAGATTCAGAAGCTCGAGGAGGAACTATGGAACCTTAAGGTGAAGGGTTCCGACATAGTGGCTTATACGGCCAGATTCAGCGACCTGGTGACTCTATGTCCCAATATGGTCCCCACCGAAAGCAATAAAATCGAGCGATACATCTGGGGTTTGGTGCCCCCATATCGAGGGAACGTTCTGGCATCGAACCCTGCGACCTTTGATAGTGCCAAGGAATTGGCCCAAAGGCTTATCGATCACGAGGTTCCTTCTCCTCCAACAACAACAACTACAACGGCTGCCTCCGCGCCAACCAAAGCGGCCGACAACAAGAGAAAGCGTTGGGACCGAAAGAAGGGTAAATCAGCTCAACCCTCTTCCAAGAACCGACAGACTGTGGCTGTCCATGCTGCCACAACCCCTACTACCCCTGTGCCAGCAAAGCCATATGCAGGGAGCCTACCCAAGTGCACCAAGTGCAATTTCCATCATAACGGCCCCTGCCGGGAAATCCACTACACCAACTGTAATTGGAAGGGCCATACGGTCCGGTTTTGCAGAACACCACTCAAACCCATCACCCAAATCCCTGGTACAGGAGTGAGCCAGGCTTGCTATGGGTGTGGCGAGACAGGGCATTTCAAAAGAAACTGTCCGAAAGCTGGGAATGCGGGAGGAGCAGGAAGACTACTCGCTATTGGCCTCAATGAAGCCATGGCGGACCCCACAGTAGTCACGGGTACGTTCCTCCTCGATAACTCTTATGCATGTGTCCTGTTTGATTGTGGGGCAGAGAGGAGTTTCGTAAACCAAAAATTTAAACACTTACTTAATCAAGCACCGCAAGCACTAAAAGAAACCTTCGTCGTAGAAATGGCTAACGGAAAGACAGAAGATTCTAACGCGATTTACATAGGATGTACCCTCACACTAGATAATCATTCATTCCCAATCGACCTCATACCCGTGGCTATCAAGAGTTTCGACGTCATTATAGGCATGGACTGGTTGAGTCTTTACCGCGCCAATATCCTGTGTTTCGAGAAAGCAGTCCGCCTAAACCTACCGAATAACAAAACCTTGTTAATCTACGGAGACAAACCCAGTACGAGCCTCCGTATCATCTCAAGTATTCAAGCCCAGAAGTACTTGCGTAAGGAATATCATGCATTCCTTGCACACGTGGTCGATGTGAACCAGAAAACAAAATACCTAAAAGACCTGCCCGTAGTACGCGACTTCCCCGACGTCTTTCCAAAAGAACTACCGGGTTTACCTCCCCAACGTCAAGTAGAATTCAGGATCGACTTTGTTCCAGGGGCTACCCCCGTAGCCAAGTCGCCCTTTCGTCTCGTGCCTGCAGAGATGTAAGAACTGTCCGGTCAACTTAACGAACTGCTCAGCAAAGGCTTTATATGACCAAGCTTTTCACCCTGGGGAGCTCCGATCTTGTTCGTTAAGAAGAAACACGGATCGTTCCGTATGTGCATCGACTATAGGGAACTCAACAAGCTTACAGTAAAAAATCGCTACTCTCTACCTCGCATAGACGATTTATTCGACCAGCTATAAGGGGCGAGCTACTTTTCCAAGATTGATCTGAGATCCGGGTATCACCAGTTACGAGTGCTTGAGGAGGATGTTCCGAAGACAACCTTTCGAACTCGTTACGGACACTTCGAGTTCGTAGTCATGCCCTTCGGATTAACTAATGCGCCCGCAGTATTCATGGATTTAATGAATAGGGTATGTCGTCCTTACTTGGATCAGTTTGTCATCGTTTTCATCGATGACATACTTATCTACTCTCGAAGTAAGGAGGAACATAGCGATCATCTACGACAAGTCCTAGGAACCTTACGATCGGAGAAGCTCTATGCGAAGTTCTCTAAATGCGAATTTTTGATCCGCAGAGTCGAATTCTTAGGTCACGTGGTTAGCGAAGAAGGAATCCATGTGGACCCTTCCAAAATAAAAGCCATCGAGAACTGGTCAACACCGAAGACGCCTACAGAAATTCGTCAGTTTCTAGATCTTGCTGGCTACTACCGCAGATTCATACATAACTTCTCTCGAATTGCGAAACCTCTTACGACATTGACCCATAAAAGTGTGGCTTTTGACTGGAAAGAGAAATAGGAGAAGGCGTTTCAAACGCTGAAGCGAGCCTTATGCACCGCACCGATACTATCCCTCCCCGAAGGGATAGAAGACTTCGTAGTATACTGCGATGCATCCAACCAAGGGCTCGGCTGTGTTCTGATGCAACGAGGTAAGGTCATCGCCTATGCCTCAAGACAGCTGAAGACACACGAGGTCAACTACACTACACACGATCTCGAATTAGGAGCAGTTGTGTTTGCCCTGAAGATCTGGAGGCACTACCTGTATGGTACGAAAAGCACTATCTTTACAGACCACAAGAGCCTACAACACATATTCAACCAGAAGGAGCTCAATATGAGACAACGACGGTGGGTCGAACTACTCAATGACTACGAATGCGAAATTCGTTATCATCCGGGTAAAGCCAACGTAGTAGCAGACGCCCTAAGTCGGAAAGAATATTATGGTCGAAGAGCCAAGTCATTAACTATGAAATCGATTTGCATATGTCCGCACAAATTAAGGAAGCTCAGCTTGAAGCCTTAAAACCTGAAAATATGACGGGCGAATCTTAGCGAGGGATGGATAAGAACTTGGAAGTCAAGGGTGGCGGAGCTTTGTATCTCATGGACCGGATCTGGACACCGAAGCACGGTGATTTCAGAGACTTAGTCATGAAAGAAGCGCACAACACTCGATATTCCGTCCACCTGGGTTCAGATAAGATGTATCTGGATCTTAATAAGTTATACTGGTGGCCTAACATGAAAGCCGAAATTGCTACCTTCATTAGTAAATTCCTTACTTGCGCCAAGGTCAAGGTCGAATACCAGAAACCCTCAGGTCTACTTCAGCAACCGGAGATACCTGAATGGAAGTGGGAACGGATCACTATGGACTTCATAACCAAGCTACCCTAAACAACGGGTGGACTGGATACCATTTGGGTCAATCTGTCGACGATGGCCCAAATGGTATCCAGTCCACCCGTTGTTTTGGGTAGCTTGGTTATGAAGTCCATAGTGATCTATTCCCACTTCCATTCAGGTATCTCCGGTTGCTGAAGTAGACCTGAGGGTTTCTGGTATTCGACCTTGACCTTGGTGCAAGTAAGGCATTTACTCACGAAGGTAGCAATTTCGGCTTTCATGTTAGGCCACCAGTATAACTTCTTAAGATCCAGATACATCTTATCTGAACCCAGGTGGACAGAATATCGAGTGTTGTGCGCTTCTTTCATGACTAAGTCTCTGAAATCACGGTGCTTCGGTGTCCAGATCCGGTCCATGAGATACAAAGCTCCGCCACCCTTGACTTCCAAGTTCTTATCCATCCCTCGCAAAGATTCGCCCGTTACATTTTCAGGTTTTAAGGCTTCAAGCTGAGCTTCCTTAATTTGTGCGGACATATGCAAATGGATAGTCATAGTTAATGACTTGGCTCTTCGACTATAATATTCTTTCCGACTTAGGGCGTCTGCTACTACGTTGGCTTTACCCGGATGATAACGAATTTTGCATTCGTAGTCATTGAGTAGTTCGACCCACCGTCGTTGTCTCATGTTGAGCTCCTTCTGGTTGAATATGTGTTGTAGGCTCTTGTGGTCTGTAAAGATAGTGCTTTTCGTACCATACAGGTAGTGCCTCCAGATCTTTAGGGCAAACACAACTGCTCCTAATTCGAGATCGTGTGTAGTGTAGTTGACCTCGTGTGTCTTCAGCTGTCTTGAGGCATAGGCGATGACCTTACCTCGTTGCATCAGAACACAGCCGAGCCCTTGGTTGGATGCATCGCAGTATACTACGAAGTCTTCTATCCCTTCGGGGAGGGAGAGTATCGGTGCGGTGCATTAGGCTCGCTTCAGTGTTTGAAATGCCTTCTCTTGTTTCTCTTTCCAGTCAAAAGCCACACTTTTCTGGGTCAATGTGGTAAGAGGTTTCGCAATTCGAGAGAAGTTCCGTATGAATCTGCGGTAGTAGCCAGCGAGACCTAGAAACTGACAAATTTCTGTAGGCGTCTTCCGTGCTGACCAGTTCTCGATGGCTTTGATTTTGGAAGGGTCCACGTGGATTCCTTCTTCGCTAACCACGTGACCTAAGAATTCGACTCTACGGATCCAAAATTCGCATTTAGAGAACTTCGCATAGAGCTTCTCCGATCGTAAGGTTTCTAGGACTTGTCGTAGATGATCGCTATGTTCCTCCTTACTTCGAGAGTAGATAAGTATGTCATCGATGAAAATGATGACAAACTGATCCAAGTAAGGACGACATACCCTATTCATTAAGTCCATGAATACTGCTGGCGCATTTGTTAACCCGAAGGGCATCACTACGAACTCGAAGTGTCCGTAACGAGTTCGGAAGGCTGTCTTCGGAACATCCTCCTCAAGCACTCGTAACTGGTGATACCCGGATCTCAGATCAATTTTGGAAAAGTAGCTCGCCCCTTGAAGCTGGTCGAATAAATCGTCTATGCGAGGTAGAGGGTAGCGATTTTTTACTGTAAGCTTGTTGAGTTCCCTATAGTCGATGCACATACGAAACGATCCGTCTTTCTTCTTAACGAACAAGATCGGAGCTCCGTAGGGTGAAAAGCTTGGTCTTATAAAGCCCTTGCTGAGCAGTTCGTTAAGTTGACCGAACAGTTCTTGCATCTCTGCAGGCGCGAGACGATATGGCGATTTGGCTACGGGGGTAGCCCCTGGAACTAAGTCGATCCTGAATTCGACTTGACGTTGGGGAGGTAAACCCGGTAGTTCTTCTGGAAAGACGTCGGGGAAGTCGCGTACTACGGGGAGGTCTTTTAGGTCTTTGGTTTTCTGGTTCACATCGACCACGTGTGCAAGGAATGCGCGATATTCCTTACGCAAGTACTTCTGGGCTTGAATACTTGAGATGATACGAAGGCTCGTACTGGGTTTGTCTCCGTAGATTAACAAGGTTTCGTTATTCGGTAGGTTTAGGCGGACTGCTTTCTCGAAACACAGGATATCGGCGCGGTAAAGACTCAACCAGTCCATGCCTATAATGACGTCGAAACTCTTGATAGTCACGGGTATGAGGTCGATTGGGAATGAATGATTATCTAGTGTGAGGTTACATCCTATCTAAATCTCGTTAGAATCTTTTGTCTTTCCGTTAGCCATTTCTACGACAAAGATTTCTTTTAGTGCTTGCGGTGCTTGATTAAGTAAGTGTTTAAATTTTTGGTTTACGAAACTCCTCTCTGCCCCACAATCAAATAGGACACATGCATAAGAGTTATCGAGGAGGATCGTACCCGTGACTACTATGGGGTCCACCACGGCTTCATTGTGGCCAATAGCGAGTAGTCTTCCTGCTCCTCCCGCATTCCCAGCTTTCGGACAGTTTCTTTTGAAATGCCCTGTCTTGCCACACCCGTAGCAGGCTTGGCTCACTCCTGTACCAGGGATTTAGGTGATGGGTTTGGGTGGTGTTCTGCAAAACCGGACAGTATGGCCCTTCCGATTACAGTTGGTGCAGTGCATTTCCCGGCAGGGGCCGTTATGATGGAAATTGCACTTGGTGCACTTGGGTAGGCTCCCTGCATATGGCTTTGCTGGCACAGGGGTAGTAGGGGTTGTGGCAGCATGGACAGCCACAGTCTGTTGGTTCTTGGAAGAGGGTTGAGCTGATTTACCCTTCTTTCGGTCCCAACGCTTTCTCTTGTTGTCGGCCGCTTTGGTTGGCGCGGAGGCAGCCGTTGTAGTTGTTGTTGGAGGAGAAGGAACCTCGTGATCGATAAGCCTTTGGGCCAATTCCTTGGCACTATCAAAGGTGGCAGGGTTCGATGCCAGAACGTTCCCTCGATATGGGGGCACCAAACCCCAGATGTATCGCTCGATTTTCTTGCTTTCGGTGGGGACCATATTGGGACATAGAGTCACCAGGTCGCTGAATCTGGCCGTATAAGCCACTATGTCGGAACCCTTCATCTTAAGTTTCCATAGTTCCTCCTCGAGCTTCTGAATCTCGCCCCTCGGGCAGTACTCTGTTACCATCAGATCCTTCAGTGTCTCCCAGCCCATAGCGTTAGCTGCTACTAGTGAGAGTGATTTGACATGGCCATTCCACCATGTCAGGGCCCTTTCGGTGAATGTGCAGGCAGCAAATTTTATCTTGCTTCCTTCAGGACAAGAGCACATCTTAAAGATTGCTTCCATTCTTTCGATCCATTGGGTCAGTGCAATGATCCCTTCTGTTCCATTGAAGTATGCTGGTTTGTAACTGATGAAGTATTTATAGGTACACTCCCGAGTACGTGGCTGGACTTCACCATGGCTAGAGTTGGTGCCCGTTCCAGCTCCACTAACACCACCAGAATTTACTTGAGCCATGGCTGCGGTCACAACTGCGGTCACAACTGCCTGAAACATCACCGCATCAAACTGCGGTGGGGGTGGTGGTGGTGGAGTTTGATTTACAGGTCTGCCTCTGGTCGGACGGTTGCGAGGCGGCATCTTTTACTGGAAATTTATAGAGATGATGATAATAGTAAGAATCAATTGTAAGCATAATGAGAGTGATTCACGGACTAAATCGCCATAGTCCAACCATCAGATAGGGACATAACAATAGAGTAGGGGAAACACAAAGGTAAAGGCTTCCCAATAGATTAGATACTGTCAATATTACTGGTATTAATGATGTAAATGAGTTCGGGAAAAATGACCTATCAGTAGGTCTTACATCAAACCATAAGGGAAAATGTTGACAGCTTAGAAATCCTAGTTAAAGTACTTGAAAGATAGGAATATTTTACAGACTAGTGCTACGTAGGAACAGAAAAGAAAGGCTATTTCCTAACCCAAAAGAAAAAGACGAATCGACATCTTCTACCGGCGACGGGTATATCTCGGGCGAACCCTCAGTTCTGCCAGCTGACGTATAACTTCTTGAAATTGTCGCTCATGCGCCCTCTGACGCACTCAGAGTTCTATGATTTCAGCCCGGGATGCAGTTAGCTGTTGCTGCAGAGCCTCATTGGTTCTCCTAGTCCTTTCCATAGCCTCTTCGAGTTGGCGAATGCGGACAACGTTAATTCCAAAGTTGGCATCCACTTCTATCACTCGGTCGATGGCTGCTCGAACTTGCTCTACATTCCGAGCAATTCTGCAGACCATAATGGGCAGGACTCGGTCAGTTGAGCCTCCCTCGCTTATGTTGTAAAAGCTTCGGTCTCCGTTGAAGGGTAAGGGCTAACCCTGCTCATCACTCCAACGGTTCAAGGTTGTTGCTCACAAGGGAGTGGGGCCTTGAAATGCTGGTCGGGGTTGAGATTTGGGATTGGAACCTCTTGGGGCAAGTTGTTGACTTCTGGCTCGGAGTCAGATCCATCCGAAAACCCTTCTGCGAGGTGATCATCCAAAGGGATTGGATGATCCTCTTCTGGCTCATCATCGAGCCACCCACCATTGCCTTGGTGGGGAAAAAACGGATCGCCGGGGAGATGGAAGCCAGCCATGCTATCTACGCGAGAAAAGGGGGTATAAGAATCTTATAATAATAGACGTACTAATCTAAGATAATTATAAGATGGTCCTTACTAGTTACTTCAACATTTGCATAGTGCATACCGGTTATATGTAACCAAGGCAGGATAGACCTTCGAATAAGTGACTCTAACTCTAAGTCCACAACCAAGCAAGGAACAGGAAGTAAAGCAAAGTCATAGATTCTAAGTCTATAACACCTTAGTCACATATAACTTTAGCGTATCCACTTAGCAACTATTGACCTACTAGTAAAGACCTTTTTAGTTCTCAAATAAGTAATTATAGTAACACAAAATACTCCTATAGTATTTTAGGTTTATGTTATGTTCTAATGTTCTTGTTGTAGTAGTGTTGGTAAGTTTTTAGACTTGTTGCAACACCACAACCATTCTTAGGCACATGCTAGTCACTCCTCGGAAAATATAGTTGATCAGGCTATATCCTCTCAGGTTTGACTATATGTCCCTAAGCCTAATCGTGTTGTCCAACAATCGTAATACTTTTGTTCTGTCCTAATGACACTGATTTTAGTATGAATGCAGGTACGTATACTTAGTTAAATATTTTATTATTTAAAAGTATAAACTCTTGGTCAGTGTATACTAATCCCGCTGGGTTTATAGTTTGTATATCTTTTATGGGTTGATATACTCGATTCACTACAAACAATGCTCTCATACCAATCTGTCACACCCCAAAACCGGAACGGCGGAAACGTTATGGGGTGGAGGACGTCTTGTACTGTATCATAACAATGCATAATAGTAAAGACAAACAACAACATCCATTGCATTAATATAATAGTTAAGTACAAGTGTGTTCTTTTGTAAGTTTAAATGACACCAAAAATGTACAATCAAAATGAAGACGAGTCTTGGATCCACTTCGTCCTTCAAAAGCTGCATGGGTATACCTGTCTTACTGGTTCCCTGAGAATACAAGTTATTTTGAAAGAGAGTATCAGCATAAAATGCTGGTGAGTTCATAAGTATTTAGTGTCATTGCTTGAATGAAAAATGTTTCTAACAATGTAGTATAAATATTCGTAGCTGTTTGTAAATGTTTGAACTCCCTAGAAAATCGTATATTTTCTACTAAAATGTAGTCTTCTACCAAGACCCGATTATTTGTATGTTTGTTCTTTTGTAAATGTGAGAGTTTTCCCCAGTGAAACTATCAGTATAAAAATATAGCTTAAGCCATCATTTATGTGAAATGATTACAAAATAAATGTAATAGGGGAAAATAATGTTTTACCTCAGCAGTGACACTACTGGCTCTAAATTAATAAAAAGACAAAATTGCAAAAATGGTCCCTATGGTTTGCAAATTTCTGCAGTTTTTTGTCCAAAACGATACCTTGGTGCACCACTGGTCCAATTTTGGATCTTTTTATTGTTTTTGGTCCCTATGGTTGGCATATATATGTAGTTTTGGTCCATACTCCACCTGAAATGACAAATCTACCCTTAAATAACTTTCTTTTTAATTTAGTTTAATTCATTTTCTAACTATTCTAATTAAAAAAAGAAAAAAGAAAAAAAAACCTAAACCACCCCTCTTATCCCTCCCTCCCCTGTCGCCTCCGTCTTCCTTTCCTTTATATTTTTTCACGAATAAACTCTTAAACCTAATCCTATTTTGCAATTTCACTACACGAGAGCAATAAAATCCATAAATCCTTCATCCTTATATGCCTAACTGTGAATATATTCGATTTTTGTTTGGTTTTTTTTTTACTTTTGAGGAAGATAAAGTGGAAGACTTTGGAGTTATACCTTTTGAATCGATGAACGGAAAAGCCAATTGAATCAAGGTTAAAGATGTTGAAGGTGTGAATTTAGTGAGGTGGGTGGACTGTAAAAGAAAAGAAAGGTCGGGAAGTTGATTTGCATGATCCAATAGTTGTTAATGGTTGTTAGAAGTCTTCAATGCTCCAGGTGGTTCATATGTGTTCGAAGTCTTCAATGCTCCAGGTAGGGAACGGAAAGCCCATCGCTGCTTTTTTGCTTCCCTCGTACCTGCTTTCCTTCCCTCTCATTAGCAGATCGCTACCTGAGTAACCCTTGTTGCGTTTGCGCCCCTTCGTTCTTCGATTTTTCCAAAATACCTCACTGGAGATGGTATGTTTACTCTGTGAACGACAAGAGCCAACAAACTCTTGTTTTCCCCTCTTTGTGATCGATTGCCACCACCGAGCCACCTATTGTTGAGGTCGATATCCTCCTTCTTCAAACCAGTTTGGCACCGGAGGTGCATCACCCTTCCTGCTTCCACTGTCCCTTCCTTCCATTGGAGCTAGAGTGCAAAACACAGTCATCGTCACAGGGGGAAAGACGGGGTGGCAGCTAGTGGTTCTTTGGAGGTTGATGCCACCTCTGGTGGGGCTATTGTTATCTGAGAAAAGAAGTAAGGGATAGAGAGGGGAGGTGGCAGTGGTCAAAGGGTGTGTTTAGGTTGTTGCTGATTGGCAAAACTGGTGAGAATAGGTGGTTCCTAGTGATGTTCGGTGGTTCCAACAACACCACCACCACTCCTTGGTGGTGGTTGTTCTTGGCAGTGAAAGAAGAAAAGGAAAACAGAAAACGTGAAGGGTGGGTGGTGCAATGGATTCTACAATACAAGAAGGGGATAGAGAGTGGCCGTTTGTGGTGGTTCACGGCGGTGAGGGGTCACCGGCGGGTGGTTGAGGTGGCAGCCCTTGGCTGTCCCTATTTCTTTCTTCGTTTCTTTCACCGGTGTGTGTGTTTTTTAGGGAGAAAAAAGAAATAAAATATGAATAAAAATATAAATTAAATTAATTTATGTATTTTAGCAATTAAAAAAATGAAAAATATAAATTATAAGGGCATAATCGTCTTTTTAAGTGTGTAGGGACCAAAAACAATAAAAAGATCCAAAATTGGACCAGTGGTGCACCAACGTATCGCTTTGGACCAAAACTGCAGAAATTTGTCAACCACAGGGACCATTTTTGCAATTTTGTCTAATAAAAATGCAGACTCCGGGTAGTATTAAAATGTACAATACACCTCGGGGAGTTTGTTTGCCTTTAATTCTTAGTCGGTTAATTAAAGGTTTGAATGTGAACCCGTATGTAACCATGCTGATCGACGACTGAATAACTGATGACCCTCCGGTGTCATATGTAGTGAGGTAACATTCTGTCATCCCTTGACCTTATCGGCTGGGACTGTAGCTAGCAGTCGGGGTGTGGGAGTGTCTGTCCCGTATAGATCTATACACACAATGCCCGCTCTCCCTCCAGGAGACTCTGGTTACAAGGTGATACAACAATGTAGTGTCGTATCGAGAAGTATTATATCACATTCTGGTTATCGTATTCAAATGTTTGTATAGTATGTCATAGTATAGTAGTGTTTTCCCTGCACTAGTGTATAGTATATTCTTCTGTATAGAGTATAGTATGTTCTCTTGTATAGTGTATAATATGTATTGCTTCTCCTTATAGTATGTGTGTAATGACTCATAAATGTAATGACTCTTGTATGTGTTGTTGTGATAGTAATAGTGAGTAGTAATCTCTTAAACTATACCTATTATAGTTTACTAGTAATGTTGTTTGTATGCCTTTGCTACTCAAAGCTACGGAACTGAAATAAAATCCTTAATATCTAAACACATATACATGATATATAACCAAGGTTTCAACGACCTTCGGACAAATAACAGAATACTCTAAGTCCACAACCAAACAAGGAACAGGAAATAAAGTGAGATATCAGTCCTAAGCCCTTCAAACCTTACTTTTATAAATATATTTGTAGAGATATGAGTTTGATAATAAGGAAGTTTAAATAAGTTTGATAAAATGTTTTGAAGTGTTTGAAATCCATAAGTCTGATAACAATTTGAACGTAATAGAAAATTCTTTCCGTTTGTTCTAGTTATTAATCACTTGTGATTACTACAATAACTAGAATGTTTCTACTTGTATTCTCCCCCATAAAAGCATTTAAATTCATTTCAAAGGTTGATTAAGGGCGTATGAACTCACCTGCAGTGAGTGGTTTGGATGGAAGATCGATATAGGATTGTTGGGTGTCAAATGGAGTCTCGAGCACAAACGAATCCTATTTAACATATAATTACACATATATGAATACATTAATGTATATATATCCACTAATGGTGATAGGGACATGCCTTAAGGACATAAAAACACTTAGAATTAAGTGTTACCAACTCATATGGTTGCACATAAGAGGTGTATGGCCCTATATTGTAGTGTGAGGCCACCAAATCATGGGTTTTGTGTGTGTGCGGCCAGAGTGTGCGGCCAAGCCTGTGTGCGGCCGTACACTCACTATGAAGTTTGTCAAAAACGTGTTTCCAAGCCTTAGGAATGTTCTAGTGAAGGTGTTTTGACCATTTCTTAGTCGGAATGGGAGTTTGTTGCTATTTTGGAACCTTAAAAGGGTGTGTGCGGTTGAACATGGCGTGTGCGGCCTAGTGTGTGCGGCTAGGCCTGTGTGCGGCCATACACTCCCATACAAATGTGTCCAAATCGACTTTCCAAGGCTTTGTGATGATCCTAAGAAGGTGTTTTGGCCGATGCTATGCTTAGATGAGTGTTTAAGTCCATTTTAGGACCAAAAGATGTGTGTGCGGTCACACATGATGTGTGTGCGGCCGTACACACATGAAGATCATCTAGAATGATGATTTCATGGATTAAACTCGAGGAAAAGGCTTTCTAATGTGTTGTAGTAATGATGTAAGGATGTTTACTTACTTGTATTGTCGATTGGAGAAGAGAACTTGAAGGACTCTTGAGAGAAAATGTTCCAGCTTTGAAGGAGTGGGAAAAGGGTGTAAGGTTGACTTAGGGTCCTTTATATAGGCTGGAGTGTGAGGCTAGGAGGGTGTGCGGTTGGCTGTGTGCGAACCACAGATTCATACAGAACTTCTCTCAAATTGCGAAACCTCTTACGACATTGACCCAGAAAAGTGTGGCTTTTGACTAGAAAGAGAAACAGGAGAAGGCGTTTCAAACGCTGAAGCGAGCCTTATGCACCGCACCGATACTATCCCTCCCCGAAGGGATAGAAGACTTCGTAGTATACTGCGATGCATCCAACCAAGGGCTCGACTGTGTTCTGATGCAACGAGGTAAGGTTATCGCCTATGCCTCAAGACAGCTGAAGACACACGAGGTCAACTACACGACACACGATCTCGAATTAGGAGCAGTTGTGTTTGCCCTGAAGATCTGGTGGCACTACCTTTATGGTACGAAAAGCACTATCTTTACAGACCACAAGAGCCTACAACACATATTCAACCAGAAGGAGCTCAATATGAGACAACGAGGGTGGGTCGAACTACTCAATGACTATGAATGCAAAATTCGTTATCATCCGGGTAAGGCCAACGTAGTAGCAGACGCCCTAAGTTGGAAAGAATCTTATGGTCGAAGAGCCAAGTCATTAACTTTGACTATCCATTCGCATCTGTCCGCACAAATTAAGGAAGCTCAGCTTGAAGCCTTAAAACCTGAAAATGTGACGGGAAAATATTTGCGAGGGATGGATAAGAACTTGGAAGTCAAGGGTGGTGGAGCTTTGTATCTCATGGACCGGATCTGGACACCGAAGCACGGTGGCTTCAGAGACTTAGTCACGAAAGAAGCGCACAACACTCGATATTCCGTCCACCCGGGATCAGATAAGATGTATCTGGATCTTAAGAAGTTATACTGGTGGCCTAACATGAAAGCCGAAATTGCTACCTTCGTGAGTAAATGCCTTACTTGTGCCAAGGTCAAGGTCGAATATCAGAAACCCTCAGGTCTACTTCAGCAACCGGAGATACCTAAATGGAAGTGGGAACTGATCAATTTGGACTTCATAACCAAGCTACCCAAGACAACTGGTGGATTGGATACCATTTGGGTCATCGTCGACAGATTGACCAAGTCTGCGCACTTCCTACCCATCAAAGAGACGGACAGGATGGAGAAGCTCACAAGAACATACATTCGGGAGATAGTACGACTGCATGGTGTTCCTATATCAATTATCTCCGATAGAGATAGTAGATTAACTTCGAGGTTCTGGCAGTCGCTACAAAACTCCTTAGGAACAAGGCTGGACATGAGTACAGCCTACCACCCGCAGACCGACGGACAAAGTAAGAGAACTATCCAAACCTTGGAGGATATGTTACGAGCCTGTGTGTTAGATTTTGGGAAGGCATGGGATACTCATTTACCCCTTGTCGAGTTTTCCTACAACAACAGTTATCACACAAGCATAAAGGCTGCTCCATTTGAAGCCCTCTATGGCCGGAAGTGCAGATCCCCTCTGTGCTGGGCTGAGGTGGGTGACACCCAGTTAGCTAAAGGACGAGATCCTGACAGCACTCTCACGGGTCCGGAGATCATTCGAGAAACGATAGAAAAGATCATTCAGATTCGGGAACGACTGAAAGCCTCCAGAGACCGATAGAAAAGCTACGCAGACAAACGAAGGAAACCTTTGGAATTCCAGGTGGGGGACCGAGTCCTTTTGAAAGTCTCACCCTGGAAGGGCTTGATACGCTTCGGAAAGCATGGAAAGCTAAATCCAAGATACATAGGGCCTTTCAAGATTCTCGCTAGAATCGGCCATGTAGCTTACAAACTCAACCTAGCCCACGAGCTTAGTAACGTACATCCTATTTTCCACGTCTCGAACTTGAAAAAGTGGCTATCCGATGAGACTCTTGTAATTCCACTCGACGAAATCGAGATCAACGAGAGCCTCAACTTCGTGGAAGAACCTGTAGAGGTCATGGACCGAGAGGTCAAGCGAACGAAGCAAAGCCGCATCCCTATAGTGAGGGTTCGCTGGAATGCCAAGCGAGGACCCGAATTCACTTGGTAGCGCGAGGATCAAATGAAACTTAAATATCCTCATCTGTTCATTTAGTTATCTGTAATAACTTAGTCGCTTAAACTCTATTTTCGGGACGAAATTTCATTTTTATCAAAATTAGCCTTGTGTTTGCTATTTTGTAAGGAAGTTTTGGGTCTATATAAGTGCATTAGGCTTAGTGTAATCAAGATATGAGTTTTAGGAAGGGTTAGAATGTG
The DNA here is from genome assembly GCF_052849685.1 of Lactuca virosa. Taxonomy (NCBI): domain Eukaryota; kingdom Viridiplantae; phylum Streptophyta; class Magnoliopsida; order Asterales; family Asteraceae; genus Lactuca; species Lactuca virosa. Next base: position 224,227,549 of record NC_136428.1, read on the forward strand.
TGTAGCATCGCAAAAACAGGCCAAACACACCAAGCAAGGTGTGTGCGGCCAGCCAGCCGTACACATCCAACCGCACACCCTCCTAGCCTCACACTCCAGCCTATTAAAAGGACCCTAAGTCAACCTTACATCCTTTTCCCACTCCTTCAAAGCTGGAACATTTTCTATCAAGAGTCCTTCAAGTTTTCTTCTCCAATCGACAATACAAGTAAGTAAACATCCTTAGATCATTACTACAGCACATTAGAAAGCCTTTTCCTCGAGTTTGATCCATGAAATCATCATTCTAGATGATCTTCATGTGTGTACGGCCGTACACACATCATGTGTGACCGCACACGCATCTTTTGGTCCTAAAATGGACTTAAACACTCATCTAAGCATAGCATCGGCCAAAACACCTTCTTAGGATCATCACAAAGCCTTGGAAAGTCGATTTGGACACATTTGTATGGGAGTGTACAGCTGCACACAGGCCTGGCCGCACACACCTGACCGCACACGCCATGTGCAACCGCACACACCCTTTTAAGGGTCCAAAATAGCAACAAACTCCCATTCCGACTAAGAAATGGTCAAAACACCTTCACTAGAACATTCCTAAGGGTTGGAAACACGTTTTTGACACACTTCATAGTGAGTGTACGGCCGCACACAGGCTTGGCCGCACACTCTGGCCGCACACACACAAAACCCATGATTTGGTGGCCTCACACTCCAATATAGGGCCATACACCCCTTATGTGCAACCATATGACTTGGTAACACTTAATTCTAAGTGTTTTTATGTCCTTAAGGAATGTCCCTATCACCATTAGTGGATATATATACATTAATGTATTCATATATGTGTAATTATATGTTAAATAGAATTCGTTTGTGCTCGAGACTCCATTTGACACCCAACAATCCTATATCGATCTTCCATCCAAACCACTCACTGCAGGTGAGTTCATACCCCCCTAATCAACCTTTGAAATGAATTTAAATGTTTTTATGGGGGAGAATTCAAGTAGAAACATTCTAGTTATTGCAGTAATCACAAGTGATTAATAACTAGAACAAACGAAAAAATTTTCTATTACGTTCAAATTGTTTTCAGACTTACGGATTTCAAACACTTCAAAACATTTTATCAAACTCTTTTAAACTTCGTTATTATCAAACTCATATCTCTACAGATATATTTATATAAGTAAGGTTTGAAGGGCTTAGGACTGATAGCTCACTTTATATCCTGTTCCTTGTTTGGTTGTGGACTTAGAGTATTCTGTTATTTGTCCGAAGGTCACTGAAACCTTGGTTATATATGATGTATAGGTGTTGAGATATAAAGGCTTTTATTTCAGTTCCGTACCTTTGAGTAGCAAAGGCATACAAACAACATTACTAGTAAACTATAATAGGTATAGTTTAAGAGATTACTACTCACTATTACTATCACAACAACACATACAAGAGTCATTACATTTACGAGTCATTACACACGTACTATAAGGAGAATCAATACATATTATACACTATACAAGAGAACATACTATACTCTATACAGAAGAATATACTATACACTAGTGCAGGGAAAACACTACTATACTATGACATACTATACAAACATTTGAATACGATAACCAGAATGTGATATAATATTTCTCGATACGAAACTACATTGTTGTATCCCCTTGTAACCAGAGTCTCCTGGAGGGAGAGCGGGCATTGTGTGTATAGATCAATACGGGAAAGACACTCCCACACCCCGACTGCTAGCTACAGTCCCAACCGATAAGGTCAAGGGGTGACAGAATGTTACCTCACTACATATGACACCGGAGGGTCATCAGTTATTCAATCTTCGATCAGCAAGGTTACATACGGGTTCACATTCAAACCTTTAATTAACCGACTAAGAATTAAAGGCAAACAAACTCCCCGAGGTGTATTGTACATTTTAATACTACCTGGATTCAGCATTTTTATTACTTTATAGCCAGCAGTGTCACTGCTGAGGTAAAACATTATTTTCCCCTATTACATTTATTTTGTAATCATTTCACATAAATGATGGCTTAAGCTATATTTTTATAATGATAGTTTTACTAGGGAAAACTCTCACATTTATAAAAGAACAAACATACAAATAGTCGGGTCTTGGTAGAAGACTACATTTCAGTAGAAAATATAGGATTTTCTAGGGAGTTCTAACATTTACAAACAACTACAAATATTTATACTACATTGTTACAAACATTTTTCATTCAAGCAATGACACTAAATACTTATGAACTCACCATCATTTTATGCTAATACTCTATTTCAAAGTAACTTGTATTCTCATGGAACCAGTAAGACAGTACACCCATGCAGCTTTTGAAGGACGAAGTGGATCCAAGACTCGTCTTCATTTTGATTGTACATTTTTGGTGTCATTTAAACTTACAAAAGAACACACTTGTACTTAACTATTATATTAATGCAATGGATGTTGTTGCTTGTCTTTACTATTATGTATTGTTATGATACTGTACATGACGTCCTCCACCCCAGAACGTTTCCGCCGTTCCGGTTTTGGGGTATGACATTTTCTTGCTTTCGAAAGAGAGAAAATTGATAGCGTGTCTTATGATTGTGAGAAAACCATAGCAGAATTTGATAAAGTGCCTGATAATCGATTTGCTTATGGTATTGTTAAGATAGATGAATATTTGAACGCTAATGAACTTGCTGAAATTGTGAATGATTCCTTAACCAAGAATGAACAAATCAAAATTTTGAAAAGAACTGAGTATTCGAAACTTGACTCTCAATCCAATTTCGCTGATGTCGATGATAATTCTGACAGTTTCAGCGAAATCAGTGAAATTGAGGAAGAGGAAAGTGTCAATTGTTCACAGTTGTCTGTCATTAATGTCACATCTAAGTCTAAAGGAAAAGAAAAATGTAATGATTCGTTGGTTAAGAATGACACTGACAAACCCTCAACTTCGAAATTTTGATATTTCGACAATGTGAGTGTCAAAGATAATCAAACATATAGTAGTGATGATGAGGATGAAGCCCAAGTTTCGAATGAATCTAATCCTGACAAAACTTTTTCAAACGAACAAACCATTCCACGTGTTGTTGTAGATCAAGTGTTTGGGGACACTGAAAATTTCGACAAAGTTCTGTCTGAAAAAGGAGCCCATTATTTGGAAACAAATCAAGTGGTGTATCTAAATTTCAAGTGTACAGATGATGTTGTTTTTCCAAATCAAGTGTTTGTCACTACTGGAAATGTTGAAAACATTAAACCAGAATTCAACAAAATGGTCGAAAATGACAACAAGAAAACAACAGACGAAGGATTCTTTTCAAATCAAAGCACTGTCGAAAATAATCTAAAAAAGAATTCGTATGTTTTTCAAAGACAAAAACCTCAACGAAAATGGGTTGAAAAACAAAAAGCTGAGAAAGAAGTTTCAAAACAAGTTGTTGTGGAAAATGAAAGTGTTGTCAAATTAAATTCAAAAGAATTTAAAGAACAAATAGAAAACTTTTCAAACGAAAATGAAATTTCAAAAAGACAAGCACGAAAGAAAATTTTATGGCAAACTGTTGAGTCTCGAAAGAAACAAAACGGTTTGACATTGAAAACGTCTGAAAACATAAAGACTAAATCTGTTGAGAACAAGTCTTCAAAATCAGCATCTTATTCAGACCAAAAGAAAAATCCCTCTCAATCAAACAACACAAAATCTGAATTTTATCCAAAAACAAATTCTTTGCAAGTTCAAAATACAACGTTTTCCACAAATGTCAAAAATACATCAAAGAGATTTCAAAATCAACCCTCAACAAAACGATTTTCTTGTAATCAACAACAAAGATTTTCTCCAAAACAAAAATTTCACAACCGATTTTCTCAAAATATAAGCGTTGGAAATAATGTTGGAAGTCGATATGCCATGGCATTTCGTCCGAAATCAAATGTTGATTTCGTTCCACAAAAACCGAATTTTCCAAATTCGTCTGGGAAGCAGAATTCGAATGTGTCATACACAAAGGGTTCGTCAAGTGTGAAGAATATCGATCATTGGCTTGAAGGACAAGGGAAGATGTTTCAATCTCGTCAGTATTCCCAACAACAGATTCACGACGCTTATGAGCAATATTTGAATGATTCTTCAAATGGAAGTTCTTCTTCCAAATATTCAAATATTCCTGTGAAAACATGGAAACCAGTTTCGAAAGATAAACCAGTTCCAAAACAAACTGAGAACAAAAAGGCGAATGTCAGTGACAAATCTAAACCTTCGAAAACTTATATTTCTACTCCTTTACCCACTGATGTTGACGTAATTGACTCTATCAAATCCAAAGTTTGTAATTGGGTTTTAGGTTCTTCATTTCATTCGGTTTTCAAAGCTAATAACCAAGGACCCAAACAGCCTTGGGTACCTAAATTCTTTCATTAATTGCAGGTTTTATGTGACGAGCAATATGATGAGAAATGGTACATTGATAGTCGTTGCTCTCGTCACATGACTGGTCGAAAGGAGAATTTAAGAGATTATCGAAGTTTGGAAAATGTTGGAGTTGTGAAGTTTGGGAACAATCACAAATGTCAAGTGAAAGGATATGGCAAAGTCACAAATGGGATGTTCACTGTTAATCGTGTTTCCTATGTCGAAGGTCTTCAACATAACTTAATAAGTGTTTCACAACTTGTTGTGGGCACTGGCAATCAAGTGGTGTTTAACGAAGCAGGCAACATCATTTCGAATGTTGAAACTAACGAATTTTTGCTCAAATCCAAACGACATGGTGACATGTTTACTCTTGATATCAAACCAATCATCGGCAAACCCTCAGTGTGTTTACTTTAGAAAGCCTCCTCTGATGTCAGCTGGTTATGGCATCGACGCTTATCTCATTTAAACTTTCGAAATTTGAATAAGTTGGTTGTTGATGATCTTGTTCGAGGTTTACCAGTACTAAAATTTGATAATGATACTTTGTGTGCAGCTTGTGAACAAAGAAAACAACATCGCAAATGACATCCAATTGTCATAGATTCGAAAATTGTTCAACCGTTGGAACTTCTTCACATTGACCTTTGTGGACCATCAACTGTTGAAACCCTCAACAAGAAACAGTACATTTTGGTTATAGTTGATGATTTTTCTCGATTCACTTGGGTGTATTTTCTCAGGTTAAAATCTGAAGTCGCTCAAACAATGATCGAATTTATCAAGAAAATTGATTTAAGTCTAAAGAAGAACGTTTGAAAAATCAAAAGTGTTAATGGTCTTGAGTTTAAGAACAATGTGTTGGATTCGTACTTAACGGAAAAAGGAATTTCGCATAACTTTTCTTCGCCCTATACACCTCAGCAAAATGGTGTGGTTGAAAGGAGGAATATGTCACTTTGCGAAGCAGCAAGAACTATGTTGACATATGCGAATCTTCCTAAATATCTTTGGGCATAAGCAGTTTCGACAGCATGTTTCACTCATAATCGATCTTTTATTCATCGTCGATTTAATATCACTCCGTATGAAATCATCAATAACCGAAAACCTAATGTCAAATTCTTTCATGTTTTTGGTTGCAGGTGTTTTATCATGAATCTCAAAGATAATCTTTCGAAATTTCAAGCTAAGGCTGATGAAGGAATATTTTTGGGATATTCGACAAATTCGGTTGCATACAGAGTGTTAAATAAACGAACTCGTAAAGTAGAGGAAACGTTTAATCTGACTTTTGATGATTACTTCGTGAAACAATTTGCAAAACAATTTGAACAAAAACCAATTCTTAATGAATCGAATGATGAGTCTGAAAGTTCTAATTCATCAGATTTTGATTATGATTTAATTTTTGGTGTTCCAGACAGGGCAGCTGATGCTGAAGTAAATGCTGCTGATAATCAAATTCCTAAATCTTCGAAACATACTGATGATTCGACAATAACAAGTGATACAACTACTGATGGCGAAAGTATGCTAGATGCTTAAGTGGAGGGGGAGCACTTGAATATTCCTTCAAATGTTTAGGGGGAGCATCCTTTCGAGGGGGAGAAGAACAGTATGAATGATGTTGTCGAGGGGGAGCATCAGAATAACAATCATTTCGAGGGGGAGCATGATGGGACGATAACAATAAATCTTGATCAAAATGATGAATTTCATGATCTAAATGATAATATTTCTGTTGCAGGATCAGAAAGTTTAGAGATGTAGGAAGATGCACCTTTAGACTTTGATCCAGCATATCCACCTCTGGAAAAGTGGACAAGCAATCATCCGAAAGAGCAAGTCATTGGAAATCCACAAGATGGAGTTTTGACAAGAGCTCAAATTCGTGCAAAGAATGAGGTATTAAATACTCATCAAGAATTTTGCATGTTTAATGTTTTCATCTCGAAAATTAAACCAAAGACAGTTAAGGTTGCAATGGAACACCCAGATTGGGTTGTTGCAATGCAATCCAAACTGGCTGAGTTTGATAGAAACAAGGTTTGGAGATTAATTCATAAACCTAAAAATGTTTCGATTGTTGGATTAAAATGGATTTTCAAAAACAAAACCGACAATGATGGAAATATTGTACGAAATAAAGCACGATTAGTCGTAAAAGGATATTCGCAACAAGAAGGTATCGATTATGAAGAAACCTTTGCCCCTTTCGCAAGACTCGAGGCTGTTCGAATATTTTTGGCTTATGCAGCTCACAAAGATTTCGATGTTTATCAAATGGATGTGAAATGTGCTTTTCTCAATGGTGAACTTGAAGAAACAGTTTACGTTGAACAACCTCCAAATTTCATTAACGAAGAATATCCTGATCATGTGTATATTTTAGATAAAGCAGTTTATGGCTTAAAACAAGCACCAAGAGCATGGTATGCAACTCTTACCAGTTTCTTAAAACAATTGAAATTTAAACAAGGATCAGTTGACCCCACATTATTTCGAAAGAAAGATGGGAATCATCTAATGCTTGTTCAAATATATGTCGATGATATTATTTTTGGCTCAACTGACCCTGCTTTGTCTAGTGAATTCGAAAACTTGATGAAAAGCCAATTCGAAACGAGCATTTTCATCAATCAGGAAAAATATACAAGGAATTTGCTCGAAAAATTTGGAATAACAAATAGCACGAAGTTAAGACTACCAATGGCGGTTGGAACAAGGCTATCACCTTCGTTAGAAACGCCTGCGGTTGATCTTACCTTATACAGGAGTATGATAGGTTCATTGCTTTCTCTTACTGCAAGTAGACCTGATATCATGTTTTTGTTGGATTAATGTCTAAGTCCATAACTATAATTGGTAAGACTTGACCCGACCCGACATGGTCCATTTGGGTTGCATGGCATCATGCATTTGGATAGACTATAATGAGAGAAATAACACTTAAGGTTGGTTAATATATTATAAGTTCTAATATATATTAATAAGGTTATTTAATTAGTATTGATCAAGAATTAATTTGGAATTAATTAAGTGATCAAAAGGAGACTAATTAAATATATGGGTTGATTGTGTAAATCATTCATTCTTATATATGTGGGCTTGTGATCCAAGATTCCTTATGTTGGACTAAGTCCATGGGATGACCCATGGATACTCCATGGAGGTTAAAATCCATGGAGCATAAGGAATGGGTAAAGTTATGAGTTACATGGTGTAACCCTAATAGCCACCATATAAAAGAATCCCATGGCTCAAGAAATCGGGCACTAATGTGTGAGTGTGAGGGCTACACGATTTCAAGGAGTGTTCAAGTTTCTCTCAAGTTATTCCATGTGTATTTGGTGTTGTGTGAACCATTTGAGGTGTCACACTTGGGGCACTAGGCACTCAAGCTTCATGAAGACATTCTACATCAAAGAGGTATGTATTCTATCTTGTTATATTTATTATTTTGTATGCTAGATTAGGATAATACCTTGGATGTTCATAATTGTATGTATAATAGAGAAAACATAGATCCAAGGTATTTAGGGTTGCATGTACACTTAGGAGTGTTAGAATGCTCATAACCCAACAGTGGTATCAGAGCCTGGTTTGTTTTCTTGTTATACTTGCAAAAGTAGCTAAAAAATCGAGTTGGATGCATATATTCGATTGTTTTGGCTGGAATTGGACTAGGAACATTACCCTAAGATGTTTTTGTAAACTTGTTTTTGATGTGGTAATGTTCATGCTAATCCAATTTCTAAGATAATTGTCATAGTTTCAAGATTTGTATTAGTTTGTATGTTCATGCTAATTTCTTGGAGATTGATGATTTGAATTATCTTGTTCTTATGAGGTTCTTAGATTAATAGAAAAGTTGTGTGAAATAGTTGTTTTCAATCCATTTTAATCTAAGAGTTGATTCCAAAGTGTGTTTTGGTAACTTGTCCTCAAGTTATATGAAAAGTCACATTTAAGAATCATAAAACTCATACAAGTTGGCAAAGGTTACAAAATGAAGAGTCTAGTTCTAATTAAATGGTTTTATGACTCCATAACTTGTCCTCAAGTTATGGAGGTTCAAGAGTCTCTTCATTAAATTAAAAAAAAAGTGTAACCTTAATTAGTTCCATAAGTTACAATAAAAAAAAGTTATTTTTTTTATTAAGTAGTTTAAAGTCTTCCATAACTTGTCCTCAAGTTATGGAACTTGAAGAGTTTTCTTTTTTTTTTTTTTTTTTTTTTTTTTTTAAATTAAAACTACTTTAAACTCATAAGTTATGGAATTAATTAGTTTTGAATAGTTTCAAAACTTGCCCTCAAGTTTTGGAATTTGAAAAGTTTTCACTTATGGATACTTTAATTCCAAGTTAGCCCTTAGAATTTTAAAAGTTAAAATTCAACCCTTATACTTTATAATATTATAAGTTAATAATATTTATATATATGTATAAGAGTAAAGTCAGTCTATAAGGGGGGTATAAGGTTACTGCCTATAAAATGGCAGTTTAATGGGTGTCCACTCTCACCCACCGCTTCCTTGACTGGTGGAGGGTCGTTAGCCGAACGGGTAGGACAAGGACTATAATTCTCCTTTCATTAAAAGTATTAATGATAAATACTAAGTAACTAAACTCTTATTAATACCCAATCTTAGTTACTTAGGAAAATGTGAATTTGGTGCTAACCCATGAAATTACACTTTGCACTTTGCTTAAGTCGTTAGTGGAGCGTGTGTGGTTAACCGGCACACTAACGTGGACTTAACAAGGTAGGCAAAGGGTAACTTAATATTTATCATAGTATCGGTGGAGCGTGTGTGGTTAACCGGCACACTGATTAAGGGGTAAATATTAAGGGTACCAAGTATATTTGCATGGTTATTCACACCTTGTTTTGTGATCCTCGGCATCCCAGTCACAAAACCTGAAGGGCACACTCGAGATTGAAACATGCCTTTGAACAGTTCAATGAATCTCAAAGATCTAGGACTTTCAAATCCAATTAAAACCTAATAAATTATTTCGTTTTTCATGGTGGAAATTGGTGAATCGTCATTCACCTACCTTCAAATATTTTATAGCTTGGATTACGGCATCCCTCTTCTAAGTTATAAAATAGTTTGTTGGGTCCTAGCCTTAATATTTCATATTGGGTGTCATATTAAGGACTTTAAATCAACTATCTTGAATATCTCCCAAAAAGATGTCTGGTCTAGACATTTATGATCTTCCCAAATCTCTTGAAACAAGCTTTCCTAAATGAAGATGATGTCCCATGGATATCATACTTCTTTCACCTCCTCCAATTATTCTCCCTAACCCACAAGTTCCTAAAAAGTTTAAGGTCACTCAAGCCCTATTGGCAAGGCAAGGTCTAGGTGTGATCACATCTTGGAGATGTAGTCACATATTGACAAGCCGGGAGAGTTGGGTGTCAAAGTATTGAGAAAGTTGGTGGCTCAACTACTTTCTAAGTCACATACTGAGTTCTTTTGGGAATCCTATGAAACAGACTAAGACAAGACCCTTAATGATCTTATCTATTTGCTAAGATCAACTTCCTAAAACGCTATGGACATTGACAATGATGACATTGGATATCCAGTAAAGCTCTCTCTTCCTAATGGAAAAGGATCGGCCATAGTCAACTCGGTTGACCCAATGGTAAAGACAGAGGCGAAGTCTGAGATAGTCCCATTATCAAGGGTCCATAGGTAACTATTGCCAAAGGAAGGGGCATTGGTTACGAAGCTGCCAAATTTACCTAAGGATGTTAAAGTCAATAAGTTTGGCTCTACTTCAGGTAAAGTCCATTGTCTAACTCTATTAAGTACATGCTGATTCTGATCGCGAAGATGGATTTCAATCGCATGGTTCGGTGATCAGAATTTTGGGCTATTACTTAAGAGTTATGATATTTATATTGCTTAGGAATAGATAACAACAAGGTTTTCATATGGATTGTAAGGATAAGTTTTTCCGCAAAGTTTTAAAATAAAAGAAAAAGGTTTTGATTTTATTTATTTTAAGTATCCTTACAATGGCATTTGTGAAGAGTTGTTGCTTATAAGATTCCATTGATAGCAATATTGGAAAAATGGATTTGATTCTTTCGGTTGTGGTAGTGTCTAATATTACCAAATAAGGAAAGATTCTCATCACCCAAGGTTCAATTGGACCGAAACTTGGAATCATGCAAGTTGTATAGTATGATGAATGAGAACTTTCAGCTTGGAAAATTAAGACTAATTCCTTATGTGAATAAGGAAAGGACTAAGGGATCGAGTACACATTCTTGTGCACTGGTCAAGTCCACCACAAAAGATCAAGAAGACTATTCGTCATGATTTACTTAAGTTCAGTAAATATGGTTATACTTATAAGTTTAAGTATAAGTCTGTAGCATTGGAGAAGTTTCAATGTGAGACAGAACGAATAAGAAGAATCAAAGTATGGCAGAAAGATAAAAGTTTCTCAAATCTGAAAAGATGGGAGAGTACTTTAGTATCATGTTTATGATCATCTTAATGATTAAGATACCATATCACAATTGGTTCTCTAAAGTCATCTTAGTGCATTCTTATGACTAAGAAGAGGAGTCATGAATTGTTGAAATGGTTAAATCAAAAAGATGAGTCATACTTCGTTCCAAAACAATTCTTAGAGTCATAATCCAAGATTGTAACTTGAGTGACATATCTTAAAGAGGGTTTGTTAACACTAGTCAAATGTAAGAGTAAAAGGTTATCTACTCTTGTACATTTGAAATTGGTAAGTTGTGATGTTTTGGATAAACAGAGACCAACTTAGGCCAATTGTGTAAAGTGTTAGTCTTGATAAAGAATCCGCACTATCTCTTGAATATTTGACCAAGGGAGTCTTATATGTCAAGAGGACAGTGGGAGTCTTAAAGCTCTTGAAAGTTTCAAGACTTAATCAAGAATAAAACCTAAAGTCCTTCACTAGCACATGACTTGAGGGTTATAACCTATCGTGTTGAAATTTTTGTGCCTATTCAAGTTGGCTTTGCATAGGAGTTCTGAGAGTTCTCAATTGGTTGCACAACTACTTGGAAGCAATTGCAGGCACCTGAGCTGCCAAATGGCAAGAATTTAAGATTGCACAAGTTTAATCAATATGAGTTTGGATTTGTCACTAACCTTGTCTTGTGATTATGGTTTTGACAAAATCACATGGATAAGAACACATACACTATTAAATCTAATTGTCATAAGGTTCCTCTCCGATTCATGAATATGATGGTGAGGAAACACTTTCACTAAGTAGATTTTAGCTAGATAGCAATTGTGATATTTGCATTCTCAAAGTCGTTAGTGGAGCGTGTGTGGTTTACCGGCACACTAACATGGACTTGTGAGAAGTGGCAAAGGTCTAAACAATTGAGACTATGATTACGGCATCCCTTTTCATAGTTCTAAAATTGTTTAGACACACATGTGAGCTATCTAAGAGAGGTGTATGATTTTGATAAAGTTTTATCAAAACAATCTAGTATCAGAAATCTGAACTTTGGTAAGAAAGTCAGCTGATTTCTGAGTACATGTGAAAGCTAGTGGGAGCATAAGTGTTATGCTAATAATCATCATGTTAGTGGGAGCATGATAATTATGACAAAGGTTGCAAGTTAGCAATGTTAATTATAGAAAACAAAAGTTTCAATTCGTGAGGTTGCAGGGGTTGAAAAAGTTGTTTTGCTATAATTAAGGGAGAGGAAATTATACTTCATTTCAACTCTAAAAGCTTAGATTGAGATTTTAATCGTATTTAATCAAGGATATATATATATGAATTTCATGTTGGAATGGCTCAACATAAGGAAATTCTATATATGGGTCCATTATTTGCGTTCTAAAATTCGATTATGATTACGGCATCCCTTTTCATAATCTGAATTTTGAGAACTTGGCAAATTGAAATGGAAATATTATAGCAAAAGACTGGTTTAGTCTTTATGTGAGACATCATGAATCGTGTCCCATATGCTTCGGATATAGGATCGATTACATGTGCTATATTCATCCCTTCTAAAATTTTCCAAATGCCTGGAGCATTATGAAGGGAAAAGGTCTAGAATTGGATATGACTAAAATGATTAAGCAATTGTCGAGGACAATCTAAGGTTTACCAAAGATTGGTTGCTTAAGGACAATTGGAAGTATAATGTTAATTCTGGAAGGACCATATTGACATAATCTGTAAGGAGGCAACTCTTGTTCAGAAGTGATAGTCAAAATGGAATATGGAAATGTTTCAAAGTTAGAAATTATTCAATCTGTGTAAGATTAGGAAACTTAATGAAAGAAGGATGTTTCCAAGGAGCTGATCTCCTTTGGAATGCTCTGTAATGATTGTTGTCAAGTCTTTCTGACTTTGTGCATAATCATTAAGAGGATCAATGCATATAAGTTTAGAATGTTAAGATTTCAGTAAATGGCATGAATTTGGAATTCTTGCATTTGCAGTAAGGATTTGGGACTGTGAAAAGAGGATCATTGGAGTGATGTTCAATTGATCTATTTTACAAAGTAAAGATCATAGACAAACATAGTATGCATACTTGGTGTATGGCATGACTAGTGTTTAGAAAACATAGTGTACATGCTTGGAGCATGGGACAACTATTGTTTTAAATTCAAGTATAAAGTTGATAAAACCGAAACAATGAATAATGAGTAATCAGTATGGTGATAAATAAAAGTGTTTATTTATATTCATAGGGTTTGATACCATATTTGATTCATTTATTCTTGTGTTTCACTTTGCATGTTTTGACTTCCAGAATAACTAAGTCGCTCTTCCTGAATGATTAAGTTATTCAAACCATCCACATTCGGTCATATGTTGGAAGTAGATATGAATCAAGACTGTCATGGGTTGGTTTGTAGAGGTCCAAGTTGGTGGACAAAGTGGTGCTACAACACTCATGATTGCTCATAAGTTCTGAGTATTGGATTCAACCCGCGCTCATTTGAATCACCTCATGGATTTTATCACGAGTGATCATGAGATGATAATATCTTATATTCTTCAAACCTAGAGATATGAGTTGTTACTATGAGTTGGTTATACATTGATTGCACGAAAACGCATTGGTAACTCGATGTTATAAAACGTGCCTTTGTGTATGATTCAACAAGTAGTAGAACAAGCCATATGAGTCGAAGTTTATCCATTCCTTTTACCTTCGGGATAAAAGCGATATCTGTGGGCCCCTCGATGATTTAAAGATGATACATGTGAGTGCTTGGCCAAGCCAGGACTAATTTGATTTGTTCAATCAGTCAGTCATCATGAATCGGAAACCGAGAAACAACAAATGGACAGAGAGAATGATTGATAATCCATGTCTCAGTCCATATGATATCTAGAATGGAGGAATATGTGATCCCTTATCTAATGGACAAGTCATTGACAAAGGTCAGAGTTCATCGACAAGGTCAGAGTTCGACATAAGCTTTTGAGAGCTACGATTGCTGATCGGTTCCTGAAGTCATACGCAATAATAGTTTTAGACTTATCCAAGTGGGAGACTGTTGGATTAATGTCTAAGTCCATAACTATAATTGGTAAGACTTGACCCGACCCGGCATGGTCCATTTAGGTTGCATGGCATCATGCATTTGGATAGACTATAATGAGAGAAATAACACTTAAGGTTGGTTAATATATTATAAGTTCTAATATATATTAATAAGGTTATTTAATTAGTATTGATCAAGAATTAATTTGGAATTAATTAAGTGATCAAAAGGAGACTAATTAAATATATGAGTTGATTGTGTAAATCATTCATTCTTATATATGTGGGCTTGTGATCCAAGATTCCTTATGTTGGACTAAGTCCATGGGATGACCCATGGATACTCCATGGATGTTAAAATCCATGGAGCATAAGGAATGGGTAAAGTTATGAGTTACATGGTGTAACCCTAATAGCCACCATATAAAAGAATCCCATGGCTCAAGAAATCGGGCACTAATGTGTGAGTGTGAGGGCTAGACGATTTGTAGGAGTGTTCAAGTTTCTCTCAAGTTATTCCAAGTGTATTTGGTGTTGTGTGAACCATTTGAGGTGTCACACTTGGGGCACTAGGCACTCAAGCTTCATGAAGACATTCTACATCAAAGAGGTATGTATTCTATCTTGTTATATTTATTATTTTGTATGCTAGATTAGGATAATACCTTGGATGTTCATAATTGTATGTATAATAGAGAAAACATAGATCCAAGGTATTTAGGGTTGCATGTACACTTAGGAGTGTTAGAATGCTCATAACCCAACAGTTTTTTGTACGTAATTGTGCTAGGTATCAAGCAATTCCACGAGAACCACACTTAATTGTTGTGAAAAATATCTTTCGTTATCTCAAGGGAACAATTTCGCGAGGATTGTGGTATCCTTCGAAATCAGGATTTTTTATTCAGGCATTTTCAGATGCACATCTAGGAGGATGTACATTGGATCGAAAAAGCACAAGTGGTGGATGTCAATTTCTAGATGGAAAGTTGGTTAGTTGGCAGTCGAAGAAGCAAACGTGTGTTTCGATTTCTACTGATGAAGCTGAATATGTTGCAGCCGCTGCTTGTACTTCTCAAATTATTTGGATCCAGAGTCAGTTGCGAGATTATGCCATTAATATGAAAAAGATTCCATTATACTGTGATTCACAAAGTGCTATACACATTTGTCATAATCCAGTACAACATTCGAAAACAAAACATATTGCTCTTCGTTATCATTTTATCAAAGATCATGTGGAAGATGGCAACATTGAAGTTCATTTTGTAAAAACAACTGATCAGCTTGCTGATATTTTTACAAAAGCTTTAGATGAAAAATCATTTGTTCGAATTTTGACAGGATTGGGAATGATCGAAGCAAGTTCAGTTCCAGGGATGATTTCGAATGTATAACAAAGAAGTGTTATACAAATGTGTCAATTCAGAGGCAATAATGTTTCATTCAGAGGTTACTGTTCATAGTCAACGCTTCGACACACTTTGAATTCGACACATTGCGGATTTTGGTTTTGGAGTACAAATTTTCGTTAGTTTTACAAATTTTCGTTAGTTTGTCAAATTTTTGTTAGTTTTTCAAATTTTCGTTAGTTTGTCAAATTTTTCGTTAGTTTTTCAAATTTTTGTTAGTTTAACAAATTTTCGTTAGTTTGTCAAATTTTTGTTTGCTTTTCAAATTTCCATTAGTTTGTCAAAATTTTATTAGTTTTTCAAATTTTCGTTAGTTTTTCAAATTTTTCGTTAGTTAGTCAAATAGCTTTATTTTTGAAAAATCAAAAACTACAAAAATATTTTATTTTTGTTTTGTCGTTTTATTTTCGAAAAATCAAAAACTTCAAAAAGATTTTATTTTTGTTTTGTCGCTGTATTTTCTAAAAATCAAAAACTTCAAAAAGATTTTATTTTTTGTTTTGTCATTTTATTTTCGAAAAATCAAAATTCCAAAAAGATATTCTTTTGTTAATTGTTTTCTTTTTCGAAAAACTTACAAAAACACAAAAATATTTTCTTTATTTTCGAAAAATCAAAAATATCAAAAAAAATTTTTGTTATTTTGTTCTTTGTCTTTCCTTTGTACAGCTTTCACGAAAGGTTTACAAGGGTCATGCTTGCATTTCTATGGGAAGGTAAAAATTTCGACAACTTTGTATTAGTTAGACTGTCCCTAGAAGCATGCTGCAACATGTCGACCCAAGCCTCTATTGACTCAATGTGTGATTTCGAAAGCCTTAATGAAATTTTTCATACAAAAATTTCTTCCCAATCAGGCTTGCATTCACATTAGTCTCCTGAGCTACCTTACTCTTCTCAAATGAGTTAAGAGTTGTATGTTTGGTCCAATCATAACAGAGGTACAATTGATTTCGTGAACCAATCTTTTTCATCTCAAAATTCTAACACATTTCACACAAAATGACATATGTCCGAGAGGTCATTGATCAAACCAATCATGATTTAGGCATATCAAACTTCTGTGTTAATGATCTAACATCATGTGACCGTGATGAAAGTGAAACCCAACCTTACGAACTCATTTAAGGAATTAACGGGGAACTATGTTCCAGTTTTAACGAAACAGTTGTTTCTGTACCAATTTTCGAAACTCCAAATCATATTCAATTTGTTTGAGTGGTCTTGATCAAATATTCGAATCCCACGATATTTGTTACCCAACAAGATCCAGCACACAAATTTTATTTTCTTGAATGTGATTTCCGTGTGAGTTTCATTTGCTTTTTAAGTCACATACCAAATCATTCAAAGCATACTTGTCACTGACTACACTGGTCAAACATGTAATTCGGTTACAATTACTCACCTTATGTTTAGGTTGATATGTAACGAAATTGTAAACCACCCACGAAGCCTTGCAAAAGAAGCCCTTCGATACTTCTCTATAAGTATTCGATTGAAATTCACGGGAACATACACAAACAGTTGATTATCTCTCTTGATAATTAACGAAGCAACCTTTGCCTGGGATTTATCTGCTTTTGTGTCGAAAATTTGTTTTTCGACATCACAGTTCCAAAATTTTCGTTAATTTGTTTCTTATCTTATCTTTGGCACAATGCACTCACGAAATCCTTGAGGTTCTGAGTAGTACCAACTCAGGAAAATGACTTCGTCTCTAAACCCAAAGACGAAAGAGCTTTACCTCCATCCGAAGGTTTGTGACGGTTATACTTTTATTGGGAGAAACGAACAGACTGTTTGATAAGACATTTTGTATTCAATCTGGGTTTCAAGGCGATGTGACAGTTACTTTTTGACGTATGGCTACTTTATCGACAAAGTAGTGTGATTTTCAAAGTGCCACGTCGGATCTCAGTTAATGCTTATCCCGCGTTAAATTCAAGTTCCAGGGTTACATATAAAAGGGGATTAAAGGGTTCTTTATCAGTTTATGCTCACAAAAGAAAAATACATAAATTGTCTATGTTCTTCAAAGCTTCAAAACCCTAATCATGGCTGCTCCTGCTGGTGTTGATTCTGCATCCCAAACAACTGATGATATCACTTCCCAACCGATTATGAAGATTCAAAGCACTAATTATCAAGTCGATGGGGACGTTTCACTGTATCCAGAAGAGTTGAAGATGCTGATTGTCGCATTCAAAAGATTTGTTCTTTCTACTGCTATGTTCAACTCCTTTGCTGTTCCTCTATCCTGGGTATCCATAGCAGGATCTACTGCATCATACATCAAAGCTCTGGATGTCATTACGTTTAATCTGGTAAACGATAAGAAGGTTCGGTTATCCAAGAAGTTATTTTGTCAGATTCTTGAAATTCCTAATTCTCCACCGTACACTGATCTTTCGTTTGCTCAAGTCATATATATGTTCAATGAGATGGGTCATCAACCCCCACTCACCAAGATGAGTGATTTCAAGAAGTATGGACTTCCCAGTATTTGGAATTTCTTATTTGGTATTTTTCTCCGCTGCTTGACTGGTCGCAGTGTTGGATTGGATAAAGGGAGAATGGAAGTGTATGCCATGGTTGCTGGTCTGTACTATGATATTCCAGTTGATTATTCTACTCAGATGTGGAAGGAATTTCAGAAAAGTGTGGAGAACACCAATGTGGTTCAAGGAATATCTTGTGCAAGATACTGGAGTTTGATTCTTCATTATGTCTATGACAAAGAAGGGATTATAGTACCAGCAAATGAAGAGAAAGCTGATTTCTTAAAGTATCACTTTCCAAAGGAGGTTATAGATAATGCTGAAGAGTTTCCCAACATTGCACGAATTCCTGATGCAATGTTAAAATGTGTTGATCCGCTGAATCCTGTTTTGATAGAATATTTGAAGACTATTAATCCTGATGACGAAACTGGAAAATTGTTATTAAAAGAGGATGCTAGTCCTTCTAAGAAATCGAAACGTTCGAAGAAGGATGCAAAGGCTACTCCTGAGAAGCCTGTGCAAGAACCCAAGCCAAAGAAGTCTTCAGAGAAACAGTCTACGACAGAGGAACAAGTTTCGCATGTTGTGACAAAGCCTGTTGAGTCTGTTGTTGATGATCAAGATAAGGAAACAATTCCATCGAAGTTTGGTGTTTTTCGAAGAATAAAGCAACAAGTTCATGATTCACGAAAGTCTACAGATGGATCTTCTAGGTTTTCTCCTACCATGGTTCGTAAACCACATCTTAATCACCAAGGGGTCCTTATTCGTGAGGTTCCAGTTCATGTTTCTCCTTCATCAAAGAAACGAGGAGCTGAATATGTGGCCAAACATATTTCCAAGAAGAAGATAAAGAAAAGAAAGTTGGTTCTTCAAGAGGAATCGTCCGAAGGTGAGAAAGTTCCTGAAACACCTAAAGCTACTATTCTCCAATCAACATTGACTCCTGAGCATACTGAGGTCATACCACCCGAAGTTTCATTAACCAAGTCAGCTCCTGAGGAGGTTCGAACTTCAGACATCACTACACATGTATCTGATACGAATGTAAATGTCAACATGGGTGAAGGAGATTCGCATAAAGATGTTTTAGTATCAGTTCAAGGTATTCCTATATTATCTTATATGGATACTTCTGTTTCATTACCACCGTATATCATCCCTGTTTCGAACACTACAAATTCACCTACATTTGAGCATGTTATCCAAAATCCATTTACCACACTTTTCTCATCCCAATCCACTAATCCACCCAAACCTGTTGATGAACCTGAAACTGATACGAACGAAGGAGGTTTTGGAGGAACTTTCGAAGATTTGGAATTTGATGATGAGGAAGAAAATTTTCCAGATCATATGTTAATGTCTATGAAGCAATTCAAGATTCTTAACAAGAAGTTGAATTCGATTATTCAATCTCAAGCTGATATGGGGGAAGTAAGTCTGTGTCCAGCATGGAAATCGATGGTATTCTCAAAGCTGTTGAAGCCAGACTAATTACCAAATGTTCTGGATTGATTACAGACTCTGAATCACGACTAATGGAGAAGTTGGATCAGAATGATAAGTGTAATGAGTTACGGATGAAGTCTCAATCTTTGAATTTTTTGGGCGAAGTTCAAGATTTTCGAAGGATGGCTAAAGAACGACAAGTCTTGTTTATTAAAGATGTGAAGAAGGTGTGAGAAGATGTCAACTTCAAGCTTCAAGAACTTCGTGAAGACATGGTGAAAGAGATTGCTATTGTTCAGAAAGATTATGCGTCTCTCAATCAAAAGATGGATATCATTTCTGATGCAGTCAAAAAGTTTGTAAAAATGTACGAAAGTTTGAGTCCTCAAATTACTCAACTTTCTACGGATGATAGTCAAAGCTTTGTGGAAGTTCTTCGTTTGTTAAAGGAGTTGAAAGAACTCGTGGACAAGCCTCCTCCATCTTCGATCATTACTCTTGAGTTCCTGTCCTAGAAGTTTATTCAATTTGAAGCTGTTATGCACAAACAGTTAGCTCTATTGTCCAAAATTTCGAATTTGTTACCAACGGATGCCCCGCCTGTTGTCATAGGGGTGCAAGGGGGAGAAAGAAAGGTTGGTGAGGGAGTTTCGCATGAAGATTTCAAGGTTGTTGGAAAAGTTTTCTCAACGAAAATTCCAACAAAGACAACTGTTTCTACTGCTGCTCCGGTGACTTCGATAGTAGTAACTACAAAGCCAATTGCCAAAGGTGTTGTGATTGATTCTTCTGGTGAAGGTGGTAGTAGTTCAAAACAAACGAAGGTTGTTGATGACTTTTCAAAACAAGACAAAGGGAAAACAATTGTTGTGGAGAAGTCAAAAGAAGAAAAGAAAGCAGAAGTCGAAGCTGAAATGGAGAAACAAAGGGTGATTCAGAGTATTATGAGACTTCGTGGATGTGATCCACCTGGAATGAACAAGGGTAATCCAAGAAAGCATTACAACTATGAAACGATCGAAGCGAAAGTTGCATATAATCATATGTATGCCTTTCTGAAGAAGCCGAAACAAAGCTATGCTGTTGCTAATTCATACATGAACCAACTGGATTTCCCTGTGAATGAGATGATGTTCATCATGGCTCAATACAAAATTGCTGAAAAATTTGATAATGATGATGAATACACGTATGAAACTTAGGTTTCATGCAGTTCTTGGGAAACTTCCAGAGGATATTTGGTCTTTGATAAAGATAAAGAAAGTGATCAGTATTACAAGGGATGTTTTATTCAAAAACCTGATGCAGAATTTTCGCTTTCATGTTGCAAGGGCGAATGGTCAAATATGTTATTTCTCTGTAGCAGATTTTCCTTTAATGATCTTGTATGATCTTATACAAGTTGCATTGCTTTTGAAAGATAAGAACGCTTCGCATCTTGAAGGAACAGACCCAGAAGTGTTTAGACTTGGTCTTGCCCACATCAAAATATTCATAGATAATTACTATGAGTGTTTGGCCTTAACTGATGTGGAGTTGGCTACTGCGAAGGGGTTGGAAGTGAATGTTCCAATGGAAGTTCCGAAGACTCAACCAGAGTTGAAGAAGTATGCTGATGGGGAGATCTGCTTAAAGCCATTTGGATTGGTCTTCGTAGGAAAGGACAAAAATGGGAAGGCAAAAAGATTTTTGTTCCAGGAAAACGAAGTGGAGAGATACACTACGTCCCAGTATACGAACTTTATTGTTCGTATGAATAACTGTTCGAAAAACAATCTTGGAGATAAGAAGGAATTGAAGAAGATTATCTCATGGTATACGGAGATACGAAGAGTGATGTTGTTTGCTACACAGATTCTCTCGACTTGATAAGTTCGACTTGTTTACAAAGGGGGAGATTGTAGGGTTGAAATATATTGTAAACAGTCGAAGTCTATTTATTTGTACTCTTCGTATGTTTTGTTCACTTCGTATATTTTGTTATGTATTTGCTAAGGTGTCTTTTGTACGAAGCTAAACGTCTAAGCCTTAGTATTTTTTGTACTTCCTGTTTACTATAAATAGGAGCTGAGCATTAAGTAGATAGTAAGAGTCAGAGAGTGATTGTTATAAGGTCACCCTTTTACTATCGTTCTGTACTTGTGTTCATCGGAAGTAATAGAGCTGAAACCATATTATATTTACTTCTCGTGTTCAAATTACATTTGATTTACTCTAATTTGATTCATACTCGATTCATCACTTCATCAGGATTTGCATTATCTTATTAGAAAAATAATACAAAAGTCGTGACGTTATTGTTAATTTATTTGTTAAACATTCAAAATTTATATTTTGATTACATTTAAAGTTTTTATATTCATATAAGAGTTTTCAACATTTTTATCATATAATTTTGCTCTTGCGCACTACATGGGTATACGCCTGGTTACATATTAATTCGAGCCGAATTATAAATCAATACATCGTATTTGTATTGATTTATGTATAAAGAAGCTATGAGTTATACATTAAACGTAAATGAATACATCATATTGTTATTTATTTATGAATAAACAGAAATAAAATTAAAAACTATAAAAAACAGTCAAACTTGTTCATAAATCATTATCATAAACTTTGAAAATATTTGAATATAAAAACAAACAAAACTAAGAAAACTTGTTCTATTAAATAATAATTCACACAAAATAATTAAACCTATTCTGAAGCATTTCACAAACTATTTAAAAGTTGTTCACAAACACTTAACAAACCATCTAAAAGCTGATCACAAAGTTTGTTTCACAAACCATCTTACATGTCCTACAAAACCTTCATATTTCATCACAACCTATCATCCCAAACCATCACACTTCATCACAAACAAACATAAATAAATATTAACCGTTTTTGAATTTTTTTTTTCATAGCCTTGTATGCATGAGTGTTACGCACTGTGAATTCCACATTTGATATTTGTTGGTGAGATCCAACACCTTAGCCTTCAACTTGTTAATCTCATAAGTTAACATTCGATGCACATACTTTTTCTTGAGCTTATCTATAGTAGTTTTTTGACTTGCCCTTTCTTTATAAAATCCCAATTTCCACTTTGAGATTGGTTGTCCAATATACATCTCCATATGTCTCATTGGAAACACCCCACAATAAACTTTATTTTAAATTGTTCTCCATGACATTTCAAGTCGTTGTGGTATGGTACCTTTTTTTGAGATAACAGTGGCTTTTGGATGGTTTATTTCAGAAACAAATTTTCTGATGATTAAATAAAACTAAAGTTAGATATGTAATAAAGTGGATCGGATACATTGTTATGAAGTGGGTACTTACCATAGGTTTCGGTAGTACTCCATATTTCCCTTCATAATCCTCTTCAACTACATTGTTGTCCGAAATCTCAAATGATGGTTTCTTCAAGTTGAAAACAATCACAAAAAATATGGCTACTTTTAACAACTGGTAAGAACAAATGTGCTTTATATATATAATGGTATGTATTGTGTTGACAAAATATATAAAAAAATAAGTTAAATTGACATCACATGTTAATGTATTTTATCTTCAAGATTTTTTTGTACCCAACAATGTTGTCATGAAAGTTTTTCTTGAATATTTCATACTTTCTCTCATTAGACAATGTTGAAGATACATAAGCATTCAATAAGCAAATTAATTTTAAAGGATTAGTAAGTTGTTAGTAATAAATGTATACATCATATTTGGTATATTTATTTATTAATAAATAACTTATATTGAGATGTGAAAATTTATATTTATATTTGATAAATTTATTTATAAATAAATATGTTATATGATTTTTATATTCATATTAATTATTATCCTAAATGGTTATAAGGCACTTTTTAGATAAATTTTATATTCATAAATGAATATATTATCTTGGTATATTCATTTATGAAGAAAGAAAAAATTAATTTTGAACACAAACTTACAAAAACTTCAACTTTCAAGAAAACTCTGTATGGGGAATTTTTGACATCTCTTCCCAGTTCCTGGTGGGCATGTAAGTCAACCCAAGTGTCTAAAACTTCTGAAAAAATTTCTTTGTTTCCATATAGACTTTCCCTAATTGCTCTTTCTGTTACCTGACCATATTTTGTCTGGATAACCACATCTCTTTAAATATGTAATCAAATGTCAAATATTTTATTTATATAATAATCATATATGAATAGGTCTTCAAAATAAAGTAATTTACAATGTTTCCCTTTTTCAGTTGAACAAAGACTCACACACAATAATCTCCTCATTTGTCAACTTCGGCTTTGTGTCTGTTATCCTGTATTTGCAAGGTGATTAGAAAGCATTAACATGCTGCTTCGATGTTGGTTCATCCAGATCATCATTTGATGGTCCGACTTCTATAGGAATTGCTACAAAGATTGCATTCAGATTAAGAACATTCGATTTTGATGATCTGATTAGAAGGTTCCGATGGCCATCCCTTGATTCTCTTCTTTGTAAGTAGCATTTTTGGTGAAGATTCTTTTGATTTTTTAACTGAATCTGAATCTTGACTAAAACCTAGACTAAAGCTTGGACGAGTATTATTCTCATTTTTTATTTTCGACCTGCTTCAAGATTTACATAATATATTATTATACTAAGAAAAATATAAAATTTAATGTAATATATAAAGTATAATTAATTACTGAATCATCTATTTACCTTCATCACCTCCTTTTTTGTTCTCAACTTCAACCCTTCTTTTATCTCCATGATCATCATTATTATTTCTTCCCTGCCCTACAAAATTTAAATCATATATGAATATTGAATCTATAATAAAAAATTTCAACTACAAATAATCATATGTGAATGATAATATATTTTTTTTCATATTTTATTCATATATAATTACTAATCATTCCAATCATATAAAAATTTTCAAATGTTTTTTTTTTTTGCAAAATGTTACCTTCATCTTTATTTACCTTAGTAGTTTTAGCTCCTGATTCATCTCCAAGTTCAACATTTTGTTTCACCTTTCCCTAAAATATTTACTGTTGGATTAAAGTGTCTAAGCTCATAACTAAATTGATATACTCTTGTAATTAGATGTATAGTCCTTTTTGGGTTGCCCTCATAACCAGAAATAGCTAGAAATGATATTAAGAGAGAGGAAGATAATTTATTAGATTATTATGTGATTAATAAATTAATTGGAAATTGTGAGAAAATAATTTGTTAATATATTATATGATTAATATATTAATTGGAAATAGAAAGTTGATTTGTTGATTTATTATATGATTAATAAATTTATATGAGATCAATTGTTAAATAATTGATTTGTTAATTTAAATGATTAATAAGTTAATGTGAAATCAATTAGAATTGATTAATTATAATCAAAATTAATCTAGAATTAATTCGAGATTAATTGGAACTAGGTGGGGAACCCCGCGTTGCGGGGGTCGGATGCGGGGCCGGATGTGAGAACATTTATATTTTGAATACCTGTGACAACCCGAAATTTTTAATCTTATATAGTAATCAATTCAATCAAGGTTAGACTCATTTTTGCAATCTTTTAGCCCTATTTGGAGTCTATTCGAGTATTCTAAACTTAGTACATCAAAGGAATCAGTGTTAGGATGAATTGGTTGAAGTTCTAGTCATGAAGCAAACCGAAAACCTCCTCAAAAGGAGTTTTCGGTCAAGATCTTTGGGTTTTTGGTCAAGGTGACCGAAAACTCCCTTATACATATATATATTTCATGATCATTTTGATCATTCTTTCCTTTACAAGTCAAGAAAACTTCCATTCTCTCTCAAGTATCATCGAGTTCTTCATTCCAATCTTCAAAATTGTAAGAATTCCTTTCGTCTAATTTGTTGATACAAAGCTTTATCTAGTACAACCCTTTGATTTCATCCATGAAATCATCTCTTTTGGGTTAGATCTTCCAGAACACCAAGAACACCAAGAACACACACTAGTGTTTTGGTCCAAAATCAACTCTATTAGCCTCTAAATCGTAAGTATTACTTCCCTATACTTGTTATCTAGTTGAAACTCTTGATTTAGGGCCTTGAAATCATCATTTATCCAAGAACAAAAGGTGTTTTCAGTCTAGTGCATCTCCTTAGACCGAAAACCATTATGAAGGGTGCAATATGACTTTAAGCCTTTCATAATACTGAGTATTGAGTCTAGAACACTTCCTTGATTGTGGAAAGCCCTTAAAAATCACCAAACATCATGAGTTTTCGGCCAACCATTTGGACCAAAAACCCTTTTGGGCCAAAAACCTCTTTGGACCGAAAACCCTTTGGGCCGAAAACCTCAAGAAACATACTACTTGGACCGAAAACTCCTTTAAGTGGCTATACAACCCTTTTATGCAATCCTAAGTGATTGTAACACTTACATTTAAGGATTTCTTAGTCCTTAAAGTGTTATTCTTTACCTGATTAGTTGAGTAAACACTAATTGTATTCATATATGTGTCTTTATATGCTAAATAGGATCCGTGTGTGCTCAAGTCTTCACTTGACACTTAGCATCCTTTTTCCGATCTTACATTCGCATCACTCACTTCAGGTGAGTTCATACCCCTTAATCAACCTTTGAAATGATTTTAAATGCTTTTATGAGGGGGGGGGGGTACAAGTTGAAACATTCTAGATATTGCTTTAATCACATGTGATTAATGTCTAGAACAAACAAAAGGATTTTCTATCACTTTCAAATTACTATCAAACTTATCGATTTCAAGCACTTCAAAACCTTTTACTAAACTCTTTTAAATGCTAAAACAGTTTTCAAACTCTTTTAACCTTACATTACTGTCAAACTCATATGTATACAATTATATTTATATAAGTAAGGTTTGCAGGACTTAGGACTTATAGCTCACCTTACTTCCTGTTCCTTGTTTGGTTGTGGACTTAGGGTATCATGTTATTTGTCCGAATGTCGTTGAAATCTTAGTTATATATCGTATATATATGTGTGGATATAAAAGCTTTTACTACAGTTCAGTACCTTTGTGTAGCAAAGGCATACAAACAACATTTCTATTTAACTATAATAGGTATAGTTAAGGGACTACTACTCACTACTACTATTACAACGACACATACAAGAGTCAGTACAACTATGATTCAATACACACTATACACTATACAAGAGAACATACTAAACACTATACAAGAGAACACACTATACACTATACAAGAGAACATACTATACACTATACAAGAGAGCATACTATACACTATACAAGGAAATGTACTATATACTAGTACAGAGAAAGAATCACTACACTATGGTTTACTACACAAACATTTGAATACTATAAATAGAATGTGACATACTACTTCTCGATAAGACACTTCATTGTGGTATCACTTTGTAACCAGAGTCTCCTGGAGGGAGAGCGGGCATTGTGTGTATAGATCTATACGGGACAGACACTCCCACACCCCGACTGCTAGCTACAGTCCGAGCCGTTAAGGCCAAGGGGTGACAGAATGTTACCTCACTACATATGACACCGGAGGGTCATCAGTTATTCAGCCGTCGATCGGCATGGTTACATACGAGTTCACATTCAAACCTTTAATTAACCAATTCAGAATTTAGGGCAAAACATACTCTCCGAGGCGTATTGTTCATTTAATACCACCTAGAGTCTGCATTTCATTTCTCTAGACTCTCCGAGGCGTATTGCTCATTTAATACCACCTGGAGTCTACATTTTTATTACTTTAGACTCCCCGAGGTGTACTGTACATTTAGTACTACCTGGAGTCTGCTTTTCATCACTTTATGACCAGCAGTGTCACTGCTGAGGTAAAACACTATTTTTCCTATGACATTTACTTTGTGATTCTGTCACATACACATTTAAGTAAACTATATTTTCATAATGATAGTTTCACTGGGGAAAACTCTTACACTACATAAGGAACAAACATACAAACAGTCGGGTCTTGGTAGAAGACTACATTTCAGTAGAAAATATAGGATTTTCTAGGGAGTTCAACTACTTACAAACATTTACAAACAACTATGAACTTTTACACTACGTTGTTACAAACATATTCATACAATCAATGACACTAAACAGTTATGAACTCACCAGCGTTGTGCTGATAAACTCTTTTCAAAATAACTTGTATTCTCAGGTCATCAGTAGTCAGTTACCGATGAAGCTTTTGAGAAGATGGAGCACATACAAGACTCATCTTTTATTTTTGATCATTCATTTTGGTGTCTTACAAAATATACAGAACACGCTTGTATTAAAATTATTCTATTAATGCAATGGATGTCGTTGCTTGTTTACTATTATGCTTTGTTGTGATATTGTACATGACGTCCTCCACCCCAGAACGTTTCCGCCGTTCCGTTTTTGGGGTGTGACAGATTGGTATCAGAGCACTATTTATAGTGAATCAAGTATATCAACCCATAAAAGATATACAAACTATAAACGCAATGGGATTAAAACACTCTGACCAAGAATTTATACTTTTAAATAATAAAATATTTAATTAAGTATATATACATCTATTCATACCAAGGTCGGTATCATACTAGATCAAAATGAAAGTATTATGATTGTTGAACAACGCAATTAGGCTTAGAGACATATAGTCAAACCTAGGGGGATATAGCCTGATCAACTATATTTTCCGAGGAGTGACTAGCATGTGCCTAAGAATGATTGTGGTGTTGCAACAAGTCTAAAAACTTACCAACACTACTACAACGGGAACATTAGAACATAATACTATAGGAGTATTTTCTGTTACTATAATTACTTCTGTGCAAACTAAGAAGGATCTTCATTGGTACGTCTATTAACTATTCTTTTCCCCATTCTCGCGTAGATAACATGGCTGGCTTCCATCTCCCCGGCGATCCGTATTATCCCAACCAAGGCATTGGTGGATGGTTCGATGATGAGCCAGAGGAAGATCACCCAATTCCTTTGGATGATCACCGCGCAGAAGGCTTTTCGGATGGCTCTGACTCCGAACCAGAGGTCAACAACCTACCTCAAGAGGCCCCAATCCCAAACCTCAACCCCCGACCGGCATTTCAAGGTCTCACACCCTTGTGGGCAACAAACTTGAACCGTTGGAGCGATGAGCAGGGTCAGCCTTTACCCTTCAACGGAGACCGAAGCTTTTACAACATAAGCGAGGGAGGCTCCGCTGACCGAGTCCTGCCCATCATGGTCCGTAGGATTGCACGGAATGCCGAACAAGGTCGTGCAGCCATCGACCGAGTAATGGAAGTGGACGCCAACTCTGGCGTTAATACAGTCCGCATTCGCCAACTTGAAGAGGCTATGGGGAGAACTAGGAGGACCAACGAGGCTCTGCAGCAACAGCTAGCTGCATCCCGAGCCGAAGTCATGGAACTCCGAGTACGTCAGAGGACGCATGAGCGACACCTTCAAGAGGTTGTACGTCAACTGCCGGATCTGAGGGTTCGCCCGAGGGATACCCGTCGCCGGTAGAAGATGTCGACTCATCTTCTCTTTTGGGATAAGGAATAACCTTTCTTTTTCTGTGCTCTATGCAGCACTTGTCTGTAAAATATTCCTAACTTTTAATGTACTCTAGCTAGACTTCTAATCTGCCAACATTTTCCCTTATGGTTTGATGTAAGACCTACTGTTAGGTCATTTTTCCCGAACTCATTTTACATCATTAATACCAGTAATATTGGCAGTTATCTAATCTATGGGAAAGTATTTACCTTGCGTTTCCCTACTCTGTTGTTATACCTCTATCTGATAGTTGGAATATGGCGATTTAGTCCATGAAACACTCTCATCATACTTACAATTGATTCTTACTATTATCATCATCTCTATAAACTTCCAGTAAAAGATGTCGCCTCGTCCGCGTCCGACCAGGGGCAGGCCTGCAAATCGAACTCCACCACCACCACCCCCTCCGCAGTTCGATGCGGTGATGTTTCAAGCAGCAGTGACCGCAGCAGTGACCACAGCTATGGCCCAAGTGGAGCTGGAACGGGCACAAACTCTAGCCATTGTGAAATCCAACCACGTACACGGGAGTGTACCTATAAAGATTTCATCAGCTGCAAACCAACGTACTTCAATGGAACTGGAGGGATCAT
The DNA here is from genome assembly GCF_052849685.1 of Lactuca virosa. Classification (NCBI taxonomy): domain Eukaryota; kingdom Viridiplantae; phylum Streptophyta; class Magnoliopsida; order Asterales; family Asteraceae; genus Lactuca; species Lactuca virosa. Next base: position 224,257,034 of record NC_136428.1, read on the forward strand.
TGCGCTGTCCCAATGGGTCGAAAGAACAGAAGCAATCTTTGAGATGTGCTCATGCCCTGAAGGAAGAAAGATAAAGTTCGTTGCTTGCACCTTCACCGAAAGGGCCCTGTCGTGGTGGAATGGCCATGTCAAATCACTCTCACTGGTAGCAGCTAACGTCATGGGCTGGGATACACTGAAGGACCTAATGACAAGGGAGTACTGCCCGAGGGGCAAAATTCAGAAGCTCGAGGAGGAACTGTGGAACCTCAAAATGAAGGGTTCCGACATATTGGCTTATACAGTCAGGTTCTACGACCTGGTGACTCTATGTCCCAACACGGTCCCCACCGAAAGCAAGAAAATCGAAAGATACATCTGGGGTCTGGTACCCCCATATCAAGGTAACGTTCTAGCATCACACCCTGCGACCTTTGATAGTACCAAGGAATTGGCCAAAAGGCTCATCGATCACGAGGTTCCTTCTACTCCAACAACAACTACAATGACTACCCCCACACCAACCAAAACAGCTGACAACAAGAGGAAGCGTTGCGACCGAAAGAAGGGAAAATCAGCTCAACCCTATTCCAAGAACCAACAGAAGGTGACTGTCCATGCTGCCACTACTCCTGCTGCCCCTATACCAGCCAAACCATATGCAGGGAGCCTACCCAAGTGCACCAAGTGCTCCTTCCATCATAACGGTCCCTGTCGGGAAATGCACTGCACTAATTGCGACCGGAAGGGCCATATCGCCCGGTTTTGCAGAACACCACCCAAACCCATCACCCAGGTTCCCGGTGCAGGAGTGAGCCAGGCCTGCTACGGGTGCGGCGAGACAGGGCACTTCAAAAGAAACTGTCTGAAAGCTGGGAATGTGGGTGTAGCAGGAAGACTACTTGCTATTGGCCACAATGAACCCGTGGCAGACCCCACAGTAGTCACGGGTACGTTCCTTCTCGATAACTCTTATTCTTGTATCCTATTTGATAGTGGGGCAGAGAGGAGCTTCGTAAACCAAAAATTTATACACTTACTTAATCAAGCACCGCAAGCACTAAAAGAAACCTTCGTCGTAGAAATGGCTAACGGAAAGACAGAGAGTTCTAACGAGATTTACATAGGTTGTACCCTCACACTAGACAATCATTCATTTCCAATCGACCTCATACCAGTAGCAATCAAGATTTTCGATGTCATTGTGGGCATGGACTGGTTCAGTCTCCATCGTACCGATATTATGTGCTTCGAGAAGGCAGTCCGCCTAAACCTACCAAATAACGAAACCTTGTTGATCTACGGAGACAAACCCAGTACGAGCCTTCCTATCATCTCGAGTATTCAAGCCCAGAAGTACTTGCGCAATGAATATCGTACATTCTTGGCGCACGTTATCGATACGAGCCAGAAAACAAAAGACCTGAAAGACCTCCCCGTTGTACGCGACTTCCCCGACGTCTTGCCGGAAGAGCTACCGGGTTTACCTCCCCAACGTCAAGTCAAATTCAGGATCGACTTAGTTCCAGGGGCTACCCCCGTAGCCAAATCGCCCTATCGTCTAGCACCTGCTGAGATGCAAGAACTGTCCGGTCAACTTAACGAACTGCTCAGCAAGGGCTTTATAAGATCAAGCTTCTCACCCTGGGGAGCACCAGTCGTGTTCGTGAAGAAGAAAGACGGATCGTTCCGTATGTGCATCGATTACAGGGAACTCAACAAACTTACAATCAAAAATCGTTACCCTCTTCCTCGCATAGACGATTTATTCGACCAGCTGCAAGGGGCGAGGTACTTTTCCAAGATTGATCTGAGGTCCGGGTATCACCAGTTATGAGTGCTGGAGGAGGATGTTCCGAAGACAGCCTTCCGAACTCGTTACGGACACTACGAGTTGGTAGTGATGCCGTTCGGATTGACTAATGCGCCCGCAGTATTCATGGACTTGATGAATAGGGTATGCCGTCCTTACTTGGATCAGTTCGTCATCGTTTTCATCGATGACATACTTATCTACTCTCGAAGTAAGGAGGAACATAGCGATCATTTACGACAAGTCCTAGGAACCTTACAATCAGAGAAGCTCTATGTGAAGTTCTCTAAATGCGAATTTTGGATTCGAAGAGTCGAATTCTTAGGACACGTGGTTAGCGAAGAAGTAATCCACGTGGATCCATCCAAAATTAAAGCTATTGAGAACTGGTCAGCACCAAAGACGCCTACGAAAATTCGTCAATTTCTAGGCCTCGTTGGCTACTACCGCAGGTTCATACAGAACTTCTCTCGAATTGCGAAACCCCTTACGACATTGACCTAGAAAGGCGTGGCCTTCGACTGGGAAGAGAAACAAGAGAAGGCGTTCCAAACGCTGAAGCGAGCCTTATGCACCGCACCGATACTATCCCTCGCCGAAGGGATAGACGACTTCATGGTATACTGCGATGCATCCAACCAGGGGCTCGGCTGTGTTCTGATGCAACGAGGTAAGGTCATCGCCCACGCCTCAAGACAGCTAAAGACACACGAGGTCAACTACACCACACACGATCTCGAATTTGGAGCGGTTGTGTTCGCCCTGAAGATTTGGAGACACTACATGTATGGTACGAAGAGCACTATCTTTACAGACCACAAAAGCCTACAACACATATTCAACCAGAATGAGCTTAATATGAGACAACGATGGTGGGTTGAGCTACTCAACGACTACGAATGCGAAATTCATTATCATCCGGGTAAAGCCAACGTGGTAGCAGACGCCCTAAGTCGAAAAGAATATTCTGGACGAAGAGTCAAGTCATTTACTATGACTATCAATTCGCATCTATCCGCACAAATTAAGGAGGCTCAGTTTGAAGCCTTAAAACCTGAAAATGTGGCAGGAGAATCCCTACGTGGAATGGATAAGAACTTGGAATTCAAGGCTGAGGGAGCCTTATATCTCATGGACCGGATCTGGACACCGAGACACGGTGGTTTCAGAGACTTGGTCATGACCGAGGCGCACAACACTCGATATTCCGTCCACCCAGGTTCAGATAAGATGTATTTGGATCTTAAAAAGCTATACTGGTGGCCTAACATGAAAGCAGAGATTGCTACCTTCGTTAGTAAATGCCTTACTTGCGCCAAGGTTAAGGTCGAATACCAGAAACCCTCAGGATTACTACAACAACCGGAGGTACCTGAATGGAAGTGGGAGCGGATCACAATGGACTTCATAACCAAGTTACCCAAGACAACGGGTGGCCTCGATACCATTTGGGTGATCGTAGACAGGTTAACCAAGTCCGCACACTTCCTACCTATCAAAGAGACAGACAAGATGGAGAAGCTAACAAGAACCTACATTAGGGAGATAGTACGACTGCATGGTGTTCTTATATCTATTATCTCCGATAGAGTACAGCCTACCATCCACAGACCGACGGACAGAGTGAGAGGACTATCCAAACCTTGGAAGATATGTTGCGAGCCTGTGTGATCGACTTTGGGAAGGCATGGGATACTCCTTTACCCCTTGTCGAGTTTTCCTAAAACAACAGTTACCACACGAGCATAAAGGCTGCTCCCTTTGAAGCCCTATATGGCCGAAAGTGCAGATCCCCTCTGTGCTGGGCTGAGGTGGGTGACACCCAGTTAGCTAAAGGACTAGTTCCTGACAGCACTCTCACCGGTCCGGAGATCATTCGGGAAACGACAGAGAAGATTGTTCAGATTCGTGAACGATTGAAAGCCTCTAGAGACCGACAGAAAAGCTACGCAGATAATGAAGGAAACTGTTGGAATTTCAGGTGGGCAACCGTGTTCTATTGAAGGTCTCACCCTGGAAAGGCTTGATAAGCTTCGGAAAGCGTGGAAAGCTAAATCCAAGATACATAGGGCCTTTCGAGATTCTCACTAGAATCGGCCCAGTAGCTTATAAACTCAATCTACCTAGTCAACTCAATAATGTACATCCTACTTTCCACGTATCGAACTTGAAAAAGTGCCTATCCGACGAGACTCTTGTAATCCCACTAGACGAGATCGAAATCAACGAGAGCCTCAACTTCGTGGAAGAACCAGTAGAGATCATGGATCGAGAGATCAAGAAAATGAAACAAAACCATATCCCGATAGTGAAGGTTCGCTGGAATGCCAAGCGAGGACCGGAATTCACTTGGGAGCGCGAGGATCAAATAAAGCTCAAATATCCTCATCTGTTTACTTAGTTATTTGTAACAACTTCTTTGCTTAAAACTCTAATTTCGGGAAGAAATTCTCTCTAACGGGGGGATGATGTGACAACTCGAAATTTTTAATCTTATATAGTAATCAATTCAATCAAGGTTAGACTCATTTTTGCAATCTTTTAGCCCTATTTGGAGTCTATTCGAGTATTCTAAACTTAGTACATCAAAGGAATCAGTGTTAGGATGAATTGGTTGAAGTTCTAGTCATGAAGCAAACCGAAAACCTCCTCAAAAAGGAGTTTTCGGTCAAGATCTTTGGGTTTTCGGTCAAGGTGACCGAAAACTCCCTTATACATATATATTTCATGATCATTTTGATCATTCTTTCCTTTACAAGTCAAGAAAACTTCCATTCTCTCTCAAGTATCATCGAGTTCTTCATTCCAATCTTCAAAATTGTAAGAATTCCTTTCATCTAATTTGTTGATACAAAGCTTTATGTAGTACAACCCTTTGATTTCATCCATGAAATCATCTCTTTTGGGTTAGATCTTCAAGAACACCAAGAACACACACTAGTGTTTTGGTCCAAAATCAACTCTATTAGCCTCTAAATCGTAAGTATTACTTCCCTATACTTGTTATCTAGTTGAAACTCTTGATTTAGGGCCTTGAAATCATCATTTATCCAAGAACAAAAGGTGTTTGCGGTCTAGTGCATCTCCTTAGACCGAAAACCCTTACGAAGGGTGCAATATGACTTTAAGCCTTTCATAATACTAAGTATTCAGTCTAGAACACTTCCTTGATTGTGGAAAGCCCTTAAAAATCACCAAACATCATGAGTTTTCGGCCAACCATTTGGTCCGAAAACCCTTTTGGGCCAAAAACCTCTTTGGACCGAAAACCCTTTGGTCCGAAAACCTCAAGAAACATACTACTTGGACCGAAAACTCCTTTAAGTGGCTATACAACCCTTTTATGCAATCCTAAGTGATTGTAACACTTACATTTAAGGATTTCTTATTCCTTAAAGTGTTATTCTTTACCTGATTAGTTGAGTAAACACTAATTCTATTCATATATGTGTCTTTATATGCTAAATAGGATCCGTGTGTGCTCAAGTCTTCACTTGACACTTAGCATCTTTTTTCCGATCTTACATTCGCATCACTCACTTCAGGTGAGTTCATACCCCTTAATCAACCTTTAAAATGATTTTAAATGCTTTTATGGGGGGATACAAGTTGAAACATTCTAGATATTGCTTTAATCACATGTGATTAACGTCTAGAACAAACAGAAGGATTTTCTATTACTTTCAAATTACTATCAAACTTATGGATTTCAAGCACTTCAAAACCTTTTACTAAACTCTTTTAAATGCTAAAACTGTTTTCAAACTCTTTTAACCTGACATTACTGTCAAACTCATATCTATACAATTATATTTATATAAGTATGGTTTGAAGGACTTAGGACTGATAGCTCACCTTACTTCCTGTTCCTTGTTTGGTTGTGGACTTAGGGTATCCTGTTATTTGTCCGAATATCGTTGAAATCTTAGTTATATATCGTATATATATGTGTGGATATAAAAGCTTTTACTACAGTTCAGTACCTTTGTGTAGCAAAGGCATACAAACAACATTTCTATTTAACTATAATAGGTATAGTTAAGGGACTACTACTCACTACTACTATTACAGTGACACATACAAGAGTCAGTACAGCTATGCATCAATACACGCTATACACTATACAAGAGAACATACTAAACACTATACAAGAGAACACACTATACACTATACAAGAGAACATACTGTACACTATACAAGAGAGCATACTATACACTATATAAGGAAATATACTATATACTCGTACAGAGAAAGCATCACTACACTATTGTCTACTACACAAACATTTGAACACTATAAATAGAATGTGACATACTACTTCTCGATACGACACTTCATTGTGGTATCACTTTATAACCAGAGTCTCCTGGAGGGAGAGCGGGCATTCTCTGTATAGATCTATACGGGACAGACACTCCCACACCCGACTGCTAGCTACAGTCCGAGCCGTTAAGGCCAAGGGGTGACAGAATGTTACCTCACTACATATGACACCGGAGGGTCATCAGTTATTCAGCCGTCGATCGGCATGGTTACATACGAGTTCACATTCAAACCTTTAATTAACCAATTCAGAATTTAGGGAAAAACATACTCTCCGAGGCTTATTGTTCATTTAATACCACCTAGAGTCTGCATTTCATTTCACTAGACTCTCCGAGGCGTATTGCTCATTTAATACCACCTGGAGTCTACATTTTTATTACTTTAGACTCCCCGAGGTGTACTGTACATTTAGTACTACATGGAGTCTGTTTTTCATAACTTTATGACCAGCAGTGTCACTGCTGAGGTAAAACACTATTTTTCCTATGACATTTACTTTGTGATTCTGTCACATACACATTTATGTAAACTATATTTTCATAATGATAGTTTCACTGGGGAAAACTCTTACACTACATAAGGAACAAACATACAAACAGTCGGGTCTTGGTAGAAGACTACATTTCAGTAGAAAATATAGGATTTTCTAGCGAGTTCAACTACTTACAAACATTTACAAACAACTATGAACTTTTACACTACGTTGTTACAAACATATTCATACAAGCAAGGACACTAAACACTTATGAACTCACCAGCGTTATGCTGATAAACTCTTTTCAAAATAACTTGTATTCTCAGGTCATCAGTAGTCAGGTACCGATGAAGCTTTTGAGAAGATGGAGCACATACAAGACTCATCTTTTATTTTTGATCATTCATTTTGGTCTCTTACAAACGATACAGAACACGCTTGTATTAAAATTATTCTATTAATGCAATGGATGTTGTTACTTGTTTACTATTATGCTTTGTTGTGATACTGTACATGACGTCCTCCACCCCAGAACGTTTCCGCCGTTCCGGTTTTGGGGTGTGACAATACCGTTGTGGGGTCGTTTCTTTCTTGTTTCGTCTATCTTATGTAGATACTCTTACATGGACAATTTGTTTATAAAATGGGATGGCTTGGCTATGAATTTTGTACAAAATATTAACTTTGTAGCAAAGTGTTAATTATAGAATGCAGTTTGGTTTGGAAAAAAAAGGAAGGGGATGGAAGAGGAATTGTTGGTGCCGACTCTGATTAAGTCCTTACGATATTTTTAAACTATTAATTAGGCCGATATTGCTAGCATTAGCTAGGCTAATTACATCCACAGTTATCAAATTTTAAATCTGTTTGGGGGGTCGGATGTGAATATCTCCAACTTATAGCATTGAAAACGTGCGAATGATACCACTTTACCACCGCAATGGAGCATTTAATCTAAAGAAAGTGAATTTTGTTGATATGGTAATTTAGTATAATATGTACCTTTTTGAAAGTAAAACGCCCTAATATGAAAATAAAAAGGTAAAGCGTAAGTGTAATGTTGGAGTAGAAAGAAATAAAAGTAGAATGCTATAGTACATACAAATTTATGGAAGTTTATTTCTATTTCTTGCATTTATCCCATTAACTTATTATGTTAAACGTTTAAAGTAGCCATAAAACAATACATACGATTCTGTTAAATTCCATTTCTTTAGTTCTAACATTCAAATAGGAGTTACTGCTAACTTACTGGCTGAAGAGTGTGAGAGGTTAAAATTTGAACATTTCCCTCTTTATCAAGAACATGCTCTCCCTTCTTGTTCATTTTCACCATGTCCTCAACATTACCATGATCTACAGTCACCACAAATATTCCACCCACTTGATCTACAACATCCAAGATCATCTGTTTCACAAAATCAAATTCCTTCATGTACAATCAAAAACATAAAACAAATTAACAATTTTCTAATATTTTTTTTTACCTTAACAACTTCTTTAGCAGCCTTGCATGCTACAACATTAGCCTCAACATCACCGGTATGCCCAACCATGCCACCATTTGGTATGTTCAAACGCACCTAAATGCAACAAATAGCAACCTACTTTTAATTTATTTCTTTTCCATTTTTGAATTTGTAATAGTTTCTTTGTTAGGGGAAACTTAAGAAAACCTAAAAGAATCAAATTCCATTAACAAATTGAAAAGCCAAATATAAATTAAGATCGTTACACATTCCAAGGTCATTAAAGTCAAACAATAAAAAAAATATTCACAATATTAGCTTAAACTGAAGTACGCAATATTTCTAGAAGTAATTACAAAAACTAAAAAAATAAAAACTATAACAAAATGCTAACCTTTATGATCCCAAATAATTTTACTATTATTTTTTTTCTAGTTTTGATTACGTCAAGTAGAAAACTCCAGGTAAAAAAAAATAAAAAAAAAAACAAAAAAAAAACTATAAGGGTCAAACCTGTGATTAAGTCATTTTAAGAGAATTAAATAAAAGGTATATACAATAACCTCAAATCGAGATAAATAATCACACCTTTCTAACAGAGGACTTCGTGCATATATCCCAAATGAAAAGATGTACTTTAAGCAAAGTTCTCCACTTCCTTGTACAGCCAAAGTGTGGTATATGTAATCTTCATAAAAAACAACATCAATTATTGGATAACCAATTAAATGCAGGAAATCAAAATTAATATTTAACATGGTTGAATTTTCAAAATACAACACCTTAATTTGAAAATAATAATAATGATAGAGGTACAATACTTTACACTTTATTAGAATGAAATGAAAGTAGGATGCTATAACACACAAATGAATGAAAGTGTGTTGCTATTTTGTTTGATTTAGCCCAAAAAATAATGAAGAATAAATTTGTAAAAAGTTAGGACACAATGAGACTTTACTTTTTGCATTTTAAAAAAAGAATCACCAGTATATAGTTTTAACAGATTGAAGTAAAAAAATAAATCAATTACCTGTACCAGTCGACACTTCTCCACTTGCATAGTCACGAAATCTTGCACTTATGTACCTGCGGACCAAACTGATAGACCCAAGATGGATCTATCTAGTAAGCGTTGAAAGAAACACAAAAATATACTGAATAGACTCAAATTTGTATTGATAATCCCAGTTTTCGAGATCTGGGTATCTCCAATGAAGAAGCAAGTTCTTTACAAAATTCTTAGCTAAAAACAAAATAAAGAAAACAAGGCCTACTTATACTCTGGGATTAGACCAGAAGGACAAACAATTACATAAGACCCAAATCGTGTTGCCCCCACCAAAAAGGACCACCTGCAGAGATAATGGCCATGACACAACTAAAAAAAAGAAAAGCAATAAAACAGGGACACTCCCCTCTTCCGGAAGCTAATTGGCTGTAGTTTTGGTACTAGTCACGCCCCTTGGTTTGTGGGACCTCCTCCGGTAAACCAACATGGCTTGGGGCTTATCAACACCGGCCGCCCAAACCTTCACCTTGTCCTCAAGGTGAAAACGTGGGAATTGTTGTGTCATCTTGGTGAAATCCTCCCACGTGGCTTCTGCTTCAGTCAACCCTTCCCATTGGATTAAGACCTTTAATTCCTTGTGGTTTTCTTTCTTGTTTCTGACCCCTTTGAGCTCTAGGGGTTGAACCACCATTTCCAAGTTAGCATCTAGATGAGAAGGCAACTCCGTGGTCTTCATAGGAACTCCAAAAGCAGGACGAAGTTGGGAGATATGAAAGACAGGGTGTATGGCGGCAGTCGCTGGCAAGTCGAGCTTGTAGGCCACCTTACCGACTCTCTTTAAGATGGAGTAAGGTCCATAGTACCTGGCTGCTAACTTTTCAAATCTTCTTTTAGCCAAACTCTGTTGCTTATAAGGTGTGAGCTTGAGATAAACTAGATCTCCCTCCTTGAATTCCTGTTCTGTTCGCTTCTTATCTCCCTGAACTTGCATTTTCTGTTGTGCTCTTAAAAGATTCATTTTTAAATCATCCAATATTGCGTCTTGATCTTCCAAGAGTCGGTCCAAGGAGTCGATGGTTGTTTGTTGACCTTTATATCTGATGATTGGAGGTGGGTCTCTTCCATATACGGCTTTGAAAGGAGTACACTTTGTAGATGTATGGAACGATGTATCATACCAAAACTCTGCCCACACCAACCATTTTGCCCCACTCTTCGGTTTTTCTGAACAAAAACACCTAAGCTAAGTCTCCAAACAACGGTTCACCACCTCCAACTGCCCGTCGGTTTGGGGGTGGTATGCCGTGCTGCGTTTCAAGTCCACCCCGTTCAATCTGAATAGTTCTTGCCAAAATTGACTCAAAAAGATCCTATCCCTGTCACTGATAATTGAAAGAGGTAACCCGTGTAGTCGTATTATTTCCCGCATGAATTTGTCAGCTACTTTGCTGGCGGTGAACGGGTGGCGAAGTGGGATGAAGTGAGCATATTTACTCAACCTGTCCACCACTACCCAAATTGTATCCCATCTATCCGATTTTGGAAGTCCTTCTATGAAATCCATGGTTACTTCATCCCATGTTTGAGCTGGTATGGGGATCGCCTGCAGGAGTCCAGCTGGTGAAGTGGTTAGGTTTTTGTGCTTTTGACAAACTTCGTAATTTTTGATATACTCCATTATAGCGGCCCTCATACCTGTCCAGAACACTTCTTTTAAGGCCCTCTTGTATGTTTTCTTTTCTCCCGAGTGCCCACCTATGGGAGAATCATGGAATTCCTTTATGATATTTGGTATGAGGGTAGATTTGGTGGGAATCACTAATCTGTTTTTATACAGCAGGTTTTCTTGAAAAACAGAAAACCCCTTGTGGCAATTAGGGTCTTCTAGGACCTCTTTCTTGACACGTGATATCATTTCGTCTTGTGCCATTTCTTCTTTTAGTTTGTCCCAAAATTACCACACCCCCACTGTCATGGTGTTGCAAGATGTAACAGGAACCTTTTGTGACAGCGCGTCCGCTACTCTATTGCTAGCCCCCGGACGGTATTGTATGTCAAACGTGAACCCCATCAACTTGGTCACCCACTCTTGATAATCACTCCCGATCACCCGTTGTTCCAGGATGTATTTTAAGCTTAGCTGGTCCGTTCTAACCAAAAATCTTATTCCCATCAAATAAGGCCTCCACTTGAGCACCGCCTTCACTATCGCCATCAATTCTTTTTCATAAATCGACTTGTCCCGCGCTTTAATTCCCAAGGTACTACTATAGTAAGCAATGGGTCGGTTTTCCTGCATCAAGACCGCTCCTAATCCATAACCGGAAGCACCAGTCTCCACAATAAACAGTTTCTTGAAGTCGGGCATAGCTAAAACGGGGACGGTGGTCATGGCGGTTTTAAGTTGCTGGAACGCCCTGTTGGCCGCCTCATTCCACCCATAGCAATCTTTTCTCAATTGATCTGTTAAAGGCGTGGCGATTTCAACGTATCCCTTAACAAATTTTCTGTAGTATCCCGTGAGTCCGAGAAAACCCCTCAATTCTCTTATGTTTCTTGGAGTTGGCCAATCCAACATAGCTTGAACTTTAGAAGCTTCAGCAGCCACTCCCTTGGCGGATATCTCATGGCCCAAATATGAAACCTTTTGTTGCCCAAATGCACATTTCTTCAGATTAAGGAACAAATGGTGTTTTTGTAGTACTTCAAAAGCCATGGTGAGGTGGTTTTGGTGAAGAACTTCGCTGGAACTATAAATTAGGATGTCATCAAAAAACACTAGAACGAATTTTCTTAAATATGAGCGAAAGATGTCGTTCATTAGAGACTGGAAGGTTGCAGGGGAGTTTGTAACACCGAAAGGCATTACTTTGAATTCGTAATGCCCGTCATGTGTGCGGAAGGCAGTCTTAGGAATATCTTGCGTTCGGACCCGAATCTGATGATATCCGGATATTAGATCCAACTTGCTAAAAATGACGGACCCATGCAGTTCATCCAACAGCTCATCAATGACTGGAATGGGGAATTTATCGGGAACGGTGGCCCGATTTAATGCCCGTTAATCAACACAGAACCGCCATGACCCGTCCTTCTTTTTGATCAAAATCACTGGACTAGAATATGGGTTGTTGCTGACTTGAATAACCCCAGTCGTTAGCATTTCCCTGATCAAACGCTCTATCTTGTCCTTTTGGAAGTGGGGGTACCGATAAGGTCGGACACTAATCGGAGGGGTACTGTCTTTTAGGACAATCTGATGTTCTAAATGACGCTTTGGTGGGAGCTCATTGGGTTCCCTAAAAATTCCTTCAAACTTGTTGAGAATTTGAGTTAGAAATTGGGGTACCTCATTAAGCATTTATGTTTCTGTGTTGCTGAAATCCACCATCATTCCTGCCTTCTCCCTCTTTAGTTCCTTTTCCATTGTTTTTAGGGTGACCAATGATTTCCCCAGAGCAGCCTCCCCTTTCAATTTCACCCTCTGATTCCCCACTTCAAATTCAATGGTTTGTTCCTTCCAATTGGTTTGTGTGGTCCCCAAGGTTTCCAACCATTTCATGCCTAATATGATGTCTGCGCTTCCAAATCTTAATGGAAGGAATTCTTCAACAATATCTATTTCTTGGAGTTGAAGAAGGACACCTTTACATACACCCCACCCCGCCTCGCTATCACCAGTGCCCATCTTCACACCGTACGGTTCAGTATCCGTGACCTGAATACCTAATTCTTCGACCACCCTCGAAGCTATAAAGTTGTGAGTCGCTCCAGGGTCGATCAGGGTAACCACGGGTTTGTCCCAAACTCTTCCCGTCAGCTTCATGGTTTTAGGCGAGGTTAATCCAGCCACCGAATTCAGGGAGACTTCCACCGGATTGTTCACCTCTGTGGACTCCAGACAGGCTTCTGGGTCTATCAACGCGTCTGGGGAAGGATCAGTTTCTGTATGGAGTTCTTCTTCCTCCACCAAGAGGACATTGATCTGTGACTTGCATTTGTGATTTTTGTTCCATTTTTCATCGCATTTGTAACAAAGTCCTTTGGCTCTCTTTTCGTTGATTTGCGCTTCTGTCAGGGGTCGAACTTCTCCCAAATTGCATTTCCAAGAACTAGGGTTCTTTACGGTGGTGACGTTGCTGGGGGAATAAGAAGTGACGTTAACTCTAGAGGATAGAGAAGTAGAGTTTCTAATCCCCACAGAGCCCGTTTTGCTACCGCTGTTGGGTTGGTTTTTTTCTTCAATCTGTTGGGCTAGATCCATCGCACGGCCCAACTGTTCAGGAGTCCACATTCGTAATTCTTTTCTGATGTCGTCCTTGAGGCCTTTCTTGAAGATCGCCATGGCTACCCTTTCCGAAATCTCTTCGTCCAGGGACGCCGACAAGTCAATGAAACGGCGTATGTAATCGCTGGTGGTTCCCGTCTGCTCGATTGAAGCCCATTGTTCGAACAAATCCCCACCGTGAATCGACCAAAACTTCTATAAGAACAAGATCTTCATCTCCTCCCATGTTTCAATGGTTTTCTATTTGTTAGACCATCGATACCAGGCTAGCGCGTCACCGTTGAGACTGAGTACCGCCGCCTCCACCTTTTCTTCATTCACGAGTTGGTAAATCGCAAAATATTGTTCAGCTTGTAGTATCCAACCATCTGGGTCGGTGCCATCAAAAGTAGGCATATCAACCTTCCGATGTTTGTATTCAAATCGCCCCCTTCCCTGATTTGTTCCATCGAAGGACCCAAAGATCAAACCCGGTCCTCCTCCGCCTGGACCGTCGGCACCACCATCTCCGCTGCTTCCTTGACCACTGTTCTTGTCTCGGGGATTAAACTCTGGAGTGAGTATACCTGAGTTTGGTGTTTCATTCCCCTTCCCCCGTTCTATCTTCTCCACTTTCCCCAACAGAGCATCCAGCTTTCTCATCATCTCATTTTGCATGATCTTGTTGTCCTCAATCGCCCTTGCTTGCTGTTGGTTAACCAATTTCTGTTGCTGTTGTTCATCCAAGATTTTTCCTAGGTTTTCTTCAACAGTCTCCAACCTCTTATCCGCTGGAACATTCTTCTGTGGAGCAACCATGCTCTGATACCAATTGATAGACCCAAGATGGATCTATCTAGTAAGTGTTGAAAGAAACACAAAAATATACTGAATAGACTCAAATTTGTATTGATAATCCCAGTTTTCGAGATCTGGGTATCTCCAATGAAGAAGCAAGTTCTTTACAAAATTCTTAGCTAAAAACAAAATAAAGAAAACAAGGCCTACTTATACTCTGGGATTAGACCAGAAGGACAAACAATTACATAAGACCCAAATCGTGTTGTCCCCCACCAAAAAGGACCACCTGCAGAGATAATGGCCATGACACAACTAAAAAAAGAAAAGCAATAAAACAGGGACACTCCCCTCTTCCGGAAGCTAATTGGCTGTAGTTTTGGTACTAGTCACGCCCCTTGGTTTGTGGGACCTCCTCCGGTAAACCAACATGGCTTGGGGCTTATTACAAACATGGGCCCCACAGGCCTAAACCTCTGCATCACAACATTCCACACATCAAACATATTCAAGTCTATATAATATTATAATTCAATGTCCCTATAACAATTAATAAGTAATTTAAGATTATAATCACTATATCACCCGAGAACTTTCATTGGAGGAAAATTGGATTCCCATAAGTGGTTCATAACAGCCCCTTTCCATGTTGCACTGATTTTTGTAAGCCATTCAGATTTATGGTCAACTTCTGAGGTAAATCCAGCAGGTCCCACCAAAACCAGATGTTGTACATGCTTAGGATGCTTCATTTTGGTAAAAATGTGAAATCATTAGATTAATGTAATTTAGATTTGAGACATGAAAGTTGTTTCTTCAATTGATCATAATCAAAATTTACCATCAATAAATAGAAAAGAAGAGTTATAATATTGTTGTACCAAGTTTGCCCTTTTCACTATTATTTGTTTCTATCGTGTGGGCAGAATTGCACTTAATTCCTGCAATTACAGATTATGATGTTATTAGATATATTGATAAACAAATATAGATAAACCGGTTTTAGATCGTATTTTGAAAAAAAATTATATACTATCACCATGCCAACATTTTCACTATGTTTAAATAGTTGTTTGAAAAATTTTAAAATAATGCAGTCTATGATATGGTGATACAAAATAGAGTGTACCTCAACGGGGCTACTTCTTTCATCAAGTTGAATTGCTTCAATCTGAGAAAACAAAACCCTGAGTACTTCTGTCTTCATATTTTCTCATGAAAACATAATTTTTTTCAAGAAAAACGAAGTATTTTATCGAAACAGGGTTCACATACCAGGCATTTTCCACTGAATAAAGAAGTGTTTCCATTTGTATTCAGACATCAAGTGAAAGTGGTCCCAATGTGAAAAAAAACTAAAAATTCAATCAGTAGCCAACACTATATAAAGAAAGTAATAAGATTTAACATAAATGATGGCATTGGTACATACCTCTGCCCCAACAGGGAAATTATGAGAATTTTTTGCGGGGATATCCATCGAGCACCTTGCGTGCATTATTTAAACAAAAAAAATTGTCACAGAAAATACATACAAGTTGACGTTAACTTCATATTCTTTGCAATTTAAGAGAGTAGAGACCTTATCTACATAGATTGAGTTACCGGTCAAACCAGAAAGATGGGAATTATTTATCTCGAAAAAGAAGATGTCACCTATGAAAAAATAGTACATGGTATCAACTATTAACAATTCAATTATTATAATAACTAATTTTGGGGTAAATCCTCCAATAGGATCGTAGGAACTTGATTTTTTAGATTAACCGTAACATATTTGAGCAACAATCAAGTTCCCTATATTGTTAATTACCTTGTGGAACATTCTATGTCTGGAAGAAACCGTTTGACACAGCTGTCGCCTTCATCCTCCTTCACGTATTCTCCTCTCAAACCTTCCTTTGAATCGTAACCCCAAAACTGAAATCGTAGGGCACACAATTGGAGTTGACTCGAAATAGAAAGAAAAACTGAGTTTTGTTAGTTTAAAAGCTATTGAAGAATTGTCGGTTCGATTTACCTGGCTGGAAGGATACACAGAAATAAAAATCAATGACTTCTATTGCAGGATTTCAAGTCACCAGTTGTAGATATGTGGTGATGATGAGTGACAGTGGTATTCGCTTGAGAAGTCGACGTGTGGCCTCTATTAACAGATGAAGAGAGATAGAGAGCACCAGCAGCAACAACGTCGGTGTGCGTTGCTGCTTCTTCCTATTTCCTTGTCGATGTCGTCCAGTCTCACTATCTCGGGCGTTCTTTTCCAGTGATTCAAAACACACGCAATCCTGAACAACAAAATTAGGCATTCACCTAAAAGTTAAGGAAACGAAGAAGGAACAAAAGGAAGCTAACGATAGATCAAAACAGAGAAAGAAAAGGAAAGCAGTTGTGAATGGCGTATTAGGCGTTTACACATTTGCCAATTTGCCGATTTCCTTGTGGAGGTGCTTCGACTAAATGGCGTACCCTTCAGTTCACCCAAGAAGCAAAAACAAAGCCCTAATCTTGAGCTTAACTTTGAGGTCGAAAATCGGTTTGTTTCGGGAAGGGTTTACTCGCAGGCGTTCCATCTAGGGGGCAAGGGTTTTTCTTGTCGGCGCAATGCAACATAGACCAGCAGAGCTCGTTTTTAGAGGGAGATGGAGGGGAAAAAAGCAAGAAACCTTTAAGTTTCTTAGTTTGAAACCTTGCTAGGTCTATTGGAATCAGTTGCCTCATCTGCATCGTGTCTGTTGGAATGACTTGCCTCATCTGTATGGTCCCGTCTATAGATTGGAGAAGAAAAACAAAAGCAACGATTAACAGAAATTTGAAGCTGATGAGTTTAGACGGAGATGTAGAGTTTTCGAAAAGCGGTGAAATTGGAATATGGTTGGATGAGAAAGCGGGTGGGGGAAGATAAGGCAGAACCACCAGGGGAGACGTGGGAACGACACGTATCAGCCCCATCCTTATCTTTAGACCACTGTTACAAACTTTAGTGCCAAATTGCGAATAATTTAAGGGACCAAATTGCTAATATTACAAACTTTAGTGCCAAAAATCTAAACCACTACAAATATGAAAACCTATGGGCCATTTTTGCCAAAAAATCAGGAAGTTCACTGTTCAATGAAATGGTCATCTTTAATATATATATATATATATATATATATATATATATATATATATATATATATATATATATATATATATATATATAAGAATTTATTAAAGGTGCAAATGCTGAATTGTAATTGCTCAATAGTTGAACAAAAGACATAATTCTAGAACCGTCCAAATATGGATGGTTTTGGGAGCTTTTCTAAGGTTTCTGGAAGCCTTCTAGTTGCATAAAAGGAAAATATTTGAATTTGAATTAAATCTATTATTTAATATATTCAAATGTTGTTTTGCCTGCAAGTTACCTAAACTATAAATAGGACCCCTTGGATTGCGAATTTCGTTCATGACATTACCTATAAGCATAGGAATAAAATTTACCTCAGATATCCATTTTCCTTCTCATTCTAGGTTTCCTGGTTTTTGGTGTGAGCCATTAGAGACATCATTCTTTTGGTGTTATGCTTTCCAAGACCAACAACTACAAGGGATTGAAGTGATATATTTGCTACAACAACTCATAGGTATGTAACCCTAATTCTTGTATTTTGATTATTTTAAGGTTTCAATTAGGGCTTTTATAAGTTTTGTTGTTCATAGTATATTACATTCAAAGTGTTATGACATAGATCTGTTAGGTTGCATGTGTCCTTAAGTGTCAAGTGAAATTCCGCAAGCACATAGTTTCGTAACCTATAAAACTCATCAGTAGTATCTAAGCCTTGTTGTGTCTTAACATTAATAGTACATTAGTTGAATAAAAAAAAAATTGAAAATTTGTTCTCACAACGTGGCAGTGTCTCTGCCACGACGTGAGCTCAACACAAAATTGGAAATTTGATTTTTTTTTTCTACAAAATTTGATTTGTGTGGTTAAATTTTGGTAATTATCTGATTTGAATTTTGCCGAAATTCAATTTTTTTGCATATCTTAGATAGTTAAAATAAAACCCTATATATTAGGAGATGATCTTGAATAACATAATATTTAATTATAAATAATTAATATTATCCTTATTGTCACAACTAGCAAATTAGCGTTAAGATTTCTATCTTTTATAAGATAACTTCTTCGCATAATCTTGTAACCCTACGTTTAGTATAAATCAAACTTAAATGTTACTTAAGTTGTTCATCCAAAAATTGTGATTCAAGTCGAAGCTTCCTTGTATAAACCCAAAACTCGACCCAATTAGCTAAGTTCACTCAACTTTGGGCCTTAGCCCAAGCTTTCTCGGCCCAAGCCCCTATTTGGGCCAAGACTCTCCTATTGGGCCCTAATGGGCCGATAACCTCTCAACTTGGTTCTTTTGGGCCGAAAACTTGTATTTAACATAGTTTTGGGCCGTAAGACCCTTATTCGGCCTTATTGGGCCGTGAAAATTATTCTTAGAACATAATGGGCCGAATACCTCTATTAGGAAATATTTTGGGCCAAAAACCCTCTAATGGGCCCTTTTGGGCCAAAAGTCTTCACATAGAGTCTCGTTGGGCCAAAGACCATTCCTTGGTCCCTAATGGGCCAAAAATATCGAATGGGCTCTCTCACTAAATCGAAAATATTTATTGGGCCTGATCCATCTCTTTTGGACCTATTAATTGGTCGAAACCTTCCTTGGGCTAAAAGCAAGCCAAAAAACCACCCACTCTCTCCATAAATCGAAGACTTTATTGGGCCCACGGTGTTCTCGGCCACACATAAAAACCGAAAACCCATTAACGGGCCAAATGAGTACTCGAAAACCCTTGAGAAACCAAACCCAATTCCCTTTCCCCCCATAACCGATCAGTTTAAAAAAAAAAGGAAAACAAGAGTTCATAACTTGATGCCACCTCAAATTTACATTTTATGTAAACATGCTTATTGACCAACAAACATCCATGGCCTTCACACCACCTTTTAGAAGTCAAACCCTACTACTCCCCTCCTCTCTTCCCTTCATCGGCCGAACCCCCCATCCCCTTTCCACTCTTCACTTCTAACTTACACTCTTATCTCATTCTCTCTCTAACACTCAAGCAACTCCCTCATTTCCTTCATCAAAACTCGTGGGTTTGCTAGTGTGTTTCAAGAAGTTTTCTTCAAGAATTGTACTCTAGGTAAGTTCCTATCAAACTTAAGAATTTTATTTACAAATTATACTAAGATCATTCCTCAAACTACCCCATTTTCGTGTCCATGCTTCCTATAACCACCTTGATCTCGAAAAGCTCCACAAGGAAGCAAGCTAGAACCGAAAACCTTCTCCATTTTCCTCTACAACTCGAAAAAGTCCCCAAGGTGAGCTTCATACCCCTTATTTTAGAGTTCTCTTTCTTTTGGGGGAGGATACAAGTCTAGTCTTGTGAAGATCTTTGTATATTTGCATGTATTTGTGTGTATGTATGTTTATATGTGATGAAATGTGGAAATCTCAGGCTTACACTCCAAGAACTAGAGATTTTGCTAAGTCTCAAATTGTTGGAACATAGATATCTTGATATGTTTTCATTTATCTTGGTGTTTGTCAAAAATGGAAACATGTTACTAGGTGAAAAAATATGATTTTCTTGATTTGTGTTAAAGATCACAAAAATATGTCCAAGAAAGTGTTAAAGCAAATTTTTGTCGTGAAAACTTGAAAAATGGAAAAATATGGTGATTTCACTCAAAATGGGCCATTTTCGACCATAATGATAAGAAAATGGGCTATTTTTGACACTTCTGGTAAAAATGGGCTATTTTTGACACTTATGGTAAAAATGGGCTATTTTTGACACTTATGGTAAAAATGGGCTATTTTTGACACTTATGATAAAAATGGGCTATTTTTGACAATTATGGTAAAATGGGCTAGTTTTGACAACAAAAGTAAAAATGGACCATTTTTAAACATTTCTAGTAAACTGTATAAATTACGACAGGAATTATTGCGTGTTATAATTTGTAGTAAAAAATATACAGTAGTAACATTATTTATAACGTTAAATAATGGAATTCAATATTCGCGTAAATTCCGTTAAGGCTCTTGTGAGACACTCCTTCACTCGTACCTACCTAGTGTACATCGTAAGTCCTGTAGTTATAACTAAAGTCTCCTGGAGGGAGAGCGGGATATTGTGTATAGATCTATACGGTTTTGACACCCCACACCTGAGCTGTTCGCTACAGCTAGACAGGCCAGTCTAGGGTGACAATTATCTTTAGAAACTAATGCCTGAAGAACGTCAAGATAGGCGCTTTAGTCATATTAGTATGGTTGTAACATAGAGAATGACAATATTATTTTATAATTTACGCAAACCATTCACTCTACTTATTTTATAAAGTACAAACCTACGTGTTGTCTATTTTGCAACGAATTTAACCACTCGGGTCTAGGTTTTTAAGACCACAATTTTTCGTATAACAGAAAATATAGGATTTTCTGGGAACACTCTTTATATGATTTCAAACAAAGTAAACAAAGAATACACATGCAATTATACATGATTTGAAACGAGACTCACAAACTATTTTTACAAAAAATATTGTATTTTCTGGAGTTTACAAACTAATACAAAGTTTTCTTACAAATATGTTTATGAAATCACCAACATTCTATGTTGACGCTTTTCAAAATGTCTTGTATTCTTAGGGACTCAGTAAGCAGGTTTGGCAGCTATGGATTTTTGGATATTTGTGTATTTTTGAAATGTCATACATTGTGTTATTTTCGAGATGTAATTTCATGAACAAATACAAAGTTTTAAACAATACATGATGGTATCTGTAATGTACGATGTTTGGATGGCTATGTATCAATTATGATCAATTGTTATGATATTACACGATGAAGTCACCCAACCCCGGACGTTTCCGCCGTCCTGGTTCGGGGGTGTGACAGATTGGTATCAGAGCATTGTTTATAGTGAACTACATATCTAACTATACAAGATATGCAACTATAAATACAATGGGACTAAAATACTCTGAACAAAAATAAGAAAATAATTAAAAGTCTTTAGAAGAGTTGGATAGCGCGGTTAAACCCATGCAATTATGTAATCGTATTGGGGATAGATATAGCCTGATCAACTATATTTATTGAACATACGACCAACATGTGTTTGGGAGTGATCGGGTGGACAGCGAATCTAAAAGCTTGCCAACCTAATACCCAAAAGTTTTAAGGAACGAAACATAAACAATTAAGAATACTATAGGAGTATTTTGGCATTATGTGGAATCTTCATTGTATCTTCTTATATATCCTCTTATACTTATATTCTCGTACATACACTATGGCAGACTTTCACCAACCGGGTGATCCTTTTCCCCCGAACCAGGGGAATGGGGGATGGCTCGAGGAAGAACCAGAAGAGAACCCGGAAGAGTTCGCGTTTGAGGAGGAGGATATTGATGAAGACATCGAGGAGGATGAGGAGAGTGACGGAGATGACTTGGACGCAGAGTCTTAGGTCATCGACCCACCCTACATGGCAAGGGTACCCGCACACCGGATGAGCCCCAATGGCCCTATGCCCCCGTAGGCACACGACATATGGAGGTGGAGCAAGCATCAGGGTCAGCGCCCACCATTTGGCATGGAGAAGATATTTTACGACCTTAGCCATGGAGGACCAACGGACCGAGCCCTTCCGGTGATGGTCAGGCGGACCAGTTATATCGGTGATCAGGCCCAGGCGACCGCCAATCAGATGGACGTGATGAGAGCTACGGTGGAACGCGCAGAGAGGCAGACCCTGGACATAGTGTGGGATTATCAGGAGCGACAGGCCGCACTAGAGGCAAGGATGCGGGTCACCGAGTGCCAGCTAGCCAGACTCTAGGGCGCTTCTACTTCATCGTGGGCACCACCAGATACCTCCCGGCATGAGTAGGACCCATCCTACTCACCCCTGCTATTGATGTGACTCTCTTTTCTTTTTTACTTTATGTATGTAGGACTGACCCTACGATTAAATGATTACACTACTCATAGAGTCGTTATGCTCGCAGATTTTTATTCTCTATGTACTGTAGACCTTTCAAAGGTCAATTTTCACGCACTTATGTACTAAGAATTTATCATTAATGAAACGGTTCTGTGTTTTATTTGTGATGTTGTTATCTTCTATGTTCTCTCTTTTCATTTATATTTGATATAATACAGTTCAGTTATAAGTACAATCGAATCACCATAACCGATAAAAGCAAAGGGATTCATAAACTCATCGCCATTCCTGTCTCATAGCAGGAAATTTTGAGGAGATATATTAGCAAGAACACTACAGCACCACCACCGTCGCAGCCTCCACCGGAGATTAACTCTGTCTTTTTCCAGGCTACAGTCTCGGCTGCGGTTACGGCAACTTTAGCACATATCAACCAGGGCACCAACGGGGGAGGCAACAGACAAGGAACAGGAAGTTCAAACCACGGGACTAACCCCGAACACCAGAAAACATGCACCTACAAATACTTCACCAATACAAAACCGAAGAACTTTAATGGAAGTGGGGGCGTAATAGCTCTCACCCGGTGGTTCGAGAAAATCGAATCGGTCTTCAAAATCTGCGGCTGTCCCGAAGAGAGCAAGGAAAAGTTAGCAACCTGTACCTTTGTTGACAGGGCTTTTCGTGGTGGAACGGCCACATCAAGGCCTTAACTCTCCCGGTTGCAAATGTCATGTCATGGGAAGACCTCAAAACGATGATGTTGGATGAGTACTGTCCCCGAGGTGAAATACAAAAGCTTGAGCAGGAACTGTGGAATCTTACGGTACAGAACTCTGACATCGAATCCTATATTGCTAGGTTCAGTGAACTGGCACTCTTATGCTCAGGAATGATAATTTCCGTGGGCTAAAAGATCGAACGCTTTATTTGGGGGTTAACACCTCCAATCCAGGGGAATGTGATCATTGCGAACCCGTCAACGTTCGATAGTGCGAAGCGCCTAGCGCAGAAATTGTACGACCATGGGGATAACAAAGGCGCGAAGACTTTCGGCGCTGAAACAAAGAAGGAGGACAACAACAAGAACAACTGGGGAAACAAAAGAAAAGGGCGATAAAATCAAGAATCATCTAAGAAGCAGCAAACTGTGGCAGTCCACGCTGCTACTACTCAGATCACACCAACTCCAGTTGCACCAGCATCAACCACCCCAACACCTGCAAGGCCATACGCAGGGAATCAACTAAAATGTGACAAATGTAGTTTCCACCACAGTGGCGCATGCCGAGATTTACAGTGCACCAACTGCAATCGTAAAGGGCACACCGCCCAGTGTTGCAGATCTTAGCCACAACAAAACAACCCCCAACCCAACAATGTCGGGGCCAGTCGAGCATGCCACGGATGTGGGGAGACTGGCCATTTGAAGCGAAACTGTCCCAAAGCCAACAAATAAGGTGCAGGGGGATCAGGCAGGATCCTAACAATGGGACAAGGGGAGGCGGTACAAGATCCGGTCGTAGTCACTGGTACGTTTCCCCTCAACAACACCTATGCATGGATTTTATTCGACAGTGGGGCTGAAGGGAGTTTTGTGAGTCATAAATTCAAATACTTACTAAGTCAAAACCCCCAAAAGTTAAGCGAAACCTTCACGGTGGAGATGGCTAATGGGAAAACTGAATCAACTAATGACATTTTCATAGGGTGCATGTTAACATTAAATAGTCACTCATTTCAAATCAGCTTGATGCGGATTAATATTAGAAGTTTTGATGTGATCATCGGCATGGATTGGTTAAGCCCCCACTATGCCGATATTATGTGTCACGAGAAGGCCGTTCGCCTTCACCTCCCCACCAACTAAACGCTAATTATCTACAATGATAAACTCGGTGCAAACCTCCGTCTTATCTCGTGCATCAAGGTACAAAAGTGCCTGCATAAAAAGAATCATAACTTTCTAGCCCATGTAGTGGACAATCAGAAAGAGGAAAAGAACATCAAGGACATTCCGGAGGTGCACGATTTCCCAGACGTATTTCTGGAAGACCTCCCAGGAATACCCCCAGAACGACAGGTCGAATTTCGAATTGATCTAGTACCCGAAGCCACGCCGATTGCCAAGTCGTCGTATAGATTAGCCCCTGGAGAAATGCAAGAGATATCTAGCCAATTGATCGAATTCCTAGACAAAGGATTCATAAGACCGAGCTTCTCACCCTGGGGAGCTCCGGTTTTGTTTGTTAAAAAGAAGGATGGATCCTTCCGAATGTGCATCGATTATAAGGAATTAAACAAGCTCACCATCAAGAACCGATACCCCCTCCCTCGGATTGATGATCTATTTGACCAGCTTCAAGGAGCCAGTTATTTTTCCAAGATAGATCTAAGGTCCGTATACCACCAACTGCGGGTCCGAGAAAAAGATATTACCAAAACTACCTTCCGAACTCGTTATGGGCACTATGAATTTGTGGTTATGCCCTTAGGTCTGACGAATACACCCGCATCATTTATGGACCTAATGAACCGAGTCTGCCGACCATTCCTCGACAACTTTGTAATTTTCTTCATCGATGATATACTCGTTTATTCTCGGAGCAAGTAGGAACACAACCAACATCTAAGACAGGTCATGGAGACTCTAAGGGCGGAAAAGCTATACGCGAAATTCTCCAAATGCGAGTTCTAGATTCGCAGGGTGGATTTCTTGGGACACGTAGTCAGTGAAGAATGGATACATGTAGACCCATCCAAGATCAAAGCTATTGAGGGTTGGGCAACCCCAAGAACACGAACGGAGATCAGGCAATTCTTGGGCCTTGCTAGTTATTACAGAAGGTTCATTCAGAATTTCTCCAAGATCGCCAAGCCCCTCACCACTCTAACCCAGAAAGGCATACCCTTCAACTGGGATGCAAAACAAAAAGCTGCTTTTCAAACACTAAAGCAAGCCCTCTGCAGTGCTCCGGTGTTATCTTTGCCAGAGGGAACAAAGGATTTCATGGTGTATTGCGACGCTTCGAATCAAGGGTTAGGCTGCGTGCTTATGCAGTGCGGGAAAGTGATAGCTTACGCATCCAGGAAACTATAGACCCATGAAGTAAACTATACCACTCATGATCTCGAGATGGGAGTTGTGGTCTTCACTCTCAAATGGAGGCACTACCTCTATGGTATGAAGTACACCATTTTCACAGACCACGAAAGCATCCAGCATATCCTGAACCAAGAAGAACTAAACATGAGACAGCTCAATGGGTCGAGCTGCTGAATGACTATGAGTGCGACATCCGGTACCATCCGGGCAAGGCTAATGTGGTGGCCGATGCCTAAAGCCGAAAAGAATACTCGAGCCGCCGGGTAAGAAAACTAACGATGACCATCCATTCCCACTTGTCCTCGCAAATCAAGGAGGCTCAACTGGAAGCCTTAAAACCGGAAAACGTCACAAACGAAGCCTTACGAGGAATGGACAAAAATCTCACAACCAAAGAGGACGGAACATACTATCTCATGGACCGGATCTGGATCCCAAGATTTGGAGGGTTCAGAGACGTAGTAATGAATGAAGCACACAAGACACGATACTCCATCCATCCGGGTTCCGACAAAATGTACCTGTATATCAAACAACATTTTTGGTGGCCAAATATGAAAGCTGAGAATGCTACCTACGTGAGCAAGTGCCTGACTTGCGCAAAGGTTAAGGTAGAATATCAGAAGCCCTCAGGATTATTACAACAGCCAGTGACACCCGAATGGAAATGGGAGCGAATAACAATGGATTTTATAACCAAATTGCCTATGTCGGCAGATGGACTGGATGCCATTTGGGTGATTGTCGATCGGTTGACCAAATCTGCCTATTTCCTACCAATAAAGGAAACATATAATATGGAGAGACTAACACGGATCTACATAAAGGAGGTGGTGAGACTACATGGAGTACCGATATTTATTATCTCGGACAGAGATAGTAGGTTTACCTCTCGTTTTTAGCAGTCGCTCCAGAAAGCATTGGGAACTCAGCTGGATATGAGCACTGCCTACCACCCCCAGACTGACGGCCAAAGTGAGCGAACCATTCAAACACTAGCAGATATGCTCCGATCCTGTGTGATAGTTTTCGGCAAGAAATGGGATACCCATTTTCCACTGATCGAATTCTCGTACAACAACAGGTACCACACAAGCATTAAGGTCGCTCCCTTCAAGGCCCTATATGGTCGGAAATGCAGATCACCTCTTTGTTGGGCGGAGGTAGGAGACACGCAATTGGCGAGTGGGCAGGTACCAAACAGCACTCTCACATGACCAGAGATCATTCGGGAAACAACTAAGAAATAGTTCAGATTAGAGCACGGCTCCAGGCATCTCGAGACCGACAGAAGAACTATGCAGACCAAAGGCTAAAGCCTATGGAATTTCAAGTAGGAGATTGCGAGCTGCTAAAAGTCTCTCCCTAGAAAGGGATGATACGGTTCATAAAGTGGGGGAAGTTAAATCCACGATACATCGGACCATTCAAGATCCTTGCCAGGATCGGTCCGGTGGCCTACAAGCTACAACTACCATCGAAGCTTAACAACGTACACCCTGTTTTTCACGTATCGAACCTGAAGAAATGCCTATTGGACGAAACCCTCGTTGTTCCACTCGAGGAGATTAAGGTGAATGAAAAGCTCATGTTTGTTGAAGAACCGGTTGAAATCATCGATAGAGAAGTGAAACGTACGAAACAAAGCCGCATTCCGATTGTGAAGGTTTGATGGAGCGCCAAACGCGGACTTGAATTCACATGGGAACGCGAGGATCAGATGATGCATAAATACCCTCATCTCTTCTCTAGTTCTTAAGGATTGCTTTCGAAAGAACTTCGGGACGAAATTCCCTCTAACGGGGGAATGATGTCACAACTAGCAAATCAGGGTTAATATTTCTATCTTGTATAAGATAACTTCTTCGCGTAATCTTGTAACCCTACGCTTAGTATAAATCAAACTTAAATGTTACTTAAGTTGTTCATCCAAAAATTGTGATTCACGTCGAAGCTTCCTTGTGTAAACCCAAAACTCGACCCAATAAGCTAAGTCCACTCAACTTTGGGCCTTAGCCCAAGCTTTCTCGGCCCAAGCCCCTATTTGGGCCAACACTCTCCTATTGGGCCCTAATCACTTTTGGGCACTAATGGGCCGAAAACTTGTATTTAACATAGTTTTGGGCCGTGAAAAATTATTCTTAGAACATAATGGGCCGAATACCTCTACTAGGAAATATTTTGGGCCAAAAACCCTCTAATGGGCCCTTTTGGGCCGAAAGTATTCACATAGAGTCTCGTTGGGCCAAAGACCATTCATTTGACCCTAATGGGCCAAAAATCTCTATTGGGCCCTCTCACTAAACCGAAAATCTTTATTGGGCCTAATCCATCTCTTTTGGACCTATTATTGGGCCGAAACCTTCATTGGGCCAAAACCAAGCCCAAAAACCACCCACTCTCTCCACAAATCGAAGCCTTTATTGGGCCCAAGGTGTTCTCGGCCACACATAAAAACCGAAAACACATTAATGGTCCTAAGGAGTACTCGACAACCCTTGAAAAACCAAGCCCGATTCCCTTTCCCCCATAACCGATCGGTTTAAAAAAAAGGAAAAACAAGAGTTCATAACTTGATGCCACCTCAAATTTACATTTCATGTAACCATGCTTATTGACCAACAAACATCCATGGCCTTCACATCACCTTTTAAAAGTCAAACCCTACTACCCCCCTCCCCCCCCCCCTCTTCCCTTCATCAGCCGAACCCCCCCTTCCCCTCTCCACTCTTTACTTCTAACTTACACTCTTATCTCATTCTCTCTCAACACTCAAGAAACTCTCTCATTTCCTTCTTCAAAAAACGTGGGTTTGCTAGTGTGTTTCAAGAAGTTTTCTTCAAGCATTGTACTCTTGCTAAGTTCCTATCAAACTTAAGAAGTTTTATTTACAAATTATACTAAGATCATTCCTCAAACTACTCCATTTTCATGTCCATGCTTCCTATAACCACCTTGATCTCGAAAATCTCCTCAAGGAAGCAAGATAGAACCGAAAACCTTCTCCATTCTCCTCTACAACTCGAAAAAGTCCCCAAGGTGAACTTCATACCCCTTATTTTCGAGTTTTCTTTCTTTTGGGGGAGGATACAAGTCTAGTCTTGTGATGATCTTTGTATATTTGCATGTATTTATGTGTATGTATGTTTATGTGTGATGAAATGTGGAAATCTAATGCTTACACACCAAGAACTCGAGAGTTTGCTAAGTCGCAAATTGTTGGAACTTAGATATCTTGATATGTTTTTCATTTATCTTGGTGTTTGTCAAAAATGGAAACATGTTACTAGGTGAAAATATATGATTTTCTTGATTTGTGTTAAAGATCACAAAAATATGTCTAAGAAAGTGTTAAAGCAAATTTTTGTCATGAAAACTTGAAAAATGGAAAAATATGGAGATTTTACTAAAAATGGGCCATTTTCGACATTTCTGGTAAAAATGGGCTATTTTTGACACTTATGGTAAAAATGGGCTATTTTTTGACACTTATGGTAAAAATGGGCTATTTTTGACACTTATGGTAAAAATGGGCTATTTTTGACACCTACGGTAAAAATTGGATATTTTTGACACTTATGGTAAAAATGGACTATTTTTGACAATTATAGTAAAAATGGGCTATTTTTGTCAACTATGGTAAAATGGGCTAGTTTTGACAACAAAACTAAAAATGGGCCATTTTAAAACATTTCTAGTAAACTATATAAATTACGACATGAATTATTGCGTGTTACAATTTGTAGTAAAAACTATACACTAGTAACATTATTTATAACGTTAAATAATGGAATTCAATATTCGCGTATATTCCATTAAGGCTCTTGTGAGACACTCCTTCACTCGTACCTACCTAGTGTACATTGTAAGTCATGTAGTTATAACCAAAGTCTTCTGGAGGGAAAGCGGGATATTGTGTATAGATCTATACGGTGTTGACACCCCCACAGCTGAGCTGTTCACTACAGCTAGACAGACCAGTGTAGGGTGACAATTATCTTTAGAAACCGACGCCTGAAGAACGTCAACACGGGCGCTTTAGTCACATTAGTATGGTTGTAACGACTCACATAGAGAATAAAAATATTATTTTATAATTACGCAAACCATTCACTTTACTCATTTTATAAAGTACAAAACTATGTGTCGTCTATTTTGCAACGAATTTCACCACTCGGGTCTAGGTTTTTAAGACCACAATTTTTCGTATAACATAAAATATAGGATTTTCTGGGAACACTCTCTATATGATTTCAAACAAAATAAACAAAGAATACACATGCAATTATACATGATTTGAAACGAGACTCATAAACTACTTTTACAGAAAATATTGGATTTTCTGGAGTTTACAAACTAATACAAAGTTTTCTTACAAATATACTTATGAACTCACCAACATTCTATGTTGACGCTTTTCAAAACGACCTGTATTCTCAGGGACTCAGTAACCAAGTTTGGCAGCTATGGATTTTTGGATATTTGTGTATTTTTGAAATGTCATACATTGTGTTATTTTTGGGATGTAATTTCATGAACAAATACAAAGTTGTAAACAATGCATGTTGGTATCTGTAATGTATGATGTTTAGATGGCTATGTTTCAATTATGATCAACTGTTATGATATTACAAGATGAAGTCACCCGCCCCCGGACGTTTCCGCCGTCCTGGTTCGGGGGTGTGACACTTATGGATTTAATAATTAATTTAATTATAAGACTAATTAAAAGATAATTATAAATCCATGATAGGTTTAAATTGATTAATTAATTATATGATTATATTAGATAATTAATATTTAAGCCTTGTGTTTTAAAAAGTTTTAAAATACAATCTATACATATATAAAATGTTTATTACTATATGTATAACTAAAAGTCAGTCGAATCAGTAGTAGGTCTCATTTACGAAGTCATGTTATAAGAGGGTATAAGGAAACAGCCTATAAAATGATCCTAGAATGGGTGTCCTTTTCACCCACCGCTTCTTTGCGTGGTGGAGGGTCATTAGCCGAATGCGTTCGATAAGTCATTAAAGATTAAAAGTTTAATCTATAAATTACTAGCCCATTCTTTTAAAATACCACTCTAGTTACTTTAGGAAAATGTGAAATTGTATGCTAATCCATGCAGATGCACATCATTTCTTTATGAGTAGTTAGTGGAGCGTGTGTGAAATTGGTGAATCTTAAAAGACGTAGGAGTTTCATGTGATTGAAATTGGTGAAATGTTTCTACCTACCTAAAATAGTTTTGTGATATGACTATGACATCCCTCTTCATATTACGAAATGAAAATATGGATCTTATCCATAATTTAATTTTGGGTTAATAATTAAGGATTAAAATCAAGTAACCCGAATTCTCTCTTCTCTCAATTTTTAGATGTCTTATGAAGATAGAAATGGTCTTCCTCGTTCTTATGGAAATGTTTTTCCTCAATCATCTGGAGATGTTCTTCCACATTCAAGTCAAGATGAAATTGTCTTCCCTTCCTTAGGCAATGGTGGAATTGGAGATCGTCCTTCTTCAAATCTTCGACTTCCTCATCTTGTGACTCTCCCAACATCACGTTTTTCTCAAGTTGAAAGATATGAAACTACTCAAGCCCTATTGGCATGTAAACATCAAGATGGTGATGGAAACATGTTGTTCAAGATCGAGTGTCAAAAAAAAACTTTTTGAGTTTGTAACGGGGGACTTTAGAAATAAACTTGAACAACATAGAATCCGAAAAAGGATCTCATTACATGAACATGTAAGATTTAAATCAACAACCATAGAAGGATAAGATTAACAACCTTTGTTGTCCTTTGGTCCTCACGAGAGTTTGAACGGTGATGATGACGAAAAGAACTTAATGTAGAATCCTTCTAGAGAAAGTCTACCAGCACTAGATGAATGCTAGTTCAACTTTTGATAATACAACCTCTTAATCTTGAAACAACAAGAATGAATTTTTTGGTGTTCAAGAGAGTATGTATTCTCTTCTTTTATCAACTAACAACTTAGAGAGAGAAGGGAGAGAATTTGTGAGAGTAATGTTCGTTCATATGGAAGAGAATTAGTAGAAATGAAACCCTTTCTATCCTTTTAATCATCCAACACATGAAAAACTAAATCATGACTAACACAATGGCATTACGTGCATTGGACTATCCATAAAGGTGGTGTTAGGAGTGCTTACATGAAATCATGAGCGAGAGCAGGGGGAGTTAGGCAAACACTCATTCTCTCCCTTCTTTAATACTCCAAGTCTTCTATTTTATAAAACTAGCTTTATATTTTATAAATACTTTCAAATATATATATATATATATATATATATATATATATATATATATATATATATATATATATATATATATATATATATATATGTATATATATTTGTTAGTTCTATTTATTTATCTAACTCTTTAAGTTAAATAAATAAATTTCACACAAACTAAATCATTTAATAATTAAACAATATAAGTACCAAACTTATAATAATTCATACACTTATGAATGCCGTTTTATTATTATTATTATTATTATTATTATTATTATTATTATCAAACAATAATTCCAAGAGTTCTAATATTTTAATATGAATCAAACTCATATACTAAAATAGTAATTCTAGTGTCTACTTGTTAATGGTGTGACCCTATAGGATCATATGTTGTTAGAAATATCATTTTATGATCATTCTTGAGCGTATATAACCAACGTATGGAAATTATGTATGTACGCATGTTCTGAAAAAGAAATCATACTATGACAAGTTGGAAGGATGGGTGTCGTATTCCCAAAGGAGCAAGCTAATGATTTGGTTCTTCTTTCGCTTCCAAAGTCATATGGTTAGTTTGTTGAGAACTTTCATATGAGGAATCTCGATGTGACCCTAACTGATGTTACCAATATGTTGATAGTTAATGAAGCAGAAATGCTTAAGAACACAACTAAAGCATAAATGCTTATAGGGTCTAATCCTAAGAATTTCATGGACATTGACAATGGTAACATTGATGATCAAGATAAGATTTCTCTTCCTGACCGAAAGGGACCAACCAAGGTCAACCCATTGGATCATTTGGTAAAGAGAAAGGCTCATTCTAAGATCATTCCATATGTTGACCCTAATTAGTCTATTTTTTTCTACTGCCAATTGAAGGGACATTGGAAGAAAAGTTTCCTAAATTACCTGAAAGATTTTGAAGATGGTAAAGTCAATTTATGTGTTTCTACTTCAGGTACATCCATTATCTAACTCCATTATAAGCTCCTATTCATATACTCTTAATACATGATGTGATGATCATATTTTGATAGTATTGCGGGATCTAAAAGAAAAAAGGGAGCTTAAGCAGAGTGAGCTAAATCTGATCGTGAGAGATGAACTTTTGTCACATGGTTCGATGGTCAGAATTTGGAGCTACTACTAAGGAGTTAGGATAGTTTTAATAGATTGATACTACTATTCGGAGGTGTCTAGAAATATAGTTTTCTCATTTTATGCATTGTAAGGACAAGTTCCAATTTTCTTTTAACATTAAAATGAAGTTTTGGTTTATAAAGTTGCCTTATAAATATATTTCCTTGCAATGAAATTAATAAAAGTGTTGGTTATGTTTCTGATAATAGCAATATTAATGGTGGATATTGATTCTTCTAGAATGTGCTTGTGGCATTATCATTTTGACTAAGTTAAAATAAATCTCATCACCAAGTTTCAATTGGACATAAACATTGAGTCATACAATTCAAATTGCATGATGCATGAGAATCTTGTTCGTTGAAAATTATGACCAATTTTTTGTTCACATGTTTATTTGATGCAAGTGAACGACTAATAGATCTAGTACATGTTGATACAGACTCTTTATATCCACTATAAGGGTCGATAACTCTATTCGTCATGATTTACAGATGCTTCCGTTAATATGGTTTTGTTTTTTAAATTAAGCAGAATTCTAATAATTTTGGAAAGGTTCAAAGAGTATCATAACGAATAGAAGAATCCATTAGGCAGAAAGTGTAATAGCCCAAAAATTCAGATAAAATTTTTCATTTAATAATTAGAAATCTCATTTATATTTGTTTTCCAAAATTCCATTACATAAACACATTGTTCAAAAGATCACGCTGAAGCGAGCCTTATGCACCGCACCGATACTATCCCTCCCCGAAGGAATAGACAACTTCGTGGTATACTGCGATGCATCCAACCAGGGGCTCGACTGTGTTCTGATGAAACGAGGTAAGGTCATCGCCTACGCCTCAAGACAGCTGAAGACACACTAGGTCAACTACACCACTCACGACCTCGAACTAGGAGCAGTTGTATTTGCTCTGAAAATCTGGAGACACTACCTGTATGGTACAAAGAGTACTATCTTTACAGACCACAAAAGCCTACAACACATATTCAACCAGAAGGAGCTCAATATGAGACAACGACGGTGGGTCGAGCTACTCAATGAATACGAATGCGAAATTCGTTATCATCCGGGTAAGGCCAACGTGGTAGCGGACGCCCTAAGTCGGAAAGAATATTTCGGTCGAAGAGTCAAGTCATTAACTATGACTATCCATTCGCATCTATCCGCAAAAATTAAGGAGGCTCAGCTCGAAGCCTTAAAACCTGAAAATGTGGTGAAAGAATCCCTGCGAGGAATGGATAAGAACTTAGAAGTAAAGGGTGACGGAGCCTTATATCTCATGGACCGGATCTGGACACCGAGACACGGTGGCGTCAGAGACTTGGTCATGAAAGAAGCGTACAACACTCGTTACTCCGTCCACCCAGGTTCAGATAAGATGTATCTGGATCTTAAAAAGTTATACTGGTGGCCTAACATGAAAGAGGAGATCGCTACCTTCGTAAGTAAATGCCTTACTTGCGCCAAGGTCAAGGTCGAATACCAGAAACCATCAGGTCTACTCCAGCAACTGGAAATACCTGAATGGAAGTGGGAGCGGATCACTATGGACTTCATAACCAAGTTGCCCAAGACAACGGGTGGACTTGATACCATTTGGGTCATCGTCGACAGATTGACCAAGTCCGCACACTTCCTGCCCATCAAGGAAACTGACAAGATGGAGATGCTCACAAGAACATACATTCGGGAGATCGTACGACTGCATGGTGTTCCTATATCTATTATCTTCGATAGGGATAGTAGTTTCACTTCGAGGTTCTGGCAGTCACTACAAAGCTCCCTAGGAACGAGGCTGGACATGAGTACGGCCTACCATCCACAGACCGACGGACAAAGTGAGAGAACTATCCAAACCTTGGAGGATATGTTGCAAGCTTGTGTGATAGACTTTGGGAAGACATGGGATACTCACTTACCCCTTGTCGAGTTTTCCTACAACAACAGTTACCACACGAGCATAAAGGTTGCTCCCTTTGAAGCCCTCTATGGCCGAAAGTGCAGATCCCCTCTGTGCTGGGCTGAGGTGGGTGACACCCAGTTAGCTAAAGGACGAGTTCCTGACAGCACTCTCACCGGTCCGGAGATCATTCGGGAAACAACAGAAAAGATCGTTCAGATTCGTGAACGATTGAAAGCGTCTAGAGACCGACAGAAAAGCTGTGGCATCCCCTAGTTTCTCGGCTAGAAAAGACCGATTTAATTTATGCTTTTTAAAATAAAGTCAGAGAATCTTTTTAAAAGATATTGCAGAATTGGTCCCCAAAAAGAAAACATGATAAAAGTTTGTCAAAACCTTTCTTTAAGAAATATATTATTTCCTTTTATATTAAAACCTCGGGATGTCATGTTCCGATATAGATCAAAAGCATAAACAATACATTATAAGCCTTGCAACAGTTATTTATAACTACTGGCCTATAATCCATAAATCACTCATCATCATCATCCGACTATGCTCGGGGTCCACTACCTGTAATCATAAAAAGCTGAGTGGGTCAGGCTTGGAAGCCTGGTGAGCATATAGGGTTTTCAACCCACAATACATAATTTAATATGCTTAAACATCAATCAATCAACCGAATTACCCCAACCCCATTATCTTATTTATTTCTTAAGGGTTTACCCTAAGAATCCACTATCACTCCTTCCTAAGGATTCATCCTAAGGAATAGACACAAGGTCACACCATCACCTGGGTTTATACAACAGGCACTAAGTCCATAGCTGCCAAGGTTTATTCAACATGTGCTAAGTCCATAGCTCTTATTTATCGACAGTATTATTTACAGGTATTCCCCCCTGCAATACATGTCAATGGGTTTTTAGAGTACATCAAATGAACATATAGTTCATTACACCTATAGGTTGCGGGCCTGCTAGTGTTCCACAGACCATCTAGAATAGTCCATGGTTGTCATCCCTACTCTGCTGAATGACCGGGGCCAACATTTTGGGTAAGTGATTCTCTCAAATTTCACCACTCACCCTCAACTCATGATCAATATTACTCATCATCTCCTTTATCCAACTCACCTATCATCACACACCCATTATTTCATCTACCCATGTTTTACCCAACATTTTTGTAAATAAAAATACATATACAGTTTAAATTATTTAAAAACCTGTATAAATCATTCCTTCAACACCCATCTCAAATAAACAAACAATATATATTCACACAGCACGTATTTTATGTAAAATACTTCATATCTATGTGTAAGGTGAAAGTAACTACACACTCACCTGATTTAATGAAAATCGGGCAGCAATTCGTTTCCTAAAACGATCGTTTCTAATAAAACCGGGAGTTTTATTGAGAAATCGGGCTCTGCGAAGGGTCGGGCTTCGAAACCGAAAAGATAAATTTTTCGGGCTTCTCGGGCACTTCGTGGCGTATTCCAGGTGTTAGAATCGATACCGGGAAGGCTCGCATACCCCTTGTATTTATAGGGGTTTGAAGTCGGCTTGGTGGTGGGGTCCGCAGGCGAGGGTCCGCAGGTGGCTGCACGTGCGAAGGCCTCGGTGGCAGCTGCTGATTGGACCGAGGTCTAGTGGTCCATCTGCGAGGCTCGGAGGCTAAGGCGGTGCGAGGCTCGGTCCAGCTGCGAGCTTCGGATTGGGCCTCCCTTCGGTCGAATCAGAATCCGACACGCAGCTACTGTTCATGCAAGGGAAGGCGACATGTGGCTTCGCATGACTCACCAATTTTGGACACGTGGCACTCTTTCAGCAAAGGTGACGTGGCAAAAACGTGACTATGCGAATTTTCTTGATTTTCGCGCCAAAACTTCTAAAATCCATAACTTTCGCATACGAGATCCGTTTTTGACGTTCTTTATATACACGCGTAGGTAAAGTTACGCTCTACGACTTTCGTTTAGACTCCGTCGGCTAATTTTGATTTTAATTTTTATATTATTATTTTTAACAGACCGGGACAGGAAATCCGTTAAAAATTCATAACTTCTTCATCCGACGTCCGTTTTCGTCAGACTTTTTACCGTTGTGCTACTAATGACGAGACCTTCGATTCTCGTTTAGGTCGTGTCGGCTAAAAATCACTCGATCTAAAATTTGAGTTTTTAGCTGTCTACTGCTAAGCTGAAACTTCGAAAAATCATAACTTCCTCATACGAAGTCAGATTTGGGCGTTCTTTTTATCGAACTTCTCGGTTTAACGAATACTACGAGTTTTGTTTAGATTACTAAGGCTAAAAATTAGTTTATCAAAAACTCACTTTTTACGACATTCGGCACCGTGCCGGTTTGTTGCGAAACTTCGACAAGTCATAACTTCTTCGTTATAACTCGGATTTCGGCATTCTTTATATATCCGTAATCCTTGTCACGCCCACTACAAGTTTGTTAATAGATATCGGCTTTATCTAAAATTTAATTTTTGACGCTCATTTTTATTCTTAATTAATTAAGCCCTAATAATTAAGCATAAAACACATAATTCACATAATATTCACATAATTCCTTCTCATTTCTTCTAAATGAGTTACAAAGGTTAACCTAGACCATTATGTCAATATTAATGCCTAGCCTAGAAACACGGGTGTTACAAAAGCTACGCAGACAAACGGAGGAAACCTTTGGAATTCCAGGTGGGAGACCGAGTCCTTTTGAAAGGCTCACCCTGGAAGGGCTTGATACGCTTCGAAAAGCGTGGAAAGCTAAATCCAAGATACATAGGGCCTTTCGAAATTCTCGCTAGAATCGGCCCCGTAGCTTACAAACTCAACCTTCCCCACGAGCTAAGTAACGTACATCCTACCTTCCACGTCTCTATCTTGAAAAAGTGCCTATCCGACGAGACTCTTGTAATCCCACTCGACGAGATCGAGATCAACGAGAGCCTCAACTTCGTGGAAGAACCAGTAGAGATCATCGACCGAGAGGTCAAACGAACCAAGTAAAGCCGTATCCGATAGTGAAGGTTCGCTGGAACGCCAAGCGAGGACCGGAATTCACTTCGGAGCGCGAGGATCAGTTTAAGCTGAAATATCCTCATCTTTTTACTTAGTTATTTGTAATAACTTAGTTGCTTGAACTCTAATTTCGGGACGAAATTCCCTCTAACGGGGGGATGATGTGACAACCCGAATTTTTCATTTGTACGAACTCTACAGTCAAACACTTCAATTAAAAGTCAAATTCATTTCTGCTAATTTTTAACTCGGTTTAAAGTTCGGTTCGGTATTTTTAATATTTATTTTTCGAGAGAATAAATGAGAGGAAGTATTTTCTAGGATTATTGGGGAACAAATAAAACAATTAACACCTTAATAAGGTGCTCACGGCCAAACATGAGGGGTTTGGGCCGAGAACCCCCCTTTGACCAAGAACTCATGCTTAAGGCATGAGTTTACTCCTTCCTTCCTCATTTCTTACTTCCAAACTCAAGAACACCCACATTCTCTCTCAAGTATCATAAGAGCTTCTTCCAAATCTTCCAAAAATGTAAGTGTTTCTTCTCTTGATTTGTTGATACAACACTTCATCTAGTAGTTATACATGATTTCATCCATGAAATCTTCTCTTTTTCATAGATCTTCAAGTGTTCTTCAAGAACACCAAGAACACACACTAGTGTTTTGGGCCGAAAACACCCTTCTTTCCTTCCATATCGTAAGTATTACTTCCCTATACTTGTTATCTAGTGAAACTCTTGATTTAGGGCCTCGAAATCATCATTTATCCAAGAACAAAAGGTATTTTCGGTTTAGTGTATCTCCTTAGACCGAAAACCCTTATAAAGGGTGCAAA
The DNA here is from genome assembly GCF_052849685.1 of Lactuca virosa. Lineage (NCBI taxonomy): Eukaryota > Viridiplantae > Streptophyta > Magnoliopsida > Asterales > Asteraceae > Lactuca > Lactuca virosa. Next base: position 224,295,507 of record NC_136428.1, read on the forward strand.
ATGATTTTAAGCCTTTCCAAATACTTAGTATTGAGTCTAGAACACTTCATTGATTGTGGAAAGCCCCTAAAAATCACCAAACATCATGAGTTTTCGGTCAACCTTTTGGACCGGAAACCATTTGGACCGAAAACCTCAAGACACATACTACTTGGACCGAAAACTCCTTTAAATGGCTATACACCCCTTTTATGCAGTCCTAAGTGATTGTAACACTTTCACGTAAGGATTTCTTAGTCCTTAAAGTGTTATTCTTTACCTGATTAGTTGAGTAAACACTAATTGCATGCATATATGTGTCTTTATATGCTAAATAGGATCCGTGTGTGCTCAAGTCTTCACTTGACACCTAGCATCCTTTTTCCGATCTTACATTCGCATCACTCATTTCAGGTGAGTTCATACCCCTTAATCAACCTTTTAAATGATTTTAAATGCTTTTAGGGGGGGATACAAGTTGAAACATTCTAGCCATTATTTTAACCACATATGATTAATGACTAGAACAAACAGAAAGATTTACTATTACTTTCAAGTTGTTATCAAACTTATGGATTTCAAGCATTTCAAAACCTTTTATTAAACTCTTTTAATTGCTAAAAATGTTTTCAAATTCTTTTAAACTTACATTCTTGTCAAACTCATATCTATACAGTTATATTTATATAAGTAAGGTTTGAAGGACTTAGGACTGATAGCTCACCTTATTTCCTGTTCCTTGTCTGGTTATGGACTTAGGGTATCCTGTTAATTGTCCGAATGTCGTTGAAATCTTAGTTATATATCGTATATACATGTGTGGATAAAAAAGCTTTTACTACAGTTTAGTACCTTTGAGTAACAAAGGCATTTAAACAACATTTCTATTTAACTATAATAGGTAATAGTTAAGGGACTACTACTTACTACTACTATTACAACGACACTTACAAGAGTTAGTACAGCTATGAGTCAATACACACTATACACTATACAAGGGAACATACTATACACTATACAAGGGAATATACTATATACTAGTACAGAGAAAGCATCACTACACTATGGTTTACTACACAAACATTTGAACACTATAAATAGAATGTGACATACGACTTCTCGATACGAAACTTCATTGTGGTATCACTTTGTAACCAGAGTCTCCTGGAGGGAGAGCGGGCATTGTGTGTATAGATCTAACGGGACAGACACTCCCACACCCCGACTGCTAGCTACAGTCCCAGCCGTCTAGGCCAAGGGGTGACAGAATGTTACCTCACTACATATGACACCGGAGGGTCATCAGTTATTCAGTCGTCGATCAGCATGGTTACATACGAGTTCACATTCAAACCTTTAATTAACCAATTAAGAATTAAAGGAAAAACAGACTCTCCGATGTGTATTGTTCATTTAATACCACCTGGAGTCTGCATTTCATTTCTTTGGACTCTCTGAGGGGTATTGTTCATTTAATACCACCTGGAGTCTACATTTTATTACTTTAGACTCCCCGACGTGTACTGTACATTTAGTACTACCTGGAGTCTGTATTTCATTACTTTGTGATTTTTTCACATATACGTTTAAGTAAACTATATTTTCATAATGATAGTTTCATTAGGGAAAAACTCTTACACTACATAAGGAACAAATACACAAACAGTCGGGTCTTGGTAGAAGACTACATTTCACTAGAAAATATAGGATTTTCTAGGGAGCATAACTATTTACAGACATTTATAAACAACTATGAACATTTATACTACGTTGTTACAAACATTTTCATACAGGCAATGACACTAAATACTTATGAACTCACCAGCGTTAATGTTGATAAACTCTTTTCAAAATAACTTGTATTCTCAGGTCATCAGTAGACAGGTACTGATGAAGCTTTTGAGAAGATGGAGCAACTGCAAGACCCATCTTTTATTTTGATTATTCATTTTTTGTGTCTTACAAACTATACAGAACACACTTGTATTAAAATTATTCTATTAATTCAATGGATGTTGTTGCTTGTTTACTATTATGCTTTGTTGTGATACTGTACATGACGTCCTCCACCCCAAAACGTTTCCGCCGTTCCGGTTTTGGGGTGTAACAAACCCAGATAGATGTAACCACTTCCTCATAGCAGTCAACAGAAGAGTCAATGAGGAACAAGAGCAGGTTTATGAGAAGTTTTCAAAGAAGGATCAGCCGAAGTAACCAAAATGTCTTATGCATCACACTAATAAATAATAATCTAGTTTAACTTAATGAGCGAGTGGAGACACTGCTCACATTATGTGTTAGGATTATTTTCTCTGCATGCAACTGGTAACAGTTATTCAATTCATAGATATTCATTCGAGGATAGCCACTTCTGATTGATAAAGTTTATTTTGTATAGACTTCCTTTATGAATTGTTTCCAGAACCCTATGAAAATCAGAACCATATACATTCAGAACAAGGATAACTTAGTCTTTCTGCTTCCAGCTCACATCCACTGCTATAGACTTATTTTCGTCTCGTCTTTGTATTCTTTTATCAAGATGCCTCCTCGTAGATCAAACAGACGCACTACTCCGATAACTCCAGTTCAAACTCCACTACCTCCTCCACAGTTCAATCCTGCTGCTCTCCAAGCAGCGATATCAGCCGCAGTGGCAGCTGCTCTATCTCACTTCAGCAAAAGTGGTACCTACGAAATTGGTAGCGGTACCCACTTAACCGACCCCGGAGTTACCCACGGACACCCACGGGAGTGTTCGTACAAGGACTTCATGAACTGCAAACCCAAATCCTTTAATGGAAACAGGGGAGTCATCGCACTGATGCGATGGTTTGAGAAAACAGATTCGTTCTTTGAAATCTGTTCGTGCCCAGAAGGGAGCAAAGTGAAGTTTGCTGCCTGCACCTTCTCCGATAGAGCCCTGACATGGTGGAATAGCCATGTTAATTCACTGACCCTATCAGTGGCTAACTCCATAGGTTGGGAAAACCTAAAGGAATTGATGTTGGAAGAATACTACCCTAGGGGCAAAGTTCAAAAGCTAGAACAAGAGCTATGGGAGCATACCATGGTCGGCTCGGACATAGTGACCTACACTGACAGGTTTAGCGACCTGGCAGCACTATGTCCATGGATGGTCAACACGGAGAGTAAGAATATAGAAAGGTACATCTGGGGTTTATATTTATATAAGATTAAAACTTGGGGAAAACATTTAAAAGTAATTATAATAACTCACTCATATGTAACTAGTCAGAGCATTCACAAAGGAACTAAAGATCTGTTCAAGGAAGCTATGATGGCTTAGTTTATACATCAGGGTTGTGTATAGCTGAGATGTTGAGAACCTAGAGTGAGTGATTCTGCCTTAATTCATGTTCCTTGTTTGGTTGTGGATTTAGGTCAGAGTTACTCAGTTGACCGTCTTATTCGTCTTAATTATACATAGCTTCTATATGTAAGGCAATCATAGTGGTACCGAGGAGGATCATAATATAGAGTATCGACACTAGTTATCAAAGCGCTGCACTATTAGTACTCACTCATCGCAGTACGAAGTGTGGCAGTGGTATTATCAAGGAGAAAACAGAAAGCACTAGAACATTTACACAGAGTACATTGTCGAGCACACTAGGGATACATCATCGTATATCAGACGTTTCTTTCAAATCATCCAAACTTTTGTTCAGTAAAGAGTCCGTTTCTATCATTCATCATGAATTGGCTTGGTCCTCACCATACTAAGTTCATATGTTTCCATCGTCTTGACCGTCAAATTCACGAAACCTTTGTCATTCGTAATGACAGCCCGACCCAGACTTCAGAATCGTCTATCTCGTATTCTAAACCCCGAAGTACTCATGTGAAGAGTACTTTGCCCTCTGAAACCTTGCCGTCATATGTTCAGCAGACCTTCCCGAAATACCACTCGTTCAGCAGATCAAGTTCAAGCACAGAGGCTAAGGACAAATACAGCCCACCTATCACTAATAAGTGTATACGCGAGGGTGGTATATCATTATAATTACGCAAATTTTGTATGTGTGCTTCCGCCCTATCTCCTGTTCGTTGTTTGGTTGTGGACCTGGGGCAGAATCGCACATCCGACCGTCTTACTAATCTTAATTATATACGACTTGTATACACGAGGTAATGATAGATGGACTGAGTATGAATCCTATCAAGGACATTAAGGCAAAGTTGCCCAGATCTACGAGGGAGTATTCTGCCAATCAGAGTAGCACAACCCTAGTAGTACTGCTAAGAAAGCTAACTTCAGGACGAAATTCCATCTGACGGGGGGATGATGTGACAACCCGAAAATGTTTGCCTTGTAAGTCCAGCCAGTCAATCCAACCGAGTGTCAGACTCGTTTCTGCTAGCTTTTAGCATTGTTTAGAGTCCGTTTAAGGGTTCAAAGCTCAGTACATTCAAGCATTGGGTATAGGATCGAGTCGCTAAAGTTCTTCGCATTGCAATCGAGCCGAACACTCCATCCAAGGGAGTGTACGGTCATACACATGGGTGTACGGCCGTACACCCATGATGACCGTACACCCATCCCCATATGTAGAGTATCCCTTCATTTCTAGTCATTTCTCCAGTTTCCAAGTCAAGAAATCGAGTTTTCTCTTAACTATCATCAAGCTTTTCACCCCGATCTTCAAGAATGTAAGCCTTTCTTCCTTTTGATTAGTTGTTATCCTTCTTAACCTAGTAACACCCTTTGATTTCATCCATGGAAATCATCTTTTTGGGTAGATCTTCAATATCTTCATCTTTCACCAAGAACACACACTTGTTCTTGGTGGCCGTGAACCCTCCTTCAAGCCTCCAAATCGTAAGTATTCTTCCCCTATGCTTAGTACACGTTAGGATCTCTTGTTAAACACCTTAGAAACAACATTTAGTTGGAACAAAAGGTGTGTGCGGCCGTACACCCTTGAATGTCCGTACACCCCTCAAAACACCCCAAAAGGGCCTCCAAAATGCAAACTTAGTTCATATTCTTGTTAATCATTAGACCCACTAGCCTTCCCATTGTTCAAAGACCCTCTTATGCATGTTTGACCATGAGTGTACGGCCGTACACTCCATGGCCGTACACCCATGTCCGTACACACCATATTGTGGCCGTATACACCCCTTTGATGAATCACATGTGATTCTAACACTTAGTCCAAGTGTTTCCTAGTCCCTAAGGGTGTTTCCTTGCATGTTAGTTACTTTTAAACACTAAATTCATGCCAATATATGCCATTATATGTCATTTAGGACTCGTTTGTGTCTCGGGACTTCATTCATTGAACTTCTCATCCTTACACGAATCTGCACTTAAATCACCCACATAAGGTGAGTTCAAACCCCTATAATCAATCTTTTAACTGTTTTAAATGCTTTTAAGGGGGAGGGGGGAATACAAGTTGAACACAATGACAATTGTGTAAATGTTTTGTTATAAACATCATTTTAAAGGATTACTTATGTGTTCATGAGTGATCAAAACATTTCAAAAACTCTTTTTAAGATTATGTTACTTTATAGTTTATAAAACTCCGTTTTTAAAGTACAATCATAACTTAGTAGATAAATGAGTCTTTTCTTCAACTCAGTAACAGTTCAAAGTAAAGATACTATTAAACTATAATAGGTATAGTTTAGGGGATTCAGTTCATACTAGATACTAGAACATACTATAAAGAGAAACAGGGAGGTAGATACAATACACGATAACATAGAGAACATACTATAAAGAGAAACAGGGAGGAAGATACAATACACGATGACAGAAAGAGCATACTAAATACTATAACAGAAGAACAAATCATGATTAACAGCATTATACCAATGATCACTAACTCATTGTTCTAAACAAAAGGTGATAATAAATGTGGTATACAAGATAACTTTAATGTGAGACTACTTCACGGATTAGCAATTTGTTTGCTGAAGTCGCGTTTCGTAACCAGAATCTCTTAGAGGGAGAGCATATAGTATGGGTACGACTCATCACATTATGACCTTAATAAAACAAACAAGTTTTAAGGTAGTCAATACTTCAGTAGTCAGTTTAAAGGACTATTGTATACTTACCTTTTCCCATTACTTTTATACTGTGATTTCCTCACTTGAAAGGTAATGCAAACTATTTTCAAGTAAAGATAGTTATAAACTAGGGAAAACTTACATCATTACAAGCGACAAACAGAACAGTCGAGTCATAGTACCTTCAGTAGAAAGGGGCCTATAATGCTAACTTTATGATTCCTTAGTTTATACACCAGGGTTATATATAATTAATACCCGATAGGTAGTTGGATGTGTGCTTTCCGCCTTACTTCCTGTTCCTTGTTTGGTTGTGGGCTTAGAGCAGATGCACCCAGCCTACTATCTATTCGATCTTAGCTATATATATATTCCGTATACATCAAGTAATCATAAGGAGTACCAGGTATGGGCCAGGTCATAGTATACAAATTCAATACACCGTTTTCTAGTACAAAACATACTTTTCAAATAGAACATTTGGTGAACAAAACTAGAAACTTACCAGTAAAGGTTTAATCCATTTATTTAAACAAGTATAACTTAAAGGACCTTAGGTGGTTAATTCTATAATACCTTAGTTTATACATTAGGGTTACATATAATTAATACCCGATAGGTAGTTGGATGTGCGCTTGCCACCTTACTTCCTGTTCCTTGTTTGGTTGTGGGCTTAGGGCAGATTCACACAATTAACTATCTGTTCGATATTAGATTATATATAGCTAGTATAAACTAAGTGATTATAGAAGGAACTATTGTGGTTACCATTTTTACTAAAAGAAATAAGGGTTTTCTTAAAGAATGTTTTCATCAAATATAAAGGAACTATTACAGTTAACTCCGTGAGCACCAAGTGAATACGCCAGGGTTATATACAACGATGATCTAACAAACAATGGGATGTGTGCCTTCCGCCTCATTTCCTGTTCCTTGTTTGGTTGTGGGCTTAGGGCAGATACACAAAATCGATTGTTTGTTTACTCTGGGTTTTATATAACTTGTATCTATTTAGTACTCATAGAAAGGATTGTGGAGTCATTTTTACTTATCTTTCATCTAAGCAGGAAATAGAGGATTTTCTAGAGGAACAGGCGAACTTTTCTAAAAAGAACTTACAACTTACTTTACATCACTAAAATCTTATGAACTCACCAGCTTAAATGCTGATCTACTCTTTCAAAATAACTGGTATTCTCAGGAAACCAGTAGTCAGGTACGCGCGCTGGGAATTCAGAAGATGGAGCATACTAGCTTCATGTCTTGTTTTGTTATTTACTTTGTAGTCTATGTTATGTGAACTACATACTTTGTAAACACTTTCTTTCTAATGAAATGGTTGTTTATTACTTTGATTACTATGATGCATGTCTTGTGATACTAAACATGACGTCCTCCGCCCCCGAACGTTTCCGCCGTTTCCGGTTTGGGGGTGTGACAAAAACTCTCATAGGGCAACGAGATCTCGCACATTTGGGCTCTCAAGTGGAGATTTCGGTCTTGGCCGAAAACTGATTTCGGTTCGAAGAGTGGGTCCTCTCAAGATTTCGGTTAGAAGTGTTTTCGGTTCCAAATTGAATCACAAATGGGGTTTTCGGTCTAGACGTGGGATTTGATTCCAAAAACCGAAATCATCCAAACAAAGGCAATTTTCTTGATAAATTTTAATTATTTGGCTTTTGTTTGAACATTTGACTTTTGGTTTGCCTTTTATTGACTTTCTTTGACTTTTAATGACTTGAAATAACTGGTTGTTACATTATCCCCCCGTTAGAGGGAATTTCGTCCCGAAATTATTTCTAAAGTGGTTCTCATGAACTAGGGAAAAGATGTGGGTACTTTTGTTTAATCTGATCTTCCCATTCCCAAGTGAATTCAGGTCCCTGCTTGGCATTCCAGTGAACCTTCACTATTGGTATACAGCTTTGTTTCGTTCTCTTGATTTCCCTGTCCGTGATTTCCACTGGTTCTTCCAAGAAGTGTAGACTCTGGTCTATCTCGATTTCATCGAGTGGGATTACAAGAGTTTCGTCGGACAGACACTTATTTAGGGAACCTAGTGATTATTTATAGGGAACATAAAATATTCACAAAAAATATAAAACCCTAAAAAAGGCTTCCCTAAATAACCAAAAATGCCATATCAGTTTCAATATCTCAAATTACTCAACAATCTCCCCCCTAGATGTTGAAACTGATGAAGATCATGATTTCCGATCTTCTTGCCATTTTTCCATCTAAATTGTGAGACTCATCAGTACATGGGGACTTCAAAGCGAGAAAAACAAATATCATCTTCCAAATACGAACTCCCTTTTGAATAATCATCACTCCCCCTTGAATCTTCAACAAATAAAATGGAGAGAATCCGGAAAGTTAAGAAGAATCACCAACAATCTTCACTATCTCATAGAATAAGTCTGCATATAACCTGCTCTGTCATAAGGAGTGAGTTTGCCAAAATAGATCTTCAAAACCCGTCAGATTTGATGAAAAAAATCCTTTTTGAATATTCGCGATTCTCAAAAATTAAAACCGGAAAACTAACAAAACTTATTTTGTATTTTTCGATTTTTAAGTTTTAGACAAAAAGAATAGAGTAAGAAACAATTATTTAGAAGGTTTTGAAAAGAATAAGACCAAAGAAAAGGATAAGAAATGAAAATATTTTGGTAAGAAGGGGTAAAAATGGTAAAACCCATAAAATTGGAAAGAATTTAGAATATGGGGTAGAAACTGTTAATAGTGGAAAGAGCAGGGACTGAATTGAAAACTGAAGCGTCTTCTTTAATTGAATCAGTTAAGAACGCGGCTGTGGACTCAAAAAGTCAAAACAAAAACGAACATCCGATGCTCTGATTTGATCTATGTGTTTTTCGATTTCCTATAAGATTCCGAACTTGATTTCGGATAAGGGTGCTCTGTTCGCAAATCTCGACTGATAATTTCTGAAACCGATTGCGATTTTCAATCCCGATTACATGAGAGATTCCGATTGAGTTTGCTTCATTCAATTCTGAAACGACATCACAAAAATCCGATAGCAATTTCGTTTATTTCCAATTCCCGTTGATGATTTCTGAAGGTCCGATTTCAGATTTGGTGTTCCGATGACGTGAAGCATCAAACAGCAAGTTCTGATTTTGATTACAAATAACGATGCCGACGAATATTGACATCCAATTCCGAATTCGGTTTTGACTATGAAAAACTTCCGATTACGATTTTGCGGTTGTAATTCCGATTACAAATTCCGAAACAAAGGATTGCGAGCGATTCTGACTGTTATAGCAACTCCGATTCCGAACGACTTTGTACTTCCGATTCCGATTTGTGCCACTGAATTCCGAGTCCGAATCATTCCGAATGCTCGGAATAGGAACAGTAATTCCGAGTACACCTTCCATTCCGAACAGACGTCCGATTTCCAAAACTTTTGTTCCGATTTCAGTTTTGGAATCTAATTCCGATTTACCGTTTCTATTTTCCGAAACTGCTGTTGCAATCAATTCCGATTTAGAACCATTCCGACGATCAGAACTGTTCGGATTTTAAGTCGGCTGCAATTTTTAATTCCGGATGTGAAGCTTGACATAGAAATTTCCGATTTCAATACAGTCGCAGACAAAATCTGATTTTGATCAACAAATCCAAAATTAACCCTTAAAGTTTTATGGAAATGGCAGATTTCATCCATGATTCCGAAACTAACTTATTTTTGTCAATAATTCCGAAATCAGCCCTTTATTTCTTCAAATTTCCGAAACGAGCCCCTGTTTAAAGTACACTTGACAGCTATCATCCATTGTTTACTGCAACATGTCAGAATTTCACCCCTTTTGCAGAAAATGTCCCTTTTCAGTCCATCTTTTCAACTTTTCAGCTTTTTTTCATTTCAAACCATTAAAAAACAATAAAAATTGATTTCTTCAACAAAATTTCATCATTTTTACAAAATTTTCGTCAGCTTTTGTCCCTCTTGTTTCTTAAAGACAAAAGTTTTATGAAACCTTTGGTACCCATTTAAGATTCAAGATTGATGAAGACTTTTTGCACACCCACCTCTTTGAAGAAAAACGATCATCTTCTGAGAACGATATTCGCTTTTTAGTTGGAAAACAAAAATTTCCAAAAATTTCATTAAACCAACCAAATACAGTTTTCTCTTTCCTCCAACTTCTAACATCTACATCTGAAGAAAAATGAGTATTAAATTTTCTTTGAACATGCTTGGCTTCAACTTTTTGAACTTTTTCACAAGCTTGAGGGACTTGTACCTTGGGCATCCAAACTTTCTTCATTTTACTCTTCTTCTTTTTCTTTCTTTTCAGATTTAGAGGATTCAAATATGATTTTCGGATCTGCATGTTCATTACATTTTATAATCTAAACATCACAAGCCTTTGGTACACAACCTTTTGGAGTTTGGTAAATCTGAACATCTTGAATTATTGGCTTTCTTTAAGGAACCATTACTTCAAAAACATCATCAGAACATGAAAATTCATCTGTTTGAGTCCAATAGAACAAAACTTCTTCACTTTCACAATTTCAGAAGAATTTCTTTGAGATTTGTCTTCAGAAATACCAAATTTGGAATGTAACACTTCTGAAAAGCTTGAACCACTTGACTCCCCCTCAACAAGAACATATGGAGTCACCTTTTCTTTCAGAAACGTGAAGTACATTATGAACTTCACCAAGAACACCAAGAACATCAAGAACATCTTCCTTTTTCTTTTCAGCTCTTTTCATCTCCAAAATCCGTTGTTTATTTTTCTCGATCTAAATGTCTATGGATAATACAAAATTGCTCTAATATTTTCTCATTCTTTTGTAAACCACACATATCAATACATGTGTATTCAAATATTTTCTTATCAACAAAAAGATTATATAACCCAGTAACATCCTTCAACGTAGATTGACCAAGAATATGCAACATAGTCACTTTGTTAACACCATAGATTGGTTTAGTAACCTTTAATCCAAGTTCTAAAATGGAGTCAAACATTAAATTCATTTCATCCATTAAATCTTCAACAAGACACTGAACTTGAAAATAGAGAAAGTAGATCTGATAAGATTTCTAGAGAGAGAAAACAGCTCTGACTTTCTCATATTTCACTTCTTTCAAGCTTAGAACTTCGTTTCCTATAAGTAGTATGTCATAAACATACAATACTAGAAAGGTTACTATACACCCACTAGCTTTGACATACATACAAGACTCATACTCACTACTAGAGAAACCAAATTCTTTGACTTTCTCATGGAAGCAAATATTCCAGCTGCAAGATGCTTGTTTCAATCCATAAATGGATTTATCAAGCTTACACACTTTACTGGGAAACTTTGAATCAACAAAACCCTCTGGCTGACTCATGTAAACATCTTCAGCAAACTTCCCATTAAGGGAAGCGGTTTTGACATCTATCTTCCAAATCTCATAGTCATGAAAGGAAGCTATGGCGAGCATTATCCTAACTGACTTTATCTTGGCCGCTGGTGAGAAGGTCTCATCATAGTCAATCCTTGGGGTTCGAGTATAGCCCTTTACAACCAGTCAAGCCTTGAATGTGTGCACATTTCCATCCATGTCGGTCTTCTTCTTAACGATCCATTTGTAACCATCTATCTTTCGACCAGGTTCTTGATCAACCAAATTCTGAACTTAGTTGTCATACATGGATTTAATCTCACTGTCCATTGCCTCTATCCACTTTAAAGCCTCAGGGCCTTCCATCGCTTCCTTGTAGTTAGATGGCTCATCCAAATTTACCAGTGTTTGATCACTGATAAATGTATCACCATCTGATGTTATATGGAAACCATAGAACGTTGGTGGCATGATAACTTTACTACAATGATGAATCGGTAATGATTATCAACTCGCTCAACTGAAATTTCTTCCTTTGGTTGAGTCTTAGTGTCTTCTAAGGTTCTTTCATTGGTTGAGTCTTGAATATCTTCAATTTCAATTGTTCTCCCACTATACTCTTTCCATATGATCTATCTCTCACGAAAGACTCCTCTTCGTGCTATAAACACCACTTTTTCACTAGTTCTATAGAACAAATATCCAAAAGACTTTTGTGGGTAGCTAATGAAAGTGAATTTCTCACTTCTAGCTTCTATCTTGCCATGAGTTTCTCATCTAACAAAAGCTTCACAACTCTAAACTTTTGATATGCACTAACAAGGGAACCTTCCATGCCCACATACTGTGAGGTGTTTTGGCAACCTTTTTAGTATGGACAAAATTGAGGATGTGGACGGTTGTCTCTAAGGTATACCCCCAGAAAGTGATGGGAAGAGTGGCTCGACTCATCATGGAACGAACCATGTTCAACAAGGTCCGATTGTGCCGCTCAGCCACACCATTAAGTTGTGTTGTTCTAAGAGGAGCCAATTGTGAAACTATTCCACATTCCTTAAAGTAGTCGTGGAACTCGATACTAAGATACTCTCATCCTCTGTCAGATCGGAGCATCTTTATCATCCTGCCTAATTGATTCTTGAATTTATGTTTAAACTCTTTGAACTTTTCAAAGGTTTCTAATTTATGTTTGATCAAGTAGATATAACCATATCTACTATAATCATCTGTAAATGTTACATAAAACCAATTTACATCTCTTATGGTCGATCTGAAGGGTCCACATGTAACGACCAAATTTTCAAAAGGAATTTTTCATTTTTGATTAACCAAAAGACTTTCCACAAACCATGAAATACCAATTACAATTGTTTTCAAAATTCATACCAAATACAATTTTATTTCAATCATCAGACCGTCCCATAGAAACGTTTGAGAGAGGGTTCACGCCGCGCCATCAAGCATTGCCCTTGCCCTTTAGCTCATATGTACCTAAAACAAATCCACAAACTGTAAGCTAATGCTTAGTGAGTTCCCCAGAGCATACCCCACACACAATCCACATAACATATTGTAACACCATAAATTTCCAACCAAAATTTTCATTTTTAAAACTCATAAATCTCATGTGTTATATTATTATATAAATAAAAACTATAAGTGTCTCAAAGATCATTATCATTCCTAATTACAATCAAATCCCAAAATCCTCAACATGGTCCCGAAAAAGTGTGTACAATCAAGCTGGAGCCTTCCCGCGATCCTCAGAAGTACCTAAAACACATAACACATAACACGGTAAGCACGAAGCTTAGTGAGTTCCCCAAAATACCACACACACACAAATAATGAGCAACTCGAGGCTATAACTCTGTAAGAACCTCCGGTCAGTGTGTCTCAGTGGGACCCTCCGGTCCCAACTCGGTAAACTCATAGCAACAATAAACAACTTAAACCATCAAGACATAATGCATATTATTACAATACACAGATAGCACATAAACAGCTCAATCACAACAAGATACCACTCATGATAAGTATAGTGAGAAGACTCACCTCGTAGTCAGCAAGTAATAAACACGTACTCGTAAATCCCAAACTAGCCTCCCCCTAACACATTTTATAAACATCTCTAATCAAAACCTCATTCTTACATCACAAGTCTCTCTAACTCTTTTCCAACTTTTGAAATGGGTAAAAGTCCATTTTACCCCTCCACAATTTCTATTACTAATGTTGGTCAAGCTCTCAAGTCAACAGTGGTCAATTCAGGTCAACAGTCCCAAATTGACATGACTCGCCGAGCCCAGTCGATTCTCCTTGTTCTTTGAAGTGATTCAGTTCGCTGAGTTAACCCTAACTCACCGAGTAATAGCATCGACAGTTAAATCAGAAACCCTAACTGACTCGTCGAGTCAGCCCCTTGACTCGGCGAGTCCATTCAGACTCTCACCTTAATCAGACGATTCCAAGGCAGGGAACCTACCCAAACTCTAGATCTATACTCCTAAGACCCATCTATCACGTAAAGTCACAGGCTTTACATCCATGCACGACATTAAGAGCTTGAAATGCTAAATCTCAACTCATCAAGGGTCTTCACTCAATATCACTTAACATGGTTGAATAAAGCAGAGAGATCTGGATTCTAGGGACCTTACATGACCCAGATCTGAAGTCCATCTCTCTCTATGAGCATGAATCACTCAAGGTCCTCATATTTGGGGAGAAGAAACCCTAGATTCCCACAAACAAAAGATTTACATGAAGAAATGATAATGGTGAAGCTTAATACCTCCTTTAGACGTTCTGGAGTGAAACCACCTCGGATCTAACAACACCTTCTTGTTCCTTGGCTTGAAATCCTTCCTTTCTCTTCACAAAGAGCACCAAAAGCTCACAATTAGCTAAGCACTCTCTCTCACAACTCAAGGGTCGTTTAGGATTTGCTCTCAGGGAAGGATAGCCGCAAATAAGGCTATAAGTGCCTTTAAATAGGCCACATGCCCAATAATTTAGGGTTTCCATCAACAACGCTGACTCGACGAGTCGACTCACAGACTCGTCGAGTCCGTTCATTAATCCTCGTCATCAGTCGCGACTCTACTCGACGAGTTGAGGCACCAACTCGTCGAGTCACTCAACAAATCCCGAGTCAAATGAATAAAATAGTATACCTGGGAATCCGGATGTTACAATTCTCCCCCACTAGAATCAGACTTCGCCCTCAAAAATCGCGTCAAATCACCCAAATCGCGTCATGTGACATCCCCATTTTCGCTGCCAGAAAAAACCGATTTTGTTTATGCTTTACAAAAATCAGAGTACCTCTTTTAATTAAAATGTTGCGGAATTTGTTCCCAGAAAAACATGATAAATGTGTTATCAAATCATTTCCGAAGAACTTACATTCATTTTGTTTGGCATGTCATCGTCAATACAAAAACATAAGCATAAACAGAACTTACATTCATTTACACTACTGATTTACATATCTTTTAAATCTCTCCGTGTAAAGTAGCTTCGTATCGACACCTGTGATACAAATAAGCTTGAGTGGGTCAGGTTGGGAAACCTGGTGAGTACATAGGGTTTTCAACCCACAATAATATAATTATTACGTTTAAACATCAAAAAATCAACCCAATTACCCATCCCCATTATCTTCATTACTCTTCAGGATCTACCCTAAGAATCATCTATCCCGCATCCGTTCATTTCTAAGTCCATTGCTTCCAGCGTTTATATGACAGGCACTAAGTCCATAGCTGCCAATGCTCGTTCGTAAAGCACTAATTCCATAGCTGCTAAAATTCATTCATCGGGTACTAAATCCATAGCTACCAGTGTTTATCTAATAGGTACTAAGTCCATAGCTACCATCGTTTATCCAATAGGTACTAAGTCCATAGCTACCATCGTTTATATAATAGGTACTAAGTCCATAACTACCATCGTTTATCTAATAGATACTAAGTCCATAGCTACCAACGTTTATATAATAGGTACTAAGTCCATAGCTACCATCGTTTATCTAATAGGTACTAAGTCCATAGCTACCAACGTTTATATAATAGGTACTAAGTCCATAGCTACCATCGTTTATCTAATAGGCACTAAGTCCATAGCTGCCAGTGTTTATCTAATAGGTACTAAGTCCATAGCTACCAACGTTTATCTATCAGGTACTAAGTCCATAGCTACCAGCATTTATTCAATAGGCACTAAGTCCATAGCTGCCGATGTTATTTATTAGGCACTAAGTCTATAGCTGCTAATGTTCACTCATATCATCTTTCACCTCTCATCATTCATCTACCCATGTTTCACCCATCATATTCGTAGATATAAAATACATATACAGTTTAAATAATTTAAAACATGTATAAAATCGTTCATCCAGCATAGATAACAAGTATACAGGTTATATGCACACATAGCACGTAATTTATATAAAATACTTCATATCTATGTGTAATATGAAAGTAAATATGCACTCACCTGATAAGGTGGTGACTCGGTACTCGGAGAGCACTTCGTTAATCTTAAAAGAATTCCTTTGACAAAACCTAGTATCATTACCACTAGAGTTTAGTCTAATGTTCAACGAGACTAATTAATAGTCTAGATATTATTACTATTATATAAGCGTTAAACAATACTCTTCACCCACTATGTATAGACAGGGTCCAGACATGAAACACCGGAGGGCAGGATCATTTTGGCATATAGCACTTCTAAATCCAGCAACCCAAGCGGCCCTCCAAACCGGATTCCCCGTACCGCGAGTGGTTAAAAAGATATTATAACGACACTTATATAACCCATAATAATAGCCCAAATAATTATTATAAGTTCCTAATAACATTACTATATTTAAATAAAATCTATATTAAATGTAGTATAGGCGTAGCTCACTTACAACGGGTTTTTATTAAAATTCGGGCTTTGCTGGAGCAGCGTTTCCGAGCCGAAAGCTTTTCTTCTCGGAGCCGTCAGGCACTCCGGGGCTTCCTTCTCGTGCTAGGGAGGTTCCCTAGACTTAGGAGGGGTTTAGGGAGGCTAGAGAGAAGTTAGAGAGAGAAAGAAAGGCTTATGGTGTGAAGAAAATATGAAGGATTCATCTCTTATTTATAGGGGTTTTATCGTAGAGTAGCCCCTAAGTTTTGTCCGTATCTTCCGTGTACGAGCTCCCTTTTCTATGTTCTTTATATCCACGCGTTGGTATTTACGATTACTACAACTTTCATCTAGACCCCGTCGGCTAATTCTCATTGTAGCTCAGATTTACAAAACTGTATCGAATTTGCCGCGCTTGAAGAGTAGAGACTAAGTTTCGTCTATATCTTTCTCATACGAGCTCTATTCTCAACGTTATTTATATCCATGCGTTGGTATTTATGAGTACTACAACTTTCATTTAGACCTTGTCGGCTAATTCTTATTCTATCTCAGATTTACAAAACTGTATCGAATTCGCCGTGCTTGAAGAGTAGAGACTAAGCTTCATCCATATCTTTCGCATACGAGCTCCGTTTTCAACTGTCTTTTTATCGTTTAACTCCTATTAACAATATCTTCATTTCTTGTTTAGATTATTTTGGCTAAAAATCGACCGATCTAAAATTCAAATTTTCGGGTTGTGCACTGTTATGCTAAATCTTAGAAAAATTGTAACTTCCTCATACGAAGTCAAATTTGGACGTTCTTTTTATGCACGCTCTCGGTTAAACGTATACTACGAATTTTTTTTTTAGATCGCTAAGGCTAAAAAGTATTTTATCAAAAATTCACTTTTTACGTTACGCGGTGTCGTGCCGGTTTAGCCGTAAAACTTCGACGGGTCATAACTTCTTCGTTATAACTCGGATTTCGGCGTTCTTTATATGTACGGAACCCTTGTAACATATAATATAACTTGATTAAGATTACTCGTTCTAAATAATCTTCCATCAAAAACTCATTTTTGATGCTCATTGTCTCTAAGTTGAATAGCCCGAATTTGTGGGCGTTACAATTATCTCCCCCTTAGGATGATTATGTCCCGAAATCATCAACGAAACAGGGCTTGTTTAATGACTCCATACGTTATCTCTTCATCCTAGGTAATAATCGTAAGTCTATGTTTCTTTGAATGAGTATCTAACTCCTGGATTTCTTGACTGCAAGTAGTGATCGATCTTGCACCTGCTCTCTATCTCATGTTAGATTTTAAATCATGACCTTCATGTCACAATCCTGATCTTTATCAGAGACTCCTTCTTTAACAAAATTAAGATAAGTTGTTTGATTTCCACAATAGATCGATGGGTCATGTTCTAATGACCTCTCATCATATGTTGCAATGCCTAGACTCAGGTCTCTTAGAGTCAAATTACGGAATGGAATATAATTTCCTTCATGTTATAATGTGATATAATCACATTATAGCATGTAGCACTTCTAGCTACAAGCTTCTTACTTTAATGACGATCGCCATCGCTTTGATTATCTTTCACTTCAATCTTCTGGTTTAAGTCGGATGCTACATCAAACTTGGTTCTCTGAACCACGTAACATACTCATCTTGGTCGAACTCAATTTGATATGACCACTAGGGTCGGAATAACAATCATCCTCTTAGTCATTACCAAAACAATGGTAATGACATACATGAACAAAACGGAATCAACTACTAGCTTCTTGGTAACCTTGTGAATTTCCCTGATCCAAGTGTGAGTCTTATGCTTCCAGCAGTATAGGCATCTACTACCATTCACACCTACTCATACTTGTCCCAAGTATTGTCTCACAGTTTTTCCATGTTTTTATTTCCTAAAATCACAAAACAATTTAAAACACACGAATGTGTCCACATAGTCATAATTTTTTTTCCTGGACTCTACTAGGACTTCTTCCATGCATATCTTCAACAACAATTCTGCTTCAACTCGGTTAGTGGTGGAAACGACAGACGATGGGATAACTTCATGGATTATACCAAAAGTTCTTTCTTTTTTCTAATCGAAAGTGCACTTCTCCCATACTAAGCATATTATTTATTAGACGCATTCTAAAGGCAATATACCTCTCTTATGATATCTTTCGATAAGTGTCATTCACTATCGTAATCTTTCTCGTTTCCTCCGTTTACTCAATTCGCTACGAGCCTTCACCATGACGTTACATTCATGGAAGCATGCGTTCAACATATCGGGACGAGAATATAGATAGAGGAAGGTTTTGACGCATATTCCTCCTTATTACTCCAAAAAGTTACATGCCAGTTCTAATATCATAATTAAACATTTAAAAATATGAACACATAAAGTTTTCAGAACCGGTCGGCAACAGACCATAGATCCGATCATATAATGCATATCATAAACCATTTAGCACATAAAAGCATGTTAGGCAATTTCCTAAATAAGCTAGTGCTTGTGTCTATTCAGGTGTACTACCAAAAATATATTAGACACACTTCTTACAATCATCTCTTAGCATTCTAAGTTTAAGTCTAGAAATAAATCCTTATTCCTAATTCGCTTAAACTAATGCTCTGATACCAACTGCGACATCCCCATTTTCACGGCCAGAAAAGACCGATTTCGTTTATGCTTTATAAAAATCAGAGTACCTCTTTTAATAAAAATGTTGCGGAATTTGTTCCCAGAAAAACATGATAAATGTGTTATCAAAGCATTTCTGAAGAAATGTATTTTTATTCCTTTTAAAACCTTGGGATGTCATCGTCAATATAAAAACATAAGCATAAACAGAACTTACATTCATTTACACTACTGATCTACATCTCTTTTAAATCTCTCGGTGTAAAGTAGCTTCGTATCGACACCTGTGATACAAATAATCTTGAGTGGGTCAGGTTGGGAAACCAGGTGAGTACATAGGGTTTTCAACCCACAATAATATAATTATTATGTTTAAACATCAAAAAATCAACCCAATTACCCATCCCCATTATCTTCATTACTCTTAAGGATCTACCCTAAGAATCATCTATCATGCATCCGTTCATGTCGAAGTCCATTGCTTCCAGGGTTTATATGACAGGCACTAAGTCCGTAGCTGCCAATGCTCGTTCGTAAAGCACTAATTCCATATGTGCTAAAATTCATTCACCGGGTACTAAATCCATAGCTACCAGTGTTTATCTAATAGGTACTAAGTCCATAGCTACCATCGTTTATCCAACACGTACTAAGTCTATACCTACCATCGTTTATATAATAGGTACTAAGTCCATAGCTACCATCGTTTATCTAATAGATACTAAGTCCATAGGTACCAACGTTTATATAATAGGTACTAAGTCCATAGCTACCATCGTTTATCTAATAGGTACTAAGTCCATATCTACCAATGTTTATATAATAGGTACTAAGTCCATAGCTACCATCGTTTATCTAATAGGCACTAACTCCATAGCTGCCAATGTTTATCTAATAGGTACTAAGTCCATAGCTACCAACGTTTATCTATCAGGTACTAAGTCCATAGCTACCAACGTTTATTCAATAGGCACTAAGTCCATAGTTGTCGATGTTATTTATTAGGCACTAAGTCTATAGCTGCCAATGTTCACTCATATCATCTTTAAAATCTCATCATTCATCTACCCATGTTTCACCCATCATATTCGTAGATCTAAAATACATATACAGTTTAAATCATATAAAACATGTATAAAATCGTTCATCCAGCATAGATAACAAGTATACAGGTTATATGCACACATAGCACGTAATTTATATAAAATACTTCATATCTATGTGTAAGATGAAAGTAACTATGCACTCACCTGATAAGGTGGTGACTCGGTACTCGGAGAGCACTTCATTAATCTTAAAACAATTCCTTTGACAAAACCTAGTATCATTACCACTAGAGTTTAGTCTAATGTTCAACGAGACTAATTAATAGTCTAGCTATTATTACTATTATATAAGCATTAAACAATACTCTTCACCCACTATGTACAGACAGGGGCCAGACATGAAACACCGGAGGGCGGGATCATTTTGGCATATAGCACTTCTGAATCCAGCAACCCAAGCGGCCCTCCAAACCGGATTCCCCGTACCGCGAGTAGTTACAAATATATTATAACGACACTTATATAACCCATAATAATAGCCCAAATAATTATTATAAGGTCCTAATAACATTACTATATTTAAATAAAAGCTATATTAAATATTGTATAGGCGTAGCTCACTTACAGCGGGTTTTTATTAAAAATCGGGCTTCGCTGGAGCAGCGTTTCCAAGCCGAAAGCTTTTCTTCTCGGAGCCGTCAGGTGCTCTGGGGCTTCCTTCTCATGCTAGGGAGGTTCCCTAGACTTGGGAGGGGTTTAGGGAGGCTATAGAGAAGTTAGAGAGAGAAAGAAAGGCTTATGGTGTGAAGAAAATATGAAGGATTCATCTCTTATTTATAGGGGTTTTATCGTAGAGTAGCCCCTAAGTTTCGTCCGAATCTTCCACGTACGAGCTCCGTTTTCTACGTTCTTTATATCCACGCATTGGTATTTACGAGTACTACAAGTTTTATTTAGACCCCGTTGGCTAATTCTCATTGTAGCTTAGATTTACAAAACTGTATCGAATTCGCCGCGCTTGAAGAGTAGAGACTAAGTTTCGTCCATATCTTTCTCATACGAGCTCTATTCTTGACGTTATTTATATCCACGCGTTGGTATTTACGAGTACTACAATTTTCATTTAGACCTCGTCGGCTAATTCTTATTCTATATCAGATTTACAAAACTGTATCGAATTCGCCGCGCTTGAAGAGTAGAGACTAAGCTCCGTCCATATATTTCGCATACGAGCTCCGTTTTCGACTGTCTTTTTATCGTTTAACTCCTATTAACAATATCTTCATTTATCGTTTAGGTTATTTTGGCTAAAAATCGACCGATCTAAAATTCGAATTTTCGGGTTGTGCACTGTTATGCTAAATCTTAGAAAAATTGTAACTTCCTCATACGAAGTCAGATTTGGACGTTCTTTTTATGCACGCTCTAGGTTAAACGTATACTACGAATTTTGTTTAGATCGCTAAGGCTAAAAAGTATTTTATCAAAAATTCACTTTTTACGTTATGCGGTGTCGTGCCGGTTTAGCCGTAAAACTACGACGGGTCATAACTTCTTCGTTATAACTCGGATTTCGGCGTTCTTTTTATGTACGGAACCCTTGTAAAATATACTATAACTTGATTAAGATTACTCCTTCTAAATAATCTTCCATCCAAAACTCATTTTTGATGCTCATTGTCTCTAAATTGAATAGCCCGAATATGCGGGCGTTACACGTCAACCCCACACGCAGTCCTCGGTAAGTTGGTGATAAAGTCCATAGAAATATGTTCCCACTTCCACTGGGGAATCTCTAGAGGCTGCAATGGACCATGTGGTCGCTGGTGATCTGCCTTAACCCGGCGACAGGTCAAACACCTTTCTACAACCCAAGCCACGTCCCTCTTCATACAGGGCCACCAATAGTCTCTCTTCAGGTCCAAATACATCTTAGTGGCCCCTGGGTGGATTGGGAATCTCGATCTATGCGCCTCCTCCACCAGAATACGGCGAGCCCCTCCTGTATAGGGCAACCAAATCCGCCCTTGGAACGTCATAAGCCCTCGACTATCCGTCACAAACTCGGACACCTGCCCAATCACCCGCTCCCTCTTGCGGTTCCCCGGTCTCACGGCCTCCGCCTGGGGCCTCTCAGATGGTAACTAGTACTGGGGTCATCACTATCATCCTCATACACACATCTCGGATCGGAACACTTTCTGCTCTGCGGCTCAAGGCATCGGCTACCACATTAGCCTTGCATGGGTGGTATAAGATCTCACAGTCATAGTCTTTCACTAAATCCAACCATCTCCTCTGTCTCATATTTAGATTGGGCTGATCCATCAGATATTTCAGGCTCTTATGGTCTGTGTATATGGTACACCAGACACCATAAAGGTAGTTGTCACACCCCAAAACCGGAACGGCAGAAACGTTCTGGGGTGGAGGACGTCATGTTTAGTATCACAAGACATGCATCATAGTAAGCAAAGTAATGAACAGCCATTTCATTAGAAAGAAAGTGTTTACAAAGTGTGTGTTCACGAAACATAGAATACATAAGCAAATAACAAACAAGACTTGAAGCTATACTGCTCCATCTTCTGAATCTCAGTCCAAGTACCTGTCTACTAGGCTCCTGAGAATACAAGTTATTTGAAAGAGTTGATCAGCAATTAAGCTGGTGAGTTCATAAGATTTTAGTGATGTAGTAAGTTGTAGAAAGTTGTTGAAACTGTAGTTGAAAAATGTAGTCAGTTCTAAGTTCTTTTTAGAAAAGTTCGCCTGTTCCTCTTAGAAAATCCTATATTTCCTACTTTGATGAAAGATACGTAAAAATGATTCTACAATCCCTTCTATGAGTACTAAATGGATACAAGTGATATAAAACTCAGAGTAAACAAACAATCGACTCTGCGCATCTGCCCTAAACTCACCACCAAACAAGGAACAGTAAGGCGGATAGCACACATCCCATTATTTGTTAGATCATTTTTGTATATAACCCTGGCGTGTTCACTTGTTACTCATGGAGTTAATTGCGATGGTTTCTTTATATTTAATGAAAAGCTCCTTTATGAAAACCCTTATTCCTTATAATAAAATGGTGACCACAGTGATCACTCCTATAATCACTTAAGGTCCTTTAAGTTTATACTGGTTTAATAAAATGGGTTAAACCCTTAACTGGTAAGTTTCTAGTGTTGAATACCAAAAGTTCTGATTTGGAAGGTAATGTTCTGTACTAGAAAACTGTGCATTGACTCTGTGTCCTATGACTTGACCCATACCTGGTACCCTTATGATGACTCAATGTATACTGGACATATATATCTAGGATCGAATAGATAATAGACTGGGTGAATCTGCTCCAAGCCCACAACCAAACAAGGAATAGGAAATGAAGCGGAGAGCACACATCCTATTACCTGTCGGATCCTATTGATATATATGTATCCTTTGATGTATACATTAAGGAATCATAAGGTTAGAATTATGGCCCTTTCTACTAAACGTAGCCTTCTACCAAGGCATCAAATGTTATGTGTGTTTGTTTCTTGTATTAGTGTGTATTTTCCCGCGTGAGACTCTCATTAAATAAATATAGATTATACATTAATGAATATGTGAGAAGTTCACAAACTAAGTGTAATAGGGAAAATAATATTTTACCTCAGCCGTGACACTGCTGGCTATAAAGTAATAAAATACAGACTCCAGGTAGTATTAAATGTACAATACACCTCAGGGAGTCTAAAGTAGTAAAATATAGACTCCAGGTAGTATTAAATGACTATACATCTCGGGGAGTCTTAAGTAATAAAATACAGACTCCAGGTAGTATTAAATGTACAATACACCTCGGGGAGTCTAAAGTAGCCTTTAGTCCTAAGTTGGTTAATTAAAGGTTTAATGTGAACTCGTATGTAACTGAGAATATATATTATTATATTTCATCATCTCGTGTCTGCTAACCCAGACACGTGTAATCGTACTAAAGTTAACGCAAACCAGAAAGATATATTTTACGTGCTTTTCCCTGGTACTTAGTGTGGTGTGCTTTTCCCTGGTACTTAGTGTGCTTTTTCCTGGTACTTAGTGTGATTTTCCCTGGTACTTAGTGTGGTGTGTTTTTCCCTGGTACTTAGTGTGGTGTGCTTTTCCCTGGTACTTAGTGTGGTGTGTTTCTCTCTATACTAGTTATAGTATGTTTCCCCATTGTACTTGTTATAGTATGTTCTCCTCTGTACTTGTTATAGTATGTTTCTCTATGTATCTGTTATAGTATGAACTGAACCCTTAAACTATACCTATTATAGTTTACTAGTAATGTACTTGGACTGTTGTTAAAAATACTCATTTTACCACTAAGTTACGCTTGTACTTTAAAAACGGAGTTTTGTTTAACTATAAAGTAGCATAACTTGGAAAGAGTTTTTGAAATGATTTGACAACTTATAAATGACATAAGTAATCTTTTGAAAATGTTTATAACAAACATTTACACAATTATCATTGTGTTCAACTTGTATTCCCCCCTTAAAAGCATTTAAAACAGTTAAAAGATTCATTACGGGGTATGAACTCACCTAATGTGGGTGATTCAACGAATATGCGTGTAAGGATGAGAAGTTCCACGAATGAAGTCCCGAGACTTAACAAGTCGATATAGAGGCTTGAAAGGGTCGATTTTGGCCAAGAACACTAGTGTGTGTGCTTGGTGTTCTTGGTGAAACTTGAAGATTTGAAGATCTAGTTAAAATGAATGTTTTCATGGATGAAATCAAAGAGTGTAACTAGTAGATGAAGTGTAACAACAAATCAAGGAATAACACTTACCACTTTTGAAGATCTAGGATGAAAATCGGGATGATGGTTGAGAGAGAATTGGAGTGTTCTTGAGTTGGAAATGAAAGAATGAAGAAAGTTGAAGGATATGAGCCTATAAGGAGGGAGTTTACGGCCCACCTTGAGTTTACGGCCGTAAACTCAAGTGTTGTGGCCGTGAACTCCTTTTGATGAGGATTAAGGCTCGTATGTTGCACAGTGTCTCTAGCAGGTACATTCTAACACTCATTCCTTAAGTGTACTAGGCTTAAAACTCCTTAGAATGACCTTTAACCAGGCTAGAACTCATTATCAATGAGTCTGACACTCTGATGAGTTGACTGACTGAGCTTTAAAAGCAAAAAAAATTCGGGTTGTCACATCATCCCCCTGTTAGATGGAATTTCGTCCTGAAATTAACTTTCTTACAATACTACTGGGGTTGCGCTCCTCTGATTGGCAGAATACCCACTCGTAGACCTGGCACTTTGCCCTACTGTTCATGATAGGATTCATACTCGGTCCATCTATCATTACCTCGTGTATACAAGTCGTATATAATTAGGATTAGTAAGATGGTCGGATGTGCAACTCTGCCCGAGGTCCACAACCAAACAAGGAACAGGAGATAGGGCGGAAACACACATACTAAATCTGCGTAATCATAATTATATACCACCCTCGCGTATACACCGAATAGTGATAGGTGGGCTGTATTCGTCCTTAGCCTCTGTGCTTGAACTTGGTCTGCTGGACGAGTAGTATTTCGTGACGGTCTCCGGACATCTGACGGTAAGGTCTCAGAGGACAAAGTACTTTTCGCATGAGTACTTCGGGGTTTTTAGAATACGAAAGATAAAACTGAGGTTTATGTCGGACTGTCGATATGAATGACGAAAGTTTTGAGAACTTGACGATCGAGGCGATAGAAACATATAAACTTAGTATGGTGAGGACCACGCCAATTCATGACGAATGATAGCAACGGACTCTTTACTGAACAAAATTTTGGCCAATTTGAAAGAAACGTTTGTTATACGATGATGTGCTCCTAGTGTGTTCGACAATGTACTTCTAGCGTGTTCGACAATGTACTCTTAGTTTGTTCGACAATGTACCTCTAGTGTGCTCTGAAATGTACTTCTAGTGTGTTCGACAATGTACTCTTAGTTTGTTCGACAATGTACTTCTTGTGTGTTCGAAAATGTACTCTTTGTAAATGTTCTTGTGCTTTCTGTTTTCCCCTTGATGTTGACACTTCTACGTATCGTACCGCGATGAGCGAGTACATACGAATGAAAGTGCCTTGATAATTGGTGATGATACTTTATATTATGATCCTCCTCGGTACCACTACGATCGCCTGTCATATACAAGTTATGAATATTTAAGATGAATAAGACGGTCGACTGAGTAACTCTGCCTCAAATCTACAACCAAACAAGGAACAGGAATTAAGGCGGAATTACTCACTCTAAGTCTGCGACATCTTAGTTATGCACAACCCTGATGTATATGTTCAGCCATCGTAGCTTCTCTAAACGGATCCTTTAGTTCTCTTGAATACTATGACTTGTTCCTATGAGTGAGTTATTATAATTACTTTTAAGAGTTATCCCCAAGTTTTAATCTTATATATATATATATATATATATATATATATATATATATATATATATATATATATATATATATATATATATATATATATATATATATATATATATATATATATATATATAAATATATATATATATATATATATATATATATATAAATTATTCTTCAAAGCAATTACTAAATCGAAACGTACCGCTGTTCGATGGCGACTCCGAGGTTGATTCTCCTGCGGTGATCATCAGAATTCTTCCATCTGCGCCTGAGTTCTTTGTTATCGGGCAGTCCCTCTGGTAATGTCCAGCCTCACCACAGCCATAGCAGGCTTGGTTTTCTTCAACTCCGGGGACGTGGGAGATCGGTTGAGCCGGTGCCCTGCAAAAATGGACTGTGTGTCCTTTTCTGTGACAGTTCAGACACTGCATTTCCCGGCATACTCCGGTGTGGTGATAGTTGCACTTCACACACTTTGGGAGGGTTCCAACATATCGACTGGCAGGTACTGGAGCAGCAGGTGTTGTAGCGGCGTACATAGTACTCGCTTGTTGCTCTTGTGGGGTGTCCTGTGTTGTTCGCTTCTTCTTCCTCTTGTTCCACGACTTCTGATTATAGTCCTTTCCCTTTAATGGCTCGGGAACGAGGACTTTCACACCATGGCGGACTCCATGGTCGATGAGTCGTTGGGCCAGGCGTTGGGCGCTATCGAATGTGGCTGGGTTAGAAGACAACACATCTCCTTGGGTCGGAGCACTCAGACCCCAGATGTATCTTTCTATCTTCTTGCTCTCCGGGGTAACCATCCCGGGGCATAGCGCTGCTAAGTCGCTAAATCTGTCAATGTAGGCCACTATGTCTGAGCCGACCATAGTGAGCTCCCATAGTTCTTGTTCCAGCCTTTGAACTTCACCCCTCGGGCAGTATTCTTCCAGCATTAACTCTTTTAGGTTTTCCCAACCTATTGAGTTAGCCACTGATAGGGTTAGTGACTTAACATGGCTATTCCACCATGTTAGGGCGTTGTCAAAGAAGGTGCAGGCAGCAAACTTCACTTTGCTCCCTTCCGGGCACGAACAGATTTCGAAGACCGAATCTGTTTTCTCGAACCATCGCATCAGAGCAATGACTCCACCATTTCCATCGAAGGAAATGGGTTTTGCAGTTCATGAAGTCTTTATATGAACACTCCCTTGGGTGTCCGTGAATAGCTCCGGGGTTGGCTAAGCGGGTACCGCTACCAGATCCGAAGGTACCACTTTCACCGAGGTGAGCTATAGCAGTTGCCACTGTGGTGGATATCGTTGCGTGGAGATTAGCGGTATCGAATTGTGACGGTGGAGTTGGATTTATCGGAATAGTGCGTCTGTTCGATTTGCGAGGAGGCATCTTTGCTAAAAAGGATACAAATATGAGATGGAATAAGTCTATAGCGGTGGACACAAGCCAAAAGCTGAAAAGACAAGGTTATCCCAGTTCTGAGTGTATCGGGTCCTGCCTTCCATAGGGTTCTAGAAGTAATTCATAAAAGAGTCTATACCTAATAAACTCTATGAATTTGAAATGGCTATCGTCGCATGAATATCTGTTGCCTGAATAATTGTTACCAGCTGCATGTAAGAAAATAATCCTAACACATAATGTGAGCAGTGTCTCCACTCGCTCATTAAGTTATCAAGATTATTATTTATTAGTGTGACGCATAAGACGTTTTGGTTACTCCGGTTGATCCTTCTTTGAAAACTTCTCCTGAACTTGCTCTTTATCCTCCTGGATTCCTTTTGTTGTCTACTTATGAGGAAGTGGTTACATCTATTTGGGTTTTTCGTGCGAGAATGGAAGTGACTAAAGAATTTATGAGATTTAAGGTAACTTTATGGGGTGATCCTTACAGAGTCCTCCTATAATTGCACAAGGTATACAAGTTGTATATAATTCAAGATTAAATATGCCTTCGAATAAGTGATCCTACTTCAAAATCACAGCCATAAGAGGAATGGGTAGTGAAGCGTAGATCGCAAATTCTAAGTCTATAAGATCTCAATTATATATAAAACTTTAGGAGTATACATTGCAATATTTTAGACTTGTCCGTAAGGGTCTTTTAAGTTATCATGTAAGTTGTTTATATAGTGCCTAAAATACTCCTATAGTATTTTAATGTAATCTTCTTGGTATGTTTTAAACTTGTTATCGCGTTATAGTATCATAGAATACTCATATAGTATTCTAACTCTAATGTACTTGATCTAGTATTCTCTTGACTGGTGTTTAGGTAAGTTTTAAGACTATTGTAACACCACTTCACTCCCAAACACATGTCGGTCACATCTCGAATAAATATAGTTGATCAGGCTATATTGATCCTAGCTATGATTACATAACTGTTCAGGTTTGACGACAGTGTTCAACCTTTAAATACTTTAGTTTTGTTCTTCTTGTGATACTTGGTCTAGTATGTACATGTATAAGCAAGTAGGTATATTTTTATAACTTATCGTTATACTCTTAAACTATACCATTATCCAGAGCACATAAGCCCCATTGTATTTATAGTTGTATATCTTTTATCGGTTAATATACTTAGTTCACTATAAACAATGCTCTGATACCAATCTGTCACACCCCAAAACCGGAACGGCGGAAACGTTCTGGGGTGGAGGACGACATGTTTAGTATCACAAGACATGCATCATAGTAAGCAAAGTAATGAACAACCATTTCATTAGAAAGAAAGTGTTTACAAAGTGTGTGTTCACGAAACATAGAATACATAAGCAAATAACAAACAAGACTTGAAGCTATACTGCTCCATCTTCTGAATCCCAGTGCGAGTACCTGTCTACTAGGCTCCTGAGAATACAAGTTATTTGAAAGAGTTGATCAACAATTAAGTTGGTGAGTTCACAAGATTTTAGTGATGTAGTAAGTTGTAGAAAGTTGTTGTAAAATATTGTTGAAACTGTAGTTGAAAAATGTAGTCAGTTGTAAGTTCTTTTTAGAAAAGTTCGCATGTTCCTCTTAGAAAATCCTATATTTCCTACTTTGATGAAAGATACGTAAAAATTATTCTACAGTCGCTTCTATGAGTACTAAATGGATACAAGTGATATGAAACTCAGAGTAAACAAACAATCGAGTGTGTGCATCCGCCCTAAACTCACCACCAAAGAAGGAACATTAAGTAAGGCGGATAGCACAAATCCCATTATTTGTTAGATCATTGTTGTATATAACCCTGGCGTGTTCACTTGTTACTCATGGAGTTAATTGCGATGGTTTCTTTATATTTAATGAAAAGCTCCTTTATGAAAACCCTTATTCCTTATAATAAAATGGTGACCACAGTGATCACTCCTATAATCACTTAAGGTCCTTTAAGTTTATACTGGTTTAATAAAATGGATTAAACCCTTAATTGGTAAGTTTCTAGTGTTGAATACCAAAAGTTCTGATTTGGAAGGTAATGTTATGTACTAGAAAACTGTGCATTGATTCTGTGTCCTATGACTTGACCCATACCTGGTACCCTTATGATGACTCAATGTATACTGGACATATATATCTAGGATCGAATAGATAATAGACTGGGTGAATCTGCTCCAAGCCCACAACCAAACAAGGAACAGGAAATGAAGCGGAGAGCACACATCCTATTACCTGTCGGATCCTATTGATATATATGTATCCTTTGATGTATACATTAAGGAATCATAAGGTTAGAATTATGGCCCTTTCTACTAAACGTAGCCTTCTACCAAGGCATCAAATGTTATGTGTGTTTGTTTCTTGTATTAGTGTGTATTTTCCCGCGTGAGACTCTCATTAAATAAATATAGATTATACATTAATGAATATGTGAGAAGTTCACAAACTAAGTGTAATAGGGAAAATAATATTTTACCTCAGCCGTGACACTGCTGGCTATAAAGTAATAAAATACAGACTCCAGGTAGTATTAAATGTACAATACACCTCAGGGAGTCTAAAGTAGTAAAATATAGACTCCAGGTAGTATTAAATGACTATACATCTCGGGGAGTCTTAAGTAATAAAATACAGACTCCAGGTAGTATTAAATGTACAATACACCTCGGGGAGTCTAAAGTAGCCTTTAGTCCTAAGTTGGTTAATTAAAGGTTTAATGTGAACTCGTATGTAACTGAGAATATATATTATTATATTTCATCATCTCGTGTCTGCTAACCCAGACACGTGTAATCGTACTAAAGTTAACGCAAACCAGAAAGATATATTTTACGTGCTTTTCCCTGGTACTTAGTGTGGTGTGCTTTTCCCTGGTACTTAGTGTGCTTTTTCCTGGTACTTAGTGTGATTTTCCCTGGTACTTAGTGTGGTGTGTTTTTCCCTGGTACTTAGTGTGGTGTGCTTTTCCCTGGTACTTAGTGTGGTGTGTTTCTCTCTATACTAGTTATAGTATGTTTCCCCTTTGTACTTGTTATAGTATGTTCTCCTCTGTACTTGTTATAGTATGTTGCTCTATGTATCTGTTATAGTATGAACTGAACCCTTAAACTATACCTATTATAGTTTACTAGTAATGTACTTGGACTGTTGTTAAAAATACTCATTTTACCACTAAGTTACGCTTGTACTTTAAAAACGGAGTTTTGTTAAACTATAAAGTACCATAAATTGGAAAGAGTTTTTGAAATGATTTGACAACTTATAAATGACATAAGTAATCTTTTGAAAATGTTTATAATAAACATTTACACAATTATCATTGTGTTCAACTTGTATTCCCCCCCCCCCCCGCCCCCCCCCCCCCCCTCCCCGCGTAAAAGCATTTAAAACAGTTAAAAGATTCATTACGGGGTATGAACTCACCTGATGTGGGTGATTCAACGAATACGCGTGTAAGGATGAGAAGTTCCACGAATGAAGTCCCGAGACTTAACAAGTCGGTATAGAGGCTTGAAAGGGTCGATTTTGGCCAAGAACACTAGTGTGTGTTCTTGGTGTTCTTGGTGAAACTTGAAGATTTGAAGATCTAGTTAAAATGAATGTTTTCATGGATGAAATCAAAGAGTGTAACTAGTAGATGAAGTGTAACAACAAATCAAGGAAGAACACTTACCACTTTTGAAGATCTAGGATGAAAATCGGGATGATGGTTGAGAGAGAATTGGAGTGTTCTTGAGTTGGAAATGAAAGAATGAAGAAAGTTGAAGGATATAAGCCTATAAGGAGGGAGTTTACGGCCCACCTTGATTTTACGGCTGTAAACTCAAGTGTTGTGGCCGTGAACTCCTTTTGATGAGGATTAAGGCTCGTATGTTGCACAGTGTCTCTAGCAGGTACATTCTAACACTCATTCCTTAAGTGTACTAGGATTAAAACTCCTTAAAATGACCTTTAACCAGGCTAGAACTCATTATCAATGAGTCTGACACTCTGATGAGTTGACTGACTGAGCTTTAAAAGCAAAACAATTTCGGGTTGTCACAGTAGTGGCGCCAAATCTTGAGGGCGAACACCACTGCCCCTAACTCCAAATCATTAGTGGGGTATCTCGTCTCATGAGGCTTTAGCTACCTCGACGCATATGCTATTACACGACCCCTCTACATCAATATTGCACCCATCCCCGAAATGGACGCATCACAGAACACTACAAAGTCCTCCACTTCCTCCGAAAGAGTCAACACTGGAGCTTCGCACAATCTCTGGTGAAGAGTCTCGAATGATGCCTGCTGCTCAGGCCCCCAAACAAATGCAATGCCCTTCCGGGTCAATCTGGTGAGAGGAACCGCGATCTTGGAGAAATCCTTGATAAACCTCCGATAGTAGCCGGCCAAGACTGCCTCGACCTTGGCCGGATCGACCAAAATCCCATGCTGATTAACAAGGTGTCCCAGGAACTGGACCTCTCGTAACCAGAAATCACAATTGGAGAATTTAGCATACATCCTCTCCGACCTCAATACCCCAAGAATCTCACGCAAATGCTCTTCATGCTGCTCCCTGGACCTCGAATACACCAAGATATCATCAATGAACACGATTACCGACCGGTCCAACATAGGCCTGCACACCCGGTTCATGAGATCCATGAACGCTTCCGGTACGTTGGTGAGTCCGAAAGGCATCACCGTGAACTCGTAATGCCCATAACGAGTCCTGAAGGCCGTCTTCTGAATATCCTCCTCTCGCACTCTCATCTGGTGATACCCAGATCTCAAATCAATCTTGGAAAACCAAGACGCCCCCTGCAGCTGATCGAACAAATCATCGATCCTCGGGAGTGGATAACGGTTCTTGACCGTTAGTTTGTTCAACTCCCGTTAATCAATGCACATCCGGTGTGAACCATCCTTTTTCCTGACAAAAAGGATCGGCGCTCCCCACGGCGAGCTACTTGGTCGAATAAATCCCTTCCCCAGCAGCTCCTGAATCTGTGAGGATAACTCCTGCATCTCTGGCGGCGCAAGGTGATAAGGTACCTTGGGGATAGGCGCCGCTCCCGGAATCAAATCAATACGGAACTCCACTTGCCTCTCGGGAGGCACACCCGGTAACTCCTCGGGAAAAACATCTGGAAACTCACTCACTACGGGAACCTCCGCGATAGAACTCGGTCTCCCAGCAGTAACTCGCGTATCCATCACATACGCTACAAAACCCATACATCCCTGATGTAGCCTTGCTCTGGCAGCGGAACAGAAAGCTGATCCAGATCTGGTACCCTCGCCATATACTGTAAGCACTCCCCCACTAGGATCTCGTATAGTCACCATCTGACGCTCGCAGTCGATCACTTCTCCGAAACGACTCAACCAATCCATGTCCACAATGACACAGACATCCCCCATCGCGATTGGCACCAGATCAATAGGAAACTCTACCCCAAAAATCTCCAACACACACTCTCGGAACACATCCATAGCAAGAACTGCATGCTCATCAGCTATAGAAACTCTCAAGGGTCGACTCAATGCCTCACGCCGGATGCTGATGTGGCGGCTAAAAGCTAAGGATACGAAAGATCGACTGGTACCCGAGTCAAATAACACTAAAGCAGGTACTGAGTTCACAAGAAAATTACCTAAATGCAACATAGTATAAGTATCACGAATCATAAACAACAGAAGTAAAGAACGTACATACCAGCCACGACATCTGGTGTTGCGCGGACCTCCTCCGCTGTTAACTGAAATGCCCTCCCACGAGCCTTCGGAGCCTCGGTCTTCAGTGGACGACTATCAGGAACGCGTAGAGCAGGAGGAGTAGTGGTCTGAACTGATCACCGAGTCAGCTGTGGGCACTCAGCCTTCCGGTGACTAGTCTGGTTGCAATGGAAGCAAACCGAAAATCCCTTGAGGAAATCCTTCGCCATATTCCCCTCTTTGCCACATTTGTAGCAAATCCATGCCCGACAAGAACCCTCATGACTCTTGCCGCACTTGCTACAAGTGCGGCCCTTCTGACCCCCTACTCTCGAATCAGCGGGCTTAGCCCGCTTGGCCGCCGGCTGTGGCTGCACTGGCCTCCTCTCCTTTCCCTGAGACTCCAAATCCTCCTTCGCCTGCGTCTCCAGCTCGATCTCCCTCCTCCTGGCATTTGCCTGCAACTCGGTAAATATCCGATAAGACGAGTTCACCACGAACTCCCGAATGTCCCTCCTCAGTATGCTCATGCGTGCCTGCTCAGTAGACACATGCTCGGGGCAGAACAACGCCCTCTCGTGAAACATCCTAGTAATCTCAGTCACTGTCTCGGTCTTCTGTCTCAGTGACGGAAAATCTTGGGCCAATCGTTCCCTTTCCACCGGAGGAACGTACTCATCTCTAAACAACTATGTAAACCTCTCCCAAGTCACTGCAACATGCTCTGCAGGAGAAAAGCTAGCTGTCACAAACTTCCACCAGTCCTTCGCTCCTAAGCGAAGCTGGTTCAGTGCGAATCGGACTCTCACATGTTCAGAGGATGAACATGTGTAAAACCACCCCTCGATATCAGAAATCCAACTCATGGCAACAATCGGATCCTGAGTCCCATCAAACTCTGGCGGTTTCGTGTTGCTGAACTCTCGGTACAACAACGCGTCGCCTCCCTGTGGCCTGGCCGCAGCAACAGCTGCAGTGGCTGCAGAAGCAGCAGCCTCAGTAACAGCAGCGTAACGCTCATCAAAGGTCTCAATCAGTATGGTCTTAATAGACCCAAACATCTCTGGTATCGCCTCTCGAATAGCTGAGGCCACCTCCTCATGAATCATCCGGCAAATCTCCTTGTCACTGGTACCGCTGCCCCCTGCGTTGTGGCGCGTAACCACCATGATGTCTCTGAAACACAACATAAAACATCAGAGACTCAATCATGTAAACTCACACTCGACTACTCGCCCCTACCCACTCCTTAGTATCCTGAGGATCCTTACTTGGTTTCATGCAGACCGGGTGCTTTCAGTAGTACGGGCCCAATACTATTTGCTACACCCCATGTGTAATCACCAAGTCCTCCTCCCAGGATTCTAATTCGAAATTACTCTATACCTTATACATCATGGTCCACTCTCTCAGAAGACTCTGATAAGCTCATTTAAGCATCTCTCCCTAGATTATCCCCGACTCAAAACTCATCACATACCCAAGCAATAGCAGATAACACTGATCAGAAACATTTCCCTAGGCTAAGGCATCACAAATCAGGCAACTCCAATATGAGATACCTAGCCTACTCTCTAGTATGCAATTCTAGTAAAATACATCATAAGTATTGCATAACACAAGGAAAATGGTATTTTGGGAAATCACCGTTCGGGCTCTGGCTGATTGTACACACTTCTCTATTTTTCTTTCTCTTGAAACTCTTTCTTATTCTTTAGAAAATCATTCACTTTGAAAATTTTCCTCAAATCCTCAGCTTGAGTCCAGATACACCCGAAGGTATATCCGAATCCCTCAAACCAAGGCTCTGATACCAACTTGTAACACCATAAATTTCCAACCAAAATTTTCATTTTTAAAACTCATAAATCTCATGTGTTATATTATTATATAAATAAAAACCATAAGTGTCTCAAAGATCATCATCATTCCCAATTACAATCAAATCCCAAAATCCTCAACATGGTCCCGAACAAGTGTGTACAATCAAGCTGGAGCCTTCCCGCGATCCTCGGAAGTACCTGAAACACATAACACATAACACAGTAAGCACGAAGCTTAGTGAGTTCCCCAAAATACCACACACACAAATAATTAGCCACTCGAGGCTATAACTCTGTAAGACCCTCCGGTCAATGTGTCTTAGTAGGACCCTCCGGTCCCAACTCGGTAAACTCATAACAACAATAAACAACTTAAAACATCAAGACATAATGCAAATTATTACAATACACAGATAGCACATAAACAGCTCAATCACAACAAGATACCACTCATGATAAGTATAGTGAGAAGACTCACCTCGTAGTCAGCAAGTAATAAACACGTACTCGTAAATCCCGAACTAGCCTCCCCCTAACACATTTTATAAACATCTCTAATCAAAACCTCATTCTTACATCACAAGTCTCTCTAACTCTTTTCCAACTCTTGAAATGGGTAAAAGTCCATTTTACTCCTCCACAATTTCTATTACTAATGTTGGTCAAGCTCTCAAGTCAACAGTGGTCAATTCAGGTCAACAGTCCCAAATTGACATGACTCGCCGAGTGCACTCGAGTGACTCGCCGAGTCCAGTCGATTCTCCTCATTCTTTGAAGTGATTCAGTTCGCTGAGTTAACCCTAACTCACCGAGTAATAGCATCGACAGTTAAATCAGAAACCCTAACTGACTCGTCGAGTTAGCGCCTTGACTCGGCGAGTCCATTCAGACTCTCACCTTAATCAGATGATTCCAAGGCAGGGAACCTACCCAAACTCTAGATCTATACTCCTAAGGCTCATCTATCACGTAAAGTCATAGGCTTTATGTCCATGCACGACATTAAGAGCTTGAAATGCCAAATCTCAACTCATCAAGGATCTTCACTCAATATCACTTAACATGGTTGAATAAAGCAAAGAGATCTGGATTCTAGGGACCTTACATGACCCAAATCTGAATTCCATCTCTCTCTATGAGCATGAATCACTCAAGCTCCTCATATTTTGGGAGAAGAAACCCTATATTCCCACAAACAAAAGATCTACATGAAGAAATGAGAATGGTGAAGCTTAATACCTCCTGTAGACGTTCTGGAGTGAAACCACCTCGGATCTAACAACACCTTCTTGTTTCTTGGCTTGAAATGCTTCCTTTCTCTTCACAAAGAGCACTAAAAGCTCACAATTAGCTAAGCACTCTCTCTCACAGCTCAAGGGTCGTTTAGGGTTTGCTCTTAGGGAAGGATAGCCGCAAATGAGGCTATAAGTGCCTTTAAATAGGCCACAGGCCCAAGAATTTAGGGTTTCCATCAACAGCGTTGACTCGGCGAGTCGACTCACAGACTCGTCGAGTCCGTTCATTAATCCTCGTCATCAGTCGCGACTCTACTCGACGAGTTGAGGCACCAACTCGTCGATTCACTCAACAAATCCCGAGTCAAATGAATAAAATAGTATACTTGGGAATCTGGATGTTACACATAATGTAACGTCCGTGTTTCTAGGCTAGGCATTAATGATGATGTAATAGTCTAGGTCAACCTTTGTAATTTTTTTTGAAGTAATAAAGATGTATTATTTGAGTGTTATGTGCTTTATACTTAATTATTATGATTTAATAATTTAAGGATAAAAATAAGCGTCAAAAATAAATGTTAGATAAACTCTATATCTATAAATAAAGTTGTAGTGGTTGAAACAAGGATTCCGGAGATATAAAGAACACCGAAATCCGAGTTATAACGGAGAAGTTATGACATGTCGAAGTTTCGCGACAGAACCGACATGACGTTGTGTGAAATAAAAAGTGAGTTTATGATAAAGTGCTTTTTAGCCTTAGCGATCTAAATAAAAGTCATAGTATACATTAAACCGAGAGCGTGCATAAAAAGAATGTCCAAATCTGACTTCGTATGAGGAAGTTATGAATTTCTTAAGTTTGGCATAACAGTATGCAGCCCGAAATTTGAATTATAGATCGAGTGATTTTTAGCCGACACAACTTAAACGAGAATGAAAGATCTCGTCAATAGTAGTTTAACGTTAAAAAGACAGACGAAAACGGACGTCGGATGAAGAAGTTATGAATTTTTAACAGACTTTTCCTGTCTCGGCCTGTTAAAAATATAACTTTAAAAATAAAGTCAAAATTAGCTGACGGAGTCTAAACGAAAGTTGTAGAGCATGGCCTCACCTACGCGTGGATATAAAGAACGTAAAAAACAAAGGTCGTATGCGAAAGTTACGAACTTTTGAAGTTTGAAAATTCGGAGTACGCCCAGCGTACTCGTGTACGTGATCCGGAATCAGTCACCCCCTACTCCTTCTCATGATAGAAACGTGTTTGTAGCCTTGACGCGTACGGGTTGATCCCTTCGTATGCCCATCGTATGAAAACGTACGCCCATCGAAGAGCCTTGCAAGGCAGTACGCCTTGCGTACCAGGAATTAGGCCCAACGTAATTAGGTGCTTCAGATACTATAAATAGGGTGCGAGGCTGCCCCGAAAATGTTTACAAAATTTGCCCTTTTTCACCCTTTTCTTTATTTTTACCTACACTAAATACCCCCAAGCCTAGAGTATCATCCTAGCATCGTAAGCAAGCCCCGGAGAGTCCGAAGATCCCGTGAAAAGAGTTTTTTGAGTCGAAACACTGTCCGCGTGAAACCCACTTTTTGAGAAAACATCCCGGTTTCATCGAAAAATATTATTTTAAGGGACGAAGTATTGTCCAACAGCCGTCTTATCAAGTGAGTGTGTAGTCACTTTCATCTTACACATAGATATGAAGTATTTTCTATAAAATATGTACTATGTGTGTGTGTCTATATATATATATATATATATATATATATATATATATATATATATATATATATATATATATATATATATATATATATATATATATATATATATTGTTTGTTTATTTGAGATGGGTGTTGAATAGATGTTTTATACAAGTTTTAAACTGTATATGCATTTTTATCTACAAATATGTTGGGTAAAACATGGGTAGATGAAATAGTTGATGCGTGATAAAATGATGAGAGGCCTCGATGTTATTGTTGTTGTAGTCATCTAGCGGAGTATAGATGACGACCACGGACCTTTCTAGACAGTCCAGTGGAACGCTAGCAGGGTCGCAACCTGTAGGTGTTGGTGAACAATATGTTCGCTGGTGTACTCTATCCCGCTCATGGTTTCCTTACGGACATATATGGCTGAGGAATCCCCTTAGTAGTAGTGTCCATCCCGATGATAATTCTTAGGCTAGGTCCCTTATGATAGGTGTTTAGGGACGTAAAGTGAGGATAACGGGAATGGCTAATCAGGGTTATTGTTTGTTAATGAAATTAATAAATTTATTTATTGTGGGTTGAAAACCCTATGTGCTCACCAGGCTCCCAAGCCTGACCCACTCAGCTTTTTATATTACAGGTAGTGGAACAAGAGCATAGTTGGATGATGACGAGGGATTTTGGATTATAGACCAGTAGATGTAAATAACTGTTGTAAGGCCTATATCGTACTGTTTATACTTTTGGTCTGTATCGGAACATGACATCTCGAGGTTTTGTAATATAATGAAAATACATTTCTTTAAGAAATGCTTTGATAAATTTTTATCATATTTTGTTTTGGGGACAAATTCCACAATATCTTTTGAAAGATTACTCTGATTTTATTTTAAAAGCATAAACGAAATCGGTCTTTTCTGGCCGTGAAAATGGGGATGTCACACACATATCATATTAGCTCTAAAAGATACATATATCACATAAGCCATGCGTATACCATATAAGGAAGCCATGGAAACCATCCAAGGTCTTACACCTAGTGCCACTGGAACTCCCATGTGGTCTTAACTACCTGCCATGGGAACCCCCACATGGTCTTCCTGCCATGGGAACCCCCACATGGTCTTCTCTACCAAGAAAATACAATACAAACTAAACATGCAAATATATACTAGGGTGCCATGGAAACCCTCCAAGGTCTTATACCAAATGTCACGGGAACCCCCCGGGGTCTTCCATACAAATGTCATACTAACATAACGCATAGTCAATCGACAATCTACCGATCACAAAATAGGTCGGCCTTGGTGCCTTAGACTCATTGGTATGGTGAGAAGACTCACCTTTCGAATGTTGAATTGACAAGCTAAGATCGGATAAATCCCACGTACTGCTCCAACTCAACTGCCTATAATCATCATGTGATTAGCTTGTCACAAACCCGAAATACCATAAATACCCTCAAAGTCAACCCTGGTCGAAGTCAAGGTCAACAGTCAAGGTCAACAGTCCATGTTAACCTCAACTCGTCGAGTGCATCCTAGCAACTCGTCGAGTTCCTCTCGAGTCCAATCCACTGAATCCATGTCGACTCGCCAAGTCACTAAAGTGACTCATCGAGTTCATCAATTGACCAGAAAACTAAAAGTTCATGCAGTCCCAAAACCCTAATCCTTCACTACACTCATTCAGAATCTCGAAAACGGGTAAACCTTACCCGACTTGTCAAGTCTACTAAGGGACTCGATGAGTTCCTTCAATCCCTTTTGTGTTCAGCCCTTTTCAGTGGGATCTAAGGTCCCAAACTTCAGATCCACCCTCCCCTAGTGCAGTTACCACATAAAGTTGCAAACTTTATATGCATACAAGGCCTCACAAGGCTAAAACATCAAAACTAAGCTCCATACAAGGTTTTAGTGCATGGAAAGGGTCTAGGTTGGATAAAGTGAGCAACTTTATGTCATTGGGGACCTAGAGAGGTCCAGATCTAAAACCATATCCTTATGACAAGTTCAAATCCGAGTATGACCCTATTTTGCACCAAAAGTGGCCATTTACTTCAAAGAAAAGGGATATAAGCAACTAAAGATCAAGGTAATGAGTTTATACCTCAAGATGGTTGCCAATACAGAGTAGATGATGGATCTACTACTTCTCTCCTTGCTCCTTCCTCTTCAAGCTCCAAAATCCTTCACAACCACACCAAAAATTGCTTACAAAAGCTCTCTCTCTCTCTCTCACTCACTCAAGAAGGTGCAAGGTCTAGTTAGGGTTTTCTCTGGATAATGAAGTGGTAAGGGAGGCCAAAAGAGGCAGGTTATGTTCTTTAAATAGGGTGTAACCCCTAAAAATTAGTGTTTTCCTTTACAACACCTACTCGTCGAGTCGGGGCCTTCCAACTCGTTGAGTAGAATTTAAAATCCGCGTTCTCATACGATCTCTACTCGACACGTTGGATCTCCTCAACTCGTCAAGTTCATGCACAAAACCTTCAAAAATTAGATAAATTAAATGATACCTGGAACAGGTGTTACACCACACACATCTGTATGTTTGATGTCTACCAACCTTCACCTATTTCACAAGATCCAGTGAAAGGTGATTTTGTCATCCTGCCCAAAAGACAAGATTCACATTCATCATCTGGCCTTAGGTCACAAATGATTCCAACACTCCATCCTTTTGAAATTGGGCGATGTGTTTCATGTTAATGTGCCTAAGATGACAATGCCACAAGCATGCCTTGTCTAAAACATTAGACGAATCAATGTGGAATACACTATTTCCTAAGCTGTCAACACAGGTCATTGTTTCGTACACACCATTGCAAGATAAAGATTCAAATATAAAAACACCATTTTTATAAACTAAAATTTAACCAGTCAAATCATTAAACGAGTAACGAAAACCTTGTCTGAACAATGCATGAAATGAAATAATGTTTCGTGTCATTTCTGACGAATAGCGACAATTAATTAAACTAATCCTAACATCACTACCAAGCACAAGCTGATAAGTTCCAATCTTGGTAACACGAGAATATCGCATATTCCCCGTTATTAGATTCATCTTCCCATGCTCCACTTCTTCACTTTCTTTTAGTCTTTGCAAATTAGAACAAATGTGAAAACCACATCTTGTATCAAGGACGCAAGAACGAGTAGATTGTGAGTTATTATTCTGAATAGTGTATATACCTGCTGATGATAGCTTCACCTTGCCATTCTTGATGTAGTGCAATTACTTGGGCAGCTCCCCTTCCAATGGCCCTTGTTATTTCAATAGTAACAAGTGGCCTCTTTAGGGTCACTAACAGTTGGAATGTCTAAAATGGGCTTCACCTTTGGGTCATTTCTAGATGACCGAACATGGGCTTTGCCTTTCCAGTTAGCTTTGGGTGAATCCTTCCTCTTATTCCCTTTGCTTTGCCCAATGGCAAGAATGAGAGCACTAGTAGTAGTAGGGGCTTGATTCTTTCCCTTTATTCCCGACTCAGCAATCTGTAGCAAGTTATGGAGTTAGGCCAATGTGGTTTCTATTTTTTTCAAATGATAGGCCAAAATGAATTGATCATAACAACTTGGCAAGGAGTTCAAGACCATTTCTATTTTGTTCCACGTACCTTTTCATTCTATGGATGTGGTTGCACACAAACTCTCCCTCTTTCATCTTGCAAGACATGAGAGCTTTGACCACTTCATATTTCTCTTGACAAGCTCTGTTATGGTACTTTTCCACAAGGTCATTGTTCATCTCATATGGAAAATAGTCCTCACAGAACCTCTGCAATTCAGGGACCATAGTGGTGACCATGATTCAAGCAACTTTTGTTGCATCATTGTAGTGTTTCTTGTAGGAGGCTAGTTGTTCTGGATTAGCAGTGGTTTCATTGATTTCAACAAGTTCATTTTCGAGGACATATTCTTTGCCCTCGAAATGAAGATCCATCTTAATGTTGAGCATCCAATCGTTGTAGTTGGTGCCATCAAATGTTACATTGGACAAGATCGAGAGTAAGGAGAAATTCAAATTGTAGGCAGACGATGAAGGAGCAGAAACATCACTAAGAGTAGACATCTATATAGAAAAAGTAGTTTTTGTTCGATGATAAAAATAATCCTTAATATTTAATCCATAATAAATATTTGAGGCTAGGACCAAACTATGCAATTCACAATCTAAAAGAGGGATGTCATAATCTAATTGGAAATTTATAAAGGTAGGCAAAAGCAATTTACCAATTTCAATAAAAATGAAATTCCTAGATCTTTTGAGATTCATTGAATCTATCAATGGCATGTTGGGCTAAGCGTACGAGCTGAGTACGCCCCGCGTACTCAGAAGATGGGCCTTGAGCTTGACATTTTCGGTATTGGGAAAATGTTTGGGTTTGTAAGTTTGGGCCTGGTTGGACCATTAGACTCCTGCTTTGGGCTCTTGACTAGCATGTTGGGCTTCTTTGGATTTTAGGCCTTGATGGGTGTTGGGCCCGATTTAGAAGATTGGGCCATATTTGGGCATTGGGTTGTCATTTAGGTTGTGGGCCTTTTGAATAGTTGAGTTGGGCTTTGGATTTAGGCCAAGTTAGATAATGGGTAAAATGGTCTTTTACCTGGTTATGGGCTACGTAGCTTAGACTCTAGTTATGAGTTGAGACCCAATTTATAATTCGATGATATTGATATTGACAGTATGAGGATGTTCGAAACTAGCAGGCAGAGATTCATTCGAGTGATTTAGCAGCTTGAGGTGAGATTCCTCACTGTGTTAGCGGGTCGAAGGCGCCAATGTCGGCCCATGGTTTGTTATGTTAGGATGCTATATGTCTGCGTAACTCTTGCATGTGTTAGGTGCTAGTATGCTTACCATACAAGGCCCGATGATAGGCGGGGCTTGATGACTGACAGATCTGTATACCGAGCGGAGCTCGATCCTGGGCGGGTCCTGATGACGGGTGGGGCCCACTATGTGCTTGATATGTATGGTAGTGGTAGGGGTAAAGTAGACCTGGTATCCTGTTGAAATAGAATGAAAGGGGATTGCAAGCACACATATATGCTTGGTTGTATGTTTGTACGGTATGTGGTATTTTTGGGAACTCACTAAGCTTTGTGCTTACGGTTTTATGGTTACGTTTTCAGGTACTTCCGGTTCAAAAGGGAAGGGCCCGACTTCATCGCATCGTATCCATCTATATTTTCGCATTATGATGATTTTGGGATTGTACTCTGATAACTATTTTCTCATGAAATACTTTTGGATAATTAGAAAAAAAGGATCATGAATGTATGGCTAAAAGATAATTAGTGTTTACATTGAATTAAAAATGAAATTTTACCTCATAATTTTTGGGACGTTACATGCAAACTTTGGCGGATCAGATGAGAGCAACAAGAAGAAGAGTATGGACCGTCGAACCAAATCTCATTCCGTTACTACTTTAGATCTCTTTCCGATGGTGGCGAATGTTATGGTGTGTTGGTTGTTGGAGGTTTTCTTTCCGATGGTGGCGAATGTTATGGTCGGTGGCGAGTGTTGATTTTAGGTGGCGACTAGTATTTTCCAGTGGTGCCTGGTGTGTTCTGGTGACATATGGTGTTTTCTGGTGGTGCCCGATGGTTCCTAACAGAATGGTCTCTGATGGTCCAACAACGGACAATGAGAGTGAGGTGAATGTAGGGATGGATTTATTTTAATTTCTTTCTTTCATTAATAAATAATAACAAACTAAAATGAAAAAGAAAATATAAAAGGAAATACAATCTTTTTATGTCTACGAGGGACCAAAAACGCAACAAAATGAAACTGTAAGGACGGTCTGAGTGCAAAATAAAAGATATGGACCAAACATGAAATTTTTGCAAACCACAAGGATGATTTTAGTAATCTGTTGTGCAATTTATAACATGATGGAC
Source organism: Lactuca virosa (assembly GCF_052849685.1). NCBI lineage: Eukaryota > Viridiplantae > Streptophyta > Magnoliopsida > Asterales > Asteraceae > Lactuca > Lactuca virosa. Next base: position 224,339,761 of record NC_136428.1, read on the forward strand.
AGAACATTTCCGTTATTGTATATAGAGTTACTTTTCACATTTCCTAAACAAAATTTATCCTTGGTTTGTTTGTTTGGAGCTTCCATTTTCTTTTTCTTTATGGTGAAGGTGTCGGGTTTTATTCAACCACCTCTATTTTTTAACGTCACATTATTTTATATTTTTCTTTGTATTTATCTTTTACCACCTCAAATTGCCACCATTATAAACCCAAACCCCTCGCATTGCACCACCTCTACCTCAACTTCCCTACTAGCGAGACCTCTATCTCTCTCATTCCTTTAATAATACAAACCCCTCGCATTTCACTCTTCCTTCAAGTTGACCTTCGTGAACATTTATTGCTGAAAATCCCTCGGGATTTTAATGTAAATTTTGTGTATTCACTAATTTATCATCATCTTTTGATTTTTCCGAGTTGAAATAATCATTGCTATTTCGTTTCACGTTATTTATCTTTGTGTTTCTTTGTTTTGGGATTTGATTGTCAGAATTGTACCAAAAGTAGATCATAATTTAAAATAAATCGGACCTTTCAACTCCCAAATGTTAATCGAAGATTTACTTTTAGTGTGGTCAGTTGTTAATCAAAGTTTTAGTTTGGTAAAATAAGAATCTTTTGGCTTTAACTACGTTGTTATTGTATTAGGTTTTTTTGGGTAAATTGCATAAAAACACCAAGTCTTCAATGATTGGGACACTGTGATATATCTTTTTTTACAATTAAGACACTAAGTTTTTACAAAAATTTGATTTAGACAAGTATATTTTCAAGGTATTTTTCAATATTGATCTTTTGACCTGTCATTCCAGTTGCATGTGACGTGGTGACATGTTGATCTTTAATGATGCGGCTCTGACATAGCATGATGACGTTGTACTTTATGGTGACATCAATTTTTGAGTGTTCAAATTTAAAAAAAATAAATAAAAGAAAATGTAGCAACTTTTATTAAAAGTTGTTGTTCTCAAATGACATTTTTTATGAAAAAATTCTAAATTTTGAACTAAACCCAAGCAACTCGAAAATGGGATATAAAAACAAATTGGAAATTGAATCATCCGGTCAAACAAGGTCATCCAATCCAAGGGTCCAACTTATAGAATTCAATGGTTTTGTATTCAAATGGTTTCAATCACATGATCATGTATAGTAGGTTTGAACTAGAAAATAACATCAATGAAATTATTGAATATTTTGTAGATGTTTTTGTTCATAATCGATATCTATTGTATCCATGTATTCATCCAGTCCAATCCAAGGGTCCAACATATAGAATTCAATGGTTTTGTATTTTAATGGTTTCAATCACATGATCATGTATAGTAGGTTTCAACTAGAAAATAAGGGTTTTGTATTTAAATGGTTTCAATCACATGATCATGTATAGTAGGTTTCAACTAGAAAATAACGTCAATGAAATTATTGAATATTTTGTAGATGTTTTTGTTCATAATCAATATCTATTGTATCTATGTATTCATATCGAGCATATATATTAACAGGAAAATGGCAAGCCTGAGGAGTACAAGTTAGCTTAGAAGGTATCAATCAATGTTTGTTTACTAACTATAAGTAAACCAACAGGAGCTGTTCACTGACTCACTCAGACACATTAAAGATGTACAAAATATTACTTGGGTTGTTAATCCTAGATGCATATATGATAACCCCAATTTAACCATGGGAGATTGGCGCAGAAAAAAGGAAACATATTGATCCTTATTAACTTTATTTTTCTTTATCAATCGTTCTTATATAATGATTTTTAATCTTTGACAAATTGCATACAATAACCCAGAACTATGTGACAAAGTTGGTGAAGATTAAATCCTGCATATAGATTATCTTCGAGCTGTATAATCAATGTGGCTTTCTAAAACAGAGGAAGTACGTGAGGACACTGCTCATTGGGCAACAAATATCACATGTGATATTTATGGTAAAGGGTAGATAAGTGAGATGTATGGATGCTCATTCGGTAATTCATTCAATAATTTTATATATTGATTCTATATTTTAATAATATCCTTTTATCTTTCCAAATTCTTAAGTTGCTATGGTTTGAATTTCCAAGTCAGCCTTTGACATAAAATTAACGACAACTTAATGATTTACCGTGGCCTGATATATTCTATGTATAAGCGACGTTGAACTTGAAACATAATAAAACCAAAAGTCATCTATATACATTCTAGGTTCATTAAGTTAAAAGTCAAATGTCAAATGGATAGAAATCAACAAAACAAGAATGCCAATGACCGGTCAACCGTCTTCGCCATTGCTATGAGTCATTAGAGTTAGGGTTCGCCGGACTAAAGAGTAACTCTACACGGAAGTCAGAACCCGCAATTGACTTGCCTTTATTTCCCACTTTATCTAATTCTGTAATCGAAAACTGAAAAAAAAAATCAAAAAACCTAAAATTAGAATCTAATTATTTATATCCAACATTCGAACTTAACAAGACCAACTGAACTACCTTCATCGAGTCATTTTCAATGAATGTGGTATTAAAGCAAGCATAGAAGAGACGACCTCCAATGTTCTTCTCGTAGAATGTCACACAAACATCTCCAGTAACCTGTCAACCCGTTATACAATGTTAATGTTTTTAGAAAAACCTTGATTTTCAATTGTGGAGGGTTACTGGAATCAGTAATTAATCTTACCTTTATTGTTTTTTCATTAAAGTAATGGTCAAGGCAGTTTCGTGGCTCTTCTTCCTCGATCTCCGAGTTGCCAAAACCACTGATACTACTTTTTCTGCAGAAATTCCGGTAAACAACCGCGGGTGAACGATATCGCTGTCCAGTAACCTCTTGCATTTCTGACACAACAAAGAAGACCGATTCTATGGTTTTGGTGTCGAAAAGTCGAATCCGCCTGATCTCTTTGCTACATGGTTTTGGAAGGTTGACCTCTGGTAAGCAACTATCGGAAAAGGTTAGAGATTTATGCCAGTAGTTAACGTAACGTCGTTGGCTTGGAATCATCACCTGCACATATTTCCATATTGAATTTGTTTAAGCTTTCCTTCTAAGATTTTTTTATCGTGGAAGAAAATTTGAAAAACTAAAACTTACTTTAAGATATTTTGTTGTCCCTTTATCTGCATAAACCTGATGAGCCTCTTCTGCTAATATGCCGGCGTAAACGAAGTAAGAACCTACCATCAACCCTATCCGACCTTTACCATCCTGTTGAATTTTCAAAAATATTTAGTTTTTATATCAATAAATAATTTACATAAGTATGAAAATCTCCAAAAAATTATATAATTTGCATGTTTACCATGCGGTGAACGAAGACAATATTCTTTGGGTCACTTGAAAGCCATGAATGGACACTTTCACAGAATTCCTGGATCATTTGGAGTGATGGGGCATGATTATCATCAAATGGGAATCTTTCCACAAGATCGTTAAAATGGGATGGATCATAAGCTTGCTCCGTACACAAGTTATACACCTACAAGGTTGAACAATGTGAGAAAATTGTAATTTGATTTCTTACCAATTTAATCAAACATGTTTAGTTTGTTACAAGACATTTTTACCATTTTATACAATTGGTAAATAATTATAATGGCTTTATAGATTGGTAAAAACTTTGTAAATTCGTTGCTTAAAATTGACACTGCCGTTGTTCATTCCATTCTAATGGAAATAGTTGTTGGTTATATCCGAATGAACCGTATTATTTTTTCCCATGGAATCGAATGAAAAACTATAACATAATCCAATTCTATTTGTAGAATTTTTAATTAGACAAAACTTTTTTTAAAATTTCCTGATAATAATTAATTTATAATATTCTTTGGAAATTAACTAGTGCCTATTTTCTTTGTTATGATCTTTTTTGGATTTTAACATATCACGAATTTACATATAATATAAGATACATTTGAATTTTCATCCGATTGAAATGGATCAATAAAACATAACAATAGAATATAAAAACTTATATTATGTTACCTTGTAGTGTCCCGGATGTCTTTTTTCCAAAATTTTCTTGACCTGTGTCATAGGATTTTGATACATCGATCTCATTAACTTAGAAGGAAATGACAATGCTAGTATGCGATCAGTGATGTAAGAAATATCGAGTTCATAACGACCACCACCAACCAACACCATCCGTCCTTTCTTTTCAAATCCAAAACATTTTGGTATGAGTGTTGCTACTTTGAACCCCATTTTTCTTGCTAAAAAATACTAAACTATCTGCAAAAATCAAATGTAGTAGATAAAAATCAAGATAATACAACAACAACACTACATATTTCATTTAAAAAGTCTCAACAACTTAAAAACTTGCTAGATTTTAATATATAAAATTTTGACTTTTTTCTTTTCATATATAAAATTTTGACATTTTTTTCATTTATGAAAAAAATTCAAGGTTAACGTAGAAATTTAAATCTTATTCTAAAGGATGCTACTAATATGTGTATATATGTTATCTCTTCAATTCTGGCTTTCTAATTGAATGTTTGTGCTTAGAGAGGAGCAATACAATAACCGTTGAACCACTCGAGAAAGTTAAAGAAAGTGTTTATATAAGTGATCTAACTAAGTAAGACGCTTCGTGAAAGTAAACTATCTGCAAATTATATATTAGTTAAATTTCAACATAATACAACAATCAAACCTAAACATTTGATACACGATATACTTCGCAAACGAAATAGTGAGGAAGCCTTTTGTGCAGAGCCTTTAATTCGGCAGCCAAAAGCACGAGTGATACCTTATACTGAGTGATCAGATTACAAGTGCAGTTTAGCCTTGTATGATTGTAATTTTCTCTGGTGATAATAAAATCCTCTCTCTCTCGTTGGCCCGTGGACGTAGGTCAGATTAGACCGAACCACGTTAAATATTGTGTTCTGAAATTTATTTTATTGTCTATTATTCCTAACAACTGGTATCAGAGCCCAAGGTTGAAGGAGGTCATATCTTGTAGTATGCTCTGTGGTTGCAGCTTAGTCTGATCGGCCACATCAGAAACAAGGTTGACCGTTTTGTGTACGACAGATTTATATTCTAGTATACAATATTGTTCTTTCGAAGTTATGGCGGAAGATAGGAAGGTTAAGATCGACAAATTTGATGGTCACGATTTCGGTTTCTGGAGAATGCAAATCGAAGATTATCTCTACCAGAAGAAGTTACATGAACCACTGTCCGGAGAGAAACCCGAAGATATGAAGGAGGAGGATTGGGACTTGTTAGATCGGCAGGCACTTGGTGTGGTGAGATTATCATTGGCAAAAAATGTAGCTTACAATATTGTCAATGTAAAGATTACTCACGGGTTGATCAAGGCCCTATCTAACATGTACGAAAAACCTTCAGCAGCAAATAAGGTTTTTCTGATTCGACAGTTAGTAAATCTAAAGATGAAGGAAGGTGGCTCGGTGACAGATCATGTGAATGAATTCAACTCAATCATCTCAAGATTGATTTCGGTTGATATTGGATTCGAGAATGAAGTCGAGGCGTTGCTACTATTATCATCTTTGCCCGAAAGTTGGTCCGGTACGGTGACAGCAGTTAGCAGCTCAACCGGAGGTGCTAAGCTAACATTCGAAGGTATTCGCGATTTAATCCTTGGTGAGGATGTACACAGACGGAGTGCCGGAGAATCTTCTAGTAGTCTTCTTAGTACTGAAGACAGGGGAAGAAGGTCCAATAGAGGAGGCGGCGGTAGAGGAAGATCAAAGTCGAGAAAGAGAGGTCAGTCAAAGAACAGGTCGGATATTACCTGTTGGAACTGCAAGGAGAAAGGTCACTTCAGAAATCAGTGTCCGAGGCAAGAAGGAAGTAAATATGGCAGCAAATTTTGAAGGTGACGCGCTCATTTGTGCGGTTGAAAACTCAATTGAATCCTGGATCATGGATTCTGGTGCGTCGTTTCATGCCACTCATTCCAAAGATGTGATGCATAATTTTAGACATTACAAAGGAAATGTTCAATTGGCTGATGACAAGAGTCTAGATATCACGGGAGTCGGAGATGTGGTTCTCAAGACAACTTTAGGCACGAATTGGACTTTAAAGAATGTGAAGTTCATTCCAGACCTAAAGAGAATGTTGATATCAGTGGGGCAGCTTGATAACGAGGGTCACCATGTTACATTTGGTGATCAGCAATGGAAGGTAACGAAGGGAAACTTAGTTATTGCTAGAGGTCAGAAGCGGGGTACACTTTACATGGTGGATGCTGATGACTCTGAAGTACATGCTGTAGAAGAAGCTGGGGCATCTACTCTATGGCACCAAAGACTTGGGCATATGAGTGAGAAGGGAATGAAGATGCTAGCCTCCAAAGGAAGAATTCCATATCTGAAGACTGTAACAGTTGATTTCTGTGAGCCATGTGTTCTTGGTAAACAGAAGAAAGTTACTTTCGTGAAGACTGGTCGTCCACCCAAGTCCGGGAAGTTGGAGCTAGTACATTCAGATGTTTATGGTCCCACTACAGTTTCTTCAGTGGGAGGATCCCGGTATTATGTTACTTTCATTGACGACTGCACAAGGAAAGTTTGGGTTTATTTCTTGAAACATAAGTCTGAAGTTTTCAGTACTTTCAAGAAATGGAAAGTTATTGTTGAGAATGAAACTAACTTGAAGATCAAGTGTTTCAGATCTGATAATGGGGGTGAATACAGTAGCAAAGAATTTGTTGATTACTGTGCTGACCAAGGAATCAGAATGCAGAAGATGGTTCCGGAGACACCTCAGCAGAATGGAGTTGCTGAGAGGATGAACCGAACGTTAAACGAAAGGGCGAAGAGCATGAGACTACATGCAGGCTTGCCCAAGATGTTCTGGGCAGATTCGGTCAACACAGCCGCATATCTAATTAACAGAGGACCCTCAGTCCCCATAGGGTTCAAAATTCCGGAAGAAGAATGGAGTGGTCGTGAGGTTTCACTCAGGCACTTGAAAGTTTTCGGTTGTGTCTCATATGTGAAGGTGAAAGATTCTGAAAGAGACAAGCTAGAAGCGAAGGCAAGAAAGTGTACATTTATAGGCTATGGCTTGAATGACATGGGATACCGCTTCTGGGATAACGAGACAAAGAAGGTTATCAGAAGTCGGGATGTAGTGTTCAACGAGAATGCTCTATACAAGGATGAACTTGCAGCAAGCTCTAGCAGAAAGAAGCAACCAGAGAAAACAAAGAGTCAAGTCGAGTTTGAAGAAATCTCTGAAGACGACGTAGTAAGACCTATTAGTACTCCGGAGATAGGTGAAATTTCTGGAAGCAGTGGGAGCTCTGATAATATTGGAGATAGTGGGAGCGAAGAAGACAGTAGTTTTGAAGAAGAAGTCGAAGAAGGTGCAGGGACTAGAACTCCTACTGTCAGGAGATCCACTAGACCAAGAAAGGCTCCAAACAAGTATTCTCCTTCAGCAAATTACTTATTGCTGACAGAGAATGGTGAACCTGAGTCTTATCCAGAGGCCTTAAGGATGAAAGATTCCATACAGTGGAAAAGGGCTATGGAAGACGAGTTGAGCTCACTTGACAAGAACCATACGTGGTCCTTGGTCAAGCTCCCAGCAGGGAAGAAAGTATTGCAGAACAAATGGGTGTTTCGGGTCAAAGATGAGATTGATGGCAGTAAAAGATACAAGGCCAGGTTGGTGGTAAAAGGCTTCCAACAGAAGAGGGGTGTTGATTACAATGAGATCTTCTCTCCAGTTGTGAAGATGACTACAATCAGAATGGTCTTGGGTAATGTAGCCTCTGAAGATCTCCATCTAGAGCAGCTAGATGTGAAAACAGCTTTTCTTCATGGTGACCTGGAAGAAGACATCTACATGGCACAACCAGAGGGTTTCCCAACAGTTGGCAACGAAAAACTGGTGTGCAAGTTAAAGAAAAGTTTGTATGGATTGAAGCAAGCTCCAAGACAGTGGTACTTGAAGTTTGATAGCTTCATGCAGAGGAGTGAGTATCACAGATGTGAGATGGATCACTGTTGCTACTTGAAGAAATTCAACTCCTCTTACATCATCCTGTTATTATGTTGATCGTTGGATCCGACATGCAGGAGATCGACAAGCTTAAGAAGCAGTTGTCCAGAGAGTTCGAGATGAAGGACTTAGGGGCTGCTAAGCAGATATTGGGCATGAGCATAGCCAGGGACAGAGTTACCGGTACACTAAAACTTTCTCAATCTAAGTACATCAAGAAAGTTTTAGAAAAGTTCAGCATGGCAGATGCTAAAGTAAGAAGTACGCCTTTGGGAAGTCAGAAACTCTCAAAGAAGCAATCCCCAAAGACGGAAGAAGACAAAGAACAGATGGCCAAAGTTCCCTACGCATCTGCGGTAGGTAGCTTGATGTATGCAATGGTCTGCACCAAACCAGATATTGCTCAAGCAGTGGGAGTTGTGAGTAGGTTCATGTCGAATCCAGGAAAAGAGCATTGGGAAGGAGTAAAGTGGTTGTTACGCTACTTGAAAGGAACAGTTGAGGTTGCCCTATGTTACAGAATAAAGGGGGTGGTCTTAGAAGGGTTCACCGATGCAAATTTGGGTGGATGTGAGGATTCGGGTAAAAGCACAACAGGTTATGTGTTTACAATAGGAGGTACGGCAATCAGTTGGATGTCCAGGTTACAAAAGAGTGTTGCTCTTTCAACCACAGAAGCAGAATACATGGCTATTGCAGAAGCGGCCAAGGAGCTTATATGGTTGAAAACGTTCTTATTAGAACTTGGATTTCAACAGGAGGATTGTGTACTGCATTGTGACAACCAAAGTGCAGTTCACCTAGCTAAGAATCCGGTGTTTCACAGTAGAACGAAACACATTCAGATGAGGTACCATTTCATTCGAGAGTTAATCAGTAATGGAACTCTACATCTGAAGAAAATCCTTGGAACGAAGAATCCAGCAGATATGTTCACCAAGGTGGTTACCACTGACAAGTTGAAGTTATGCATGACTTCAACTGGCCTTCTAGAGGTTTGAGGAGGAAGGCATGGCAGATAACGAGAGTGTGTGTGTGTGTGTGTGTGTTGCAAGAGCTGGATGATAGAGAAGACCGTATGGTTCAAGTCTCCAAGTGGGAGATTGTTGAGTTAATTGGTGGAGACTCACCATTGTCTCCCACCCACTCCTTTTTCCATAAATTACTCCTTGATTTGCTCCACTAATTTCTCCTCTTTATTCCTTTTCATCTACTATAAAAGGAAGCATATGTTGAAGGGAAAAGATGCACCAAAACACAACAAAAAACATATATAAGAGTCAAGTAACTTCTCTTATATATCCAGTAGAAATAGTGAGGAAGCCTTTTGTGCAGAGCCTTTAATTCGGCAGCCAAAAGCACGAGTGATACCTTATACTGAGTGATCAGATTACAAGTGCAGTTTAGCCTTGTATGATTGTAATTTTCTCTGGTGATAATAAAATCCTCTCTCTCTCGTTGGCCCGTGGACGTAGGTCAGATTAGACCGAACCACGTTAAATATTGTGTTCTGAAATTTATTTTATTGTCTATTATTCCTAACACACCATCCGTCCTTTCTTTTCAAATTCAAAACATTTTGGTATGAGTGTTGCTACTTTGAACCCCATTTTTCTTGCTAAAAAATACTAAACTATCTGCAAAAATCAAATGTAGTAGATAAAAATCAAGATAATACAACAACAACACTACATATTTCATTTAAAAAGTCTCAACAACTTAAAAACTTGCTAGATTTTAATATATAAAATTTTGACTTTTTTCTTTTCATATATAAAATTTTGACATTTTTTTCATTTATGAAAAAAATTCAAGGTTAACGTAGAAATTTAAATCTTATTCTAAAGGATGCTACTAATATGTGTATATATGTTATCTCTTCAATTCTGGCTTTCTAATTGAATGTTTGTGCTTAGAGAGGAGCAATACAATAACCGTAGAACCACTCGAGAAAGTTAAAGAAAGTGTTTATATAAGTGATCTAACTAAGTAAGACGCTTCGTGAAAGTAAACTATCTGCAAATTATATATTAGTTAAATTTCAACATAATACAACAATCAAACCTAAACATTTGATACACGATATACTTCGCAAACGAATGAGTATGTATTGTTTTATAAAAAAGTTACTTCTGTTACGTTATATACTTATATAATTAAAAAAATTATACAGATATTTTTCTCTTTTCAGTATATTTACACTGACCCATTTGATTATTAACTTCAACTCAATGGCAAAAATCTTCAATATATTCTTTATAAAATATTTTATGTTTACTGTTGGTATGGTTTTCGTTGTTGCCTTTTATTCTACATTTGAAATGCTTGATGAAAACATAAACATTCAAATAGTTCTCTGTCGAAAGATTACCTCTTATTGATGATCAAACTTGATCTGTTCTCTGTGGTTCCTCTCCAATGTTGGCTTTCTGATATTTGTGGGATAAGAGGATCAATATATATAGGCTATTTGGAGTGTTAGTATATATGTAACATTAGGATTCTTTATGTATTTATAATTTATCTCTTAAATATATTATATCTTTATCTCCTAACACCTGTACAATTTCTAATAGTTTCACGTCTATGTTTATATAATATATTTTTACCCATTTATCTCAATTTACAACCAAAACAAAGAAAGAGTAATCATCAAGAAAATATATGTTTTCTCCGGTTGTTTGAGACATTTCAGGGGATTTGAAAGTATTTGGAATTGATATCCAAAAAACCCTCCGTTTGATGAAAAATAAAACAAATTTATTATAAATAACTAGAAAAGGACGCGCGGCTCCGCCGCTTTTGGACTATGTCATAGAAGTTAAATATCGGCAAACTTTAAAATATGTATTGAAAGTGTAAATCGCCACAAATAAGGGAGAAAACCCACACCCCCTAAAATTAGATTTCAAAAGTGTACAATAAAAAGAAAGAACATTGATGGAGAAAAACCAAAAATGTTGTGGCTATAATGTAAAAGTTGCCAAAGTTGGAAAAATATGGTGGCAAAAGTCTAAAGGAGGTTTTTTTTGTGTTTTTTATGTCAAAATGTAAAAGTTTTGACTGCAAGGTTGAAAAGTGTCAAACTCACTAAAATTTTATGGCAAAAACATCAAAATATAAAAGATTTGACTGCAAGGACGAAAAGTGTCAAAGTCACTAGGAGGAATTAAAAAAATATTTTCGATTTATTTATATTCCTTGTCGCAGAAAATCAAGACGCCGTCGTTTTGGTCACCCTATGCCGACGACATGTCGTCGGTATAGGGTGTTTAAAAATTAATTACGATTTATTTTTTATCTGTGTTGCAGAAATGGAAGACGATGTCGTTTCTTCACCCTATGGCGACGACATGTCGTCTGGAAAAGGTGGGACCGATCCGCGTGAAAACCCTCTTTTTATTTTATTTTATTTTTTAATCTCGTGAAGTGGAACGACGGCGTTTTCGTTTACCTATACCGACGACTTGTCGTTGGTATAGGGTTTCCCTATAACAAAACACGCATTCAGCGTTCGTTTTGCAGTCGCGTGCAATTCGATTTCTCTCTCAACCTTCGGCGACGTTGGGCAGTTTACGGCATTCCACTTCATCGGCGAGCTAAAGGTAAGGTTCTTGGTCCTTGATTTCTTCTTATTTTGTAATAGCTTGAGTTTTTACTCCGATTTTGGGGGATTTATTTCCGGTTGTTGGAGCCCTAAATCACAGCCTTCATCACCGTCGGCCGGCAAGAACGTTCACCACCGCCATAGAAAACGATTTCCGATGATTGAGCTATCTTCACCACCGATTTTGAGGTAAGTTTTTTGATTTTTTTTCGTGCTTAACATCACAGTTACGTGAACGCAATTTATGAATTTTTTTTCCCTTTCAATACACCATGATATATACTTTCTCATATTTTTTTGGTTGATTGCTTTTATATATATATATATATATATATATATATATATATATATATATATATATATATATATATATATATATATATATATATGCATTTTGAGGTAGGAAAGTGTGTTTTGGCATGAAAATGAAAATGAAGTTAGGCATGATTTGTTTATGCTCATTGTAGTGTGTTGGCATGAAAATGAAATTAAGAATGATGTTTGATTTTGTATTTAGATTTATACATTTGTATGAAATTGAAATTTGATGTCTAAAATGTAAGGTGCTATAAGGTATGATTGTATGAAATTGGATGAAAATAGGAACTGTATGTTTGATTTTGATTTTGTATGATGTTTGATTTTGTATTTAGATGTATACATTTGTATTGTATGTCTAAAATGAAATGAAAATTGGAATTGAATGTATTGTATACATGTATGATTATGTGATATTTAGGTTTAATAGATTGAGTGTATATAAGATGAAGTGATAAAGTTCTTAATTGATAAATTATAGTTTTTGTATTTGGATGCTATTGTTTGTATTGTAAAGTGCTTAATATGGTTTCAAAGTGCTTAATTTTGTTAGTGACTTAATGTTGGTCATTACAACTTTAGCTTAATTAGGTTATTAATAACAACGTACTTTTAGTAATTTTAAATTAATTATAAAATAAAGTTGAATTAATTTAAAAAAATCAATAAAAAGAAAATATTAAATTAATTGTAAAATCAAATTAAATTAGTTTTAAAATCAAATTAATATTAATTTTAAAATAAAATAAAATTAATTATAAAGTCAAATTAAATTAGTTTTAAAATCAAATTAATATTACTTTTAAAATAAAATCAAATTAATTATAAAATCAAATAATATTAGTTTGAAAATCAAATTAATATTAATATTAAAATAACGTACCGTATAATATGATTTTCTTATTAAAACACATTGAATCGTTGATTTTTAGTTTAAGTTTCTTCTTCATAACCATTGTGAATACTCTATCCAATCCGTCTGATTTTTACTTCTCGAGTATATATTTTTTATATACTTATGAATACTCTATCCATTCTCGAGTATATATTTATTTATATAGCCCAAATACAATCTAACTTTCGATAACTATATATATAATATAATTTTTAATAATGAAACAACAATGACGATCGATAAGAGTTGGATTAGAGAGAACCGAATGTCTTCAAAATACTTGGAAGGTCTTAAAAACTTTATGAAGATTGCTGAGAAACATGTCAACTCTAAAGGAAAAGTGTGTTGCTCGTGTAAAACGTGTTTGAATTCGTATCGACATGTTTTACCTACGGTTTATGCCCACTTACATGACATTGGGTTTCTAGAAACATATACTATGTGGATTCATCACGGTAAGAAACATGTCGGTTCTTTGGATTTAAGCTACAATTCGACTCCAAGAACAAACACTCCAGTAAACACGCCCACAAGTAATGAGATGTTTGATGTAATTGATGATGTTATGGCGGAACAAAATAAAAATGTAGAAAATATAGACGAGGAGGGACGAGGTATAGACCCGGAATTTGATGATTTATTTGAGGAGCTCAATACCAAGTTATACCTTGAATGTAGCGATATGTCTGCCTTAAACTTTTTGACAAAGTTGTTGCATATTAAAGTGATCAATATATGGACAAATAGTTCGTTTGACCAAGTTGTAGAGTTACTAAGAGCTGCTTTCCCGAAGAGCAAGATTCCAGCTTCAAACTATGAAGCTAAAAAGAAGTTTAGAAAGATAGGGTTAGGATATCGATCGATCCACGCTTGCAAAAATGATTGTGCTTTGTTTTGGAAGGAGAACGGTTCCATGCAGAATTGCCCGATTTGTAAGGAGACTAGATGGGTGGACACAACTACAAAGGGGAAGAAAGTACCACAAAAAGTGTTGCGGTACTTTCCTTTGACTCCAAGACTTCCACGAATGTATAGCTCCAGATTCACAACTAAAGATATGACTTGGCATAATATTGGACGCTCAATAGATAATATGATGTATCATCCAGTTGATGGTAAGTCATGGCAAGATTTTGATCAAAGATATCCAAAGTTTGCTAAAGAACCTAGAAATGTTCGTCTAGGTTTGGTTGCTGATGACTTCAATCCATTCGGCAACTTTAATAGTACTTATAGTACTTGGCCGGTTATATTAACTACCTACAATACACCACCATGGATATGTATGAAAGAGTCTTCTTTCATGCTAACTTTGTTGATTCATGGCCCTAAATCACCCTCAAAGGACATTGATGTTTTCTTGAGGCCTTTGGTGGATGATTTGAAAATGTTGTGGGCTGAAGGAGTCCAAATGAGATATGCATCAACCAACACCGTATTCAACATGTGTGCGATGTTGTTATGGACTATCAATGAATTTCCAACACATGGAAGTTTATCTGTATGGAGTGGTCAAGGTTATTTAGCATGCCCTACTTGTAACGCAAACACATCTTCCATTCATGTCACTAACAAGATGTCTTATGTTGGTCATATACGATTCTTGCATATGAACCATAAGTGGAGGCAAAGTTTATTGTTTAATGGTCAACCTGAGAGAAGGCCACATCCAAGACGATTCAGTAATACAACTATATTAAAACAATTGGCTTGTCTCCCTGATCGTATTCCAATGAAACATCATGAGCATGGGAGTGCAACAAGAAAGCCCAATGATGAAACAAGAAAAAAAAAAGTTGAATTGTACGAAACGTAGTATCTTTTTTGAGCTTGAGTATTGGTCTTCCCTCGAGCTAAAACACAATATAGATTTTATGAATGTGGAGAAAAATGTGGATGAGAGTTTTTTAAATACTGTATTGATGAATGAAAAAACCAAAGACAAAAAAGAAGCAAGAGAAGACTTGAAAAATATGGGCATTCGGCCAGATCAATGGCCAAAAGAGAAAGTCAACAAAAGGAATAAAGTAAACAATAAGAAGGAAGACAACAAGAATAAAATAATACCACCACATGCTGATTACTCTTTTAAACCAATTGATCGACAACGATTCTGTCAATTCATTAAAGGAGTGAGGCTACCTGATGGTTTTGGATCTAACTTTAATAAGAAGGTGAATGATATTGCATCAAATTTGGTTGGGCTAAAGTCTCACGATTATCACATTCTCGTGTAACGATTGGTGCCTATAGGGGTTCAAGCATTTCTCCAAGAAAATGTTTCAACAACAATCATTGACTTGTGTACATTCTTCAAAAAAAATTGTGCACAGTCATTAGATGTTAACGGCATGAGAAATGCCAGAAAAGAAGTGGTGAAGATTTTATGCAATCTTGCATTGATATATCCTCCAGCATTTTTTCACATCATGATTCATCTAATTCTTCATTTACCTGAAGAAGCCATTCTTGGAGGGCCTGTACAAATGAGATGGATGTATCCTTTTTAAATATACATGAAAAAACGTGAAAATTATGTCAGAAACAAAGCCAAGCCAGAAGGCTCAATAGCAGAGGGTTATGTTGCAGACGAAGCTTTGACATTCTGCTCTATGTATCTTGCGGGTATGCAAATCAAATTCAATCATGTTGATAGAAATGAGGATCATGGCCTTCCAAAAAGGCAATTTATTGTGTTCTCATCACAATGTCGACTGATGTCCACTAAGAAGCTCGCCGCACTTTGTAAGGATGCCAAAAAATCATTGCAATGGTTTGTACTAAACAACTGCGATGAGGACGAGCTGAAAGGCTACATATCGTAAGTTTTGTGATCTATTAACTACTTTTTCGATACTGTTATCATATCTTCAAACTATTCTAATTGTTTTGTCTCACATCCAGCGAATTCAAATCAGAATCGCCTGAAAGTGATTTGAAAACAGAATTTCCTCCATGGTTCAAAAGAAAGGTAAATACCTTATATTCTAATTTATAATATAAAACTAATTTATATTATTACTTAAATGTATAATATTATATTTCCTTATATATTTATCACCTCGAAAGAGAATCGCCTTCGGAATGTACCAACGAATTAAAGGCGTTGGCACATGGTCCATTAGATGCAACTTCTTACACTGTCTGCATAGTAAATGGTGTTCGATTTGTTGTTCTTAGCCGTGATCTCCAACGTACTACTTAAAATAGTGGCATTCTTACATTAGGAGTAGACGGTACACCATTCTACGGTCAACTGGAGGACATCATAGAGTTGCACTATTTACATGGTTATTGAGTTGTACTCTTTCGTTGTAAATAGTTCAACGCGTCATTAGGTAATGGACGTTTAATTAGTAAAAAGAATATGGTTGTTATCGACACCAGTCATGAATGGTATGTCGATAAAACATGGTATGACGATCAACAATACATCTTAGCCACTCAAGTTAAACAAGTGTTTTATCTCCAATATCCTATTCGAAACAATAACTGGAGAGTTGTAGAAGATGTTCATCATCGAAAACTTTGGGATCATCGAAGTATCAGTGTTAATGAGATGGATGTGGTGAATGACACTCGATCAAATGATTTTCCCTTGGTTGTCGATTTAGGTGATGATGATGACGATACATACTCCATTGACGGTGATGAAATGTACTTTTTAGATAATGATGACGATGGTGAATCAAGTATGCTTCCTACTATAAACGATGACAGTTTCTTTAATGATGACGATGATGGTGGTGATATGCACTCTTCAAATAATGATGACGATTTCATAAGCGATGACGAATTTATTAATGATGATGTTATACATGTATATTGTTCTAGTGATGATTCTGATTGATGGTATGTTACGGTTGTTATAAATTTTGATTGCTTAAAATTGTTTATTAGTTTTTTTTAAAGTATGTTTAGTATATTTTCTAATATTTGTTAAACAGATGGCTACACATGTTGCGAGGGGGCATTGAGGAGACGGCAGGGAACGACCTCCACATGAGCGTGCAGGCAAGATACTGGCGGGTTTTCAATCTTTTAAGTTACGTGAAATTCTTAAATATATTGGATATATTTTTAAAGTTTTAAATTTCTAAATTTTCAGTTCTATGTGTCAATGTAGCAAACCCGACGCGTCGGCGTGGAAAAGTAAGGTGCTTAAATATGCGAAAAAAGTCCAATCACAGCGGTCAACCTTTACCTGTGGAAATTGATAGTGTCGGGGGGACCTATAGATTCATAAATATAAATGGCAAAATGTTGACAATGTTTATCTCAAACTTTGTGGCAGATCATGTACCACTCCATTATAGGACTTGGAGACGTGTTCCTTTCCATTACTATGAAGCTATGTATCCTGAGATTGAAGTAAGTACAAAATACTGTTTATATGTGAAAAAATTTATACTTTTTAAATATTTTTTTTACTAATTAAATTTGTTTTTTTATTGCAGACATTTTTTAATCTTGATATGTATCGGGGTACAGATCTATGGGGAGCCGTTCAAGCGGTTGTACAGAGTGACTGCCATAGAGCTTATAAAGAGCACAAATATGAAGTGAAAAATTATTTTGATAGGGTTGGTGGATATAAGGATGTGGAAGGTGCAAGACAATGTCCACCGGATGATATGGACGACGAAGCTTGGGATAAGATGATTGATCTTCTTTTTTTGGATGAGGGTTATAGGAAGCAGTGTGAAAAAGGTAAAGAAAGCAGGTCCAAACTTCAATTTACGAGTTCTCATGGAAGTAGAACATATGCAGACAGACGACATGAGGAGGTAATTAAATTTATTTGTATTTTATAAAATTTTTATTAACACTTATATAAATATATTTATTGTTTTTGTCTTATTATAGAGAGAAAAAGGACAAGACCTGCAACATATCGACGGTTGGAGACAGATTCGATTTAAAGAAAGTCGGGGTTGGTGTACACCGCAAGCAGAAGTAGTTTGGGTAAGTAATAAACAAATTTAATAAGTTGTTTGATAAATATGTTATTATTATTATTATAGTTAGTTTAAGGTATATTATTATTATTTTAGTGTATAAATTTAGTTATTTGTTTTAATTAATGTATTTTTATTGGTTTCTTTATTTTAGGAAAACATTCAACGAGAGAAGATGTTGATGCAATCAGAGCTCGGGGAGAACGAAAGTTAAATGAAGAACAATTTCTCGCTCGTGCCCTCGGTGAGAGATATGGGCATATTTGCGGAATTGGAAGGAAACCAAGCATGAACAATAATTTATTTCCAAATGAACATACCAAACATTCCAAAGCTTCTACATCCCAATCTTCAGATAATCCCCAAGTCGTTGTATTATCCCAACAAATTCAAATCATGCAACAACAAATGATACAAATGAACCAAATGTTTAATAACACTTTCGCGTCCGTCATTCCTAACTTCCAACCACAGCCAATACCACAATTCCAGTTTAATCCCAATATGTTTTCACAAAATAACCCCGAAACAACCAATGAAGTCGAGGATGATGATGATGATGATGATGATGGTAGTGGTGGTGGTGATGAGGAGGATGAGGAGGAGAACTAGAATGATAATGACAACAATGTTTGTTAGAAACTTACTTTTTTTGTTATTTTGTTATGTAGTAGAATTTTAATTTTAATTTTAATGGTATGTTATGTTTATTAAGTGTTTTATATTATTCTTTAAAAAACATATTTGGTATATATAACAAAACCTTTGAAAAATATTAAAAAAAGGCTATAGCGACGACATGTTGTCGGTACTATTAGAATGGAAGTTGGCAGCACCTACTTTTCCAGACGACAAGGCGTCGGTATTGCCCTTACTTTTCCCGAAGACTAGTCGTCGGTATAAGCTCACCCTTGTCCCGACGACAAGTCGTCGGTATAGGGTCCGAATAAAACTGTTTCTTATTTCCTCGAAAATCAATCTCGATGATCCTTTGCCGATGACATGTCGTCTGGATTGGTTATTCTATACCGACAACTCCTGTCCCGGCGACATATTTTTACTTTTATGTACGGAGCTATGTCGACGACTTTGTACAGACGACATGTCGTTGGTATAAGCTTTACCGACGACACGTCGTCGGTACAGAGTCCATAATTGTCGTCTGCATAGGGCTCGATCCTTGTAGTGATATAGGGAGTGGTTCAAATGAGAACCACAAAAGATTAAGAACCCTAAGAACCCCCATTAGTTAGTAAATATTTACATGATATTCTTATTAAACATGTAAATATCCGAATTTTTTTTCTCTTTTTGATACAAAAAGGGCAAAATTGTAATTTTTGCAGTATAATATTTTCATTCTTATATGTTGTCATATTTGAACACCAAAACTTATAGAAATTACAAGTTTATACAGTCCATTTATAGTTTAGTGCACAAAATTCACAACATAATAAAAACCATTTTACAATAATTCACAAACTAAATGAAAAAAAAATTCAAACTCTACTACTACCACCACCACACGCTGCCACCAACCACCTGTACCAGCATCGTGTGACAACCCACAACTTTGTCCGTTTCCGTTACGCGATTTCCGTTAATAAAATTTCGAATTCATTAACTTCTCCGTCAACTTCTTGGTTTAGAAAATAATCTAGTTATATATAATTAAATTATTTGCGAGTAGGAATCAAAAATCGCGCGGAAACCCGAATATCTCGAAAAAAAATCAATCAATTCCGGCCTAAGTGAGTTTACAGTCGTAAACTCGTTTACGACCGTAAACTCGTTTACGGCCGTATACCCGTTTACGGCCAGTAAAGAGTGGACCCCCACCACCGACCTCAAAACCCCTATAAATACGAGACCTCCACCTTCGTTTGAACATTTCTGGCCAAAAACTCTCTCCTTCTCTCTCTAAAAACCTTGACCGTAAACACCTAAAAACACCTTCAAACTTCGGGAAACATCGAGAAACACCGTTTGGAGTCACTTTGGAACGTCTGGAAACGCTTATCTCTTCGAAATCAGCACCATCGTTCTTGAGTTTACGGTCCAAGCCTTCAAAGACCGTAAACCCTGTTCTTGAGTTTACGGCCGTAAACTCACCAAGCCTTCAGAAACCGTAAACTATCAGTCGACCGTAAACTCTTGTTCACGGCCGTAAACACCTTTTAAGTGGTGCATTTGGCTGAAAACCCACTTTCATCGGTTCGATCAAGTCCCGGTAACATTCCTCAACCGAATACAAGTGTTCCTCTGACACGTTATCTAACGAAATCGCTAATTTAGATACATACATGTATTGATTTGATAATAGGATTCCGTTAAGTGTCACGTGCAACAACTCGAGGATCTTCATTTCAGTCAACGTTTTCACGCAACAACAGTGAGTTCATACCCCTACATTTTCCGCATTTTTAATGTTTTCAGGGGGGGGGGGGAATACAATCTAAACATAAATGTTTTCAAAACTTATGCAAATCTCATACTTTAACCCTTTTGTACTATATTGAGCATAAGGGACGTTTTCACTAAAATTGCATAGTTTTCCGGACACGTTACTCACTATACATGCAAACTATAATCGGTATAGTTTGGGATTTTTCTAAACATATCAAGTATAGAAACTTTCACTACTAAACATATGCTCTAAGACAGAAACGGTTTACAGTTTACATCACTACTTTATCATGGTATTCATAACTGTAATTATCACTACATATGGTATACATACGGATTTTCACTAAGGTAGAACGCTACTACACTACATGTAAACTAGATTGTACGATACTGTGAGGCGCTACTTCACTACTGTACCCTTAGGTGTACAGGGATAAATCCTATCATAGTATAACCAGAGTCTCCTGGAGGGAGAGCGTGAGATTTGTGAATAGATCTATTCGGGACTGACAATCCCACACCCAAACTGCTAGCTACAGTTGGGCAGGCATGCCCAGGGTGAGAAATGTCATTTAACTCGACGCCTGAAGAACGTTGGAAAGGTCTCTACTCATATCAAGCATGGTTATACGACTCACAATAAGTATAAATCACCTTTAGTTTACAACTTGACACTCTTCAACAGTTTTATTTACACTAAATAGAACTAATACACACTACAACTGGAGAACTTTCAGGGTTTTCAAATAGAAACGAATATACAATGGTTGCACACACGAAATTCTATTACATCATGATTAGCATTAGCTAGTCACATGAAGTAAAAATTCCGCATATCACTACAGTGTTCAGTGACAAACATTCATGGTTTTATACAGAATTGAGAACACTACATTTTTACTACAGAAAATATCGGATTTTGTTGGAACTATACAAAACACTTTTACGAACCCATCAACGATTTTCATTACAAACTACCGCTTATGAACTCACCAGCTTTATGCTGATATTTTCAAACTGCTTGTATTCTCAGGAAATCAGTAGACAGGTATTTGCTGGATTTTTGAGGAACTGGAGCAATAAGAGTTTATGTTTATACTATACAAAGCTATTGAATGTAATTCAAACCAACTTTCAGACAAAGTTCCAAACTGATGTAAACATTTTTATTTAAGTATTCAATGTAATGGTTGTGTTGCTATGGTTGCTATTATTCATTGGTTGTGATGCTACACATGACGTCCTCCGCCCCGGAACGTTTCCGCCATCGGTTTCGGGGTGTGACAGATTGGTATCAGAGCCCTTGTTTATAGCGAACTTGTATACCGAACCTTACGTGGTATACAACTATAAACACTAAGGGGCCTAAGTGCTCTACGCTAGAAGTATACTTTCAAAAATATAAAGTATTTTTATAAAAAGTATACGAGCATGCATACATAACAAAATTCGTGTCGCTAGTAGAACAGAACAAAAGTATTTGGATGCTGGAACGCTACGGTTAAACCTGGGCAGTTATGTAATCATGTCTAGGGTGGATATAGCCTGATCAACTATATTCAGTCGAGACATGACCAACATGTGCTTGGGAGTGACAGTGGTATTACAGCAGGCCTAAAAACTTACCAAAATCATTCCACATAAAATACTATAGGAGTATTTTAGCTAGAGCCAAACTCAGTATACAGATTCACTCTAAGCGTTGCTACCTCTTCTTCCTTAAGCGATAACTTACTTGTGTTAGTAACCTCTCTGTGCTTATCGCTCAGTAATATGCTTTTATTTAGGGCTGGCAAATATGTACCATGGAGAACCAACCAACATGTTACCAACCGAACCAATAAAATCGGTAGCCAACATGTTTGGTAGCCAATATGTTTGGCCGGTAATACCATGCCAATTAAGTAGTCTTGGTACGGTAACGGTACAAAATTTTGAATACCACGGTTGTACCATACCAACCAATATATATATATATATATATATATATATATATATATATATATATATATATATTCTTACATTTTCAAGTTTTAAATAGGAGTAACAACTAACAAGTAATAGTCGGAGTTAGTAATATAATTCTATTGATATTGATTCTTTTTTGAACGAAACATTATAGTAAAACAAATTACTAATACAAGGTTAAGGAAGGTACATGACACTAAAAGGATTTACTAAAACAAGCGACGACCACAACTTCAACTCACGTTCATATTTGGAAAACTTTCTAACCATTAAGTGATGATTATAATGTGAAGTCTTATATAGATTATAGTCTCAAACGCTTCAAGTATAGATATTATTTAAATATTTTGGTATATACCAATACCAATATGTACCAACCAAATTTGTTGGTAACCAACTAAATTGGTACCAAGTATCATTGGTACGGTATTGGTAGGTAAAACTTTATGCCAATTATAATTGGTACGGTACACGGTTTGAAGGAAAAAAACTTGGTACCGTACCAATTCCACCCCTACTTTTATTATCAGGATGAGATATAATTTGTTTTTATATATCTCGAGGACTTACCATCCTCTTCTTCCTGATTGATTTTCTAGAACGAGATACCTCCCCGACCAAGACCCATCAGAAGAAACGACGACACTCCACCACCACCACCACCCCCTCAGTTCGATCCCGTCATGTTCCAGGCAGCAGTTACCGCCGCCGTGACTGCAGCAATGGCACAAGTGAATGCTGGTGGGGCTGGAGGTGGAACCGACCCATAGAGACAAGATGGAAGTCAGGGACATCAAAAAGAATGTTCCTACAAGGACTTCATGACTGCAAAACCCAAGTCCTTCGACGGAAATGGAGGTGTCATCGCCTTGACTCGATGGTTCGAGAAGATCGAATCCATCTTCGAGATTTGCGTCTGTTCTGAAGCAAACAAGGTGAAGTTCGCCGCATGCACCTTCACCGACAGAGCCCTGACCTGGTGGAATGGTCGAGTCAAAACCCTAACCCTGCCAGTGGCTAATTCCATGGGTTGGGAAAGACTGAAGGAGCTCATGCTCGCGGAGTACTGCCATAGGGGCGAAGTGCAAACGTTGGAGCACGAACTCTAGAACTTGAAGATGAAGGGTTCCGACATCACTGCCTACACCGCTAGATTCTGTGATCTGGCTCTCCTCTATCCGGGAATGGTCACCCCGGAAAGCAAGAAAATCGAGAGGTACATTTGGGGACTGACGCAACCCACCAAAGGAAATGTCTTGGCTGCGAGGCCGACCACATTTGAAAGCGCCAAGGATCTGGCACAGACTCTGATCGACGATGGAATCGATCTGGATGAGGTGGCAGATATCTCCGAGCCACAAAAGGAAAGCAGTGGGAAGAAGAAGAAGTTTGGTAACAAACGAAAGGGCCAGTCTTCGCAGGAGCCTTCCAAGAAACAACAAACAGTGGCAGTTCATGCAGTTACTGCTCCTGCTGCTGTTCCAACCACCCAACCTCCTACCGGTGGTTATGCTGGAAAACTACCCCTGTGCAACAAGTGTAATTTCCATCATCACGGGCCCTGCCGTGAGTTGAATTGCAACAGCTGTGGAAAGAAGGGACACACAGCTCGATACTGCAAGGCACCGGCTCAACCAACCAACCAGGCTCCGAGAGCGGGCGCTGGTCAAACTTGTTATGGATGTGGAGAGGCTGGGCACTTCAGGAGAAACTGCCCCAAGGCAACAACGGGTGGCAGTACAGGAAGAGTTCTGGTGATGGGCCATGAAGAAGCAGTTGCTGATCCTACCATTGTTACGGGTACGTTCCTCCTTGATAACTCTCATGCATGCATTCTTTTCGATTCTGGTGCAGAGAGGAGTTTTGTTAGTCATGCATTCAAACACCAAATCAAATGTAAATCCCAACCTTTAACTGAAACATTTACCGTCGAGATGGCTAACGGAAAGAAGGAGAGCACTAATGACATATTCATAGGCTGTACTCTTACCCTAGACAATTATTCGTTTCCCATCGACCTTATGCCTGTGTCCATCAAGAGCTTCGATGTCATTATCGGTATGGATTGGTTGAGTCCCAATCGTTCTGATATTCTTTGCTTCGAGAAGGCTATCCGTCTCAATCTTCCCTCTGGTGAAGCTCTCATGATTTACGGAGATAAGCCTAGCACGAACCTCCGTATCATTTCATGCATCAAAGCTCAGAAGTATCTGCGAAAGGAGTGCCATGCATTTCTAGCTCACGTTGTAGACGAGACGCAAAAAGTTAGAAACCTCAAGAGCATCCCCGAAGTCTGTAACTTTCCTGACGTTTTCCCTGAAGATCTCTCAGGAATCCCTCCCAAGCGCCAAGTCGAGTTTCGTATCGACTTAATCCCCGAAGCTACTCCTGTAGCTAAATCTCCTTACCGTTTAGCGCCAGCGGAAATGCAGGAATTATCCAGCCAGCTCAATGAGCTGATCAGCAAAGGATTCATAAGGTCGAGTTCCTCATCCTGGGGAGCTCCGATCTTATTCGTGAAAAAGAAAGACGGATCATTCCGGATGTGCATCGACTATCGAGAGCTGAACAAGCTTACCATCAAGAACCGATATCCCTTACCCAGAATCGACGATCTCTTCGACCAACTTCAGGGGGCCAGCTATTTTTCAAAGATAGATCTAAGATCAGGGTACCATCAGTTGCGGGTTCATGATAATGATGTTCCCAAAACAGCATTCCGAACTCGCTATGGACACTACGAGTTTGTAGTAATGCCCTTTGGTCTAACCAACGCACCGGCAGTATTCATGGACCTGATGAATCGAGTGTGACGCCCTTTCTTAGACAAGTTCGTGATTGTGTTCATCGACGATATACTTGTCTATTCGCGGAGTGAGAATGATCATAAACAGCACTTAAGGCAGGTGTTGGAAACATTAAGGGCAGAAAAGCTATACACGAAATTCTCGAAGTGCGAATTCTGGATCAGGAAGGTAAATTTCCTTGGACACGTGATTAGCAAGGAAGGAATACACGTGGACCCTTCCAAGATCAAAGCGATAGAGAATTGGTCTGCACCAAAGACACCCACAGAAATCCGGCAATTCTTGGGTCTCGCGGGCTATTATCGCCGGTTTATTCAGAATTTCTCCAAAATCGCAAAACCTTTAACTACCCTGACACAAAAAGGTGTAACCTTTAGTTGGGGAGTTAAGCAAGACACTACGTTTCAAACCTTGAAACAGGCTCTATGCAGCGCACCTATCTTGTCCCTGCCCGAAGGGACGGAAGACTTCGTAGTCTATTGTGATGCATCCAGTCAGGGCCTAGGGTGTGTGCTCATGCAGAGAGGAAAGGTCATCGCCTATGCCTCGAGGCAGTTGAAAACACACGAAGTCAATTACACGACCCATGATTTGGAGTTGGGAGCAGTGGTCTTTGCGTTAAAGATCTGGAGACACTATCTCTATGGAACCAAGTGCACTATCTTCATCGACCATAAGAGCTTGCAGCACATCTTTGATCAGAAGGAGTTAAACATGAGACAGCGACGATGGGTCGAGCTACTCAGTGACTACGAGTTCGAAATTCGCTATCATCCCGGTAAGGCCAATGTGGTAGCAGATGCCCTCAGTCGAAAGGAGTATTCAGGACGTAAGGTGAAAGCGCTAACAATGACCATCCATTCCCACCTGTCCGCGCAGATCCGTGAGGCTCAGCCGGAAGCCTTAAAACTGGAGAGCATGCCAGGTGAAGCCTTGAGCGGAATGGAAAAGAATCTAGAGATCAAGGGAGACGGAGCCTATTATTTCATGGACCAAATCTGGACCCCAAAGTTCGGTGGTTACAGAAAGGTTGTCATGAATAAGGCTCACAAGACTAAATACTCCGTTCACCCAGGGTCGGATAAGATGTACTTGGATCTCAAACAGCTCTATTGGTAGCCAAACATGAAAGCAGAGATCGCTACCTTCGTAGGCAAGTGCCTGACTTGCCCCAAGGTGAAGGTCGAATATCAGAAGCCCTCAGGTCTACTTCAACAGCCGGAAATACCTGAGTGGAAGTGGGAAAGGATAACCATGGATTTTATCACCAAGTTACCCAGATCTCTGAGTGGGCACGATGCCATCTGGGTAATTGTCGATCGGTTGTCGAAGTCCGCCCACTTCCTGCCAATCAAAGAAAGCTTCAAGATGGAGAGACTCACACGGATCTACCTTCAAGAGATAGTTCGCCTTCATGGTGTACCTGCATCCATTATCTCCGATCGAGATAGCAGGTTTACATCGAGGTTCTGGCAGTCACTACAGAAAGCTCTTGGAACTAAATTGGATATGAGCACGACTTATCATCCGCAGACTGACGGACAGAGTGAGAGAACAATTCAGACATTGGAAGACATGTTGAGAGCCTGCGTCATCGATTTCGGCGCATCATGGGACACTCATCTTCCTTTGGTTGAATTTTCCTACAACAACAGTTACCATACCAGCATCAAGGTTGCGCCGTTTGAAGCCCTCTATGGCCGTAAGTGCAGATCCCCTCTGTGCTGGGCTGAGGTGGGTGACACGCAGCTAGCCAGGGGTCAAGTCCCCGACAGTACTCTCACTGGTCCTGAGATCATCCGAGAGACAACTGAGAAGATTGTACAAATCCGGGAACAACTGAAAGCCTCACGAGATAGACAAAAGAGCTACGCCGATAAGAGACGAAAACCCTTGGAGTTCCAGGTTGGTGACCGCATCCTTCTGAAGGTCTCACCCTGGAAAGGCATGATACGCTTTGGGAAGCGTGGAAAGCTAAACCCAAGGTACATTGGACCGTTTAAAATCCTTGTTAGGATCGGTCCCGTAGCATACAAACTCTAATTACCGCGAGAGCTCAGCAACATCCACCCTGTTTTCCACGTATCGAACCTAAAGAAGTGTCTGTCCGATGAGATACTAGTGATTCCTCTTGATGAGATTGAAATCAACGAGAACCTCAACTTCGTGGAAGAACCGGTCGAAATCATGGACAGAGAGATCAAACGAACGAAACAAAGTCGCATCCCGATAGTGAAGGTTCGCTGGAATGCCAAGCGGAGACCTGAATTCACTTGGGAGCGCGAAGATCAGTGAAACAGAAATATCCGCATCTCTTTCCTAATCCATGATTTGTATTCTATGTTCGAATTTCGGGACAAAATTCCCTTTAACGGGGGGATGATGTGACAACCCAAAACTTTGTCCGTTTCCGTTACGCGATTTCCGTTAATAAAATTTCGAATTCATTAACTTCTCCGTCAACTTCTTGGTTTAGAAAATAATCTAGTTATATATAATTAAATTATTTGCGAGTAGGAATCAAAAATCACGCGGAAACCCGAATATCTCGAAAAAAAATCAATCAATTCCGGCCTAAGTGAGTTTACAGCCGTAAACTCGTTTACGACCGTAAACCCGTTTACGGCTAGTAAAGAGTGGACCCCCACCACCGACCTCAAAACACCTATAAATACGAGACCTCCACCTTCATTTGAACATTTCTGGCCAAAAACTCTCTCCTTCTCTCTCTAAAAACCTTGACCATAAACACCTAAAAACACCTTCAAACTTCGGGAAACATCGAGAAACACCGTTTGGAGTCACTTTGGAACGTCTGGAAACGCTTATCTCTTCGAAATCAGCACCATCGTTCTTGAGTTTACGGTTCAAGCCTTCAAAGACCGTAAACCATGTTCTTGAGTTTACGGCCGTAAACTCACCAAGCCTTCAGAAACCGTAAACTATCAGTCGACCGTAAACTCTTGTTCAGGGCCGTAAACACCTTTTAAGTGGTGCATTTGGCTGAAAACCCACTTTCATCGGTTCGATCAAGTCCCGGTAACATTCCTCAACCGAATACAAGTGTTCCTCTGACACGTTATATAACGAAATCGCTAATTTAGATACATACATGTATTGATTTGATAATAGGATTCCGTTAAGTGTCATGTGCAACAACTCGAGGATCTTCATTTCAGTCAACGTTTTCACGCAACAACAGTGAGTTCATACCCCTACATTTTCCGCATTTTTAATGTTTTCAAGGGGGGGGGGGGGAATACAAGCTAAACATAAATGTTTTCAAAACTTATGCAAATCTCATACTTTAACCCTTTTGTACTATGTTGAGCATAAGGGACATTTTCACTAAAATTGCATAGTTTTTCGGACACGTTACTCACTATACATGCAAACTATATGTAACACCCAAATTTTCAAAACAATTTTTCACTTTTTAAAACCATATAAATTCATCCACAATTGCTTTCAAAAACAATGTATCAATTTTATCTCACTACAAATCCCAAGATCAAATCATAATAAACTCTGCGGGTGTGTGTACAGATCATGCCGGCGCCTTCCCGCGATCACCACTGGTACCTGAAACACATAACACATAACACCGTAAGCATAAAGCTTAGTGAGTTCCCCAAAATACCACTCTAGCACATATTAGCCACTCGAGGCTATGACTCTGCTGACCCTCTGGTCAGTGTGTCTCAGTGGGACCCTCCAGTCCCAACTCTCTGTGGGCTCTCTAGCCCTAACTCTATGGACCCAAAGCTCCTAACTCTGATAACTCTGGATCATGCATATCACATATCACAATAAATCTCAACACGTAAATAGCATACAAATACACTGGCACATAACTATAGAACATAACACACATTAGCCACTCGAGGCTATAACTATGTGGGCCCTTGGGCCCTAACTCTGTGGACCCTCTGGTCCTAGCTCTTTGGACCTTCCAGTCCTAACTCTGGTATACACACAGCATAAATCACATAGAAATAATGCCGTGCCACAAATCACATAGATAGCATACAATAACTCTGTCACATAACTCTGTTACCACTCTAGGTAAAGTATAGTGAGAAGACTCACCTCGGGTAACTCGGTAAAGCTCGAACTCTGTAAAATCTGGTCTAGCCCCCGCCTAATCATATGAAATATACACTCTAAATCAATACATCTCTCAAGGCTAGACTATTCCTCCTCTTAGTACTCTCAGAAGGGTAAAAGACCATTTTACCCATCCCATGGCTCAAAGGCCCTAAAGTTGACCAAACCCTAAAAGTCAACAAAAGTCAACCCTCCGGGTTACGCTGCGCGTACCAAACACGTACGCTGGGCGTACCCGGCGTCCTCACAGAAACGGGGTGCGCAACCCCTTACGCTGCGCGTACTGAGATTACGCCCCGCGTAACTCTCAGTTTCAGTCCCTTAGCTCTTGAGGTCTTAATCAGTTAAGACTCTCGTCCAACTTTTAGATCTGACCGTTTCTAAGCCTCTTAATCCATAAAGTCGATAACTTTAAGCCTTTGCATGGCTGAACAAGTCACTAACACCCAAAATATACCACTTCTAGCCCTAGAAAGCTCAAAACTCTAGCATGTCCTCATATCAACGACCAAGATAGAAACTTTATGGATCTAAAACATAAATATCACTGAAAGGGGACAGATCTTGGACCATGGAGCACCTTACACTCATAAAGTCTCCACCTTTGGGACTTTTAACCCTAGAAATGGCCCATGCAACAACAAACCAAAAGAAGAGGAAAGCTTTGAACTTTATACCTCTAAAAGCAGCTCCTTCCTCTGTAGATCTCAGATCCAAACTTGCACTTCAAGCTCTAGTCTCCACAAGCTCCTCTCCTTCTTCTTCACTAACACCCCAAGGCACTTTTAGCTCCAAAATCACACATACTCACTAAGGACGATGGGAAGTTCTCTCTTAGGGTTTTACTCACTGCTAGGGAGGCTGAGAAATGAGCCTTAGCATCCAATATATAGGGCACAAGTCAGAAATTAGGGTTTGCACCTGGACACATTACGCCCAGCGTAACCCTGAGTACGCCCAGCGTACTCAGGCGAGTCCGCGTCCAAAATAAGCGCATGAGTACGCGCAGCGTACTCTTGAGTACGCCCAGCGTACTAATTTGCTACCAATTCCTCTTAAGGGCTTAACTTGACACTTTGAATAAAAGAACGTCTAAATAGTTGTACCTGAATTTCGGGATGTTACAATTCTACCCCACTAGAACTAGACTTCGCCCTCGAAGTCTCACTCAACAAATAACTCTGGATACTGCTCGCACATCTCTAACTCCGGCTCCCAGGTCATTTCAGAACCCTTCCGATGTTGCCACTGGACTTGAACCAATGGCACCTCCTTGTTTCTCAAAGTCTTGATCCTTCGATCCACAATCGCAACCGGTCTCTCAACATAATTCAGGCTCGCATCCACCTGAATGTCCTCTAACGGAACCACTGCCGACTCATCAGCGATACACTTCCTCAACTGAGACACGTGGAAGGTATCGTGAATCTGGCTCAACTCCGTAGGTAGCTCCAAACGATACGCTACCCTGCCCACCCTGGAAGTCACCCTGAAAGGACCAATATACCGAGGTCCCAACTTACCCCTCTTCCTGAATCGGATCACCCCCTTCCAAGGAGATACCTTCAGGAGTACTAAATCACCAACCTGGAACTCAAGCTCGGATCGTCGCCTATCCGCATAACTCTTCTGGCGACTCTGAGTGGTTCAACAACCTCTGTCTGACCCGCTGAATCTGCTCAGTCGTCTGAAGTACTATCTCTATACTACCCATCACACGCTGCCCGACCTCACCCCAACAAATGGGAGTCCGACACCTCCTCCCATACAACAGCTCAAAGGGTGGCATACTGATGCTCAAATGATGGCTGTTGTTATAGGAAAACTCAACCAAGGGTAAATACGTGTCCCAACTTCCTCCGAAGTCCAATACACATGCCCGAAGCATGTCCTCGAGCGTCCGAATCGTCCGCCCGCTCTGCTCGTCTGTCTGTGGGTGGTAGGCGGTACTGAAATGCAACCTCGTACCCAACTGGAGATCGACTCAACCCCGACCTCTATCATCTGATACTCATCGTTGGACCCTTCGGTCCGGTCTATATCGTTGGACCCTTCGGTCCGGTCTGTACAACACATCACCAGGACTCAACTCAACTCAAGAGTTTGGTCCGCCCGTAGTTGGAATCGCTCGTTCCAATGACTCATTCAACTCATAGCTTGGGGACCCGCAACCCATGCGTACTTTACTTATCCAATCCCTTCGGATTGGATGTCCACACTTACTCAGAATGTAATGATTCCCAATCATTGAGGAGACCCCGGTCTCACCCCTGGTCCGACCACCAGGCTCCCAAAACTCATGCGTAGGGCTTTTCAAGCCTAAAACCCTCCTGTGTCATGCTCAGATCAAGAAGGCTTCCTCATAACAACCTCTCGCTAATTAGTGCGTATTACGGCTCCCCATAACATCACCACAACCTCCTACTGACTAGTGAGTACTACGGCTCCCCATAGTATCACAACAACCTCTCTCTGACTAGTGAGTACTACGGCTCCCCATAGTATCACAACAACCTCTCTCTGACTAGTGAGTACTACGGCTCCCCATAGTATCACAACAACCTCTCTCTGACTAGTGAGTACTACGGCTCCCCATAGTATCACAACAACCTCTCTCTGACTAGTGAGTACTACGGCTCCCCATAGTATCACAACAACCTCTCTCTGACTAGTGAGTACTACGGCTCCCCATAGTATCACAACAACCTCTCTCTGACTAGTGAGTACTACGGCTCCCCATAGTATCACAACAACCTCTCTCTGACTAGTGAGTACTACGGCTCCCCATAGTATTACAACAAACTCTCTTCGACTAGTGAGTACTACGGCTCCCCATAGTATCACAACAACCTCTCTCTGACTAGTGAGTACTACGGCTCCCCATAGTATCACAACAACCTCTCTCTGACTAGTGAGTACTACGGCTTCCCGTAACATCACAACACCCTTCCCTAGTAGCTCCTGAAGCTGCGAGGATAACTACTGCGTCTCTGGCGGCGCAAGGCGATAAGGCGCCTTGGCGATAGGCGCTGCCCCCGGAACCAACTCGATGCGAAACTCTACTTGCCTCTCGGGAGGCACACCCGACAACTCCTCGGGAAAAACATCCGGGGACTCTCGCACTATCGGAACGTCATCCATCGAACTTGGCCTCCCAGCGGCCTCTCGTGTGTCCATCACATAGGACACATACCCGCTGCAGCCTTGCTGAAAACTCTGTCTCGCTCTGGCGGTTGAACAAAACGCCGACCCACATCGGTTACCCTCGTTGTACACCGTAAGTACTCCCCCACTGGGGTCTCGTATCGTCACCAACTGTCACTCGCAGTCTATGACAGCCCCAAATCGGCTTAACCCAACCATGCCCACTATGACACACACGTCCCCCATCGATATCGGGACCAGATCTATCGGGGACTCAACACCGAAGATCTCGAGTACACATCCTCGACTCACATTCATAACATACTCCGCTCGCTCGTCCGCTATGGAAACTCGTAGAGGTCGACTCAACGCCTCTCGTCGGCTACTGATGTGCCGACCAAACGTTATTGAAACAAATGATCGACTCGCTCCCGAGTCAATTATCACCAAAACAGGTACGGAACCCACAAAAAGTACCAGCCACAACATCGGGCGATGCGCGGAACTCCTTCGTTGTCAACTGTAAAGCTCTCCCGCGAGCCTTCGGTGCCTCGACCTTCGCTGGCCGAACCTCGGTAACTCTAGCAGCAGGTGCGGATTCCTCAATTCAAATACTCGGTTCTTCCCCGCTTAGGGTTCGAACCACCACCAATTGGTGCACCAACACTCTATCCCTCATGCTGTCTCCACCAGTAACATCGCACCTAATTCCGCAAGGTGCTATGCAACGCTTGATGATTTCTCTGACAAGGATCAAACAACTCCAGATACCAAGGTCTCGTATGCAACCTTCAGAACTTACCATCGTGACTACCTCTAGTCATTTAGGACCTCACACTATACTCTCACCGGACCTCCCAACTGTCCAGTGTTATCACTAACCCTGGATCTGGAAATAATGAACCATCATACTCCTCATCCTTGACTCCTTGCCCAACGTTCCAACATGCCCCTTATCATAAGAGCAGAAACCACATTTCCACTCCTTATACCTCTCAAGAACAATAGGAGTCACTGCCCTGATATACCCCTCTTGATCACCCAACACTGCAGCTAACACCTGCCCTATTATACTCAAATAGGGTGTATCCTGATCCTTGACCGTTTCAGTCTCGACTGTCAGCCTGCTCAAGCTATACCATTCCATTGCGACAGACCCGCTGCCGGATACTCTGATTGAAAAGTCACCATCAGTGTGATTCCACAGGGTTCACCCCGACTCAGAAACCGAAATCTCAATACCCCTTACGTCTCCCACAAAAACAGAAATAGCACCACTCGGGTCACGGGAAGTGACATATCTACTATCGGCCGGCTCTCCAGCTCATACCGTATCCCTCCATAACGCACCGTCCCTACTCTACTCTGATTCTTGCGACTCGAATGGCATATCACCAACAATCCCTTGGAGCTAACTCGGTTTCCCTATCATGGGATGCTCCACTAAAACTCGTTCTTCCTGGCCTTCTGGGCCCATACTCCTTCACATCCGACCTTGGTCTAGATAATCGTTGCGGAATAACCGGCAAAACCAGAAGCACTCACCGCCACATTTCATGGTACTCGAACCATGTCCTCTCTTCTCACCCCGCCTCAAATCATGGTACTCGAACCACAAAATCACCCCTCGATCTGCCACCAATCATGGTACTCGAACCATGACATCACATCTTGATCTGCTACCAATCATGGTACCCGAACCATGACTTCACTTCTCGACCTGTCACCAATCATGGTACTCGAACCATGACATCACCTCTCGATCTGCTACTAATCATGGTACTCCAACCATGACATCACCTCTCGATCTGTCACCAATCATGGTACTCGAACCATGACATCACCTCTCGATCTGCTACTAATCATGGTACTCGAACCATGACATCACCTCTCATTTTGCCACCAATCATGGTACTCGAACCATGACATCACCTCTCGATCTGCTACTAATCATGGTACTCGAACCATGACATCACCCCTCGATCCGCTACTCACAATCCTCCGGATCGCCACGGTCATTTCGTCAAAATCATACTGCGAATCTCTTCATCGCTAATACCGCTGCCCTCCGGCGTGTGCGGTGTTCCAACCATGATGTCTCTGAAACACAATATGAAGATACCAGAGACTCGATCGAGTATACTCGCACTCGATAACTCAACCCTACTTGTTCCTGAGTACCCAATGGATTCTTACTTAGGGTGCGCGCTGCTCCGGTGTCTTCAGTAGTACGGGCCCTATACTACCATCCACACCGCATCAGTATTCACTCTAAGTCCTCCTCCTTGGATCCCAAGTCCCAAGTACTCTACTCTCTTTAACCATATGCTACTCACTAGCAGCTCTCTCATAACTCCTCGCTGCTATCTAAACACTCTCAAGTATCCCTAGCAGCAAAACTCCTAGACTAAGGCATCACATATCAGGCCACTCTAGTCCTAATAAGAATACCTAGTCTACTCTAGCATGCATAGCATAACTCATCGCATATCATAACATAATATATCTCATAACACTAATTGCAAGGGTATTTTGGGAATTCACCGTTCGGGCGCTGGCTGATCGTACACACGGCTCTGCTCTGTTTGTCTCAAAACTCTTTTTACTCTTTTAAAAAGTTTTTAGTCATCAAAATTTCTCTCAAATCCTCAGTTTGAGTTCAGATACGCCCGAAGATGAATCCGAATCCCTCAAACCAAGGCTCTGATACCAACTTGTAACACCCAAATTTTCAAAACAATTTTTCACTTTTTAAAACCATATAAATTCATCCACAATTGCTTTCAAAAACAATGTATCAATTTTATCTCACTACAAATCCCAAGATCAAATCATAATAAACTCTGCGGGTGTGTGTACAGATCATGCCGGCGCCTTCCCGCGATCACCACTGGTACCTGAAACACATAACACATAACACCGTAAGAATAAAGCTTAGTGAGTTCCCCAAAATACCACTCTAGCACATATTAGCCACTCGAGGCTATGACTCTGCTGACCCTCTGGTCAGTGTGTCTCAGTGGGACCCTCCAGTCCCAACTCTCTGTGGGCTCTCTAGCCCTAACTCTATGGACCCAAAGGTCCTAACTCTGATAACTCTGGATCATGCATATCACATATCACAATAAATCTCAACACGTAAATAGCATACAAATACACTGGCACATAACTATAGAACATAACACACATTAGCCACTCGAGGCTATAACTCTGTGGGCCCTTGGGCCCTAACTCTGTGGACCCTCTGGTCCTAGCTCTTTGGACCTTCCGGTCCTAACTCTGGTATACACACATCATAAATCACATAGAAATAATGCCGTGCCACAAATCACATAGATAGCATACAATAACTCTGTCACATAACTCTGTTACCACTCTAGGTAAAGTATAGTGAGAAGACTCACCTCAGGTAACTCGGTAAAGCTCGAACTCTGTAAAATCTAGTCTAGCCCCCGCCTAATCATATGAAATATACACTCTAAATCAATACATCTCTCAAGGCTAGACTATTCCTCCTCTTAGTACTCTCAGAAGGGTAAAAGACCATTTTACCCATCCCATGGCTCAAAGGCCCTAAAGTTGACCAAACCCTAAAAGTCAACAAAAGTCAACCCTCCGGGTTACGCTGCGCGTACCAAACACGTACGCTGGGCGTACCCGGCGTCCTCACAGAAACGAGGTGCGCAACCCCTTACGCTGCGCGTACTGAGATTACGCCCCGCGTAACTCTCAGTTTCAGTCCCTTAGCTCTTGAGGTCTTAATCAGTTAAGACTCTCGTCCAACTTTTAGATCTGACCGTTTCTAAGCCTCTTAATCCATAAAGTCGATAACTTTAAGCCTTTGCATGGCTGAACAAGTCACTAACACCCAAAATATACCACTTATAGCCCTAGAAAGCTCAAAACTCTAGCATGTCCTCATATCAACGACCAAGATAGAAACTTTATGGATCTAAAACATAAATATCACTGAAAGGGGACAGATCTTGGACCATGGAGCACCTTACACTCATAAAGTCTCCACCTTTGGGACTTTTAACCCTAGAAATGGCCCATGCAACAACAAACCAAAAGAAGAGGAAAGCTTTGAACTTTATACCTCTAAAAGCAGCTCCTTCCTCTGTAGATCTCAGATCCAAACTTGCACTTCAAGCTCTAGTCTCCACAAGCTCCTCTCCTTCTTCTTCACTAACACCCCAAGGCACTTTTAGCTCCAAAATCACACATACTCACTAAGGACGATGGGAAGTTCTCTCTTAGGGTTTTACTCACTGCTAGGGAGGCTGAGAAATGAGCCTTAGCATCCAATATATAGGGCACAAGTCAGAAATTAGGGTTTGCACCTGGACACATTACGCCCAGCGTAACCCTGAGTACGCCCAGCGTACTCAGGCGAGTCCGCGTCCAAAATAAGCGCATGAGTACGCGCAGCGTACTCTTGAGTACGCCCAGCGTACTAATTTGCTACCAATTCCTCTTAAGGGCTTAACTTGACACTTTGAATAAAAGAAGGGCTAAATAGTTGTACCTGAATTTCGGGATGTTACACTATAATCGGTATAGTTTGGGATTTTTCTAAACATATCAAGTATAGAAACTTTCACTACTAAACATATGCTCTAAGACAGAAACGGTTTACAGTTTACATCACTACTTTATCATGGTATTCATAACTGTAATTATCACTACATATGGTATACATACGGATTTTCACTAAGGTAGAACGCTACTACACTACATGTAAACTAGATTGTACGATACTGTGAGACGCTACTTCACTACTGTACCCTTAGGTGTACAGGGATAAATCCTATCATAGTATAACCAGAGTCTCCTGGAGGGAGAGCGTGAGATTTGTGAATAGATCTATTTGGGACTGACAATCCCACACCCGAACTGCTAGCTACAGTTGGGCAGGCATGCCCAGGGTGAGAAATGTCATTTAACTCGACGCCTGAAGAACGTTGGAAAGGTCTCTACTCATATCAAGCATGGTTATACGACTCACAATAAGTATAAATCACCTTTAGTTTACAACTTGACACTCTTCAACAGTTTTATTTACACTAAATAGAACTAATACACACTACAACTGGAGAACTTTCAGGATTTTCAAACAGAAACGAATATACAATGGTTGCACGCACGAAATTCTATTACATCATGATTAGCATTAGCTAGTCACATGAAGTAAAAATTTCGCATATCACTACAGTTTTCAGTGACAAACATTCATGGTTTTATACAGAATTGAGAACACTACATTTTTACTACAGAAAATATCGGATTTTGTTGGAACTATACAAAACACTTTTACGAACCCATCAACGATTTTCATTACAAACTACCGCTTATGAACTCACCAACTTTATGCTAATATTTTCAAACTGCTTGTATTCTCAGGAAATCAGTAGACAGGTATTTGCTGGATTTTTGAGGAACTGGAGCAATAAGAGTTTATGTTTATACTATACAAAGCTATTGAATGTAATTCAAACCAACTTTCAGACAAAGTTCCAAACTGATGTAAACATTTTTATTTAAGTATTCAATGTAATGGTTGTGTTGTTATGGTTGCTATTATTCATTGGTTGTGATGCTACACATGACGTCCTCCGCCCCGGAACGTTTCCGCCATCGGTTTCGGGGTGTGACACATCGCAACCATCATTTTCTTCTAAATCAGATCTGTAAATAAAGCCATGCATTAATAACTTAAATACTACATTCACAGTCTAATAAAACCATCTATTTCACTCATTTTGAATTTAATGCAAAACTATTATTAAAACTAATGTATTCTTAGATACTTATACAACACAAAAAATAAATATATTCAGAAGAAAATTAACAAAAAAAATTATACATAAATCATTCATATTTTAAATTGTGAATTTAATATATTAAGCTGTGAATAAAATTTACATTATTTCAAAAGCAAACAAAAAAAATTATAAAATAATCACAACTAAATGTCAATTCATTCACATCTTAATACAGATCTCTAAATAAAGTATTGCATTAATAACTTAAATACTACATTCACAGTCTAATAAAACCATTTATTTCACTCATTTTGAATTTAATGCAAAACTATTATTAAAACTAATGTATTCTTACATACTTATACAACACAAAAAAAATATTCAGAAGAAAATTAACAAAAAAAATTATACATAAATCATTCATATTTTAAATTGTGAATTTAATATATTAAGCCGTGAATAAAATTTACATTATATCAAAAGCAAACAAAAAAATTATAAAATAATCACAGCTTAATGTCAATTCATTCACAGCTTAATACAATCAATTCATAATTTAATACACAAAATTCACAGCTTAATATAGTCAATTCATAGTCTAAGAAGAAAATTCACAGTTTAATGCAGTCAATTCACAGTTTAAAACACAAAAATCATAGTTTAGTACACAAAATTCAAAGTTTAATACACAATAAGTATGCATCCACAACCATATTATCAACTTAAAACACTTATTACAATTAATATACAATTTAATATAGAAAATTCACAAACTAGTATAATAAATTCAAAGTTTAATTCAAAAAAATTATACATTCACAACTTAATAGCAGTTAAAACTAAGATTAACAAAATTATACGACAAATGAGAGACTAAAACATCCAATTCACACTTTAACAGAAAAAAAAACAAAAAAAACTATATCATATAGATCTACAACAGATGCAAGTAGAAAAACAAGTAGAAAACAAATACTTGTGCATTCAGAGCTTAGTATTGATGTATTGGGAAGAGGGTTTCTCTTCTTTTTCTTTACACTTTACGACCTTATCAAGGAAAAATTGAATTGATATTCTATATTTCATTTTTCTGGAATGAGTTTTTTTGTACAGACTCTGCACAACTCTACATAGACTAAGAAGCAAAGTGGTTTCAGAGATGTGAAAAAATGTCTCGGATGCTTTTTTTATTTGTTTTTCATTTTTTACAGATCTCGTCTTATATTTTGTTAATGTATGAATTCATAGCCTTATTAAGAAAAGTAAACAAATAAATAAGAGATTTAAACATTAAGTTCATAACTTAATAGAAGAGAAAACAATCAAAGCAAAAGTCAACATACCTGATGCATATATGGTGGTGTTTTACTGGAGATCAGAAAGAGAGAGAGATGGAGACGAGTTGCCGGTGTTTCACTGGAGCGCAAGGCAGCAGCGACGGTGGCGGTTAGCGGCGCTCTATGATCTGGTCTGGCAATATCGTCAGAGCTCGTAAATCCGGAGGTGTAAATCAAAGATCTAAAGTCGAAAATTATTATTTTTCACCGGAGATCATAGATCTGGACCACACCACTTCAGATCTAAGAGCCTCATTGATGGAGTTGCATGTTTCAAGTTTCGCCTAAGGTTTTGGAACGGGAGGTAGCGGAAGGAACATTGTCCAGGTGCTTCATTGAAAAAAGTGATGTCGCCGGAGAAGGCAACGGATGAGAGAAGTGGTGACGGTGGGCCAACGGTGGTTGATTTCAGTTCCCCGGAGGCATCAGTTGTCGTTTTTAGTGGTGGTGATTTTTAGATCTAGATCTGATTCGTGGTGGAGGTTTCGAGATCACGATCTGATGAAATCTGATGTAAATCAAGTCAGATCTGATGCAAATTTGGTGGTTTATCGGAGATCGGAGATGACGGTAGCAGAAGTGAACTGAGGAGACGGCGGCCGAAGTGAACAGAGGAGGTGGTGCTGGTGGTGGAAAGTCGTTGGAGTAACGTTGTTTGCCGGTGGTAGGGCGGCGGTGGTTGGTGTCACCGGACGAAGGAAGAAGGAAGGAAGAAGGGAAATATGAAAAGTATTTTTCAAATATGGTGAAATGAAACATCTGATCAAACAATGTCCCTTTTCTTTTTGA
The DNA here is from genome assembly GCF_052849685.1 of Lactuca virosa. NCBI lineage: Eukaryota > Viridiplantae > Streptophyta > Magnoliopsida > Asterales > Asteraceae > Lactuca > Lactuca virosa. The sequence continues at coordinate 224,379,851 of NC_136428.1, forward strand.
CAACTTATCAAAAATGAAAAAAGAAATCAAAACAAATACAAAAATATATTAGTGATATATATATATATATATATATATATATATATATATATATATATATATATATATATATATATATATATATATATATATATTATAAAAAAACCTTATTTTTGCCGTGCCTCTAAAATCAAATTTACACTGTTCGTCTAACGCCACGTAACCTACTTTCCAAACGACACATCGTACCACAATAGACGTCAATCACCCCTCTTTCAACGTTTCTCATCCTCCATCACATTCACAAACTCAATGACTCCGCCTTTCCTCTAATCAGAACTCCCGATTCGTCCACGTAACCCACCCTCGGAACAACGTGATTTACCAATACATCTATTCAGTTCTTCTTATCATTGTTTCTCCTTCCTTCGATGCCTCACCTTTTTATATATACATCTTCTTCTTCGATATTGTCTACAACGCATTTATACGTTTCTAAGGACGCCACATCAGTCAACATTTGAACGACAACTACGCCCATCAAATTGGATTAGCATATCCGTTTGGTAGATACTCTGGTTGCTCAGGTAACTGTTTTTAAAATTTTGGGTTCTAATGTTGCTACACTCGCTTCCGGTGTTCAACAAGACCCACAAAATTTTCCCTAATTCGATAAATTGAGTAGATTTTCATTCACCATCTATGGTTTTAATTCTTGTGTTCGCTATTGATTTTCCGATACTGTCTTCTCTCTTTCTCTTTTCTTTTATCCCTCGATCTCTTCCCTTCAGAAATCAATTTACGATTTTCTATTTATAGTTAAATGGCTCTCCCCTAGAAAATTCTTGAATTAATCTATGGGTTTTACATCGGTAAAAAAATCAATGGTTTTTAGTTTTTTAGGGTTCCTAAAGTTTTTTATTTTATGTATGTTATAGTCAATATTTCTTTCTTATTCAGATCGTGAGAGAGCCACTATCTTCATGTACGTTGATAATTTGGTTCGTTTTTGTACACGGTTTTTGGGCTTTGGTCGATTCGTCATGTATTTTCAATTGACTTGGGCAGTTTTCAAATTAATGATGAAACTGTCAATGGGAACTGTTTGCATAATCATGTTTTACAGCGTGTACATAGAACAAAAAATTATCTAGGATTGAAATATAAGAACTTTACTGTCTTTCTGTCTTTGACATTGCTGAAAACTTCAATTTCACTCGGATTTGATTCACTCCCCAAATGGAAAACGGGTGAAATAAATAATTGTTCATGAGATAATTTAGTGTAGCTTTTGTTAATTGGATATGTTTTTATTTATCATATATAGATGCTTGATGAGACAATTGGTGGACCAAATGAAGAAGAGAAGGGTGAAATATATGAAAAGAGTCTGTGTATATGAGTGTAATTTCAAATGAACTTATTGAAAAAGGTAAAGTTTAACTTTCTGTAGCTTTGTTGCATTTCAATAAATATTCAAAAGTATATATTGTGATTAGGAATTTGAATTACAATAGTTAAAATCGAAGAAACCATGAAACATAAAATTGGTAGAGACATGAGAGGGCCAAAACTATTTACCCATTCCGATGGAATATAAGGATCATTGGAATTGATATCATGAACTACGAGATTGACATCTCTTTTGACATTGTTATGGAATGTTAATGCAAAAAGTGTTTTGTTTGTGATCTCAATACAACTAATGCATCTGCAAGGTTTATGCCTAATATTATAGCTTTTATTCTTATATTTGTTCCAAAATGCCAGGCTGTTGATATTTGAAGAGGATAACAATGTGTCAATGTCTGCCATTTTCTTACTGTTCCATGACTCCATCTCACCACTTTTTGTTTTGGTTTTTTTCCTTCCTCCACAATCTAATTTAACTAGCTTTATTCCTTCTATATACAGGCAATAAGTAACCGAAGAGAGTTAGTAGTTAATCTTTGATGATATGCTTTCAACTCATTTATGGATAATGGCATTTGTTTATTACATTCATTTTTAACCGCTTCAGCAGATACCTCTTCTCTTCTCCCTATAATTCATTTTCGGACAACCAAAGGATACATTTATATATTATGTATGATCCTTCTTGTTTTTAATGTGGCATGAACAATGAAACTGTGACTTTCAACCTCATGATAAAGTTACTTATTATATTAGTTCATAATTGAAATGCATAATTTACGGTTTTCATTATGGGAACCTTTAGATTGTGGTCTGTATAATCTACTGGTGACCGATGCAAATCGAGGAATTGGATTGGAGATTACTCATAAAAAATTTTATTACCCTTAGAATTATTTTTATAATAGATTGATCTTTTAAGATGTTGTCCTAGTGGCTTGTGCCTTTCAAAATCTATTACAGATTAGATGTTCAATAGTTCATTCTAGATCTTATGACAGTACGGTTAGTTAAGGGCTTCTTGTGTGAGTTGAAGCCTTTTGTAAATTAAATTCCATAAATGTTGGGTTCTAATATATTCTAAACACAATAAATAACAATGTTGTTTTGAATGTCCTGATGTAAATGCCAGCCTTATTAGGAACAATCAGATAAAACTTCAAATTCTAAGTATTAGAGTATCGGGTATGGGTCAAGAAAGAATAACACCGTTGAAAGGCCACATCAACATAAATATTCTTTTTCCACATTTTTAGGGGGTGGTGTTCCAAGCCTTCAATGCAGTTGTGAGGCCAAGAAAGAAGAAACACAGAGGAAGGAAGAACGAAAAAATGGGCGTTGTCGTTACCACGCCTTATACCTGAATGGTAATTGGGGGTGGTGTTCCTGGCGTTCTACCGTCGTTGTGGAGGTGCCACGTAAGCGCCTACACAACGTTTCCGTCCCATACCAAGTAGTCTTATGAACTTGATATTTACACTTGAGGTGAGCATAGGCGGATACTCTGCAAAATTGACCGGAACCGTACAGGGGCGGATCTCTACGTTCCTGGTTTCTAAACTTTAAAAAATTATTTTATTAGATTTATTGTTATACAACATTTGATAAATAGCGATTAAAGAGTGTTTATAATTCCTAAAAGTAAGTTTAGAAAATTGAGAATTTATTCATTCAAATGATTCAGGTCATATTGTAAATGGTAAAGTCATATTGGCTTTTAATTCTTCTAAGTTTAAGTTACCTTTGCAACATTCGTCAAAAAATAAATATGGACAATAGTTCCTTGACCAACATTGATTGATCTACATCTGTATAGAATGTATTTTCATCTGTTGCACATTACACATGACGATCATATAGAGTAAAAATATATGTAACTGCTTCATCGTTAATCTGATTAAACTTTTGAATATTATAGATGCTACAGTTTTGTAGTATGCCTTGATTCAAACTTTGTATCTTTATATTTGTTAAATAGATGACACACAAAAAGTTCATCTTTTCGTATTTCGTAAAAAAATGTATAATTGAAAGGCTAATGTTATAATTGGTAAGAATTTAGACATACAATGTCTTAATAGTAAAATTCTTATATTTACAACAATGATGTTAAAAGTTTTTAGCTTAAATTTTTTTTCTATATTTAGAAATATTATACATTTGCCGTAAAAGTTAGAAAAAGAACTACAATTTATGGTGCAGGCATAACAAATAGAAAAGAATACAAGCAAAACTTACTTTTCCATTGCTAAAGTTTTAATAATGAGCCATATTTCATATTATCAATGTCATTGCAGTTCAATGTTATTATAAGCGGGTAGTTTTCAATGTACAATGTCTTAATGAGAAAAAGTGAATTGATCATGACATTTTTTTCACTAATATAACAAAAAAATAGTAATATGGAAGCACTAACAAATTTTACTTTTTATATTAATATTATTATTGTACATAACTTTTTACATGTAAAAACAATGAATTTATAGTTTTTTTCCCAAAATAACAATGTACTTGCAATCTTTTACCAAGCATAGTAATGTACTTGTAATTATAAGCATATACTTCCATTTTCATTTAAAATTCAAGAATTCTACATTGAAAATCCACTTAGCATCATATAAGTTAGATAATGGTGAAAGAAATACCCTAATTACCATAAGTACGGACCTCAAACGTTTCTAGTATATATAATAAAAACCTTATTTATCTGGTGCCATTTAGAGTAAATTAACACGGTTCTTCGGATGCCACGTAACCCACCTTCCAAACGACGCCACTAGACATCAAAGTCGATTCCCGCCGAATCATTTCCAATTGTGCCGTATCGATGGATCACTTTGACGTATCGACGGATCAACGAGGTATGTAATCGACTTCATTTGCGTTTCATCCCTATCAATTTCATTATTTTTTGTGTTTTCGTTTTTTATATTCGAGCCCTAGATTTCTCCTTCCGTTCTCCTCACCGTCTCCGTTGTTTCACAATTTGAATACGATGATTGTTGAATTGCATGTGTTTCTCTCTACACACATCCAATAACATGACTTCTCATACGCAAGGAAATCTTGACATTAGTATGCAAAAGGTAATTTACTGTATGATTAAATGTTTTGATCTTTCTTCAACGGACTTGTTTTGGTATCACATGGATGGTGAAGAAAATACATAAATCGAGAATGAAATATCAGCAACCCCTGAGCACAATATGTCGCATAATTCAACATATGCTGCTAATTTCTTTTTATAACTATCATCATGATCGGTATATCCTTCCTCAGTTTGGTTATTGATCTGAATTTCTTTTTTTACAAGTTTAGATTTCAAGAGATTTTAAGGAAATATGAAATCATTTATGGCAAATTGGCAATAGTATCTTAAGACTTGATACTAATGCCTTCTATGTGTTTGATGTATTGCTTCATAGAGAATTTTCTAATTGAAATATATAAAAACCAGGCCTTTGACCTTTTTCCATTTGGTTTGCAGTACATGATTCAATAGTATAGTATTTTGTTTATTTATTCAGTTTGGTGCATATTTGTCATTGTAACGCATAACATGGTTAGAAATTCTGAATCTCTCGCACGCGTATGACAAAACTTCTGTAAACAAGTACTCTTAGTTGCATCTTGATGAGGATTAAATGCGGGAAATGCAATGTACTTTTATTATTTGTGTATTATATTAATGTTAATTGATGCAATTTTCTTGAAAGAGTCTTCATTAGTGGCATGCCATGTGGCAGGGTTAGATGTTTTTAGGAATTAGGAGTCTTATCTCGGGGTTGGATTTATTTCGTATGATTGATTATGGCTTAAAAATAGTAACTTCAAGGATATTTTTGTGTTATATGTGTCTTAATTTAACCAAATATTACAGAGGGATAATAATAAAACATTTGAGTTGATATATATAGAGCAATCTTAACTATGAATTATTCAGAATGCCATTTAACTTTTAACTGAGACAAGATAAATGCATCATGTGGACCCCAAATCAAAAACCAACTGCTATTAGAAATGATAATAATGCCTAAATCGGTAATTCCAAAATATATACTTTCATGGAACTAAGGATGCTTGTAAATTTATAAATTCTCAAATTTGAGAAAGCGTACAAACCAAATCGGCCTGAATTCTTCTACAGAGTTGTACGTACTTGTTCAACTTGTGGACGTTTTTAGAATGTTGTTTTTCTACTTAACCATAGGTGGTTACTATGTGTGCACAATGGTAACCTACTTTCTCAATTCCTTTTTCTCATATCATTAGAAAATATATAAACAATTTTTTAATATGTTGTGAAGTTTAATTATTGTGAAGTTTACGGATTTATAATGTGCATTTTCATGTTTTTTCTTGTGGTGATGGTGTGATGAAAGAATTTGTTTTGAACTTGATTGATGGAAAAAAAAACACTTTCTACAAAACTCGTAGTAATATAGGAAATCCAAAAGATATGTTCTTTTATTGTTGTATTTGTTATTTGTAAACAAAAATGATATATATTATACTAATTAGACCTCAATTTTATTGTTGATTATTTTATATAAATAACATAATTAATTATGTATTTTGTTGTTTGAATGTTAACATAGTAACTTTAATTAATGGATATGATCGATCAAAACGAAATATCTATTTAACTTTATCACCTTATGTAATTGGAATATGTTATTGCTCAATTGATTCAACCAAGTCCCTGTTGACCACTTTGTGATGATTTATTACATTTCATTCATGTGTTGACCACGTTGTGTTAATTTATTATATTTCAATCATGTATTCAAAGTTTATCAATGTTATTCTTCATATAGGAAAATATAAAGAATTCATATGGTTGGTACTATTAAGCTATGGAGCAAGAGAATAAAACCATTAAACAATCATCTCTTCCTACGGTATATTGTACAAGTTGGTCAATTTCTTTCCTATTTTTTTTCTATTTTATGTTTTGGTTAGAAATTTTTATGTAAATATAAGATGTTTTTAGATGATTATTAGACAAATGTTGCTCCACTTATTTAGATTGATGAAAAAACACATACATTTTGGATATTCGAATTGATTCCGTATCCAAAATTTTGGAAACGGATTCGGATATCCGAGTCCACTATCCAAAAATTCAGATATCTGAATTTTCGGATATCATTTACATCTATCGGTGGATGTTGACATGTTAAGCAATTTCATTCGGTATCTGTATTACGATGATGGTGAATCAACAATCAACATGACCTAGCAATGTAGCTTATTGAAATATGTGTTATATTACTAAATTTGTTTATGATATATTTATTGTTTAGCTTTGAACATTGCATTGTTTTTAACCAATATTACTAGACCATCAATTTGTGACTTATCAAAATACTAAAATATGAAAAAAAAAAAAAAAAATGAGCATGTCGTATACAAACTACAGATCACTTAACAACATAAGCAAGCAAATTATCAATGTCACAATGATCATAGATACAAATGATTACAACGATCATGCAAAAAAAAAAATCCGACTTTCATTTAATTGCTGATTATAAGTATATAATTTTATTTTCTTTTTCATATTCATGTTTTCATATTGAAAATCCATGCATAAAAAAACATAACATAACAATACCTAAATTACCCTCCGTGGGGTCGTGCTTAGCACGGGCTACAAAGTTTTCTAGTATATATATATATATATATATATATATATATATATATATATATATATATAGAGAGAGAGAGAGAGAGAGAGAGAGAGAGAGAGAGGATCAACAACGAACTCTTTTTGGAGGAGCAAACCAACGAACCGTTTCTTTCCCTCGTTTTGAAAGCAGCGCGCCTGTCGAAATCACATTTGTCCTGTTAGTTACTCCGGTAACCACCCTAACCATGTTCTCGTTCGCCCCCCCCCCCCCCCCCCCCCCCCCCCCCGTCACCAAGCTCTTTGTGCAATATGTATATATAGGGGGGTGGCCGTGAGTGAGCACGGCAAGGGGTGAACGCGCCAGACGGCCTTTGAGCGTGATCTTGGGTGACGGTTGCTTAGTTTCCGTGTTGCTTACATAATACCCTTCCAAATTGAAATACATGACGGAATTAATAAAATTAGGACAGAATATACCTGAATGATGCGTCGGAATGGATTGACGATGGATTGTTTAGATTATATGAATGATTATATGAATATGTTTGGATAAGACTCTGCTATTCAGAAATAGAACAACTATTTCAACAGAGGAAGAACTTTGAGATCAACTCAAGTCTTAAACACTCAAACTTAGCTTGTTTATTTCATATGGGCAAATGCCCTATTTATAGGCTCAAAGGAGCCGGTTACATAATTGAATTGCAATCGTATGATTGCAATACGATAAACATATTTACAATATAGCCCCCTAAACTATTGAGGGTTACACACTTTATATCATATCCTACAAACTAGACATCATATTCGATAGTGACATATAACCTATCGACATATGACATTTAATCTACTGACAATGACAAATACCAACAAATACAAATAATATACAAATTATAAAATACATCCTTCCACAACGAAAGGACACGTGTCTTCAATAATGTCTTTAATAAATAATGGCTTTATCCGTCATTGCTTACGTCATTCCTCCCGCCTTCGAAAGGACATATATTTTTGAAAATGTTTGCTTATGTCATGGCTGATGTTAATCTTTCATGAATGGTGTTCACAATGTTTCTTTCATGAATGGATTTTTTGAACTGTTGTTGTTCTTGCTTCATGATGGCTTTCATTCTCTTATCAAAGTGTCTGCTATATGATTGTTTGCGCTTTTTATGTATCTGAGATAAGGATGAAATTGATGTAATTGTAATTGCCAACGAATCAATCGTCCACGGCAATAATCTTCTTGTAATTTATAGCGCCAAAATCCAAGTAGATACTTGGAATCTGTTCGTAATTCGAATCTTGTTTGTAGAAGCTCGACCTTCCATTTTTTCAACGTTCTTAGACAAGCTAGTGTTTCTCGTTCATGTGTGCTATAATTTTGCTCCGTTTGGGAAAATGTTCCTGATATATACTTGCATAATTTTTGCTCATATTTATCTGTTTTTAATACTTCAGATGATACATTTGTATCAATGTATGCTTTTGGTGATATTTTTATATCACTGTATACTTTATCATTGTTTACTTCAGATGGTATTTTCATACCAATGTATGCTTTTGGTGATACTTTCATATCACTGTATACTTTTGATGGGTCAGATATGAGGTTTCCCTCGTTATCTAGTCCCAATAATACTTTTCCATGTATAATTGCTTTTAGGCATCCTGCCCAAGTGTCTTGTGATGCATCTGTTTCTACAATTAAGAAATCATCTATTTTTGCATTATATAAATTAGGGAGAACTTGAATGTTTTGTTTTATATTTTGTACTAAAATAGTATCTGTATTGGTCCAAGACCAAGGTATTTTTTCTGATATTTTCTTTTGTAAAACTTTTCTTTCTTTCGCTAAATTTTTCAAAAATCCTTGTTCTGCAATATAATTTAAACAACCAAGAAATCGTTGTATTTGTTTTCTATTTTCAAGTTTATTAGGAAACATATTTAATTTTTCTCGTATATTGTCTGTTAACGATAATTGACCATTTTCTCCAATTTTTAGACCGGGATATTCAACTGTAGTTTGAAAAAGTTTTGATTTCTTTTTTGATAAAACTAAACCCTTTTCTTTAATTCTTTGTAAAACCTTGATGACTGCATCAATGTGTGTTTGTTCGTTTCCTTTTGTAAAAACAATTATATCATCAATATATGCAAGACAAATATGATCTAAACCATTTAAGGTTTCATCCATGAATCGCTGATATATTGCTGGTGCCTGTTTTAAACCGAATGGAAGGACATTCCATTCATAATGCTTCTGAGGAGGACATGAAAAAGCGGTTAGTGGTTTCGTATTTTCATGTAAGCGTAATTGCCAATATCCGGATTTTGCATCAAATGTACTAAAATGTGTATTTCCTTTTATTTTTTCTAAAATATATTCTTTTCGTGGTAATTTATATGAGTCTCCTATAGTAGCATCATTCATTTTTTTATAATTGATTACCATTCTTCGTTTGACTCGTTTTATTTCATTATTATTTTCTACATAGAATGCAGGTGCTGAATGAGGACTCTTGCTAGGTCGAATGATTCCTTTTTCTAATAGTTCAATGCATTCCTGTTTGAATTCAGAAACATCTTTTATGCTGTATGGAATTTTATTTGGAACATTAACTTCATCATTAGGGTTTTTTTAATAATATTATTATTTCTTGATTATTTTTATTTTTTAAATAATCTAGCGGGTTTTCGCTACATACTTCTTCGAGTTGTTTTTCAGCAATTTCTTTAGCAAATGTTAGTAATATGCGTAATTGAAAGCCAACCTCTTGTTTGATTATTTTAATAAGATCATAGTGTTTGATAATTGCAGTTTTTATACTACCTTTTGTTGGATGATTGAGACTTATATCGTCATTTGTTTGTATAAATGGTTGATATAATTTAAGGAAATTATTTCCTATTACTAAATCTATTCCTGAATCATGTTGATATATAGTTGGAGTTTTAAATGGTGTCTTTTCAATTACTATATCTATATCTCTTCCTACGAACCAAATTTTGTGAATTGATTTATCAGCAATTGTTATTTTTAATGGTTTTTCTAATTTTTCCTAATTTTTTAATATCTTTTTTCTTCCAAAACATAAAGTAGCTCCTGTATCTATATATGAAACTAATTCTTTATCTTGTATTTTGGTTGTAATAAATGTACTATTTGGGTTAATATTTGTTTTTCTTTTACTCATTTTAGGATTAGTTTATAAATTTCTTTTAAATGTTTTGTGGATTTTTCTAAATCTTTCCATAATATTTTAAGTAGATCAACTTTATATTTATTATTGTAACTATAATATACTTGAGTTTTATTACTCATAATTTTTATTTTACCATGTGAAAGGTCGTTTAATAGTAAGTGGTTTTTCTTTAAGTAGCTGTTTTTCATTAAGTGGTTCTTCTTTAATATTTTTTATTTTTAAATATTTTTCAAGTAGAATTTTCTGTTGATTTAAATTTTGTAATAATTCAGGAATTTGTTTTAATACAATTAAACTTTCTACTTCTATAATATTGTTTAATTTTTGATTAATTATGTTTAATTTTTCTCCTACTGATTTATCTTCTTCAGGATTAAGACCGATGTTATATATTGTTCCTTGTGGTAAATTTTGTGGTATTTCTATAATCATTTCTTTATCTGGTATACATGGTTTTGTATTTTGATATAATCCTTCAAGTGTTTTAAAATATTTTAGAGAATCACTAGATGATTCTGTCATATTCTTAAACTTAATGATCTAATCATTTCTTTAATATCTTCTAGCTTTTCATCGTTATTTTCATTAGATGTTGAAGGCTGACATTCTGAAATAGAAGATCTACCTATTATAGTTGAAAATGGAGGTTCTATAATTGGACTTCTTTTTATTAACGGAGTAGTTATTATTGGTTGAAAATTAGTTTCATTGAATATTCTATTATTGGTCATATTTGGTGATTCAAGGGATAATAAAGGGGTAAATAATTTATCTATATAAATTCTATCTTCTGTTTTAAATGTAATACTATGATGAGAATTTGTTAATGCATAATTTATTTGATATGTAATAGTAAATGGATGATTACCTTTTATCATAAAATTTTGTCTTAATAATTTATATCGTACAGTAATACTATTACTTAAATTTTTATCTTTAAGACTTAATCCTAATTGAATATTAATATCAAATTTTATTTTTCCTTCGATTAAATTACCTTTTCCTTTTGCAATAATACTTTCTTGGTTATTAATTATATGATCATCTCTGATTTCTAATTCTATTGGTGTATCTAAATCGCTAAAAGTACTTTTTAAAATTACTTGAATAGTTGATATATGAATATAAGCAATTTTTATTCTATCTGCTTTTTTAATATTAGATAATCTATTTCTAATTTGTTGTTTATTTATTATAGGTATAGTAATATTTCCTTGAGTTGATTCTATAAGTATTGCTTCTTCTCCTATAATTTTTCCATAATATATAATATTTTTTCTAGAAAAGAAATTTTTTAATAAGTTATTTTTAAAATTATGTTTTTCTGATAGTGTAAAATTTGATTTTTTTATAGCATCTTTATTAATGTTATTTTTGTTAATTAAAGCATCAAAAATATATCCAGATTCATTTTCTTCGTTATTAATAATGATTGGTGAATTTTCTATTTCTTGGGACATTTTTATAATGATATTAAAACCTTCTTACGACAATTATTATTGATTTTTAATAACGATGATTTTTGAATATGAGTTTTTATAAAGAGATATGTAAAATATTCATTATCATGTTTATGATGCTGCATATGCATATGTATATATTCTTATTAACGATAGATTGAATATGCAAACTAATAATAAGAATAATAAGAACGTTACTTAGATCTGATACCAAATTGAAATACATGGCGGAATTAATAAAATTAGGACAGAATATACCTGAATGATGCGTCGGAATGGATTGACGATGGATTGTTTAGATTATATGAATGATTATATAGAATATGTTTGGATAAGACTCTGCTATTCAGAAATAGAACAACTATTTCAACAGAGGAAGAACTTTGAGATCAACTCAAGTCTTAAACACTCAAACTTAGCTTGTTTATTTCATATGGGCAAATGCCCTATTTATAGGCTCAAAGGAGCCGGTTACATAATTGAATTGCAATCGTATGATTGCAATACGATAAACATATTTACAATATAGCCCCCTAGACTATTGAGGGTTACACACTTTATATCATATCCTACAAACTAGACATCATATTCGATAGTGACATATAACCTATCAACATATGACATTTAATCTACTGACAATGACAAATACCAACAAATACAAATAATATACAAATTATAAAATACATCCTTCCACAACGAAAGGACACGTGTCTTCAATAATGTCTTTAATAAATAATGGCTTTATCCGTCATTGCTTACGTCATTCCTATCACAGACGATAATCAATACGGGTAACTCATCATCGATCACCTATGTTCCACAGCTAAGCGGAGACACATTCATTGTTGTCGATTTCAACTTGAAGCTCTGAAGATCTTGTTCTAACAAATACATTCTCAATCAAAATTGATATCAGATGCGAATTCTGATCTTTCCGGTCTCGTAACTCAGCCATACGAACTCCGATTTATTATTTTTCCCTATCTGTCCAGTCTTGTAACTCGGCCATACGAACTCCGATTTGGGCAAACTTTATATCGTTGTCAAGCTTGTTAGGTTACTACAAGTTACATATTATTTGTTTCGTCTGAATAAGTCTAGAACGGGAGTTATTCAACTATGAACATGGCAAGTCAGAATATTACATCATTTTAAGTGTTTGGACAACCAACTTCAAATGACCGTATCTCATTCATTACATATTCATTTTTTCTGGTTCTTTTTCATGTGTACTCTTCGTTTTATATACTACAACTTTGCTTTATAATGTTCTTTACATTTAGCATGATTGCAGAAATCAGGATTAATCGTGGATTAATCGTTTGGTGTTCTCCAGCCGACTAGGATTAGTGTGTTTGACGGAAATTATGGATTAATCGGTCTTGGCGGGATTAATCGGTAAACAAAAGTCAACGAAAGTAAAAAAAGTCAAAAAAAGTAAAAAAAAAAGTTTTAAACAAAATCAAAAAATTAAATTTTTTTACTCCAAAATTTCAAATATCATACCAAAATGTTCATATTTTCGTATTTTCAAAATTTTAAATTATAAATTCTCTTATTTTCTGATTTTGAAGTACTTATTTTTCTTAAAATATATTAATCTTTGATTAATTTTAATATTTTATTAATAATCTATGATCCCCGATTAATCTGTGCTAAGACCGATTAATCCATTAACACCAGTCGACCGTCAAGCTACCGTCGAACGATTTTTACAACATTGATATTTAGCTATGAATATCGACTTATTAAGCTCCAATGTTGACAAGTTGCAGCTGTCAAATTCCCAAATTAGCTTCTCATTAATTTTTGTCCAACTTTGCAACCAAGTAGATTTTTCATATGAACTCCTTCTAAATTGATTCTTTTTGCTATTGCTTCATTTTCAAGTCTACTATAAGTTACATTTGTACCCTTTTCCCTTTCCTTTCCTCTAGGATTAACTTTTATGGTCTCAAAGTTGGCATTTTATCACTTTTACATCGAATTACAAATTTCATATTCTTTTACATTTTTGCCCTTAAACTTAATCCATTACACCATAAGCATATGAAACTTATATAACTCGTACAATGGTGATATATTTACTATAATATCCCTTGTTGGTTATGTAAAACAACCAATTTACCCTCTTTGACCATTTTGCCCTTTATTGTTATTTTCAATTTCCAACTTATTTCCTTTTCTTTCTCGCATTCTAAACATCCAGATTTTAAGATGTTACACATATTCATATAGTTATTCATATGCATATGCATATAGTTATTCTTATGCATATGCATATGCATACACTTATTCATATGCATAAGCATAATACATATGTATATAATAGCCTTATGAATATATACTTATTCTTATTCATATACATATACTTATGAATATTCATATGGCATCTACTTATTCTTATGCATATGCATATACATAAGCATAATCTTATTTATTTAATTGTCTTATGTATATATTTATTTTTATGCATATGCATATGCATATACATTTGCATATGCATGTCATATACATATGCATATGTATATGCATATACATAAACATAATCATATGTACTTAATTGCCATATGCATATACTTATTCTTATGCATATGTATATGTATATGCATATATTTATTCATATTTATATGTATACGTATATGTTTACACTTATGCATATATTTAGAGGCACTACAAGTGTTTTTTTTTAATATGCATGTGCATATGCACATGTTTTTTAAAAATATGCATATACACAAAAAAAATATGAATATGCATTAAAAATGCATTTTTTTTTTGAAAAATTCTTTTTTAAAATATTAATTTCGAAATGTAAGGAATATTTTCGCTGATTTAAAACAAAAAATATAAAAATATAAAAAAAATAATAAAAAATTTATTTTTTTTAAAAAATAAGTGAAAATATACTTTATATTTCGAAAATAAGATTTAAAAAAAGAATTTTTTAAAAAAAATACATTTTTAATGCATATTCATATTTTTTTTTGTGTAAATATAAATTTTCAAAAAAATGTGCATATGTACATGCATATAAATTTTTTTCAAAATTGTTTTTTATTTGTCTTAGATATATATGTACATTCACATGTGAAAATTGATACCTAAATGCATATGAATAAGTATATGCATATACGCATATGCATATACTTATTATTATGTATATGCAGATACTTATTTATATACATATGCATATACATAAGCATAAGCATATGTATTTAATTGTCATATGTATATATTTATTCATATGCATATGTATATGCATATGCATATGCACACACACATATATATATATATATATATATATATATATATATATATATATATATATAGGCTTTTTTATGTATACATATAGGAGCATTAAAAATCTTTTTGTTTTAATATGTGTCACACCCCTAAACCGGAACAGCAGAAACGTTCGGGGGCGAAAGACGTCATGTATAGTATCACAACAATTGTATAATAGTAATCAAAGCAACAACAACCATTGTATTAATAACATAGTATTTACATTGTGTTCAAAACATTACTTGTATAGCATTTAAACTATTGCAAAAGATAAGGCGTAATGCTACTATGCTCCGTCTTCGTAACACCTGAGAGGGTACCTGCCTACTAACTTTCCTGAGAATACAAGTGGTTTGAAAAAGTGTCAACATTTAAGTTTGTGAGTTCATAAGTATTTTGGTGGAAAAGATATGTTCTTTCTTATTAAAAACGTTAATATGTTCTTCCAGAAAATCCAATATTTTCTTAGTAAAAAAATCGTAATCTTAGTACTTTAAGACTAAAAAGTATAAGTTTCTTATGTTTATAACCTGTGATTCGATATTCTGATTCTTGTACTTAGTATGACTCGTATTGTTACCTCCTATTATTACTTAGTGTATGCAAATTATATATAATAAAAATCGAACGGACAGTCGATTGGGTGAATGTGCCCTAAGCCCACAACCAAACAAGGAACAGGAAGAAAGACGGGAATCACACATTCCACTGCTTATCGGATCTTCATTATATAGAATCCTAACGTATACATTAAGTAATCATAGACTTTAATAAAAAGAATACTCGATATATGTTTTTCTGAACTTATGTTTGTACCATATTAGTAACTATATAATGTTTTGTTTTTGGTGTAACTTATGTGTAAATCTAGAAATTTAATACTTACAAATAATATAATATAGTTTTATTATTTAAATAAAACATTTGAAAGTATATTTGCCCTGAAATCTGAATGTAAGCTTAATAATCAAATAAAGCTATTTGATATTATATTTTTCGTAAATTTGTGTTGAATCTTTTATAAATATATTCCTAGTTGCATCTGCTCTACTGTAAAGAATTGTTTTCGATAAGCAGTTGTAATTGTTTTCAGAAAGTCGAACTGTACACTGTTCACCTGTTACATAATGATATTGATCCTAGAAATCCTATATTTTCCTTAAAAATCGGGTTGTAGTCTTAAACGTTCTAAGACCGAAGGTACAAGTATAAATGCCATACTTAGTTTGATGATACCTAGTTTTATTTGTCGTAAAACTAGCTGAAAATATGTTTGCTTTGTAAGTTAGATGCAATGTAAATACCCCTCTTTGACTGTTTAAATAAAAGTATATTACTACATAAATAAGTTGTTGTTTTCTCCATGTGAGTTCTTATAACCATACTGATGACCCATGATGGCCTGAAACGACGTTCTTCAGGCGTCAGAATCGTTATGACATTTGTCACCCCAGGCCTGCCGGTCTAACTGTAGCTAACAGTTTAGGTGCGGGATTGTCAGTCCCGTATAAATCTACACAAATTCACGCTCTCCGTACAAGAGACTCTGGTTATAAGTCAGGACTTTGTTGGTACTTAGATAAGTACGTGAAGGCGTGTCACAAATAGTTTCAACGAATTTACTAGTAATAAAGTGGAAAACCTTTTTGTTTATGTGTTAACCTGAACTTTGTAAACATAGTCCGTGTATTCCATAAACTATACCTGTTATATTTTATAAGTTTGTAAGATAGTTCATTTGATCTTTTGATGTAAAAATCATTGGGACTTAAGATATTTAACAGTAACGTTGTTGGCGTATTTAGTAGTTTCATATTCAAACACATGTTAACGGTAAGAAAATATAATAAACAATTAATATTTTTAAACACAAGATTTCTTGTGTTTTACTTGTATTCTCCCCCTAAAATAGTTTAAAAATTATGAAAACGTAGGGGTATGAACTCACCACGTGTGCGTGTTTTTGGTTGGGTACAACTGGGTCGCAATAAATCCCCGGGCTAGAACACATATAGTTTGTTGTATCCTAACAATATTTACACACGATATCATATTTAAATCATATAAGAATAAATTAAATACTAGGCTAAAGTGTTAGACAACACTTAATTATTGTAAGAAAACTTACAATAAGATTTAGAATAGTTTGTAGGTGTTCTTGGTGTTCTTGGTATGTTCTTGGTGTTCTTAAGGAAGTTTTGGATGTCTTTGGATGGAATTAACAAGATTGGAAGGTGATTTCGAAAGATGTTAAGAACACTTGATGATTCCCGTAAGATCCTAAAAAGATTCAAGTGATATTTCGCATGATACTTGAGAGAGAAAATGGTGATTTCGGTTGTGTTCTTGAGAGGAAAGTGGTGATATTTCGGTGTGAATGTGTGAAAAAATGAGGTTGAGTTTTCGGCCTTATGTATTTATAGTGGGATAATTTGAGGTGACATTTGCATTGGAACATGCACATTGCCTTCTAAAAATGCGAGCCCAAGGGATAGAACCGAGAGATTTCGGTCAAAGGTCCATGCGAGTTTGTGGCCAGGAGGTGTTTGCGGTCCGAAGACATTTGCGGCTGAAAATAGGGTTTGCTGTCCGAAGACGTTTGCGGCCGAAGGCTCGTTTTCGGTCCGAAGGTTCCTGGTCAGAAACAGTGTAACGCCCCATTTCTGGTATGTGATTTAATTAAAGTAATTTTCATTTCTTAAAGGGGTACTCGACGAGTCTGTAGCCCGACTCGTCGAGTAGAGACGGGATTTGCACGCGGGTTAAGTTGGCAACTCGACGAGTCCATATCCTCGGACTCGGCGAGTCTGCCTGTCTGGATGAAGCCCTAATTTCAAGGGTTTGTACCCTATTTAAACGTCATTATAGCCTCCCACCCCAGCCTCCAGCACCTTTAGAGCATTTCCCCTGTAAACCCTAGCCCCCGTTGTTGAGCTTGAGTGTGTTTGTGCTAGTTTGGAAGCTTTGTAAGAGAAGGAAGGAAAGAAGGTCCATAGAAGAGAAAGGAAATCCAAGAGTTAGCTTCCATCTGTTTCTCATTCAGGTAATAAAGTTATTACCTTGTGTATTCTTCCATTAAACCCTCTTTTATGCTTGTTATGTCTCTTTTGGAGCCTTATATGATTCAAAACTTGAGATATGGACTCTCCTTTGGATGGAAACCTTAGATCTGGACGTTATTGAACTCCAGGAGCTCATTATAGCCACCTTTATGCAATCATGGCCTTGTTCCAAACCCTAAGTGCTTAGTATTTGATGATTTTGGGTATTTTAGCCTTATACTCTTGTGCATGCACGTAAAGTTGGTAACTTTACGTATAAAACCAGTCCTAGATTTGGAAGCACTGAAATCGATTAGAATCGACTGTATAGTAATAGCATGCTTGGGACTCGACGAGTTGTTCTTCAACTCGGCGAGTTGTTCTTCAGACTCGACGAGTTGTTCATACGACTCAGCGAGCCACAGACTGGACGTGTTCATATGATGAAGGAGAACTCGACGAGTTGTTCATACAACTCGACGAGTCGGATGAAGTTAGACTCGATGTTAGTATCGAAGAAGAACTCGTCGAGTCCTTGCCAAACTCGACGAGTAGAAGCGAGTAGAGGACTAGAATGGATGATAGGGACTCGGCGAGTTGGCGGCCCAACTCGGCGAGTCCGGTCAACTGGAAGTTGACTTTGACTAGGAAGTTTACTTGACCAGGGGTAAATAGTTATTTTACCCTGAGATTAGTAATCAGTATTTGATTTAGTGTTTATGGGATTTGTAGTCGGGGAGTTCAGGAGTAGCAGTCAGGCAGTTTCAGATTTAGCATCTCGGCAGCCAGCGTTACAAGGTGAGTTTCCTTCCAGTAGGAATGGGTCTACAGCCACAATGCCAGCCCGTTTAGTTAGCCGTAGTTCCGGACTTCGGTCTGATGCAGTAGTTCAGTGTGCTTGATGTCTCTGTGATTCAAGCATGTCTTTGTGTTTTGTGTTCCGGACTTCGGTCCGATGCAGTATGCAGTATCTGTGTTTATGCTAGTAGTTATGATTATGTTATGCTATGTTCAGTCAGTTTCCGGACTTCGGTCCGATGCAGTTTCCGGACTTCGGTCCGATGCAGAGGGCAAGGCCCTTGTTAGTTCCGGACTTCGGTCCGATGCAGTTTCCGGACTTCGGACCGATGCAGAGGGCAAGGCCCTGGTTAGTTCCGGACTTCGGTCCGATGCAGTTTCCGGACTTCGGTCCGATGCAGAGGGCAAGGCCCTGGTTAGTTCCGGACTTCGGTCCGATGCAGTTTCCGGACTTCGGTCCGATGCAGTGGGCAAGGCCCAGTAGTTGTTTTATATGTTATTGTATGGTATGTGGTAGTTTGGGGGAGCTCACTAAGCTTTGTGCTTACAGTTTCAGTTTTTGGTTTCAGGAACTTCCGCTAGTAAGGGGAAAAGCTCGGGATGATGGCATGACACACACACCACAACTTCAGTTTATCCTGGGAGTTTTATTCAGATACTTTGATATGTTTTGACATCAGTTGATTTGATAAACTTATTATGACATTTTGAGACACATGATCCATGGATTTATCTTTTAATATTTGATATGATGATTTAGTAAAGTTTTCAAACGAAAATTTTTGGGTTGTATTTTTGGGATGTTACAAGTTGGTATCAGAGCCTTGGTTTGAGGGATTCAGCCACACTTTCGGGTATGACTGGACTCAAACTAAGGAAATGGTGAAAGATTTTCAAAAGAAAAATGTTTTCGAAAGAATTTTTGAAAAAGAAACTTAAAAAGAAAAGAGTTTTGAGAAAAGGAAAAGGGTGTGGTGCATGCGATCAGCCGAGCTCAAGTAAGTACTCCCAAATTACCCATACAAGTTTATGTTATAAGTATCAGTTCCAGTTTCAGTAGAACAACATGCTAGAATAGGACTAAGGATCTAGGAGGATGCCTTATGTGCCTGTTATATGTGTTTCAGCTTATTGAGAATTGCATGCTAGTATTGAGTAGACAGCAGTAGGATAGCCTGTTTAGGTTATGCCTGATAGTATGAGCTTAGCATTGTATGCTAGTACAGTTTCTCGTTATGAGGATAGATTTGCTTGAGTAGTTTCCTGTGTCCGAATGTTGCTTGTTTTGTGCTTTGTAGGACTCTGATTGATGGGAGTTAGCCATTAGGTGAATACGTCACGTCACATGTGATCAGGGTTGAATAATCTCAGAGTGCTGGATTTGGCCCTATTGCGCAGCTCTTGTTTGAGTCCAACCGTTGTAGGGACGAGTCTTTTACTCGAAGGATTATCTGAGCCTCGTCACATGTGATGGTATTCAGGTGATGGCTAATTGGCATTACAAGGAGGCATTCATCAGCTGAGGACTGGATTGGGTGGAGTCAGAGATTTCCCTAGGGCAAGCCTAGGATGAGAGTAGCAGAGATCAGTAGTAGTAGAAGTGACTTGGTGGAGTCGAGGCAGTACTTGAGGAAAGTACGGATAGATGTGGAAGGTAGTATGGGCCCGTACTACTGAAAGCAGAGGATCCGTACTTGAACCAAGGAAAGCTGAAATGAGACCAGGAAACTTGTAGTAGTAGCGATCCCTCGAGATATATCAGTGTTTCTGACGTTTGTCATGATGTGTTTTCAGAATGGTGGTTTTACGCCCTAGGCCAGCAGTCGGCAGTTCAGGAGCCGGCGAGGGATCAGGATCAGGCTCGGGGGCCGAGCATCTAGATGAGCAGAACAGGGAGTTCCTCTCTTCAGAGGTTACTTGCACCATACTTGAGCAGACTCCTGTGATCTTCGGTTCGATCAAGGAGGGTATTTTAGAGCTGATGGACGAGAGGTTGAGCACCTTCCGTGCTGAGGTGGCGGCCATGATGGGGTCGCGCACACTCATCTTCAGGGAGTTCCGGGCTTGTGGAGCTCCAGATTACCATGGGGCGCGGGATCCCATTGCGAGTACCAGGTGGTTGGCGGATGTCGCCAATGCGTTCCGCACCAGCAGATGTACCGAGGGGGACAAGGTCAGACTAGCATCCTGTCTTCTGAAGGACAGGGCACAAGATTGGTGGGAGGAGATCGGGCATGTCATCGGGGATGACGCAGCGCTTGATGCGATGACTTGGGCTGATTTTACTACCAGGTTCAAAGCCGAGTTTGCACCGGTTATTGAGGTGCAGCAGTTAGCCAGGGAGTTTCAGGATCTCACCCAGACTACCGAGACAGTGGGGGAGATTACCGCCAAGTTCAGGGAGAGGGCTCTTCTCGTTCCTCAGTATGCAGCTGATGAGGAAATGAAGAAGGCCCGTTATCATGAGATGTTGCAGAGTGATATCTGCCAGTTTGTGAGCCGGTCCAGCTGTAAAACGCTGGATGATATGATTGCGAGGGCTCGTGAGAGAGACATAGATTTGGAGATGGAGAAGAAGAGGAAGCCGGAGGCGATATCTGGCACAGGGAGTTAGGGCAAAAAGCCCAAGGTATCAGATCACAGATCTAGAGGACAGCAGAGCCACAGTCGGTGTGGCAAGTGTGGGAGATTGCACGAGGGGGCGTGCAAGGCAGGTAGTGCCGGTTGCTATAAGTGCGGCCGGACTGGACATATGAGCAAGGATTGTACAGCTACCATCACCACCACAACATCTGATCTGATTTGCTTCCATTGCAATCAGAGGGGACATAAAAAGTCCTAGTGTCCGAGTTTGGCAGCAGCAGGGAAGGTGTCAGCACCTGCCCCTGCAACATTGAGGATTACAGACGGCCGTCAGGGCCGGAGTGAGACGCTAGTGGCGAAGAGTAGAGCTTTTCAGATGACAGCAAAGGAGGCGCGAGCGACTCCTGATGTGGTGACGGGTATGTATTTTTCTCTTATTTCTTTATTGATATTGATTGTTTCTTATGAGTGTATGTTGGTATTTATAGGGTCCTTCCTAGTGAACGGCATTTCAGCTACAATATTGTTTGATTCGGGGCTACCCGATCATTTGTTTCGCTTGCGCTTAGCAAGAGGTTTAGCAGAGCTTCGGGGGAGCTGGATTGTCCACTCGAGGTGGAAATAGCGGACGACAGGACCGTCAGGGTCGCGAGAGTGCATAAAGGGTGTTCGCTTCGGTTATTCGATGAGCAGTTTTCAGTAGACTTGGTTCCTATTCCTCTGCGAGGGAACAAGGTTATAGTAGGTATGGATTGGCTGAGCCCCAATGGGGAAGTGATTGATTGTGAGCTACAGTTAGTGAGGGTTCGCACTCCCAGTGGGGGAGAGTTAGTGATTCAGGGCGAGAGGCCACAACGCGAACCGATTCTGTGTTCAGCAGCGAGAGCGAGGTGCTACGTTCAGCAGGGTTGCGCAGGGTACATCGCCTATGTCATAGATGCCCGGGAGAAGGGTAAGGCGACAGTTGACGATGTGCCAATAGTACGAGGGTACCCAGACATATTCCCAGAGGATTTGCCTGGAATACCTCCGGTGAGACAGGTTGAGTTTCGGATTGACCTGGTCCCGGGTGCGGCTCTGATAGCCAAAGCACCGTATCGGTTGGCTCCTCCAGAGATGCAGGAGTTGTCTACGCAGCTGCAGGAGCTGCTAGACAAGGGTTTCATCAGGCCGAGTAGTTCACCATGGGGAGCCCCGATCTTGTTCGTGAGGAAGAAGGATGGGTCGCACCGTATGTGCATAGATTATCGGGAGCTGAACAAGGTAACGGTGAAGAACCGTTACCCACTTCCGAGGATAGATGATTTGTTTGACCAGCTTCAGGGAGCATCTTGGTTCTCCAAGATCGATCTACGGTCAGGATATCACCAGATGCGGGTCAGGGATGAGGATGTGCAGAAGACCGCTTTTAGGACCCGCTATGGTCATTATGAGTTTGTGGTGATGCCGTTTGGGCTCACCAACGCTCCAGCCGCGTTCATGGATCTCATGAACCGCGTATGCAGGCCGATGTTGGATCGGTCTGTGATAATGTTCATCGACGACATCTTGGTTTATTCTAAGACTCAGGAGCAGCATGAGGAGCACCTGAGGGAGGTGCTAGAGACTTTGAGGAGGGAGAGACTTTTCGCGAATTTCTCCAAGTGCGAGTTCTGGTTGCGCGAGGTGCAGTTCCTTGGTCACCTCATCAACCAGAAGGGTATACTAGTAGATCCGGCCAAGATAAAGGCCGTGATGCAGTGGGAGGTCCCGAGGTCTCCATCTGAGATTCGGAGCTTCCTAGGTTTGGCAGGGTACTACAGGAGATTCATTCAGGATTTCTCCAAGATAGCAGTTCCACTCACCCGACTGACCAAGAAGTCGGTGGTGTTCCGCTGGGGGCCTAAGCAGCAGGCATCATTTGAGATCCTCAGACAGAGATTGTGTGAGGCGCCAATCCTTACCCTGCCAGAGGGAGTAGAGGATTTTGTAGTTTACTGTGATCCTTCGATCACAGGTGTGGGAGCAGTGTTGATGCAGCGAGGGCATGTGATAGCTTATGCCTCTAGACAGTTGAAGCCTCACGAGGCTAACTATCCGACGCACGATTTAGAGCTGGTGGCAGTGGTGTTTGCCCTCAAGATTTGGAGACATTACCTCTATGGGGTCCGCTGTATCATTTACACGGATCACAAGAGTTTGAGGTACCTCATGGATCAGCCGAATCTGAACATGAGGCAACGCCGATGGTTGGACGTGGTAAAGGATTACGACTGTGAGATCCTTTATCATCCGGGCAAGGCCAACGTAGTGGCCGACGCCCTGAGCCGCAAGGTGGTAGCAGCCCCGATCAGGGATATATATCTGAGGATGACAGTAATTACTCCATTGTTGGAGCAGATCAGAGAGGCACAGGTTGAGGGCCTGAAGGAGGAGAGGCAGAAGTGTGAGAGGATTGTGGGCCGAGTAGCTCCTTTCGATTATGACAGTCGAGGATTGTTGACCCTTCATGGGAGAGTCTAGGTGCCGTATTAGGGAGGAGTACGGTAGGTGTTGATGGATGAGGCCCATAAGTCCCGGTTCTCCATCCATCCAGGGGCGACGAAGATGTATAGAGATCTTCGACCCGATTATTGGTGGCCCTGCATGAAGCGGGACGTAGCTTGGTATGTGGAGAGATGCCTGACCTGCAGGAAGGTCAAGGCGGAGCATCAGAGACCCCACGGCAAGATGTAGCCGTTAGACATTCTCGTGTGGAAATGGGAGGATATCACTATGGATTTCGTCACTAAGCTTCCCAGGACCACACGTGGAGTTGATTCGATTTGGGTCATAGTGGATCGACTGACCAAAAGCGCGCATTTCATACCGATTCAGGAGAGCATATCGGCCGAGACGCTAGCCGATATTTATGTGCGCGAGGTAGTGGCACGACATGGAGTGCCTGTATCATTAGTATCAGATCGAGATGTCCGGTTCACTTCCAGGTTTTGGAAGCGGTTTCATGATGAGATGGGGACTCGTCTTCACTTCAGCACCGCTTTCCACCCTTAGACGGATGGACAGAGCGAGAGAACGATTCAGACTCTCGAGGACATGCTTCGGGAATGTGTACTAGATTTCGGTGGCAGTTGGGATATGTATCTTCCGTTAGCGGAATTTTCGTATAACAACAGCTATCATTCCAGTATAGACCGACCTCCCTTCGAGATGCTTTACGGGAGGAAGTGCAGGACCCCAATCTGTTGGGGTGAGGTCGGTCAGCGAGTCATGGGGAGTACAGAGGTGGTACTCAAGACCACATAGTTGATCCAGCAGGTCCATAGCAGACTGCAGACTGCGCAGAGTCGGCAGAAGAGTTACGCCGACAGGAGGCATTCGGATTTGGAGTTTCAGGTGGGCGATATGGTCCTCCTGAAGGTATCACCCTGGAAGGGTGTTATCAAGTTCCGGAAGAGGGGCAAGTTGGGCCCCAGATTCATTGTTCCATTTAGGGTTTTGGCCCGGGTGGGTCGGGTTGCTTATCGGTTGGATCTTCCAGCAGAGCTTAGCCAGATCCACAACACTTTCCATGTTTCTCAGTTGAGGAAGTGTTTGGCGGACGAGTCAGCAGTGGTACCCTTGGAGGATATTCAGGTTGATAGCAGCCTGAATTATATCGAGAGGCCAGTTGCGATCTTAGATCGGAGGACGAAGACCTTGAGGAACAAGGTGGTTCAGTTAGTGAAGGTGCAGTCGCAGCACCGGAAGGGTTCAGAGTGGACATGGGAGGCCAAGGAGGAAATGAGGGAGCATTACCCAGAGATATTTTTAGAGTCAGCAACAGCAGACTTCGAGGACGAAGTCTAAGTTAAGTGGGGGAGAGTTGTAACGCCCCATTTCTGGTATGTGATTTAATTAAAGTAATTTTCATTTCTTAAAGGGGTACTCGACGAGTCTGTAGCCCGACTCGTCGAGTAGAGACGAGATTTGCACGCGGGTTAAGTTGGCAACTCGACGAGTCCATATCCTCGGACTCGGCGAGTCTGCCTGTCTGGATGAAGCCCTAATTTCAAGGGTTTGTACCCTATTTAAACGTCATTATAGCCTCCCACCCCAGCCTCCAACACCTTTAGAGCATTTCCCCTGTAAACCCTAGCCCCCATTGTTGAGCTTGAGTGTGTTTGTGCTAGTTTGGAAGCTTTGTAAGAGAAGGAAGGAAAGAAGGTCCATAGAAGAGAAAGGAAATCCAAGAGTTAGCTTCCATCTGTTTCTCATTCAGGTAATAAAGTTATTACCTTGTGTATTCCTCCATTAAACCCTCTTTTATGCTTGTTATGTCTCTTTTGGAGCCTTATATGATTCAAAACTTGAGATATGGACTCTCCTTTGGATGGAAACCTTAGATCTGGACGTTATTGAACTCCAGGAGCTCATTATAGCCACCTTTATGCAATCATGGCCTTGTTCCAAACCCTAAGTGCTTAGTATTTGATGATTTTGGGTATTTTAGCCTTATACTCTTGTGCATGCACGTAAAGTTGGTAACTTTACGTGTAAAACCAGTCCTAGAAGCTCAGATCTATGATTTGGAAGCACTAAAATCGATTAGAATCGACTGTATAGTAATAGCATGCTTGGGACTCGACGAGTTGTTATTCAACTCGGCGAGTTGTTCTTCAGACTCGACGAGTTGTTCATACGACTCGACGAGCCACAGACTGGACGTGTTCATATGATGAAGGAGAACTCGATGAGTTGTTCATACAACTCGGCGAGTCGGATGAAGTTAGACTCGATGTTAGTATCAAAGAAGAACTCGTCGAGTCCTTGCCAAACTCGACGAGTAGAAGCGAGTAGAGGACTAGAATGGATGATAGGGACTCGGCGAGTTGGCGGCCCAACTCGGTGAGTCCGGTCAACTGGAAGTTGACTTGACCAGGGGTAAATAGTTATTTTACCTTGAGATTAGTAATCAGTATTTGATTTAGTGTTTATGGGATTTGTAGCCGGGGAGTTCCGGAGTAGCAGTCAGGCAGTTTCAGATTTAGCATCTCGGCAGCCAGCGTTACAAGGTGAGTTTCCTTCTAGTAGGAACGGGTCTACGGCCACAATGCCGGCGCGTTTAGTTAGCAGTAGTTCCGGACTTCGGTCCGATGCAGTAGTTCAGTGTGCTTGATGTCTCTGTGATTCAAGCATGTCTTTGTGTTATGTGTTCCGGACTTCGGTCTGATGCAGTATGCAGTATCTGTGTTTATGCTAGTAGTTATGATTATGCTATTCTATGTTCAGTCAGTTTCAGGACTTCGGTCCGATGCAGTTTCCGGACTTCGGTCCGATGCAGAGGGCAAGGCCCTGGTTCGTTCCGGACTTCGGTCCGATGCAGTTTCCGGACTTCGGACCGATGCAGAGGGCAAGGCCCTGGTTAGTTCCGGACTTCTGTCCGATGCAGCTTCCGGACTTCGATCCGATGCAGAGGGCAAGGCCCTGGTTAGTTCCGGACTTCGGTCCGATGCAGTTTCCGGACTTCGGTCCGATGCAGTGGGCAAGGCCTAGTAGTTGTTTTATATGTTATTGTATGGTATGTGGTAGTTTGGGGGAGCTCACTAAGCTTTGTGCTTACAATTTCAGTTTTTGGTTTCAGGTACTTCCGCTAGTAAGGGGAAGAGCTCGGGATGATGGCATGGCACACACACCACAGCTTCAGTTTATCCTGGGAGTTTTATTCAGATACTTTGATATGTTTTGACATCAGTTGATTTGATAAACTTATTATGACATTTTGAGACACATGATCCATGGATTTATCTTTTAATATTTGATATGATGATTTAGTAAAGTTTTCAAATGAAAATTTTTGGGTTGTATTTTTGGGATGTTACAAACAGTTCTCGGTGCGAGGCAAGTGGCTAGTCCGAGGGTTTTCGGTGGGGAGGTTCGCATGCGAGATTTCTCGGATTTTGGGCTTTTTGCCTTTAATCTTTGCAACACTTTTTAATAACGGTTTATTCATATCAAAATCATTAATTTAACTTTAATAAATTAACAAATCAATAAATTTGACTTTGATTTGACATGTTTTAACTTTGGTTGACTTTTGTTGACTTTTGTTGACTTTTATAGATTTGAAAATAACGGGTTGTCACATTATCCCCCCGTTAGAGGGAATTTTGTCCCGAAATTCGTTCTAGTGTGGTTATTCTTTGAACTAGGAAAAGATACGAGTACTTTTGTTTCATTAGACTTTTCTGTTCCCTAGTGAATTCAAGTTCTCGCTTAGCGTTCGAACGGACCTTTATTATTAGTATGTGACCTTGTTTTGTTTAATCTGACTCTCTGTGTTGGGATGATAAGTTGTACTTAAGATGGGAGAAAGTGTGGGTTTGGTTTACTTGTCTACGTTTCTGAATCATATCATGCTCACTCATAGACTTGGGCAGCTTTGCTCTGAAGTTTATGGTAGGACTCATACTTGGATCCTCCACCATCACCTCGTGTATACAAGTCATATATAATTAAGATTGAAAAGACGTTCGGATGGGTGGCTCTGCCCCAAGTCCACAACCATACAAAGAACAGGAGGTAGGGCGGAATCACACATCCTAAGCCCGTAAAATCTTAATTATATACTACCCTCACGTATACACTTAGTAGTGATTGACTAGCAGTATAGGTCCTTAGTCTCTATTCTTAATCTTGACTTGTTGTACGAGTGGTATTCCTGGGAGATTTGCTGAGGATACTTAGGGAAGATTACGGACTTCCTGACATCTTCGGTGTGTTTCACTTTAACTTTCTTGTCTACAGAGTAAGCTAGGAAGGCGTGGTACCCCTCGCATGGGTACTTCTGAGTTTTGAAGCGAAAGATGATACGAATGTTTGTATCGGGTTTGTTGTTATAGTTTGAAAAGTTTTCGTTAAACGAATGGTTAAGGCGAAGGGTCTTTTCGTAGTACATTGAGTTGGTATGGTGAGGACCAATACAATCCACGTCGAATGACGACGTCAAAACTTCTTATTGTAACGGGTGTTAAGTCAATTAGGAGGAAGTGTTTGTTAGAACGATAGTATATTCTATGTTTATGTCTTTAGTTTTCTCTGTTTTATCCTTGTTATTACTATTGCGAAAATTTGTATCGCATTTAGTGAATATAGACAGTAAGAGCGTTTCGATACTAAATGATGAAATCTCGTAATATGATCCCTACAAAGTCCCTCTATAATCACTTAGTGTAAACAAATCATATACAATTAAGATTGAGAAGACATTCGACTGAGTAACTCTGCCCTAAATCCACAATCAACCAAGAAACAGGAAATGAGACGGAATCACTCACCCTAAGCCTACAGAACCTTAACTATATATGACTCTAATGTTACACTAAGACATCATAGCTCACCTGTAAGGATCTTTAGTTTTTATATGAATGATGTGTTTTATTTGAATAAGAAGGCAATTTATGATTTTGAATTTTAATTGTCAAATACTTTTGTGAAAATTTGATGCTTAATTTTTGTTATTTGGAAAACGTACCAAAAATTCCAACAGGTTCCTCGTTGCTCCTTTATGTCCTGTTTGTTAAACTCCTCCTGCTCCTCCGTCATTCCTCTCTGTTGGACAATCTCTCTTGAAATTTCCTATTTCACCACATGCAAGGCATACTTGACGTGTACTAGAATCGGTAGTTGAGGTGATGTGTTGGGCCGGAGTCCTACAAAAGTGGGTGGTGTGCCCCTTCTTGTTGCATTTGCTACAATGCAACACTCGATAAACTCCATAATGATGGTAGTAGCACATGCTGCATTGTGGGAGGTTTCCATAATATGGTGTTGTTGGTGTTGAGGTAGTAAGGTCAGTTGGGGTATGGACTGCCACAGCTGCTTGTCTTTAGGTAGGCCCTTGAGTCGAATTGCCCCCTTTCCCGTTCTCAAACCTTCGTTTCATGTTCTTAGGTTTGGGGTTTGGGGTGTACTTCTAGGTAGACACTCGTTGGTTTACTTGGTTGTTACTACAGTTTGAGTTGTCGACACTGATTCCATTTTTGTTTGTGTTGTTAGCATTGAGATGTGCCATGACGGCTGTCACGGCAGCTGTGACCGCAGCTTGAAAGGTAGCAGAGTCTATCTGCAGAATT
Organism: Lactuca virosa; assembly: GCF_052849685.1. Classification (NCBI taxonomy): domain Eukaryota; kingdom Viridiplantae; phylum Streptophyta; class Magnoliopsida; order Asterales; family Asteraceae; genus Lactuca; species Lactuca virosa. The sequence continues at coordinate 224,409,347 of NC_136428.1, forward strand.
GGGCTTTCACCGGTTGGCCAGTTATTTCCATGTGAAGACATGATTATGTTGCATGATGTGAAACGAGTTCGTAAGTAATTATGGTCGTTTCTAGTTGTATTTTACTTATTTATATATACATATAAATTTTTTGGTTTTGTTGTGCGATTCTCAATTTTTCGACCTACATCCATATGATGTATTCATGGTAGTGAGTAGAATTTGATATTGTACAAAGGTTAAGTTCACCCGTCCTAGTATTACTCTTGTCCAAGCTTGCTTAACTGTGGATTTTTGATGGGATCCGATGCATTAGTGTTAGTATGATCGCACCCTATTAGTCTACGGGAAGGCACCTTTCTACCATAAGGTTTAAAAGAATGAAACGGTAGTAAGTCTTTAGTAGTAACTATAACTCGTGTGTCGATTGAACTATGTTATCTTGGTTCTGTGCGTATTATGTTCTGACTTTTATAGAGTTTTATAAACAATTCATAATAGATGTCTATATAGAATAAACTTATGAATTTTTAATAGTTATCGCCCTTAAACGATATTCTATGACTTGTTGTACTACTATTTGTTGTTACGAAAGAAGTGATAAACCTAACACATAGTGTGAGTAGTGTAATCACTAACTCACTAAGTTATATCATTTTATAAATTACTAGTGTGACGTATAGAGTGCTTTCTAGTTTTCTCTTGTTAGGTTAAGGTTCGTTAATGATCTCTCTAATGCTTTTCACTTCGTTCGATCTTTTCTCGGAATTCTCCTCATGAACCCTCTTTTGGTTCTTCCTCAACTCTTCTGTTTGATATTGTAATGGAGTGGTTACATCTATCTATGTTGTGCGTGCTAGAATGGGAATGTCTAAAGAATATATGAGATTAATAAAACAATTTTACTAAAAATAAATTTTAACGAGGATGATCCTTACCGTGTCTTTCTATAATCACGTAGTGTATACAGATTATATATAACCAATATCAAATAGACCTTCGAATAAGTGATCCTACTCTAAGACCACAACCAAACAAGGAACAGGAAGTAGAGTGAAAATCACAAATTCTAAGTCTATAAAATATCAATTATATATAACCTTAACGTATACACTCAGTAATTATAGACCTACCAGTAAAGGTCTTTTAGTTTTCACATAGGTTATTTATAGTACCTAAAATACTCCTATACTATTTTAATTGCATGTTTGATTCTAGAGCTTCTTGGTATACGAAGTTGATAAGCTTTTAGACTTTTTGTTATTGTATAGTATCATAAAATACTCCTATAGTATTTTAAACTTTATGTTTGGTTCTAGTATTCCTTTGTATATAGGGTTGGTAAGTTTTAGACTTGTTGCCACACCACAATCACTCCCAAACACATGTTGGTCGTATCTCAAATAAATATAGTTGATCAGGCTATATTTATCCAAAATATGATTACATAACTGTCTAGGTTTGACTGTAGTGTTCAACATCTAAATACTTTTGTTTTGTTCTTCTTGTGATACTTGTTCTAGTATATATATGCATGTATGTATACTTTCATAAAAATATTAATATATTTTAAAAGTAAAAGTCTTAGTTAAAGTGTTTTTATCCCATTGTATTTATAGTTGTATATCTTTTATGGGTTGATATACTTAGTTCACTATAAACATTGCTCTGATACCAATCTGTCACACCCTCAAACCGGAACGGCGGAAACGTTCGGGGGCGGAGGACGCCATGTATAGTATCATAACAATTGTATAATAGTAATCAAAGCAACAACAACCATTGTATTAATAACATAGTATATACATTGTGTTCAAAACATTACTTGTATAACATTAAAATTATTGCAAAAGATAAGGTGTAATGCTACTATGCTCCGTCTTCGTAACGCCTGAGAGGGTACCTGTCTACTAACTTTCCTGAGAATACAAGTGGTTCGAAAAAGTGTCAACATTTAAGTTGGTGAGTTCATAAGTATTTTGGTGGAAAAGATATTTTCTTTATTATTAAAAACGTTAATATGTTCTTCCAGAAAATCCAATATTTTCTTAGTAAACAAATCGTAATCTCAGTACTTTGAGACTAAAAAATATAAGTTTCTTATGTTTATAACCTGTGATTCGATATTCTGATTCATGTACTTACTATGAATCGTACTGTTACCTCCTATGATTACTTAGTGTATGCAAATTATATATAATAAAAATCGAACGGACGGTCGATTGGGTGAATCTACCCTAAGACCACAACCAAACAAGGAACAGGAAGAAAGGCCGAAATCACACATTCCACTGCTTATCAGATCTTCATTATATAGAATCCTAATGTATACATTAAGTAATCATAGACTTTAATAAAAAGAATACTCGATATATGTTTTTCTGAAGTTCTGTTTGTACCATATTAGTAACAATATAATGTTTTGTTTTTTGTGTAACTTATGTGTAAATCTAGAAAGTTAATACTTACAAATAATGTAATATAGTTTTATTATTTAAATAAGACCTTTGAAAGTATATTTGCCCTGAAATCCGAATGTAAGGTTAATAATCAAATAAAACTATTTGATAATATATTTTTCGTATATATATGTTGAATCTTTTATAAATATATTCCTAGTTGCATCCGCTCTACTGTAAGGCATTGTTTTCGATAAGCAGTTGTGTTTGTTTTCAAAAAGTCGAACTGTGAACTGTTCACCTGTAAAATAATGATATTGATCCTGGAAAATCCTATATTTTCCTTAAAAATCGGGTTGTAGTCTTAAACGTTCCAAGACCGCAGGTACAAGTATAAATGCCATACTTAGTTTGATGATACCTAGTTTTATTTGTAGTAAAACTAGCTGAAAATATGTTTGCTTTGTAAGTTAGATGCAATGTAAATACCCCTCTTTGACTGTTTAAATAAAATAATATTACTACATAAATGAGTCGATGTTTTCTCCATGTGAGTTCTTATAACCATACTGATGACCCATGATGGCCTGAAACGACGTTCTTCAGGCATCGGAATCGTTATGACATTTGTCACCCCAGGCCTGTCGGCCTAACTGTAACTAATAGTTTAGGTGCGGGATTGTCTGTCCCGTATAGATCTATGCACAAATTCACACTTTCTCTACAAGAGACTCTGGTTATAAGTCAGGACTTTGTTGGTACTTAGATAAGTACGTGAAGGCGTCTCACAAATAGCTTCAATGAATTTACTAGTAATAAAGTGGAAAACCTTTTTGTTTATGTGCTAACCTGAACTTTGTAAACATAGTCCGTTTATTCCATAAACTATACCTTTAAGTTTGTAAGATAGTTCATTTGATCTTTTGATGTAAAAATCATTGGGACTTAAGATATTTAACAGTAACGTTGTAGGCGTATTTAGTAGTTTCATATTCAAATACATGTTAACGGTAAAAAAATATAATAAACAATTTATATTTTTAAACACAAGATTTCTTGTGCTTTACTTGTATTCTCCCCCTAAAACAGTTTAAAAATTATGAAAACGTAGGGGTATGAACTCACCTCGTGTGCGTGTTTTTGGTTGGGTACAACTGGGTCGCAATAAATCCCCGGGCTAGAACATGTATAGTTTACTGTATCCAAACAATATTTACACACGATATCATATTTAAATCATATAAGAAGAAATTAAATACTAAGCAAAAGTGTTAGACAACACTTAATTATTGTAAGAAAACTTACAATAAGCCTTAGAATAGTTTGTACGTGTTCTTGGTATGTTCTTGGTGTTCTTAAGGAAGTTTTGGATCTTTTTGGCTGGAATTAACAAGATTGGAAGGTGATTTCGAAAGATGTTAATAACACTTGATGATTCCCGCAAGATCCTAAGAAGATTCAAGTGATATTTCGCATGATACTTGAGAGGGAAAATGGTGATTTCAGTTGTGTTCTTGAGAGGAAAGTGGTGATATTTCGGTGTGAATGTGTGAAAAAATGAGGTTGAGTTTTCGGCCTTAAGTATTTATAGTGGATAATTTGAGGTGACATTTGCATTGGAACATTCACCTTATCTTCTAAAAATGCGAGCCCAAGGAATAGAACCGAGAGATTTCGGTCTAAGGTCCATGCCAGTTTGCGGTCAGGAGGTGTTTGCGGTCCGAAGACATTTGCGGCCGAAAACAGGGTTTATTGTCTGAAGACGTTTGCGGCCAATAGCTCATTTTCGGTCCGAAGGTTCCTGGTCGAAAACAGTTCTCGGTGCGAGGCAAGTGGCTAGTCTGAGGGTTTTCGGTGGGGAGGTTCCCATGCGAGATTTCTCGGATTTTGGGCTTTTTGCCTTTAATCTTTGCAACACTTTTTAATAAAGGTTTATTCATATCAAAATCATTAATTTAACTTTAATAAATTAACAATTCAATAAATTTGACTTTTATTTGAAATATTTTGACTTTGGTTGACTTTTGTTGACTTTTATAGATTTGAAAATATCGGGTTGTCACAATACGCATATGCTTATGCACATATTTTTAAAAATATGCATATACACAAAAATAAATATGAATATGCATTAAAAATCATTTTTTTAAAGTTCTTTTTTTAAATATTAATTTCGAAATGTAAGGAGTATCTTCACTGATTTTAAAAAAAATTAAAAACAAAATAAAAAAATAAGAATATCTTTTTCAAATAAGTGAATATATACCTTATATTTCGTAATTAATATTTAAAAAAAGATTTTTTCAAAAAAAATGTATTTTTAATGCATATTCATATTTTTTTTGTGCAAATATACATTTTTAAAAAAAAGTGCATAAGTACATTCATATAATTTTTTTTTTCAAATTTGTTTTTGCAATTGTCTTAGATATATGTATGTACATGCACATATGAAATTTGGTACCTAAATTCACTATAGATAAAAATTTTGTTGGTTCTCTCCCTCAATTTAGTTTTCGATTGATCTTGCATATATATATATATATATATATATATATATATATATATATATATATATATATATATATATATATATATATATATATATATATATATATATATATATATATATATAACATCATACATGGTCCCTGTGCTTTCAAAACTTTTGATGATTGGTCCTTATTGGTAACTCTGTTAAGTTTTGTCCGTTAATTGAAGGGAATTTTTGTCATTTCACTACCACAAGGACCGTTTATGATGTTTTCTCTTATTTAAAAATAAAATGTAAAAAAAGTGAAATAGTATGCAAAGGTCTCTCTCTCTCTCTCTCTCTCTCTCGCTCTCTCTCTCTCTCTTTCTTTCTCGTCTTCTTCATCTTATATTTTTAACCAAAGCGAACTTCAACCAAAGATCTGAATAGATCTGAAAATCGATCTGAATAGGTCTAAAAGTTGAGTCACAGATCTAAACAGATGGAGAAGATGAACTGAGAATGGGGGTGGCGCTGTAAACCGATCCTGGCTGTGAACAATTTTCCTAAACTGTCGTCTCTCTTTCTTCGTTGGATCCTGCTAGGGTTTGCTCTTATTATCCGGCATCGTTGCTATGATAGCGGGTTCGACTTGTTGAAGTAGTCACTCGACGATTTAGGGTTTCTCCTTCAACTTGCATTTGGAGTGTAGATTCCAAATCGGAGTTTGTCAAGATTGCATTGCTTGGCTGTACTGATGATGGAGCTCACAATCTGCTTACCACGGCCTGTGTATTTGAGAGACTGATACAATTCAATCAACTCACTCAGCTGCTTCGGACCCTTGTAAAGACCACCATTCTCAGCAGGTGAAGTTAGGTAGCTTATGGTGTTGGCATAGCTTCTTCTCTTGGCAATGCTGGCTTCTGAAAGATTGTTAGCTGCATAATAGTATACATTTGGGATGTTCCCGATAAGACTGTAGGGAAAACAAGCATCACTCATCCCATCCTGTTTCCCAAGCATGAACTCTAACTGTAACACTCTAAATTTTCAAATAAAATTTTCATTTTTAAAATCACATAAAACTCAATATCACATTTCTCAAAAATCACAAATGTAAAAGTTGTCAAAACACAAGTCAACAATTATTTGATAATACGCCAGAATCCTCGAAAATATAAACTCCAACTGGTGTGTCCAATCAAGCCGACGTCTTCCCGCGATCCTTAGAAGTACCTGAACACATATCACACAACACTGTAAGCACAAAGCTTAGTGAGTTCCCCAAAATACCACACGCAAAATAATTAGCCTCTCATGGCTATAGCTCGATAAGGACCCTCCGGTCCATGTGTTCCAGTGAGGACCCTCCGGTCCCACAACTCGGGTTGGATCCTCCGGTCCTAACCAATAAAGCACATAATAATATACAACATAAATCACAAAGACAAATGCATGATATCACATAACTCAGTATAAGCATATAAGATCCTTCGGTCACACAGTATTACCACTCAGGTAAGTATAGTGAGAAGACTCACCTCGTATGTAAGCAAGTAGGTCTCGCACTCGATGATCAGTCTAGACTCCGCCTACATATCATAATCATCTCTAATTAACACTTAATAATAGAAACCCTAAAACGTTAGGCTACCCCTTTTCTAACTCTCGGAAAGGGTGAAAGACCATTTTACCCCTCCATGGTCTTCATAACTCATGTCTTGACCAAACCCTAAAAGTCAACTAATGTCACCACTCGAGTCAACAGTCCATGTTGACCCAACTCGTCGATTGCATCTATGCGACTCGTATAGTCCCTCCTGTTCTCAGAAAATCGGGAAGACTCAAACTCAACTCGCTAAGTTTTCTCATAAACTCGTCGAGTTTGCACGTCTCCAGACCATCGGGGAAAACCCTAACCGACTCGTCGAGTTGGCTCATGGACTCGTCGAGTCCCTCTAGTCCATTTCTCATTCAGAAGATTCTAAGCAGAAATAAAGTCCCAAACTCTAGATCTAGCCTCCCAAGGCTGAAATACCACGTAAAGCTGCAAGCTTTACATCCATGCATGACACCTAGGGCTCAAAATGCCAAAACAAAGCTCTAGAGAAGGTTCAACGTTTGGAACTTGGCCAATAGCTTGATAAAGCTTGGATCTTTATGCTCAAGGGACCTCATACAGTCCATATTTGAAGTTTCAACTTCATGTGATGCTCAAATGAATCAAAGGCTCAAAAAGGAATATGGAAATGGCCACAAACTTCCTAAAGAAGAGATCTACCCAAACAATGATCAAGGTGATAGCTTTTTACCTCCAATTAGCAGCTTGTACTGAAGGAACATTGGATCGAAAGCCTTCTTCTCGTTCCAAGCCTTTTTCTATTCTATCTCCTTCCAAGAAAGCACCAAATCACACACTTTTAGCCTCTCTCTCTCTCTCTCTCTCTCACAGATGATACCAGCTCGTTTAGGGTTTCTCTAAGGGTGTCAAAATGATAAAGGAGGCGGAAATGAAGGCTTAAGGTCTTTTAAATACGATGCAAATCCTGAAAATTAGGGTTTTCTTACTCAACACCTACTCGTCGAGTTGGGGTCCTCCAACTCATCGAGTATACTCTAAAAATCACGCGGGCATCTCCATCTCTACTCAACGAGTTGGGGCCTCCAAATCGTCGAGTTTCCCTAACAAAATGAATATAATGTAATTAAATATTACACTTGGGAGTCGGGATGTTACACTAACGACCCGTGGGTTTCAAAATTAAGAACCGCATCGGCTTTGAAGATCTTTTCAACATAAGTGTAATATGTTGCAAATCCCTGATGTGGGCGTGCTGATTTTGAGAAAAGCAGCCTCATGGGATCACCCTCGTACCCAAAAGTGGGTTGGAATCCAATGAATATGTTTTCGTATTGATTCCCAAAAACCAAGAGATTCTCCCCTATCAGAGTTCAAGTTCCTTGGAGGCTTTCCCCAATTCTCTTCCAAGGCAGTGGCATACGGAGTCAACTTCTAATACTCTTTCACTCGCATTTTGTATGCAAAATTCAGATTTGGACTACTGAACTGAGCCTCTTTGTCATGAAGAATGTCTTTAATCAAGGTTGCAGAAGTCTCAGGGAGTCCTTCAACATTGTAACCGTCTTTTTTTAGGTCTTGAAGCACTGAGAAAATGGACGTAAACACATTCAGGTATGCTGCAGATCCCACATTGCCTTTGTCTGGTGGGAAACTGAACACCGTGATCGCCACCCTCTTCTCAGTCTCCATGCAAGTTTTACATCAAAATATATTGAAAATTTACTCAAGATTTCGTCAATAGCTTTTCCTCATTTCTTTGCTTATTTAAAAAAAACACCATATGGAAAAAATAATTACCTTTGTTTTCCTCTTCAGTTCTGCCCATCTGACTGCTTTGGTGCAGAGCCGCTCCACCCTCTTGTGAAGTGCATGGGATTTACCGGTTCGTGGGTCTCGTCCTGAGAAAAAACTTGGTTTCATTCCTCCATCAAGTTCTGAAGAGCAACCTGCAAAGCTACATGAATCGGGTGAAGCCCCAAAGTGTTGTTAAGCCATTCCTCTGTTCTTATTTTTTTTAAATAAGAGAAACATCATAAATGGTCCCTATGATAGCGAAATGACGAAAATGCCCATCAGTTAACGGACAAAACTTAACGGCTCTAGAAATAAGGACCAATCGTCCAAAATTTTGAAAGCACACGGACCATCTATGATGTTTTTAAACCACGGGGACTAAACTTCAGATATGGGGAAACCACAGGGACCATTTATGATGTTTTCTCATATATATATATTTATCATTATTATGTAAAAAAAAACCTTATTTTTTAGAGAGCGCGTACAGCGCGTGTAGATTCCTATCCTTCGCCTAAAAATCTGTTTTTTTTCTTTTACTCTTAGAACTGTCACGCCTGTTGGGAGACATTAATTCCGAACGTTCCGCCTCTAAGCTTGACCGCTGCCAATCTTTCCCTTCCACCACTGCTTGCCTTTTGGTTTTACAATACACATTCACCGCTACGTTCTTTCCCCCATTGCAGATTTCCTCTCATTCTGTCATCCCGCAATCATTACAACCGGTAACCATCTATCCCTAAATAGAAGGTAAGAGACACACACATGGGCGATTTTGATGACAGCGATAACCAATGTGCTTCCCCTCATCTCTTTTTCTTCCCACTCTCAGTTGTTTTATGTTAACAATTTGTTAATTTTCTTGATAATTGTTGTTCTTAACAATTTTTTCATGCTAGGGTTTTCATCATCAGATGGAAGTCATCAAAACGGTTTAAGAGGCGTAGGTGGTGACCAAGCACTACTTGGGATGAAACCACCGTTTGCAAGCTAATTTTTCTCTACTGTTGATCTTTTTTGTTTTCTTGGTTAATATCAAAATCGAAAATCAAGGATTAGCAAACCATCATATGCCTCCAGCTCTCTGCGTTAATACAGAACTTACAGATTACGAAGACCATCTCATCGCCATCGTTTACCAAGAAAATGTTCATCTTGAAGGGAGCATTCAATTCGAAAAAAACCTAATATATAAATTCGAGTTTTAGGAAATCGGGGGAATTCACTTTCTCCATCTCTGTATTTATGTTTATTTATTAAGTTATGAGTTTTATATTGTTAAATTCAGTCACATGGCTTTGCTTGCTAGTGAAGATATACCGGCCATCTTTTCTTTTTGGCAATAGGTAGGCTTAGTCATGGCTTCTTCTGGAAAAATTACTCTCCGTCTTGCCATGATTGTTTATTGTGTTTATTTCTTCTCCTCCTCCTTCGAACGAAATGTTTTGTTGGTTTTTTGAATTGGGTCAACTTGATTTCTATCCCATAGTAATCGATCGAAAAAAAAGTGTAACATCCCTAAAATCATAGGGTAAAATTTTCATTTTTAATATATATTAAAACATTCATTTTTCTTTATTCAAACATTAAAAGTATTCCAGATTAAAACAACTATCAGAGCAAAGTCCCAAAATCACAAATTGCGGAAAAACACGGGTGTATGCACTGCGGTCAAGTCGGACCCTTCCCTTTCGAACCGGAAGTACCTGAAACCATAAACCACAAACTGTAAGCACAAAGCTTAGTGAGTTCCCCAAATACCACATACCATGCATATCATACGATCCATACATATCCAACAATTAATAGAAAGTGCTATGTGCCAACCATAGTGTTGCCATTATGCCACAATCTGTATCATTGTCTTCCTTGCCAGGCCGGGGCCAAAACTCTAGGTCTTACTGACAACTGCCAGGAGCCACCTCCTGGTCTTCCATGAAAGCATCACAAATACACATAGCATACAATCTACAACTACTTAACTAATTAACTGCCAGAGTTCAGACTCTGGTCTTGCATACAGATTGCCAGGAGCCGCCTCCTGGTCTTTCATTGGTGCCTTCGACCCATAGAATAGTGAGGAGACTCACCTTGACAGCCGAACCCATGAATAAATCTCTGACTGTTGATCTGCTAGAATCCCCGCGCTATCAAACAAATAACACCCAATTAACAATTGGGTTCCAAAAAAATCCAACAATCCATATATAGGGTAAAAAGACCATTTTACCCCTCACATAGTTGGGACCAAGACTAAGGCCCAAACTCTCCATCATAAAGGCCCAAAGGATAAACCCTTAAACAATCTAACTCATCCATAATCTCAAAAAGAAGACAAAAGTTATAATAAACTAGCCATGAAGAGATCTAATCATACACAAGCCAAAATAAAAACTTGATACCTTAAAAAGCTTCCCCACAACGTGATGGTTCTGGATCCAAAGTCCCTCCACCAAGCCAAACAACTTCAAGCTTCTCTTCTCTCCTTCCCAAGGGCAAAAATGTGCTCCAAAACCTTCTAAGAGCTCAAGAACACCACCAAGAGGCTACAAGGTCGATTTAGGGTTTTAGATTGTGGATGCTGACTTAGAAATGAGGGAAAGGAACTAACATTAAGCTTATATAGGGTACCACCAAGAGGCTACAAGGTCGATTTAGGGTTTTAGATTGTGGATCCCAGATTCACATTACGCTACGCGTAATCCTCACTATGCCTCACATACCCGCCTTCGCATCAGTATCCCCCGCATACTAGGGTTTTCCCTTAAACCCTAATTCCTTCCGAAGGCCATAACTTCCTCGATACAACTCTGATTCCGACCATTCTTATATCAATGAAAAGGTATCGAGAAGCTCTACACTATTATCAACTCATACTTGACTTACAGTACCTCGAACACAAAATCCAATTCCCATAAGGGCCCGCTGCCAATTTACTAAAATGCCCCTTGGCACCAAAACCAATTTCGAATGACCAAACCATCTACATTCATCGCCCCCGCCAAAAAGAGTAACGATTTGAAACAGGGCGTTACAACTCTCCCCTACTTAAATTAGATTTCATCCTCGAAATTAGTCCTTACCTTTCCCAACACGCCAAAAAACCTGAGCAACACAACCACAAACCTGAGAATGCCACAGCCTTCCAAAGGCAACCGAAACCAACCCTAGCAGAACTCACCAAACCTGAAGAATAACGAACCTTAAACCCTTGCAGAAAACCACCTCTACCTTTCCTAAAACCCGTAATCTCAAATTAGTCTGACTCCCGACTGACCGCGCACATTGACCCACTACTCTGCCAAATCCACAATGAATTCCAGTCCAAACCAAAACACTTCCCACCCTTGAAGCTTCCATGGGGAAACCCAAATCACTTACCTTAGCATATGCCCCGAATCACAAGCGACCCCACACACGAATCCCAAATAACTGAAACCACTCTGACTAATCTTGTTGCTCCCTATCTGCCATCCAAAAGCAGTCGAGACCTCCTAGGTCCCAACTTGTCTGCTAACCATCAGAAACACAGGACTCCTGCCCGGTTGCTGAGTCGAAAGACACACATGCACAATGGCCCCACGCGACTCCCGAGAGAACCTTATCTGGTGATAATTGCCCAAACCATTACGCCACCAGTTCCAATTCTAAAAGATTGCTACCTGACCAACTGTAGTCTCATACCATGCCCGGTCTCCAATCGACCTACTACTTCTTGATTTCCAAACATGATGTGCCCCCCCCCACAGTCTTACGAACTGACCCACCCCGGTCTAAACCATCTGAAGAAATCTGTGACTAGTCATGGATTTTCCACACCCTCACCGTTGTACAAGGATCGATGAATACTACGGGCCACCCCGTAGTCTTACAACACTCCCACACTAACTGACAACTAGTGAATGCTACAGGCCACCCCGCATTCTTACAACAATTCTACACTAACCGCCAACTAGTGAATGCTACGGGTCACCCCGTAGTCTTACAACACTTCTACCTTGCCATAGCCACCACCCATGGTCTTACCGCTCATCTATCAATCCAAGAACATCCAGAATCAAACACGAACTCGAGCAAGCACCCAAGTTAAACTCGAGTCATGACTGAAATCCCCAACCTGGGCCCACTAAAGCCAACTAACCATCACCAAGGAGGTGCTAACCAACTGTTAGGAAGTTTCCCGAACTCCCAACTCGCATAATCCTCAATCCAGATGGTCACTTGGTCCGTCTTTCACCCCCTGACGGGGATGTGAAACTCATCGTAGTTTCATGCATGCTTCAGATCCTGAATACTCAGACGGTCCTCCCCTACTTGGATTCGACTAATCCCTTACAACGCACAAGGTTTGAAGGATACCCAATCCATCTTAAATTGCTGACAACCTGCACTTACTAATGCTAGTGATCCATTACTAGCCAAACCCAAAGACAGCACAACCCATGAACACCGTATGAACACTCTTCGAAATCCCAACAAATCTGATAACTCTAGATGCATCCTATGATACAACACCCAAATCTTGAAGTCCTTGAAACTGATTTGAAGACCAAAACCTTAGCAATAGACCCCTTCTCTTGGCACTCCCAGTGACCAACCGAGCACAAAATCTATAACCACTGAACCCCGACAATGTTGAGAACTAACCCGTTGAATCCTGACCATAGACCTTCCATAGAGTACCCCTGAACCGATCTCGGTCATAAACCAGAATGACAATCGAACACTTTGGAACCCGCCACATGAGATACAACCCCTCACTAACCTATTAATAATTCATGGCATGCAACTGGCATATAACAATTCTTGAAGATATAATCCAAGCATAAACAAATAATTAAACCAAAGATAACGCTTACCCAAATCGATGCAAGATTCCAAACAACATAAATACTCATAAAACCCGAAAAGAAATCAAAAGATAACATACCTGCAATATCTTCTGATGGAGTCCTGACCTCCCCTGTCTAACACTGCAATGCCCGACTCCTCTCTGATGGGGCTCTAACCCTACGTTCACGTCCATCAGTAATCCTCAAAGTAGCCGGAGCAGGTGCACTCACTGCTCCGCCCCTCAATGTCGGACAGTCGGTCTTCTTATGGCCCACCTAGTTACAGTGAAAATATAACAGGCTTGCCCCCTGAGGGCAATCCCTGCTGACATGACCAACCCTGACATACTTGTAGCAACACAAACCCCTGGAACGACAAACCCCGTCGTGCAGTTTCCCGCATGTGTTGTACTGACTCCGGCCCTGCTGGCCTCTCAATCGCTGATCAGAAGTCTTGGATCTCTTCTCGGGACCCTCACCACCTGCACCTGATCTGGCCCCCTCTTCCCAAGGTTCTCCAAATCGACCTATAACTCTCGGGCTCTACAAATCATATCATTCAGGGTCTTGCACCCAGATATACTCACAAACTCCCTTATACCATCCCGCAACATATCATGATACCTCACCTTCTTCATTTCCTCATTTGCTGCATACTGCAGAACCAATAAAGCCCTCTCTCGGAACTTGGCAATAATATTTGCCATCGTCTCAGTAGTCTGGCAGAGATCCTAAAACTCTAGCACCAACTGTTGCATCTCAATCACCGGTGCAAAATCATCTCGGAACCTGGTCGATAAATCATCCCATGACATTGCATGAACAACATCATCACCCACCTCACGACCAACCTCTTCCCACCAATCTCATCCCCTTACCTTCAATAGGTAGTAAGCATATCTGACATTCGCCTCCTCGGGGCAGAAATGTAACACCTTGTTTTGATTTGTTCCTAGGTTGGGGATGGTGATTAGGATAGGTATTATCAGGCTTCGGATCCTCGAGGAGTTGGGTTTTAGACTCATTTGGGGTTGGATAAGGTATTTTGAATGGTGCGGGTATTCGGTTTGTGCTTTGGAATCTAAGGGCATTTTGGTAATTTGTCATCTCTGGCTTTTATGGAAAGAGGTTGTTCGTTCAGGATATCATATGGCGAGTATTAATTTATAATAGTAGAGAGCGTCTCGATACCTTTTTAGGGATATATAGATGGTCGAAATCGAAGTTGTATCGAGAGAGTTATGGCCTTCGGAAGAATTACGGTTTGTGGAAAACCCTAGTACGCGGGGCGTACCATGGAGGTACATAGGGTGTACTGATGCGAATCCGGTTACGAAAGGCATAGTGTAAAGTACGCATAGCGTATGTGTGAGGTTTGGGTCGGGGTGCGAGACCTCGTATGCTGGGCGTACGAGGTGGTATGTTGGGCGTACGAAGGGCAGATTAAAAACCCTAACTTTAGGGTTGTACCCTATATAAGCATCATGTTAGCCTATTTCATCATTTTCTAAGTCAGTCCCTACCCTCTAAAACCCTAGAATTCGTCCTTAAGTCTTCATGGTTGCATCTTGAGCTTATGGTGTCCATTTTTGGTGTATTTGGTCCATTTCTAAGAAGGTGGAGCTTGGTGCAAGGATGGGAATCAAGGAAGAGCTTATGGATCTTGCTTATGTGTCTCGTTTCCAGCTTGTTGGAGGTATAAAGCTTTGAACTTGATCATTGTTGTCTTAGATCTACCATTTATGAGTTTTGGTTTATTTTGGTCCTAAGAATGAGATCTAGTGGTCTTGATTCCATTCTGGGAGCTTTGACTTGCCCGTCTTAGTGTTTCTGAGGTTGAAGGTCCATAAAGTTGGCACATTTAGAGTTTAAATCCATCCATTCATGAGTTGGGGCCATATTTATGATAGTAGAATGTTATATTTTGAGTTTGGGTTCATTTGGGGTATGCAAAGTCACCAAGTCAGTTACTTTATGGGTTTAGACTTTATTTAGGACTCAAATTTGTGGTTTGAACCCTTAGGCTAGGTATTAAGTGCTTAATGGAAATAGTGGGCTTAATAGGGGAGTACGATGGGCATACAAGCATGTACGCGCACGTACAGTTGGGTACGCCCTACGTACTCAGTCAGAATGGACTTCGCATTTGTGGGCCTCAGTTTGGGCCATTTCTTGGACCTAGTTGTTGTGGTCCTTCGTGGGTCATCTGAAAGAAGGATTTTAGACTAAGGTAATTAGTGGGCTTTAGGGTAAGGCCCATTAGAGAGGTCTGGGCCCAATTTGGAAATCTGGGCCATAATTGGGCTTTGGATAATTATCGGTTAATGGGCCATCGGAACGCAAAATGTATTGGACTAGAATGAATGGTTGGGCCTTAAGGTAAGCCCCATGCAAGGGGTTTGGGCCCAATTTGGAAAATTGGGCCATTAGTTGATTTAGTGGCCTTTGGACATTTCAGATTGTGAGTTTAGGCCTTAGTTTTGGACAAGGCTAGGTTAGGGGTAAAATGGTCTTTTACCCCAGGTAGGGAGTTTTGGTGATCGATTGGAACCCAATTGTTAATTGGGTGTTGTTTTGCTATTGATAGTTCGTGGATCTGCCAGCCAATAGCCAAGAGTGTTTCTGTATGATTCAGTAGTGCGAGGTGAGTCTTCTCACTATATCCATGGGTCGATTGCACCAATTCCGGCCCATTACGTGTTATATGGTATGCTAGTTTTCTCTGTGATAATTGCATGGAAGACCCCGGGGGAAGCCCGTGGCAATTGGATGTTAGACCATGGGGGGAAACCATGGCATTCCAGGAAAAGACCATGGGGGAGCCCATGGCATATTTGATAAAGACCATGGGGGAAGCCCTTGGCAACTATATGTGTGTGCATGATAATCTGCGGTTGTATGTGGTATGGTATTTTGGGGAACTCACTAAGCTTTATTCTTACGGTTTTCAATTTATGTTTCAGGTACTCCGGTTTTCAAATGGAAGAGCTCGGGATGAATGCAGAGCACACACCACATGTTTCTGCTTTCCGTGAATTACTCTGGTTTAATCATGTTTTGCTAAATATTAGTTACACTGGTTTTATGGAAACAATCTGTATTAACGATTTATTAATCTAAAAGCAAAAAAAAAATATATGTCCTGATTTTCGGGACGTTACAAGTTGGTATCAGAGCCTTGGCTTGAGGTATTCGGACATACTCTCGGGGGTCTGAACTCAAATTGAGGATTGGTAAAGTTTTCAAAAAGAAAAGTATTTTCAAGGAAAAAGTTTTCTAAGATAAGAGAAGGGTGTGGTGCATACAATCAGTCGAGCTCAAGTAAGGTTTCCCAAAATACCCATACATGTTATCTGTTATGATTTGATTTATGAATCGGTGAATTGCATGCTAGTTAGGGATAAGGACCTGCTTAGTTTTTGCATGATAGAATGCTAGGATAGATGACTATGTATGTTTATTGTATGAGCTGGTAGACTTGCACGCTAGAACTGATTAGTTATCGATAGCTTGGCTTGATATGTGTGATGCTTAGTAGTCTTAGGAGTATTGGATGCTATGCTTTAATGGAAATATCTATTGGTATCATTAACTGCTAAGTGTATGCTTTAAAAATTGTATATGGTTAGGATCTTATAGCCCTAGAATAATTCATTTGGCCTTACTTCCTGTTCCTTGTCTGGTTGTGGTCCTAGGGTAGAGTCTATTATTCGATAGTCTATTTGATACTATTCTATGTATAATTTGCATGCATAAGGCAGTCGGCAGTGAGGGTGTAAATGGATAGCATGAGTTGTGGTATGAGGGTTGAATGTTCTATGATAGTTTTATAGATTGGAGTGTTATTGTATGAATGTTGCTTTCTTTGTGCTTTGTGGAACTCCTAGATAATGAGAGTCAGCTACTAAGTTAATATGATGGTATTCATGAGGTGGATGACTGGCATTATGAGGAGTTCTTCAGCAACGGATGGCAGAGTGAGGATGGTAACCTAGGTGAGCCTAGGGAGTGTTGCAGTGGTTGTAGCCGCGTTGTTTAGTGAGCTTTGGCGCCTCAGTGGAATGGGCGACTTAGAGGATTCAGGATGATTCCTCAGGAAAGTATGGATAGGTGTGGAAGGTAGTATTGGGCCCGTACTACTAAAGGAACAGGATCCATACTCGAATCGGGGAGAGTCTTGGAGAATCTACGAATCTTGGGGAAGAGAATCCTTGAGTATGTTATGATCTTCTCCCTGATTGTATTTCAGTTCGGTGATGAGCTTTCAGGAAGGAGGTTTAGGTTCTGGTTCTGGCTCAGGTAAGGGTACTGAGTCGATTAGCGAGCAGATGCGGGAATTCACCTCCTCGGAGACTACTCGCGGTGTTTTGGAGAAGACTTTTGTTATTTGGTTGGATCAAGGAAGGTTTTTGGAGATCTTGGATGAGCCTATGGGAGCGATCCGTGCTGAGGTTATGGCTATCGTTGGAGCTCGCACTCTTTCTTTTCGTGAATTTCGTTCTTGTGGAGCTCCTGCATTCTATAGGGAGTGGGACCCCGTAGGAGGTGGTTAGCGGTTATGGCTAAAACGTTCAGGACAAGTGTCTGTCCGGGGAGGGGAAGGTCAGATATGCTTCATGCCTATTGAAAGACAGGGCACAGGCTTGGTGGGAAGAGATTGGTCGTGAGGTGGGTGATGATGTTATTGATATTATGTCGGGAGATGATTTCTCGATCAGGTCAGGTGCATATAGTAGAGAGTCTTGGAAAGAGACCCAAGACTTCTTATTAGGGTTTGAGAGGCCAGCAGGGCTGGGGTCAGTGCAGCACATGCAGGAAACTTCACGATGGGGTTTTTGTTCCAGGGGTATGAGTTGCTACAAGTGTAGCAGGATTAATCATGTCAGCAACGATTGTCCTAAGGGGCAAGCCCGTTATGTTTTCTCTACAACTAAGTGGGCCACAAGAGGGTCGTCTGTCTGAGGAGAAGGGGAGGAGCGGTGAGTGCGCCTGCTTCGAATATTTTGCGGATCCCTGATAGTCGTGAGGATAAGGCAGGAGCCCCAACAGTGAAGAGCTGATCATTGCAGTGTCAGTCAGGGGAGGTCCATGCTCCGTCAGGTGATTTTGCGGGCATATTAGCTTTTGCGTTCTTTTCGGTTATTATCAGTTTTCATGATTTGGGTAAGCATTATCTTCGCTTTATTTCTCTGTTATTGTTGGGGTGTATTTTCGAGAATTGATTTATACCTTTTGCATGCCATGAATCATTAGTGGGCTATCGAGGGGGTTGTATCTTGTGTAGCGGATTCCAATGTGTTCGGTTCATATTTTGGGTTTGGTCGAGATCGGTTCAAGGGAATTATGTGGGAGGTATATGGCCAGGATTCAACAAATTAGTTCTCTAGTAATCATCATGGTTCAGTGGTTCTAGTATTTATTTCGGTAGGAGCGGAGTTGTTTATGGAAGAACTTTTGGGTTCAAGCATTATTGTTGCTAGGACGGGAGTGGTGTAGGAAGATGGTAGTGTCAGCTGTATGGGTTGTTTGGTTATCAGAAGTGTCATAGGAGCTTTATATTCGCATGGGTTGCAGTCAGTTAGAATCCAATAATTCTTTGGAATTGGAAGTGGGATAAGATACGTCGGTTCAAGGCGAGGCTTATACTTTTAGTCGCCAGTGTAAGAGATCGGGGAATTGGTATAGTATCATGGAAGGTGATCTGGATTATCTGATGGGTTGAGATTTCAAGGGTATCCATCAGGGTTTCAGGAATCGGGTGATCAATGAGTTTGGCTAGCAATGGAACGTTAGTATTGTCCAACGCAGGGTATGGGCGGTTCACGCTATTTAAGGGAGATGGATTAGAAATTCATAAGGGTTAAAAGGTGAGAGACATTCGTCGAGCCCAAGTAGGGGAGAGTTAAGTGGCTATTCAGATTGAGGTTGTGTTGGTAGGGGTTCAGGAAACTCCCGAGCGCAGGTCGGCATCCCCATAGTTATTCATATTAGGTCGTGGGATTTGAATGCATGACCCGAACTCCTGATTGGTTACAGGATTCGGCTTAGGGTGCGTGGTATTGTGTTGGTTTGAGTATGGTAAGGCCATGAGTGGTAACCATGGTTGGTTGGAGGTGTTGTAAGACTGCGATGGGATCGTAGCAATCACCAGTTCGAGGTAAATCATTATTAGAAATGGTCAAGTGTGATGGGGAATCAGTTTATGCCTTGGGGTCTGGGTCGGAGTTGGGCCTGTATAGCTTTAGATGAGTAGGAACCATGGGTGAGGCCCATGTGATTATTGTATATCAAGCGGGTCCTGGTAGAGACCGTTGGGTCAAGGTAGAGACCGTTAGGTCAAGGTATTGGATCTTGAGTTGCGGGATCTTGTGGGGGATCAGTGTGTGACGCGGAAGGGTTTTAGGCTGGGTAGCCTTGTTGGTTGGACTCTTGGGAACTTGGTGTTTGGACCATATGCGAGACTGGTAGTCTCAGAGATGATTTGGAAGTAATTATTTATCGGTAGGTGAGGGTTCATCGGGATTCGGAAGGTTGTGGTGTGGAATGCAAGCGTAGATTCAAGAATCTCGGGTTGGGAGTGGACTATTGAATTGATTTTGGGTAAGATCTCGAGTCAGGTATCGCGCGTGTTTTGTGCAAGAGTTCGTTTCAGTGGAATAAGAATTGGGGTATCTATATGCCAAGGGCATCAATCGTAGGGTTCAAGGGTAAAGAATGAGTTTAGTTTTTATAGCAATCGAGCCATTGTGTTGTGTTTTGGGTTGGTTCTGCCTACGAGAGGGCCTCAACGTGTTTGGAATCAGGAGAAGGTAGGTTGATTGGATATCGGGTATGTTATGAGACTACATTTGGTCTCGTGGCATTCTTTTAGTAGTAGGTTTGGTGTCAATGTGGTTTGGGGTATTATCGCCAGATAAGGTTGCTCTCGGAAGTCGCGTGGAGCTACTGTGTGTTTGTATGTTTTTTGGCTCATCAATCAAATTGGAGTTCGGTGATTTCAGTTAGTTGGTAGATAAATTGGGACCAGGGAGGTCCCGGCTACCTTTGGGAAGCAGATAGATGGCAGCAAGACGAGTCGGAGTGGTTTCGGTGATTTGGGCTTCGTGTGAGGAGTCTCTTGTATCTCGGGGTATATGTTAAGTCGATCGCAGTAGGATTAACCGTTGCAAGGAGGAATCTTCTACTCGAAGGATTATCTTAACCTTCTGTCAAGTGCAAGTATTCTGCAGCTGTTTAGGATGAGTGGTTTTGTTCCATTGGCAGCATCAATATAATCATGGTTGGATGTATTGTGTTAGTCTGATATTCACGAGGAAATGGTATGATAGTGGTTCAGTGTGGGCGGTTTGTTAGGAAGACATATCAATTTAAGGATTCGAGTTTCAGGAGAGATAGAAGTGGTTTTCTGCAAGGGGGTTTAAGGTTCATTCTTTTTGGTAAGTTCTACTAGGGTTGGGTTCGGTTTCCTTGGAAAGGTTGTAGTATTCTTGGGTTGTGGTGGTGTTTTCTAGATTGTTGGACGTGTTTGGAAAGGCAAGGATGGACTTCGAGGACAAAATCTAACTTAAGTAAGGGAGAGTTGTAACGCCTTCTTTCGATTTGTTCCTACGTTAGGGATGGTGATTAGGTTGGGTATTATGAGGCTTCAGATCCTCGAGGAGTTGGGTTTTAGACTCAGTTGGGGTTGGATAATGTATATTGAATGATTAAGGTATTCGATTTTTGTTTTGGAATCTAAGGGCATTTTGGTAATTTGTCAGCTCGGGATTTTATGGAAAGCGGATGTTTGTTCGGGATATCATATGGCGAGTATGAATTGCTAATAGTGTAGAGCGTCTCGAAACCTTTTTAGGGATATATAGATGATCGAAGTCAGAGTTGTATTGAGAGAGTTATGGCCTTCAGAAGAATTAGGGTTTGGGGAAAACCTTGGTACGAGGGGCCGTACCAGGGAGGTATGCGAGGCATACTGATGCGAAGTCGGTTACGCAAGGCGTAGTGTAGAGTACGTGTAGCGTAGGTGCGAGGTTTGGGTTGGGTGCGAGACCTCGTACGCGGGGCGTACAAGGTGGTATGTTGGGCGTACGAAGGGCTGATTAAAAACCCTAATTTTAGGGTTGTACCCTATATAAGCATTATGTTAGCCTCTTTCTTCATTTTCGAAGTCATCCCCCACCCTATAAAGCACTAGAATTCGTCCTTAAGTCTTGATGGTGGCATCTTGAGCTTATGGTGTCCATTTTTGGTGTATTTGGTCCATTTCTAAGAAGGTGGAGCTTAGTGCAAGGATGGGAATCAAGGAAGAGCTTATGGATCTTGCTTGCGTGTCATTTCCAGCTTGTTGGAGGTATAAAGCTTTGAAATTGATCATTGATGTCTTAGATCTAGCATTTATGAGTTTTGGTTCATTTTAGTCCCAAGAATGAGATCTAGTGGTCTTGATTCCACTCCAAGAGCTTTAAGTTGCCCCTCTTAGTGTTTCTAAGGTTCCAGGTCCATAAAGTTGGCACCTTTAGAGTTTAAATCCATCCATGCATGAGTTGGGGCCATTTTCATGATAGTAGAATATTATATTTTGAGTTTGGGATCATTTGGGGGATGCAAAGTCACCAAGTCAGTGACTTTATGGGTTTAGACTTTGTTTAGGACTCAGATTTGTGGTTTGAACCCTTGGGCTAGGCATTAAGTGCTTAATGGAAATAGTGAGCTTAATAGAGGAGTACGCTGGGCGTACAAGCCTGTACGCGCAGCGTACAAGCCATCAAGCGTGTACGCGCAGTATACAGCTGGATACGCCCTGCATACTCAGTCAGAATGGACTACACATTTGTGGGCCTCGGTTTGGGCCATTTCTTGGACCTAGTTGTTGTGGGCCTTCGTGGGCCATTTGAAAGCAGGCTTTTGGACTAAGGAAATTATTGGGCTTTAGGGTAAGGCTCATTGGGGAGGTAATTTGGAAAATTAGGCCATAACTGGCCTTTGGATAATTATTGGTTAATGGGCCATCGGAATGCAAAATGTATTGGACTAGAATGAATGGTTGGGCCTTAAGGTAAGGCCCATGTAAGGGGTTTGGGCCCAATTTGAAAAATTAGGGCATTGGTTGATTTATTGGCCTTTGGGCCTTTCAGATTGTGAGTCTGTGCCTTAGTTTTGGATAAGGCTAGGGTAGGGGTAAAATGGTCTTTTTACCCCAGGTAGGGAGTTGTGATTATGAATTGGAACCCAATTGTTAATTGGGTGTTTTTTTGTTATTGATCGTTCGTGGATGTGTCAGCCAGCAGTCAAGAGTGTTTCTGTATGATTCAGCAGTGCGAGGTGAGTCTTCCCACTATATCTATGGGTTGAAGGCACCAATGTCGGCCCATTACGTTTTATGTGGTATGCTAGTTGTCTCTGTGATACTTGCATGGAAGACCCCCGGGGGAGCCCGTGGCAATTGGATGTCAGACCATGGGGGGAAAGCCCATGGCACTCCAGGAAAAGACCATGGGGTGTCCATGGCATAATTGATAAAGACCATGGGGGAGCCCATGGCAACTATATGTATGTGCATGATAATTTGCGGTTGTATGTGGTATGGTATTTTAGGGAACTCACTAAGCTTTGTGCTTACGGTTTTCAGTTTATGTTTCAGTTACTCCGGTTTTCAAATGGAAGAGCTCGGGATGATTGCAGGGCACACACCACATGTTTCCGCTTTCTGTGAATTACTCTTGTTTAATGATGTTTTGCTAAATATTGGTTACTCTGGTTTTATGAAAACAATTTGTACTAACAATTTATTAATCTAAAAACAAAAAAAAATTATGTCCTGATTTTCGGGACGTTACAAGAAACTCGTCCTGAACGCGTTAGCCATATCCGCTAATCACCTCCTACTGGCAATGGGGTCCCTCTCCCCATAGAACGCAGGAGCTCTGCACGCACGGAACTCACGAAAAGAAAGAGTGAGAGCTCCGATGATAGCCATAATCTCAGCACGGAATCCACCCAAGCGCTCATCCAAGATCTCCAATATCCCCTCCTTGACCGAACCAAATATCATAGGAGTCTGCTCCAAAATACTGTGAGTAATCTCCGATGAGATGAACTCCTGCATCTGCTCGCTAATCGGCTAAGTACCTGCACCTGAGCCGGAACCAGAACCTCCTCCCTGAGTGCTCATCACCAAACTAAAATACAACATGCCAAAGATTAGAACATACCCAATAATCCTCCTCCCATAAGCTTCTTAGATTCTCCAAGACTCCTCCTAATTCAAGTATGGATCGGGTTCTTTCACTAGTACGGGCCCAATACTACCTTCCACACATATCCATACTTTCCTCAAGGATCATCTCGAATCCTCTAAGTCACATTCTCAAACCGATGCACCAAAAACTCTCTAAATAGCGCAACCAAACCCACTGAAGCACTTTTTAGGCTCTCCTAGGTTCCCGACCTCACCCAACCCTCAGATGTTGAAGGACTCACACCAATGTCAACCAGCTTCCACATGAATATAGTCACATGCAACAGAGATCAGATAATCCTTCGAGTAAAAGACTCAACCCCAGAACGGTTGGACTCAAACAAGAGTTGTGCAATAGGGTCAGATCCATCACTCTAAGATTATTTAACCCGTGCCACATGTGGCTTAGCATATTCATTTAGCAGTCAATTCACACCACTAAGAGTCCCACAAATCACATAGCAAGCAACATTCAGGCAACGAGAAATCTAACTAGCATACACTAATTAGGTCATTCTATCCACATATCTAAAAACCATACTAGCATGCAATTCTAAAAGCTCAAACAATCAGACATATAAAGACATCTCTCCTATCATGAAATACTGAGCAGATCCTTAGCCCTAATCTGGCATACAATTCACATAATCATATTATATATCATAATAAACATTTATTGGTAATCTGGGAACCACTTACGTGAGCTCTGCCGATTGCACGCATCACACCCGTTTCTTTGATTAGAAATCATTTTTAATAAAACATTTATTTTATGAAAATTTTCACCAAACCCTCAGTTTGAGTCCAGGCATAACCAAGAGTATGCCCGAATCCCTCAAACCACGGCTCTGATACCAACTTGTAACATCCTGAAAATCATAGGGCAAAATTTTCATTTTTAATATATATTCAAACATTCATTTATCTTTATTCAAACATTAACAGTGTTCCAGAGTAAAACAACTATCAGAGCAAAGTCCCAAATCACAAATTGCGGAAAAACACGGGTGTATACGCTGAGATCAAGTCGGACCCTTCCCTTTCGAACCGGAAGTACCTGAAACCATAAACCATAAACTATAAGCACAAATCTTAGTGATTTCCCCAAATACCACATACCATACATATCATACGAGCCATACATATCATACATATCCAACAATCAATAGAAAGTGCTATGTGCCAACCATAGTCTTGCCATTATACCACAAGTCGTATCATGGTCTTCCTTGCCAGGCCGGGAAAAACCCTAGGTCTTACAAAGAAGTTCCTGGAGCCACCTCCTTGTCTTCCATGCAAGCATCATGTTGGGTATAATAGTGTTGCGTCTTGGGCTCGGTCCTTAGCCCAGTTTTGTTATCCGGTTTGGGCCTGTCCAACCGTGTTTGTTTTATTAGGGTTTAGTATTTAAGGTGCATGCGTGCATCCTTTATTGTGAGCGCTTTAATTATAATTCTGATATAGTACTGTAAACCCTAGCTCGCCTCTACAGTGGAAGTTCTTAATCGAGCTCTGCTGAGGCGTGACTACATTTGAATCATTAAGCATTACTTGATTATATATTGTGTTGATTGTGTTTGTTTGCTTTTATTGTTTAACCTGTTGAAGATCTAATCGATCTAAGAGTTTTCAAATTCATCAATTGGTATCAGAGCAGGAGACTGTGTAATTAATACACATCTCTTCTGTTGAAGAAGATCTTAGGGTTTTCCGCTTTGATTGATATTGTAAGAGCCGTCATTTACTATTGACGTAGTTCTTTAAATATTTGATCTTACCCTAACGTTATTTACAAGTCTGATCTTAAGCAGGTTTTTGAACAAACACCATCATGTCTATGGATGATTCTCAGTCTAACCCAATCAATATCTCCAACAGCATAGGATCGACGACAAGGATTCCTATATTGTACACTCAGGATTATGAGGTCTGGACTCATCACTTTGAATATTACGTAATTGGCTCAGAAGACAATGGATACTAGATCTGGGAGGCAATTACTGTAGGTCCATTCGCTCACTCAAAATCTTCAAGAGTTGTTAAAACTCAAAAAGAGTACAATCAACTCATCAGTGATGTGAAAGATATTCCCCAAGATGAGATGGAAAAGTTTCAGTGCAACATCAAAGCTTTAAGAATGATCAGGTTTGCTTTGCAATCGGACACGTTTCGGTTAGTAAGCTCATGCACAACGGCAAAAGAAATATGGAACAGATTGAAGGAATTGTATTCTACGGATGAAGATCTTGAGCATTCAATCCAAACATTGTTGCTCTCAGAATTTGGTGACTTCAAGCAGAAGCCAGAAGAGAAGCTTATTCAAACCTTCGATCGCTTTAATCATCTCCTTAGTAGGATGATAAAGCATGGGATTGAAAGGAAAGTCATTGAACAGAAGGTTACATTCATGAATGGCCTTAGACCCGAATGGATGGCTGTAGTGTCTACTGTGAAGGCTCATGAACAATTCAAGAATTATTCTCTAGCGAAACTGGTGGGAATATTAAAGTCACATGAGAGTGCCTTGACTAAAGAAACGAATGTGGTTTCTAGCATGGGTTCCTTAGCCCTAATATCCAAAGGAAAGAGTGCTACTGAAGAAGAAGAAGATTTGAATCTCTCTGAATATGATCTAACAAATGAAGAGTATGCTCTGATGGTGTCAAATCCCAAGAAGTTCATCAAAAGAAGGTTCCCAACAAATAAGAACCGAAACTGGCAAGGTAGCTACAGTGCCGAGAAAGCAAAGGAGGAACCGAAGAATGTTTCTCAGAATGAAGAACCAAAGAAGGAAGTAAAACTTGGAGGTGACTCAGGGATTAATTGTCACTACTGTGGAGGCAAAAATCACTTCGCCAGAGATTGCATGCTGAGAAAGATGTCCGAAAAGAATGAAGATGAGGACGAGGAAGCAAACCTCACACGAAGATTGGAAGAAATCAAGAAGAAGTAAGCTGGATCTAACAACACTATGAATGCTCTTATTGTGCAGGGAAATATTGTTGACGATGAGTTCGGAGGTGTTGAAGTTTGGTCCACTGATTCAGAAGATGAAGAAGTGAGGAAGCCTACTCATGGGAGGGCTTTGTTGGTGAAAGAAGAGGATATTGCAGGAAAGTGTTTGATGGTGACTTCTGGGGTGTCACAAAAGCGAGGCTATGCCACTGATGGAGAACTGGATGAAGCGAAGGAGCGTGAAGACAGGTGTTTTGCAGCGAAACCTGTCAGTGAGCAGATCAACGAATGCGATGAGTTGATCAAGAAGGTACAATCTTTTCTTGTTTCCTTACAAATTCCCATCTCAAACTATGAAAAAGAACTAAATGGATTAAAATCTAAATTTTCTAGTATAAGTGGTAGTTTAACTCAAACTCGCATCACAAACTCTAACCTAACTGATCAAATCAGCAGGGTATCATCAAAGAGTGAAGAGAGGCGTATGTGGATTGAGCAGAAGGAGAAGGATTTGATTAGGTCTAGGGATGAAACAATTTATTTGCAAAGAGATAATTTGAAGCTTTTGAAACAACGAAATGTTTTTTGTTTAATTGCTAAATGATTATATACCAACATTACTCAATTGCATCTCGATTGTGAAATAGGGAAGAAGATACATCGTATGATTTTACCCTTCCTTGAGTTAAAGGAGGATGAAATCGATGCCGATGCTTATAACTGTAAAAACGTTGTTTCTTCTGATGATATTTCTCCTGCTTACAAAATTGGTCTTGACAAAATAGAGTCCTTCATTAAGTCAAAAGACCATAAGGACATGCTCAAAAATTTGTTGGATGAAAATGACAAATTAAAGATCAAAACCGAAATTGTACAGAAATTTGACTCATTGAATGCCAATTTGAGTTCAGAAAATAAAATTGATATTGAAAACACTTCTGAATTCAATGAGGATGATGACATGAGCAAAATTTATGTGGAAGATGAGGTGGACTGTTCCGAGTTTGTCAAGAGCGAACCCGAAACCAATAAAAATCTTATTTCTGAAAATTATGTTGAGTTCGCTCATTTATCCAAAGACAAAACCAAAGTCCTTAAGGAAAAGGCTGTTGTATATCAAAAAGTCCAAACGACTCCAAATCAAGTTTATGCAGTTCATGGAGTTACTCAGCAACAGACAGCCGAACTGACAACATTAGTAGCAGAAGATAATGTTGATGGTTGTGATGAGTTTTTCTAGTCAGCACCTATTGATAACGCCAATGAAACGAAAGGTCTGTCTCAGAAAACATCATGGAGAGTAAAAGGAAGATATGTGCCAGAACCGCTCAATGATCCAACACGTTTTGATGTGCCCAGCACAAGTGGAACCAAAAGTCCTTCAGGTGAACCAGTCGTGGTATCAAGCGAAACTTCTTCGCTAAAGAGCGAAACTCATGCTCAAAGACCGATGAAAAAGGCCAACATCCACAAAACTCCAAAACAGATTTTAGACCGAAAACATCAACGAAATTTGAGGTACAAGAAGAATCTCACTGAAAGGAAACAGTTCTGGCGATCTCAAAATCCTAATTATGTTCGCTATAAAAACCCTCCAAGCCAAAGGAAGAAGCAAAAGCAAACTCAGCTTCTTGCGCTCAACATAATGAAAACAGCCGAAAGAAGAGTTTCGATCCTCAGAATCAAAACAACCGAAAACAGAGTTTCGGTCCACAAAGGTACAACAATCAAAAGGGGAGTTTCAGTTCACAGACGGATGACAACCGAAAAGGAAGCTTCGGTCATCAACATGAGAGAAACCAAAAGGGTGGTTTTGGTCCTACACCAACCAAGGAGAGGAACCGAAGGGAAAGTAGTTTCGGTTCTCAACCAAGTAAGAGCAATGACCGAAAGCTTAACTCTGCTCCCAAGTCTCATCTTTCTCATTCTCACTCTTACTCACAGAATGATCGAAAGGGAAAAGGAAAGCTCTTTCCAGAAGACGAAAAGAAGACGTCATTTAAACCTAATTTCGAGAACCGAAAGTATGCCAACGTCAAATTATCATACTCTAAAACTGAACCTAATGCACTCAAATCAAATAAAATCAAAGTTTTCACCTTGAAAAGAAAAGAAGAAACAACCTTAATAAAAAGGACCTTTTTGGTTGATGTTTCTCTTACAATTCCCTGTTCTGTAAAAGGCTCACAAGGACCCAAGAAACTTTGGGTTCCTAAATCTGCTTAATTTTTGCAGGTAATTCGTGACGAGCAGTTTGACGATGAATGGTACATAGACAGTGGCTGCTCGCGTCACATGACAGGAAGAAGGGAAGAGCTGAGGGAGTTTCGGTTCTTAACAAATGGTGGAAGTGTCAAGTATGGTAATAATTCTTTTGGCATGATTAAAGGTTATGGTATGATAACCAATGGCGAGTTCTCGATAATAAAAGTGGCGTATGTTGAAGGGTTACAACACAACCTTATAAGTGTTTCTCAACTGGTAGTTGGTACCGGGTTAAAAGTTTCGTTCGACGATGATGGCTCAGAGATTGTTGAAAAGAAGACGAACAATATTCTGCTGAAATTAAAACGAAAAGGAGAGATGTACCCTCTGAATCTCAATCCCATACGAGGGAAAGCATCAATCTGCTTACTAACGAATGCTCAGTCAAACGAAAGCTGGCTTTGGCACCGAAGACTCTCACATCTCGATTTTAAAGACATAAACAAACTGGTGCTTGGGGAGCATGTTCGAGGTCTTCCTCTTCTAAAGTTCGATAAAGAACACATGTGTGCTGCATGTGAAATGGGAAAGCAAAGTCGACAGAGTCATCCTTCTCGAGTCAATACGAAAACTATTGAATCACTTGAATTACTTCACATTGATTTATGTGGTCCATCTTCAATCGAAAGTATTGGCGGTAACAAGTATATACTTGTCATAGTGGATGACTTCTCTCGGTTTACTTGGGTGTTCTTTTTAAAGCAGAAATCAGAGGCCACTCCCAAGCTTAAACTCTTTATCAAGCAGATAGAAGTTCAATTATGGAAGATAGTTCGAAATATAAGAAGCGACAACGAGTTGGAGTTCAAGAACAAAGACTTTGAAGATTTTCTTGCAGAGAAGGGAACAACTCACAACTTCTCGGCTCCATATACTCCACAACAGAATGGAATTGTCGAAAGGTGAAACCGATCTTTGTGTGAAGCAGCCCGAACCATGATGAGCTTCGCTTCTCTACCTTTATATTTCTGGGCTGACGCCATTGCTGCTGCATGCTTTACACAGAACAGATCTTACCTCAACAAGCATTTCTCCATCACTCCTTATGAGATCTTGAACAACCGAAAGCCTAACGTAAAGTTTTTTCACGTGTTCGGTTCGAGATGCTTCATCTTCAACTCAAAGAGCACCGAAACAAGTTTGATGTCAAAGCAGACGAAGGAATCTTTCTGGGTTATTCCTTAACCTCCAAAGCATATTGGGTTCTTAACAAGAGTTCAAAGAAAATAGAGGAGACCTATTATGTTTCCTTCGATGATACCTACGTCAAGAAACTGAAGACAACCGAAGGCTCTGTGGAGGAAATATTTCCAAAATCTGGTCAAGTAACGGTACCAATTTCAAACCTCTTTGAGCAATACATGCTGCTGTTTGATGAACCAGAAAAGGCTATACTCTCTGAATCTCAAGCTGCAGACAACAAGGTAGATAACTTGAAGAAGATAATCGATGATGCTGCGAAGAAAATGGCAGAAGAAGAACCAGTAACAACCGAAAAGCCAGACACAAGCGATCCCCCAACAGATAGTTCTCATATTCAGGGGGAGAGTTCGTCCTATCAACATAACCAAAACTCATTATTC
The DNA here is from genome assembly GCF_052849685.1 of Lactuca virosa. Lineage (NCBI taxonomy): Eukaryota > Viridiplantae > Streptophyta > Magnoliopsida > Asterales > Asteraceae > Lactuca > Lactuca virosa. Next base: position 224,439,446 of record NC_136428.1, read on the forward strand.
CAGGGGGAGAGCTCATCATCATTCATTCCAACCGAAAATCGGGTCCAGGGGGAGAATTCTGAGCCTGAGACTGAGGAAGTATCTTTATTCGAGGGGGAGAATGCGAATATAAACGATGACAATACTCAGTCAGAATTTGAAGAAGAAGTGAATGCTGAACTGGATCCCTTATATGATCCTAGTTACCCTCCTCTCACCAAATGGACCAAAGATCATCCATAAAAACAAATAATTGGTGATTCGACGGAAAAGGTTCTCACACGATCACAGCTGAAAGCGAAACAAACTGCACTTTTCTCTAAAGTAGAATTATGCATGTTTAATTCGTTTGTCTCCAAAGTCGAACCAAAGACGATCATGACTGCACTCAATCACTCTGATTGGGTACAGGAGATGCAAGACGAACTCAATGAGTCCGAGCGAAATAGAGTGTGGAGACCGATTCCAACACCAAAGGATGCTTCTGTGGTTGGATTGAAGTGAGTTTTTAGGAACAAGATGGATAAAGAAGGAAATGTGATACGCAACAAGGCAAGATTGGTTGTGAAAGGTTACTGTTAAGAAGAAGGCATAGATTACGAAGAGACATTCGCTCTAGTAGCAAGACTAGAATCGGTTCGTATCTTTCTCGCCTATGCTGCACACAAGAACTTTGAAGTATTCCAAATGGACGTGAAGTGTGCCTTTCTAAATGGCGAACTGGAAGAGACGGTGTACGTGGAGCAACCACCGGGTTTCGTGAACGAAAAGTATCCAGATCACTGCTACATTCTGGACAAGGCAGTCTACGGTCTCAAGCAAGCACCAAGGGCATGGTATGAAACTTTAACTAGATTTCTCAAAATGTCTAAGTTTAAACAAGGTTCGGTTGACCCAACCTTCTTTTTGCAAGAAAGAGGGTGACCACCTTATGATCGTTCAAATTTATGTTGATGATATCATCTTCGGTTCCACAAATCCTAGCTTAACAGCTGAATTTAGGAAGTTGATGGAAACTAAATTTGAAATGAGCTCAATGGGTCCTATTAACTTTTTCCTTGGCTTGAATATAAGACAGGGACCCGAAGGCATTTTCATTAATCAAGAGGCTTACACGAAGACCTTGCTCGCTAAGTTTGGAATGATGGGAGATTCGAAAGTAAAGGTTTCTATGGTGTTTGGCACAAAGCTGACACCTTCTCTGGACAAACCGGCTGCTGACATGACCCTTTATCGTCAAATGATAGGGTCTCTCATGTATCTAACAGCAAGTCGACCAGACATAATGTTCTCTGTATGTTATTGTGCCAGGTTTCAAGCTAATCCACGCGAACCTCACCTGCTAGCTGTGAAGAACATCTTTCGATACCTGAAGCGAACCTCTTCTCTCGGCTTGTGGTACCCTGCCAAATCAGGGTTCTTTGTCCAAGCATTCTCAAATGCTGATCTTGGGGGATGTGGACTGGACCGAAAGAGTACCACTGGGGGATGCCAATTTCTAGACGAAAAACTTGTTAGATGGCAATCCAAGAAACAAACTTGTGTGTCTCTCTCCACTGCCAAAGCAGAATATATAGCCGCTGCATCATGCACATCTCAGGTCATATGGATACAAAGTCAACTTCGAGACTACGGCTTGAACATGAAGAAAATCCCACTATATTGTGACTCAGAAAGTGCAATTAGGATTTGTCATAACCCAGTGCAGCACTCAAAGACGAAACACATAGCACTGAGGTATCACTTTATCAAAGATCATGTGGAAGATGGTAACGTAGAAATTCACTTCGTAAGAACCACTGATCAATTGGCTGACATCTTTACTAAGGCCTTGCCTGAAGCAAGTTTGAATAAAATCCTTCAAGGCCTAGGAATGATGGAAGCTGAATCTGTACCGAAATCTCTTTCGTCTCAATAAAAGTTGGAAGCGAAATAGAGCGAACGCTCGGTCCATTTCGGGTTCGGTTCTTCCAGGAACCGAAATGAACCAAACGCTCGGCCTATTTCGGGTTCGGTCTCACCGGGCTCGGTTCGCTCCTCATATCCAAAAGATGGTTTCGGTTGTATAGTATGTATTCTCTTCTCTTGTAATTTATTTTATGTTTTCCCTTTTATTTTCATAAAATCCAAAAATATTTTTCTTTTCTGTTCAGAAACTTCAAAACTCAAAAAAAAAAAAAATATCTTCTTTCATTTTAATTGTAATTTTCTTAATATAATTTGCATACAAAGATCATTATTAATGATGGAGCTGGGGCAGGTATAATTCTTTATCTATGTACTAGCTAAGTGTCCCTAGAAGCATGTTGTTGTATGTTGACCCAAGCCTCAAAAGATTTTGAGTGAAGCCTTAATGACTTGATATATACCAATCATGTCTTCCTAATCAGGCTGTTAAATTCACTCTAATCATGAGCTACCTTACTCTTCATAAATGAAGTTAAGAGTTTTTCTGCTTAGTCCATATTTTGTAGCAGAGGTACATTCGGCTCCTTTACCACCTCTTTTCTATTCTCCATCATACTTCATCTCATACATGTAACCCTTGAGACTCTCAGCCTTACCACTGCGGTTTACGGTTAAACAACTTCTGTGTTGATGATCTTGGTTTCGTGCCACTACGTGCTAAGTAAAACCCAAAATTCAATACCTTTAAAGCATTGACGGTGAACAATTAAATGTTCTAGATTTCACCCTTTGAATTAACAAATATACTTTTTGTACATCCTCCCTGAAATCTCCTTTTCTTTTTGCGCGATCCTTATGAAAATGTTTTTCACCAAGACTTTTCTTCCCAAAGGATTCAGATTTTCATTTTTTTTTTGAGATTTCTAATTAACAATTTTCAACAAGTCACTGAATATGTTCCAAACCTACTTGTTTAACAGGCCACATCGGTCTCACAAGTACTTCGTTCTTTTTCGATCTTATATCAAGTATCAAACTCAAAAATTGAAGTGAAAGCCACCCTTAATAGCCTTATATATAAAAGATGTCTTTCAATGCTTCTAAACAAGTACTTGATCGTAATTCAACAGGAATCCAAACAATCACTTTGAAGTCTCTCTTGACTTTGAAGGAAGAGATTCATGCCCGGGATCCACTGCTTTGTGTCTTAAATGACATCACTAAATCCCACAAATAGTTTGATTTATTTCTTTATCTTTGACACTATCTTGCACGAAAATCTTGCATTTTCCAAAAGTCTTGTTTGATTATTAATAAGCTATTCCTCAATATATAGCTTCGATTCTTCACGATGTAATGCAGTTGTTTTAAAACAAAGAGATATGCTAGTGTAACGTCCTTGGTTATTACGGTAATAAAGATTTGATTGAAGATTCAAGTGGTGACTCAGCAGGAATTTTAATCGCTTGGGAATTTGAATTATGGATAAGTTTGGAAGGTATGAGAATTTGAACAGTTACCTTATCATGCGTCATCACTGCTTTATCGGGGTTGCTAGTTGTCAAATCACGCCTTTTTCGGCGTCGTGTCCCAAATTCAAGGAATCATTTCTTACGATTTTTCTCTCTCTACAAAATCGTATATAAGGGTTTGATTTCTGTGGGATTCTTCTTTACCACACTTCAACTCTATCAAGCAAAAGAAAGCGACCTAATTTTCACTGGTCATCTTCTTCTTCGACAAGCTTCATCAATGGCAGAATCTTCCTCTGTTCAAGAAACCACTGCACGCTCCACTCTTCTTGCAATCAAGCCCAATCAGAACTTGTTGATCGATCTTACACCGTTTCTCTACGATACTTACATGTATCAAGTGGTGGAATGCCTGAAATATTCCCCACTCGTCAAAGCTCTATCGACGGTGGAAGTCGTTCCAATGGCCTGTCTCTCTCAAATCTATTCTACTGCCACATACGACAAAGGTGCAGACAAGATTTACTTCGACATTCTCAACCAGAAAGCTTCAATCTCAAAGAATCGATTTTGCTCGTTGCTAGGGCTCTCTTTTGAAGAATCCATGGTGAATCTTGATTCCATATCAACAGGTCAGCTTTTCTCGATGTTCTACAACATGGGGTACACTGAAACCCTATCTACTGTGACCAAGATCAAGAAGTCATGCCTTCCTCCTCAATGGAATGGCCTCTTCACTCTTCACTTCAAAGGGTTTTCTAAACGCAGTGCAGGATCTGATGGTGCTAGCAAGTCTTTCATGACTCTGTTTTATGAGTTGTACCATGGTCTCAATCTTGATTATGGACTAGTCTTGTGGCTTCAACTTGTCCAGAGTCTGTCATCTTCTTCTCGCCACACAGAGATTTCATGTGCCCGGTTCTGGACGATTATCACTCAATGGGTTATGGAGCGTTATCATGTTCCAATCATGGCGGACTCACTGCTATCCTCTATTGCTACATTTCATACCACCAACATCATTGTCACTCATCCATCTAAGTATCTCTTCGTTGGCTCTATTCCTGAGACAATGTATTCTTGTGTGTCTCCTTCGAGCAAGCTTATTCAGGAGTACAAGAAGCTTCCCTCTTCTGGTCCAAGGGAACTCACTCCTGAAATGGTGAAATCTATTGAGGACGCAGACAAACCTGCTAAACGGGGCAAGAAGCAAGACGCGAAAAAGGGGGATAAAGGAGGTCAAGTATCAAAGGTCTAGACTCCAAGGAAGTGAAAGTCTGAGAAGGCAGCACCTTCCCAGCCCAAGCAGAAGAAGTCCAAGAAACCTACTCGGAAGATAATTCTTCAATCATCAAGCGATTCAGACTCTGAGTACGTGCCTACTGGTCATCAATCAACCATTCCAAGTGAATCTGAGAGCGAAAGCTCAGATGATGAAGGTTCGGCTCGTGGAGATACTCCACCTCGGTCGCCTACACCAGAGATACTTGTTCGCTCCAAAGCACCTTCTCCTCCACCTGTTTCCATTCCTATTTCCTTACCTCCTACTTTCCCTATCATCACATCTCAACCTTCCTCTACCATTCCCATATCTACACCTATTTTCACTGATGCTACAACTACCACCACTACTGGAGTTCGGACCAACATATCTGATACGGGGCCTCGTTGTTCAGCACCCGAAACCCTTGTTATCACCAAACCACTATCACCTACCCAATCCACAGAAACCAATACCGTTCTTGGAGGTGAGGACTTGGAGTTTGATTCTACTTACTTCAGTCCTTATCGTGTCCAAAGCGATGATGATGAAGACGCTCCTCTCACCAAGAGACATCTCAAGGCTGTGACTGATACAATTGATTAGTTACTTTCTTCATCTTCTGCTGGTGCTTATTCAGAAGCAGCCCTCAAAGCTTTGTTCTCTTCAGTCGTACAAGAACATGATACCTCCATCTCTGATGATGCAAAGGCTATTGATGCCTCTACGTCCCAATGCCAGAAGGCTTCGCTTGCTGTTGAAGCCTCAACTAAAGATTGCAAGGATGCGACCGCAAAAGTCAAAAAACTAATATCCGAGGCTCAACTCTTCTTTGATTCTTTGCAAGCTGCTGCTCAGAAAAACGCTCAGACAGTCAATGCTTCGGTTGACAATCTCACACGTTCGCTAGCGGCAGAGAAGACACATCTTGAAGTGGCTCGAAAAGCTATTGAAGCTGCTAACGAAGAGCTTCATACTAAAGTTGATGATCGCTTAACTCAACTTGAGGCCGAACTTGCAGTTGAAAACAAAATAATGGATGAGCTGGACAAGCTAACTTCCCAGCTCAAAATTCAGAACTTAAAGCTCCGAACAGCAACCAAAGAGCTTGACGATTTAAAGTCTGAACGAGAGGTGATTCGAAGCTCAGTGGGCGATGTACATTCAATCTTGCTACATCTCCTGGACGCCCATGACTCAATTTTGACTATCTCCATTCGTCGCCACTTAGCTGAGAAGCTACGCCCTGCTTTGGATATCTTAAGTCGGATTGAAGGTGTTCCGGAGACTACTGTTCTTCCGAAACAAGGGGGAGAAAAGGTTACTCAAGGCAAGGCTGGCAAGGCTCATCCTCAACCTCCTCCAGAACCGAAAGCCACTGCTGGACCGAAGGATAATGTAGCTTTGGCCAGTAAGAGGGAAAAGAAAAAGAAGAAGATTGGAGAAGATGATGAAGATGAAGATGCTGATATTGAAGACATCATGAAAGGTAATCCTTCTAACCCTCATCAGAAAACCACGCCTTCTGATCAAGAGATTCGGGAGAAGATGAATCTTTTGGAGAAAGAGTTGAAAGAAAAAGAACTCTTGGAGAAAAAGAAGTCCATGTTTCCAGAATGGACCATTGAATCGCTTCGGATGGAAGTCATTGATGAACCGAGTACTCACTAGCTTGAACCTGTTATCTCGTTCGGTCTTGAGAACTCGAAGGATGCTCAATTCGATATGCCAATCACCCGAAAGGCATTTATCTTCCATTGCTTTGACTCAACGGCTGTTGTTCCCTCACCAGACCCGAAGGTAGATCGAGATTTATTGGAGTTTTATTTGGAGTTTGCTCAGCCACAATACTTGACATGGAGCACAAAGAAGATTACAACAGTCAAGGTATTGAAGCCCTCTTCGGCTGGGAAATTCATTTATGTCAAATTCAAAGTGACGCGAGGCTCGGATAGCTCGGTCCATACTTTTTCCTTGGCTGATCTACCGAACTTGAACCCGCACGACTGGATACTCCTCAACAACATTTTATTATCCAATCCTCAGGAGTATCAACCGATCATTGATCACCTCAAGCGAATGCTTGTTTGTTACATTCACGAAGTAGCAAAGATGGATCAAGAAATCGCATCTGCCATTCACAAGCGGACTACGATAAAATCGATTGGAAGAACTGGCAATGTGAATACGGTGCTCAAGGGCAAAATCGATCCTAAGTTTCACACAGTGATGTTTATTAGGGGCGATGGTCAAAAGTGCCAGTTCGCTCTTATTGACAAGCACCTGTTCTCTACTGCTTGCTTGGAACATATTTTGGAGATCATACACAGGTGTAATCAGAATAGTGAAGCAGACAAGAAGTTGTTCACCAATATGCTTCGTTGGTACATTCAGTTTCGGCAGACACTTCTTGCAATCATCCCTCGGCTGTTCAAGGTGGTGAAGCAGGTCAAGGTTACTCAACCGAAGTAGTCTCTCGCCTCTTTTGACGCAAAGGGGGAGATTGTTGGGTATAATAGTGTTGCGTCTTGGGCTCGGTCCTTAGCCCAGTTTTGTTATCCGGTTTGGGCCTGTCTAACCGTGTTTGTTTTATTAGGGTTTAGTATTTAAGGTGCATGCATGAATCCTTTATTGTGAGTGCTTTAATTATAATTCTGATATAGTACTGTAAACCCTAGCTCGCCTCTACAGTGGAAGTTCTTAATCGAGCTCTGCTGAGGCGTGACTACATTTGAATCATTAAGCATTACTTGATTCTATATCATGTTGATTGTGTTTGTTTGCTTTTATTGTTTAACCTGTTGAAGATATAATCGATCTAAGAGTTTTCAAACTCATCACATCACAAATACAACTAGCATACAATTTACAACTACTTAACTAATTAACTACCAGAGTTCAGACCCTGGTCTTGCATACAGATTTCCAGGAGCCGCCTCCTGGTCTTTCATACAAAATGTCAAGGGCCACCCCCTGGTCTTCTTATAAATCAATAAACCAAATGGGTCGGCATTGGTGCCTTTGACCCATAGAACAGTGAGGACACTCGCCTCGACAGCCGAACCCACGAATAAATCTCTGACTAATGAACTGCTAGAATCCTCGCGTTATCAAACAAATAACACCCAATTAAAATTTGGGTTCCAAACAAAATCCAACAATCCATATATGGGGTAAAAAGACCATTTTACCCCTCACATAGTTGGGACCAAGACTAAGGCCCAAACTCTCCATCATAAAGGCCCAAAAACCAATAATCATCCAAAGCCCACTTATGGCCTAATTTTCCAAATTGGACCCAAAAACTTACATGGGCCTTACCCTAAAGCCCATTAACTTTTCCTAATCCAAAATACATATTCTCAGCTGGTCCAACAAAGCCCCAACCAACCAAGCCCAAAAGATAGCCCAAACACACCAAGCCTATTTTGACCGAGTACGCGGGGCGTACGGGCACGTACGCACATCGTACTCGCTTGGAGGCTTGTACGTTCTGCCTACCTGCTGATACGCCCAACATACTCACCGTATTCAGCCCAAACCCGATTTTCACTTAATCCATTAAGACAAAGCTTTCCAAACCACATATCTGACCTCCTTAAGCTGGAAAACCACGTAAAGTTGCCAACTTTATGTTCATACATGACAAGAAGCTATTAAGCTAAAAAGGGACTTAATGGTTTACTTAATGCATGCATGACTCCATAATACATATAAAGCTTGCACGTTTATGCTCAAAGGTACCAAAACAAGCTTAGATCTGAAAGGATAAACACTTAAACAACCTAACTCATCCATAATCTCAAAAAGAATACCAAAATTATAATAAAGTAGCCATGAAGAGATTTAATCATACACACGCCAAGATGCAAACTTGATACCTCAAAAAGCATCCCCATGAGGTGATGGTTCTACATCCAAAGTCCCTCCACTAAGCCAAACAACTTCAAGCTTCTCTTCTCTCCTTCCCAAGGGAAAAAATATGCTCCAAAACCTTCTAAGAGTTCAAGATCACCACCAAGAGGCTACAAGGTTGATTTAGGGTTTTTAGAGTGTAGAGGCTGACTTAGAAATGAGGGAAAGGAACTAACATTAAGCTTATATAGGGTACAACCCTAAAAATTAGGGTTTCAAACTGACCCTCATACGCCTAGCATACGAGGTCTCGTACCCCGATCCCAGCTTCGCATTACGCTACGTGTAATCCTCACTACGCCTCACGTACCCGCCTTCACATCAGCACGCCCCACGTACTAAGGTTTTCCCTTTAACCCTAATTCCTTCCGAAGGCCATAACTTCCTCGATACAACTCCGATTCCGACCATCCTTATATCAATGAAAATATATAGAGAAGCTCTACACTATTATCAAACCATACTTAACTTACAGTTCCTCAAACACAAAATCCATTTTCCATATAGGCCCGCTGCCAATTTACCAAAATGCCCCTTGGCACCAAAACCAATTCAGAATTCCCGAACCATCTACATTCATCACCCCCGCCCAAAAGGGTAACGATTCGAAATAGGGCGTTACAAAAAGGCTGGTATCATTTGTATTGTTATTACGCATCTCACTAATCCCTACCTTTGTTGAAGATAGCATGTGCTCCTCAGATTTCTGGCAATGAGTTATATTATTGTTTTCTTTTTACCTTATGGCATCTTGATCTTTAATTAGGAATACCATTTCATAGAATTTTTTATGTAGTTTAATGATGAAGGTATATATTGTCTTTCTATTGTTTCTAGGTTTCAGTTAAGTTTTGATCTAAGCTTTTGTTTTTATCAGTATGGATGCAGGGGTGTTGAATTCAGGTGGGAGTTGTATTAATTAATATTTTAAAACATGGAAACTTGATGGTAGAAAGTGGTGTCAATGACAGTATTTGGGAGAATGGATTAGTTATTAGAGGTATGTGTTTGTCATTTCTCTTTCTTTTCAATTTAATATAGTTGTTATCAAATTAAAAGAACAATGAGATCATTTGTTTCAATTTTATTGGGGTTTTTAATTTCAGGTCCTCCTTTGGTAACACAGCCAATGTATGTCCCTCTAGGTATGCATCGGTTTGTTTTCCCATCCCCTGGAATTTCTTATCATGATTTCTTAATCTTTACGTCTTTTTTAAAAGCAAAATTTCATCTTTTTGGGCACAAGTTTCATGCTAAAGTACGTTGCTATTCTCTATAGTCTGTCCATCAGTAAAATAACTAGCTTAAAAAATTCTTACCCTATTTATAGATCTTTGTGAAGTTAAATGATGGTAATCAGATTCACTTTCAATCAAATTAGTTCCACTGTGTTTTTCTAATTTAGCAAGTAACTTTAAAAAGATCTTGAATAAACATGAGAAAATACGAATTGTTTCATTGTATAATAAAATATAAATTAATATATCTGTATAACCTTCACGCATGACTCAAGTCACCTGGTGGTCTATTACTACTGATGGCAACAAAAAACAAGCAGTCAATGCATGATTTTGTGAATGTAAACTGGAAACACTAAAAGGATTAAGTAAAACTATAAAGTGGGAAGTCCTAAATAGATTTTAAGAAAGCAAAAGCCTATTATAAATAACTTTGAGGGTTTATGGGAATTTTTTCTTTCTATTTCTCAGGTATTATTAGCAATTCATTTATCCTGACAAAACTTTATCTGGTCTGCTTTAAATGAGAAAGAAAAACAAGTCTCATTGGCAATTGAAAATCATTCTTTATACAATACAAATGGTGATTTCTTTGTAATTCCTCACACTGCAAGTAATAGATTGGCACTTTTCTAATATACCTTTAAATATTGTCCTATTTATATGACAAAACAAAAAATTTAATTAGACTAAGATTACTAAATAATTAGGAAAGTATTAAACAAATAAGAGATAAATGAAAATTTTAAATGATTGATAATGAGGTATGTTTTTTCCGGCCAATAGGAGCAGTGAAATGCATTATTAGAAGACAAAGTGATGGGAATTTATATCATTGTAATACAAAATATGTTGGTGCATGGTCTAATGACGTTTCCTTATACTCTTTATAATTCCAAATTATTTAATGAAAATATTTAAACTCTACTAATTGTATACTTGTTCAGAAGTTAAAACTGGTGCAAGGGTTTGACCTTTGGCTGGTACATTATTTGAGGTTATTGATGATGGTGGTGCGGGGAAACAATTGCTTATGGAACAAAAAAGAATGGTGCACAAATTGTGATAGACAATCAGACTTAAGGTTGGATTCTATCAGCTTTGGTATTACTAATCGTAGGTGTTTTGGTAATGATGGAATTGGGGAAGGAATGGAATATAGCCTATTCCAGTTAATTGAAAAAAAAATTGATTGTGTTATCTAATGGAATGAAATGGACAGTTCTTGAAGGAATGTAATTCGGTCAGTTTTTTTTTATTTTCATTGCTTAGTTTGAGGGTTGTTTTTTTCATTCCTTAATGGAAAATGAAATGGTAAATTGCAATATTATTTGTTATCTTAACGAATGATGCTTTAGATATAGCTTATATTCATCCTACATTTATCTCTAATTATTTAAAAATTTCATAAAATAACAAATACGATTATACCTAACATTATCAAAATACAAGACATCCTTTGACATTTTATCTTATTTTGGAAAACACACAAATTTCCCTTCATTGGTCGTGTTTGGTACACGCCTTAGAACTCATATCTGGTATTTACATTGGGATTCTTTTTTTGAACCAAACAAAATGAAATATTATTAAGTGAGCTAAGAATCTTTCAACTTTAATAAGTAACTACGAGTTGGTGAGAAAATGATTGTCATCACACTGAGATCACATCATAGACATCCTACGTTGAACTCTATGGATCGTGCTTAGCACGGGCCTCAACCTTTTCTAGTATATATATATTTATATCTATCTATCTATATCTATATATATATATATATATATATATATATATATATATATATGTGTGTGTGTGTGTGTGTGTGTGTGTGTGTGTGTGTGTGTGTGTATATATATATATATATATATATATATATATATATATATGTATATATATATATATATATATATATATATATATATATGGGAGGGTTCAATTGAGAAAAAAAGGTTGAGAACGAGGGAATAAATCTAGGCCATTCATTTCGAATTTGTCGCTTAAGCGCTCCAGCGTATCGGGCCGACGGAACAGATCATATTCATTTATGAATACGTATGAATAAGTGTATTCATATATAAATACGTATATTCATATATGAATAATGTTGTGATATCGCTCTTCAGGGAATTTGTCATTTGTTGACAAGTTGATCTTGGAGGTTTGCCTGAGAACACAACACAGAGGAGTCGTTAGAGGACGACCGGGGGTTCTCCCGGGACATCACTCCGACGATCAAGTTAGCTTATGTTCCTGAGAGAGATTTGGGTAAAATTGTACAAGGAAGAAGATGATCCCCTTCCTTGGGTAGGAAGGGATCTTTTTATACATGTTGCTAACGGAATGAGGGAACTCTCCTCATGTGGGAGTGAGACGTGGCACTTTCCTACTGGGAGAAGTATGCCCACGCCGTCTGACATCCAGGTCAGTTCTGGGCGTCACCAGGGTCTTTTTCATGATCTGATTGGTCATGAGAGAATGAGAGGATTTCGAGGAATATTCTTCCTCGTGGGGGAAGATAAGTTGTCATCCCGACGCTGGCATGTTCGGGCTAAGATTGAGACCCGGCCAAGACCCTGGCGAGATAACGTCCCGTCAGTGCTTTCGTCAGATTTAACGTGGTCGCATACGGTAAGGTTAAGAAGTCCCTTATACCAGTAGGCTTCTGCTTTATGGACGTAGCAGATTTGTTATGGTCTAGTCATAGACACGTGGCGGACTGCTATTGCTGGTTTGTGCGGTTGACAAGACGAAGGTGTCGTTGTTCGGCGGTTTCATCATGAGACGGTTCATTGCTCTTTTTTTAGCATTTAAACCCTTGTTTCTCTAGGCATTTCCTCCTCATTCTCTACTTTTCCCATTTTGCGTTTTTCTCTAAAGAACACTTTCGATCTTTCCTTGCATTCTTATATGGCTGCCATTCGTCCTTTAGGAAGGGAACTCACTACTGAGGAATCGGAATCCTTCCAGTTCCGATTTGGGTTTGTCCCTGAACATGGGGTTCAAATTCCTCTCCCTGATTCATCGCTCTATAGTCCCCCTGAGGGCAAGGTTGGCATTCTGATTGCCTTGTTCGAGGCGGATCTACACTTACCCACTACGGAGTACGGGTTTTCTGTGAGGGAACTGACCCCAATCGCCATAAAAAAGATTGTAGGCTTTGAGCTTCTCTTCCGTGCCCTAGGTTTCTAGCCGACTGTCCCGGCGTCAAGCACTTTTTCAATGCTTCCACCCAGTCTGGGACTCGAACCCTTTCTCGCCGACGTGGAGTCCCTACCCTCATCCATGATCAGAAATCCAAAAAGAATTGGCAGGAGAAGTTTTTGTGGGTGAACAGTGATCTTGTGGTGTTTAGCTATCCTAGGACCAAGGTGTATGTAGACTGTGCTCCAATGCTCTTTGGTGCTGACAAAGAGTTGGCAGATGCCCTAGAAAAGGTTAACATCAATGGTGAGGACTGGCTCGACTGTTTCTTGGTTGCTGGTGGGATGAGCTCCGCTTGGCGGGCTCATAGGAAAATGTCCGAGTTTTTCGTCAAGAGAGAAGGTATGATGCTTCTTTTTCTGTTTTCCATTGCCTCCCCCCCCCCTTTTTACTCGGCAAAGTGCTTTGAAATCGATAATCTTGTTAACCGCTGTTATCTTTTTTTTGTCAGGTGTAGAGGAGATTATCTCCTTAGAGAGAGCTTTACGAGGTTTATTCGACGGTGAGTTGGAGTGTCGCGACATTGACCTTGTAGAGACTCTCCCCCCACCTGTCTCCGGTCGGGGTATCGGGGCTATACCTGAGTCTCCTGCCGGTTCGGAGGATGCTAATGGTGCTGGCAAGGAGCCAAATCTGCGGGACGTCGTTGTTACTAGTGCTTCTCAGAAGGATCATGCTCCTTCCGGGTCCCCAAGGAGTCGCTGACGTTGTAACATCCCGAATTTCAAGACCAAAAATTTCATTTTTAAGATAACGATTCATAAAACATTTTTAGAGAAAACATCATCAAGTTAATTCATCTCATCAAATCCATAGATCATATTTCTCAAAAGCATGTCATAATCAAATAACAATGTCAGAGTACAATCCCAAGAACATCATAGTGCGGAAATCATGTGTGATGCGCTGCTATCGAGCCGACTCCTTTCCCTTCGAAGAAGAAGGACCTGAAACAAAAACTGTAAACCGTAAGCACAAAGCTTAGTGAGTTCCCCCATCATACCATATACCATATAACAACATACTGTCGGGCAATTCTGGGGTGCCCGACCTACCCTGCCAGGCCATTCTGGGGTGCCCGACCTACCCTCCGGTTTATCTCAACCGGCTACGGGGAATATTTTACCCCTACTACTACCATATAATAACATAGCATAAACATACTACCAGTCAATTCTAGGGTGCCCGACCTACCCTTCGGTCCTTACGACCGTGACACGAGGACTATTCCCCCTGCTACCACTATCACATAACATCATATCATGCTAGCACATAAAATATATCAGGTAGTAGCAAACCTAGATAATTATCACAAAGACAATCATCTAACAAACAACTCCTACTAGTGGGCTGGCATTGTGGCCGTAGACCCACTTCTACTGGAAAGTAACTCACCTCGATATCGTGCGGTAACTGAACTGTCCTCGGTGCTGGGATCAACTCTCCTCAAACTCCTACACATCTCAGTCTCCTTTAGTTACTCTTTCATATTCTTGTCCCCTTTAAGGGTCAATCTTGGGTAAAGGTCAAATTCAAAGTCAACGCCTTAGTCAAAGTCAACATCCTAGTTGACTCAACTCGCCGAGTTGATCCATCAACTCGTCGAGTTCCATAATTCAGAGAAACTCAAATTCGTGATCTGACTCGTTGAGTTACATTCTAACTAGCCGAGTTTCTCCTTATGAAAGAATCGGGACTTCCCACTTGAACTTGTCAAGTCCCTCCTTGGACTCTTCGAGTTCTCCTTCATACAGATCGGGACATTAGCTCATTAACTCGCCGAGTTCATCCTTGGACTCGTCGAGTTCTTGACCTTAAGTCCAAAACACGTCTAGTTGGCTGAGTCATCTTCTAGACTCAACAAGTTGCTAAGTATCAGAGAAGGTTTGGGGGGAACCACAACCTGACTCGCCGAGTCCTATGAGTGACTCGTCGAGTCCCCCATGATCTTAAGACTATACAGTCGATTTTATTCAGGTTTAACGCATCCAAAACATAGATCTGGCCTCCTACGGTCGATATCACACGTAAAGTTACAAACTTTACGTTCATGCATGGATTATCTATCTCAAAAGACCTTAAAATGAGGTCCACAAGGTGCATGGGACTCCCATGGCCATAAAGTTGGCACCTTTATGCCATGGAGTCCCTCAAAGGTTCCAGATATGAAGTCTTAACCCCGAACATGCTTGCATCTATGAATGGTCCCAAAAATGGTTCCTTAAAGCCCTAAACTACTCCATGAAGGGATCTAGCAAATGAATAGTCAAGGTATAGACTTTATACCTCAAAAGAGCTAGAAATGGAACACAAACTCTGGATCTACTTGCTTCCTCTTGAACTCCGAAGCTTCTTCTTCCTTCTCAAGCTTCAAAACCACCAAAAATACACAAAAATGGCTCAAGAACACTCAAAATGGGTTAGGGTTTCGAGTTAGGGTTTTCTGGACTAATGGAGGCGATGAGGGAGGCCATAGTGAGGGTGTTAAGGAGTTTAAATAGGGTGCAAACCCTGAAAATTAGAGTTTCACTCTGGTAGGCCTACTCGTCGAGTAGACTTTAAGTCCCGCGTCCACATATCCAATTCCTACTCAACGAGTTTGGGGCCTCCAACTAGTCGAGTCCTTTTGTAAAAATGCATAATTTCTTATTTACATATGTACCAGGAACCAGGCATTACAAATCTTCCCTACTAATTTTAGACTTTTTCCTCGAAGTCTGCTGCTGCATCCGTAAAAAGCTCGGGGTAGTGCTCCTTCATCTCGTCCTCCAGCTCCCAAGTCCATTCTAAGCCCTTGTGGTGATGTCATTGCACCTTCACCAACTCGACCTTCTTGTTCCTCAGATCCTTCATCTTCCTGTCAAGGATGGCTACTGGTCGCTCAATGTAGTTCAGGCTGTCATGAACCTGAATATCCTCTAGAGGCACCACCATAGAGTCGTCTACCAGGCACTTCCGCAGCTGGGAGACATGAAAGGTTACTGTGGATCTGACTAAGCTCGGCTGGCAGATCCAGCCTATAAGCCACCTTGTCCACTCGGGCTGTAACCCTGAAAGGACCAATGAATCTGGGGCCCAACTTGCCCCGCTTCCTGAACCGGATGACACCTTTCCAAGGTGACACCTTCAGGAGAACCCTATCCCCGACCTGGAACTCCAGGTCTGATCGGCGTCTGTCGGCATAGTTCTTCTGCCGACTCTGAGCAGTCTGATGCCTGCTCCTGACTTGCTGGATCCTCTCTGTCGTCTTGAGTACCACTTCGGTACTCCCCATGGCCTTCTATCCAACCTCACCCCAACATATCGGGTTTCTGCACTTCCTACCGTATAACATCTCGAAGGGAGGACGGTCGATACTCGCGTGGTAGCTATTATTGTAGGAAAACTCTGCCAAAGGAAGGTAGGTATCCCAGCTACCACCGAAGTCTAATACGTAGGCTCACAACATATCCTCCAAGGTCTGGATAGTTCTCTCACTTTGACCATCCGTCTGAGGGTGGAAAGTCGTGCTAAAATGCAGACGAGTACCCAACTCGTCATGGAACTTCTTCCAAAATCTGGAAGTGAATCGCACGTCACGGTCATAGATCACGGAAATTGGCACTCTGTGTCGAGCTACTACCTCTCTGATGTAGATATCGGCCAGCTTCTCGGCCGACATGCTCTCCTGGATCGGTATGAAGTGAGCACTCTTGGTCAACCGATCCACGATGACCCAAATCGAATCCACCCCTCGTGCGGTCCTGGGAAGCTTTGTGATGAAATCCATAGTAATATCTTCCTACTTCCACATAGGGATATCTAACGTCTAAGTCTTGCCGTGAGGCCTCTGGTGCTCGGCCTTGACCTTCCTGCAGGCCAGGCATCTCTCGACGTACCAGACTACATCTTGCTTCATGCAGGGCCACCAGTAGTCCGGACGAAGATCTCAGTACATCTTCGTCGCCCCGAGATGAATAGAAAATCTGGATTTGTGCGCCTCCTCCATCAAATCCTGGTGCACGACTCCATGATATGGAACCCACACTCTACGGTGTAGTGTCAACAACCCACGGCTATCATAGTCGAAGGAGGAAACCTAACGTACAATACGCTCACTCTTCCGATGTTCCTCCTTGATAGCCTCCTGCTGGGCCTCTCGGATCTGCTCCAGAAGCGGAGTCACTACAGTCATCCGCAAGTAAATATCTCTGATCGGGGATGTCTTGCGGATAAGAGCATCGGCCACAACATTGGCCTTCCACGGGTGGTAGAGGATCTCACAGTCGTAATCCTTCACCACATCTAGCCACTGACGCTGCCTGATGTTCAGATTCGGCTGATCCATGAGGTACCACAGACTCTTGTGATCCGTGTAAATGGTACAACGGACCCCATAGAGGTAATGTCGCCAAATCTTGAGGGCGAAGACAACCGCCACCAACTCCAGATCGTGCGTCGGGTAGTTCGCCTCGTGAGGCTTCAGCTGCCTCGAGGCGTAAGCGATGACATGCCCTCTCCGCATCAATACTGCGCCCAAACCTGAAATGGACGCATCACAGTATACTACAAAATCCTCCACGCCCTCTAGAAGGGCTAAGATCGGCGCCTCGCACAGCCTCTGCCTCAAAGTCTCAAACGTTGTCTGCTGCTCAGGCCCCCAGCGAAATACGACGACCTTTTTCGTCAGCCGGGTCAAGGGTACTTCTATCTTGGAGAAGTCCTGAATGAATCTCATGTAATAGCCTTCTAACCCTAGGAAACTCTGAATCTCAGATGGAGACTTCGGAACCTCCCATCTCATCACGGCCTCCACCTTGGTCGGGTCAACCAAAATCTCGTTCTGGTTGACAAGGTGTCCCAGAAACTGCACCTCACGTAACTAAAACTCGCACTTGGAGAACTTGGATTACAAGCTCTCCCTCCTCAGGGTATCCAACACCTCTCGCAAGTGCTCCTGGTGTTGCGCCTGCGTCTTGGAGTAAACCAAGATATCGTCAATGAAAACTATCACAGACCGATCCAGCATCGGTCTGCACACGCGGTTCATGAGGTCCATGAACGCGGCAGGAGCATTGGAGAGCCCGAAGGACATCACCACGAACTCGTAGTGGCCATAGCGAGTCCGAAAAGCAGTCTTATGTACGTCCTCGTCTCTGACTCGTATCTGGTGGTAGCCTGAATGCAAATCTATCTTGGAAACAGATGCCCCCTGTAGATGGTCGAAGAGATCATCAATCCTCGGAAGTAGGTAACGGTTCTTCACCGTTACCTTGTTCAGCTCCTATTAATCTATACACATCTGATGCGACCCGTCCTTCTTCTTCACAAACAAGATCGGGGCTCCCCAAGGCGAACTGCTCGGCCTGATAAATCCTTTGTCTAACAGCTCCTGCATCTCGGGAGGAGCCAACCGATATGGTGCCTTGGCTATCGGAGCCGCACCGGGGACTAGGTCGATCCGGAAATCGACCTACCTCTCCGGAGGTATCCCAGGCACCTCCTCTGGAAATACGTCCGGGTACTCTCGCACCACTGGCACATCACTCACGGTCGTCTTACCCACTTCTCGGGTATCCATAACGTAGGTGATGTACCCTGCGCAACCCTGCTAAACGTAGCGCCTACCCCTCGCTGCTGAGCACAAAGTTGGTCCTCGATGCGGCCTCTCGCCCTGAATCACCAGCTCTCCCCCACTTGGGGTCCTGATACGCACCAGCTGCTGTGCACAGTCGATCACCGCCCCATTAAGGATCAACTAGTCCATGCCTATGATAACCTTGTTCCCACGTAACGGAATGGGAACCAAATCCACGAGGTAACGCTCGTCATACAACCTCATGATGCATTTTCTGAAAACCTATGATGCCCGGACAGATCGGTCGTTAGCAATCTCGACCTCTAAAGGATAGTCTAACATACCTGAAGACTCAGAAAACTTCTTGCTAAGATCAAGAGAGACAAACGATCGGTTAGCCCCCGATTCGAATAACACCTGAACTGGGATGCCATTCACATGGAACGATCCTAGATATAGCACATAAACACAGTACATAAATATCATAATCGACGTGTAATAAGAGTTAGGGAGAAGAAAACATACCCGTCACCACATCAGGTGCGGCATGCGCCTCCTCGGTGATCAGCTGGAAGGATCGACTCCTCACTACTGGAGCATCTATCTTGCCCTGTCGGCCATCCGTAATCCGCAGGGTCGCTGGAGATGGCGCCGCCACTGGCGTTGTTGTTGTTATCAATCTCATGCAGTTGACCTTTTTATGGCCCTTCTGATTACAACGAAAGCAAATCAGGTCTGATGTCTAGAAGGTGGGGGTAGAGGCAATACAATCCCTGCCCAAGTGCCCAGTCTTTCCGCACTTGTAGCAGCCCGATGACCCTAGTCTACAAACCCCCTCATGTGGCCTGCCACATTTCCTACAGCGGCTTCGATCCGGCTGGCCCCTCGACCTCGAGTCGACTCCCTTGGGTTTCTTCCTTGAAACCCCAGTACCCTGCTCAGTCTCCGCCTTCCTCTTCCGGATGTGCTCAATGTCAATCTCCCTCTCCCTCGCCCTCGCAATCATGTCATCCAATGCCGGGCATGCCGAGTAGCTGACATGTTTCCAAATGTCAGCTCTCAACATGCCGTGATAGCGGATCTTCCATATCTCCTCGTCCCCTGCATACTGAGGTACCGGTAAGGCCCTCTCCCTAAACTTGGCGGTAATCTCCGCCACTGACTCAGTCGTCTGCCTTATATCCATAAACTCCCTGGCCAGCTGCTGAAGCTCCACAGCCTGCGCAAACTCAGCCCTAAACCTGGTCACAAAATCTGACCAAGTCATAGCCTCAATGCATGGGGCTCCCAAAGAATCATTGACCGCCTCCCACTAATCTCGAGCTCGGTCCCTCAAACAACCTGCAACATACCGGACCTTAGAGCCCTCAGGGCAGAAGCTCGTCAACTGAGCAGACTCCATGTCTGCGATCCGCCTCCTGGCAACAATGGGGTCCTTCACCCCGTGGAAGTCTGGCACACCACATCCCCTGAAGTCCTTGAAGGAGAGTGTGTGTGTCCCTGACTGAGTGTCTGCCATCTCACTCTGAAATGCCCTAAGGCGATCCTCCATCAGCTCGATAATCCCTTCCTTGATAGACCCAAAAATCACTGCGTTCGACTCAAGGATGCCTCTCGTGATCTCAGAAGCAATGAACTCACGTAGTCCCTCAGCGACTGGCTCGACACCCGATCCTGAACCTAATCCTGACCCTGAACCTCCCCCTCCGTTTTGCGTAGTCATCACCATTTTGAAACAAAACACATAATCGTCAGGGTCATACATAACCTCGAGAGGTCTCACATACTACAAGTTCCCTAGTTCTATCTCAGTCCTCCTTGACTCGAGTACGTATCCTCTGCTTTCAGTAGTACAAGCCCATACTACCTTCCACATCTATCCGTACTTTCCTCAAGGATTGCATTGACTTCACTAAGTCCCTTCTACTGCTACTGTTTATTGTACTATTCTCATCCTAGGCTTACCCTAGGGTAACTCTCCGACCTACTCTCCGCCATCAGCTGCATAAGGAATCCCTGCTACCTTTACCTAACTAGCTTGCGAATACCATTACATATCACTAAGACTAGATAATTCTTCGAATGAGAGGTCCTACCCTACAACAATTGGACTCAAATAAGAGCTGCGAAATAGGGCTAGACCTAACCTTCTGAAATTATTTAGTCCTCGCAATATGTAACTTAACGTATTCGTTTACTAGTTAGCTAATGATAACTAGAACTCCTAAAAGCACAAAACAAGCAGCATTCGAGCATTGAGTAACCATACCAAGCATATCCTATTCAGGCCATCATATTACTGACTAATCAGTTCTAGCATATAACTCAATAAGCACCTAATCTAGCATGCAGTTCTCATACACATATAATAGGCATATAAGGCATCCTTCCTAGATCGTTAGTCCTAATCTAGCATGCAGTTCTCATAATCATATCATATTGCACGCATCACACACCTTGTTCTTTCTCAAAGCTCCTTATTTTAAATTTTTTTAAAACTATTTTCTTGTAAAAATATTTCAAACCCTTGATTTGAGTCCAGACACCCCCGAAGGTGTGTCCTAATCCCTCAAACCAAGGCTCTGATACCAACTTGTAACATCCCAAATTTCAAAACCAAAAATTTCATTTTTAAGATAACGATTCATAAAACATTTTTAGAGAAAACATCATCAAGTTAATTCATCTCATCAAATCCATAGATCATAATTCACAAAAGCATGTCATAAACAAATAACAATGTCATAGTACAATCCCAAGAACATCATAGTGCAGAAATCATGTGTGATGCGCTGCTACCGAGTCAGCTCCTTTCCATTCGAAGAAGAAGGACCTGAAACAAAAACTGTAAACTGTAAGCACAAAGCTTAGTGAGTTCCCCCATCATACCGCATACCATATAACAACATACTGCCGATCAATTTTGGGGTGCCCGGCCTACCCTGCCAGGCCATTCTGGGGTGCCCGACCTACCCTGCCAGGCAATTATGGGGTACCTGACCTATCCTCCGGTTTATCTCACCGGCTACGGGAAATATTTCACCCCCTACTACTACCATATAATAACATAGCATAAACATACTGCCAGGCAATTCTGGGGTACCCGACCTACCCTTCGGTCCTTACGACCGTGACACGGGGACTATTCCCCCTGCTACCACTATCACATAACATCATATCATGCTAGCACATAAAACATATCAGGTAGTAGCAAACCTAGATAATTATCACAAAGACAATTATCTAACAAACAACTCCTACTTGTGGGCCGGCATTGTGGCCATAGACCCACTTCTACTGGAAGGTAACTCACCTCGATGTCGTGTAATAACTGAACTGTCATCGGTGTTGGGATCAACTCTCCTCAAACTCCTACACATCTCAGTCTCCTTTAGTTACTCTTTCATATTCTTGTCCCCTTTAAGGGTCAATCTTGGGTAAAGGTCAAAGTCAAACTCAAACTCAAAGTCAAAGCTCTAGTCAAAGTCAACATCCTGGTTGACTCAACTTGCCGACTTGATCCATCAACTCGTCGAGTTCCATAATTCATAGAAACTCGAATTCGCGATCTGACTCGTCGAGTTACCTTCTAACTCGCCGAGTTTCTCCTTATGAAAGAATCGGGACTTCCCACTTGAAATCGTCAAGTCCCTCCTTGGACTCGTCGAGTTCTCCTTCATACAGATCGGGACATTAGCTCATTAACTCGCTGAGTTCATCCTTGGACTCGTCGAGTTCTTGACCTTAAGTCCAAAACACGTCTAGCTGGTTGAGTCATCTTCTAGACTCAACAAGTTGCTAAGTATTAGAGAAGGTTTGGGGGGAACCACAACCCGACTCTCCGAGTCCTATGAGCGAATCGTCGAGTCCCCCATGATCCTAAGACTATACAGTTGATTTTAGTCGGGCTTAACGCATCCAAAACATAGATCTGACCTCCTACGGTCGATATCACACGTAAAGTTACAAAGTTTACGTTCATTCATGGGTTATCTAGCTCAAAAGACCTTAAAATGAGGTCCACAAGGTGCATGGGACTCCCATGGCCATAAAGTTGGCACCTTTATGCCATGGAGTTCCTCAAAGGTTCCAGATCTGAAGTCTTAACCCCAAACATGATTGCATCCGTGAATGATTCCAAAAGTGGTTCCTTAAAGCCCTAAACTACTCCATGAAGGGTTCTAGCAAATGAATAGTCAATGTATAGACTTTATACCTCAAAAGAGCTGGAAATGGAACACAACCTCTAGATCTACTTGCTTCCTCTTGAACTCCCAAGTTTCTTCTTCCTTCTCAAGCTTCAAAACCACCAAAAATACACAAAAATAGCTCAAGAACACTCAAAATGGGTTAGGGTTTCGAGTTAGGGTTTTCTAGACTAAGGGAGGCGGTGAGGGAGGCCATAGTGAGGGTGTTAAGGTGTTTAAATAGGGTGCAAACCCTGAAAATTAGGGTTTCACTCTGGCAGGCCTACTCGTCGAGTCGAGGCTCCTCGATTCGTCGAGTAGACTTCAAGTCTCGCGTCCACATATCCAATTCCTACTCGACGAGTATGGGGCCTCCAACTCGTCGAGCCCCTTTGTAAAAATGCATAATTTCTTATTTAAATATGTACCAGGAATCAGGCGTTACAGGCGTGTCAAGAGGCGATTCGCTTTGCTGGAAGCCTCTTCCGGCGATAGCATTGAAACGATTAGCACCGAGCCCCCGCTTCACAAGAAACGTAACTTGAGTCTCTTGCTAGGGGGTTCCAAAGGTTCCACTAGTATCCCCGATGAATTTGTTTCGAAACTGCTGGAGGGGGAACACAATAGGGCAACTGAACGGCCCGGTAATAAAGAGAAGAAGGCTACCGATGTGACTGACCCCAATCCTGCTGCTGAGAGAGCCAAGGCGAAGGCCGGATATGTGCCTTCTCATGGTCATATGTCAACTTCTCCTGGTAAAACGGGAGATATCCTTCCTCCTTCAGGGTCTCATTCGGGTATCTATAGGCCGTCTTGGAGCTTAACCCCCAGAGACCTTATATTCGACCACGAAACTACTCTTGTGTGGTGTCGGGATGCTTTTCCGCCCTCGATAACTGAAGCTCTGACTGTTCTGGAGGATGAGCACATGGATGACGGTCTTTGTTATGCCTTCGCCTAACTTTCGTCTTACTTGGTGTCGGATTCCGAGCGCATTTCCGATATAGATGTCATCCAGTCCCATTCGGACAAGATAACCATTGAATGTGCGGAGTTGAAAGCTCAGGTGGCGAAGATGGAGGCAGAAAAGTGGAAGATCATGTGGCAAGGTTGGATGGGGAGGTGTGTTGGATTAGGTGTCTAAGCCCATAACTATAATTGTTATGTACTTGACCCGATAGTAGCATGGTCCATTTCGGGTTGCCTTCACTAGAACAATTTGATAGGTTGGATATTTTAGAAAGAGGTTATTTTAGATTTATTAATATATTATAAGAGTAATATATTAATTGAGAAATCATATTATTTAATTAGTATTGATCAGGAATTAATTTGGAATTAATTTAGTGATCAAAAGAGACTAATTAAATTAACGGGGACTGATTATGTAAATCAGTGATACATATGGTTTGGGCTAATGATCCATGATTGATTTGTGATGGACTAAGCTTATAAGTTATTCCATGAAGTGTTAGTCCAAATGAATTGTTGGATCATAAGCTTAAGTGTAAGAATTAGGGATATAAATGACTCTTGGAATTCTACACTATAAATGTGTACCCTCAGCTCTAAAATCGGTTACCACATGCATTCCAAGAAGGGCTAGCCGATTTTGTGTCTCCTAAACCTCTCTCATTGTCCTCTAATTGTTTATTGGTGTTTGTCACTTGTTTGATGCATCACACTTGAGGTGCTAAGCTCTTTTAAGGCCAAGTTCTACAAGCTACATCAAAAGGTAATATTCTAACTAGTTTTTTATGATTCAAATATCACCTTTGCATGCTAGTTAGGCTTCATGCTTTGGAAAATGAATATTTCATGTATAATTAGAGAAAACTTAGATCCAAAGCATTAGGGTTGTATGTGCACCATAGGGATGTTAGAGTACATAAAACCCAACAGTGGTATTAGAGTCATGGGTGTTTTCTATTATATTGATGCAATTGTGTAATTTTCAAAGCTGAAAAAAATGCAATTTTGGATTCTTCTAGGCCCAACTCGACGAGTCCATAATGGAACTCGACAAGTTGGATCATATGACAATGAACTCGACGAGTCCATTGTCTGTCTCGACGAGTTGGATCATCTGATGGCGGAATTTTCGAGTTTTTTGGCTTGTTTTGGATTAGGATCATTACCACAAATTGTTTTGGTTCATATAATTCGATTTTACTAATATGGTAATGATTATCCCCATCCAATAACATGATGGTTGTAAAATTTTAAGATAATTACTTGATTTTGTGAAAAACTAATTATTTATAGAATTTGAAATTATCTTGCTATATGACTAGTATTAGGTCAAATTGATAAATGATAAATTATATGATAATTGTATTAGTTAAATTTGATCTAAATGTTTCTTGAAGAGTTTCATAATTTGTCCTCAAGTTATGTAATATGAAAAGTCTCATTCATGAAACATTAACTTTTTAAGTTATAGAATTCCAAAGGTCTTGAAGAGTTTCATAACTTGTCCTCAAGTTATGGAACTTGGAAAGTCTCATTTATGTAACTTAAATCCTAAAACTCAAGAGGTTTTGAAGAGTTTCAAAACTTGCCCTCAAGCTTTGGAATTTGAAAAGTCTCATTTATGCACCTTTATTTCCAAACCCTAGAATTTTAAAAGTTTAAAATCCAACCCTATACTATTATAATATTAAAGTTTAATACTTATATATATATATATATATATATATATATATATATATATATATATATATATATATATATATATATATATATATATATATATGACCGTCATTGGATATCCACTCTTACCCACCGCACTCTTGACTAGTGGAGGGTCGTTAGCTGTACGGGTAGGATAGGACATTAATCCTCATTAATAAGTATAATGATATTATAAAGTAACTAAACTTGTAACGACCATAAAACTCGAACCAATTTAAAACATTTTATTTCATTTCAAAACCATTAAGTTCATACATCTTGTTTTCAAAATAGTTTAAACATCAGAGTATCCCCAGAACCATATCACATAAATCATAAAAATGAGGAGCGGTACGATCACGCCTTCGCCTTGCCACGATCTCCTGAAGTACCTAAAACAATACACTGAAACTGTAAGCCCGAAAGCTTAGTGAGTTACCCCCAAATACCAACCACATAACCATACACATATCAAATCATATCATAATACAGAAAAGCCATGCATATCGAGTCAACAGTGTGACTGGTCCGCCCGCACCGGGCCTTCAGTCCACCTGGTCCACTCTCTGAGTCTACAGTATGACTGGTCCGCCTGCACTGGGACTTTAGTCGGTCTGGTCCACTCCCCGAGCCTCGGCACGTCTGGACCGCCCTCCTGGGGCCTTCAGCCTATCCGGACCGCTCGCTGGGCCTACGGTCTATCCGGTCCGCCCTGGGTATGTTGGCCTACAGCACAAAGCAAGACCCGCCTCAACCCAACCTCAGTCAAACCACCATGTGCACATAAAACAGTCAATCACATAATAATCCCCAGATAAACTTATCTATCAGATCAAACAGCATAACAACATCCTAACCAGGATACCGACCTAACCAGTCACTTAACATAGCATTACCCTATATACCAGGATACCGACCTTATCCAGGTCACTAACATATACCATCCTAATTACCAGGATGCAGACATAGCAAATCAATACATATCCAACAATACCCGGATTCCCATCCGATAAAGGGCCGGCCTTGCTGCCTTAGACCATGTTGATATAGTGAGGATAACTCACCTGCAATTGACGGCTGAAGAGATAAGATCAAGCTGTTCCGAACACCGACACGAACTTCACCACTGAACACTACCAAAGAACCAATTCCATAAATACCAATATTACCAAAATACCCTTGGAAGTCAAACTGGTCAACTCTTGGTCAAAGTCAAAGTCCTCAGTCAAAGTCAACCTTCCTGGTTGATCCTACTCGTCGAGTCAGCCTAGTGACTCACCGAGTTCCTGCACTCAGAATCCCATCATTCCCGACTCAACTCGCCGAGTCACCCCATGACTCGTCGAGTCCTTCCATCCGAGTCTTATCCTGACCAACTCACTGATCTGCATCACAACCTGATAAGTTAGGGTTTGCGACCCAACTCGTCGAGTCCAAGAACAGACTCGCTGAGTCCATTCAAGACATCCCTATACAGAAGATTCCAGGCCATTTCACTGCTTCCAACTCATAGATCTGGACTTCTAGGGCTGGATTCACACGTAAAGTTTCTAACTTTACGTGCATGCAAGGCACAATGGGCTCCAAACAAGCTAGAAGAAGGTTTTAGGACAAGGATACTCTCCATCAAACCCCATGGACGATGCTTTATGCTTTCATGGCTCAAGACTAACCTAGATCTGAAGTTGCAACCTCAGATCTATCCTCTAAACCCGAAATGGATCTCAAACAAGCTAAGGAACTCCAAATCAACCACCAAGGATGAATCAAAAAGGAAATAGCTTAAGATAATGGCTTCTTACCTCTGAGATGTGCCCAAACTGATGTAGATCCCAGATCTACACAAGCCCCTTGGTGCTAGCCTCTTAATTCCTCAAGCTCCTTACACCAAATTCCTCTACCAAGCTCCAATCTCCTCAACAATGAAGTCTCACACGAAATTAGGGTTTCTGGGTCTCAAAGGGTGCTAAGGGGGCTGAGGGGAGGACATTAAGTCCTTTAAATAGGGTGCAAACCCTAAGATTAGGGTTTTCCTCTTCCAGCACTGACTCGGCGAGTCAGGCCACTTAGTCACGTGCCCGGCACTCGCTTCGACTCGACGAGTCAAGAGACCTACTCGTCGAGTCCCTTCCTTAATTTTCACATAACACCCTTCAACTTCTTGCTTCTGAACTTGGGATGTTACAAAACTTTTATAAATACCCAATCTTAGTTACTTTAGGAAAAATGTGAAAATGGTGCTATTCCATGAAATTGCACTTTGCACCTTGCTAAGTCGTTAGTGGAGCATGTGTGGTTAACCGACACACTAATTTGGGACTAGCAAGCGTGGCAAAGGGTAGCTTGATGTTAATCGTGGATCAATGGAGCGTGTGTGGTTAACCAGCAAATTGATCAAGTGATATGTAACATTAAGAGTACCAAGCACATTTTGATGGTTATTCACACCTTGTTTGTGATCCTCGGTATTCCAGTCACAAACATGAAGGGCATAATCAAGATTTAAACATGCCATTGAAAAGATTCAATGAATCTCAAAGAATCTAAGAATTTCAAATCGTTTAAAACCTAATCTTCATTTTCGTTTTTCATGGTGGAAATTGGTAAATCGTCATTTACCTACCTTCAAATATTTTACAGTTGGATTACGGCATCCCTCTTCCAAATTGTAGAATATTGTGTTGGGTCCTAGCCTTAATATTTCATTTGGGTGTTATATTAAGGATCCTTATCTAACCTAAAATTTGTCTTCTTTTTCAGATCTCTACTTCAAACCCAAACAATTCCGGCTCTTTCTCCCTCATGAAATTATGTGGGAAGGTCATCTTTGATGGATCGAACTTCAACGATTGGATTCGAAACATCCGCATGGCTATTCGCTACGAGGACAAAGAATATGTCCTTGATAAAGAGCTAAAGGAGATTGATGAAAACACTGCTACTCCTGAACAAATTGTTGAATATAAGGCTCATGAGAGGGACGCGACAAAGGTGTCGTGTATTATGATTGCTACCATGACTTCTAAGCTTCAAAAGTCTTATGTGGACTTTTTTCCCTATGAGATGCACCAAGACTTGATGGAAAGGTACCTTCAAAGTGCTCGGCAGGAAAGGTATGAAATCATTGCCTCCATGATCACAACTAAAATAAAGGATGGAGAGTCCATCACGATCCACTTGCGAAAGATGCAAAGGTTTGTGGACCGCTTGCTGAAGTTGAATCTCAACTTCGATGAAGAGTTGGCCATTGACATTATCCTACACTCTTTGCCTTCTTGTTATGATCAGTTTTGTATGACTTATCATATGAACAAGGAGGAGGTCACTCTAAGCAAGCTTCAAGGCCTTCTGAGAACTGCCGAAAGTAGTTTGAAAGGCAAGTCTGTTGTACCTACTCCTACTGCTACTACCCTTGTCTTGGCAATTGGACATGGGAAGGGAAAGAAGAGTAAGGCTCCTTCTAAGAGCCACAAGGGAAAATCCCATGATGGATCCTCTTCTAGTGGGACCAAAGTTGGTTCTGCTAAACCCTCTTCAAATCCAAAGGAAGCAGAGTGCTTCCATTGTCATGAAAAAGGGCACTGGAAACGAAGATGTCCCAAATAATTGCAGGACATAAAGGATGGGAAGATCAAACCCACATTCGCAGGTATTTACACTATTCTGTCTAATAACTCATCACATGCTAATTCTTGGGTCCTTGATACACGATGTGGTTTTCACATTTGTTCTGATTTGCAGGGTCTAAAAAGAAGTAGGGATGTGGAGCACAGGAAGATGAATTTGATCATGGGGAATAGGAAAGTGTTGCCTGTCACCAAGATTAGAGTTTATTCTTTATTGCTTAGTAGTGGGTTAAATTTAGAATTAAATAATTATTGCTACTCGTCTAATATGGCGAGAAATATTATTTCCTTTCATGGTTTTGTATGAACAAGGTTTTACTTTTTCATTTAATAATGAGATTGGTAGTATTAATGCTTATTATAATGGTAAATTTTATTTTGAAGCGTTGCCTTGTAATGGTATATATGAAACTGTGATGGTTGTAGATAACTTAGGAAATAATGTGTTGCATATCGATTCGTCCAATGGTTTGGATACAGCATGCTTATGGCATTGTCGTCTTGGACATGTCAACAAGAAGTGCATAGCCCGACTCCAAAAGGATGGAGTGTTGGAGTCATTTGACTTAAAGTCGGATGACACATGTGAATCTTGTTTGCTTGGGAAGATGACCAAGTCACCCTTCACTGGTACTTGTGAAAGGGATGAGGGTCTGTTGGATCTCATACACACCGATGTGTGTGGACCATTCAGATCCGCCACAAGGGATGCTAACCGCTTCTATGTGACTTTTACTGATGATTACAGCACATATGGCTATATCTACTTAATCAAGCATAAGTCAGAAACCTTTGAAAAGTTCAAAGAGTTTAAACAAGAAGTGTAGAACCAATTGGGTAGGAAGATAAAGGTGCTCCGATCCGATCGAGGTGGTAAGTATCTTAGTATCGAGTTCCACGACTATCTTAAGGAATGTGGAATTGTTTCACAACTGATGCCACCTAGGACACCACAGCTTAAAGGTGTGGGTGAGAGGCACAATCGAACCTTGTTGGACATGGTTCGTTCCATGATGATTTGGGCTTCGTTACCTATCTCATTCTAGGCGTATTCCTTAGAGACTGCCGCCCATATCCCTAATCTAGTCCCAACTAAAAAGGTTGCCAAAACACCTCACAAAATGTGGACAGGGAAGGTTCCTTCATTAGCACATATCAAGATTTGGGGTTACGAGGCTTTCGTAAGACGAGAGACTCATGACAAACTCGAACCTCGTAGTGAGCGTTGTATTTTCATCGGCTACCCACAGAAATCCTTTGGATATCTCTTCTATAGACCAAGTGACAATGTTTTCTTCGTTGCGAGGAGAGGGGTTTTCCGCGAAAGAGAACTCATATGTCAAGAGGAAAATGGGAGGCAAATTGACCTTGAAGAGCTTAAAGAGTTAAGTGATGAAGGAACCTCAAACACTAGATCTCAACCCGAGGAGGGAACTCCAGTTGAACCAGTTGACGAGTACTTACATCTGAGACATTCCGGTAGAGTTAGAATGGCACCTGAGTTTTATGGTTTTCGTATTAATACTGAAGGTGATACATTTATCATTGATAGTACACTGGTAAATTTGGATGAACCTAACGACTACAAGGAAGCCATGGCAGGCCCCGAGTCTGCAAAATGGAAAGAGGCGATGGACAGCGAGATTCAGTCCATGTATGACAATCAAGTTTGGAACTTGGTTGACAATGTACCAAGTCGTAAGATGGTCGGGTGAAAATGGATCTTCAAGAAGAAGACCGCCATGTATGGGAAAGTACACACTTATAAAGCGCTATTGGTTGCGAAGTGATTTACTCAAACTCCTGGAGTTGACTATGACAAGACCATCTCACCAGTAGCGAAGATTAAATCTATAAGGGTTATGCTAGCCATAGCTGCATTTCATGATTATGAAATATGGAAAATAGATGTCAAAACCGCTTTCCTTAATGGGAAGTTGGCTGAAGATGTTTACATGAATCAGCAAGAGGGTTTTGTAGATGCAAAATACCCTAATAGAGTGTGTAATCTTGAGAAATCCATTTATGGATTAAAGCAAGCATCTTGCATATGGAATCTTTGTTTCGATGAGAAAGTCCAAGAGTTTGGATTTTCGAGAGTCATGTGTATATGTCAAAGATAGTGGGAATATAGTTAGCTTTCTTGTATTGTATGTGGATGACATATTGCTCATAGGAAACGACATCCTAACCTTGCAGGAGTGTTAACACGTTGTCGCGCACGTATTAAACAAATAAATTTATCACTGCTTGGAATGCACTAAAAATATAGCACAGGGAAGCAGGGTCGAATCCTCAGGGACACAGCCTAATGGTCGATGCCTTTTTGCATCAGGCACATCTAGTCAAAACAGAAATTATAAAAGGGGGTTTTTGATTAAACTAAAAACTAAAAATGCAGTGATATTAAATGAAACGAAAATCGATAATAAAAATAATTTCAGTTCTGCTGTGACTTTCCTAATCATGCAACTGATCTAGATCTGATTATTTGAGATGCGTTCTATCTAAGCTGGTACTAAGAAAAACTAACAAGCTCTAGTAATTTCTCTTTTACCTAAACTAGTTAATTAAAACAAGCTCTTCAATTAACCCTAACTTTTTACTGTCTAATCAAACAAGCTCTTAATTAAGATCAGAAAAGTTGCATTAAGTTCTTTGTAAAATTCCCAGCAATACCCAATACTTCTCACAAGCTCGGAAGCGTAAAGATATGATTTTTCAGTTTATAATAAAGTCAAATCCCAAACACGGAACCGATTTATTACTTGTTACTTTTACCAGTTGACAAGAACAATTACGTATTCTATTGACTGATTAACAGGAATGATAAAACCCTAGCTAGGTGATCAGACTAACAAGAATTAAAATCAAACATTCATTAAGAACAAAACTGAAGAATCTAGATAGAAACACAAATCAAAAACCTGATCTAATGATCAATCACATGAAAAGTACTTGTCTTTGCAGAACTGAAAACTAAGGTTTTAGCCAGACATGCCTAAAATATGATAAAAACAAATGAAAAGAGACATCAAACAACTAATCTACTTAACGGAGATGATCCACAGTCTTCAGATCTTCAGAAATTGTTGAAATCAGAGAAGAAACGCCTCCAAAATTGTATTTTCATCATCTGGTACCTCTGGAATCGCCAACTTAGGTAACTGGAATGCTATCTGGGTCTATTTATACGTCCAGCAGCAAAAACGACGTGCATGCGATCGCATATAGACAACCTGCGATCGCAGGTTTTGAAGAAAACGCGTCACGGGCCTTTTTAATGAAGTAGGATGCTATTTTGGCACTTTTTGGCCAACCTGCGACCGCATGTACACAACCTACGATCGCATGTTTTCATTTTTCACTTCCGGATGAATTTTTGGCACTAAAAAACCTCGAATCCAAGCTGAGGTCTAACCTACGATCGCATAAAGGCCCCATGCGATCGCATAAAGGCAACCTGCGATCGCATGTTGTACCTAAGACGTCCGAAATTTCGTCTACTTTTCAGATCATTTTGAATTTCCTCAATCGGAGTTACGGTTCTCAAGATATGGTCAAAATACTGACAGGGGGTCAAAGCTGCCAGCAACATCCTTTAACTTTAGATTGCAAATTCTATCTTCGTGTGATCAATTCGATCGGATGTTTCTTGACCAAAGCATCTTCCAATCATTCCGAAACATACACCATAAGTTCCAAGCTCCATTTTAAGCTCCAAACGCGCATCCAACTGCTCCCGAAGCACTGCTCCACTCAAACTATCTGAAATTGACATAAAAACATGAGCAGTACGGGAATTCTTACGAATTACATGAGCTGAACATTATTTAAATAAATGAAATGCAAATGTACAAAATATGATACTAAATAATAATGAAAACTACCCTAAAAGATGCATAAAATGACATCTAACAAGGAGGTTAAGTCCTGGCTTGGGAAGTGTTTTTCTATGAAGGACCTTGGGGAAGCTACTTACATTCTAGGGATAAGGATATTGAGAAATAGGAGTAGAATACTAATAGGACTTAGTCAAAGTACCTACTTGGACAAGGTGTTGAAACGTTTCAGCATGGAGAATTCGAAGAAATGTGAATTGCTTATCCAGAGCAATACCAAACTGAGTAAGACTTAGAGTCCGAGTACCAATGCTGAGAAAGCAGAAATGAGTCGAATACCATATGCTTCTGCATTTGTCTCGATCATGTATGCTATGACATGTACTCTCCCTGATGTAGCCTTTGCTTTGAGTATTGTTAGTAGATATCAAGGGAATCCTGGTAAAGCTCACTAGACGGCAGTTAAGAACATTCTTAAGTACTTGTGAAGGACTAAGGACTGGGTCCTTACTCTCGGTGGGAGTGATGACTTGAGAGTGACAGGGTATAGTGACGCCGGCTTTCAGACCGACAGATATAATTTCCGCTCTCAGTCAAGCTGGGTATTTACCATAAATGGAGGAGCAGTAACTTGGAAAAGTTCCAAACAGGAGATTGTGGTTGATTCAACGTGCGAATCAGAGTACATAGCAGCAAGCGAAGCGTCGAAGGAGGCAATATGGCTAAAGAACTTCATCGGAGACCTTGGATTTGAACCAGCTATAAAGGAGCCTATGGAGATTTTCTATGACAACGAGGGCACGATCGCCTTAGCCAAGGAACCGAGGGATCATGGCAGATCCAGGCACATTGACAGAAAATATCACTTCATAAGACATCGAGTAGAAGAAGGACTCCTCGTAATGAAGGGGGTATCGTCAGAGGAGAACCCAGCACACCCCCTTACGAAGTAACTAAGTAGGGTTAAGCACTTGCAGCACGCTAGGAGTATCGGGCTGAAGGACGATATTAGTTTTTAATGATTAGATATATATTTAGAAACTTGTAATAGCTAAAATGTAATTGACATTTCATGATTGAATAAAAGGAGTTTTATTTATAAGTAAAGTTACTATCTTGTGTCAATTGTTTACTATTGTTTCATTTTGCATGTTTTGACTTCCAGAATAATAAGTTTATTCAAACCATCCACAGTCGATCATACTTTAGAAGTAGGTTATGAAAGTAGATTGTCATGAATGGGTTTTTGTAAGATTGTCTAAGGTGTTAGACATAGCAAAGTTTGCTACAAACATTCACGAGTGCTCTTGAAATAAGATTTGAGTATTGGACTAAACCCACGCTCACATCAATCACTTCATGGAATTTATCACGAGTGATTGTGAGACGATAATATCGTATAAGCTTCAAACCAAGATATATGAGTTGTTGATTATGAGTTGGTTGCACATTGATAATACGTAACCACATCAGTAACTTGATGTTATAAAACGTATTATTGTGTATGATTTGACATGTAGTTAGTACAAGCATATAAGTCGAAGTTTATATGTTCCTTTTATCCTAAGAGGATTAAAATCGATATCTTGGGCCCCTCGATGATTTTGTTTTGACTTATGTGTCGGGCCCGGTCAGGACTCAATTGATGTGTTCAATTAAGTATTATGTTAAACAAATCTGAAATCAGTAAAAAAACTACAGGACAATAAGTATGACTATGGTCCATGTTTTTGTTCGCGTGATATCTTGAAGAACAGAGGATTATATGATGCCTTATCTAATGGACGCGTCAGAGTTCCACAACGGCTTTTTGAGAGCTACGATTGCTAATCGGATTTTGAAGTTACATTGGCAATTATAGTTATTAGACTTATCCAAGTGGGAGACTGTTGGATTAGGTGTCTAAGCCCATAACTATAATTGTTATGTACTTAACCCGATAGTAGCATGGTCCATTTCGGGTTGCCTTCACCAGAACAATTTGATAGGTTGGATATTTGAGAAAGAGGTAATTTGCGATTTATTAATATATTATAAGAGTAATATATTAATTGAGAAATCATATTATTTAATTAGTATTGATCAAGAATTAATTTGAAATTAATCTAGTGATCAAAAGAAACTAATTAAATTAACGGGGACTGATTATGTAAATCAGTGATACATATGGTGTGGGCTAATGATCCATGATTGATTCGTGATGGACTAAGCTTATATGTTATTCCATGAAGTGTTAGTCCAAATCAATTGTTAGATCATAAGCTTAAGTGTAAGAATTAGGGTTACAAATGACTCTTGGAATTCTACACTATAAATGTGTACCCTAAGCTCTAAAATCGGTTACCACATGCATTCCAAGAAGGGCTAGCCGATTTTGTGTCTCCTAAACCTCTCTCAATGTCCTCTAATTGTTTGTTGGTATTTGTGACTTGTTTGAGGCATCACACTTGAGGTGCTAAGCTCTTTTAAGGCCAAGTTCTACAAGCTACATCAAAAGGTAATATTCTAACTAGTTTTTTATGATTCAAATATCACATTTGCATGCTAGTAAGGCTTCATGCTTTGGAAAATAAATATTGCATGTATAATTAGAGAAAACTTAGATCCAAAACATTAGGGTTGTATGTGCATCATAGGGATGTTAGAGTACATAAAACCCAACAAGGTGAAGTGCTTAACTGATCGTGTAGGGGCCCTGACCTTGGAAAACACTGGCCTGAGCGAACGAACGGCAGAGATGGAGGCAGACCTGGTTGGGGAAAGCGTTGTGAGGGGTGCTTTGGAGAAGGACATTGCATGGATCCTTCGTGATGGGCTTTTCCGGATTGTAGACAAGGTGATCGAAAGCCCACACTTCCCCAAGGGCTTGATGCACATGCAGGCTTCTTGCGTAGCAGCGAGTATGGAGCAGGGGAAGGGAGCCTTGAGAGAACTGGTGGCTGCTGGGAAGTTCGACCCAGAAGTGGAGGTGGATGTGGCCACCAAGACTCGGGAGATGGAGGATGTCATTGCTATGTTAACGGAGACAGATTTTGCTGGCTATCTTCGTCTTGGCGACATAGACTTAGTTGGGCTCCGTGTTCTCTGCCCGGATGCTCAAAGTGATGAATCAGGTCCTCGCCCAAGTTCTCCACCTGGTGATGGTACTGCCCATGCTTAGTAGGAGTGTTATTTGGTTGTTTATGCAGCTTTTGTGACCAATTTTTTTTTGTCTTTCCTGCCCTTCGTGGCAGTTTAAAAGTCCGAGATTCCAGCAACCGAAAATCTTTATTTTTATTTTATGGATATGAAAGTTTCCTGCTATCATATATATATATATATATATATATATATATATATATATATATATATATATATATATCTTTTTGTTGTTTCGCAAATGGTTTATGTTGGCCATCATGTAGTACTTGTGCAGGGCTTGCTTAAATCCATGGCCTGAGTCCTTTTACTTGTGAACTCTTTGAGCTTTACTCATGCTAGTCTTTGAGAAATCTTTTTTAATTTCCTGCTTAAAGACCCTAGGTATAGCCAAGATCGTCATCTTGAGGCTCACCTGGTTGTGCTTTTCTTATCAGTGGAAGGTTATGACTCTTCTACACTTATGTTACATGTTCTTTTATATGTTTGTTTTTGGGAACGTTTGTTACAATATGTGTGGTGAACATGTTTTAGGGGAAAGGTTATGAACCTTTTTAACCCCCTGGCTGCCTTCTTGTACCGATTTCGCTCATGTGACGTTGGATGATCAGTCCTTGTTGTCACATGGTAAATGTACACAGCCTCTTTATTTTCTTTTTTCAAGCTTGAAGATAAGGAGCATCTTAATTGATCTTTCTCTTTTTTTTCTAATTCATCTATTGTTAGAGTGTCATAAAACTATAAATAGTAAACTAATTCTTACTAATTAATTTTATATTCGAAAACCAATAATCAATGCCTTTTATAACATTGAATTTATCTTTGACACTCATTTAAGAGTAGAAATGGTGTAGGCTCTGCGCATTCCAAGTTCTTGGTATTGCACGCCCGTCTTGGGCTTCTAGTACATAAGTGCCATTCTGATGGGCTTCTAAAATTTTGTACGGTCCCTCCCATGTGACGCTGAGTTTTCCTAATGGTTCGGTGTGGCTGGACTCATTTTTCCTTAACAGCCATTCTCCAACTTTGAAGTTCTTGACCCGGACTTGACGGTTGTAATAGTTCTCGGTACGCGATTTGTACAATGCTTGGCATATCTGTGCAGCCTCGCATTTTTCATCTAGCATGTCTAATTCCTGGCATTACCCTACTTCATTGGCTGTTTCCTCGAAACTCTATGTTCGCAGTGAGCCAGCTACTATTTCCAATGGGAGGACTGCTTCCGTCCCATAGGTAAGGCTGAATGGTGTTTCTCCCATGCTCGACCTTGCAGTGGTACGATATGACCACAGCACTGTCGGGAGCTCGTCTACCCAGGCAGACTTTGATCTAAGTAACCTTTTCTTTAAACCATTAACTATGGTTTTTTTTTGATATCTTGGTTTGTCCATTGGCCTGAGGGTGCGCTACGGAGGTGAACCGACGGTGGATCTTCTTGCTTTCACACCACTCCTTGAAGGGGCTCCCTTCAAATTGTGTGTCATTGTCACTTATGAGAACTTTTGGTGTTCCAAAGCGGGCCAAGATATTTTTGGTCATGAACTTTATCATTTGCTTTCCCGAGACGGTGGTCAGCGGTTCTGCCTCTATCCACTTTGTAAAATAATCAACGGCAACTAACAAGAATTTCACACCCCCTGGCGTTGGTAGGAATGGTCCCACTATGTCAATCCCCCACTGATGGAAGGGCCAGGGGCTAGTGATTCTGGTCAACAGCATGGCTGGTTGATTCTAGAAAGGAGCGAATGCCTAGCATTCTTTATATTTCTTGGTTAGGGTTGCTGCCTCGTTGTATATGTCTGGCCAATATACTCATAGGCGGAGTATTTTGCCTGTGAGTGCTCGAGCCCCTTCGTGCGCTGTCGTGTCTCCGGAATGACTTTCCTCCAGGAGTGTATGTCCTTCTGTCTTAGAGATTCACTTTAGCCATGGACTTAAATACCCTCTTCGATACAGTTGGTTGTCTCTAATTGCGAAATATGACGCCTTGACCTTGACTTTTCTCGCTTCTGCTGAGTCGTCTGGGAGTACCCCGTGGCGCAAGTGATCGACGTATGGTTTGGTCCATTCTTGGGTAGTCGAGACTATATTAACCTTGTGGTTATCAATTCTTATCACTAGGAGCACTTCGACCAACACTTTCTTTGTTAGGTGATCAAACGAAGTTGAGGCTAGCTTGCTGAGAGCGTCCGCCCTTGCATTTTTTCCAAAGGAATTTTTCTTTATTGAAAAGTTTTAATACGTGCTTGTTAAGCTGCGGACTGCATCCAGGTACTTTTGTATCCTTGGATCTTTGGCTTCATATGTTCCGTTTATTTGGTTCGTGATAAGTAACAAATCACTGAGAGTTGCTAATCGCTTCACACCAACCTCCCTTGCTAACCTCAGGCCCGCTAGGAGTGCCTCATATTCTGCTTCGTTATTAGATACTTGGAAATCGAATCGCAGTGCGTAAGTGATTTCTTCGCCTTTTGGGCTTTGAAGGATCAGGCCTGCACCTGAGCCTTCCTTACTTGCTGCACCATCGGTGTATAATTTCTAAAGCTCTTCGCTGGCTTCAGGCTCTAATTGGTCGATGGAGATTGCCGTTGGTGTTCCCTTGATAGTATCTGGGATTTCAACTAGGAAATCTGCGAGGGCCTGGGCTTTGATGCTAGTCCGGGGGTGGTAATTGATATCGTGTTCGCCTAATTCTATGGCCCACTTGGCCAGGCATCCAGACTTTTCCGGCTTTAGCAGAACTTGCTTTATCGAGTAGCATGTTAGGACATCCACCGTATGCGCTTGGAAATATCGTCGTAGCCGCATGGCAGTGTATACTAGGGTGAGGGCCATTTCTCTAGACTGGGTAATTAACCTCTGGACCTTGCAAGGCCCTACTTACGAAGCGGATGGGGACCTGTTTGCCTTCCCTTTCCATCGCCAACACAGAGGAGATAGCTTCTTCCGATGTTGCTAGGTACATCTGTAGCGTTTATCCTGGTAGCGGGCAAGCGAGGGCTTGTAGCTGGTGTAAGGTATCTTTCAGTCGTTGTAATGCTTCGTCCACTCTTTCAGTCCATTTGAATTGCTTTTTATCTAAGCACCCTTTGAGGGTTTCGTACAGGGGAAGCGCCTTTTCTGTTGATTTTGTTGGATTAGATGTCTAAGCCCATAACTATTATTGGTATGTATTTGACCCGAGAGTAGCATAGTCCATTTGGGTTGCACTTCACCGGAACAATTTATATGGATAGTCTTTTGAGAATAGTATGTTTATTATTTATATTAATATATTATAAGTTCTAATATATTAATATGGAATCATATTATTTAATTAGTATTGATCAATAATTAATTTAGAATTAATTTAGTGATCAAAAAGGAACTAATTAAATATGGACTCTTATATATAGGATGGTCCAAGTTCATTTAGGTTGGGCTAAGCTTGCATGGATAGTCCATGGAGTTTTTAACCCATGGATCCTATGGAAATGAAAGGTCATGGGTATTAGGGTTTATATGAATGTAACCCTAATCCTCCATACTGTATAAAGAGGTCTTTGGCACATGAAATGGCACTAGTGTGTGTGTGTAAACAAGAGTGGGCCAATTTCTAGTGTGCTTACTATTCTCTTAAGTTTTCCATGGTGTTTTTGGTGATTTGTGATTCCACTTGAGGCTTCCACACTATTGGGGCTAAGCTCTTAAAGTTTAAGACTTCAAGCTACATTAAAAGGTATGTTATCTAACTAGGCTTTTGTAGTATAGTTGCTTCATATTATGCTAGTTAGGATGAAACCTTGGAATATTGAATAATTGCATGTATAATAGAGAAAACATAGATCCAAGGTTTATAGGGTTGCATGTACACCATAGGAGTGTTAGAATGCTCAAAACCCATCAGTGGTATCAGAGCCTAGTCTTGTTTTCAATTATACTTGATGCAAATTGCTGAAAAAAGCTGAAAAAATTGATTTTCTGGCTGTCTGGGTTGTGGACTCGCCGAGTCCACTGATGGACTCGCCGAGTCCATGAAGAAATTCATCCTACTCGTCGAGTAGGTTCATACACTCTACGAGTAGGAGCCCGTGACAGCATATTTTCGACTTTTAAGGCTGGAATTGGACTAGAATCATTACTATAAGCTGTTTTTGAACCTATAAACCTGTTTTTGATGTGGTAATGATCATTCTAATCCAATTCCAAAGATAATTGTCAATAGATTCATGTTTTGTATTAGTTTAATGGTTAGGCTAATTACATGAAAATTGTTTGATTTGAATTGTCTTGTTCATATGAGTTTCATCTAGATCATAGTTTTTCTTGACATATTTGTTTGTTTATTTGATGATCTAAATGGCCTTTAATGGATTCCATAACTTGTCCTCAAGTTATGGAAAACCAAAGGTTTTTCTTTAAAAGAATTATTAAAGAGTCTTAGGTTATGAACTTGAAGAGTCTCTTCCAATAAATTGTTTTATGAGCTCCATAACTTGTCCTCAAGTTATGGATGTCCAAGAGTCTCTTCATTAAAGTTTTTAAAACCTTAATTAAACTCATAAGTTATGAAAATCCAAAAGTTTTTTTTGAATTGTTCAAAACTTGCCCTCAAGTTTTGGAATTTGTAAAGTCTCACACACTCTTTAATTCCAAACCCTAGAGTTTTAAAAGTTAAAATTCAACCCTTATACTTTATAGTATTATAAGCTAATTATATATATATATATATATATATATATATATATGTATAAGAGCAAGTCAGTCTTACTGTTAGTAGGCCTCATTCACGAAGTTGGTGTATAAGAGGGGTATAAGGTTGTTGCCTATAAAATGGCAGCTTAATAGGTGTCCACTCTCACCCACCGCTTCCTTGACTGGTGGAGGGTCGTTAGCCGAACGGGTAGGACAAGGTCTATAATTCTCATTATAAGTATAATGATAAATATAAAGTAACTAAACCTTTTATAAATTCCCAATCTTAGTTACTTTAGGAAAATGTGAATTTGGTGCTAACCCATGAAATTACACTTTGCACCTTGCTTAAGTCGTTAGTGGAGCGTGTGTGGTTAACCGGCACACTAACTTGGATTTAACAAGGTTGGCAAAGGGTGACTTAAGGTTTATCATAGATCGGTGGAGCGCGTGTGGTTAACCGGCACATCGATTAGGTGATAAAATTAAGAGCACCAAGTTAATTTGCATGGTTATTCACACCTTGTTTGTGATCCTCGGCATCCCAGTCACAAACTTGATAGGGCACAATCGAGATTTAAACATGCCATTGAAAAGTTCAATGAATCTCAAAAGATCTAGGAGTTTCAAACCAATTAAAACCTAATTCCTATTTCGTTTTTCATGGTGGAAATTGGTGAATCATCATTCGCCTACCTTCAAATATTTTATAGCTTGGATTACGGCATCCCTCTTCCAAGTTATAAAATATTGTGTTGGGTCCTAGCCTTAATATTTCATAGTGGGTGTTATATTAAGGACTTAAATCAACTAACTTGAATATCTCCCATATTAGATGTCTGGTTCAGACAACTATGATCTTCCCAAATCTCTTGAAACAAGTTTTCCTAATGAAGATGATGGCCCGTGGTTGGTTCATGGAAATCATACTTCTCTTCCTCCTCCTCTTCCATTTATTCTCCCTAACCCACAAGTTCTTGAATAGTTCAAGGTCACTCAAGCCCTATTGGCAAGCAAAGTCTATGTGGGGTCACATATTGGAGATGAAGTCACATATTGACAAGCCGGGAGAGTTGGGTGTCAAAGTCTTGAGGAAGTTGGTTGTTGACTAGGTTCTTCAATCACTTTCTAAGTCACATAGTGAGTTCCTTTAGGACTACTATATGACAGACCATGACATGACCCTTAATGATCTTACCTATTTGCTTGATGCTGCTGAATCAGCAATGATTTGGAGCACCTGTAAAGCAAATATGATTGGAAGATCGACTTCCCAAACTTCCATGGACATTGACAATGGTAACATTGGAAATCCAGAAAAGCTTTTTCTTCCCAATGGAAAGGGATCGTCCATAGTCAACTCGGTTGACCAAATGGTAAAGAGAAAGGCTAAGTCTGAGATAGTCCCGTGTACCATTCCCAAAGGGTCCATATGTTTCTATTGCCAAAGGAAGGGGCATTGGTTGCGAAGCTGCCCTAACTACCTGAAAGATCTGAGAGAAGGAAGAATCAAAAAGTTTGACTCTGCTTTAGGTAAGTCCACTATCTAACTCTGTTAAGTTCCTAATTGTTGACTATTAATACATGATGTGACTAGATTACATTTTGATGTATGGCAGGATCAAGCAAAGGGAAGGAAACTTAAGGGAATAGTATGTTGAATCTGATCGCAAAGATGGATTTCAATCGCATGATTTGAAGATCGGATTTTTGAGCTGCTGCTTAGGAGTTATGATAGATTGCT
The DNA here is from genome assembly GCF_052849685.1 of Lactuca virosa. Classification (NCBI taxonomy): domain Eukaryota; kingdom Viridiplantae; phylum Streptophyta; class Magnoliopsida; order Asterales; family Asteraceae; genus Lactuca; species Lactuca virosa. The sequence continues at coordinate 224,481,862 of NC_136428.1, forward strand.
ACGAAAAATGTAATATCATAGTTTTCATTTAAAGTTGAATTGTAAGGAAGAAGTTTTTTCTGCATTTTATAAATAAATAAAATTTTGTTTTATTTTATTATATCTCTTTACAATGGCATTTGTGAAAAATTGTTGTTTATATGATTCCATTGTTAGCAATATTGGAAAATGGATTTGATTCTTTCATTTGTGGTAGTGTCTAAATTTACCAAATAAGGAAAGATTCTCATCACCCAAGTTTCAGTTGGATAGAAACTTGGAATCATGCAACTTGTGTTGTATGAGGAATGAGAATTTTCATCTTTGGGAAATTATGACTGATTCCTTGATCACATGTATATGTGAGTCAAGAGAAGGATTGGGGGATCGGGTACACTTGGTTGTGCGCTGGTTAGGTCCATCACAAAGATCGATAAGGCTATTCGTCATGATTTACTAAAAGTTAGTAAATATGGTTACACTTACGAGTTTAAGTGTAATTATGTAACATTGAAAAAGTTTTAGTGTATGACAGGACAGATGATCATCTTAATGATTATGAAACCATATCACAATTCACCCTCTAAGGACATCTTAGTGCATTCTTATGACTAAGAAGAGGAGTCATGAATTTTTGAAGTGGTTAAATCAAGAAGATAAGTCATACTTTGTTCCAAAACAATTCTTAGAGTCATACTCCAAGATTGTAACTTGAGTGACATATCTTAAAGAAGGTTTATAACACTCTTCAAATGTAAGAGTAAAATGTTTTCTACTCTTGTGCATTTGAAATTGGTAAGTTGTGATGTTTTGGATAAAACAAAGACCAACTAAGGCCAATTGTGTGAAGTGTTTGTTTTCATAAGAATCCACACTATCTCTTGAATATTTGTTTTGTCAAGGAATGGTTCTTGACAAGAGAGAGGGTCTTATATGTCAAGAGGACAGTGGGAGTTTTAAAGATCCTGAAAGAGTTTCAAGAACTAATCAAGAATAAAACTTGTAGTTTATCACTAGCACACGACTTGAGGTTTGTAACATATCGTGTTGACATATTCTTGTTTCTATGCCCATTCCATTTAAAGTTGACTATGCATGTGAGTTCTATGAGTTCTTGGTTGCTTGCATAACAACTTGGAAGACATGGTAGGCCCTTGGGCTGCCAGATGGCAAGAAATTAAGATTGAACAAGTTCATTCCATATAAGTTTGAATTTGTCGCTAACCTTGTCTTGTGATTATGGTTTTGAGAAATTCACATGGATAGGAACACATACACCATAAAATCTAAGTGTCATAAGGTTTCTCTCCGATTCATGAAAATGAGGGTGAGGAAACGCTTTCACTAAGTAGATTTTAAGGGGATAGCAATTGTGATATTTGCATTCTCAAAGTCGTTAGTGGAGCGTGTGTGGTTAACCGGCACACTAACATGGACTTGTGAGAAATGGAAAAGGTCTAAACAATTGAGACTATGATTACGGCATCCCTTTTCATAGTTCTAAAAATTGTTTAGAAACACGTGTGAGCTATCTAAGGAAAGGTGTATGATTTTGATAAAGTCTTATCAAAGCATCTCGTATCAAAAATGTAAACTTTGGTAAGAAAGTCAATAAAGTAGAGATTTCTAGAAGTCCAGCTGATTTCTGGATACATGTCAAAGCTAGTGGGAGCATAAGTTTTATGCTAACGATTATCATGTTAGTGGGAGCATGATAATTATGATAAGTGTTGCAAGTTAGCAATGTTAATTATAGAAAACAAAGTTTCAATTGGGAAAAGTTGTTTTGCTATAATTAAGGGAGAGGAAATTATACTTCGTTCTAAAAGCTTAGATTGAGATTTTAATCATCTTTAGTCAAGGATATATATATATATATATATATATATATATATATATATATATATATATATATATATATATATATATATATATGAATTTTGTGTTGGAATGGTTCAACATGAGGAAATTCTATATATATTGCGTTCTCAAATTCGATTATGATTACGGCATCCCTCTTCATAGTCAAATTATGAAAACATGGCAAATAAAAAATGTTGTAGCAAAAGACTGGTCTAGGATCATGTCTTTATGTAAGACATCATGAATCGTGTCCCATATGCTTCGGGTATAGGATCGATTACATGTGCTATAATATTTATCCTTTCTAAATTTTCCAAATGCATAGGGCATTAAGAGGGGAAAAGGTCTAGAATTGGATATGACTAAAGTGATTAAGCAATTGTCGAGGACAATCTAAGGTTTACCAAAGATTGGTTGCTCATGGACAGTCGGAAGTATAGTGTTAATTTTGGAAGGACCATATTGACATATTCTGAAAAGAGGCAATTCATGTTCAGAAGTGATAGTCAAAATGGGAATATGGAAATATTTCCATGGGTGGAAGTTATTCATTAAATCTGTGTAAGATTAGAAAACTTAGTGCAAGAAGGATGTTCAAAGCAATGTACTTTGAATATGAGACTTTGTTTCCATGGAGTTGATCTCCATTGGAATACTCTATAATGTCTGTTGACAAGTCTTTGTGACTTTGTGCATAATCATTACAGAGGATCAGTGCATATAAGTTTAAAATCTAACAGATTTCGGTAAATGGCAGGAATTTGGAACTCTTGCATTTTCGGTAAGGAGTTGGGATTGTGAAATGAGAATCACTGGAATTATGTTCAATCGAATATTCCACAAAGTAAAGATCATAGACAAACATAGTGTGCATACTTGGTGTATGGCGTAACTATTGTTTGGACAAACATAGTGTGCATGCTTGGAGCATGGCATGACTATTGTTTCAGATTCAAGTATAAAGTTGATTATTCGAAACATTATACAATAAATAGTGAGTAATCAATATGGTGTTTAAATAAAAGGTGTTTTATTTACTCTCAAAGGTGCTTGGGTCCATATAGGATTAGTATTATTCTTGTGTTTCACTTTGCATGTTTTGACTTCCCGAATAACTAGGTCATTCAAATTCTCCACAGTCAGTCATATGTTGGAATTAGATATGAATCAAGACTGCCATGAAGTTGGCTTGTAGATGTCTAAGGTGTTGGACATAGCAAGAGTTGCTACAACATTCATGAGTGCTCCTGGAATGAGATTCGAGTATTGGATTACACCCACGCTCATTTGAATCACTTCATGGATTTTATCATAAGTGATCATGAGACGATAATATCTTATATTCTTCAAACCTAGAGATATGACTTGTTGACTATGAGTTGGTTATACATTGATTGCACATAAACGCATCAGTAACTTGATGTTATAAAACGTGCCTTTGTGTATGATTCAACAAGTAGTTAACAAGCATATGAGTCGAAGTTTATCCATTCCTTTTACCCTTGGAGGGATAAAAGCGATATTTGTGGGCCCCTCGATGATTTAGTGATGACCTCCCTAAGTGCTTGGCCAAGCCTGGACTGATTTGATTTGTTCAATTAGTCGGTCGTCATAAATCGGAAATCGGGAAACAACAAATGGACAGAGAGAATGATTATAATCCATGTCTCAGTCCATATGATATCTAGAATGGAGGAATATATGATCCCTTATCTAATGGACAAGTCATTTGACTAGGTCAGAGTTCGGCAGCGGCTTTAAGAGCTACGATTGCTAGTCGGGATCTTGGAGTCATATGCAATAATAGTTTTAGACTTATCCAAGTGGGAGACTGTTGGATTAGATGTCTAAGCCCATAACTATTATTGGTATATATTCAACCCGAGAGTAGCATGGTCCATTTGGGTTGCACTTCACCGGAACAATTTATATGGATAGTCTTTTGAGAATAGTATGTTTATGATTTATATTAATATATTATAAGTTCTAATATATTAATATGGAATCATATTATTTAATTAGTATTGACCAAGAAGTAATTTAGTGATAAAAAAGGAACTAATTAAATATGGACTCTTATATATAGGATGGGCCAAGTTCATTTAGGTTGGGCTAAGCTTGAATGGATAGTCCATGGAGTTTTTAACCCATGGATCCTATGGAAATGAAAGGTCATGGGTATTAGGGTTTACATGAATGTAACCCTAATCCTTCATACTATATAAAGAGGTCTTTGGCACATGAAATGGCACTAGTGTGTGTGTAAACAAGAGTGGGCCAATTTCTAGTGTGCTTACTATTCTCTTAAGTTTTCCAAGGTGTTTTTGGTGATTTGTGATTCCACTTGAGGCTTCCACACTATTGGGGCTAAGCTCTTAAAGTTCAAGACTTCAAGCTACATCAAAAGGTATGTTATCTAACTAGACTTTGTAGTATAGTTGCTTCATATTATGCTAGTTAGGATGAAACCTTGGAATATTGAATATTTGCATGTATAATAGAGAAAACATAGATCCAAGGTTTATAGGGTTGCATGTACACCATAGGAGTATTAGAATGCTCAAAACCCATCAGATTTAGCAATAAATCTTCCTAATTCCGTTAGCCGACCATTGATCTATTGTACACCTTTGAGGTTGTGGGGAGTTTTCGACTCGAGGAACTCTTGGAATTTGATGGGGTTGGGCAGAATCCCTTCCTTGGATATCTGATACCCAAGGAATTAACCTTCTTCTACGCCGAAAGTACACTTGGCTGGGTTTAACTTCATCTGCGCTTTGGCTAACGTTTTAAGGGTCTCTTCCACATCATGGAGTAACGTTTCTTCGTTACAGCTCTTGATTACCATGTCATCAACGTAAACCTCAATGTTCCTACCAATTTGATCAGCGACTATCTTGTCCATTAGTCTCTGGTATGTAGCACCCGTGTTTTTGAGTCCAAACGGCTTTTTCTGGTAACAGAAAGTGCCCTTCTCGGTGTGAAAAGTTGTTTTCGCCTCGTCCTCTCGTTTCATCTGTACTTGATGATAACCTTTGTACGCGTCGAGGAAACATTTGAACTGAAATTCTTCGAGCGATTAGGCTTTCTGATCTATCTCCGGAAGGGGGTAATGATCCTTTGGACAAGCGTTATTAAGGTCTGAGTAGTCGATGCACATTCGCCATGACCCATTGGCTTTCTTTACCCTAACGGGATTTGTTATCCATGTCGGGAACATCGCTTCCCTAAGTATGCAGGCACTCACGAGGTCGGCTACCTCTGCATTTATAGCGATGTTCCGGTCTTCTGCTTGGCCCCTCTTCTTTTGTATGATAGGATTTCTTCCGGGTGTGAGGTTGAGACTGTGCTCTATAACCTGTCACTCTATGACCGTCAGATCTGTTGGCTTTCAGGAGCGCTACCAGTCATGCCTTGGTCTCGCCTGATAGCTGATCGCCGATTCGCACAAGCTTCTCTGGGAATTCTGAGTTTCATGGTGTTGTTCAATGGGACAATCCTCCTTTGACTTTTTTGGAGCTCGCACCAACTCAGGAGCAGCTATGATCTGATGGCAGTGTTGCGCCCTAGTGTTTGCGGCAATAATTGTTATTGATCCCTGGCGTGTGCTAAATTTAACTATGCCATGTGTCGTCGATGGCACGAACTGTAGTAGGGAGATTGTTGATCATCCGAGCAGAATATTGTGTTCTGCTGGAAACCAAATCACATAAAATTCGATTGTTCTTGTGATTATGTTCCTTTCGTCATGACTGACCAACGTTAAAGGCAGCCGGATAGTGCCCAATGGCCACAAGTTGTGACTGGTGAACCCCACCAATGGTCCTCCAGTATGGGGCCTTAGCCCCTCCTTCCATGTTTCCGGTAGTTGCCTGAAACAATGCTCATAGAGTATGTCGGAGCTACTACCATTTTCGATGTATATTCGATGGATTTTCGTATGGCGAATAAATCTAGATATGAGGAGTGGATCTCGTGGATGCCAATTCGACGGCATGGGATCGCTACTCGAAAAAGTGATATTGAGTAGATTTCTCGAGAGTACCTCTATCTCATCTTCCGTTTGGTGAGTTGTGTTTCTCTTACGAGATTTAAAGATAGTGAGTACTGTCACACACCGCTAAAGCGGAAACACGATGCGTCGCAGTACAAAGGGTCTCATAGCAAAAGTTAAAAGACAACACCAACCATAGTATTAAAAATCATTACAAATTTACAATGAGTTTGAACAACTTTTTAAAAGAAATTACAATGTATTTAAAAGTCAACACATGCAAATACTCCTACAAGTGTTGTGTCTCTACGTGCCTCTTACTAGATGATTCCTGAAAAAGCATGTAAAACGAGCGTCAACTATAAAAATAGTTGGTGAGTACTCACAGGTTAAAAATAATATTGGTTTAATGAAACGTAATCAAAGTTTTGATAGAAGTTTCCATAAATAAAATTATATTGTTAAAATGAGTAAATAAGTTTGTATAACAAAGTTCTTTGTCATCATGATGAATAAAGTATGTTGCCCAAATGAGATGCAACTTTCATATTCTCATGGGAAATAAAGTTCGTTACTAAAATGAGTAAACAAGTTTCGTTGCTACAATGAGCAAACAAGTTTGTTGCTCAGACAAGTAAATAAGTTTCTAGTAACAAAAGTTCATTGTTATAATGAGAAACAAAGTTTATTGCTATAATGAGAAACAAAGTTCATTGCTATAATTAATAAGCGAGTTTGTATGTATATGAGCAAACAATGAGTTCACAACCAAGCCTATGACTGATTCCCTATCAAGATCTATGCTTATCGTTCCATAGATTAATATGGTATCATGCACTCAAGCAATCGGGCGAGTGAGGAGTTGTCAATTCCTAATAGCCTTATCCATAATGACCATTGGCTCAAAGAGTTAATGGTTGGAGTAAAGTATAAGGCAAGGGACTTAAGACGATAAGGCCTCATGTTTCGTGTTGCATAGACATACATAACAAAATATAGCAATCAAGTTTGATACAAATCAATTTAAATACAACGAACAATAAACAGTTTTTCGGACATGCTTTTCCACCCCAAAACATAAAAACCGAAAATATGGGGAGTCGTGAATACTCACTACGTTTCAAGTAGCCACAAGTGGTGCCTCGGAATACACCAATGCCGTTACTACCAGGATCCTACGACATCAAACACACACTGGTGAATTTCTATGTCGAAATCTAATGCTAATATACTAAATTCTACATATAGAGAAATGCCAAATTTTTGTTCTAATATTGGTTTTATATTAAATGGGTAACAATTTTTCTGAAATGGTGATATTTATAACTCATGTGATTAAGATAATTTTGGATATTATTTTCCAGGTTTTTGTAATATTAATTGAGGGTATTTCAACACATTTAAAGGTGTTTTAAACTCCTAAAAATCCAAAAATATTATCAAACAGTTTCCAAAATTCATCAAATTTTAAATTTTCGTTCCAAATGCAGTAGAGGTCTTCCAGAAATTTTCCCGTGAATTTTTGATGTGATTACTAATTTTTCCAAATTTTTTAAGCCTTCATAATAATATAAATTCGTGAAAAATAGCATCCAGAAGATAAAAATTCCTAAACATTTTATATAACTGCCATTAAACATACTTAAGCAGGGAAAAATATAAAAATGGATTTCTAAATAGTTTAACCATATTTTATGATTTTTGTGCATTTATTCTAACAAAAATGGAAATAAATAGAAAACAGTTTTGAAAATTGCCCAAACATTTTGTAACACTATTATTATACATATAGAAGCTTTGAAAAATATAAAATATATTTTTCAATTAGTCTTGCTATTTTTCTTTGTTTTATTATCTTGAATAATCATTAATTGGTGAATAATTATCAAAAAGTTAAAGTAAATTACCAAAAATTTTGTAAACTTCATTTACAGTGTACATAATCCGGGAAAAATACCAATGGTGATTTTTATATACTGTAATCCGATTTTGTGGATTTAAGTGTGTATTTAATCTTAGAAAATAGAAGAAAAATAGCATACTTAATAGAAAAAATCATCCAAATTTTTATTTAGAGTTCTAATATATTATAAGGTCTTTAGGTAAGTTTTCATGAATTTTGGATGAGTAATACTATTTTTCCCATTATTAGTTCATTATAAATACAAAAATCGGGGAAAAAAACGTATACATTATGAAAAATTATGAAAATATTTTTCTGAGTATTCCACATGAGGTAGGATCTGTGAAAAATCTTAGATAGCCTTTTCACATTCCCTAAGGTGGTTTTATGATTTATTTGAATTAAACAAAAAGAAAATTCAAAACCATACCAAACAGTAACCAAAATCGATGAAACTTACTAAAATGTCATCATTTACTTTAGGAATCATCCATGAATTTACCTAAGGGTTTATAGACCTCAGAAATTATTTTAAATGATTTATAGCCTTGTTTTTTTGTCATAATTTTAGTAACTTAAATAAATGATAAAAACTCCTGGGATTTTCCAGATCCTCATATCATCTTACTGGGAATCTGAGGAAATTTTATTTCGAACAGAAAAGGATATCTAGATTTTTTATGAATAAAATCATTTACATGAACTATTAACAATGTACTTTGATCATCAAGCTCTTTAACTTGATGTTCATCACATGCATCACGGTTTGAAGACCATGCATGGACCTATTTTGTTCATAGTGATGTTTTCAAAGGAAAAACTTGAATGCAAAAGGTAGACGAATCTTCAAAACTTGTAAAAATTCATATTTTAGGGTTTGGCATAGGTTTTGATCCTTGGATTTCACCATCAAACAACATGCATGTTGTTCTTGGGTGAAACCCTACCACCATCATCATTAAACTCGAAATTCATGGATATGTTCATGAATGTTCATAAATAATGGTGTAGAAGAAAGAGAAGTGCAAGAAAAAACTTTAAAACAAGAAAGAAAGTGAAGGAGGATGAAGGATTTTCGTGATTACCTTGAAGAACAACCCTAGAAGATGAAGATTTGAAGGTTGAGAGATGTTCTTGGCTGGAGAATTTCGTGGGTTTTGAGGGAGAAAGAGAGAGTTTGAGTGTGGTAAAGAGTGGAGAGAGAGAGAGGGAGAGAGAGAGAGAGAGAGAGTGGGTGATTGAAGGGAAGTTGGAGTGTAAGAGAAGATAAAATGATTGAAAGACTTAGGGAAAAGGGAGCATGGGATGTGGTGGACGATTTTTTTGAGTATGAGAGGGGTCTTTTCTCTCATAATTAAATTTTTATATAATTTCTATATAATTTTTATAAAACCCTAATTTTTATAAAAAGACTTCTTTATTTAATTCTTAACTTATTAAAAATCTTTGTTTTTAGCTCATAAAATATGATGTATGTTTGATAATTAAATTTTTATGTCTTTGATTATATCCCATAACTTAATTATTTAAATTTGATATAATAAGGTTTATAACAAATCTTATAGAGTTTTTAGGTTTTAAAGTTTATAAATTTGGATTTTTGGGCTCCTTAGGGCTTTTGGAACTTTGCCAGATATATACCATCATGTTAAAATGAAATTAGAAGATTTTAATTTATTTTTAGGGTTTTATACCCTTTTTTTAATTGTAACAATTGTTTAGAGTTCCTTCTAATTCGGGTATTGGCATTTCCTACAGTAGCTAGACAACTTACTAGAATCGTAAGAGTCAAGTATATTAGTCATAGATTTTAGTTGGATCCTAGTTTATACAAGATTGTGACCTAATTTCTATTACTAGGTCATGGCATGATGTGCATATATGGTTTATAAAAAGTTGAATGAGTCCGAGAATGACCTAAATTTGACAGTTGTCACAAGTACCTCGTTGCCATCATACGGAGGTTCCTGCAGCAAATCAAGATGTGTTATCACCATTTGAGGCAGCGAACCTTCTGATGATAGTTGCCGGAAACTGCTTTTAAGTACTGGCTCTGCTACTTTTGTCATAATTGGCGGGACATGCGCCATTAGCACCTGGATTGGGGCATGTGTTCTACACTCGCGGTGATGTTCCTCGTTTACTATCACCGGTGTTCTGAACAAATCTTCTTCTACCATCCCGGTTGGGTTTAGATCCCTCTTTTGCAGAGAACCAGCGTCGTCTATTGGCTGTATCACTCTGAGGATACATCCAGATGACGCCAAATGTTGTGATATCGCTCTTCAGGAAATGGGTCGTTTATTGACAAGTTGATCTTGGAGGTTTGACTGAGAACACAACACAGAGGAGTCGTTAGAGGACGACCGGGGGTTCTCCCGGGACATCACTCCGACGATCAAGTTAGCTTATGTTTCTGAGAGAGATTTGGGTAAAATTATACATGGAAGAAGATTATCCCCTTCCTTGGGTAGGAAGTAGGGGTGTCAATTTATGACACGACACGACAAAAATACACGAAACGAAACGAAATCGGGACAAAATCAAAATTTGAATTCGTTTTCGTGTCATGATTAAAAAACACGATGTCGTGTCATGTCGTGTTCGTCTTCATAAATCGACACAAAATTGACACGATTAAGCATGTGGTTGTCGTGTTTTTCGTGTTTGTCGTTTTTGTCGTGTTATATATCTTTAAGTACGAACGAAATGCACTAATAGTTATGTAATATTATTTTTCTCGTGTCGTGTCGTGTTGTCGTGTTTTAATTGGTTCGTTTTCGTATTAATGAAAAAA